>NC_090932.1:747842835-749092835 GCF_040938575.1 Ambystoma mexicanum
CCCCTAAACTTTTTGCTGTTGTTTTCACCATGATCTAGACTTTGCCAGCGAAGTGCAGCCCTCTGCCGCTCTCCTCTGGGCTTTCGCTCCATTCTTACGGGGAAACTGACATGCCCTTAAGACAAACATTGTTTTCCGTAGTTCTTTTATCATGTTGCAGCTTTCGCGCAACATAGCAAAAGAGGGCACTGTAAGCTAAGTTACTGTTCTCTTGGGTCTCTAGTCTTCTACAGGCCCTAGATACTCTCTTTGGATTGTAAATGAACGGTGCAAGTGAATCACGGACGGGATTGGTGGCAGCGATCGTTTCTTGTGTTTTTGAGCTCCTTTTGGCGTTTAAGCGCGTTTCTCACGCTTAGCCCAAAATGGTGGCCTGGCTTCCAATATGGCCAGACCACAAGGCTCTTTGTCCTGTCCGCTGACCGTCTTGCCCCTTTCCCCTACCCCAGGTCTAGCCGACCTGGGTCCTTCCTTATTTGGGCATGTACTTTCCCACAAAACACAGATGCTTTCGCAGGCTTCTACAGGCCTTGTGTGTGCCTCCAGGATGTGGGCTGGGATGTCTGGTCCCAATACACATCCTGGGTGCCAGAGATTCTAGGGTGTCGTAAATGCCTGGGACCCCCGTGGTCCGTGATAGGTCCACATATGGTGTGAGTGTTTTATGAGCAGATCTCCCATTGGGTCCCCTCCGTTTTGGCGCGAAGGGGACCGTGGATAAGAGGGGGCTGAAAACACCACTATCAGGTTGATCTCCTGAGTTCTCACGAACAAAGGAATACAGGAGCCAAGTATTCTGCAACCATGAGGCTGAACCGAGGAATCACTGGTGACCCACAGAAGGACTGCTCCTCTGCACTGCTGGCACTTTTTGTGAAACCCTTTCTACCTTGGATCGAACGATAAGGCCTGTACTGGTACTTCGACCCTTGGAATAGTGGGAACAACTATTCTCGGCATCTTCACCATCTCCTGCACGTAAGCCTTCGGAAGTGTCTCTGGGCCATCCAGCAGACTGACCAGCCTACCCAAGAGTCTTGCTCTGTAATCGCTGTCAGGTTGTGTTGTATTACGAATCCTTGTCACTCTCATACGATTCGTACACTTGGCACTCCCAGGTCTGAAGTGAGTAGTGTACCTTGGGCAGAAATACACACGGCTGCTCCGTTGCCTTGCTGTGATAACAAACTGTGCGGGTTCACTGCGTTTGGGACATCCTCAACTCAACTTCTGCTGCTGCGGAATCTACATGACACTGAGACGTCCCCTGCTCATATCTGAACCTGCCAGCACTGATACTGACGTGGAGAAGCCTGGGTCTGCTTGCATTGGGGACTGGTGAGTAGCATCGCTAGGAACTGGTCGCCCTCCTGCAAGAGCCCATAGCTTTTTCCCGCTGTGTCTAACAGCACGCCTTTCCGTACTCGCGCTCTGCTTCTGCCCCCAGTGGAGGCTGCGCTTGAGTCGCGGAGCTCTGTTCATCTGCCTGATTCCCTCGAAGAGACTCCCCTTTCGCCCGTTGGCACCAGCGTGTGCAGGTACTTTTGAGCAGCACAAGGCTCCACTCTTCGTAGGGCTTGGACTTCCTTTTAGTTAGGTGCCTCTGAAGGCGGACTGGGTCTAATTATTATTCGCACTGCCTGTTTTCCTCCCCATCTAGGCGGTCTACACATTTCGTGCATCTAACTCGTTAGACTCGTTTGTATTTGTATATATATTGTATTGGTTTGGTATGTGTGGACCACTCGTGGATTAGTTTTCATTGCACGAGTAATCCTCCTACACATAGCTCAGTGAAGGACAAGGTCTCAGTTCATGACCTCAACAAGTGCTGCAGGCAAATTACACATTAGCTATGTACAGAGGTCAAGGCGGCCATGTTGTATTCTGCAATGACATCGTCCACCATTATAGCTCACAGGGTGACTTTTACATAAAGAATCCTAAAATGGCGGCCTACATGGATTTAAGGTCAGGACCTTGCAACACAGATTTCTTTCGCAAGCGACTTTCGAGCAGCTTGGCGTAGGCCAATATTAAATATATTTATTACAATAGGAGGCACGATATACTTTCTATTCCGACACTGACCTTGGCTTACAATGACAAGTTGTATTCTTCCCGACTTTAATTAATTTGAAAGTATACTGGGAATCATTTTCTTGTGCTTTCTCTGCAACATGTTTTGTCTGCAACATTAACTTTGTAAACTTGGCTTAGGCTCTGAGCTAGTGTCTGTGCTCTGGACGTATCTGTTATTTTCTGTGAGTTCAGCATTCTTAGCTCTCCAATTTCTTAGGGCGTTGATGTATGAAAAGGCCTTGCTGTGACTTCCATTTTGAAAAAGATGGTTAACTATCACGATTGCATTTCTATATTAATAAGCTATAATTGCGTGATGTTCGTGCAGCAATGTACTTGTACATTACCTATGTTATATTCTTCATGCCTTTATGGTTGCAAATGTTAGTATTGTTCATGTACAAACGCATATTTGACCTAGTGAGTTTTCTTCATTATTAGTGCAAGTGTGCTTCATGTCTATTGTTTGCATATATATGTTTCTATCATCTGTCTGGCCATTCTCACCATCTTTAGCTCACATTGTGTTCCTGATTTGCTGCACCTGCATGGGATATGGGTGGTATGGTTGCCTTAGTGAACAATGTTTCTCTCCTGGGTGGTATTGGTACCTCTGGTCGAGTCCTTCACCACTCCCTCATTCTTTCCCTCCTTTGTATATAGTACTTTTGGTGTTCAGATTGTAGTCACCCCCCTCAGGTCACCTGATCATCTTAAGTGTCGGTTTACACTCCAGGTCATATAGCAGCACTCCTCATTGAAGTTGCAAAATACCCATTGTCTGAAGTAATTGTGAGGGTCCTGTGGATAAGTACATGTTGATCCTGGAGGAACAATAGGGCTCTATTTCATGTGGACATGAGGTAAATTGTTGGTGTGTGTGAATTCATGTATGTGAGAGTACATATTTATTACTACTTCTTTTGCCAGTCTTTCTGCAACCACTTATTGCAATTCTTGCAATGCAAAATGACACTAGGATGAATATGACTATGGCTATCTATAACCTGAATGCATAAGCCAGCCATATGGGTATCCATGAGAACAGATCAGTTAACCATTCATCATTCTCAGTTACATCTACCTCCTTCACCATTTTCGTGTGCAAGTCTGACAACATGGCTATTGTCTCACTCTCCTCATCGTGGGGTGGTTTGTATGTGCAGAAAGAAGGCCCAATCTTTGCACACACACCCCCTTATGACCGTTTGTAGATTGAAGACGCGCCTGTTTTGAAGATTCATGAGCCAGATGGCCATCAACTCTTCTTTTATGACATTAAAGCCTGTAACATTTGCATTAATTGTTTGAAACAACTCACACCTTGTTATTTGTAACAACTTTGCATTTGTATTTGCCTGCAACTCAGGCGAAAAGAGAAACGTAAAGAATCCTGTTGCTCAATTGAACAACTTTTCATCTGGTACATCATCGAATGCTTTCATAGGTTTAACTGAAAAATAATGTCCCCTCTTCTTCTGTTGTAAAGTAAGAGATCTTTTGGGTCTCAGGTCTGCATCCATTTAGGGATAGTCGCCAATTTGTATGTCACTTTGAGGTACTACTAGGGCTGGTGTTCCTAATGTTACTATGGAACACAGACCTCTCCAAATCAGGGGCAGTTGCATGTAAGCTTTTGAACCACAGGCCCAAGAGTGGTCCATTAATACCACAATGACCACTTCATCCCAGCACTTATAAAATCCATTTGCATCCTTTGTTTTCCCCACTTTCACTGAACCTGTATTTTTGAAGCATAATTTGACATGTTTTCTGGGTATTATGGGTAAAGGGCCTGCTTCATCTTCTACCCATGTAAGAAATTTGGAATATTCAGCCCATTCCTTGAGACATATATCATTTTCAGTCTGCACCACCTCTACTGCTACTGACAGGAGTGCTTGTGCTTTGCACCCCATCATGATATGATATGCTATGATAAGATAAGGCATTTATAAGCACCCATACACAAGCGTTTCATCCCTCCGACCCATCCTACTGGAGTAAATAACTGTCTGTATTATTAATAACTAGATTATTGTCTAGCACCCTGCCCCTGCCCCCCCTGGTGTCTCTTTCTCTTCAACATTTGGGCACAATGTTTGATCTACTATTGTAGCATCTATTTTATTTGGGCCGTTCAATATATACAGAACCATTTCATTTTTCATCTTTGGGTTATCCATTATAGTCTTTATTTTTATATAGCTATCATCACAGGGGGAATGTGTTTTTTGACATCCATTGTAAAGGGGCCGGTAATCCTTCAAATTGGTCCCTAGAATTGCACTGTGCTATGTGTGTTAGGCAATGTGCATCATGTTCGTTACCTCTATAGCTATGAGTGTTCTGGAAGGGCTCATGGACTAGAGGACAAGGGAGCACACATAACACCTCTCTTTAGACATGTCCTTGTACTCTGCTCATGTGCTGATACCATACATATTTGGCAACATTAGCAGAATCCACTATTCAATTATTAATGTGCCCATAAATATCTGGCATGCTTCTTTTCAACCTTTTCACATGTGTCCTTCCGTCAGGAAATTCATGTATTGCTGATTCATTTGTCATAGTAATTGTAGATATATTTCCAGATATTGGTTTAGCTGTATTGTATAGTACCAGCTCTCTCAAAACCATAAGTATAATAAAAGAGAGACTGCAAAATGCAAAAAATGTTGCTATAAGCATTAAAGCTAGCGTGTTTTCCTTTGCAAATAACTAGATGTATTATTCCTTCAAAGAGCTAAAACCTAATCTCTAACATGATTGAAAAATCCCATTGTTATTTCACCAAGAAAACAGTCTTTTCACTCTCTGTAAGGGAGTAAGTGTTCACAAAAATAATTGTGTTGCTATTGCAGGAAAACTTCTTTCAAGAATAAAATATGCTTTCACATTAAAACATATCACAGCAAGACTAATATTCTAAACTCCTAGAAGAGGGTAAACATTCACCAAATATGATAAAACCAAGAAAAATATGATTGTTATAGGAAGAATTTGATGTGAATGTCTTCTCTTTCTCCTATTCTTGTTTTTTTGTTAAAGTGCTACGCCTTGTCTTGTGCATGTGTAGTTTTAATAATGTCTACTAAGGCTCTTCTTATTGCTGCATGTGTATATACATAAACAGAAAGAAACACTGGGCCTCATTCTGAGATTGGAGGTAGTCATGGCGCTATTTGCGCTATGACTGCCTCCAATAACGGTACCGGCACCGGTCTCGTTCAATGGGGACTTACCGGTGTAGTCCGACCTGTAGGATTGTTTAGCGTGTTTTAGGAGCACAGAGCACATCACCACTGCACAGGATCAATGTATAGCATGTTTTTTGAAGTGCAGCACCACTGCATGGGTTTGGTGCATTGCTATAAGGTGGTACAGCAAGGCATGTGTTGTCAGTGTAAAATGGACATGTAAATGAAAACAGGCTATGCAGTCAAAAACGATTTCTACATATAAAATGCAAATCATTTTTTTTCAGTTAAAAGTATATATTTTTTTTACCTGAAATTCCTCTCTTGCAGGAGACAAATTTGAGGATTAATGAACTAACCTCATTTACAAAAAACTAACATGCTAACTCATTAATAAAATAATGTGTTCTCCAGGGCAAAATGGATGGAAAAGACAGGCTCTGAAAGTCATTTTAAACGTGCATCCAGATTTTTTTTTCTCTGTGCTGCTTTGTCCACAGTATTTGCAGGAAGCAAAGATTCAAATCAGGAAATCAGTTTTGCTCCAGTTGCTTACTGTAAAAGATTTCTATTGTGTGCAGGAGGAGGATAGGACATGGGGGATTCTTATTGGACAAGCATCATATTAGAGGCTGTAACCAGGTTTTCCTGTAGAATTTAGGGGGAGAAGAAGGCAGAATACATTTTACACAGCTCGGAGAAAGACCTGACTGGTGGCTGTGGAGTTCCTGATTGAAAAAGCAGATCCCAGCTGCACTGCTGCAGAGACTGGGAATTCCAGACAATAATCCCCGGTTTGAGTAACGGCAGATGCCTGTTCTCACTGGGGGTGCTTGAAGAGGGAATTGCCACATCCAGAAGGCGACCAGCCAAAGGATTTCACATGCTGAACAGATTAGGTAATTATACATTGCAAAGTACGGGGGCAGTGTGCATGAGTGCGAAACTATTCAGTCAGTGTAGAAGAAAGAATTCCAGTGTTTTATCAACAGGTTTAATGTTGCGACTGTTCTCGTCACCCTCTTCTCATTTTGTTACAGATAATGTTGACTGTGGTATTTCATTTATCTCTGTAAAAAGAGTAAGATCGTGTTAAATGCAATTTTTATAATACACAAAAATATCTGAAAGCAGACGGGTAGTGTGTTTTATTTTCTCTTTCCTTTGTGCATTTACCATTACAGTGCTGATGATGTGGGGAGATGTTTAGACAGTGCAATTGTCATTTTTAAGGTAGCTAAAAATAAGACTTGGCTGCAGCTGTGTGCACGATTTCATTCAGTATGAGCAATTATAAATAACTGTGTGTGTTATAGCCTGCTGAAGGTAAATGAGTCAGCAGAAATAGAGACCCGGGACATAGTTCACTGTTGTATATAAACTAGTGAGTGTTGTACCACATGTTAGCTCGCTGTTGTAAATAATTCAGTGAGAAATTGCCCATGGTGGCACACAAAAAATGAAAATGTGGTATTTCTGAAATGTAGGCCTGAGGTCTCTCTAGTGATCACACGAACAATCTAAACAAAAATAAGGGGTTCTGGATATTGGGGCCACAAATAAAACAAAGGAATTATGCTCACCAAAAATACCACCAACCACGCATACTAACCACACATACCAACCACGCATACCAATAAATGTATACCATCTAAATATGTCTGTGTACTGAAATAATGCATATCCACTGTATTATTGTTATACAAGGAGTGATTGTTGCTAAATTATTTTTTCGGCGGTAAGAAAATACCGCCAGGCCCCAAATCTACACAAAATACCCAACATATTTATGGTTGGTGCGTTGCAGGCCAGGAAAGTGATCATAGAGCACCTACTGTTCGTGGCAAGCGTGTCTCACACTGCCATCTGTACATTAAAGGGAACCCATTTCATAGTAACAGTGTGTCCCTAAAAACGAATTTCAGAATGTCTCAAATGGAAGCCACATTCCCAGACCTAGTGCAATATTTAGAGGCAAAATTATTTGCACATGGGACGTGGTCATCGAACAATGCCACAGAATGGCACGACCGCATTCATGGTGAAGTGCAGAAAGAAAAACTAGACAGTATTTTTGCAGCAGGCAGCATAATTCAGGTCTGCCTTCTGAGATTATTAAATGCAGCTGACAAACATGCAGAGAAAGATTGTCTGATACGGCTTTGTGCCAAGATCTGGTTTATATTGAATAGGCCCTGCGAATGCAAGAAAATGATACCCAGCTAATTAACAGGTTAAAGATTAATTTAGATGGGGCAAGTAAAAAAGAGGAGATGTTAAGAACAGAATTAGAAGGATGTCAGAAAGACATGCAATTAAAATGCAGAGATTTTGATATTCAGCTGTCCAAAAGCAAGAAACAGTTTGAAGGCAGTGAGCAAGAATTGGTACACTTAAAAGCCTTAGTGGATCACATTAGACAGGATAACAATGAGATTGTTTCAGAAATGCAGATTTTACAAAAAGACAATTTTGAAAAAGAAAGTGATCTCCAAGGTGCAGAGCAAGAAATGGTTAAAATGATTCAAGAAAGAGACAAGAGAAACAAAGAATTCAATGAATGCCAAATGCAAATGTGCGACATGCAGGAGGTAATAAATAAAATGAGTGATGAAAACAACTATCTGCAAAATGAAGCACACAGGCTCCTTAAAAAGTGCAAAGACTTAGAACAGCAAATGTGCATTCCCAGGTCCCAGGAGAGGCGGCAGGGTACTACATTCAATGGAGTGGAGGTGAATTCTAGTTCTGCCCAAAGGGCTAGTGCTCCAGTGACTGGGCCGGTGACTGAACTTGGTTGCAGCGCCCTTGGGGGATTTGATACTCCCATTGGGGGCAGCCACCAATCCTATACACCTGGAACCAGGATTGAGTCACCAAGTAGTGCAATTCCATGCATTGCAACAAGTAGCCCCATAAAAATAATGAAATCTATTAAAGCTCTGATCAAACCATTTAAAAAAGGAGGGGAATGCTGCATTGAGGATCACTTAGAAGCGGTTCATGACATTTTTAAAGCACTCCAGATACCTAAGGAACAGTACAGACAATATTTTCATTTAACTTTAGATGCTCCGACGGCCAGCATCATAAGGGGATTAAATGAACAGCAGAATATCACAGTTTGGGAGTTTGAAAAAGAAATTAGGCTTCATTTTTCTCCTTTCCAATCATTACAGGAGGCAAAGAAAGTTGCTTACACACTTACTGCTGAGCCTAATACATCCCCTCGCCAGTTTTTACAAGACTTAAAAAGAGCATTTTCTCGCTTTGATGTATCTTTTGACCCCAATTCTAATGAATTTAAAACCGCCTACTTCTATGGGCTACAGAAAGACATCATATCCCAATTGGTTCGTGAATTTGATTGTGACAAGTCCCTTGAGTGGATTGTGCATCAAAGCACAAAACTATATGAGGTACTCTATTGTCAGGGTAGAGAAAGTGATAAAATGAAAGATACTAGACCTAAATCTAAAGAACCCTCAGCAACAGTGATGGAAATCATGTCAGCCAAAATGTCCCTTGAGTCTGTTCAAAGTCCAGGTATAAATAATTCGGCACCTGAACAAAGGGTTAATCAATAAAGGTCATCACACTCTGCACCAATGTTTCAATCACATGATCCTAGTAATAGGGAGAGCTACATCAGCCCTAGATACTTAGGGGATGGACCCCGGGCAGGATTTCGGCCTGATATGTCAGGTATGAATAATAACCAGAGACAAAATCAAGATCAAAGAAATGATGGTCCCTACCAGACATTGGGGACACAGAACAGATTTGATCCCAACACCATGATATATGGTAATCAGGATAGACCCCGATATGTGGATCGCTTTGCTGACAATGGGAATCAACATAGGGGTCAGTACCCACAACATGAGTGACAGGACATGAGACAGAACATGAATTACACTCCACGTCAGTACAATGATTCCCCACCAGGGGACTACAACCAAAGGATGGGTGCACCCCGCTCCACTCCACAAATGAATCAAGAGTTTAGAAACTATCCCAATAGAAATCACTCACCTGAGAGGTATCAGAATAGAACCAATCAGGGAGAAAGCAACCAATATCGATCTAGGCCACAGAGGGAGGATTCTAGAGGGATGGAAAGGTTCCAGTGCCTTGAGGCCCAAGTGAAAATGTTAGCTGAACAAATAGGGAAGCTTCTTACAGCACAAAAACAGTCATCAAAGGAGGGGGCTGATGGCCATAGCAATGACCGGGGGGCTTCTTCTGAAAAGTGACTAAGTACTCATGATACCTACAGCGCCAAAAAGACAGATTGCTCTGACGTAATTTCCCATTATGACTCTGAGATGTCTAATGATTTAAAACAGAAAATGCCAGTAAATGAACATGTAACAGAAAGTGCAAATATTTCTAAAAGAGAGGTACGGTTTAACCTACAGCTAAATCAAACATTGGAGATTTGTACAAATGCAATAAGAAAACCTGAAACTCCAGGAGAACAAAGAGACAGATTTAAGAAAAATGACTCATGCATTGGGAATACCAGTAAACAGGGAGTAAGTGGGGATGCTATGATTTCTTCCCTGGACACTCAGAACAATGACCAAACACAGGCAGAAAAAGGAAATACTCAAAAGGAGGGTACAGGTCAATCACCTGAAGAATTCTTTGAGCCACATATTTTTGAAGAGGCTGAAAGGGCTGGTACCACACTAAATGATCACAAATGCACAGAATTAGACAATGACAGATTGCTGAATGATGTTGTTACACATGTTCAGTTGGAGGGTTGTAATGTGGCCTCTGATGATACCTGGATGGATAGGCGAACAGTGGCCACACTCCAAAAAACCTCTGAACATGGAGAAATGAATAAAGTCTCTCGCGCAGAAATGGGTAAAAAGGAGGGAAACATGTCTTTCCATTTACCAATGTGCTTAGCCAAAAGTGAAAAAGGCCTGAGAAAGGGGAGTCCTGAAATCATTAAGAATTCACACTTCTTATGTGTATTAGAGGAAGTTGAGGACAGGTATTATGCTCCCAACACTGTAGAAGAAAAATGCCAAACATTTGCAATGATTGACACTGGCGCACAGGCCACAATTATGTCCAAGGAGCTGGTAAAGAGTATCAATGAAGGGAGATCCCCACAGAATCAGATCACAGTGAAGGAAAATCAAGGTCCAGTGCATAACTTTAATGGGGAGGAGGTGCCCATCATAGGTGTAACTGAGGTTGACATAAAAATAGGAAAGCACAGAATGAAACAAGAGGTATTGATTACATCTATTTGTGAAATTCCATTTCTGATGGGGACAGATTGCCTGAAAAGATTGTCTCCTCTCATAGATGGGGTGAATGGAGTGCTGTGGTCCTTAACCAAAAAACCATTGAGACCTAAGAAACTAAAATCACAAAGCAGCAACATAAATGAATGTCACACTGTTACCAAAACAAATGATGCTGTGGAGGTATATCTCCAGAATAGTTGCATACCTAGTGTCACTGTTATATTAATGTGTCAAGACAAAATGCAGAGCGACAATGAAAAACTACCTGTACAAATATACTTGGACCCAAGGAAAAATTAGCAGACTGCCATAGATGAGCACACATTACGTGTTTATTTAAAAGAAAAGATATGCAAACAAAATATTACTCCTAAAGCAGATTCAGAAAAACACATTACCACTATTGCTGAAATACACATGGAAGATGAGCAAACATGGGTTCATGTTGGTATAAATGACTGTTTTAAAACAATAAAAGCCACTTTAGCGCTTGAACAGGAGAGGAGCTTCATTAATGAGAAATTGTTGCAAAAAATAATGGAGAGGGAGGAAATCCCGAAATTTAGGATTAAAAACCAATATGTTTCTGGGTTGGACAGTCCAGACTTTGAAAACCGAATTGCAGGCAGATGCATGCTTAAAATTAGCATTGGGCAGAAAACAATTTACCATAATGTATGGATAGTGAGTGGAGCACAAAATGATTTTTACATGGGCAATGACATCATGCACAGAATGCGTATGGTGTTAGATTTCCTTAATCAAAAATTATGGTCAAGCCTAGGTGGGCCGGCACCTGAATTTGAAGACAAAAGAAGGGCTTATCATTGTGCACAACTGGTTCTTTATGCAATCGAACTACAAATGAGGAAAGATACTATTATTCCTGCATTTACAAAACAGTTTGCAATAGCACTGAAATGCAAAAATGGACATCAGATGAAAGATTCTGATACATTTGTGTGCCTGAAGGGATCCATAAAACAGCAAGGCCTGGATTATGAATACATTCCATTGGCAGATATTGGTGAAGGGCCTGTAAGAATTATGGTAAATAGTAAGGGTTGTCAAGATATTCACTTAGAGGAAAACTCCCCATTAGGAATGGCCATACAAAAATCACATTATACTGCAGATCTAAATAACATGGTGATTGGAAATATCCCTGAAAAGTATGTAGATGCCATGGGTGAGTTGCCAGAATACCTGAATTCTCAGCCCAAAGGAATATTTAAAATTCATTCTGTGTACCCTTATGATTCAAAGGAGACAGTGTGCTGCCATCAAATAGATTGCATAACATTTAATTTAAATGAAAATGAAACAGAAAACCAGCCCATTGAAGTGGAAGCTGATATGCCAAAATATTTAAAAGTGGCAGCTTTACAAAAAGACACAGCCACACAGTTAGAGGAAAGCGCCGAGATTCCCTTACCAGAAGATTTTCCAGAATTTTCCAAAATGGTAGAAGAGCAGATTTTATCAGCGGATGCATGTGACAGCGATGAGGATAGAAACAATCTGAGGGAGATATTTATGGAGTTTAAGGATGTATTTGCAAAAGATGCTTATGATTGCGGTTTAACTTATTTACATGTGGCCACACTACCAGAAGGGTGTAGCAGAAGTCCAGTATTTGTACGCCAGTATAGACTACCGCTGGCATGTTTAGAATCATTAGCAGAGATTATAAAAAATTTGGAATCGCGGGGAATCATTAGGCCCATTCATAGCACATCCAATACACCTATTTTAGGTGTGTTAAAGCCAAATGGTCAATGGCGGCTACGTGCAGACTTGAGGGAGTTAAATAAAAGAGTACCAGTATCCAGATGGCCACTGCCATTCATTGATCAGGGCCTAGCTCAGGTACATGGTTCAAAAGTATTTACCACATTAGATCTCACCTCTGGTTATTGGTGTGTTCCATTGGCAGAGGAGATACAGAATTTGCTTTCCTTTTTCGTTTGATAAGACTCAATACGCCTGGCTTAGAACTCTGTTCGGGTACATCAATAGTGGGAGTGAATTTGGCATATTTTTGAGAAAGGCCATGCCTGAAGCAGCGGAAAGAGGAACCATAGTTTATGTGGATGATGTCCTAATAAAAAACTAAAGCCTGAAAAGCCATTTTGATGAAATAAGACATGTGCTTGGTCAATTGCAGAAAGCAGGCGCCAAAGTATCTTTACAAAAAGCACAATGGTGCAAGAACAAAGTGAACTTTCTAGGCCATGAAGTGACTGAACATGGGCTAAATCCACAAAAGAAGAAAATAGAGGCCATACAAAAACTAAAGGACCCTAAAAATGTGAAAGGGGTAAAAAGTTTATTAGGGATGACAGGCTATAACAGAAAGTTCATTGAAAATTATCCTGAAATCACTCAACCATTGACTAAACTGCTTAAACTGAATACACCCTGGATATGGGAAAAAGAGCAGTCTGAGGTAGTGGCTAAATAAAAGGAATGTCGTGTAAAGGCACCATGTTTAGCATATCCCATAAAGGACAGGGATTTCTTTATAGAAATAGGTTTCTCTGAACATTGTATGTCAGCAGTGTTATCACAAAAACATGACTTGAATCACAAAACCATTGCCTATTCAAGTAAGGCATTTTCCCAAGTTGAAATAAAATTCAATGATTGTGAAAAGGCCCTATTAACCACTGTGTGGGCGCTACAACATTTCCGCCCCATTGTTCAGGGAGAAAAGGTGATTATTGAGACAAATCATCAACCTTTGCAGTTTTTAGAGAGTAAAAGAATTAGGTCAGGTAATCTAGCGCAGTCCAGAATCACTTCATGGACGCTGGCATTACAAGGTTTTCCTGTAGAAGTGAGATATGGACAAAATAAAAAGAGCCCAATTGCTCAAGGGTTAGCTGACTTACATGACTGTGCAGCTGAACAGGTATCAAATGAAATGGAAGTGGAACCTAATTTGCAGGAATTTGAACAATGAACTAAGGAAGCATTTACAACATGCATTTGCTTTTGTGCAGAGAAATCTGGAAAGGGCTGCTTACAGTGCTAAGACATACTACAATAAAAGAACATCAGTGAGAGAATACAGTGTAGGGGATCAGGTGTATAAGTTTCATTTTGGAAAAAGTAGACTGAAAAATTCTAAATTTCTAGCAGCCTGGCACGGGCCATTTCGAATTATAGATAAGGTCTCTCCTGTAGTTTATAAAAGTTTGAAGAATGAGGGTGAAAGAGCAATAGAGCAGTTTGTCCATGTAAATCAGATCAAGCCATGCCATCCCAGACACGAGATCAGGCAGCTTGAGCATGTAGAAACAGATAAAGTCCCTTGAACACAAAAAGGTAAAATAAATGGGCACAGTCAGGAGGCAGTGACAGAGAGGTTGAACAAGATGGTTGATTATAATGGCACATAAACACTGTAATATATGTAAATATATATATAATATAAAAAAGAAGCTGAAGTTTATGGAGTCGGTGTGCAGAATGAAAATGCATTAAATATTGAATGTTGTTTTATGTATGCTTGTTCTCTATAACCTGTGCTTAATTTCAGAAGGTGAAAGAAAAAGGGCGAAATGTTTTACAAAGCATGTTTTATTTTTGGCAAAAGGGTGAAGTTAGTATTGTGCTATATTCTTAATCTGTTTCTTTTCTATTTGATTTAGAATATTAACATATTTGTACCGGAGGTCACGGGAGACGATGGAGTCCTCGAGTCCCCTGGATGAAGATCAAATGATGCCTGCCTCCGGTTGGAGGTGAAGATAAAATAACCGGAATGCCAAGATTCCTTCTATAGAAAAGGCTCCAAGAGTACCAAGATGGAAGAACACCCGAATGAGCCAAATGATGTGACATTGCTGGTTGGGAGATATCAGAGGTAGACAAGTGTCCTGGCGTATGGAGTTCCACATATTTATTATTTTAATTAATTATTTTAATCTGTTATGTTAATTCTTTGTTTTAGTTATTTGTTTTATCTTAGTGTTTTCGATTGACTTCAAGTATAAAATTGAAGCACTCAACTATGGACACTTCCATTGGGAAGGAACATATGGACCCAAAGATGAATTTTGATATTATGTTGATTGGACAGTGGCTTTTCAACTTTTTCGTTTTGTATGTGAATATTTATTTTATGGGATTGCTACACTTTGAAAAGGGGGGCAAATTGTTTTTTTTCTAATTGGCTTGGATCGTAGCCAAGTTTAAAAAAAAAAGGAGGGGATATGTAGGATTGTTTAGCATATTTTGGGAGCACAGAGCACAGCACCACGGCACAGGATCAATGTATAGCATGTTTTTTGAAGTGCAGCACTACTGCATGGGTTTGGTGCATTGCTATAAGGTGGTACAGCAAGGCATGTGTTGCCAGTGTAACATGGACATGTAAATGAAAACAGGCTATGCAGTCAAAACGATTTCTACATATAAAATGCAAATAATTGTTTTCACACTTAAAAGCATATATTTTTTTAACTGAAATTCCTCTGTTGTCATCACATTTGAGGATTAATGAACTAACCTCATTAACAAAAAACTAACATGCTAACCCATTAATAAAATAATGTGTTCTCCAGTGCAAATTGGATGGAAAAGACAGGCTCTGAAAGTCATTTTAAACGCGCATCCAGATTTTTTTTTCTCTGTGCTGCTTTGTCCACAGTATTTGCAGGAAGCAAAGATTTGAATAAGCAGGAAATCAGTTTTGTTACAGTTGCTTACTGTAAAAGATTTCTATTGTGTGCAGGAGGAGGATAGGACATAGGGGATTCTAATTGGACAAGCATAATATTAGAGGCTGTAACCAAGTTGTCCTGTAGAATTTGGGGGGAGAAGAAGGCAGAATACATTTTACACAGCTCGGAGAAAAACCTGACTGGTGGCTGTGGAGTTCCTGATTGAAAAAGCAGATCCCAGCTGCACTGCTGCAGAGACTGGGAATTCCAGACAATAATCCCCGGTTTGAGTAACAGCAGATGCCTGTTCTCACTGGGGGTGCTTGAAGAGGGAATTGCCACATCCAGAAGGTGACCAGCCAAAGAATTTCACATGCTGAACAGATTAGGTAATTATACATTGCAAAGTACGGGGGCAGTCTGCATGAGTGCGAAACTATTCAGTCAGTGTAGAAGAAAGAATTCCAGTGTTTTATCAACAGGTTTAATGTTGCGACTGTTCTCGTCGCCCCCTTCTCATTTTGTTACAGATAATGTTGACTGTGCTATTTCATTTATCTCTGTAAAAAGAGTAAGATTGTGTTAAATGCAATTTTTATAATACACAAAAATATCTGAAAGCAGACGGGTAGTGTGTTTTATTTTCTCTTTCCTTTGTGCATTTACCATTACAGTGCTGATGATGTGGGGAGATGTTTAGACAGTGCAATTGTCATTTTTAAGCTAGCTAAAAATAAGACTTGGCTGCAGCTGTGTGCACGATTTCATTCAGTATGAGCAATTATAAATAACTGTGTGTGTTATAGCCTGCTGAAGGTAAATGAGTCAGCAGAAATAGAGACCCGGGACATAGTTCACTGTTGTATATAAACTAGTGAGTGTTGTACCACATGTTAGCTCGCTGTTGTAAATAATTCAGTGAGAAATTGCCCATGGTGGCACACTAAAAATGAAAATGTGGTATTTCTGAAATGTAGGCCTGAGGTCTCTCTAGTGATCACACGAACAATCTAAACAAAAATAAAGGGTTCTGGATATTGGGACCACAAATAAAACAAAGGAATTATGCTCACCAACCACGCATACTAATAAATGTACACCATCTAAATATGTCTGTGTACTGAAATAATGCATATCCACTGTATTATTATTATATATAACCCAATCTGAATACAAGGAGTGATTGTTGCTAAATTATTTTTTCGGCAGTAAGAAAATACCGCCAGGCCCCAAATCTACACAAAATACCCAACAGACCTTTGGGGGACCGGTAAGTCCCCATTGAAACAACCATTTCCCATTCCCATTTGAGCCCCTATAGGGCTCAATGGGAATGGGGAAGTAGCTAATAACGGTACTGTAATTTGCGGTACTGTTATTGGCTCTGATTTCCCTTAACAGGTCCTGTCCATAATGCCTGGTAAAACCAGGCGTTAAAGGAGGGACCCACTAAGGGAACTCGTAGTAGGGTGGTAAGGGATTACCGGCGCCGGACTCAACGGTGCCCGGTATCCCTCACCGCCCTACTCGTAATGAGGCCCACTTTCTCCTTATAGTTCTGGTTGCTGGTTTGCCCTGGTCATCGACCTCATTTATACTCATCTTATCTCTTCTTCATCTCCAGATTCGGGCTGTGGTGGCATGGGGGGTCTCCACTTTTTAGGGTTTGACATCACCAAGGTACAGCCATGCCCATCATTCTTGCAACTTCACAGCTGTTGGTGTCATTTCTTCCACGATGAAAGGGCCCTCAAACCGAGGGGTATGCCAGTGGCGCATGAAGATCCTACAGAGGATGTTGTTCCATGGATACAAAGCTAAAGATTTCAGAACTGTGAAAGCATCAATTTGTTTGTTGTCTTCATCAGTCCTTTTTGACCTCCCCTGCTGTGCTCAAAGCTGTCGAGATATCAATTTAACACTTTCCATCATAACAGTCAAATTCTCATGCATTTCAGCATCTAACTCATTTGAAACACTATGTGCATCAGTTTGCGCTCCAGTGCTAGCAAAGTGTGTCCAGCAGTACACTGCAGGCAAGTCAAACAACTTACAACAAATTCAGCAACATGCTCTGCCAGGTTTGGAATGAACCAGTCCTCCAAAATCAACACTACAAGACGCTCTTGTGGTGTGTGTGCTGGGTGATTTAATTGGTCTAATGCTACTTTCAATAACCCTAATTGCATAATTATTATTCCAGTGCTTTCCTGCCGCCACATTGCATCTGTGGGGGGCAATGAGCCCCTCTTTTTTCCATAATTCCTGTTCTTCTGGTGGTGCTCTTCCCTGCAATTCAATTATTTTGGCTATGGATAATGTATGAAAACCCTCCTTCATTGCCATATTACGTGTGCAGGTGTGTATATTTGGTGCAGTGTCAAAGTCAGATATTTCAGGGAAATGTGCTGCTCTTTTTGCCTCTTAATCTGTGGCCTTGTTGCTGCAAGAAATTACATCTGTAGCTTTAATGTGTGCTGAGCACTTCACCATGCCAATGGCCGATGGGCGCTTTATTGTATTTATGAGCCTGTCCAATAGTGGTGCATGCTGCACTGACGCACCATCTGAACGTAAGAAACCACGCCTCTTCCAACATGGCAGTTCTGCATGTGGGGTTGACGTCATGTACGCAGAATCAGAGTTCACTGTTACCGCCTCTTCATCATGTGTTTCCAGCTGCAAAATAAGTGCTACCAGTCTGGCTGCTTGTGCTGAGAAATGCGATGGCAATCTTGCCTTTATCACTGTCTCATAGTAGTCATTCAGTTTTGCTTTTGCCACGGCTGTCCCAGTGTGCCTTTCTCCCATGCCCTGATCAATTGACGATGACCCATCAATGAAGAGAATTGTCCCCCAACCGAGGGCGTATTAATTAACCTGTGGTATCTCATCATAATAGTATATTTAGCACAGTCATGTGCATTCTCTGCTTCTTTTATTGGCTCTGCTATGAATCTGGCCGGGTTCACTATTCTATATCTGACAATTTCAATCGATGGATTTGATATAATTACTTCATAACCAGAGACTCGCTGTGTAGTCAATGTACTTATGGGCTTTTCCAAAATAGCGAACAGGGCATACTCAACATATAATGTTAAAGCAAAGCACATCGTAATACTGGAAGATTTCTCAATCGCAAAGGCTACTGTTGCCAATGCTTGTTTTCATGGGCAATGGCCTTTCATTGCTGGATTTAGGATCCCACAGTAGAATGCTAATGTGTTGTGCCCCATTGTAGTCTTTTGTGAAAGGACTGCTGTCATCACTACTCTGTTTGAATAGGAAAATAGAAAGAATTTGTCATTGCAATCAGGGATCCCTAACACTGGCGCTGAACTGATCGCTAACTTTAATTCCTCAAAGGCATCTATCTTTTTTATTTATTTTTTATTTTTGCTTTTATAGTAGCGCACACAGCCTGTGGGCATCTAGGCACTGTCACATACATTCAAATGAGATTCAGTGTAGGGCTGTTGGAAGTCAAAGTTTGTCAAAAGGAAAGTGCGAGCAGTTAGTTAAACAAATGAGTTTTACGTTTTTTTGGATACGCTGGAAGGTGTGCTCCTCCCAATGTGTGAGTGGGAGATTGTTCCAAAGTGTGGCAGAGTGGACAAAGAAGCTAGAGCCACTAGCTCTCTTGTGTTTGAATCTCGGTGTGCTGAGGCAGTGATTGTGAATAGATAGGAGGGGTCTGCTGGGCATGTGTCTCTTGACCTTTCGGGCGAGGTATGAGGGCACATTGTTGGACAGGCATTGGTGGGTTATGGTGAGAATTGTGAATGTAATTCGTTCACGGACGGGGAGCCAGTGGATTGATCGTCTTGCCTCCAAGATGTGATCTTGCTTACTCAAGGTTAAGGTGGCCCGGAATACATTGCTTTGCAGGACTTGTAGTTTGGAAAGGTTTTTCTCTCAGGTGCCACAGAGTAACGCATTGCAGTAGTCTAACTCGGACAAGATGAAGGCCTGTTCAATTATAAGGCATTTTTCAGTGGAGAGGTAAGGTTTGCAGGCGGTGATGAGCTTTGAGGCGTAAGTTGAGGTCAAGGCAATGTGATTGACATGGCGTGTCATGGTGAGGGATGCGTCCAGATAGACACTCAATGTTTTTACAGAAGTGGAAACGGGCATAGTGTGGCCATCCAATTTAAAGTGGCTGAAGGCTAGGTCAAGCTTGGCGTGACGGGTGGGGGATCCAATGAGTAGTAGGTCCGTTTTTTCATCGTTCAGGCTGAGGGTATGTGAGGCCATCCAGATTTGGATGGTTTCATATATGCTGTTTACTTTGATGGTGTCCTGTGTGTGGTTGCCGGTGAGGGGAATGAGGATTTGGTTATCATCAGCATAGCTAGGGTAGGTGATACCCAGAGAGTCAAAGTGGTTGAATAGCAGCCTAGTGTAAACATTATAGAGGGTGGTAGAAACACAGGAGTCTTAAGGGACACCCCACGAGATAGGAGTGGGGGAGGCGGCAGCATCCCTGGCAAAGACTTTGGAGGATCGGTTAGCTAGGAATTGTAAGATCCATTTGGCCACCTTGGAAGAGAAGTGGGCAGAGGAAGTGAGGTGGTTGACAAGGTCAAAAGCATCCGAGAGATCAAGGAGTAAGAGGAGAAAGAGGTTGCCAGCATCCATGGCAGCGTCAGCTGATGTCGTCAAGGAGGACTGTTTTGGTTGCATGTTTGGGGGGAAGCCAATTTGCTGGGGGCTCAGGATGTGGTGGATTTGAAGGTAGGCAGCTTTGTCAAGGATTTTTAGGAGAAAGTGGACAGTGGTATTGGGCCAGTAATTGGTGGGGTGGTCTTACGTAGGATATGATATGATAGGTTATTTATAACACGCTTAATACCCAGAGGTTTCTAAGCACGGACCCGGGCATCGAACCTATGTTGCTCCATGTTGTCTTGCTTCCAAGGTGAGCATGTTGCCCCTGAGCTAGCCTCCCAAGACTGTTATCAAAAACCCATGCCCTGCAATAATTACAAAGCCCTAGGAATTGTTGTTATCCTTTCACTGTGTCTGGCTTGGGTGTCTTCATGATTGCTTATGCTCTTTCAAGCGTCGCTTTTTTCCCTTCCTGTGATATCAGCTCATCTATATATAGGACTTCTTCCTGACAATATTGTGTTTTTTCTTTGTCCACCTTGTACCTCTTCTCTGTCAAGACTGCCACCAGCTGTATTAAGTCTCTCATACACTCATCCTCTGTCTCACTGCACGCCAGAATGTATTTACATACTGTAGCACTGTGCTGTCAAGGCGTACATTTCCTAAGTCCATCCGTAACACTTGATTAAAAACTGATGGTGACTCGCAGTACCCCTGAGGTAAACAAGTATGTTTCACATTGATCCCGCAATAGGCACATTAAGTCAAACCATGTGAATCCTAGTGGAGTGGGATTGAAAAGAACACATTCTTTAAATCAATCACTGTAAAACAAGTAGTTTTGGTCGGAAAACTACACAATGTTGTGGCTGGGATTGTAAACAATGGGAACACTTGTTCAGAGTGTGTAAGTCTTGAATACATCTCCATGATCCCCATTGCCTTTTTCACTGGGTACATAGCCTTGTTACATGGGGATTCTGATGGCACAAATATCTCTTGTCGCATTAGGGCAGCAATGGTGTCATATTTGCCTTTGTCTATTTCTTTTGACATTGAGTACTGTCTCACCCATGGTAAAATAGCTCCTTGCTTCAATTTATTTCAATTTTGATTGCCCCCTCTCCTTTCAATAGGCCAATATCATATGGACTACTGGTCCACAATGTGCTTGGTACTTGTGCCAGATCTTCCTGGAGAAAGGTCTGTATCTTTTTTACTTGTCTGGGGGATTTCCCTGTTCTCTATTTGTAGCCAATATATCAGACTTATGTTAAACCCAACTTCGTTTTCTGAATCCTGGCACTCTCTAAGATGGACTACTGCAACAGCCTCTTCCTTAATATACCCTCTTCCTCTCTCCGCCCCTCCAGCTTGTCCAGAATAGGGCTGCAAGACTTATCCATGGCCTCAAGCCCAGGGACTGTATCTCTCCAGACTTAAAGTCCCTGCACTGGCTTCCGGTTTCTGCAAGGTTCAAATTCAAATCCCTCTGCATCACCCACAATGCTGTCTGGGTCTCAGGACCAATCTATCTACAACTCGCTCTGACCAACTACCTTCCTTCCAGAATATTGAGATTCTCGGCTGCAACACTCTGCATGTCAGGTGCTTTTCTAAGCAGCAATCTGGTGGCAGATTTCTCTCCTCAGCTGGCTCCCTCCTCTGCAACAGCCTTCCCCTTCCTCTCTATCTTGAGCTGGATTTCCCCAAATTCCAGAAGCTCCTCAAGACCTTCTTTTTCAGCTCCTCCTTCCCCCTCTCACACTCTTGCTAATACCCACCAGTCACTGAGATTGGTGGCCTGTGACCTTAAGTGTCCTTCTGGGTCCTGGCCTTCTGCCCAATTGCTCTTAGCCTTCCACCCCATCCCTGCACTTGCCTTCAAGCTCCCACTGGCATATGCTCTTACACGCCTGCACTTACTATTGGCAGGCGATCACCCGTACCAAGCAATCTCTGCAAGGCACTTACTGCTGCACATAATTGACTCCATGACACTTCCCTCTTTGGAACTCCTAGCACTTACCCCCTTCACTATGCCTTCCCTCTTTCCCTACACTTGCATGTTCTGAATGCTCACAAGGCCAAGAAATATGGACCCTCTCCTGTTCACAAGTTTTTCTATTTGCCTTTGTTACCATGCCCCCCCCCTTTGCCTTGTGGGTGCTTTGAAACACAATTTATTGATGTATAAGCACCTTCAAAATTCACACCACATAAATAAATAAATACATAAATAAATAAATAAATAATCATCTGTGAACAAGTCTTCATCAGTAAAATCAGTCAATCTGTGTCCTGCATCAAGAGCTATTACTGTCCTCCAGTTTATTCCCTCATCATCAACTCTGTGCAAAATCACCCTGTCCACAATTGCTGCTTCTTGTTCTACTGTGATCATTTGTCCTTCCTCCTTGTCCATGGGTACAACTGGTCTGAATACAAATTCCTTAGGCAATCGCAATATCCTAAACCGTATTCTTAGGAGCCATGCTAATAATATGTGTAATCCATAAAGAAATACTTCTGGGTCTAAGGGTACGACCCTTTGTGTTTTTTGGCATAAAATACTGTTACAAACTCTTTTGCATTTACATAATGAACCCCTGGTGTGGTGCATATTATTCCCTGGTCAGTAAATGATATTGTCATGTTCAGGTTAATCATCAAATCTCCCCCTAATATGTTCACTGGTGTTTTACAGGAATACAAAAAAGGCATATACATGTCATGTTCCCCAATTGTGATAGGTAAGTCATCTGTGAAAGTCACTGTAGTTGTCGCCCCAGAAATTCCTTGTGCTTTCATGGCAAAGCCTGACATTGTGAATTTTCCCTCCCTAACACAGGACTGATTCTCACCCGTGTCCACAAGGAAAGAAAATGTTTTGTCACCTATGGGTAATACTACTCTAAGTTCCTCTTGTGGGTTTGGTGTAACTGATAGGATGGAACATATCAAGTCTGTCTGTGGGCTGTCCTATTGTGGATATAAATCAACTCCTGTGCTGGTAAAAGGGTTCCCTCGCACTACTGTCACACCCACTATCCTTGGTGTGGAAGTCTGTGGCACTATTTTTGCATTTCATGGTGCTGCTGCATTCTGTTCTGTCGGTACTTGTGTCTGTATCGGTACCTGCTGTGTTTTATTTATTTATTTATTTAACTTATGTATTTATACCGCACTATAGCCCACAGGCATCAGGGTGCAAAACAAACCCACACAAAACTAGAGGGAGAAACTAGGTGGCTGAGAGGGCTAGTTTACTCGAGCAGGGTTGTTTTCATATTTTTTCATTAAGTAGAATAACTTTCCTCTGATCGCAAGGATATAGGAAGTTTAATCCAATTTGTTGCTGCTTTAGTAGGGAAGGATTTACCTTTTCTTTGAGCTCTTTCAGCATGTGGAATAACCATAAGGTGAGTGGGGCTTGAGCGCAAAGAGACACTTGGGGGTATTTTCTTAGTGTTTATTTTAAGTAGACTTGTGCCTCTCCATATAGGCATCTATGCGTCAGAGCCATAGTCTTAAAGTAAAAGTTTATAGTGTGGCTTGCTGCATTGTATCAGTGCTTGTTGTGGTTGCATTGGTGCCTGTTGCATTTGAGCTGGCATTCCCTGCTGTGTGGGTTGCATTTGTGGCACTTCTGTCTGATACTGCATAAGGTCTTTGACAAAATATTCAGGTAGCTCAGTGCTATCTGGTGGAGGATATATATTCCCCCTCATGGGTCACCTACTGGTCAGTTCTTTTGCATCCCCCAGCTGTTTCGCATGTCTGGGAGATATACCCCATCTTACCACATGTCCAACATTGCGTCTGTCCTCCAAACTTGTGTAGCCCTCCATTGAACCCTCCTCCCTGTGGAGCCTGAAACCCATATTCTCTACCTCTAGGCAGCCCCCGTCGTGGGAAATAGCTGTATTCTCTTCTTCCTGCAATATTCCGGTTTGCTTGTGGTTGTACCTGCTGTGCCTCTTGTGTAACAACCACTTCTCCTCCACTTGACAATACTGCAACTTCCACTGAGAACTTTGTCAATGTTTTCTGAACTAACTTTCCTTCCTCTATCTTCCTATCTTAAACTTTCTTCCTTTCTCTTGGTATAACAGACAATGGTGAATGATTGCCAACCAAATCTCTGCCCATGGTTTTGCTTCCATTCCCACAATATTTCTCAACTATCTTTGTGCTGCCTTTGGCAGCCTCTGACATAATATATGATAAAAAATAGTTATATTTTTGTCCCACAGCTCTCTCATTTCTAGCCGTCATTTGTTCTGAATCTCTTCAATATACATTGTCGTGTCTTCGTCTGCTCTCATTTTACGCATCATAATAGTGGTCATGTCTTAGGAGTCTGGGTATGGAACACACATGTTAGCTTCACAGTTATTAAAAGGTATTCCACCATGGTCAGTGTTTTGTGCAGTCACTCCAGGGTAGCCTGCTCGTGTCCAAATGCCATCTGACATCTCCCCTATGGTGGCAGCAAGCAAGATGTGCATGTCACCTACTGCTAAAGGTGAACGGGTCAGTGTAACCAGTATCCCCACTTAATGTTCGTTTTTCAAAACACAGAATATGCAAGTATCACACCTGAGTTGTAAAGATACCTATTTTTATGATTGGTAGCATTAATACAATGCAGAACCTCAAATTATACATATAGGACAATAGAAATTGCAACACAAAACAAAAAGCAAGTTAAATTCCTCGCAGACAACAATTCTTGAATCATAGTGTTATGAATGGTTTCACTGTTTATATGTATTGTTCATTATATGTACCTATTGCAATTGTCTATGTGAAGATGACTCCTGTCGTTTGGATATATGGACAGCAGAATGTGTACTATGTTGACTTTATGTACCAATGTGCGAGGAATTTAACTTGCTTTTTCTTTTGTGTTGCAATTTCTATTGCCCTATATGTATAATCTGGTGTTCTGCATTGTATTAATGCTACAAATCATAAAAATGAGTATCTTTACAACTCAGGTGTGATACTTACATATTCTGTGTTTAGAAAATTAACATTAAGGGGGGATACTGGTTACACTGACCCGTTCTCCTGTATCTGATGATTATATATCCCTCCTGTGCAGAATAGGGTCACCACCAGGAGCCCTTTTTTTCAATGACCTACTGCTAAAGTCATCCCTGCCATCATTCTCTCCAATTCATAAATCCATTTTCCAGCACCTGATGTAAATGTGGGAAGTTTATAAACCAAATTATTTTTGTCCATTTGTGGCCATGGTACACATTGGGGGCGTCCTTCCCCTTTCTCTGATAATGGGGACTTTGTAAACCCTGCCCCGTGTCCGAGTGCAGCCACACTCTTCATTTTCATAACCACTCGCATCAGTCATGCTAGCTTTCTTTCGGGTCAGTACATTTCACAACCTATTTACGTATAGGGTTCTTACTTCTAAGCTGCTTTACTGTATCTTTGGACATCTGGGATATTCTATAGGTTCTGGCTTCTTCCTTTCTGGTGCATCCAAATCTAACCATGCTGTCTCTTTCCTTATTCTTGCACTTGTACAGGGGGCTCTTGCGGCCTCTTCCTCTTTCTCCTCATATATAAACATTGTATTGTCACTCTCATCTTCTTCATCCTCCTGCCTGACCCAAAAATCTCGTCCCCTAAGGGAACTTGTTACATACCTACTGCTCATCACCTCTTCCAATATGTTCCTTCCCTCACTTTTTGGTGACCATCCTCTTGTCTTTGCTATGCTACTTGCCCCATCCCTTCTGCTTCTGTGAAGATTGCCAATTCTTCTTCGCATTGCTTCTCCCTCTCCTTCTGGAAGTGTATGCTTTCTGAGGTTTTCATTCACTTACTTGCAGCATATTTCCCAACTTCTTTCTCTTTCTCTCTGTTGTTTTTCTTTGTCTCTCTCTTTGTCCGCGAATGAACGTCCTTGGGATAACCTCATTTCTTTCTTTTTTTCCCTTCTTTCCTCGTTTCTATTTCTAATTGTCTTTCCATGTCCCTTTCTCCCTCTTTCCTTCTTTCTATTTCTCTTTCAACATCTGTCTGCTTTTCTTTATTCCTTTCTTCTCATTTTCTCTGTCTGTCTCATGTTTCTTCTCCTTCTCTTTTTCTTCTTCGTACCTTCTTTCCCTTTCTCTGGCTTCACTCTCTCATTCTCTTTCTCTCTCCTTCTGTTCTCTTCTCTGTTCATGCTCTCTTTTATCTTGCTCCCCTTTCTCCCGTTTTTCTTTCTCCTGTCTTTCTCTGATTCCTTTTTCCTTTTCTTCAATATCATCCAGAACTTTCCCATCTAATTTGAGCATTATCTGTCCTCCTACCCACTCTTTTGGGGCAATCAGTGTCTCTTCTCTGTTGCCCTGCCACCCCCAATCTCTCCAGAGCGCTTCCTTTGCCTCCATCAATGTTGCCTGTAGTTCACATTGTTAGTCATATTCATCATGTATGGACACAGATTTTGGCCTACTTATTTTCTCTGTACTTATGAAATCTTCACTGCTATATGTGGGGGCTGCATACATGAGATTATTATTTCCTGCCACTGCTTTTAATTCCCATAATGGGTATATTATCTGCTCTTCTAGAGCAGATTTCTTGTCTGAGGAAGAGGAGGAGCTGAGGGCACTGTGCCCTCCCCTTCATGCTTATTGAGCATCCACTCTTTAGTGGGTGGTGCCTCTGCCTCCTCCCCAAACATTTTACACAGTTCCAAAATGGCTGACCGCTTCTGTAACTTTTCCCCCTTGTATGCAGCATGTAAATATATCATCATGTGTTGCAATACTGACCTCGAAAGAGTGCCCTCCTGCGGCCTATGCATTAACATTTTGCCTGCAGTATCCCGAACCGATTGGGAATGATAATTCATAACTTTATCCTTATATCGGGGTAATAATTAATATAAATGAATAAGGGGAGTTTCTCCCATGATAACACCTCACAGTTTCAACTCCCGATACATACAATTTTTTTTACTTGAACTCTAACGCCTTTGTTTACCTTTGTTACACACCCTCCCCACAATGCTTCCCTGTTCTTAATTATTCAGCATCTCTCCCAAAAACCATGCCTTTTATGTCACCCAATGTTTCTAAGCAACACCACAAATGCCACTTACGCCCCAGACCACTCACTTCGGTCCAAACCACAGCCTCACGTCATCCACAATACACACCAACATACACACAAAATCTGCTACCCACAAAATCTGAACTGCCTCACAACCTAAGGCTTAGAGCCAGTAATCACTACAGAAATTAATACACTGCAAATACAATATGGCCATCTTCCCAAGTCCTAGTGAGGTACTCGTCTTTTCATCAATATTACCTCAAGATGAGCTGTCTTACGCATCCTTCCATGACCTTGTCCCGGGAAATCTCATTAACATTAATACCTTGTAATGAGGTCTATTGCATAGTCTTCTGTGTCCTTATCACAGGCAATCCATCATCATTAATCCTTTATTTGAACACAACCCCCCAATATACAAACAATTATCTTCCCACTTTTCTGTTTTGCTAGGTCGATGGTACATACTTACATCCGTGGATCAGCCGAGGCCTTTGATATCGAGTCTCCCCCTAACAGTCAGTGGTCCTCCACCCTAGGGGGCACTGCATGGAGATTGGACAGGAATTCCTCCAAGGGGGCTCTGGTCGACCTTTCTCTGTTCACGTGTGATAACAGTCTCCACAGGTCACCTCACAGTTTTCGGGGCACAGCAAGGAAACTTAGACAATCCGAGTGCTCTGGCCAATTATCATATCTGCTACCGTAAGTCAAGATGGTCTGGAAATCCGCAGTTTAAGTAGAAATTATAGGCCAGGAAATCCTGTACTCCATTACAGAAATAGTCAAAGTGAAATGCAAAACCCACTTTATTGGAAATCTGAAATAAAGCAGGGACAGCATACAAATATAGTAATTGTCACTCTCAGCGAGCTCATTGAGAGCAACACTTTATAACTAGGATAATGGTCATTTATGACATCACATTTTGTTAAAACCTTTGGGCGTAAGGAATTGGTTAATGGAACATCTATATAAACATTCTATAAGGGTCAAAGTTCTAATTGGTTGAAACTTAACTGATGGCTTCTCCTAAGACCACTTCTAAAATGATAATAGCTCACGTATATTACTCTCACAACTATTGATTAGTTGGCCTAATATGAAATGGGTGGCATAACATCAATAGATTTAATTAGTTGACATTACTCTGACCAAGGTTAAGCAAATGAGAGGTCATCAGAACATGAGCCAAACTGGGAGAAGGAGAAGAGAGGTCCACAAGCTGCTTGTTTAATTAACGGAGAATACCATCCCTCATCTCCTAGGCCATCAGCAAAAGTGATTAGCTTTTTAGTTAACATTGTGAGGTGCCTTGCATCTAAGAATATGCACAGAATACAGAAGGTCCCTTATCTGCGTCTGGCTAATGAATAGACAGTGTCCTTGAATTATGGGTCACGTGTGAGAGGACCATATTTGAAATGTTTTCACCCTGCTTACAATGGCTAGTTGTATTCTTCCAGATCTTACTTAATTTGGGAGTATATTTTCTTGCGTCCTAGGAATTCTTTTCGGGTGCTTTCTCTGCAATTACCCTCTCTAAGTTCTTTGTAAACTTGGCTTAGGCTCCAAGCTACCTTTTAAGCTCTGCATGTATCTGTTAGTTTCTGTGAGTTCAGCATTCTGTGCTCTTCAAAGTCTTTGGGCATTTATGCATTAAAAGGTCTTGCTGTGATATCCATTTAGAAAAATATGACTTCCCATTACTATTGCATTTCTACATTAATAACCTATACTCACATGATGTTCGTGCTATAATCTAATGGTACATTACTTATGTTATATTCTTCATGTCTTTACGTTGAAAATATTTGTATTCTTCATTTATAAATGCATATTTGACCTAGTGTCTTTTCTTTGTATTGTGTGCACATGTGCTTCATGTCTATTGGATGTGTATATATGTTTCTATCATCTGGCCATTTTCACCATCTTTAGCTCACATTGGGCCTCATTACATGCTTGCCAGTCCAGAAACAAGGGTGCTGGTAAGCTCACCGGCAACCTTGTTTCCGGACCGGCAAACTACAAGTGTGTCTTCCAGAGCCACTGTGCCCGACAGGTCTCACCCTGCCGGGGGCAGCCGCCACGGTAGGCAGACTTCTTGTCAGGGGAGCAAAGGCACTGTTGCTAACGTTGCTGGTGCTCCCATGTCCCCACTACCATAGAGTCCTGCAGGACTCTATGGGAATGGGGATTAACAAATGTCCTGGCGCCTGACTTCCCGGCCGCCGGACTTGTAATAGCCCGGTGGCTCCAGGAAGTCAGGTGCCGGTAAATTATTACGGGTCCGGCAGCAACCCACCGGTAGCACCAGCAGGGTTACCACCAGACCCATAATGAGGCCCATTGTGTTGATCATTTGCTGCACCTACATGCGATGTGGGCGGTATGGTTGCCTAAGTGAATAGCATTTCTCTCCTGGGCGGTATTGGGCCAGGTGAGGGGCAGTAGCTATAGATGACATGTTCATCAGATACATTTGAAAACCAAGAGGCCCTTACTAACAAATCCATTTATTGGATATGACATGTTAGGGGCTGCATTTCGGTCATGTGTGGGGTCAGATGCCCTCTGGCCCAGATCATTACATCCAGCTTTTCCTCAAGAATAGTTGTTTGCAGAGGGAATCCTGGCAATTGAAACTCCTTTTTCTGCAGGCTCCATTCCAGCCATGCACAAGTAGGCCATGGTGATTCCACTTCTTAAAAAAAGTCTTGCTTGATCACCTGTTTCCATCCAATTATCATCCCATTTCCCTACTTTCCTATCTTATGAATTAGCTGGAGGCCTTAGTTACACCTATGCTAAATGTCTTCTTGGAAAGCTACAGTTTCTTCAATCCTTTTCATTTGGGCTTCAGGCCTGACCGAGGCACTGAATCAGTCCTGGTTCAGTCATGGATGATCAGGCAAGGATAGCTGATCAGGGGGTGGTGGGGAGGCATCCTGATATTACTGGATTTGTCGACCACCATGAACACCATAGACCATACCATTCTGCTACATAGGTTGTCGATGGGCAGTCTCTCCAGAATGGTGCTAGACTGGTTCATGTCCTTTTTGGCTGACCGCTCCTAAATTCTGCCACTGTGGCCATTTATGTCCTCCCCCAGTATCTGTCATGTGGTGTTCCTCAGGGTTCTGAGATCTTGCCTATTCTTTTTCATATATATGTCCAGCGCTTGCTCACCTGTTTCAGTCCTTTGTTCTACGATGCAATATCTATGCTGATGATACCCAGATTAAAGTTCCACTTAGTTTGGATAATCTGTCTCGGTCAGCCAATTTTAGGACTTGTTTCAAAGCAATGGGGGACTGGATGGGCCTAAATTGGCTTAGATTTAATGGTGGAAAAACAGAGGCGCTAATTGTCAGTCCGTCCTCAGTCATCCACTCCTGGACATCTGACTATTGGCCCCCTTCGGCAGGTCTTTTTCCCCAGCCTGTACCTATGGTAAATAATGTGGGTGTCAAGATTCAGGCCTCCCTTTCGATGGAGGCAAAGGCCAGTGCAGTTTGCCAGGCAGGCCATGTTAAGCTCTGAGTTCTGCGTGAAGTACTTCCATTTCTGTCAGCTGGGCTGTGGGCCCCGGTGGTGGCCTCTCTGGTTTTGAGTTCATTGGACTACTGCAATGTCCTGTATCTGGCTCAACCAGCTTACCTTTTGGATCAGCTTTAGATATTGCAAAAAACTGCACTTCAAGCAGTTCATGGCCTCTCCTCCCGCAATCATGTTTCATCATAAAGACGTTCCCTTCATTGGCTCCGGCGGTTCAACGAGTGGGGTTTAAGGCAATGTGCTTAGTTCACCCTGCTTTTAATGGTCAAGGGCCCGAGTATTTGCAACACAAATGTTGTTACTATGTTTGGCGTGGCCACTCCACTCTCCTGCTGATTTTTGGGTATCAGTCCAAAGAATTCGCCCAGTGAGGTTAGGCGGCAGAGCTTTCTCTTTTACTACCGCCAATCTATGGGATAGGCTTCCTTTGGAAGTCCCAAGAATATCAGACCATCTGACCTTTCGTCGTCATCTGAAAACCTTTTTTTCCAGTAACTGTGAACGCCCCTTTTTTGTGACTGTGTCTCATTGGGGCTCTCCTAGTGCCATGATGCCTTTTGGTGTACGTGCACTTTATAAGACTGATTAACATAACATAGCAATGTAGATCCTATCCGTTGCCTGGGACTAAGATCACTTTAAGACTCCATTTGTCCAATTACAGGGATTACGACGGAGAGCTGGAACAAGGCAGAGTCGCCAGTCCGGTACCATCTATGCCAGCCAATAGAGGGCTGGAAGGTGTGGATGGACTCATCACTGCCCCTAGCATTGTCCCTACCAATAATAACACAACCGGCAAAGTGTTGGTCTGGAACATTGCTGGCACAGGAACGCTTTTAGAGGAAACCGTATGGTGTGAATTTGTAAATTTGTAAGGTGGTATCATCTTATCTGTCTGCAGGAGACTTGGATCCTCGATGAGATAGAGATCCAGGACTATATGGCATTTAATGTAGCAGTCAAGAAGGGCCCCAGAGGGAGGCCTTGTGGTGGATTATTAATCTGGGTGAAAATAAGTCTAAATTGGAATATCATGGACTGTGAGACCGTATCTCCGGATCTACAGCACTTGATTGTAAATATTTCAGCATATTGAATCTTTATAACAGGCCTAATGAGAGCTCACCACTAGTGACCTTGGCTCTAATGCAGGCATCTATACATAGGTGGGGGCTTTTAGATTCAGACAAAATGTACATTTTGGTCATCTGTGATCTTAATCTCCAGTTTGAACACTCGAGGGAGCATCATGATCTGTGGAGTTACCTGCACTTGTCGCAGACTAGCTGACTAAGACTCATAACCATGCCTTTCACACAGCCCGGATCCTGTGTGGGTTTATCTGGAGGGCTCTTAATGGCCATACTAACCAGGACCAGCTGGCCAAAGATACTTTCTTTGGCTAGAATGTTTCATCCAGGATTGATTATGTCCTTATTTCAGCAGGTAACTGAGACTTGGTTAGTAGTTTTGAAGTATTGGACCGCCATGAGATACCATGAACAGCTGTCTGCTTACCTGGATTTCACTGTATGGGGTTACCTGCAGCGAACAGGTCCACACAAATCTTAGTCAGTGGACATGCACGTCACTCACTTAAATGGGTTAAGATCTTAGCGACTGATATTAAGCCAAGCATATACCATGTTATATATACGAACATTGAGAATATATGTAATGGTGAAAGTACAGACCAGAGGGTGATGGCCTTATTTATTTATTTATTTGTATATAGTTCTAAAAATAACATTTACCAAATATAATTCAATTTAAAAACACATACAGTATAATACAATACATCAACAATTTAAACATTTTAAGAATGTTTACATTACAATTAACAATTGCATCATCGCTTTCAGTTTCAGTTCTTACTTTATCCTTTAAAACATAGTCATAGTATTCTTCTGAGTCATCCTGTATGGGCCATAGATAAAAATCCACACTCATGTTAAACAGATATTAAGGTTTGATCATGTCTAGCATGGTGGGTTAGATCGCCTTTAAACAAAAAATGCTGAAGGTCCTGTCAGGAAGGATTAAATCTGGGTTTGGGGTTCGAACCTATCACCAGTGACCTGAAGCATTTTATGATAAAACAACTACCCTAAAATAATAAATACTGTGCATGTTAAAATCACATATACAATCTTTAAAATTCACTTAATATGAAGAAAGGTTTCTAAACTCAAAAAGTGTTTTAGTAGGTGCAGGCTATTTATCAGGTGTCAACCACATTCTTATTATACACCACAAGCGATAAAGTGCAATGTGTGTGCTTTCAGACTCTGTAGTAAGGCAGTAGGTCCAAAAGGCATCATCCTTTAAGGAATGGTAGCGAAAAACCATGTGTCGTACAATATTCATATAATCGGTACACATAGTAGAACATTCTGTGAAGAGGTGTTTTGCTGTCTCAAGATTCCCCAGTATTTTACATAAGTGGCAAGATCTATCTTTAGGGGGAATTCCCAAGCCTGCTCCCACCGCAACATATGTTGGATGCTGATCAGTACGTAGGCGTGATCGAAAGCGCTGCACCGAGGGATTCGGGCATTCTTTCAAATACCTCGGGGTTTTAGGTATTTGTGCACCACCATGGATACATAACAAGGGCCTCTAATAGTGCCCAAGTCAGCATAGTTATTAACCCAGTCCCATTGTTTGATTTTATGCTTAAAAATACACTTTAGGCATTGGAAACTAGTCCCTCTAAAAAAATCAGAACACCAACCGATATCCTCATAAATGCTGGCGGCCAAAGAATCAAACTGACCTGCCCCGCCCCTGTATAAAGAGTTACCACCTGTTCCCAACAACAAAAGCAGCTGACATTTGGGATGCGTATACATTTTTATGTGAAATATACCTCTTCTGATGAGCAACTCACTCTTAAGCAACACCAACCCCACCTCTAGCCGAATATATTCCATCGGGGTGGTTTTACTCATCTTCAATATGCATTTTCAGAGGCTCCTCCTATTTGGCCCAGCCACCGAAGGTCTCTCGTGGTCAACGCCTTTAGCCCATAAAGCACCATGGGGCAAAAACATTGTTTATAGAGGGTAAGAATTCCCTCCATGGAGAACCTGGCCGTATTTCTTGCAAAATTACAAATAAGCCGGGTCATACGTGCAGCTTTAGCCTTCTTAGTGGCCACAATATACGCATAAGCCCGGGTACAACTCATATCTAGACCCAAATAAGGATAGGATAAAACATAATCAACCTTACCAAGGGTAGTCTGGAAATCAGGAAGTTTCACTTTTTTAGATGAGACGGTATCTTAGTTTTCCCCATATACACATCTCATTTACAACCACATAGCTAATCAAGGAATCAAACATGGCTTTTGAACCCATGAAGGTATAATTTAGCATTATAAGGGGGTGCCACCAACCTTTGGACAACACACCCTGTTCGCGACAAGCTGCAAAGGAAGGTCAGCTGTAAATAGGTTATACAGCAGAGGTGCAATAGTGCAACCCTGCTTCACCCCTTTCCGAATAGGGACTGGCCTGGAGAGGCCACCCTCTTTATTCATATGTACACAGGCTTTATTATTGAGATGCAATCCTCTCAACACGCTCACAATCCATAATGGACACCCATAACTGAGCAGCTTATCCCCCAACATTGTGCAATTGACTCCATCAAATACTGCTTGGAAGTCCACAAGCATAATATAGAGGATATGCCCTCCTGAATCCAAGGTCCCTCTAATCAATGAGTCCAAAATTCTTAAATTATGAGTAGTACTGCAGCCAAGACGAAACCTGGTCTGCATAAAGGGTAATATATTAGCCTCAGATGCCCATAGCTGAAGCTCCCTCAGAACCAGGGTTGAAAAGATCTTCCCAGAAGCACCTAATAATGAAAGGAGCCTGTAGTTTTCTGGCAAGAGCCAGTCACCTTTCTTATACACAGGCAATGAAATGGACTGCTGCCACGAGACCGGAATATTTTGTGTAAGGCACACCATCTCAATATAATTCTTAATATGCTTGCCCATATACCAGGATTCTGTTTCAAAACTATATTGGCGAAGCCATTAGGGCCAGGTGCCCTAGAGGTTTTAAGTTTTATAATAAGCAAGGGAATATCATCCTCGTCAATTGGCAATGGCCATCCCCCAGGCATATATACAGGACGGGGGGCCATGCAGGAATCCCCACTTTGCTTTTTAACATGGGCCAGCCAGTCAGTTTCTCGTATGGGATTCATTAAGCGTTTCTTTGTATCCCCTTAGCTTTAGCTTTCCTCTGGTCGTCGCTACTAAGTGCGACAAACATTTCCTACCAGTTTGCATTAAGGGCAGAGCGCTTCCATCTCCTAAGCCATTCTTGGTATGGTTTCTTAGCACCATAGATGTGTCTGGACAACAACTGGGCTACCACCGAGAGTTGCATGCCAGACATATTTCTTTTTGCATGGATCTCTTTGCGTTTCTGATGGAAACATCATATGTGTGCAGTGGCTTATCACAAATATGGGTCAGGCTTTTGTTAGCGACAGCTGTTTTATAAGTCAGTGTACTAATCCACTTTTCAATTTCATCGCTACACATAGCTCCCAAATCAATTAAATCATTATCTCTCAATTCAGATAGCCATTGGTCCATATTGTGTATGTTCCTAGCTATCCAGCAGATACTATTACCTGGACGATTAGTGTAGACATCAATACAGCTACTCTTAATAAGCCTAATATTTTGGAGATTAATACACAATGAAATAAGGTTATGGTCACTGAATCCAATGAGGAGGGCCCTTAGTTCATTAGTCACAAGTAAACAAGCAGTGTTTTCAAAATAATAATCTACAGTGGCCATACACTCATTTGCCATTCAGGTGTAACTCCCTGGGATATCACCATCAGTTCTGCCAATTAACATAAAGAGATCCCATTGTTGCAAAAAGGCAACCAACTCTTTACCCTTGCAGTTACCATGTGTTACAGTACCATGTGTCATAATACACTTTTTAAAAACTTTACTATAAGCTGCACAGGCATTTTCTTCAGTACTCTTTGCCTTCAAATCCCCTCCCAAAATAATCTATATAATCATAATGTTCTCCTTCCTCAGTCAGCAGGAATTTCTCAAGAGTGGCTTGAACATCATCCAATATTTTGATGCTAGGGGGTATATATATGTATATATATTCATTAACAGCATTTTCCAGTCGGTGTCACTTCCTTCCTGCCACACCTCGACTGCCAATACACACATTGTCCTCGGCCAGGGTGCCCACCAACCAACAGGAACAAAAGCAGTGATTCATTCTGATTATATGACTGCAAATGACCTACCCGTTGCGCCCTTTTTAGCCATAGGTTGGTAGATGTAATAGCCCTCCATCTGGAGGGTGCTGTCCAACCAGGTTTCCTTCAGCGTGAATATGTCATATTGTATCAAGGTAGCCAAAGAACCATTCTTACATAGCAAATGGCTAAAACCATGTGTATTACAGTTCGCAATCTTTATCGGTCAGTGAGCCCCACCACGCAACTGCTCATAGGACACCTCTGCTGTGGTTCAGCCCCATATTGTAGCCTCGTATTCAGGGCACAAGGCCCCACCACCCACAGTGGATGTTCGCACCTCTCTGGGTGGGACATTCCACAAGGCCCCCATTTTACATGAGGGGAAAATACTCTGGCCTGACAGCAAGGTTTGACCAAACTGGGAGAATGGGGCCCTCTTCTGGTGGCAAACTCTACATTTCAGGCCCATCACAAGTAATGTTTTGGCACTGGCACAAAATAACAAAACAGCAATAGAGGTAGAAAATTCAATCAGGACCCAATTCGTCATACTCCCCCATTTCGGGAGTTATAACTTAAGCATGTCCTCAAATGTAATGGTAGACAGCCAGGGCATAGCTGCCCAAAGTTTCATCAACTTTGATCTATTTAAGAATGGACTCAGTTCAATGGTGTTAATCATATCCAGCCTTATGGAAGCCCCCAGTCTGAGATTTATCGCTGTGCCACTGCCAACAGGAACGTGGGAACCACCCAAATCATGGCCCCACCTAGGACTGCCCAAATTAGGGAACACAGAACCCACCAAAGCCACCCAATTGGGAGTCGATGGAGTGATATTGGCTACAGCGGCAGCGTGCCCGCATGGGTTGGGTGAGGTGTCCACAATGCCATGCCTTGACTTCTTTTCATTATACAGCAGACTCTGAGGGGCAGACTCAATAATATTGATCTTGGGCTGCCTCAAGGATCGATCTCCATGGTCACTCCGCCCTTTCGTCTGCACTAAAGTTGAAAGAGGGAAATCAGCAAGAGTAGGAACATTGGGCGTAGTGGTTCCAAAACGAGCCCACTTCTCGATCAGGCCATGGAGTGCCACTGTGCGTCTTGAGTCGTCACCTTGCATTCTTGTAATCAAAGTTAGCACTTTCACAGGTTTCAGCATACCACCCCTTGGTGGCAACCCCTTAGATTGTGGCCCTTCACTAGATCGATGACCCTTATTGTGATTGTCAAGCTTAGGGTCAGGGGTGCAGGCTTTCATCATTGATATTTCTGCACATAATGCTTCAAGAGCATCGTCCTTCGTGACCACCACAATATTTACAGAATCTTGAGAACTCCATGAGATATCCGATCCATCAGGAACCTCAATCTCTTCTTTTGGGGTTTCTAAGTTCACTAGAGACTTTTATTCTATGGGGGTTTTAAAGGACCTCTCGGACTTTCCTGCCACTGCCCTTCATTGATCAGAGGCCTCTTTATGCAGGGACATCACAGGTAAAGATGAAGAAGGTAGCTCTAATGCCTTTACCAGAGGTTGGGACTGGCCAATGGTCTCCAGCAATCGGCACATCGTTGTGTGCAGGATTTGCAGGTCAGAATCCACTATTGAGCACAGGGCCAACACCGCTTCAACCTTTGCAAGGAGCTTGGTTAATGGATCAGTCTGGGGGCCCTCGTGTATAGACTCCCTAAGGTTTGATGACTGTGGATGGTGGGGGCTACTTTCTGCCCCTAGCTCATCCACGAGGGAGATCAATGCCTCTAAATTAGTGCTGGCTGACAGATTGCTGGACGTGGTGTTGTTCCTCTCCGTTTTATATGGCCCCGGGGATTTGCACCTTATGCCCTTACACAGATTCAAGAGTGATCCATTATTGTCCAATGATTGCTGTGACCAAGAAAGGAGAGTATCCTGAGCGGGCTTAATGGGAGCAGGAGCCATGTGTGAAGGGCTTACTATAGTTGTTAGTCCAGATTCCTTGCCTCAATTATTCATAGGAAATAAAATACTATCAATAGGATTGCCAATCCCTGCAAAGTAGCCGGTAATCCTGGTTTGTGCTCTGAGGACCACCTGTCCACTATGTTGCCATCTTTTTCCTCCTTTGTTGGCTTAGGGCCATGTTTTATGGATTTCCTTGATTGAAGAGGACTCCTTGGGTGTTTTCCCTTGAGGGCCACCTCACTGCGCAGCTCCCACCTCAAAGCAGTTTTAGGTTTCATTTTGTTTAATACTTATAAAACTTCCACAAAGTGCCGCAATATAAACTCCCGAAGAGGCACGAGATTCCCATAGGCGTTTATGCTGTGGTGTAATAAAATAAAGATCACCCCAATATGGACGTAGTAAGTTTGGACTTGATCGTGGGTGGGCAAGACACAGTGCAAGTCAAGCAAGCAGCAAGGAGCACCTAGCTAAAGGAGCTTTACAGCAATAAGAGTTCAATTACAAATGCCATACAATAGTTAAACGCCCCCTATTTGTACATTCACAAGAGATGAAAAAGAGCTGACCAGGTGTCCATGCCGTGGGCTGCCTGAAAAGCGGTATGCTAAACTGGCACTCTGGATACTACCCTGAAAGGGTTGAGTGTAAACCTCAGTAGGAGAGGCAAAAGCCCACGCCCACCGAACACCAACCAAGCACTCGATGCCCTCACTTCTCTCTGCTAGGTCAGCTGGTTTTTAAGGCTGAAATCATAGAACCTGACATGAGACTTCCTGCAGCACGTCCTGTGAAGGTCCCACAAGCAGGGACACAATGTAGCAGTGTGTGCATGAACAAAGTCAGTTACAGAAAAAACACTTGACACACTCCGTTTGCTGTATTGGTAAAAAGCCTTTACACACTGCTAACACGCCCTATGGCTGATAATAGAAAGTTGGCACTGAAGAAAAACAATTGGTTTGATGAAGAATTTAGGCTGCCAAGGATGAAATTCGGCTCTGCTGAGCCGGCGATTCCCCGGTGGATAGAACATGAATGCGTACTATTAAAGCAGACTGCAAATGTGTAATTAAAAACAAGAAAGTGTCCTTTCTTTGTCAGAAATGGGATGATATGCTGGGGGGCAGTTAAGAGAGGAGATTCTGCAATATTTTGGAAACAAGTAATAGGCCTGGAATCCCGTGGTGATACCAATTTACCATGTAACATAACCCCAAATATGTGCAACCACTTCCAGGGGCTAATTATGGATGCCTCGGCACTTGTAACTGGAGAGCTAGCTACTGATATACCAGATGAGGGTTCTCCTAACACAGGTAGGGGGGCTTCCGCTTAGCTATAGCTGAGGTTGAGGAAGCAATTGACTCGTTTGAATGGATGGAAAGCCCCCGGTCCTGACAAAATAGACAAAATACCTATCAACCTGTTCAAGGATGAACCATTGGTGTGAGCTCCACTACTTTGCTGCTTGTATAATGCAGCAATTAGGTTAAATAGGGTGCCTGAATCATGGGGAGGGGCTGAGATAGTTCCTATCTACAAGCAGGGGGCAAAGGATTGCCCAGTAAAGCATCGCCCAATCTCACTGTTAGATGCGTCAGGCAACATGTTTGTCCAGGTAAAATAAACAGTGAGGGCAAATGCAGAATTTAAAAAAATGCAATATGCTTATCAAGAAAGAGCATGGAGGATGCTTGTCTGCAACTGATTACAGGCATGTTGCATTTATGTAACAAGCAAGAGTTTGGGTTTGAGGAATATCCTGAATTAATCTAGCCCATCTATGCAACAGCACTTCATGTTGAGTACCGGATGAACATCAGGCAGGTTTATGAGAAACTGACAAGGCTCTAACTCTGCCATCTGTCCGGTATGTGCCACGGGCGAAGGGTCCATTGTGCACTTTATGCTGTTCTGTGAAGGCTATAACGTGCTCTGGGGAATATACCTGCATCCACTATTCAGTGCTTCAAGTATAAGATGCACCGAGGAAGCACTGGCTTACTGTAAATCCACCAGTCACCTGAATGTTGTTTATTCTGTAGCCATGCATTTACACTGTGCTTGGATTAGGAGATCCTGCTTGAATAAACATGAACGCCTTGCATAATAGATAACAACTCGCGACTCAGGACCCTGATCCCGAATGGAACAGACTTGGCTAAGTTGTTGCAGGATATACATTTTAATGTGCCAGCATGGATCCACATTAGGAATGGTTCCATGCAATTTTATGTAAGAGTAATTAGAGCTAATTAATTGTTTATATTTTTCCTGCTCAACCGTTATAATTTGTTTGCTTTAATAATGTATGCATTGTGTATTAATTGATATTGTATTTGTGCTGCTGTGTGTATGGTTCTATACTGAGATAAAGCAGATGAGAATGTTGGCAATTTTGCACATTTGCATTTCAACGTGCACACATTGTTAAACGTGGGAAAAAAAAGCTAAACATGTGTTTACATTTTTTGGTGAAATTAGTGTAAACGCCTGCTGCATGTTACTTGTGCAAAAGGCATTTACAATGCATTTCCTTGGAATCTGCCTAAACAGGAATCCATTTGGTTTTATGTCAACGTGAACATGTCATCCTGTCAAAAAACACGTGATTATGCAGGCAAAGTTTTAATGCAAGGAAAAAACAGTATATCTTTTCTGTGCACCAACCATGCCTATATAACACACTTGATAAAGTCCCAGAACACAAAAAGGTGGTGTTAATGTAGGCCTCCTAATTTTACCCCTGCTTTTTGCACAACTTTTTGCATTCCAGGGACTTGCAACGTGAGTCCAGATATATAATTTCTTCAAATAGATTTAAAAGGATCAATTCGAACATTTCCACTGTTATTTCTCAGGACTGATGTCATGTGATGGGCGACTGCATGGCCTGAATATGAATGGTTACATAAAATCTAGAATATATCACTAAAAATAATTGAAGGGAGTGGAGTAAAACGCATATGTGAAAGGCATGTGTAAAACATTTGCTCTTGCTTCGTACTCTACTCCATATTTTGAGTGATTCGGATGCCTGAGCGGCGGGACAGAATTGATGTTTCCTCCAGCTCAGTGGTGGCTGTTCAACTGTTTAATTGGAGGGAAGTACATATTTTCCACAAATCTATGAGAGCGATCGAGCTTGATAAGGTAGCCCAAATCAACTGAAAGGGGTTCGGGGTGGTTCTCCACTGAGAACATGTTTTGAATAATGGGCTAACATTGTGGGTTATATGGTACATTTTATGTAAAAAATTGGGTAATAAGCCACACAACTTGCAATCAGTTTTGTCAGGGAGCTCGTGAAACAACCCAATAGATGCAAGTCACCAACAGTGTCTGGGAGCATTTCATTTTCCAATGCATTTTCATGATGCCTTCCCCACAATATATACCAGCATGTTCATGCTGGCTGTACCCATACAATTCCATACAAGCTGCACCAAGATACACAAGTATTCGAATACAAGAACACATTTGTGTTTCATTTGCACAAAATGTCTGTATCACCTCAAAAGAACATACACCAGTTGACTTTGCCCTCACAAATTCTAGCTAAAATAAAAAAGAAATGTCCAAACTGGCTGTAAAATTGTAGGCCAGTCTAGATAGATATTAAGACTTGCCATGCTTGCTTTACTATTGATGCACAGTAAAACATGCCATGCCACATTAGGAAATCAAATCTAGACTGGTTGCAGCAAAATGTGCCAGTCTTGCCACATAATAGCACTCATGATTGCTTTATCAAGGACACATTTTAGTTACAAAACTCTAGACAACTGGGTGCACGTTACTGGATCTACCACGGTACTGATTTCATTAAGTCCTAAAGCCTTCAGTAGAACTACATGTGGAATCAGATTTAATTAGATTGATTTGGACACCACATGAGGAATTGTGAAAGAGACAGACATTGTCCCTGAAGAAGGGTTTTTAAAGTCCAAAATGCATTTGACTGCAGTTTCTGTCTCCAGCTGAATAGATATCCAAGCTTCATACTGATAATTTAAGCATACATTTTAGCAGATGATGATTTTCTTGAATGACATGCACTAACTAGCAGCAGTATATTCTGCAAAGGGGACACACAGCACCAGGGTTTTATTTTGGGTATTTTGCTGTATGTACTATTTTACTGCTCTTTGGGAATGCGGTCACTTGTTGTGGTATTACTATATACATGGAATGATTTATAGACATTTTGAATGTAACAGTACAATGGCTGTGCCACTTCTCTAGATTTTTGATTTATCCTAGAAACCCAGAATAAAAGGCCATACCACAGAAAACATTGGAGCTAGACTGGTTGCAGCTAAATATGCCAGTCTAGCCAAGTAATAACTGTAGGGTGCATTCAAAGGACCCAAAATGAAGTCCCTTTCACATGAACAGCAGGATTTTAAACCCTGAAACAAAAACGTCTTGGCAATTGTTTGTTTTCAAGTAAAATTGAAGAGCCATGTGGAAAAGGGGCCTACCTGTCATTACCAAAAGAAAAGCAGCCTTTTAATTTACAAAAAAGGAAAAATCAATGATCCCTTTCACATGGAAATCAGGATTTCTAAACAGTGACACCAAAAACGGCTGGAGTGTTGGCAAAATAGTAAGGCTAGTAGGATGAATCAGGCTGGAGAACTGTCACAGGCCCAGGATCGTGATCAACAACTCAAACATGAGATAAAAATACTGCAGCAAGAGGGTGCAGAGCACGAAACATAGTCATTTTGCATGATATTATGGCCTTTCAATTGCAAATAAAGCAGTTGAAAAATGAAAACTGTCAACTAATTAGCAAAGAGGTTGATTCCCAAAATGGATTTGATCAGATACATCAGCAGGTAAGTACTCTGAAACAACAGAGGATGCATCTGGCTCAGGAAAAAGACCCTTTGAATCAGGATAACAGCATCCTATTACAGAGGATAAATCAGTTGGAAATGGGGGTAGAAAAGGGACAGTCAGGTTCTCATGAAGTGACCAGAATTAAAGAAGAAAGGAATGAGCTAGTAGAGTGAATGAGGCAAACAGAAGCTGATCGTTCAGAGGCAGTGAATTGTAGGGATGAGCGAGAGAAAGAGATTAGTCTCTTGAAGTAAAGCGCCTTGAATATGCACACAGCACACAAGGCTCCCAGAGGGAGAATGAATCACTTCCGCATGAGGTACAGCAAACAAAGGATCGGTTGGTAGCTTCAAACAGGGTGCATGAGATTAATCAAGCTCTAGTGTCAGAATTAAAAAGAAGCTCTCTGACTACCAACAGCAAATAAATAAAAAGAGACACAGGTGTCAGAGTCTCACCAAGAAAATCGAAAATTGTAAACAGGACCTGAGTTACTCTGACCAATCAGGATATGAGACAAGGCCCACTGAACAAGGTGAGGAGCCCTTCCCAACAGGGGCCTCATGCCAGTCATTTACAACATCCCATGCACAAATGGGGCCAACCTCATGCATGCCACATATCAAGAGCAGGGTGACATGAGGCAGTTAGACTTACTCAGGCCTAACCCAACTGATCAGGAAGGCCAGTCCCTGTATGCTATTGGTGAGTATTCATCTCTACCACACAGAAGGGAAAGTGGCCGGACCAGTTTGTCCTGGAAAGTAAGGGATAATACTGTAAGAACTTCAGACCATGAAAACTATTAGGAGGAGAAGGTCAGGGACTTCGATTGGCTGAAGATGCCATTACAAAGAGACCACCTTGCCCGCTTCTCTGAAGGAGAAAATCCAGACCTTCAGCCTAGGAAGGGCATTCTGAAAACATCCATATACTCAGGGGAAGGGGGTATTCCCAAGACTCCCTGGTAGGAGGGATGAAGAAACTGGGTTCTATCCTGTGCCTGAAAGGTACTCCAGGGAAAATGACCCTGAGAGTTCACTTTGGTCCAGGTGAGAGGAGTCCACACCCCGTGGTTCTGGGAGATATTCCCGGTCTCATAGTGCCAGTAGCAGATCTGAGTCAGAAGGTGAATGGACTCTAGTGCAGCAGAAGAAATATACAGGGAAACAAATCAAGGGTTTGTGAAAGACCCAATAAGACAAATCAAGGTCATAAAGAGCTTCCTCACCACATACCACAAGAATGCCAAGTATTTGGCATTGGAACACCAAGAACTTTATGAGCAGATGATGGCATCCTTCGAGATCAGGAATGAAGTGAATTGTGTAGCATTTGCTAAATTGACTTTCTCACCTGAGTACTCCTGTTTCTTTGCAGGACTGGAGGACCAAGATCATCATAAATGGTCCACCTATAATGTGGACCTATTGAAAAAAAAAATCCACAAACCGGAACCCACAATTGTCCGGTAAGGCTGCATATAACTTGCAGTTTGGGGAAGATCAGGTGCCATGGGAGTTTGTGCAGGAGTTAAAGTTGGAATGTGCTCAAACTTCCCAGGGGGTGAACAACATTAGTAGGGAGTTCATAACTACATATGTCCATGCTCTCCCCAAATACATAATGACTCAGTTGGTGCATGACTTTCACAAGCATCGGACCATAGATTGGTTGATTGGTTGATTGAACAGGCCAACAGGATTTATGAGTTCCAAAAGCCTTCTGAAAGTAATAATATTGCCAAAACCCCAAAACCATCTAACACCCTTACTGTTTCAAAGGTGGCAGAGCTACAAACTACACCTTCATTGAATGTGGAGATGGGAGAGCTAAAAGTAGCCCTCCTGCCAACAAGCAAAATGGAAAGCGGATGGGACCTCCCAACCTGGCCCAATCGAATGGTAGTCAGGCAGGGGCCCAGAACAATGATCCCTCTGACCCTGACACCTATATAAGTCCTAGGTACAAGGTTACTAAACCAATCCTGGGGTATGTATAAACTCCGCCAGCTGAAGGGGGGGAATTAAGGTAAGTACGGCCCCAGGAAACTTCCCCCCAAACTTCCCTCGGGAGAGAAGCATGACTCAACCTCCCAATCTGACCTTTTTCCCCAGATATCGCAAAAATCAGAACATCCAAAACCATCTGTTATAGTGTAAACTGAGCTGGAATGCTTACCTGGGGATTCCATGATCAGCTGGAGATGGGTTCCTGTTTACTTGTGGTGGGTGTTCCAGATTCTATGGAAAACAGTTGAGGTTTGCTGATGGATGAGTCCTGCTGGGCTCAGGGTTTCTGCTGACAATAAACATCTTTAACCTCCACGAGTATCCTTCCATCTGTAAAGTGGTGATGAGGATCGCAGGTCAGCAACCATGTGCCAACCCACACGTGAACGAAAGAGGAAACGGAGCTGAAGCCCAACAGGACTGCGGCGGCAGAGGAACTACAGCTGCCGAGAAGTGCTGTGTGCGGCGGTCTGCACCAGTAGCAGACGAGAGAGACAGCTGCAACGGCTGCCGGCGCTCCCCTGTGAAGATTTAGGGTCGAGCGCCAGCAGCAAGGCAAGTCAAACCAAGACGGACCACTGCCACACGCTCTCCTTGCAGTTGTTGGGGTTGAGCGCGGACCGCAAGCAGTGCTTGACGAACGCGGTCATAGGCAGTGGGAGAGAGGACAGGACAGCACAGAGGTAAGCACTTCCCCTCCTGTAACCAATTAAAGTAGAGGCTAGACCAGTGGGTGTGGCCCCAGCAACACTACGTTGCACACGCCGCATCATGGAGGACAGTGAAGCCAGGAACCAGGCCCCAGCAACGCAGCATTACAAATGTCTGCACTACTAAGGACAGCAGGCATGATCAATACGCCGGGTAGAGCGTTGCTGTTGCCTAGCACCTAGAGCTAGGAGGCTTGGCAAACAGAAACTACAGAAAGAGAGGCAGAACAGCAAAGTGCTCACTCCACAGCAAAGTAGAATAACAGTGCAAAGACAATAAACTGGGCCCATCAGCACCAACAGCTACACGTGCAGTATTCCAAAATATTCAATATAAACTACAGTCCCAAAAAAAAAAAAAAAAAAATATGCAGCAAAATAATGCGCGCCCACTGCCAGCCTTTCTTCCCAGCCCTGGGGAGACCCCCATTTCTAGGGATTTATGGGTGGACACATTTAAAGTCTGTCTGAGGGCAGCAGGGTGCGCCAGACTAAGCGATGATGATAAAGAAGCAGCCTTTTAAAATTGTTTGGGAACTGGAGGCCTAAGGGTTTTTAGGCATCTGCCCGGGCAAGATGTACACGCCCCACATGATGGTGATGGGGATGGAGCAGTTGTGGCCTATGAGACTGCTTTAGGAAAGCTGGAATCACGATTTGGGAAAAGAACAAATGTGGTATTGGAAAGATATAATTTTTTTCGAAGGATCAAGCTGCAGGAGAAAGTATCAATACTTAAATAACAGCATTACGATCTCTCATTGCACCTTGCAAGTTCACCGCAGATTCCAGATGAGTATATCCATGACCAAATTATGATGCGGACCAGTGATTCCAGGATAAGGGGGAGACTTTGGATTCAAAGGGATCCTCCCCTGGACAAAGTAATAGAAATTGCAAGAGCCATAGAGGAGTCAAAGAAAAGTGTCCAGGAAATGACTGACAAAAGTGAGAGTGTACACGCCATAGTGACCAATAAAGGACCGGATGATCAAAAAAGAAGGGTCAAGGACAATAGAGGGACGTTTACCCAAAGAGAAGCATGTAGGAGATGTGATTGGTGGGGGCACACCGCTGGCTCAAAAGAGTGTCCTGCCACCAATGCAGAATGCAGGACGTGTAAGGGGAGAGGGCATTTTGCCCGAGTGTGTAGAAGTGCTAACCAGAACAGACAAACCGTCAAGATGGTGGAGGCAGAAGAGGACAATGTGTCTGTTGTGGGTTATGTGAGCGATACCACTGCTGAGCTGTGGAATGAGAGAGTTCACGAAGGAGTGTTATTGAGTGTGGGTACAGGCCACAAGAAGGAGGGTCAGTGGGCCACGTTAACTGTGAATAATGTACAAATGCAGATAATGATTGAAACGGGTTGCCCTACACCATGATTTCTCCTGAGTTATACGCAGCTAGTTTCCATAAGGAGGTGGATAATTTATTGTCGTCTGACATCAACCCGTGTGCATATGGGCGTGTTCCAATCAAGGTGTTGAGATACTAATGGGCCACAATTGAGTTTGGGAAGCGTTCTGCCCGAGGGAAATTGTATGTGGCCCACAAGGGAGAGTCAGTGGTGGGGTGGGATGAGCAGGCCGCTCTCAATATAGAGATCCGGCCAGGAAAGCCTATTCCTATTTTGAGTGTGAGTATGGGAGAAAGTGTACCCAGTCAAGGAATGATAACTGGGGAATATCTGAAAGAGGCCTTTGCTGAAGTATTTTCTGCAAACCTAGGTATGATGAAGGGATTTTCCCATAAGATTGTACTCAACAAGGGTGCAGTGCCATGAGTGCAAAAGGTGAGGAAAGCACCCATGTTGGCTCAAGAGGGACTCAAGAATGAATTAGTGAAACTTCAGGAGGCCAGAATAATAGAGGAAGTGGAATTTTCAGAATGGCTTGCTCCCGTGGTGTTGGCTCACAAAGTGGACGGCGGAATGAGAATGTGTGTGGACTTAAGGGACCTTAATGTCAACATATGGGTGGACAGACACCCTTTGCCCACCATAAATGAATTGTACTGATGGAAAAGGCCACATGTTTTTCCACTTTTGATTTATCCTCAGCCTACCACCAAATAGACCTCCATGTAGAGTCACGTCCTTTAACATCATTTGCAACTCCTTTTGGTGCCTTCTGTTTTTGTCAGATGCCATTTGGTTTGGCGTCGGCATCTGCAGTTTTCTAGAGGCTTATGCAAAGGTTATTTGGGTGATGTCGAAAGCTGAATACTTTCAGGACGATATCCTAGTATGGGGAAGAGACCGCAATAAGCATGATGGAAGGGTATTTAAGTTGATGCAGATGTTGATGGAAAGTGCCATGACAGTGAAGTGGGCCAAGTGCCACGTGGGAGTGTCTATTATGACCGATTTGGGGCATACGTTGGATGAGACGGGTATTCATCCTAGGGAAGGTCTGTTAAAGGTTTTGAAGGAAACACCTGCCCCCATCAACAAGGAACAGCCCAGGTCCTTTATGGGCCTAACAGAGTATTATGGTCACTTTATTGCTTCCTATGGTGAAAAAACGGTTAGTATGAGGGCCTTTTTAAAGAAGGGTGTCCGTTTTGAATGGTCTGAAAATTGTCAGGTTGAATTTGAAGGGTTAAAGGAGGAAGTTGGCGTGCTGTATCATTGGGTTCATTTTCACCGAAAAGTAAGACAGCATTGACCGTTGATGCCAGCAAAGTAGGCATTGTGGTAGTGCTCGAGCAGTGGGATGATGGAGGTTATCGCTCCATAGCATTTACTTCAAGAGTATTGAGAGACACTGATCCGAGATGTGCAGTGATTGAAAGAAAAGCGTTGGCTACAGTTTGGCTTCAAAGCATTTTAGGACCTTTTATGGGGTATCCCGTACATCTTACGAACTGACCATAAGCCCCTCATGCATGTCTTAACTACCAAGGTTCTGTCTAACGCTTCTCCCAGAATATTTAGATGGATGATAGACATGCAGGTTTTTAACTTTAAGGTGGAGTATATTCCGGGAACCAAGAATGCTGTGGCGGACTGTCTTTCTCGCCTTCCCAGTCTGGTCAGCGGATTTAAGGGCAACCAAGTGAATGTGGAGGAGTGCACAATAATTGCAAGTATAATTCCTGCTATTGATAAGGAGGCGTGGGATAAGGAAATCGCTGCTGATCCTACCATGTTGAAAATTAGAGATGCATTTAGGAATGGTGGCATGGATAAGGATTTGAACAGTAATTATAGTCATGTGAGGGACGAATTGTCAGAAGGCTTGTGGGGCATTATCCAAGGTCAGAGGTCCAAGGTCATTATCCTGTGTCTCTAAGGAGCAGGCTGGTTGGTTTGGCTCATGAAGGACATTTGGGGAAGTCCTTAATTAAAAGAAGATAGAGAGAATCATACTGGTGGCCTAGAATGGACAGTTATGTGGAGGTGGAAGTGAAAGAGTGTGTGGCGTGTGCCATCAATGACAAGAGCCAGGTGGCTAAACCACAACCAGTGTGTCCGGTAGAGGTAACCGGTGAAGTATGGGCGAAGGTTACTATTGATGTCATGGGTCCCATGGACATTTTAGGTGGTGGCCTTAGATTTATTGTGGTTCTTGTAGATTATACATCGAGGTGGGTAGAGGCAACCGTTTTGCAGACTGTGACTGCAAAGAAGGTGGTAGCATTGTTCAAAATGGTATTTGATAGAGAGGGTGTACCGGCGGGCATTGTCACGGACAACGGTGTGCAATTTGTGTCGGGAAGCATATGGGGATACGTCATCATAAGACCGCTTTGTACAACCCCGCAGCAAATGGGTTGGTTGAAAGAATGAATAGATTTGTCAAGGGCGCTATTCAGTTGGCTGTGGCAAATGGTCTATGTTGGAAGAGTGTTCTGTCAGAGGCTCTCAATGCATATAGGTGCACGCCGTATGTGTTGACGGGGTGTTCACCATTTGAGCTGATACATGGTATGAAACCTAGTACCAAGCTAAGAGTGCCTGTATTGGGTGGAGATGCACATACTGGTGTAAACATGCAGGAGGTACTGGAGCTTGTTCGTTTGAAGCAGGAGATGGTCAGGGAGCGTTATGGACACAGGAAACCTTTGTCTGTGTCGGTAGGCGACCATGTGCAAATAAAGAATCCTCAACATATTCCCAAGGGTATCAGTGTTTATATGAAACCCCGCCTAGTTGTAAAGGTCGGGCAAGGTTATGTGAAATTGGATGATGGATCCAGGTGGAGTATGAGGCGAGCTGTAGTGGTTGAGAAAGGGTGTACCAGGAGCCTGTGTGATAGGGCAAGTGAAAGAATCATTCCTTATATGTTTGTGTAAGGGGGAGAAAGGAGTGTGGACGGGGTCGGCGAGAGTTTAAGCAAGCCAGTGAGGGACCTTGTTGGGGTGTCGGTGCCGGTGCCTGTACCCGGGTATGAGAGAGAGAGGTTGCAAGTGCCTGTGTGCGGAAGAGAAGGGTCAAGGTGTGACAATAGCTATCCTATGCGGGAGAGGAGGATTCTGGTAATCAGACATTCGCTTTAAAAAATGGGGGGATCCCGCCCAAAGAGAATTGGTTCCCAAAAGACCCTTAGTCGGACAGTGTAAGCATGGAGTCCGACATGTGAGCCAGACAGAAGTGAAACAGAGGGGGTGCCCTTTCTCCAAACAGGTTCCGAGAACTGTCACCAGGTAAAGGTGGACAGCCAAGGAGCCGGGAAAAGGAGGATTCCCCAACAACTCCCACTATGAGTTGAATTTTTATTTTTACAGATTCCAAAACTCTGGCACAGAAAATTTTCCAAGATCACACAGTGTCGTAGTTCAATATTAAGAAAATGACCAAAGGGCTGTCAAATAACTCACACTTTCTTTGCACCTTGGAGGAGAAAGAAGGACAATTTTATGCACTGGTCAAGGTGCAGGGTCACTGTGGATTATCAGTTCTGGTGGATACCAGATCCCAAGCCACCCTCCTGTCAAAAAGGACCTTTGCCTAACTAAACCCAGGGCAGGGTGAGTGCCACCAAATTCCACTCACACCAGTTCCTGGACAACTCAAAAATGTTGACGGGAATGATATTTCTGTCAAAGGGACTGCAGAGCTGGACATAAAAAATGGTTGGCACCGGCTGAAACATCTAGTAATAGCTGTGGTTCCAGAGGGCATACCTTGTTTACCGGGGAATGATCTCCTGAGGAGGTCATGACCTCTGATCAACTGTGTAAGCAAGGTCTTCAGGAAACACCCCAAAAAATTAAAAATGAGTACCAATTATGAAAGCCTGAATGCTACCTGTCATGTAATTGATCAACGCTCTGAGAATGTAGAGTTCCATTTCAAGAATAACCAAGTCCCAGACATCACTGTCATCTCTTTAGGAGAAAAAACTGGTGATGGAAACTCTTCTGCATTCTTGAAAATCAACCTTCCTCCCAGTTTTAAGTGTCAACCCACACTGGAAGGGAACAACCTAAAATTTCACACCAGTCCAAAATCAGAAGAAACATTGAGTTCTGTGAAACCAGACAAGGAATAGCCTGCTCAAAGTCTGGTGAACATTCAGAAAAAGGGTGAGCAGTTGTTTCTTCCCATTCAGTTAAATGAGGCGGAGGAACTGGTGCTCGGCAGAGTATGCCTGAATAATGGAAGGAGCTTCATCAGCAAATCATTATTCAGGAAACTCCCAAAAGATCAGACCATTTCCACATTTAAATTGATTGACAAATGGGAAGTAGGTCTAGAAACCCCACATTCCAAGCATCTCCTGCCTAGCAGGTGTATGCTAAAAATGATCTTTCGCAACAAAAGTATAGACCATAACTGTTGTGTCATGAGACATGCCCCTACCGCCTTTTATCTGGTTAGTGACAGTACGGATTCACAATCAATTTGGACCTAATTAATAATAAAGCCTGGTCCTGACTGAGGAGTAACCGCCTGAGCTTTGACAACATTGAAAAAGTATTCTGATCAGCTCAATTACTGCCTTATGTGGTTGAAATTCAAGTGCGAGTAGAGGTTACCATCCCAGGACAGGTGCAACAATTTACTCTTCCTGTGAAAATTAAGCGAGGAAAGAACCTCAAACATCAGGACCCCTATATAAATCTAAATTTCCATCTCCAACAACAAGGTTTGTATTTAAATCTGACAGCTCTAGTTTACCTAGAATACAACACCATTAGAATATTGGTGGATAACAGCGATCCTCAAAGTATCACTTTGGGTGCAGACACATTCATTGGAATGGTGGTTGATGCCCAACATTATTTTTCGACAGCAACAACGGTATTCCCACAGAAATATTTTTACTGGGCATGGGGTGAATTTCCTGGTGTACTCTTCCTGCCCCCACAGTGTTGAAGAGGTGACCTGTGACATTAGGAGGGATGAGGTAGAGTTCAGAGTCAAGGACCACTACCTCGAATCCCCTGTCCAGGTCAACACCATGAAAAGAGTTATCTCCACCGAACTGGAGGATACCGCTGCAATTGCCAAGCCCAAGGTCTTTCCAGGTTTCAAGCAGATGGTCAAGGAAAGGAATCTTGCTGGTGCCTGTGAGACCGAGGAGCAAAGACAAAATATAAAACAGGTCTTCCTGGAATTCCAAGATATCTTTTCAGTGGACTCAAATGACCGTGGAGGCACATCCATTCATTCAACCACAATTCCCACAGACCCTGAGATGGCTCCAGTATTTATGAAACAATACTGGTTACCTCTTGCATCCTTGGAATCACTCACTGAGATTATTAGGGGATTTAGAATGCTGTGGGATAATTTGTTCAATCCACATTACCTTCAACAACCTGGTACTGGGGATCCTCAAACCAATTGGCCAATGGAGACTATGTGCAGACCAGAGGGAGTTGAACAAACAGGTCCACATGCCAAGATGGCCCATTCCCTACATCAATCAGGGACTGGCCCAGATCCAAGGGTCAAATGTGTACACCACCATTGACCTGTCCAAAGGTTACTGGACAGTGCCCGTGAGTAGGGTACAAGCTTGCTTTACTTTCGGGGGGCAGCAATGCACATGAACCCAAACCCCCTTTGGATACATAAACTCTGGCAATGAGTTCAACATCTTCCTACATAGGACTATGTCCAATTTGGGAAAAAGGGGAAACCTGACCTATGTGGATGATGTTTTGATCAAGAGCTCAATTTCGGAGGAACATATAGCAGAAATCCACTATGTTCTAACCCAGTTACAGAAAGTCAGAGAAAAATTGTCCTTTCAGAAGGCACAGTGGTGTAAAACCCGAGTGACCTTCTTAGGGCACGAGATCAGCCCTGAGGGTCTTAATCCACAGGCGAAGAAGATGGAAGCATTACTGAAATGAAAATACCTTACCACTCTGCCAGAATTAAGAAGCCTTCTTGGACTTACAAATCATCGTCAAAAGTTCATTGAAATTTATGCAGAGGTCACTCAACCCTTGGTCCATTTATTAAAGGCCGGAGTCAAGTGGGAGTGGGGTTCAGAACAATCAGAGGCAGTTAAACAACTGAAAAGAAGTCTTTCCAGTCTCCTTGTTTGGTTCACGCCATAAAGAACAAGGAGTTCTTCTCGGAGACAGAGTTCTCGGAGACTTGCCAAACAGCGGTATTGTACCAAAAGCGTGACAATGTCAACAAAGTAAACTCGTACCTGAGCAAGACTTTGACCTCTGTGGAGGAAAATTTCAATGACTGTGAGAAGGCACTCCTGGCAACGGTGTGGGCACTAAAAAATGACCACCCATTTATACAGGGGGAGCATATCATTGTTGAGACTCTTCACCAACCTTTGCAATATCTACAAAGGGACAGAATCCCGGCAGGGAACGTTAGTAATTCCAGAATGACTTCCTGGATTCTGTCCATGCAAGGCTTTCCTGTGGAGGTCAGATACGGCCAAAACAAGAAGAGTCCCCTAGCGCACCGGCTGGCAGACTTGCATTAATGTGCTCTTGAGGTTGAAAGTCTAATGACCAACAACAACACGGAGGCGTGTTAGGCAGAAACCTGTGCAGTTCCCTTTGGGAACACTGCAAAAGATTTAGGACTACAGGTGTTAGCAGTAAACCCACTTGGTAGCAGTCTGTACCCACCCAGATTTACCTGGCAGCTGTGGCTGAGCAGTCAGACTTCCCTCAAGAAGAGTTAGGCAGTATGCAAAGTATACACAATAGGTACTCAGATACAATAGCACAAGCAAACACTGACCAGAGCTTTGGTATCAAAGTATATAATTATTTATTTAAACACACACTGTTTGAAACACTCCAGCACTCTTATTTGTAAAACACTCTAAACACAGTTACTATTATGATATATACAACCCTTATTCCGTATCAGACAAGTCTTAGTTAACACCACTTATTTCCAGACAGAGGTGAGCGCTTGACTATAGATGGCACTCCAATAAGTTCATGAAAAAGGGAGGGAAAAAGGCAGAATATGTGAAGATCCACCACTGTAAGATATAGGAACACTTTTAGCAAGGCAGAAGAGCAAAAGTCACTGGTGAGCCGAAGTCCATAGGCTGGGCCCAGTCTTAGAGAGAGCAGAGCACAAATGCGCCCAAGATCACACAGTTACACTAGGCTTTGGAAGTCTTGCAGAGTTCGAAAAGGGTTTACAGAGGCTCAGAAAAGTTTAGCCAGGGTGTCCCAGGCTAACCCAGGTTCGAAAGCCGGGGGCTAAATCTACCCCGTACAGTCGGTGGCAAGGGAAGCCAGGCGGAACACGGTACTTTAAGTGGGAAGGATCCTCCAGCGGTGGCAGTTGTTCCTGGCAGCGGGTGCAAGTCTCGGCATCGTCCAGAGGAAGAGAAGATCTCGACTTGGAGGAAAGATGAAGGTCGTTGCACTGCCAGGGAAGAAACCAGCCGCAGAGTTTTCCGGTTAAAGGTATTACCCTTTATTTCGCGGTCGTGTAAAACGTGGTATTCCGGTTGCCGGGGTGCTTGGCACAGGCAAGGTGGCCACGAGTTGCGTCGGGAAGGCGAACAGACGGTGAAACTGGTTATCCCCACCAGTCAAAGGAAGAAGACTCTCCGGCGGGAGATCTCCTCTGTCGTTGGGAAAAGTGGTGAGACGGTTCAGCAGGACTCCCCAAAGCCCTGCTTTTATGCAGAAAACCCCCATTCACTCAGCCTAGCTGTCACTCAAACATGCTAAGTGGTGAGCCGGCCGGCTCGCCACTTGGCCAATCAGGACGGAGTGCGACTTGAGTTGCCTAGGCAACTCAGTCAATGGGGCCTAAATCCCCCTCCACCCCTCCTAAGTACCCCAGACAGAGTGGCACCACTTTGGAGGGCTTCTGTGGAGAAGCCCGCCAAAAAGTGGAACAAAGGGCTCGACTTGGGTTGGAGTCACAGAAGAGAACACAAACGCCATTTTAGAACCGAGTTTTGGCAAAAAATACCAACCGGAGAATGAATAATAAATAAATAAACTGGCGGTATGTTCGAGGCTATCGTAATTAAATAAATAAAGATAGTAGCCTCGAACAACGGGAAAATCCCATAGAGAAATATTTGCGGTTGAATATAAAAAGTAGTATCCACTGCCACCAGCCAAAACTCGATCAGGGGGGACGGAGACGTGCCCCCTCGACTAACAGACCCCGGGGAAATCGAATTGCCCCGGCCAGTACGTCCACAATATGATGGTTTGTACTGGTTCTGTTCAGAATTCAAGACTAGTAAAGTCAATGGTGACTTTACATGCCCTGGGAGACAGTAGTCAGTCCCAGGGTGTGGAGTCTATATTGGGGGGTCACTATGACACCCCTGTGTTACTGCACTGAGGGTGCTGTGTAACACACATCACAAAAACACAGGAAGCCCTATGGAGTAAAAGACCCCATAGCCCATTAAACACATTTAGAGTGAAAGGAACACACTCAAATCATGTCCAAGAGTGAGGGTAAAAGGGTCTCACTCTTGGCAGGAGAAAAAAATAAACCCCAAAAAATCCAACAAAGCTGCTGGGGGACTCACTAGGTTAGGAAATTCAGCCTAAACAGAGAATTCTCCCCAACACTCGCACCCCCCCCCCCCAGACTAAGGGACAGGAGGATTTAATCCACTCCTGGATGAACCTCATACCTCTAGTCGATGACAAACATCCTAGAGAGTCCATCAGCATTTTGATGGTGACACCCTGACCTGTGCTCAATGGTGAAATCAAACCCTTGCAGGCAGATTGACCATCTCAATAGTTTTGGATTTTCTCCCTTCATTTCCATTAACCATCTCAAGGGTTGGTGGTCAGTCTGAATGACAAAAGTAGAACCATACAAGTATGGCCTAAACTTCTTCAGTGCCCACACAATAGCAAAGCATTATCTTTCAATTGTTGCCCACCTTGTCTCAGGATCCTTCAGCTTACGGCTGATGAAGCAAATGGGGTGCTCCCTACCCTTCTCATCCAGTTGGCTTAGAACTGCACCTATACCTACATTGGAAGCATCAGTTAGTACAATGAAAGGTTGGTGGTAGTTAGGAGCTCTCAGTACTGGAGCTTGGCAAAGAGCTTTCTTCAGTTTTTCAAAGGCCTGATTGCACTCCTCATTCCATTTGACCTTTTTAGGGAATTTTGGAGAGGAGATGACATTCAGTGGAGAAGCTATGGTCCCATAGTTCTCAATGAAATTCCTGTAATACCCAGTGAGGCCTAGGAAGGATCTCACCTGGGTTTGAGTAGTAGGTGTTGTCCAATTTTGCACCGCTTCAATTTTGCTGAGCAAAGGCCTTATTCCTCCACCTCCTACCTCATGCCCAAGGTAGACCACTTTACTTTGACCAATCTGGCATTTATTTGCCTTGATTGTCAAATTGGCCTGCTCAAGAGCCTGAAAAACATGTCCTAGGTGGTTCACATGTTCCTCCCAGGAGTGGCTGAAGACTGCAATGTCATCCAAGTATGCCATGCAGAAGTCCTCCATCCCAGCTAGAACTTGATTCACCATCCTTTGGAATGTAGCAGGTGCATTTTTTAATCCAAAAGGCATGACCTTAAACTGGTACAAGCCAACTGGGGTTGAAAATGCAGTTTTCTCCTTGGCATGGTCCGTCAAGGCTATTTGCCAATAGCCTGACGTAAGGTCAAATGTGCTGAGGTACTTGGCTGCACCAAGTTTATCCACCAACTCATCTGTCCTTGGCAAAGGGTGGGCATCAGTCTTAGTGACTGCATTAAGAGCTCTATAGTCCACACAGAATCTCAAGTCTTTGGATCCTGCCTTTGGTACTAACACAACTGGGCTAGACCATGGACTAGTAGAGGGCTCTATTGCCCCGAGATAAAGCATCTTCTTGACCTCCCCTTTGATATGGGTTCTTACATTTTCTGACATTCTGTATCCTCTGCTTTTGACTGGCAGACAGTCACCAGTGAGAATATCATGCTGTCCCCAAGGGGTCAAGCCTGGTGAAAGTGAGAACAGGGAGGCAAACTGATTTAACATAGATTTGCACTCCTCTTGTTGCTCAGGTGTCAGATCTGAAGAGAGATTGACTCCTTCAATTTTCTCATCTAAAGGTACACCTCTGAGGAGATCAGGGAGAGATTCACTCTCTTCTTCCTCTGCTGCTGAAGCTAGAAGCAAGGCTCCTACTTCAGGTCTGGAGACGTACGCTTTCAGTCGTTTGGTGTGGAAGACTCTAGGAGCTTCCCTGGGTCGGCCCAGATCCACCAGATAGTTGACCTCCCCAAGTTTTCCCACAACTTTGAAGGGTCCCATCCATTTGTCTTGCAAGGCCCTCTGCCTTGTTGGGTGCATAACGAGAACTAGCTGGTCTTGAGTGAACTCAACCATGTTAGCCTTTTGATCATGCCAATGCTTGACCAAAGCTTGTCCAGCTTTCAGGTTATCACTAGCTTCTGCCATCATGTGTGACATTCTCCTCCGGAGACCTATCACATAGTCAGTCACTCTGACTGGTTTGAGGGGAGGAGCACCTTCCAATCCCTCCTTAATCAGGACCAACGGACCTCTGACTGGATGGCCATAGAGAAGTTCAAAGGGAGAATAACCTACTCCCTCCTGAGGGACTTCTCTATAAGCAAAGAGAAGGCATGGCAGTAGAAGGTCCCACTTTCTTTTCAGGGGTTGCTCTAAAGCACCTATCATGCTCTTCATGGTTCTGTTAACCCATTTGTCTGTGGGTGGTATGTGTTTGAGAACTTTTAAGTAACTCCACAGGTTTTCCACATGGCTTTCATGTAGTGGGACATAAAGTTTGACCCCCTGTCGGATATTACTTCCTTAGAAAACCCAACCCTGGTAAAAATACCAAGGAGGGCCTTAGCCACAGCCGGCGCTGTAACAGTCGTCATAGGAATTGCCTCAGGGTAACTAGTAGCATGGTCTACTACAACAAGGATAAACCTGTTGCCTGAGGAGGTTGGGGAATTAAGGGGACCAACAATATCAATCCCTACCCTCTCAAATGGGACTCCCACAACTGGGAGAGGCACTAAAGGTGCCACATTCTTGGAGCCAACCTTACCAGAAGTTTGGCAGGTATGGCAGCTCTTGCAAAACTTATCTACTTCGGCCCCCATTTATGGCTAGGGATTCCTGTTTTAGGGTTTTTTTTTTTTTTACTTCCGGGGGTGTTTTTCCAGTGTTTTCAAAAACTTTGGAAATCTGTGTTTATCAGTGTTTTCCCGTTTGCCCCTTTCAAAAAATCGCGGACAACTGTTTTTTCAGGTGTAAACACAGAAATGTTCTTTTATTGCTTCGTTGAGTGCATATGTAGGGTAATCTCTCAGTGCAAGATGTTCTAAGCAATTTCATGTTAATCAAGTAATATGTTGCATTCCTACAAGTCAAAATGATTGTAATAAATCATACAATATTTCTTCAAGGACTCTTTGGCCATCCGTGCCCTTTCTTTTCTTCCCATAACGACTTTTATTTGGGAAAACGACCTTTCCACATTGGCACTGAACACGGGTAGGGCCAAAATATCCAACACACAAGCTGATAAATCTGGCCACTGTTGGTGCTTTCCCACCCAATACTCATGCACTCGAAGCTGCAGATTCTCAGGCACAGGCTCTGCCAAATAGGCGTTAAACTGGCTGCACACAGTCTCAGTGTCTTTAAAATGGTAAAAAATAAATGCATATTTTTCAAAGTTTTGACTAAATTCTTTTTTGCGGAAGGGATCTAGTACTTGCACGGCATACCACAAAGAGGCTTCACTCACTTCGAATGACATCGTGGCTGATGGAATGTTTCGACATAGCATTGCTTGCCATTTTACATGCATTGTTGCGTAGAATACAGTGGCGGCCGCTTACATAGGGCGGGGGGGCGCCGCCCCCCCCCCAGGGGAAGCACGTAGTATGCAGAGAAGTGAGAGAACAGAAGTTCAAATCAAATCACGTAACTTTCACATTTTTTTTCAAACTCGAAAAGTAATCTGCATGCTTTTTTAGCAGCGCTGCGTGATGTGAAATGAGAACGATAAATAAATAAACAATAGGCTGCTCCCAGGCTCTCTGCCGTCTTCGTGGCTGGCTGGGCCTGCTGCAGAGGGGCGCGTCCCTTTTTACGCAAATTCTTCCACTAGAGTGCATGGAGCTCGCAGCTCCACGCACTCTACGTAACACCCTGGCAATGTAGATGCTGGCGGGGCGCTAGAGGGGTGGCCCCACCAGTATTATTCTGTGCGCAAACAGCGCACTTGTCACTGACAAGTTGTCAGGACCTCCTTGGAAATCGGCACAGCAACAATACTGGAATGCCATTGGCTGCTTGTCAGCCAATGACATTCATGATGACTGTGTGGCTGAGCGCATGCGTGTGGTGACGCCATCTGGTGAAACTTTTCTGGCGCATTGTTTTTGCCCCCAAATCCCGACAAACTCTGTTGGTTAGTGCTGGGGGCTACGCACATAACATTTCAAGGACAGCTCTATAGAGACATGGATTTCTCGCTCCGTCCTGCCTCTGTGGTGGAAATGGGGAGGAAGTCGTCCAGGCCCGCCGTGGAAGCTCTGCAGGTAGGAGGGGGGGTGTAACCCAGGGGATCTGCAGACGAGCACTAGGCAGGCATCTGGATTGAAACGTCCTGCACGGCTGCACCACAGTTACAGCTTGTCTCATTAAGCTTCCCCCCAGGCGATACACTTTGTGAAAAGCGCTTTTCACAAAGTGTATCACCTGGGGGGAAGCTTAATGAGACAAGCTGATGACCAATCCTCCACGTGTGGGCCAGTCATTATATTACAATAACGGTCCTCCCCAGGGCCTATAAGGCTTAGTAAGGCCATCTGTTTCACATACATACTCAGGTTCACACTGTTCACTTGGATGCACATTATTTTAGACAGTCACATTACTGTAGGCCTGAATACCCTTGTGGTGGGTGGTTATCATCAACATTCCGGCTGATTGGTCGAAACGCGCCCGCTTTGTCCCATTAATCGGGCACTTAAAATGCAGCTTCACTTTCATTACGCCCTTTGCATTGTCACCAGTTTTTATGATGCACGTGCGACCTGGCAGCCACCGGTTGACCTTGATGGCGTGTCCCTGGCAGGCAGGCTCGTACTGGCCTATAGGGCAATAGGCCCATGGTGAACCAAAAACACAAAATGCTGGTGTGGGCCAGTTTTTGTTTTGTCAAAGTGGGACACTTTTTTGGCTACTTTTTTGCCAATGTGCGCCAGTTTAACGAGTTGCTTCACTCTGCGGCTCATAGTTTTGACCAGTTTTGCTGGATAAATATTCTTTAGAATGCACAATTTGCATCACATTTTATCCAAAAGCTCCCCCTTGGGTACTATTCAAACAGTGCCACAAAAGGAATGAATAGCCATTTACAACTGTGGGCCACTTTTTCATTGCTTCCCGAGACAATTGTATTGCCCAGTCCGACCATGCTGGCAGGTAATTAGACAGCGTGGAAGCTGTTCCCTGCGCACTCCCTGTGCTAAGGCCTGCACGATTCGCTCTGTACCTTTGTGTGGATAATGACAGCATCATTTGAGGCGCGGAATCTAAACAGAGTCACGCGTCCCTCCCCTCATAATTACAGAATCCCTGGGCACCCTCACATTCAGGTCAGAACCCAAGTAATCTTTTCATTAACTACTCAGGGGTGGACTGGCCTTTAGGGAACGGCGTAGATTTCCCAGTAGACCTCTGCACCCTGGGCCTCTTTTGTGTTGTCTTTCCAAATTTTCCCATGGGAACATTGTTGGGCTTGCTGGAAATGTGTAATATGGGGCCACTTTGAAAATTATTTCTAGGGCCCTTTTGATGACAAGAAAAAGCTTGTCTGCGTGTTTTAATTTCATGTGACCATGGCAGTCCCACTCTGAAATGAAGTGCTGTAAAAGTTACGATGACAGGCGCTGAAAACAATTCCCAGGATCTATCACACATAAAAAAGGGCCCCTTCCAGCTAGTGCTTAACATGCGTCCCCTTGATGCACGTACGAACCTTAAAATCTGCAATGCTTGATGAATCAATTTTGTTGATGTGCTTTATCATCTATTTTATGAAAAAACAACAGGTGTCCATACATTTATGGAACACTCCCGTCCCCTGCACACCCTTTGAATTGTAAATACAATCAAATATTCATAACATTTAACTTGTTTAAGCTTAGCACAACAATTCATGAAACCAATCTTTTTGTAAAAATCTTTTTATGTATTTCAAATAAATATTTGGTGTATCCCACCAATATCTCATAACATTGTCTCACTTAGACAGAGAAATTAATATCCGTATTTATAACATACTGGAAAAAATGCCTTTCTTGAAAGTAATATTTGCAATTCTTCTTCATTAATCCTCGTGGGTAAATAATGTTCGTATCCTTAGCTCGACGCGTTTCGGGGATTGATTCCCCTTCTTCTGGAGTTGTTCACCCACTTATAAACTTTCTGTCTTTAACTTTAATCTCATTCACCTATAACATATAATGTTTGTAATTAGTGTCTATATTAAGGTCACAGTTCCCTCTGTCATATTGTCACTTAAAACATACTATGTAGAAGTAATGAACTTCTAAACTCTCAAATCTCTCTCTGAAATATGTTCAATATAATTGAAATTTAAGTAGATATAAATCAATTAGAAAATCACCATTTTGGAAAATGCAGGCTAATTTAAATAGGAAGAGAAGGTTGTATTAAACTCTAGTGTCTAACTAATCTCATCTTACAAGAAAGAGAATTATATCAACATTATAATTACCTCGAGGTGTCATGATCCTGACTCCAGTATGAGTATTAAGTACTTCAAAAATGTGGATGGCTGTACTTGGTACGGTGGTTATACTCAGAACCTGAGTGTTCTGATTCAGTATTCCTTCATAGAGGGGACCCTCTCGGGTATATCTCTACAGTAGGGATAGAATAACAAGTCACTAAAAGGGGGAATATTCACTGGTGTATCACAACATTTGGATTTTAATTGATAGATTTAACTATCCAAGTGTTAATATTTCGACTGCTCTATCCTTAAACTGCCCGTTGTAATAAATCTATGCATCTCCCTCAAATCCTCTGTAACTCAGAGTAAATCAATGCATCTCACTTAAATCATTTGTAACTCACCTCCAATTAGATCAAGCGACTGACTGCTTCTATCAGCGTTCGTGTTGTTCATTCAAAATGGCCGTTTGTTTATAATGTGACGTCATCACGGCATAGCGCGATGACGTCGCCACCCTCTAATTTTAGCGTATGACGTCATGACGTCCGCGAAACACAATGGCGTTTGTGGACTGTGATTGAGTGCCGAGTATATTTTTAGAAAAACACAGTTAACCCTCATGAGAGGTGACAATACCTTGTTTGAAAATGTGATGTTTAAAGGGAATTTTTAACTCTAAGTATAAAGACGTTCATAAGTGACAATATGCTCACATTCTAGGATTGTAAGGCTACTTTTTATGTATGTAACTCAATACTGTATAGAACAATAAAATAAAATACAGTTCTTCTAGTATGGCATTTCTGGTATCATATCACATTTGCATTTCTCATGGCTATGAACTAACCCTTAATTGTATGTAAACATATGTATTATTACAAAATTCATGACAAGGTATAACACTAGTCAGCATGTTGGTATTATATAATTTTTCCATCCGGTGTACTCATTAGCATCCTGGTGCGTCCCTTTCTAGAACATCAGTTGTGATAAAGAAGAGGGAAACCGTGATTATTTATATAATTTAGAGAAAGCAATCTTTAAAGGATAAATTTATAGTTAACTGTGGCATAAAACAAGTAGTCAAGGGGTGTATATTAACCTGTGTCTATCTGATAATTTAAACTTATTCCAGTTAGGAAGGATAGTGATTTATAAAAAGCAAGCCAGGCTATAGTCCTCGTTCATTCCATTTGGTGCACGACTGTTCAATTTATCAATCCAATGGATCTCTCTTTGGTCCATAAGTTTGCCATGGTTACCTCCTCTCTGGGATTTTTTTACTACTTCCAGTATTATGACCTTCAGTTGTGCTATGGTATGTTTCATTATAGCAAAATGTCTGGCTACTGGTGAATGTATGTTATTAGTCCTTATATTACTCTTGTGTTCGTTCCAGCGCTCTTTCGCCTTTCTCTGGGTCTGGCCCACATAGTAAATCCCGCACGGACAACTTAGTCCGTAAATTACGGATTTAGTATCACATGTGGCAAAGTCGTACAATCGAATTTTATTACCATCATTAGGGTGTCTCACATAGCTACCTTTCATTATATTGTTGCAATTACCACAACTCAAGCACGCAAAGGTGCCTGCTTTTTTCTTTGTTAAAGTTCTTTGGTTGTCCACTCTTGGTCTTTCAGCTTTGACAAGTTGATCCTTGAAGTTCCGTCCCCTTTTGTATGCAATTATAGGTGGTTTAGGGAAGAGTCTCTTGAGTTGAGGGTCGAGTTCTATAATCCTCCAATTTTTCTTGATCATTCTTGCTATATGATGACTTTGTGCTGAATATCTTAAAGCATATAGAAATGGTATCTCCTTGGTTTTATTTTTTACAATTAGTAGATTCTTTCTGTCTAACTTCTGTGATTTTTCTTCTGCTTTTTTAATCGTGGATTCTGGATATCCTCTTTTCTTATATTTCTCAGTCATCCGAATGTTTTCTTCTTTGAGTGTTTCTGTGGATGAGATGATCCTTTTGAGACGTAAAAATTGACTGTACGGTAAATTATTCTTTAGATGTTCTGGATGATGGCTTTGGAAATGTAAGGTATTATTAACATCTGTGGGTTTGTGATATATATTTGTAATAATGCGTTCCTGTTTGATTTCTAATTCAACATCCAAGAAGTGTAATTTCGGTGAACCAACTTCCATGGTGAATTTTATTCTTGTGTGGGCAGAGTTGATATACTGCAAGAATTCGTTCAAATCTGTGCGTTCTCCTCTCCAAATTACAAATACATCGTCGATGAATCTTTTCCAAGATACCAATTTGTCTGTCCATTTAGTGGGTTTTAAGATCCAATTCATTTCTAAGTTGTACATGAATAAATTCGCGTACACAGGGGCCATTGAGGACCCCATAGATGTTCCCGATGCCTGTAAGTAATATTGAGTTTTGTGTCTGAAGTAGTTATTGACAAGTATGATTTTACTTAACTCCAAAATGAATAATTTGTTAGCTTCACAATCTCTTTGTAGTAAGGTCCATTCCAAAGCCTCTAGTCCATCTTGATGCGGTATGGATGTGTACAAGCTTTGTACGTCAAAGGAAACCAATAGATCATCATTTTGGATGTTTGTCAAAGTGTCAAGATGATTCAGGAAGTCGGTAGTATCTTTCAGATATGTTGATGTTGTTTGTACCAATGGTTGTAAAGCCTTGTCTACATAGATGGCTAAAGGGTTGAAGATACTGTCCGTACCCGCTATTATGGGTCTGAGAGGTGGCGTCATCAAATTTTTATGGATCTTCGGTAATCCATAAAAAATAGGTGTGATGGGATGTGTATTAGTCAAATATTGTTTAGTTTTGTTTGAGATCCAATCATACTCAATAGCTTGCTCTAAAGTCCTTTCAATTAACTCTGAGATTTTTTTGGTGGGATCTTCATCAATCTTGATGTATGTGTCTTCATCAGTTAATAATTCCTGGATCTTATCTTCATAGTATGTAGTGTCCATAATAACTATGGCTCCTCCTTTGTCCGCCGGTTTGAGTGTTAGACTCCTGTCATCAGCTAGGTTTTTAATTATTTCTCTCTGGCGTCTCCTAATGTTGTAATTTTTGGTTTTGGAGAAATTAACTCTCCTAAGATCCTTAATCATTTGTTCCTCGAACATCTTGATTGTTATGTTGTTTATTTGGGGGTCGAATTGACTCTTTGGTTTCATTTCCAGATACTGGTGCTCCTCATTCTGTCTGTCCGCTGTTGTTTGAGTGTCGAAAAAAACTGTAAGTCTCATTTTGCGGGCCAACCTATATAGATTGACTTTTTCTTCAAGTAGGTTAGAATTATGTGTTGGTATAAAGGATAAACCCAAATTCAATGTGTCCATTTGATCTTTAGTGAGTTCTTTTGAGGAGATATTAACCACTAGTTGTTCTGTTTGTTTCTTGGCCTTAGATTTCTTAATGCTTCTTCGCGCTGTCTTTTTTCTAAAAAAGGAGTTGGTATTGATTGCGCTTTTGATGTAGTGGCTTCTTGTGATGTGTGTATGATTGGTCCTGTCCTCGATGTTGCTGTATTGATCACCTCGTCTCCACTAGTTGGTATTTCGCTGCTGAGGTCGCTAGCTTCTTGTTCTGCTGGTTTACGGTTTGGATGTTGTCTCCTGTCCGGTCCTAATTTTTGTTGTGCGTGATACTCCTGCCAGGAGTATACTATGTCCTGTAGATAGTCTAGTGTATCTCTTCTGAATTTGCGGACCTTTCTTTGTTCTATGTCCTTCTTATATCCATCCAAAGATCTATTGACTTCTTCTATGAGGGATGTAAGTTCCTCCTTGTTTTTAAATTTTGATAGCTGTTCTGTGAGGTCCTCAATCTCTTGATCTAATGTGGTAACTGACTTGGATAATTCTTCAATAGTTAACAAAATTAGATCTAGGGAACACTTATTCAAGATCTGCTCCCACCTTATGACAAAATTTGGATTTTCTTTACACAATGTGGGTCTTAGATACACTCTTAATCCTCTAGGTATTCGTTGTGCGCGATAATATTGCGCCAATGTTGTTGCATGCAGTTTTTGTGAGATTTCTCTTCTGATTACTCTCTCTAGTTGTGTGATTAGTTTTTCCGGACTGTTGGTAGTTGGAATCGTGGTCTCTATTTCCTTAATTAATCCTAATATCCGTTTTGCTTCATCTTCATCAAATGCCAAGGTAGTGGCATGCTTATCTGTGATGGTATTGATTTTAGAGAATGACATCCCTCAAGTTTCTGGTATTTTCAAATTGGGTTGGGTGCTACTGTGGCTGTTGTGTCACAACCTAGTGCAAACTAGGTGAAATGTAAAAGTAAAGAATATATTGTAGCACAGTGCACACCACTAGTTAAATAGACTCTAAGTGTTTAGAAAAGTAGGGGGGTGCCGGGGAGAAAAACAACCATGACACGGGGTTGTGTAAATCTATGAAAAAACAACAGGTGTCCATACATTTATGGAACACTCCCGTCCCCTGCACACCCTTTGAATTGTAAATACAATCAAATATTCATAACATTTAACTTGTTTAAGCTTAGCACAACAATTCATGAAACCAATCTTTTTGTAAAAATCTTTTTATGTATTTCAAATAAATATTTGGTGTATCCCACCAATATCTCATAACATTGTCTCACTTAGACAGAGAAATTAATATCCGTATTTATAACATACTGGAAAAAATGCCTTTCTTGAAAGTAATATTTGCAATTCTTCTTCATTAATCCTCGTGGGTAAATAATGTTCGTATCCTTAGCTCGACGCGTTTCGGGGATTGATTCCCCTTCTTCTGGAGTTGTTCACCCACTTATAAACTTTCTGTCTTTAACTTTAATCTCATTCACCTATAACATATAATGTTTGTAATTAGTGTCTATATTAAGGTCACAGTTCCCTCTGTCATATTGTCACTTAAAACATACTATGTAGAAGTAATGAACTTCTAAACTCTCAAATCTCTCTCTGAAATATGTTCAATATAATTGAAATTTAAGTAGATATAAATCAATTAGAAAATCACCATTTTGGAAAATGCAGGCTAATTTAAATAGGAAGAGAAGGTTGTATTAAACTCTAGTGTCTAACTAATCTCATCTTACAAGAAAGAGAATTATATCAACATTATAATTACCTCGAGGTGTCATGATCCTGACTCCAGTATGAGTATTAAGTACTTCAAAAATGTGGATGGCTGTACTTGGTACGGTGGTTATACTCAGAACCTGAGTGTTCTGATTCAGTATTCCTTCATAGAGGGGACCCTCTCGGGTATATCTCTACAGTAGGGATAGAATAACAAGTCACTAAAAGGGGGAATATTCACTGGTGTATCACAACATTTGGATTTTAATTGATAGATTTAACTATCCAAGTGTTAATATTTCGACTGCTCTATCCTTAAACTGCCCGTTGTAATAAATCTATGCATCTCCCTCAAATCCTCTGTAACTCAGAGTAAATCAATGCATCTCACTTAAATCATTTGTAACTCACCTCCAATTAGATCAAGCGACTGACTGCTTCTATCAGCGTTCGTGTTGTTCATTCAAAATGGCCGTTTGTTTATAATGTGACGTCATCACGGCATAGCACGATGACGTCGCCACCCTCTAATTTTAGCGTATGACGTCATGACGTCCGCGAAACGACTTTATGCAGTGAGTACTATTTTGTAATCGCATATTAATTAATCATACATGCTTCACATTATAAGTCCATCGAAAATGATGTGCATACATACCATTATTCTGAATGTGCCCTTCCTGAGGAAGCCATCTAGGGGAAGGTGTGGCGGTGGAATGGGCCATTTGCCAGCATGTGTTTTAGCAGTTGGAATACATGTGACTTGATATGACTGGCCCATCCCTTATATACAAAAGAGAAACTTGTGCTAAATGTTAGCTGACAAGTTAATATGTAACGTCACATTGTTATATAGCACCGCGCTCCATGCCAGATTCTTCACGCTTCTAACCATTGTAAAATGCAATCGGGTGGCTGGAGGATTGAGTTGGCCCTGCGGAAATGCAATCTTCTGTCTATGTTTCAAATACCTAGCAAAGCCTCAACTACCGTATTTGTATTTGAGGCTGTGGATTGCAGGCTTTATGTTTGGGATGAGTGTTGTAAACACATGAGTTTTCTATTCATGCACAGTGCATTGACTTCATAAGAATTTCTTTTGATGCATATGAATGCCAGTTACAGTGACAAAATTATATTTTTCTATAATTCCTGGATATGCTACACCACAGTACCAGCTATTCTCAATACAAACTGCTGTACACCATCACACTTGCACACGTAAGAACAATGTACCACCATTGGTATGTAAAACCTAATGCTTTTATGTCATATTTCTGTGGGTTTGGACAGTAAATTTCACATTTTGGAAGCCATTTTTCAAATATTTTCGCGGGGGTGACCCCTGCACTACCCATGATGTGGGTTGGGCTCGCTCGCTGCTCTCGCATGCTCACAAATTCGCCAGGAGAAATTTACGCCCCACCACCTTCCAAAGTCACCAGCCGCCACTGGTAGAATATCCTAAAATTTTCCTCAACAATCCTTTGTTTTCCAAGTGGCAGACATTCCAAAAGTGCACATGTTACTGGACCAAAGTCACTGAAAGTGTCACCCAACTTTCTTTCAAATAAGAGTTTGACCTCCACACCAATGACATTGTACACTTGGTAAACGTATGTGTTTTCGGATTCCAGCCTCTTCATTATATCAACGACAGCGGTCATGTTCTCCTGCAAAAATCGGAGAACACAGTAGGCTGTACTTTTATTCACCTCAGTATCAATGTGCGCCCTCAGATCCTCACATTTCTTGCCTGAGGCATCATCACTAAGGAGGAAATCGGTAAAAGGTTGCACATCAATAGTATGGCATTCACTGCCTCTAATACAGAGAACCGCTGACTAAAGGAGACAGTTGGGATAACCTTTCCTTTCATGCCATACAAAGTGCAAAATGATAGGTATTTGCGTTTGAGTTCACGTGCATATCTAAATAGAGCACCAGAATGGGCCACAAAGTCAACTACACCCCTAACCAAATCTGAGGACTTTAAGGCTGCTTTTAAAACTCCATCAAGTAAGTGGCAGGGGTCTCGCATGGGGAATGCCTTGAAATTGTCATTGCCCTTGGACAGATCATCACATAACTTTTTCATATAACTTGCCGAATCACTACGCACACTACATCTCTCCAGTCCTTCCCAAACTTGCTGAGGACTTTCTGGAGTAATGCCGCTACTGAAACTGCATTGCAAGTTTCAACCACCTCTAAATCTGCCATGATAGTACGGCGCGCCCATCCACTTTTTGGGTCACAAAATGTGAAGAGGACTGCCACTGCTGGATCACCATGCATCTCGGGTGTTTCATCGACAGTGATTGAAATGTTTACGTCGCCTTGGACTAACTCTCTGATGTGGCCAATGTCTGTCATAAAAACCTCTGGTAGATATTTCTCATACATTTGAGTGGATCGGGGTAATGTTGTGGCTGCTGGGGCCCGTCTGCGGAAAAGATTACCAATCGGGCCATCTGCCTGGTGCAAGCTGGTTCCTGCCTGCACTAAGGCACGCACAAATTCATGTGCCACATCTTTTTCCTCATCCCGTTTTCTTTTACAACGCATCAGTGTCTCTGTAAGGGACATTTGGCACAGACCACTCTCAAATTTTGGCGGATCTTTCAACCTTAAGTGGGTCTTTGAAGAAACGTGCTCAGCGATTCGGCTTGAAGTCTTTCCTTTGACTAATACAATTGTTACTCTGCAAGCCTTGCAAATTAACAATTGTTTTCCGTTGTTTTCCTCTACTGTAAAATCTTTGTGTTCCCGGGCGTAATCCTCAGGGGTCTTGCTTTTGCGGGGCATTGCTCGATGTCAGAGATGCCTATTGGAACAATTAAAAGAGGAGAATACTTACACATAGCAGAAGCATGACATTAACTGTGTCCTTCTGATTCAGTCTCTGGACCTTCCCCTGCAACATGTGGTCTTCAAGTCACATTCTCTCACCCCATGCCCTGCGCTCTTAATTTTTGCAGGTGTTTTTGTACCAAAAGTGTATTGCTTTCCCTGTGATTTCTATAAATAATTAAATACAATGAATTAAAAAGACCTCAGCTACCTACATAATGTCGCGTAGTGATGACACGTGACACCACTAATGTTCCCTATTTGGCTGCTGTCTTTTATGGCTAGAGAAGAGCTGCCATGCAGTAATGTAGAGAACAGCGAAGGATATCACAACACAACAGCAAGTGCTTGGTCAAATGAACATGGCTGGGCAAACTTGTGTGTAAACGTACCTTTGGTGAATTCAGGTGGCTACTGTTCGGCTTCTTCGGTCCAGTGACTACTATTCTGATTGATTGATGGTGCCAACCTTCTCAAATCCAGTTTTGTTTGCTGCAAGGGAAAACCATATCTTAAGAAGTGCTGCCAAAAGCTGTGGTTCTTTTACCTTGCCGGAAATTGTGTTTCATTAAATCTGACCAGGAACTGTACTTCTTCCTTAACCTTTTATAAATGGTGGAAAGCATCTTGACGTGCAGCATCCCTGATGCTATTTACCACAGTGGGAAATTATTGTGCAAGGAGGAGGAGAAACGTTTCTATTGGCTGAGCGTTGGTTTACAGAATTTTCTTTTGACACAGTGAAGGAGCCAAGGACTGACCTGAAACTTTGTGAACCCGGATTTCTTATTTATTTATTTTTTCTTTGAACATTGGGACTAAAACTAACTTGAAACCTGGGGAGGGGGGTCCCACAAGGTTCCCAAGAGAACCTGTGAAGATATTAGAAATACACTTGCTGACGTAGTTGTGAATTGCCTTATGTTATCTTTGTATATTTTGGGTAAGTGTGAGGACCAGGTATCCCTTGTTAGTTTTGGATTGGCAGGGCAGTCCTCGTCAGGGCAGGGCAAGTGAGGTGTTTGTTCTAATTTAAAACTTAATAAAATGGCGCAATTTGAGCAATCATGCAAAAGTTGTCTGCCTCACATTTCTGAGCCCTCACAATACACCCCCTTAACTGGTCCTGCCCTGTATGAAGACCCACTACTGACACATGACCACCTGTCAGCTGTCAGTGCCAAGAGGCTGTGAGTAGGAGATGCAGCGCTGTTATCTGCTATGTCATGCTATGCTATGATGTGTTGCTGTTTTGTCTGGAAAGGACCATTGGCCCAAAAGTGTTGCATGGTGACCTTTCGGTGACCTATGCCTTATTATGAAAGTTAAACAACTTTATTCAGTGGCTGAACTGTACTTCTCAACTTGTTCATCTAACCGACACACATGCAACTCTACACAACCGGCATCACCTGCCAGCCACTCTCCATGCAACACACAAACCAAGCACTCGCTCCCCAGCTGCAGCCCCTGCCCCCAATAAATACCCCAACTCCTAACAGCTCAAAAGGCCACCTGCACTAACTCGCATGCAGGCACCTGGCTCTCGCCATCACTCAGCGAAAACTTGAACACACGATGCGCAGTCATGAGCCGGCAGTGGCAACTCCCTGCCTGCCTTAACTCGCAACATCGAAAATGACGATCCCAATCCACACCCGCCCCCCTCAAAATCTACATTTTTGCAAAAATGCGAGTAAAAAAAAAACATGTTCTGGGAATTGCAGTAATGTGATTGGATGTTTTGTTATGATACCGCCCAGCCAATCAAATCGCAAACATTTGGTCTGCTCTCACTAACCCATCTGCATCCCCATCCTTTTTTTTGTTTGTTCTCAAAGGGTCCAAAGTGCCAAGAGGCCAGGTAAATGGCAGAAAGGGCGCTATATTAAGAGTATTTAGATAACCTGCCGCAATTTTCCAGGTGACAACCCTCGTTCGCTACAAGCAGCTTGCATAGGTCGTGGTGTGCCCCCCTCGCCCCCGATCTGAAAGCGGGGCTGGGGAGCTCGGGGCACACAGGGGCCTGGGGGGCACTTTTGCCATTAAAACACATGGAAGGGGGCTGGGGAGCTCGGGGCACATGGGGGCCTGGGGGGCACTTTTGCCATTAAAACGCATGGAAGGGGGCTGGGGAGCTCGGGGCACACGGGGGCCTGGTGGCACTTTGGAGGAAAAAACGCATGGAAGGGGGGTTGGGAGCTCGGGGCACACGGTGGCCTAGGGGGCACTTTTGCCATTAAAACATATGGAAGGGGGGTGGGGAGCTCGGGGCACACGGCGACCTGGGGGCACTTTGGAGGAAAAAACGCATGGAAGGGGGGTTAGGAGCTCGGGGCACACGGGGGCCTGGGGGCACTTTGGAGGAAAAACGCATGGAAGGGGGGTTGGGAGCTCGGGGCACACGGGGGCCTGGGGGGCACTTTTGCCATTAAAACGCATGGAAGGGGGCTGGGGAGCTCGGGGCACACAGGGGCCTGGGGCACTTTGGAGGAAAAAATGCATGGAAGGGGGGTTAGGAGTTCGGGGCACACGGGGACCTGGGGGGCACTTTTGCCATTAAAACGCATGGAAGGGGGCTCGGGAGCTCGGGGCACACGGGGGCCTGGGGTCACTTTGGAGGAAAAAACGCATGGAAGGGGGGGTTGGGAGCTCGGGGCACACGGGGGCACTTTTGCCATTAAAACGCATGGAAGGGGGCTGGGGAGCTCGGGGCACACGGGGGCCTGGGGGCACTTTTGGAGGAAAAACGCATGGAAGGGGGTTGGGGAGCTCGGGGCACATGAGGGCCTGGGGGGCACTTTTGCCATTAAAACGCATGGAAGGGGGCTGGGGAGCTCAGGGCACAAAGTGGTAAAAAGCGGAAAACACATGACTCACTTACCTTACTGAAGATACTGAATGGGGGGAAGGGGGAGCGGGTCGCGACTCCCGGGCAGGCTGCAGGCTGGATCCTCTGGGGACTGACCGTGATGCCGGGCAGGAGAAAAACAAAGAAGAAGCTGGCTCAGGCTCACTGGAGACGGCAGACGAGTGGCAAGTGGCTGCTGTCAGTGCTCTCTGCTCTGTTAGTGACACTGGGGTGTTTTTAAGCGCTTTTTAAGCGGGCAAACTGGTGCTGGTATGAATGAGTCACAGAGTGTTAACTGATGACAGTTGCACACCTGCAGAGAGGTAAAGCTTCCTAGAATGCAGGCCCACTCCCCATGCACCGGCGCACCTCCCCTACCATTACAATAACAGCACGAAACCATTCAGTGACTAATGGCCCATCATTAGCAGTTTGGTGCTGGCATTGTAATGGGAGGGGCTGATCTTAAGTGCAGGGAGAACTGAAGTGTTCTTATTGTTGTGCTTATGAAGAAATAAGCACAACAATAAGCGACTAAAACACACGATAAGCGGACAAAACCCTCGACAAGCGACCTATGAAAAAAACACGCGACTTGCTTAAAAAATAACCCAAAGTTTGCAATGTGAGGTCCTTATGACCAGGCAGTCAAATCGGCATTTGGCCACAAGGTGGCCATATGGGATAATAAAAAATGATCATTGCAGCGTCAGTAGCAATGTCAGTTCCAATAGACAATGCTTTAACAGAGCTGCTAGGATAGCTCACTCGCAACGTGTGTGTCTTGGAAACAAGACACCATGGTTTCGAATCCCGCTCCCAGCACTATGAAATACGGGGTTTATCGGATAACCCCGAGAATTTTAACGGGGTCACATATCAGGCACTTTACGGTTATCCCCGAAAACCGGACACTCTATTTATGGCCAATAGAAGTAGAGTGAGAACCTTGCCTTGGTCTTCTTGAAACTCAAGTGACCAGCCAAAGGAATCTCGTGGGCTAAGTGCAAGAACTGTTGTCTGTTTTCTTGAGGTACTACAAGGCGCTTGTAGTCTCCAGGCTCAGACTCAGTTGGTTCACTGTAGAAGAGGCCATCTTCCCAGTGCAACCTATACTTCCCAGGCTCTTGCCCATCAGCCTGAGAAGCTGTCTGGTGGCGGAGACCCTCCAGAGTTGGACATTCTCTTTGTCCCTTACGAAAAGCTGCCCTGCTGGGCCCACCTTCTGCCAGTAAAGACTGCAGCTCGGGATGGTCCTCAGGGTCCAGATCTCCAATAAGTTCTTGGCCTCCTACTAGCTCTTCTTCAGAGTCTAGTTCAACCACGCAGGGTGGTACCTCCCTCTCAGCCTCAGCTGGAGGTGGAGTTACAGGGGTAACTTTGGACAACCTAGGGGAAGTCCTTGTTGGAAGCACTGGAGTGCTTGCTGCTTGCTTTTTCCTAAGAGTCTTGGGTTGCCCCTTTGCTCCTGATCTGGTAGTTACTGCAGTAGGTTGCTCCAGTGGGAGAGGAGTGATCTCTGTCATCATCTCCTGAGATAACCCTCGCAGGGTTTTCTCTCTTGCAGGTTTTGTGAGCTCCTGCAACCTTTTACTAGGCGGTCTGGGGGTATGTAACACAACTCCAAGAGCTTTCAGGTCATTACCCAACAGAACCCTACCTGGTACTTCACATTGTATACTGACAGGTATCTTTACAGCCATATCATTACACTGGATGAGAACTGGTAACTGGGGACACATCTGCACACGCCCTCAGCTAACTTGGTGAGGCATTTCGGTGCCTTAGCAACATCCTCTGCCTTGAAAAATGATTCATCCACCACAGTTATGCTGGCCCCAGTGTCCCGAATGGCAGGAGTCTCCTGACCATTCACCTGGACACTGTCTTTATAATACTCTTTAGTATTATCTGGGATAGAATTATACACATCTAAATTCGGTTGTTCCCACAAGCCCAGAGAGACTAATGAAACACTGGCTGAGACTCCAATGGGTTCATCAGCCAGCAGTAGAAGGTTTCCGCTTGCCATTGGGACTTCCTCTTCTGGAGCGAAGGCTAAGGAGGCAAGCTGGATCCCTGGAAGTTTACCTTTGCATCTGGGATCTCCTTTCACATGGTCAGTGGCCTTACAAACATAGCATGAGCCAAAGGCTGCTGGAATGGAGGCTTGTTCTGACCTCCTTCTGGTTTTGCACCAGAAGGTACACTAGCCTGAGTTGGTTTCCCTTGTGGCTTACCCTTATGGTTTTGTTTGGGGCCCTCTTTGGAATGTGCAGTATTAGAATTCTCTTTGGAGTCCTTTTTAGGCTGTTTCCCCTCATCATTCTTCTGAGTTACCCCAGAATCCTTGTGAGTGGCCCTGTTGGCAACCCACAAGTCAGCAGCCTTAGCCAGCTTTCTGGAATCCAATTCCTTTGAATCAGCCAAGTGTTGTTTGAGTTCAGGAGAGCAGGCATCATAAATTGACTCCAACATAAAAAGATTTTTCATACCTTCATAAGTGTTCACCTTGTAACCCTTAATCCAACAGGGAAGTTTTTCAACCCTTCACTCACACAGGTAGCCCAAGGGGTACCATCATGCTTTTTGAGGGTTCTAAACCTCTTAATATACTGGGAAGGGGTCTTCCCAAATCTAGCTATCAAAGCTAGTTTCACACATTCATACTCTTTCCTATCCTCCTCCCCCAACTCCATTACCACATCAGTTGCAACAGGGGGAAGACTAGAGAACAACCAGGTGAGTAAGTCATTTCCTGTGATGTTCTGGAGCCAATGATTATATTCAAACAGAGACAACCAATCCAACACATCCAACTCATACATACCAACCAATTCTTTAGGCATCCGGGGTCTTTTAGGACTGGAACTTCTAGAGGAGCCAGAGAGAGAAGCATTTTCAACAGACAATTTCTTCATTTCTAGCTCATGCATGAGCTCCATTTCCCTTAGCCTTAGTTCTTTTTCAGTTTGAGCATTAAGTTTCTTATACTCCAATTCTAGTTTCATTCTCTCCAGTTCAAAGTATTGAGGACTAAATGTGGGACCTGGTAAAGGTCCAGTAGGTACAGCAGGTAGAGCAGACAGAGGCCTAGGGGGGACAGTCACAGAAGCCTCACCCTCCTCTTCTGACTCTTCCTCAAGATCATCAACATTTTGTTAAGTTTCAATCTCAATACTGTCATCTACAGTTGCTGGAGTGGCAGGTTCCTCTGAACCATCATCCAGGCTTTGGTTAGCTAACAACCTTTCTATTAGCTCCATTTTCTTGCCTCTAGTCAGGAGATTCTTATGCTTACAGAGAACTCTTAAACAATCAGCAGTTTTTGTAGCAAAGGACTCTTGACTATAACTTTCCATAGTTAACATGTTAGAAAGATTACTTTTTCAGTGCTAAGCTTTGTGGTTAGTTGCACCAAGGTATCCTAAAGCACACTAAAATGTATACTCAATACAAATCCCACCGCTGTACACCAGTGTTAGGCAGAAACCTGTGCAGTTCCCTTTGGGAACACTGCAAAAGATTTAGGACTACAGGTGTTAGAAGTAAACCCACTTGGTAGCAGTCTGTACCACCCAGATTTACCTGGCAGCTGTGGCTGAGCAGTCAGACTTCCCTCAAGAAGAGTTAGGCAGTATGCAAAGTATACACAATAGGTACTCAGATACAATAGCACAAGCAAACACTGACCAGAGCTTTGGTATCAATGTATATAATTATTTATTTAAACACACACTGTTTGAAACACTCTAGCACTCTTATCTGTAAAACACTCTAAACACAGTTACTATTATGATATATACAACCCTTATTCCTTATCAGACAAGTCTTAGTTAACACCACTTATTTCCAGACAGAGGTGAGCGCGAACTATAGATGGCACTCCAATAAATTCATGAAAAAGGGAAGGAAAAAGGCAGAATATGTGAAGATCCACCACTCTAAGATTTAGGAACACTTTTAGCAAGGCAGAAGAGCAAAAGTCACTGGTGAGGCGAAGTCCATAGGCTGGGCCCACTCTTAGAGAGAGCAGAGCACAAATGCGCCCAAGATCACACAGTTACACTACGCTTTGGAAGTCTTGCAGAGAGTTCGAAAAGAGTTTAGAGAGGCTCAGAAAAGTTTAGCCAGGTTGTCCCAGGCTAACCCAGGTTCGAAAGCCGGGGGCTAAATCTACCCCGTACAGTCGGTGGCAAGGGAAGCCAGGCGGAACACGGTACCTTAAGTGGGAAGGATCCTCCAGCGGTGGCAATTGTTCCTGGCAGCGGGTCTAAGTCTCGGCGTCGTCCAGAGGAAGAGAAGATCTCGACTTGGAGGAAAGATGAAGGTCGTTGCACTGCCAGGGAAAAAACCAGCCGCAGAGTTTTCTGGTTAAAGGTATTACCCTTTATTTCGCGGTCGTGGTAAAACGTGGTATTCCGGTTGCCGGGGTGCTTGGCACAGGCAATACGGCCACGAGATGCATCGGGAAGGCGAAAAGACGGTGAAACTGGTTATCCCCACCAGTCAAAGGAAGAAAACTCTCCGGCAGGAGATCTCCTCTGTCGGTGGGAAAAGTGGTGAGATGGTTCAGCAGGGCTCCACCGGTGGTGTCGTCGTAGCAGGTCGGCTCAGCTTCTCCCTCGTTGGATTCTTAGGTCCTATGGCGACTTCTGAAGTTCCAGTCCCCAAAGCCCTGCTTTTATGCAGAAAACCCCCATTCACTCAGCCTAGCTGTCACTCAAACATGCTAAGTGGTGAGCCGGCCGGCTCACCACTTGGGCCAATCAGAACGGAGTGCGACTTGAGTTTCCTAGGCAACTCAGTCCAGGGTGCCTAAATCCCCCTCCACCCCTCCTAAGTACCCCAGACAGAGTGGCACCACTTTGGAGGGCTTCTGTGGAGAAGCCCGCCAAAAAGTGGAACAAAGGGCTCGACTTGGGTTGGAGTCACAGAAGAGAACAGAAACGCCATTTTAGAACCGAGTTTTGGCAAGAAATACCAACCGGAGAATTAATAATAAATAAATAAACCGGCGGTATGTTCGAGGCTATCGTAATTAAATAAATAAAGATAGTAGCCTCGAACAATGGGAAAATCCCATAGAGAAATATTTGCGGTTGAATATAAAAAGTAGTATCCACTGCCACCAGCCAAAACTCAATCAGGGGGGACGGAGGTGTGCCCCCTCGACTAACAGACCCCGGGGCAATCGAATTGTTGCCCCGGCCAGTACATCCACAATATGATGGTTTGTACTGGTTCTGTTCAGAATTCAAGACTAGTAAAGTCAATGGTGACTTTACATGCCCTGGGAGACAGTAGTCAGTCCCAGGGTATGGAGTCTATACTGGGGGGTCACTATGACACCCCTGTGTTACTGCACTGAGGGTGCTGTGTAACACACATCACAAAAACACAGGAAGCCCTTTGGAGTAAAAGACCCCATAGCCCATTAAACACATTTAGAGTCAAAGGAACACACTCAAATCATGTCCAAGAGTGAGGGTAAAAGGGTCTCACTCTTGGCAGGAGAAAAACATAAACCCCAAAAAATCCAGCAAAGCTGCTGGGGGACTCACTAGGTTATGAAATTCAGCCTAAACAGAGAATTATCCCTAACAAGACGTATTTAACTTCCCCACCCAAGGTCTATGAAGAAGATACATGTCAGGGGATACCCACAGTTTATGTGAATGGGTGCTCCTATCATGTTGATAACAGGGAAAATGTACTGGAGGCTGGCACTGGGAATGCCTGGGTGTATGATACCCCAGAACCCAATGATGGTTATAAAACAGGACCCCAAAGCAGTCAGGTTGTAAAGTTGATTACTGTTTATCAGCCATCCTCACTGCAGTGCACCACCAACTGAATGAACTGGTCATAATCACTGACTCTGATTATGTCAGGAATGGGTTTGTGGAGCACCTAATTAACTGGAAGAATAGAGGCATGCATTGTGCCAAAAACAAACCTCTAAAGCATGCCAAACTAATCTAGACAAACAACCATCTGCTGACCTCCAATGAGATGATAATCTACTGGAAGAAGATAAAAGGTCATTCCAAGATAGATGGGCCACATAAGACTGGGAATCACCTGGCTGACCAGCTGGCTAAAACCAGAGCTCATGATGCGGCCACTGCTGGTCATATGGGGTTTCATATGACATTTGAAATATTGTGCAAAATTGCCTATTGGCCAAACATGGCCCAAGACCTCAACATTTACCTAAAGGGGTGCCTTGTGTGTGCTCAATGTCAACCCAGTTCACTCATACACAGAGCTCCCCTACAAAAACGGTGAATGCCACTGCCTTGGCCAGATTTGCAAGTCGATTTCATCCGGCCAGTGATTCACTTCTCTAGAGGAAACAAGTACATGTTGACTGTGACATGCTTGCTCACAAAGTGGGTAGAATGTCTTCCAGCCCTGAAGTGTAAGGCAGTGACAGCTTCTGCACTAATTAGCAACCACATAGTCCCTTGTCTCGACCTCCCACAAAGGATTGAGTCAGACCGAGGAAGCCATTTTACCAGTGAGGTGATGGTGAGGATGTGGGAGGTTCTAGGGGTAAAAAGAAAACTCCACATTGCCTACCACGCGGCCTCAAATGGGGGAATAGAGAGATACAAGAACATTTTTTTGAGTATCTTAAAGAAGTTTGTGGCAGACTCTGGGATCGGTTGGGACATCTGATTGCTGCTTGTTCTGATGGCTATTAGGTCTACACCATCTTCTGCAACAAAGATGTCTCCATTTGAGCTCGTGACCAGACGAAACAGTATCTGCTCTATAGGACTCAGGAGCACACACTGATAAATGCGCCCAATACTCATGAGTACATTGAAAATGTAAGGAAGCACCGCCAGCATGCTTTTGCTTATGCTCAGCACAATTTAGAAAAATTGGCTGAAGGAATGAAGACCTACTATGATCTAAAAACCACCAAGAAGAGTATGAAGTAGTTGACAAGGTTTACCCGTACAGTTTTCAAAGGAATCAGGCCAAGAAGCAGAAATTCCTTCCATCTTGGTGTGGTGCCTTTGAAATTGTAGATAAAATTTCACCTGTTGCTTGCAAGATTCGCATCCCGAAAGGAAAACAGACAGAAGAAAAGCGGGTCCACATCAATCAGTTGAAAAGCTCTCATCCCAGACACGCTTTACGATTGATTGATGAGCCAAATGAAAGTCAAGGAGAGGAACTATCTGAAGAATGAAAAGGAAGGATGACAAATCAGATGGAAAATAAGACAAATATATATATATGTTCAGTAAAAAAACTTTGTTAACAGGACATTATGGTTAAGTTGCGCTACTAAAAACCTATGAAATTTAGTAAAAAAACGTTGTTAACGGGACATTATGGTTAAGTTGCGCAACTAAAAACCTATGAAATTCAGTGAAAAAACGTTGTTAAAGGGACGTTATGGTTCCAAGTAAAACCGAAAACCCCCTGAAATTCGCCAGCTATGGTAAGCTAAGCAACCATAACTCGCGCCACCAACGTGCACTGCTAAGCCTAACACCCCGGACATCAAAGATGACATCACAAATGTTGCGCAACTTAACCATAACGTCCCGTTAACAAAGTTTTTTTCCTGAATTTCATAGGTTTTTAGTAGCACAAGTTAACCATAAACTCCCTTTAACAAACTTTTTTCATTAGCACGCAGACAATATACAAAGATGGAGTGTAAAAAGCAATTTCTCAGGGATGGCTTTACACAGAATGTTGCAAAGTATGAATTTATGCTCGTTCACAGTGAAAGTCAGCTGCTTCCATTTTTTGCTCGCGGGCCGGAGTGGCCCACGACTCGCACTATAAGGTTCTATTGTTTTTTGACCTTGACAGACAGGGATCGTGCCAAAAGACTTATTTTGAAGGAGGGGTGCAAAAACTTAAGAGACGATAAGGATGAAATTTCTGAAACTAAACCGCTTTTATATATTATATCACTATGAGAAAGATCGTTGGCACAGACAGAGTCGTATTTAGGGACTGCATTACGGGTAGACAATTGAAAATGCTAATATAATGTAAGTAACCCTTTAGATTATTTTATACCGGAATATAATAACAATAGCGTGGCGTTAAAGCCCGGTTAAATTGTACTTGTTCGTTCAATGTGGCATATTGTTTTGTACCGCGCACTATCACCGCCGAAGTGGTCCCCTGGCGCTCAGACGGCTCTGAAAATGGCAGAGGAGAGAGGGTGGGTTAGTGGGAATAAGTTAACATACTCCGTTGCACTATCCTCGCTAGCAAATAGTTTCCCGCCCTAATAAATAAAATGAATATTTTTAATGAAGATCGGCTTGTGAGACTAATTTATGTTTTTAAAACAGGTACATCCTTCCCTACTGTCAATGCCACAATTTTCAGACCCCGGATGACGGATTTTTTAACTGCCAGGTGCAGCTACTTATGAACAACTTCATGACCCTCACTATTTTATGGGACAATCGCTAAGGACCAATATGCCCTTACGCGGTACTAGCGGCTAGAAGCAACATACCAACCATTATGGTGGTCTAATGCCTCGTTGTTGGAACAGCCTTCTGATTATCAGTGCGACCATAGTGCTTCTTTTATCATAAACCAACACCCTGTGTACCGCAAAGGAACAGCGCGTGACTCAAGATGAACTTTTGCGGATCGACAGCAAAGACAAATGCAAATCGCTGAATATTCTCTAAACATTTGATGTCAAATAAAAGTACTTTACGAAATGTACAAACTTGCTGTTTGCTTTTAAATCACAGTTTCATATTCCGAATTGTGGCGCGCTGTGTTGTGAGATGATCTGTGTTGTTTTCCGGGTTCTGTGTAAAGTCGCGTAGGACTGGAGACGACTGGGCGCGTTTGGCTGCGCACCCTGTAACATCACGGGGAGAGACGGGGAATATGAATGCTTTGATAATGTCAGGCTTAGGGGCGGGGGATATGATTTAGTGTTGCAAAAGCAGGTCAGCCAGGTCGATGGGGCAAGTGATAGGATTATCACATAATGTCGGCGCACAGCAGCCTGATTTATCGTTTGTTTAGTGGACAAAAAGTCGGGTAAGGCCCATAGGAAATTGTAATGTCAACGGACATAAGGAGGGTTCTTAGAACACTTTCAACCTGACAACGAACAATACGAACAGCGTTCTCAGAACACCCCCATTTTGTTTAAAGGAATGGTTCGGTCAAAATTTTTTATTGCCCCTACGGGTCGGCCATGTGTTTTTAAGCCTAAGTCGCTCGATTTTAGAAAAATTTCCTATGGTCCTTACCCAAGTTTTCGTCCATTAAACGCATGCGAAAACAGGCACCAGGGAGCTGCCATTTTGTGATAATCCTATCATTTCCCCCATCGCCCTGGCTGACCTGCTTTTGCGGCACTAAATCATATCCCCCACCTCTGAGCCTGTCAACAGCAGACGCGTACCGCCCATTTCACAACGCCAAAGCGCGTCTCGTGTCAACATTCGCTGCGCTTCAGCTAATGATGTGTTGCCATGGAAATGGCACAACGCCTCTTTCCTCAATAAGTATAAACAGACCGTTTCACAACACACAGCAGCAGATTTCCGATTCCATTCCTCTCTCTGTGTTACTTTGAGTATTCTGTGACTCGTTTCTGTGCTCTGGTCAGCTACCTTCATTGCTTGTAGCCCGTGTGGACAGATACCAGTACCACCGCTATCAATTATTTTAGTTTGTGCAACACACAATGGATACAATAATGCCCTACATGTACGAGCCCGAGTATACCGAGGAGGAACTACTGGAAAGGGAAACACGTGAAAACGATGGGGCTTCGGACAGCAGTTGGCAGGACGAAACAACGGATGAAGACACTGGACCTAGTTGCATGGACGGTGTTTCCACCTGGTGCACATGCAATCGGTGCGAGCTAATGCCGACCGAGGAGGAGAACTGCTGCTGCTGTGAAAACTCGGGATGCGTGGCCTACATTTCGGAAGGCGAGCCACGACCGTAATGCATCACCGAGCTGCCAGACTTCAGGGCAGCCTGCCTCACACGGTCAGTGTTGAGGATAATGATGGTGCTTATGCACGAACTTCGTGCAACTGTTCATCCTCGTAATCCGAGTAACGAGTAAGTATACTCTACTTGTGATGCCACTACTATTTCATGGTCTTCTACTATATCCAAAATTACATATACATATCATTGTAACGCATGAAATTCGTTCAATAGTGTGCAGTGTCTAGATAGCATTTGTCCGAGCAGAATGCCATTAGTTACAAGAATTGTCATTGACAAAAAACGTTTATTAAAATGATCTTGGTCATTTAAAAACAGTTTGTTTCATTCCTTTTCACAGGTGGTACAGGCTGGTGGCCTATCGTTCCTTTACATGGTGGCTTCACGGGAGGCTTGGACACCGCGTTCGAAGAGTGATACCCGCCTGTGCCGTTCGTGCCATAAGAGAAACGTTCCCGAGTGAGAGCGGTCAGTACAGGGGATTTTCTCTCGCTATGCTGCAACCTGAACTGTACAATGTGTAAACTTTTGTATTTTTGTGTCATCAAAATAAGCTACAAAATAAAACACCACATTTATTTTAACAACGGTTGTTTCGATTTTTTAAATCAATCAAGTGTGTCTCCATTCAAGGATGGACCTCAGACACCTGTGCTCCGAATGGGTGAAGTTCAGGTCGCTGTGAAGCGGGGTGGTCACTATCTAAGCTAACCAAATATATTATCAATAATGCATGCACTAAACAACACTTGTTCAAAGTCTTTCAGTCGGTTATGTCTCTATAACAGTCACACAAATATCAATACTATCAATGAACATTGGATTATACAGGCCTTAGGTCAAGGGTCTTGACCACTATAATAGAGTGTTTGAAGTGTGGGTCTGTGCTCACAAGAATCTCCGATATGTGGCATTTGTTATTGATAGGCAACGATATACTGCAATAGGGGTCTAATGTTAGTTGGGGATCTGCTAGGTGGCCATCATGGCATGGTCAGTAGTCTGGCACATGAAGAAAATACCTTGCAGGGACACAGGGTCAGAATGGCAGTTACTTTCCACTGGCGAGGGTCCGTGGGCAAGGACACGTTTGTGGAGATGAACGAGCCATGTGCATGGTTCAAGCCGGTTCACATGCAGGACCGTGATCTCAGAGATGGCTTTACACAGAATGTTGCATAGTATGAATTTATGCTCGTTCACAGTGAAAGTCAGCTGCTTCCATTTTTTGCTCGCGGGCCGGAGTGGCCCACGACTCGCACTATAAGGTTCTATTGTTTTTTGACCTTGACAGACAGGGATCGTGCCAAAAGACTTCTTTTGAAGGAGGGGTGCAAAAACTTAAGAGACGATAAGGATGAAATTTCTGAAACTAAACCGCTTTTATATATTATATCACTATGAGAAAGATCGTTGGCACAGACAGAGTCGTATTTAGGGACTGCATTACGGGTAGACAATTGAAAATGCTAATATAATGTAAGTAACCCTTTAGATTATTTTATACCGGAATATAATAACAATAGCGTGGCGTTAAAGCCCGGTTAAATTGTACTTGTTCGTTCAATGTGGCATATTGTTTTGTACCGCGCACTATCACCGCCGAAGTGGTCCCCTGGCGCTCAGACGGCTCTGAAAATGGCAGAGGAGAGAGGGTGGGTTAGTGGGAATAAGTTAACATACTCCGTTGCACTATCCTCGCTAGCAAATAGTTTCACGCCCTAATAAATAAAATGAATATTTTTAATGAAGATCGGCTTGTGAGACTAATTTATGTTTTTAAAACAGGTACATCCTTCCCTACTGTCAATGCCACAATTTTCAGACCCCGGATGACGGATTTTTTAACTGCCAGGTGCAGCTACTTATGAACAACTTCATGACCCTCACTATTTTATGGGACAATCGCTAAGGACCAATATGCCCTTACGCGGTACTAGCGGCTAGAAGCAACATACCAACCATTATGGTGGTCTAATGCCTCGTTGTTGGAACAGCCTTCTGATTATCAGTGCGACCATAGTGCTTCTTTTATCATAAACCAACACCCTGTGTACCGCAAAGGAACAGCGCGTGACTCAAGATGAACTTTTGCGGATCGACAGCAAAGACAAATGCAAATCGCTGAATATTCTCTAAACATTTGATGTCAAATAAAAGTACTTTACGAAATGTACAAACTTGCTGTTTGCTTTTAAATCACAGTTTCATATTCCGAATTGTGGCGCGCTGTGTTGTGAGATGATCTGTGTTGTTTTCCGGGTTCTGTGTAAAGTCGCGTAGGACTGGAGACGACTGGGCGCGTTTGGCTGCGCACCCTGTAACATCACGGGGAGAGACGGGGAATATGAATGCTTTGATAATGTCAGGCTTAGGGGCGGGGGATATGATTTAGTGTTGCAAAAGCAGGTCAGCCAGGTCGATGGGGCAAGTGATAGGATTATCACATAATGTCGGCGCACAGCAGCCTGATTTATCGTTTGTTTAGTGGACAAAAAGTCGGGTAAGGCCCATAGGAAATTGTAATGTCAACGGACAAAAGGAGGGTTCTTAGAACACTTTCAACCTGACAACGAACAATACGAACAGCGTTCTCAGAACACCCCCATTTTGTTTAAAGGAATGGTTCGGTCAAAATTTTTTATTGCCCCTACGGGTCGGCCATGTGTTTTTAAGCCTAAGTCGCTCGATTTTAGAAAAATTTCCTATGGACCTTACCCAAGTTTTCGTCCATTAAACGCATGCGAAAACAGGCACCAGGGAGCTGCCATTTTGTGATAATCCTATCATTTCCCCCATCGCCCTGGCTGACCTGCTTTTGCGGCACTAAATCATATCCCCCGCCTCTGAGCCTGTCATCAGCAGACGCGTACCGCCCATTTCACAACGCCAAAGCGCGTCTCGTGTCAACATTTGCTGCGCTTCAGCTAATGATGTGTTGCCATGGAAATGGCACAACGCCTCTTTCCTCAATAAGTATAAACAGACCGTTTCACAACACACAGCAGCAGATTTCCGATTCCATTCCTCTCTCTGTGTTACTTTGAGTATTCTGTGACTCGTTTCTGTGCTCTGGTCAGCTACCTTCATTGCTTGTAGCCCGTGTGGACAGATACCAGTACCACCGCTATCAATTATTTTAGTTTGTGCAACACACAATGGATACAATAATGCCCTACATGTACGAGCCCGAGTATACCGAGGAGGAACTACTGGAAAGGGAAACACGTGAAAACGATGGGGCTTCGGACAGCAGTTGGCAGGACGAAACAACGGATGAAGACACTGGACCTAGTTGCATGGACGGTGTTTCCACCTGGTGCACATGCAATCGGTGCGAGCTAATGCCGACCGAGGAGGAGAACTGCTGCTGCTGTGAAAACTCGGGATGCGTGGCCTACATTTCGGAAGGCGAGCCACGACCGTAATGCATCACCGAGCTGCCAGACTTCAGGGCAGCCTGCCTCACACGGTCAGTGTTGAGGATAATGATGGTGCTTATGCACGAACTTCGTGCAACTGTTCATCCTCGTAATCCGAGTAACGAGTAAGTATACTCTACTTGTGATGCCACTGCTATTTCATGGTCTTCTACTATATCCAAAATTACATATACATATCATTGTAACGCATGAAATTCGTTCAATAGTGTGCAGTGTCTAGATAGCATTTGTCCGAGCAGAATGCCATTAGTTACAAGAATTGTCATTGACAACAAACGTTTATTAAAATGATCTTGGTCATTTAAAAACAGTTTGTTTCATTCCTTTTCACAGGTGGTACAGGCTGGTGGCCTATCGTTCCTTTACATGGTGGCTTCACGGGAGGCTTGGACACCGCGTTCGAAGAGTGATACCCGCCTGTGCCGTTCGTGCCATAAGAGAAACGTTCCCGAGTGAGAGCGGTCAGTACAGGGGATTTTCTCTCGCTATGCTGCAACCTGAACTGTACAATGTGTAAACTTTTGTATTTTTGTGTCATCAAAATAAGCTACAAAATAAAACACCACATTTATTTTAACAACGGTTGTTTCGATTTTTTAAATCAATCAAGTGTGTCTCCATTCAAGGATGGACGTCAGACACCTGTGCTCCGAATGGGTGAAGTTCAGGTCGCTGTGAAGCGGGGTGGTCACTATCTAAGCTAACCAAATATATTATCAATAATGCATGCACTAAACAACACTTGTTCAAAGTCTTTCAGTCGGTTATGTCTCTATAACAGTCACACAAATATCAATACTATCAATGAACATTGGATTATACAGGCCTTAGGTCAAGGGTCTTGACCACTATAATAGAGTGTTTGAAGTGTGGGTCTGTGCTCACAAGAATCTCCGATATGTGGCATTTGTTATTGATAGGCAACGATATACTGCAATAGGGGTCTAATGTTAGTTGGGGATCTGCTAGGTGGCCATCATGGCATGGTCAGTAGTCTGGCACATGAAGAAAATACCTTGCAGGGACACAGGGTCAGAATGGCAGTTACTTTCCACTGGCGAGGGTCCGTGGGCAAGGACACGTTTGTGGAGATGAACGAGCCATGTGCATGGTTCAAGCCGGTTCACATGCAGGACCGTGATCTCAGAGAGTGATGTGTTAAATTTACTAGCTGTTGCAAATACCTCTGGAGTTTTCCAGTCAGAGTAGGAACGAGGCTGTGGTCCATGTGCTCGGCGCTGTACTATCGCAGTGAGGCCTGGTCACCAAAATGGAGTGTAAAGGGGATACAAAAATGGATGCCCCGTGTCCTTTAACATCACATAAGGGCAAGGGACGGGCGCAAACGGCCAAGGTGCCGAACAGCATGTACACTTCAAAAGGTATCCCACGCCCAGGGGCCATTGCTCACATGGCCTCCTCAGACCCCGTGTCTCCAGGCAGGCCTCCCCTGAGGCAGGCCGCCCCCCTGCAATCCACATAAGTGTGTCTCCATTCAGCAGTCTTCCTGTGCCTTATCTGCACGCCCCAGGCCCATCCATCCCACCCCCTCTATCAAAGGCGGTTCGCAACCGGGGATGAGCGCTGGCATGGGGGGCTGTGACGGGCGCAAACGGCCAAGGTGCCGAACAGCATGTACACTTCAAAAGGTATCCCACGCCCAGGGGCCATCGCTCACATGGCCTCCTCAGACCTCGTGTCTCCAGGCAGGCCTCCCCTGAGGCAGGCTGCCCCCCTGCAATCCACATAAGTGTGTCTCCATTCAGCAGTCTTCCTGTGCCTTATCTGCACGCCCCAGGCCGATCCATCCCACCCCCTCTATCAAAGGCGGTTCGCACCCGGGGATGAGCGCTGGCATGGGGGGCTGTGACGGGCGCAAACGGCCAAGGTGCCGAACAGCATGTACACTTCAAAAGGTATCCCACGCCCAGGGGCCATCGCTCACATGGCCTCCTCAGACCCCGTGTCTCCAGGCAGGCCTCCCCTGAGGCAGGCCGCCCCCCTGCAATAAACATAATACCACGACATACACACGTCATTCATTCACAAACACACCCCTGTTTCTAATACTTTATAAACCACTTGATATGTCTCATGAGAACATCTTTGTGCTTTGCAAGTCAACTCCTGAACCTTCTACCTGAGAAGCACTGAGATCTATGCTAATCTGCTCGTCGCCGTGCTATCTGTGACCGCTTCGAGCAAACTCGTCAGTGTGCTACCTGTGGCCATCTACCTGTTCTCCTGCAACATACCGCTCGGCCTGCTGAATCCAACTGTTTGTTGGTCAAGGTAAGGCCATGTATCCTAGTCATATTTCGGTCATTTTTACATTTCAATCTATTTGCTATTACAGTACCCAATAGAGCTATGGTCATTGGTCTCATTGCTATTGACTTGAGTTTCAATTGTTATGCTATCAATAGATCTATTTATTTTCATCTGTGTCAATTGTCATCGAATTTCATCCTTCGGGGGTCCAGTCTATAATGTAAGCATGGTTCCTTTTCGTGCAAGACAAAACAGAAATTTCTGTAACTTATGCAAATACTAAGCCGCACATGATGAACTGGTATAGTTCCGGCGACCAAAACAAACCTTGCATTGAGCATGGTATGGTTCATTTACTTTTTTATGACATTTTTATTCATCAAGGTTTTATAATAATCTTGATATTTACTTTTCAGAATGTTCAACAATGCCTGCCTGTTCGATTAGCGGTTGCCCTTCGAAGACCCATGCGAAATCTGAAGGCACTACAATGCATGTATTCCCGAAAACTGTTGATCGAATAAGAGAATGGGTCAGACATTGCGGATATCCACTGGATGAGCTGGAAAGTAGAGTCCAACAAGTCTTTGAGGACAAGAGGGGTGATCGATACTGCATCTGCAGCCGGCACTTTCCCTCGAACATGTACACCACATCTTGGGTAACAAAGAAGAACGAACGGCGATCGACACGAAAATTGCTTGCAAACGCTATTCCCACTCTATTCATCCACAATCCGCCACTGGTGAGTCAAGTGTCCGTTTTTAGCTTTAGGCCTTGCAGTAGTGTGTAGGTAGCCAAATGGATTCATTTATATTTTAGTTGTTGTTTCCAATTTGTAATACTTTTGACATTGATATGAGTGTATAGCTTTTTGAATAATGACATTTTTCAATATATTATTTTTAGATTTCATAACCCACAAACGAAATCTATATATGGGCACAGGGAACTGTGCTATATTGCGCATTACTCAAGTATTCTGTCTCCTTACATGGCAATTTTAAATATTGGCATTTCATTATCAAACAATAATTTACCTTTACAACTTCTTGACTATCCCTTGAATCTGAAGCAAGAACATTCTACTTCCGTCACGTGCTCGCAGTTATCAACCACTTCTAGCGCGTATCAGGTAATCATACTTGGCTATTCCGCTACAGACTTGTTTTATGCATGTCAAGTAATAATTTGTATGTATCGTGTGATTATTTTACCAATTGTTTGGTTAGTGCTTTCCAATTAATATACACCTTAGTTGTCGTCCCCTGGTGTTTGTTTTCAGTTATAATTAGTGTTATCCATACTAATGCAAGTACTGTCTTTCAGGGAGATGCTGAAGCATCCACCACATTGACAACAGCCCTAGATGTTCTTCAGCAGCACGAGGTATGGATACTGACAGCTAAACTGACCATGATCATCAGGACTGGAACACTTGTCGTTTGATTGTTCTACACCATGTTTCATTTGTGGTTAGGCGTTGATATGTACCTGTGCGGTCGACCCCAAGCGTGTGTTTTGTTTTCAATATTCTAATCCTTACTAATGCAAATACTATGTTTCAGGCTGTTGTTGAATAATCAACCCACGCACTTGATGCAGAGCCTGACATTCAAGTAATTCTGGTGGAAGCGGGACCATGCGGATACAAATCGGTGCAACAGCGTTCGGAAGTGCGCACCACATTGACAACAGCCCTAGATATTCTTCAGCAGCATGAGGTATGGATACCATCAGCTCCATCGAGCGTGATCATATAACGTGATTCCATTTGCTATACTTTCTTCCCTATTAACGCAAGTACTGTGTTTCAGGGAGATGATGGAGCTTCCACTACAATCACAAGATCACATTTAGATGATGCAGATGTAAAGAAATCGGAGAAATAAGTTGATTAAATCTGATCATTTTTAAATATTCCTTGATTCTTTTATATAATGCAACATTTGTGGTTATCTCTTTATATGTACCTGTGCCGTCGACCCCAAGTGTGTGTTATGTTTACGATATTGAAAACCATACTAACGCAAGTACTGTGTTTCAGGGAGTTGATGATGCCTCCTCTTCAATACAATCATTCGTGGCATTCCATGTAGAGCCAGAGGTATGTATACTGACATCTCCATCGAACTAGGTCATCAGAGCTGGAATACTTGTCGTTTGATTGTCCCACACAATGTTTAAATCATGTTTGGCTATTGAGATGTACATGTGTGTTCGTCCTCACGTGCGTTTTACGCTAACAATATTTTGATACACAGTAATGAAAATACTATGTTTCAGGGAGTCGATGGAGCCTCATTCCGTGTTGTCTATGCGGATACAGAAAATATAGTCGTTGCAGCACAAGAGGAAGGGGAGACATGCGGATACGTATCAGAGCAACAGCGTGCAGATGTTGAAGGTCGAGTCACAAAAGTTGTAAAGAAAAGAAACCAAAATAAGGTTAGTTACAAACAGTTCATAACTTTAGAAATGTTTTTGTGCTGGGGACTATTTTATGTTTTTTTCCAGTCAATTGTACTATACTTTATCTTGTGTTTAAACTGAACATCCCTTTTCCAATCTGTCCTCTAGTTACCCGTGGGTCTACAAACTATACATACACAGACAGTGAAGCGAATGAGAGATGTTGCTTGCCAGACCATTTACACTATGGAGGAACTATTAATTCAGACGCGGCGTGTTGAGACTCGGGATGCTCATGTCCAATGGCCAGAACATGAAATTAATGTGTCCGGAGAATCCAGCAAAGTTTTATTGGACCATTGCAACAGTACGACCGCACCGCCGCAACAACATGATACTGGAAGTATTGAAGATAGCTCTGAAGTAGTCGCAGATCAATTCACACAATCTACACCCACCAGAAAATTGCCACCAAAAAAGCTGTCGACATTGTTGTGTTCTCCAATCAATGTTGAAGTAACAGATGTTGAAATGACAGAGAATGAACCAGCAGCAGCATTCACTGACGCATCAGAACTTGATAGCAGCGATATTTCTTTCAAATGTGGTGATATGTCCTCATCGTCACAGGCCGAATCAACTTTGATGCAGGATGACAGTCTGATGAAAAAGGGCAAATACATAGTATTCGACCGTTGTTTGATGGATATTATAAGTATGCTGAAATGTGGGCATTCCGTCAGAGGGAAGGTATGTGGGAAGCCATTGATTCATGTGACTCGTCAAAAACAAGGCAGTAACGTCACAATACATGCCGCCTGTAGATTACATCATACGTTCTCGTGGTCTGCACAACCGATGCTGAGGAAACTGCCAGCAGGCAATTTACTGTGTGCAGCTGCATCACTTTTTAGTGGCTCCAGTTTTAGAAAATTAGAGTCTTTCTTTCAGTTTGTGGGACTCAATTTCATTTAAAAAACACAGTACTACAAATACCAACATGATTATCTGTTTCCGGCCATTAGTGATGCTTGGAAAATTGAACAATTGTCTCTAGCAAGTACATTCAAAGGCAAACGATTCAGGCTCGCTGGCGATGGACAGTGCGACAGCCCTGGATTTTCTGCCAAGTACTGCACCTACCACTTTCAGGACATGGATAGTAAGAAAATTGTGAGTTTGGTGGTCGTGCAGGTAACACAATGTACATCCTCAGTGGCCATGGAGAAACTAGGATTTATAAAATCAGTGGAATATCTACAATCGAGGGGAATGCACATCGATCTCATAGCCACGGACAGACACGTTTCAATTGCCAAGACAATGAGAGAGCAGTTCCCACATATTAAACATAAATTTTACGTATGGCATCTTGCTAAATCAATCAATAAGAAAATCTCGGCTGCAGGGAAAAAAAAGGTTTGGAAAGTATTTCAGAGTGGTCCCAGTCTATCAGCAACCATCTTTGGTGGAGCTCCAAAACTTGTGAAGGGTCAGTGGAAATACTACTTGAAAAATGGCGGTCACTGATGCACCACTGTACCAACGTGCACCGCTGGTCAGAAAACCTACAGTTCCACCAATGTGAACATGGCCCTTAATCTCCAGTGGAGGCACAGAAGAAGAAGTGGTTGAATCCATCTTCACCGACACACAAAGCCATTGAGAAGATTGTTTTCGATAAAACTCTATCAAGAGATTTGAGGGGACTGACAGAATTCTGTCACACAGGAGGTTTGGAGGTGTTCCACAATATGTGCCTAAAGTACAGGCCAAAACGCTTGCATTTCAGCATACAGGGCATGAGACATAGGACTCTACTTGCCGTCTTGGCCCATAACGAGAATCTCGGCAGTGAACAATCTAGGACTAAGGGTAATGTAAGGATGCCTCGCTACACTAAGGCCTTTTCAAAAAGAAGTAAGCAATGGGTGATCAAACCAGTCTATGAGGAAATAGAGTTCGTCTTTGTCAAAAGCCTTATTGTTGCTGTATTAGAGAAGCACAGATATGGAATTTTGAACGTTTCTGTGCAGAGCACTGATCCATTGCCACCCAACATTGCCACTGTGCCATGTCCAGCCAAAGGAGAGTTGGTTGTGAAGTACAAATCCCGGTTTAAATAATTGTAATACGATTGTCTTTTTGTAAATAAATTTTATTGTACAGTGTGCATACAAAGTACTCTAACCCTAACCCCTACCTTCACCATCCTGGGTGCCGAACTACCTGCGTGTCATCTTTGAATTCTCTCTCTATTCACCTCATATTGCTGACCTTGTCTATTTGTGTATGTATATATTTTTGTTGATGTAACTAATTTTCGCAAACTCTTATAAATGCTTGGCACTGTTAACCGAGGGGAGGCTTGCGTATTGCAAATAATAAAACAAACAAACAATAAATCTCACTTTCAAATCAACTGCTCGGGTACTTTATACTTTCACCTGACCTTCCCCAAAAAATTAAAAGTCTCAATAGTTATGGTTCTTTGGGGCTTCAAAGCTCACAGACAACAAGGACAAAATTGGGGCCTTAGAACGCGCCAAGCGAGCCGTTGCAGATGAGAGAGAAGCCAGTTTGCATGTGCACATTGAGGCGCACTACATATATGGATTCGAAACTTCAAGTTCTCACAGATGGCTTTACTACGGGATGTTGCAAAGAAAGAATGTATGCTAATTTCTAGTGAAGGTCAGCGGCTTTGATTTTCAGCTCGTGCCCTGAAGAGGCCCACAACTCGCACTGGCAGTATAAGGTTCTATTGTTTTTTGACCTTGAGAGACAGGGACCATGCTGAAAGAACTTCATTTGAAGGGGGGGTTGGGGGTGCAATAACGTTTGAGACGATAAGGCAGAAAATTCTTAAACTAGACCGAGTTTCATGTTATTTCGGTATACGGAAAATGATTGTCAAGAGCACAGTGGGATTTACGGACTGCATTACGCAGAGACACAATGGAAATTGCAAATATAATGTAAGTAACTTTTTAGACGCTTTTATACCGGAATGAAGAATTAATGAATGGATGCATGAATAAATGAATGAATGAAGAGCTTTGAAATGGTTTGTGGGATCGTCCTTGTAGCGGGCACATGGGCATGCAGGTCCACATTCCACACGCATGCAGACAAAAAGTCGTTTCTCATTGTGTACCAACCTCGATTTATTTAGTTAGTTTTCGCATTGATTTTAGAGCCGAACATACCCCATTGCACTATACTTGAAAGCAAATACTTTCAGCTCGGCCGTAATAAATAAAATGAATAATATTAATAAAGATCGACTGGCGAGACTAATTATAAATTTTATGTTTTCAAAATAGGTACATACTCCCGTTTTGCCCATGCCACCAGTTTCAGACACCTGCAGACGGTTTCTTCAGCCGCCAGCTGCAGCTTAATGTAAACAACTGCGCCATTCTGATGATCTTATGGGACGATCGCCAAGGGCCCATATGCCCTTACACGGTACTAGCGGCTAGAAGCAACATATCAACATTTACGCTGGCCTAGTGCCTACTTAATGGAACAGCCGTGCAACAAAAGTGCCTCTTTGAACGAAAACCAACACCCTGTGTACCATAAAGGAACAGCGCGTGACTCACGATAACATTTTAAGGATTTGCGGATAGAGATAAAAGAAAATAAATGACTTTCGGAGTTCATATGTCAATTGCTGAATAGTCTACAAACATTTAATGTCAAATAAATGTACTTTACCAAATTTACTGTGTAGCTTTTGATTTTAAAGTACAGTGTCATATTTTGAATTGTGGCGCGCTGTGTTGTGAGCTGATCTGTGTTGGTTTCCGGGTTCTGTGTGAAGTTGCGTAGAAGACGACTGGGCGCGTTTGCCTACGCAGCACAGTAACGTCACGGAGAGAGGCGGGGAATATGAATGTTTTGATAATGTCAGGCTCAGGGGCGGGGGATATGATTTAGTACCGCAAAAGCAGGTCAGCCAGGGCGATGGGGGAAATGATAGGATTATCACAAAATGGCAGCTCCCTGGTGCCTGTTTTCGCGTGCGTTTAATGGACGAAAACTCGGGTAAGGTCCATAGGAAATTTTTCTAAAATCGAGCGACTTAGGCTTAAAAACACATGGCCGACCCGTAGGGGCAATAAAAAATGTTGACCGAACCATTACTTTAATTGCAAACATTACCTCCACGAGGCCCCTGCCTCCGACACAGGACCTTCTTCTATTTCTTTAAATTCCTATAACTCCTCCCCCCCATCCACATCACTAAGTTTCATATTACCAAGCCGGAGCATGGCACCTTCCCTGCAGGGAGGTTGAGGAGGGTCGCCAGTACTGTGACGAGGAAGAGTAGGACTAGGAGTAATGAAGATCACCGGTAAGTAATCAGAGCATTTCAGGACACCGCTAGAACACATTCAACTTGCCAGAGTACAATACGGACAGCGTCCTCAGGACACCCCCATTTTGTTTATGTACGAACATTTAAGGACACCACGAGTGTTCTTAGCTCAATTTTAGCTTGCTTGCGAACAAAACAGACACATACTCCGTCCTCAGAACACCCCACCATTTAGTTTATATAGAAAATTTCAGAACAGCCGTGTTGTCTGCAGACAAATCGAACACAACAAAAGTGTCTAGCACATAAAAAAACAGAACATTGGACCTATCTCATACTCCCCCACCCTCCCGAAACACTCTTACACACCAACACACTCCACTAAATACAATTTTTAATCCAAGTTTCACCGCGCTGTCCGCGTTCGTCGGCGAATGCAAGATGGCGGGCGCCACAGAAAATCTGACGTGCTTCACGCACCACGCTGTCCAATCAGCAAACACGTCACATGTCCGCGGACATCACGCAAGCCGCTTGGCCAATCGGGGCCTTGTCCGCGGAGCGAACAAGGAAGTCCGTCCGCGAAGCGAACAGAGATATCACTAATTTTTTTGCCTTATGTTTTAGTAATTTAATAAAAAACTACTGGATAGATTTACACCAAATTTGCAAAAGCATGCTTTCGGGACCAAGCCGCCGCTCCTGCCGCAAATTTGGCGTAAATCTGTCCAGCGGTTTGGGCTGTAGGCGTGCGCAAAGTTTTTTCCCATTATGTCTGTGGGAAAAAACACAAGTTTTGGGACCCCCCCCTATAACTTTGCCCCCCCTGGACCAAACCTCACCAAACTGGCCCATATACATTTTTGCAAAGTTTGGTGAGGATTCGTCCAGGGGGAGCGAAGTTATAAGCCACCCAAAAATGCTCTTCCTATGGAAACACCAACTTAACCATAACTACATGGACGCTACCACGTCCATGTAATATATATATTTATATATATATATATATATATATGTATATAAAAGGAAGTAATTTACTTGGTGTTATTGAACAAATGAAGCAAATAAATAACATATGTTTAGTGAAATGATGAAAATGTCATGTTATAATTGTATGTTGTTGTTTGTTGTAAATTTTATGTACATTTTCTGGGGAAATATGTGTGTAAAAATTACTGAAACTCTTTTTCTATCTTTTATTCGAGAACTAACCTCCTTAACTTCCAGACGGCACGTGAGAAGAGAGTCTGGTACGTACTCCTGGGACCTGGAAAAAAGGATGAAAGGGGGCGCTGTGCCATACCCTACAACCTGAAGATGGAAGGGAATGCTGGAGTGCAAACTCCCAAAAGAAGGAAGAAAAGGGGGTGCCATGCCATACCCCTTAACCCAGGGATGATAGGGGAGACTGGGGTGCCCACTCCCTAATGAAGGAAATTACACCTAATGAAACACCACTCTGCCCTGCTCTTCCCCAACAAAGAGTCATGGATGAACAAGGGGGCATGTGGGGTGCATTCAAAGACCCAAACTAAAGTCCATTTCACATGAACAGCAGGATTCTAAACCTAGAAACAAAAACAGCGTGGCCTTTGTTTGTTTTCAAGTAAAATTGAAGAGCCATGTGGAAAAGGGACCTACCTGTCATTAACAAAGGAAAAGCAGCATTTTACTTTACAAAATATGAAAAAGCAAAGATCCATTTCACATGGAAAACAGGACTTTTAAACAGTGACACCAAAATCAGCTGGCACAGGTGTGTGCAAATAAAAGCAGTTTAAATGTGAAAATGTATCACTGCTAACATAAAAATGTCAGGGAAAAGACATGAAGTGTGGGTTGACAAAAGCATGTATATTAGGTTTCACCTACAAAACGTCAGTGACATTTGAAAAGCCACTTGTGTTCATGAAAAAATTGTCAGCCCAAGAGAAACACTTTTGCTGGCTGTGGGAAACTTCACAAGGAAATCTCCAAGTCTGGATGTCATATCTCCCTTCTAATTACCAACTGCATTAAAGTGTCCTGCTAAAGTTGTTGAAATTCTGTGTTTTCGAGAACTGCTGGCACTGACTGCAAGATAAGGTCCCCTTGGCTGGAGCATGACTAATATGTGTGAAATTGGGGCACAACTTTCAAAGAGCAAGCTTCCAACAAAAAGGAGATTGATAAAACAAACTCTGGGTACAGGCTCAACCAGTGAAAGAAAAAAAGGCCAGAAGGCAGAAGTAGTGCAATTTGTCCCACGTGAAGAATCACAATGAATTAAATAGGACTGCTATCATTTAGGCCTTTTTCTCAGCAATAATAAGGCATAAGGATTTCATCTATGCACTTTTATGTAATTTCCAGGCGATTTTGGAGATATAAAATTCCTCCACCTGTGACTCAGGGAACTCTAATGGACAGTTAAACTAGGTTTCTGGCTGATATGAACATGTTCCAAATGTGAGAGTTGGTGAGTGAGTAGAGAATATAATTAGAGATATGGAAAATAGCTAACATATTCATAACTGTTATGCTTTTTATGAAAACAGCATAATCATGCCACATGGCCACGCTAAATGGTACGGACTTGATGGCTGGCTTATCTAATTCTCCATGATTAGCTGAATCAGAAAATATCTTTATTATGGCAATTGATAGTAAAATTATGAAGTTGTGATACATAACTAATTTTTGACAAAGAGTTGAAAGGAGAACAAATGGTGATTACAAATGTGAATTGCCATATGTTGCTCCAGACCTCTAAACCAGTCCTAACTTGGAGGCTGGGTTTCAGAGGAGAGAGAAGGGTAGCTGTCAAATCCTAGTTGCAGGAATTATTGTAGAGTTCTTTCCCAAAGATTGTAAATTGGTGGTGTCATTGCTGCTTTATAAGGGGGCCTGCACTGAGAGAAACAGAGAGACAAGAGACAGACCATCAGGAAGGCTGCTGAAACCATCTGACAGCTGAAAGTAAACACCAAAGGAGATTGCTGAGAGTGCATCAAGGTGGAGCTGTCTACTTTTAGGATGGCCTCAAAGCTGACTGTGTCCTATGGTGGAGAGAGGGAGGCCGTCTTTGAGAGTGGAATGACCAGACACCTGCCATATTTTTCCAGAGTGTCCTGAGATGCAGCTGGCATTCTGAACTTTTAAAAGAGGCTTTCTATGTAAGTAGAACTGGGCCCTGGGAAACCAAAAGGTGGGTGAGTCTGCTTGTCTTGAATCCTTTCCCTTTATAGTAGGCTGGGGGGCGAAACTGTCTAGATCCTTAGCCTAGTTCCCTAAAAATATTAATAGAATTAATTACCCATTTAGCAGAACACTACGGGGTGAATTTTGTTAAAATTCGAAATTTACAAAGATCACTTCCCAATGTGCGCTGAAGACTATAGTCTATAAAAATTGGGTAATCCCTTTTGTCCTGCTGACCCTGACTTCTTTAAGGAAGAGGTGTGTCTTTGTTCTTAAATCACTTCAACCTTTCTGTCTGACTTCCCCAACACAGGTCTTTCAGTGCAGGGGGGGGTCTGAAATCCAAAATTCCCCAACACAGACCAAAGTAGGGGGGAGTTTGAAAAACAAACAGTTAAATCACTCTGTGTTTATTTTAAACCAAAAGTGTGGGCAAAATCATAATTGCCGTATGTATGTGTACCAATCTTGAAATCCTACTGCTAGCTTTTAAGCCCACAGGAAAATCAAAATTGCACCACACTATGTGATAATTGCTGTTGTTATTGATCAGTGAAATTATTTCTTGAAGTGAAATTTGGAGAAAATGAAGAAATGTGATTGTGTTCTTTTCAAATCACTTTTGTGATTTGTTTATGCTGAGGGAAGTTGATTGTGTTGTGCCACGGATATAGTAGTGTTTTACATTTTTGTGCTAGTTTCTGTTACTTTTATTTAAATAAATACCAATATATTTCCCGTACACCAGCTTGGTTCTTGGCTTATTGTTAGCTCAGGGGAGAGGGACCCAAGGGGCATGATATGCCTCTGAAATAGGGCTCATGAAAAGAATTTGTTAAACAGTTTGTTGCATCACACATTGGGTGGGGAAGGAAGGAATTCCCTGTGTTGAGTTTCTCTTCTCAATACAACGTTACACAAGTCTTATCAAGCAAACTTTATCATAGATCTTCAGAAAAAATCCTATAACATAGTAAGAAAATAATTTCTTGCTGGTTGTGTACACTGCAGCAGGCCAGCAAGAACATATTGGGCCTCATTACGAGTCCGGCAGTAACCGTGCCGGGAAAAACCGGCAGGTAGTCACCAGATCCATAATGATTTACCGGTACCTGACTTGCCGGAATAACCACGGCATTACAGCCCCGGCGGTCCGGTAAGTCAGGCACCAGTAAAATGTTGATCCCCATTCCTGTGGAGTCCCCACAGGAATGGCGACCACAGAAGCACCGGACCGCCAAACTTGTAATGAGGTCCATTGTCTTATCTTGGTTCTGCCCTATTGATTAACTGCAATCAGACTCCCTGATTGTTTTGTCCCCGATGTATTGGCCCATACTTCAAGGATTGCTCTGACCCACAGGTACTATTTCCCTATGATATAAACATCCCCTATTAATACTGCTCTGGAATCAGCCACATCAGATATTACACTAAACTGCTCTCCTCTCTGTGCTCATCTTTCCAAGCTATCCGTGACCCTCAAGGCAATGTTCCTTTTACTCTCTTTTCCCTCCTCACTTCCCACTAATAATGTGGTCAACTACTTATCCTCCAGGCTCTCTAAGACTTAGGAAGCCATGACTGCCCTCTATTCCCTTCCTGCTTTCTTCTCTTCACCGACCCCCACACTTATCACATCTTCATCATCGGGCTTCTGAAGAACTACTCTGGCTAAGCTAGCATCTATATTCGGGGTTGCCAAACCATCAAATGCTCTTGCTAACACCATTTCATCACAAACAGACACTGAACCTGTTTGATGGTGTGCACCGTAACACTCAAGTTGATGAATTCTTCAGCTGACCCCAAGAAATCAGACAAATATTAATATTGTAATATATATATTGTATATATATTGTAAGAGCTCCAACAAGGGAACAATGACTTCTTATGTAGATTGGGGCAAAAATGCTTAGAACTCTTGTCTGGTTGTGACTGTGATGTTGAGTTGCTTCTACAGAACCCACTAAAAGTGAAAGAAAAACGGAAATTGGGTGACTGGATAGACACTATTGATGATATGCTAAAAACCAAAAGATCAGCCTCTCTGACAGTACTGGATAAACATCTATCAAGCGTGCTGACTTATTTAAAGAAGTCCCCTAATCCTCGGTTTAGATCAACTTTTTAGAGATTTTGTTTAAACTTACTCCCTACCATAGAATTACTAGCCACCAGAGATAAGGAAGGGGGGACTTTATCTATTTGTGATAGGTGCCCTAGTAATGAAGTCCAGACCATTAAGAATGTATTATATAGTTGTTCTGGGACCTGGCGTACTAGGGCCGGACATTTTAGTATATTTTATATATATCGTAATGAGGTCCATTATCTTACCTTGGTTCTGTCCCTCTTCTCCCCTTTTTTAAGCTTATTGTGGGTTATTCTGAAATCCATAATCCTTTACCATTAATAGCAAAAATATTGGTTTGCATTAGGGTACCGAGTTGGCCCATACCTACCTCCACTTTCCTAACTAACCACTAACTATATTGGTTGTATTCTGATGGATACCTTTCAGTCCATTCAGGATTTTTAGTATTTACTTTACCCACTTTGATCAGCTGCACTAGGACGGATCTTTTACACATCAATCTATCTATATTCCGTGGACACACTTCTTGTGAAGGTGAATAAAAGTTATAAGGGGCCGATGTGCCTCAAGGAAACATGTCCTCTCTGAAATGTCCATGGAATATGAGTAGACAGGGTATAGTCCCACTTTTAAGTACGTTCTTGCTAACTCTGTTGTAGCCAGCAAAAGATAAGTCAAAATAGTATACTTTGTAGATACAGAGATTGCTTCCTCTTTTCTTTCCCTATTAGATAGGCGGCTCATCACCTCCTAACTAGGGACAGGCACCTCACACAGGGAAAGGGTGTTTTTCCAATACATCGGGGGCCACTCCTTAGTTTGAATATACATCATTTGGCCACTATACTGGAAGATAGAGACTGACTGGAAGATACTGTTAATTGTCACGTCCTCTGCTTTCAAAAGACATGGGCATTTGAGGGATTACATAATACGGGTTAATCAGTGTATAATACACCAACTCTGAAGTATCTCATTAGAAATCGTTCTGCGGTGTGGGTAAATGGATTTCTGTTAATTGTTCATTCACTGTCAATGGGCCTCATCATGAGTTGGGTGGTATCTGGTATGTAATACTGCCCAACTTTATTAGCTTTAGTGCCTACCGGTCTGGTGGTATTCCCACCGGATCGCGGGTTGGGCGCTAACTGTAAATCCCTATTGGGTCCATTTTTTGGCGCAATTACTGTGCGGTAATACTGCCAGCGGTAATCATGCCGAAAATTGGCATTTTCTCTGTGTGAAACACGCCAGACTCAAGATAAGGCCAGCCCTTAAATACGGTGGTAATACTGTTACCGCTGCATTTAAGGGCTCTCGCCCAGATCATGATGAGACCCAATGTGTTGGATACTGGCTTCTGTGATGTTACATGTTCTACTATGGGTTAGTCTTAGTCATCGCAAAGTATTCGTAAAACAGTTGCAGTTGAAGGTGTGCATAGGCCAGCAAAAGCCATATCCATAAAAACACCTTCACAATTTGAATAGTCTTGTACGGTGCAAAATAGTTCACATGCTAGCTGAAACCTCTATCACGTTCTTGTCTAGCATGTAACCATTTTCTTGAAAAACGTGTTTTTTTTTAAATTTCAACACTTTCTTTTCTGTCAATCCAATTTTATCTAGGAAGGTGTCAGTGCTTCCTTAACCAGTGCAGAGTGATTTAGATCTAAAATGTCTAACATGACACTCTTCAGTATTTGCATTACTCGTGTTTTCAACAAGAGATGTCGTTTGACGAAATGCTCTTAAACTGTATATGATATAGCTATACCACAGGTACGCACGCACACAGTCTAAGAAATCAACATGCCCCCTTTCAGTACTTTTTTGTTGGGGAAATTATTCAGGAAGGCTTGGAAGAAACTGATACGTATTCAAAGGTGTCGCTCTGAACACAACAGTGAAACAATACAAATGTTTCCTTGCCTAATGTGGGTTGAAAGCAATAATGTTTGCTAGTTTGGTATTTCTAATTGAAAATCCGCTGAATCTACTTAATCTCGTGAATAGAGATGTGGTTCCTTTTTCAGTGTGCTTTAGTTCAGATATCCTTCTATCCCCTTCGTCCTTACCTTGTGGAACCATGCACACTAGAAAAAGAGATGCCTTGATTTCTTAAATGTCTGCAGTCACTGCAGAGTGTTCCCAGATTTATATTGTTGTGCAATATTTTCAGATTACTGTGTCCTCTGTGAAGGTACGCGCTGGCTCTTTATTACAAGATCTGAATAGTGAAAAGGTCTACTTATGTAGATGCTTACATTTTATTTAGGAGTATTGGGGTCTAGGATTATACATGTGAATTGAATAACATCTTCTGAGATGGCTAAGTTAGACATTTGTGCCAATTGCTGCTTTGAATGACAAATTAATGCACCCTGGGTGATGCTTCAATTCGTCATCTTCTGATGATGTTAAATTGTGCACAGAATTGTTAATGATGTTTCCTTTGCAAGATAGATCGAAGAACATATATTCATTCCTGGTATGCTTGAACTCTACTACTCTAGTTGATGTTTTCATCTTCATTATACATGTTTTCTTTCTGTCTTCAGTAATCATGAATTGGAAATTCTAAATTATTGAGAGAGGCTTGAATCAAACCTTGCTTCTTGATAACTAAACTTATCCTATACATATCAGTGTCTAAGAATTCACAGAAAGGTCTGGGAGTCCCTCTACCGAGAACGAATGAACAAACACGGTTAAATAACTGATAGATATTTCTCCTCTGAACAAGAGTACCAGCCGCAACATCAGACATGTGTTTTGGCATAGTGAGATGAAGCTGTGTCTCTCTAAGCACAGTGAGCAAGGGTCCACGTCTGGATTACTCATGGTAATTTAGGGTGAAACCCCAAGTAACAGAAAATGTACTGAAAAGTCTGGAGCTCCTCTAACGAGAATGAACACGGCAAATAACATGTTCTATGAGAAGGTACCCACTCGGGAAGGTCTACAAGCACGTTTTAGCTCACTGTACCTTTCACACAGGAGAAAAATCCATTTGAATATCAGTCTTTTCCTTCCCACTTTGGCAGTCAAGGACCTAAATGCTAAGCAATTCCCATCTGAACAAGAGTACCAACAGCAAACACAGACAAGTGTTTTGGCCTAGTCGGGCCGCATTGTTGTGGTGAAGCTGTGCCTCTCTAAGCACAGTGAGCAAGGAGTCCAGTCTAGATTACCCTGGGTAATTTAGGATGAAACCCAAAGTTATTAAACAAAATACCTAGCATTTTGCTGCTGGACCGCCCCTGTGTGTGGGACCACACTTATCCCTCTCAAGGGCGGTGTTTCTGTGTTGCAGGGGAAGGGATGTTTCAATTCCTGGTTCTCCCTGTTGGTTGATGGCGGCTCCATGAGTGTTTACAGAGATGGTGGCTCACCTTCACTGTTATGAACTATAAACTGGTAACACACCCGAAATAGATCCATAGCACATGCTACATAGTCTGTATCTCTACTGTCTGGGAAACCATATACTGGATATACAAGAAAAAGAGAACTCCAAAACACTCTAGACATACAGAACTATACAAAAATTTCACATAAACAACATCAATCCATTAATAGATTACACAAGAAAACTCACAAAAGCCTCAGAATGAATCAATTATTGGCCCAGTTGTGTTGTCATAAGAACAGCCCAACATGTTTCAGTCCCTAAACTTGATTATTGGGACGCAGGGCTCAAAAGCCACAATTTATATACAAGTTGATGGATGCACAAACTGGTCTCCACAGCGTAGCAACCACGCCAAGAACTAAAGGATAAAAAGGGGAAAGGACAAACAGGTCACCAATTACTTTGGTGTGCCACACCAGAGAAAACATGATTCACAGATTGCTCCAACAGATAGAAAGCAATCAAAATAGTGCTCATTACTGCACCATCAAACAACAACGCTGTACCATAATACCTGCTTTCGGGGCTTCCATACATGCACTTGCCTCGACGATTGGTGCCACACTGTGAATCTCCATGGTTTGGTCGGGACCATTGTCCTCTGCTTGACTGGTGTTTCGGAGTTTCTGGTACCTTGGCTGTTGTCCCAGTTGTCTCCTTGTCTTACCCTCTCTTTGTGGAGTCTGGTTGTGAGCTGACCAAGAGGTACTTCCCTCGTGAGGGTGTGCAGTGTCTCGTAAATATCCTGTCCTTTGTTCTAGGGTGTGTGTGGCTCTCTGCAGGACAGTTGCTGGTGTTTGGGGTCACACATCCCTCTTTGGTATTCTTTGTTACATGGGCAAGTCTCCACCAGAGGCAGCTATTCTTGCATCTCCGGGCTTTCTGCTTTTCAGCTTCTCAGGCCTAAATGGCCCCAGGCCCAGTAGTCCTGGCCTTCTGGCTGGTTCTGGGATGGTGGTTGCTCTTTGAGACTATCGGAAGGGGGTTTGTGTTGTAATGCCCCATGCTGCCCACACTTGCTTTGGTTGCCGGCAGTCTCAGATGAGGTCCACTCTGGGGTACTCCATGTCAATATTTGTTGCTGGGAGGGCCCGTCTCAGTTCTTTCTAGTGCTTGAACTTTTTCTCCCTTTTTTTGTTGCCTTGCCCTTCTCTGGGTCGTCATGGGCAGGCCTTTTGGTCAGGACTGACATATTGCTGCCTGGGTTTGTGTGTACCGTAAGCGGGTTTTAGGTCAGCATCCCTTGATGTCTTGGCTGTGGACATGGGGCACCTGTCTTCTTGGGGTTCCCTTTGAACTGTGAGGTTGGTTTCCTTCTCTTCTGGTTCTTCGATATCAGCCCATGACAGGTCCTGAAGTGGCCTTGCCGTCTCCTGGTGGTTCTCAGGTTTTGGGCCTGTTATCTTCCATGTAGGGGCCTGTTGGAGTGTGTTTTATCTGCATGAGTGGCAGTTGCTATCCTCTTTGCTGTGCACCCATTCTCCTTGTGAGCCTTTGGATGCTGCAGTGTGCATTTTTTCACTGGTGTTGGAGATCGGCTACACCTCCTCTTCCTTGTGATCTCCCTTCTGTGCTCCTGAAAGGGATTGTACAGTAACTGGTGGTCTCCTCTGTGGTCTCTTAGTGGGCAGCTTTTTGTGCACTTCGGGAAGAGGGCACAAGCAGAGAGTTCTGGTTGGGGATTCTCTGGTGGTGTGCCTTCCTGTGCAGTCTTGCCTCCTATTACCCCATGTCCTGTACGGAAATTTCTTCTGGGATCTGTCTTTGGTGGTTCTTTCTATGGGTTCCTCCCTTTGTGTCTCTTTGGGGCTTTGGAGTCAGTCACCTCACGCTCAAGTTGTTGTTATTGGTAGTTGTTGCCTCTGCCCGTTAGCTGGGTTGATTGGGATTTCTTGTGTCGTCCTCCCTTTCTGCAAGTACTCTCAGTGAGGTTGTCTTTGGTTGTGTCTCTCCTTTCTTCTGTGCATGTTGTCTATAGTTTGTGTGGCCTGTCCCAGTGCACATTCTCAGTCTTCCTCTTTGGGGAGTGATGGCCTCCTGGGAAGGCGGTCTGGAGGTGCCTCAGTGGTGGTTATGCTGGGTGGCCACTTGGGCTGGTCTGGTCCCTGCATGTGGATTGTGCTAGGGTTGGTTCCTTTGTTGGTTGGTGTGCTGTCTGTTGGCACAGGTTGTTTGCCTTTCTGGAGGAGTACTTTGGTGATGGGATGCAGCAGTGATTTTGTCGTCTCAGGTTGCCTCTCCCTGTTTATGTGCTTTGATATTCCTCAGAGGTAAGTACTTGGACTGGGAAGAGGGATGTGAAGGTAATGGCTTGATTACTTACTGATAGTCTGCATTACTCCTAGTCCTATCCGTCCTCGTCACAGTACTGATGACCCTCCTCTCACTACCTGGGCAGGTAAGGTCGCATGATCCTGCTTGGGAGATTAGTAACTGCTGAATTATGGGTAAGTGGGAGGTATACCTCCAAGGAAAAAGAAATAGAAAAGGGGTTCCTGGAGTATAGGCAGGGCCTCAGAGCTAATGGAATAAGAGAAATAAACTAGACTGTATGTATGTGAATGGCATCCGGAATTACAATGAATACATTTGGATTATGCCTGATTTTTATGGGTGTAAAATGCAATCAGAATGCAAACGGATTCATGCCATTTGTCCTGCCTAGTAATTAGATGTGGGCATACACACTGGTGTATTTTCTGCACTGAATAGGGGTAGGAGGTGGAGCAGGATTTACGCTCTTTGTCCCAACTCTGTGCAGAAAATACCATTACAATGACCTGAATGCAAATGTACAGGTGAAGTGCTTGTTTCTGCCTGTCAATTACATTGTGGCCATTAATGACTTGGATTAAAATGGGTCTGTAAGTGATCATTATATTTTGGTGAAAAAAAACTTCTACAAAGTAGCATTCGAGAGTCAGTCAAATTCTGCAAGTGTAAAACGGAGTTGCCCCCTGTTCCATACTGAAACAGTGACTGTTGATCAGTTAGTGAACTCTAAGCTTGCAGGTGGACAATCACATCAGCACTAGAATGGCTATGGCAATGTGGACAGTAAAAAGGTAGTCTATCACTTTTCCAGTATGTTCTCACTGCTGTGCTGACATTGCCTGATTAGTTGTATCTCTCTCCACACTTCAGTTTATCAGCTGCAGTGCCACGTCTGCATCATTTGCTGATTCACCCAGGGCAAGATGAATCTTATGTTCTCAGTCCCTCAGAGCCAATTTACTCATTCGTTGTGATTGCAAGGCTGACATACAGTATTTGAATTAAAACACTCTCAGAATAAGTAATCATGCTTAATTTGTAAATAAACAGTGTAATAAGTAAAAGCCACACTGGAATGGGGTGGGGGGTATAAGTACTGGGATCAGCAGTGCCCCCATTTTGTTAATGATCTGGCCCCCAGTTTTGCCTGTGACCTGTCCTGTAAGTGTCTTGCAGATTTCTAAATGAAAAAACAGACAGTTTATGGTGCTTTGCTTGATTTAAAAACAGAAAACACATTTGAAATCAGCAAAGTGTTCCACATCACACACCTATAAACATGATATATAAATATGTGTGAATTATTGATAAATGTACCTAGATCAATAACATTTTTCGTATTACTGGTTATTGGAACATGAAGCATGTCTGTGAATTGAGGATTGTATTGTGATTCTGAATATATAGGCCTCAATAATGGTAAAGGCCCATAACAGAAATTATGAGAGAAATAAGGATTTTGTTCCAATATGAACATAATTCCATAGGGGAGGAGATGGTTTTCTCTCCTTGTCACATGTCAAAATATATTGAACTAATCAAAATAAAGGGAAGGGTAATTAGGAATGTCAGTATCTGAAGAGAACCTATCCTTGGCACTGTGCAGTGAGAATAAAATGTGTCAAATGTTGCTGCATGGGTGTAGTTCATAAAGTATTTGCGGTCAAACACATATGACATAGGGAGAATTATTGGGAAATCTGTAGGTAAAGGGAGACTTTCCAACAGGAGAAGTGCTTATTGGGGTTTCTCCAGGATGTTGCTGATGAAAAGCCCCCCTAAATTGCATTTTTTAGAGTGATCCCAATGCAATAGCCTTGCGAAGACAGAACAAGATTGAACTAGAGGGATTTTGAATGTAGGGGACAGACCCAAGCCAGAGTTTACTTGGCTGAGCTGCCTGGAGCTGTTGATGAGTCAACCTGACCTGTGCCTTTAAAATAAAAACAAAAAGTGAGTACAATGATCCCTTTTTTCAATAAGGTATATGTCCTAAAAATGTGTTAATCCCCTGATAATAATTGATGGTCTTTTAGGGGAATCTTTTATAACACATGCCAATGACTCAGGACTATCTTGTAAGGGACATTTTGTGGATGTACATTTGAAGTAGAATGCCCTATAATGTATGATTACTGAGGGCATATCATTTTTTGGCAAAAGCTGGATATTACTTAATCCCTGAGTTTTATACCTTCTACAGCTAAATATAAAGGAGGTTAGATTATCACCTTCATTCCCCGGAAAATAATGTCAATTTAATGAACCTTTGTAATTGTTCTAAATAACAATGCACAGAAAAGAAAGAATTCCATTTTATGTTGACTCATAATGATCACTAAAAGTAATTGTTGATTCCATTGCTATCTCAAACTTAAATTCACTTGCCTATGTGACCCACATGAATCACAGTGTCTTGCTTCAACCTAAGCATATAGATGAAATAGTCAAACTGTCTTTACTCATTATTTTTGTATCAATGCCCAAACTAAAAACAAACAATACCCTGTATCGAGAATAGAATTAGCCATAGAATAGGAAGGTTATATGTGAATCAAGTTTTTTTTCTCTCATGCAAACTCTTGTTGATGGTGTCAGAGAAAATTAAGTGAAATATATCTTTTACATTTCTGGTGAGAATATGTCATGCCTTTATTTCAAATATGATGCTGACAAGCTGTGACAATCTGAATGTTCATATTGGAGAAGATTACACATTTTTGTCGAGAAAAGTTATTTGAATTTGCCTCTTTATATATGAACATTTGTGTGCATCGTGAATGTAAAGTCTAGTAAGATGATGATAGGGAGGTTGTGTTTTTTTTTTCTTTATGTAAGGTGCCTTAATGTGAATGGACTATTGTAGGTGACTTCCCCAGCATTCAATTAGGGTACCAACTTTATTTATTTGTATTTATTATTGTTCTTCTAGAATGTTTGGGTGGGCTTGCCAAGGTGAGGGATGCTAGATTAAGTTTTTTTTTCTGATACATGTACCTTCGAAACTGAGATGTATTTTATAGATGAAGTCACTACACAACCCAATTCAGTTCTTCTCCACAGATATTATGAGTCAATTGCACAGAGTGTGTAATGTGAATGCCTTGTGGTCGTATTTGCCATTTTGGAAAAATAAAGCTGCATTTCAGAACTCTCTTTTACATAATCTGCCAACCAAATGTAGATTTCTTTCTAACCCTCTTTGGACAGTTTCAGATTCCTGTCAGAAAATGGAAGTAGACGTTTATTTAAATATAAGATAGGTTTCATAGCACAATCCTTTGTATAGCATTTGCTTTTTACCATATAGCTAGATTTAGCTTAGACCATCTCATTGCTTCATCCATCTCCCCCTGCATTTCTCATGGTTCTATGGAGTGTAATCGAAATAGGTTACAACATGGTAGTTTACTGGCATTTCTGCATGGTGTTTGCTTTTTTCTTTCAATGGGGGCTCCTCCCATACTCACCAACTATCCACCCTCCACCTTTACCCACACCTTATAGCCTCTACCACCAAACATATACCCTCCTATTTTACCTGCATGAGGTAATGTTGATGAAGTATATCACCATAAAGTAATTTACTACAATGAAACAACAGTGTAAGTTTAGCAAGGGAGGGGGTGATGGAAGGCAGAGGAGAAAAGGAAGGTCTTGAGAAGTTTCTGGAACTTAAGAAGATCCTGCTCAAGTCTGATGGGGAGACAAAGGCTGCTCCAGAAGAAGGTGCCAGCCAAGCAGAGGGATCTACCAGCCACTCTCTGCTTGGAGAAACGTCTGACCTGCAGAGAGTTGGAGCCAGAGGACCGACAGATTCCGACTGGGTGGAATTTAAGGATGGAAAGCTGGATGTAGAGAGATCCTGGCACCCCAGACAGCCTTATGGATGATGCAGAGGGTTTTGAATTTGATTCTTGCAGTCAGCGGGAGCCAGAGGATAGCCTTTAGGGCTGCAGAGATGCGGTCCCTTGGCTTCAGGCCAGGGATAAGTCTTGCAGCCCTATTCTGGATTAGTTGGAGGGGGCGATGGGAGGGTTGAGGAACAGGCTGATGCAGTAATAAAGTTTCAAGAGAACCAGGGCTCTGCAGACATTCAGCTTCTGGGGCAAGGTGACGAAATGTAGAATGTCCCTAAGGAGATGGAGCTGAAAGATGGACTTCTTGGCAAGGTATGTGATATGTGGAGACAAGGAGAGAGAGGAGGCAAAGATTACCTCAAGGTTTTTTGCCTCACAAGTGGGTGACGGGAGGGGACCCAAGGTATCTAGCTAGAGAGTGAGGGGGAAGCTGGGAGCAGGCATTACGATGAGAAGGATCTTAGTTTTTCTGGCATTGAGGCAGAGATCATAGGCAGAGCACCTTGCCTGTATAGCAGTTAGGCAGTCAGGTATAAGGCAGGAAGAGGAGGAGGAGGAGATAGGGGAAGGCAGCCAGAAAGACAGTTGTGTGTCATCTGGGTAACACTGGAAGTGAGGAGAGTAGGTGGAGATCAGGTGGACCAAAGGGGCCAGGTAGATGTTGAAGAACTATGGCGATAGGATAGAGCCCTGAGGGATGCCACAAGTAGAGAGTGAGGTGGAGGACAGAGAAGAAAGAGGTAAGCCATGCCAGTGCCCTGACAATTTATGAGGAGGGAGTGGTTAACAGGTGGCTTGATTAGGAGCCTGTCTGTCCGGAAACAAGGGTACCGGCAGAATCATACCAGCACCCTTTCCGGAACAGCAGACTGCAACTATGCATGCTGGAGCAGATGTACCTGGCAGGTCTGACCTGCTGGGCACATCAGCCCCAGTAGGCAGGGTTGCCATGGAAGAAGTGGTACTGCTGACAATGGTGCGGGTGCTTCTGCACGCCCATTCCTGTGGAGTCCTATGGGACTGTACAGGAATGGGGCACAACATTTTCTGCCACCTGATATCCCGGGCCGCTGGGATCTCAGGTGGTGGAAACAGTGTTACAGGGTTGACGGCAACCCACTGGTGGCACCTGTGGGCTACCACCAACCTCATAATGAGGCCGAGTGTCAAAGGCAGAGGAGAGATCAAGGAGCATCAGCACAGATGGAGAGTTTGAGTCCAGATTGGAGAGTGGGTCTTCACAGGTATTCAGCAGAGCGGTTTCTGTGCCTCGGGCTGCCCTGAAATTGGACTGGTGGTCATGGAGGCAGCCAGCCATTTTGGTGTGGAGGGTCAGTTGGGGGATTAACAGCTTCTCCATGAGTTTGTCCAAAAAAGGGGTGATAGAGATAGGTCAATAGTTAGCCAGACATGAGGGGGCAGCAGACATCTTTTTTAGGAAAGAGAGCACAAAGGAGTGCTTCAAAGGTTGAGGGAAAGAGCCTGTGGCAAAAATGTGGTTGCAGAGGTCATCCCAGGCGGGGACGAGAATGTCAATGTTGTCCTTGATGGTTCTGGAGGACCAGTTTAGATGAGACTTTCATAGAGTGGACATCTCTAGAGTTCTCACATGGTGGAAAAGGTGAGAGGGAGGAGAATATGGGTGGGTCAGAAGAGGTTGAAGGAGGAGGGGTGTGGGAAGAGGGAGAAGATCACAGAGAGAACAGGATGTCAAGAGTTTTGGAGCAAAAGTGGGAGGCCAATGCAAAGCATAAGGCCTGGAGTGGAGAGGAGAAGAGGAGACTGCAGTAGGATTGGCGAGTTCCTTGCAGATTTTAAAGAGGTCAGCTGTGCTGTTTGTGGCTCCAGAGATGCGAGCTTGGACATGAGTTCTTTTTTGGAGCAGATGGAGAGTCGGTATTGCCTTCGGAGTAGGCGGCAAGCCCGTTTGTCAGAGCATGAGCTAGATGTCTGCCACTTCTGCTCTGTCGATATGCAGTTTTGTTTCAAAGCGGCCAAGTCACAGTCATACCCAGAGTTGATTTGGTGGCAGGCCTCATGCAAATCCTCATGGCAGGGGCAAGGATGTGCAGGTCATTAGTGATAGAGAGATGGAGATTAGTTAGGACAGAATAAGGGGAAGAATCCAAATGAGGGGACGGGGAGGGATGAAGGAAGAAGCAAAGGCTGCAACTGACACATGCTACATTGTTCGCATGAAAGAGAAGGAGATTGGCAGTGTGGGGAAGGAAACTGAGGACAGGGGCAGACAAGGAAGGAGGAGAGCAGAGTGGTCAGACTAGGACTGATGGTAATTGGGGGGGTTGGAGAGATGACGAGATGAAAGCATCAAAGGTTTTGGGTTAAATACAAGGTATGCCAGAGATCGTTTGGGGATTCATCCAAATCTCAAGGGCCCAACAAACCTTTCCACAGAATAAACGGAGGACTCAGCCAACAGAAGTTAGAACTGCAGTTTATTACAAAAAACAGCAGGGATCACACAAGACAATCAGGATTCTCCAGTACATCTCCACTTTACAAGGCACGCTCCCCAGTTTTGTTGCTACATGTCGTCATCACCAGGACCCTTCCCCAAAAACATATTCCCACCACTGATTGGGGGCTGAGAGTAGTAACACATACAGCTATCCCCTATAGAGGTCATTCTACTTGCCCTCATATGTCAGGTGGCTGGCCAGCCCCATCCCCAAGAAACTATCTATTACATTGTTTCAGAGTAGTAGACTTATCATTGGCCCTTGCCCTTTGCCATCCACCCCTGTATATCTGTCTAATGATTGGCTGGAGCTGGTCTCCCAGGCCTGCAACCCAGTTCGGTTCTCAGTCCTCTGTGCACCTCTTTAAGGTGATGAGCAATGACTATGTGTCTGAATTTGTATCTTGTAGTCAACCACCGATGTCTGTGAGAGTGTGCCCCCCGTTGCAACGCTTGTTTCACTTCTCATCTGGGTTGCTGAGAATGGCTCGTCTTCCCACCACGGGTGAATGCCCATTGTCTAGTTCGGCGGCATCACAGGGTTCTGGACCACAAAATTGAGCGCTTGGATTCTCATTTATAAGGATTTATTCCACTTTCCTGCAGCTGATCCCTTGTCATCTGGAGCTTGGAATGTGACTATTTATCTCTGACCTTGACTTTGAGCTCAGTCTGCGCTTCGTGCAGCCTGAACCTGCTTCTCTTGTCTGGGGTCCTGTGGCTTGAGGCCTTCTGTAATTTTCAATTGTCCTTAGGCTTAATATGGGATTTCTTCATGCTCATACTATGCTATGTTTCCAATAGATTAGTCACACGTGGTCCTACCAGGCTCCATATATACTCCTGTAGTGCCATAGGGTCAATTGCAAGCTTTCTCAGGATCATTTGTTGCATTGCGTTTCGGCATTAATGCATTTGGCTAATGATAAAATAATAAAAGCTTTGACAGCATATGTATGTATCCATCCTCTATCTACAACACTGTGTAATCATTTTCTTTGTGTATGCGAGAGAGTGTTCATGTAATACTGTGCAGGTCTGCGAGTATTCTTCATGACTAACACTGATACATCATGGTGTCACTAGTGATGTCAGCACAGTGGCTTTTCTGTACTTAATCGATACAGTCCATTATTTTGTTTGGGTCCACAATCTCTGTAGGATTCCCTGGATCTGGAAGGATATGCTATGGTTGAAATGACTGTCTGAGGGTATATCTCCCTGCATACGTGGCATGCATTTGTGCACTTGGGGTTCATCTGAAAAATCATGAGCGGCTTTGAGTGTATTTGACTCTTTGTCGCGTAATTTGGGGGCGAGGTGGGGCATTCCTGGGACTCTCTCTTCAGTCCGCCCTTCCCTACCTCGTCACCTTTGTTCTTAGTAGCCATATTTTGGTTAGCCCTCCGAGGTATCCATAGTAGTTTGCATGGCTGTCAAAAGTCCAGGTCATGTAACTGCATTCTCCTTCTAGGTTGCACCATTCACATTTTCCTCCAGATGTCTTGTTGTCGAATAGATTATTGAACATCACCGTCTCAGTTGGGAACAGTGGACATTCTCTCATTTTTGTTCTAAGGTTATCTCCTTCTTCCACTATCTTGTCCCTTCCTCCGCCCATATTCACATCCATCATCACCTTCATCTGTAGTCTTGCAGCATTGAGTAATGCAGATCTTTATCACACATAGGGCCTCATTAGAGGTTTGGCAGTAACCCTGCTGGTGCTACTGGCAGATTACTGCTGGACCCATAAAGTCGGGAAGTCAAGTGCTGGTAATTTCGTCAATCCCTATTCCCATAGGACTCTATGGGAGTGCGGGCAAGGAAGCACCAGCACCGTTCTTAATGGTGCCGGTGCTTCTGTGAAAGCTTTTCCTGCCATGACTGTGGTGAGACTTGTCGGGCAAGGCGGTTCTCGCAGGCAAACCTGTAGTTTGCCGGTCCGGAAACAAGGGTGCCGGTGAGCTTATCAGCACCCTTATTTCTGGACTGGCAAACTTGTAATGAAGCCCATAGTCACACTAGTACCAATATCAGTGCCATTGTAATACTTTCAGTCCGTCTGCCAGCTATGAAGGCATCCATGACCAGAGGTACGTTATCTTGCTTTGAACTTTTCCGGTCCCTTTGGCTTCTTCCTTCATTTTGGCATGCATCTTAGACAATCACGTCACTGCTTCTGTCAGTGTGCCATTCACTCCATCATTGGCAGGTGCAAACATGCAACAGGACCTACCAATTTGTGTGCAAACTCCTCCTTCCATTGCTGTGAGAAGATCCAGAACATATCTATTTTGGAGTGTCATCACTCTTACTGCTCGGAGCTCTTCTTTTATTGAGTTGAAGATATTGTCAGCATTAGTTCTCATCGAGTTATTTTTAGCCATTTCGCATTTGTGTATGTCTGAACTGCTGGAATCACGGATGTAATTAACATTTCTGTTCTGCTGAATAACCTATGTTCAAGTGGCACATCAGCTAGGGATGTTTATGTCTCTGATGAGAGATATTTGTCTATCTTCACTCTACTCACTTCCACAGATCGTTTCTTCCTTCCCTTTTCTTCTAGTCCCACTGACCTTTTCTTCCTTGGGTTAGTGTCCATCTTCGGGAAGGCACCAATCTTTATGTCCTTTTGGGGCACTACCAGTGACGGCATATTGATGTGTACCAACAAGCAAACTCCTCCCCATTGGGGGCAGCTTCTCATATGCCTTGGACCCACATGCCCAGTAGTGGTCAATCATTACCGCTGTGCTGACCTTGATTTCTGGATGCTTTTCTATGTACCGACATCCATTGTTATCTCCAACTCTTACTGCTCCTTCATTCTTGTAGCACAAAGCTGGTTTCTTCACCGATATTATGGGCTTTGGTCCAGCTTCATTGTTTACCGAGATGAGCAGTTTGGCACTTGCATCACATTCCTTCAGGCACTTGTCATTCTCTCCTGGTACTGTGTTCACTGGTGATTGCCCTAGGGTGTGTGCTTTGCTTCCTACTACTCCATTTTTCCATCTTTCCTATGTGTATACTTGGCCATACATGAGCATCTGTGTTTTTTCCCAACATCCTGGTTCACCACCTATTTCTTTCATCCCCCCTCTTCGGGCAAGACATCGTCTTCAGTGTTATTGTTTTCGTCTTGCCCTTCTGTGGTCCAGCAGTTATATATTGTATAGCTTGATCTAACTGCAAGTAATTGTTCATGTCTTTATGTTACTGTCTTCATAGGGGCATTTTGCTTGAGACCTTCATCTCAGTGTTGCTGTTTTCCCATGGAACCTTCCTTGGGTTGTAACCATAGATAGGTACATAAGGTATTGGACTCTTGCTGCTAGTATTTCAGTTGCAATGAACATTCCGGAGGCACTCATGGCATAGGGGATTAGTGAGCAGACATAACAGCTCCCCTCAGTGGTTTCCTTGCCTACTTTGTGCATGTGTTTATACCACATGTTATTATACACTCAAGTAGTGTCAGTGATATAGAGGTGCACTCCCCAGATCTGTGTCAGCATTGTGCATACCTCTCTTTACCATGCTTCCAGTGCTCCCGTGCCCGCCTGACATGATCGTTCCACCTGCTGGGGTAATGTTAGTAGAGGATAGAGCAGTGTCACTAGACACAAGCAATATTCGCAAGAAGATAAATGCAAGGAACCCACTTGTGAATAAAAGACATGACAAGATAAGCATGTTTTTAATTATTTCTCTGATGTTCCTGTGCTGCTGAATCCTTGTGCAGCTTGAAGATATCAGTGGCCCGCGTGAAATCCTGTGCGTTAATGAATTAGTGTTGTTTTAGTTTTAAGCCCTGTGTATCATATAGTCTGACATGGTGAACATAAATAGCTGTTCCCACACATTTCTAATTCTAGGGTCTATAAGTACTGCAAGGACAGTTGGGTTTCCTCCTTCCAGTTGTGGGTAAGCTTGAGCCAGATATGCTAGAAAAAGTGCTAGAAAAATGTGGTAATATATACTAGGAGGACGTGCTCTGAATCTGTTGGATCTTCTAATGAAGTGGACAAATTGTCCCAAAAAGTATCAGGCTGTGGATCATTGGACAACATGAACAATTATACAACAAGACAGTTACACTTTCTCGATGAATGTATGTAGAGAGGAAAATAACAAACAGACAGTGTATCCTCACTCTGGATGTGTAGGAAGTCCTTGCCCTAACTCTGCTGCCGTGAGTGAGTAACTATTGGGAGTCCTCCACTCGGCAGTGCTGGTTCAGAATGATCTCCTTGTCCCCCTTGCTGATGAATGTTGGCCCTGTCCATTTTGTTGCCAGGTGAGGCCACAGCTTTGTAAGGCTTGATGTCGGTCATATGGTTCCAGACCGTCTTTCCCTTGAGCTTAACTGCTCTCTCAGTCACTGCTTCTGCGATGTGAGGGCCTGTGAATCAGGGTGCATCCCAGCACTGAACAAAGTTCCGAAGTAAGACACTATCCCCAGGAAATATAGGCGGTTTCTTAAGTAAGTCCTCAGTGCTATTGAGAATGTTGCTTCCCCCGTTGACAGCAGGGCCTCCCTTGTGTTGCATCTGGTGTGAGATAAAAAAGGCACTAGCAAACAAGGAAGTAACATAATCGTACATTTCCTGACCCAAAACATTTGCACTACTCTGAGCATCTTTGATCGTCCTATTTGTCCTATCAGTCAATGTAGCCAGTTTTAATTGGTACTCTTTTTAGTCTTGGCTATTGATTCCTTCAAGAGGCCATTGAGGTGTTCACACATCCTGTTTGCTTGTGGCTGATACGCACTTGAGAATTTGTGTTGGATGCCCAGCAACATTATGATATGCTTGAACAGCTCGTTGGCAAAGTGATGGCCAGTGTCAGATCACAGGACCTCATACACACCCCATCGTGGGTACACATCCCAGACCAGAAATATTGCCCCTTTGAGGGCGTCAGGTTGAGAACAGGCACCTGCCTCAATCCACCAAGAAAATGGGCATACAACCACTCTCATGTAGCGGTATCTTTGGCAGACTTGGATCAAGTCGACATAGTTCATGTGGAGGTGTTTAAAAGGATCAACTGGGCGATTTATGGCTCCTCACCCAACTCTTAATGTCTGTCCTGCAGTAAACTGCTTGCAGGTCAGGAAATTACTCATAAATCCAGCCACTTGTTCTGCCAAATTAGGACGGAACCATGTTTCTCCAATATGGGTGGCAAGCACCGCCTTCCCTGTGTGTGTTGGATGATGTAACTGTGTCAGTGCTATGTGCAACAATGCAAGTTGCATAACCACCTTCCCTGTGTTATTCTGTGTCATAGGGCATCTGTTTGAGATACTGTACATCCCCTCCTAGTCCACAAGTTGTTGTCCCCCCTGGGTAGAGCTCCCTGCAGCTCATTTATTTGTGTTGCTGGCAATACATTGTACCCCTCCTTTAGTATAATTGGGCCTCATTACGACTGTGGCGGTAAGGCAACAACAGCACCGGTAGTGCTACCGGCACTGTTGTTACCATGCCGCCACATTACGAGTTCTGCTCACGGGTCCCGCTCTGCACACGTGTTCAGACCAGGCGTGCAGAGCGGCACCCGCAAGCAGAACAGGATGGTAGCAACAGTACCGTTATGAATGGTAACGCTGCTACCATCCTCCCCATTCCCATTGAGCCCTATATGGGCTCAATGGGAATGGGGATGTTCCCGCTCAAGGTCCCGTGAAAGGGAAATTACTGGGCCCTCCAAGGTCAGAATGGCCTGGAAAATTCCCCTTTCGCGGGACCCGGAGCCGGACCAGTACCCGAGTTTGGGGTAGCCATGCCCTTATTAAGGGCATGGCTACCTCCAACCTCGTAATGATGTTCATTGTCTTTGCATAATCACAGGCATGTGATGAGGCCACCATTTCCAGGAGTTCACCAATGTATGTGGCACACATTGCTTCTGCGTCTTCTGCTTCATTTGCCCTTGAGGAAGTAACAACAGGGTCAATTGAGGCTTACGTAAGCAGGGAAGCAACTGCCATCCCAAACCGTAAGGGCATAATGGTACACAATGGACGGTTCAACCGGGGAACAACTTGCAAGTAGGGGCAAGGAGAAAGAAGTGGTTGTGGTGATTGTAGTTTGAGTCCTGATCGTTGGACACAAGATAATGAGCTGCTCTGGCCTCTGGTCAGACACCAAAAGCCCTACCAATGGTGGAAAAGTTGGGAGGGGTCTAATACTCAGGTTGCCTGGCTGTGGACAGGGAAAGGTACCTGTCTGGGAGGTAAGGGATGGAAACAAATTTCAGCTCTCTGCATGTTGTTCAAAATATATACTGCATGCTATGATGATATATATTTTATATTACTCATGGCAAAATTGATCCTGGTTTCAGTTTTATCTTCACTCTTCCCACCCCCTTCAAAAGCACCGCATCATAGGGACTAGTGGTCCATAAAATGCTGGGCACCTTGGCCAGATCCTCCTCATAGAAGGTCAGTGGTGCCTTGAGCGCCATCGCCATCCTCTGTGGTACCTCTTTGTAATTTATCTTTATCTAATATGTGACACTCATTTCAAACACCATATCATGGTTTGATCTGTTCTCTCTGAATAGTTCTTTGTCTGTCACTGCGGTGAACCTGTATCCCTCAGCTACAGCAATCAGTGCTCGCCATGATCATCCTGTGTTGTCCATCCAATGTACTGCCATCCACTCATCTCCCACAATCACTGCTTCCAATGCTACTGGCACTATTCTCCTTTTTGCCTCATCCAATGGTATCTCTGGTATGGACAAATACTCATTTAGAATGTGCCACATTTTCCCTTGAATCCCTGGGCTTCATTCATGGACAAGGGAATAGTGTGCTCCACACCAGGGATACATTTTCCCAATGTAAGGGAAATAATTCAAGCATATTGTGGATGGAAGGTACAGAGAGGGGTGCCAGTGGACTAGGAACTTTTCCAATACGGGACTGAGATTGCAATAGCATAACATTGCATGCTATTGCAATCTCAGTCCTGTATTGGAATAGTTCCTCATCATCCACTGGAGCCCCACAAATCCTCCCCCCACAGGCGGTGGTGCTTACTGTTGTTGTGCTGTCCCCGTCCTCCTGCGCTTGTCAGTACCCCCCTTCCAGGGCATATTTGGATAACTACCTTTGCACTAACTGCGCTCCCTCTTGTTTTCTTTCCTCACAGTTCTGCCTCATATTTTCTTGTAATATTCTACAATGGTTTACTATTGTAAACTGTATTTCCGGCCAAGGTTTCACCTCCATGCCTACTAATTTCTTAAGCAGCTTCTGTACCGGGTCTGGCAACCCTTAGCACAATATATGGTGAACTAAAGCTACTGTTTTGTCCCATGGTTTTTGCATTTCAAGGTGCCAAATCTCTTGAATTGCCTGAATATAATGTAAGGGGTCTTCGTCTTCCCCTATCTTGTGGGCTATAATCGCACTAATGTCTGACGTGTCTGGGTATTGTGTCCTTAAAGCTTGTCACATGGCAGCTCAGCAGTTTGTAAATGGCAAACCATCATGTGCTTTGTCCTGTATGCGCTCCCTGGGAATCCCGCCCTTCTCCATACCTCATCAGTGGCCTCCGCTAGGATCGCCACTAGTAGTCCATTTACATCCCCCACTGCTAACCTTTGTCCCGCTGTCATTCTTGACATTTCATATATCCATTTCACTGCACCTGCTGTTAACAAGGGTAGCCTACATCTCACGTTTTCCTTGTCAATGTGCTTCCATGGTATGGATTGGGGTCGCCCTCTCCCTTTTCCAGTAGGGGCAACTGTGTAAACCCGCTCCTCGAGTCAGTCTAATCTGATTGTCGGCATCTCTAATGTCAGCGTATGGATCTACTGGTGCTCCTCTAGTCAGTCTTATCTGCTTGTCAGCATCTCTAATGTCAGCATATGCATCTTCAATCCCTATTCTGTCACCCTGGGGATCCCGAAGCCTTTGTACCTATGGGACCAGGTCATCTATGTTGCATAATTCATCCACCGACTGTGGTGTTCGGTCGGACCTGTCTCCTTTAGAGCCCCCTGTATCTTTCCCCAGGTCCCAGGCCACACTTTTGTCTACACCTTTCCCTATAGACTGGTGCTTGAGTTGCCTGCTTCCCTTGTCCCCACTACCCCTTGCATCATTGTCTGAGCCAGAGCCCATATTACTACAAAAATAATCCACGAAGCTCAGTCTCCTAGAATTTGTGTCTGTGTTGGGCTTCATGGTGAAGTCGATGTCATGCAAGTCATTCTTGTCTACTTCCTCGTACGCTGTCATTTTCTGTGCTCATTGTCGATTAAGTTTTATGTCTCTAATCGAGCACTACTCGTCCTCCTCCGTGCATGCACGCTCTTTTGCTAATCGCTCTACCACTTTCTTCATTCCCTGTCCACAAACTTTGCTTTATGTTCTCATCTTCTTCCCTTTGTCTCTCCTCTGTTAACTCCCTTCTCCTCCTTTCTTGCTGTTCCTGCTCTTTCACTTCTTCCTTTTCCCTTTCTCTAAGTACTCCCATGCATCTCTTTTTTGCTTCCCTCTCTCTTATCTCTGCTTTCTCCATTATTTCTGCACATTCCCTTGCTTCGCTGCTCCTCTTAAGGCCCTCTATTTCTTTGGTCGCCCCCACTGACTCTCCCGTTGTCTTCCCTTTTAGCTTTAGGAGTATCTGTCCCCCTATCCACTCGTTCATGGCTATGTCCTCTAGACCCTCCTTAGTGCTTGCCTGTGTCTGGCTGTGCATTCCCTTCAACACTGACCGCCTGTGCGACCCCTTTACGCCCCTCCTGCTTGGTATATGGTGGTGGTTGAAATACTAGGTTTGAATACCCTCTAGCTGCCTTTAACTCTCATAAGGGATAAAGCCCTCGTTCATCGTCTGAGTCCTCAGCATTCTTGCTCACTGGAGAGGGTAGGGGAGCAGAGGGTGGGGGAGCAGAGGGTGGGGGCGCTGGCCCGTTTGCCTCCTGTTTGTTCAGCATCCATTGATGCCTCGCTGCACCCCCACACCCTCCTGGAACATCCACCACAGCTTGAATATTGCCATGCGGTTTGCTAACTTCTTCCCCTTAAAAGTGCCCTGTAATTGTGGCAGTAGTGATTGCTACATATCCTTGGAGAAATGTCCACATTGTGGCCATGGTTTAGCCTATTTAGCCTTTGTACTTTTTGTCCATACTGTGCTATATATACCAATCTTGTTCTCTCAGGGCAGAAGAGTCTTATATAACTGCTGTAGTGGCGTGTCACCCCTGAACTTCCCTTGATACATTGCGGTTATTCTTACTTGACCTCAAGTCGATGTTTTCAACACTCGGCTGTTAGGGAAAAAAAAAAAGTGCAATGGTAATTCTTTCAATTTTCTACAAGCCTCTCTGGCTCCACAACAACCTATCAGGCGTGCGCCGCGCACCACCCTCGCACAACACTCCGCCTCCTCAGGCACACCCACAAGCCTTGCGCATGGGCCTTCTATGCACCACCATTGGACAACCTCCTCTATCAATTTCAAGTTTCGTGCCATCGTGTCCACAAACCTCGTGCTCTCCATGTCCTATGCACCAACCTACGAGTGATGTTACCAATTCACTAAACAAGGTAGTACTAAAAATCACTTACAGCGTGCACAATGCTAGAATCCCGTTGCCCAAAAATACACACAACCCCAGCATAAACCTACAGCTGTCATCCTGCCTCCTAGCAGAGTATACCAATATATTATTGTGTTCGATCTGTATCTACAGCGTTGCCTTGTATATAACGGCCTCCGCGAGACTTAACCAGATTAATCACCTTCCACAATCTAGGCCAGCTCCCTTTGCTAAACCTTACAGGGATACCATCATCTATGACCTGAGCTAAAACACCCACAACCACAGGAAATCCAATATTTACAAAACGTCTGTCATCTGTGCCCTCGAAGCAATAGTCCAGGTTGTTCAGCAGAACCTTTTACCTCAGAACCGATTGTGCCATAACCACAGAAAATAACATCTATCTCCGCTCATGTCCTTGCTAAACTAGACAATGCTAGACAATACTTGACAAAACTCTATAATACTCAACAATGCTCGATACCACCCTTGCACCCCCTGTCACTTTCCCTCTCCCCCTAGTTGCAGTGTGGCTGGATCAATACTTACACTCCGCGATTTCCTGCCGCAGCACGGCTGCTGCATACCCCCAAAGCTGCTGTGCCACCTGTCTGGTCTTTTGGACTCCTCATGGACCGCAGGCAGGATATTTTTGCAAGCTGGCTCCTGGTGGCCTTTGCACGGGGAGCGCTTTGCCCGTCATTGCGAAACCTGTGAGGCATCCTGCAGCCCTGCAGTCTCTGTGGCTGGAGAGTCAGCTTCATGCCGGACTAGCGTAGCTGAACCATCCTCTCTGCTGCCAACTTGTTGGGTTAAATACCAGGTATGCAAGAGGTCGTCTGGGGATTTGTCCAACTCCTAAGGACCCAACAACCCTTTCCACAGAATAAACAGAAGACTCAGCCAACGGCAAGTAAGAACTAAACCAACAGAGATCATACAAGATAATCAGGATTCTCCAGTATATCTCCACTTTACAAGGCGTGCTCATCAGTTTTGATACTACATGTCGTTATTACCTGGGCCCTTCCCCAAAAACCTATTCCCACTACTGATTAGGTGCTGAGAGTAGTAACAAACATAGCTATCCCCTAAAGAGGTTATTCTACTGGCCCTCGCATGTCAGTGGCTGACCTACCCCGTCCCCAAGAAACAATCTATTACATTGTTGCAGAGTAGTAGACTTACCATTGTCCCTTGCCCTTTGCCACCCACCTCTAAATTACTGTGTTGTAATTTGTCAGTGCTGGTCTTCCTAGGCCTGGGACCCAGTTCGGTTCTCAGCCCTCTATGCACCTCTTCAAGGTGATGTGCAATGCCTATGGGCCTCATTATGACCCCTGTGGTAGCTGTGCCTGTAAAAATGGCACGGCTGCCACCAGAGTTGTGTATTTTTCTGGCGCCGGCTTTAAGGAATTACTGGGGCATTACAGCCCCGGTGGTCCCAGAAGCCAGACGTCGGAAAAAGTAACTCCCCATTCCCATTCGAGTCCCATAGGACTCAGTGGGAATGGGGAGGACGTAAGCACCGGCACTGTGTGCAACAGTGCCGGTGCTTCCGTCAAAGTCTGCGAGCTCGTGTAGTCCCATTGGGTTAGTTGCAATAAGCAACTGCAAGCTTGCTCAGGATCTCTTGTTGCCTTGCATTTCAAGTTTACTGCATTTGGGTAATGATAAAATAATAAAAGCTTTGACAGTATGTATATGTATCCATCCTCTATCTACAGAACTGTGTAAGCATGCTCTTCATGTATGCAAGTGTGTGTTAGTGTAATGCTGTGCAGGACTTTAAGTATTCTTCATGACTAATGCTGCTACGTCATGGTGTCACTAGTGATGTCAGCACAATGGCTTCTCAGTACTTAATCGATACAGTCCATTATTGTGTTTGGGTCTGCGATCTCTGTCACATTCTCTGCATCTGGAAGGATATGCACTGGATATGGTTGAAATGGCTCTCTGAGGGGATATCTCCCTGAATACTTGTCAGGCATTTGTGCACTTGGAGTTCTTCCAAAAAATGATGAGTGGCTTCTTGTGTATTTGACTCTTCATCCAGTCATGTTCATGGGGGTGAGGAGGGGCATTCCTGGTAACGTCTCTTCAAAGGTGTGCCCTGCAGAATGGGTAGGGCCAGAGGGAAGGATAGTGAGGAGAGAGAGAGTTGCAGAGGTCACGGAAGAGAGAGGATGCCGCATCAGGGGAGTCAAGATAGATTTTGAAGTCCCCAAGGAGGATATGTTTGGGGGGAGGAGGAGAGAAGAGGAGAGGTAAGCACATTCCCGAGAGGAAAAGGAAGGACCAGAGGGTCTGTAGATAGTAGCGAGAGTGCAAGCGAAAGAAGGGGAGATAGCCTGCAGACTAGACTTTCAAAGGAAGAGTAGGATTGAGTGGGGATGATGGCCAGGGCCGTCACAAGGGGAGACAGGGGGGGCAAACTGCCCCGGGCCTCGCGCTCAGGGGGGGCCTCGCGCGAGCGGTGCGGGCGGCTTGAGCGCGAGGCCCGGGCGGCTTTGTATTTTATTAAACAACATCTCCTCTCCAGTCCCAGTGACTGACAATTGTTTGTTTTCACACAGAACCTCGGGGCCTCCCGAGTCGCGCGTGAGTCGCGCGCGCGGCCCCGGCGGCTGTGCATTTTTGAACAACATGATGCATCACATCGATCTGAGATCTCCAGTCCCAGTGACAGATATCACAATTGTTTGTTTTTTCTCTTTCACGCAGAACCAGGGGTGGAGGGGTTGGGCTGGCTGGGGCGGGGGGCTGAGGGAGGGGGGGTTCAGCATAAATCAACAAAGCAAGGTAACACTCATTGTTACCTTGCTTTGATTTGCAGCATGCATGCATGATGTATGCATCATAAATTATGATACATGCATCAGGCAGCATGTATTTGCAAACCAATTATGCAAAATTGCAAATTGCAAACAACAAGAGGGCTGGGGCAACCTGAGGGCTGTGAGGGACGGTCCGGTGCTCAGGAGTCAGGCCCGGCCCCGGCTTCCGCTCTGTCGGAAGAGAGACAAGATAACAAGTGTTTCTTTGCAATTGCAAAGATACGATTCACACCTGGCCTCCTGGGCAGCAGTCTGCTGGAGCCAGGCTGCCTGAAGGGGAAAGCGGCGCCGGTGTGCACTGTGCACATGAAAGACTTTGAAAGTTGCTACTTACACTTGCTAGCAACTAATGGCCAGGCCAAATTGAAATGCTAGGGCGCCCGCCCCTATATTCTGCCCTCTGACCCTTCTGCCCTCCCTGACACAGACTAGTAGCTGGCATTCAACAGGTGCTGACTGCTGTGCACATAGAGAACTGGGCTGCAGTCAGAGCCTCAGCCACGCACAGAGGAGGACCAGTGCCACAGCCAGGACTCAGGAGTCCTGTCCAGGACAGACCACCAGGGAGGACTCAGTGGACCAGGTCAAGGAGGAGGCAGCCAGGAGGCCAGGCCAGGTCCCGGGGAGTCCAGGAGAGAGACCATCGAGACAGGCCCAGGACCACAGTGAAGCAGCGGCGGGCCACCCGCCAGTGCGCTACGGTACCCCAGCCCAGCCCAGGAGGGCATACAGCGGCGCCGGCAGTCGGCACTCAGGCAGCCACACCACCACACCCTGTCCCAGGCCGGCCACCGGCACAGTCGAGGCGAGGGCAGGCGACAGCAGCCAGTGTCAGTGACAGACACTTGGAGGTAAGAGAAAAAATGTCTGACTGTTGCTTTATATGGGGTAATGTTCGTGGCTCTAGTTCAGAGCAGTTTGCCAGCTGTTGTACTTGTCCCTTAGCGCGTTCGTGGAAACTGTGTACCTTGGTTTCATCTCCACAGATTACAAAATGATAAATAGCTTCGTGATCGATCTAATCTTCAGGAAAATAGATGTGGCAGGGTAGGAATTGTGGGGGGAGGGCGTTAGTAGTGGATGGAAGGAGGGGTACATGGAGTCTGCCCCAGAAGAAAAACAAAGAAAAAACTCACAATGAAACCTACCCTGAACTGAAGTACCTTACAAATTGTAATTTGTGGGGATGAAATGTTGTTGAACGGCAACAATACTTGAAAACCACGGCCACCTTTGGACTGAGATGTTGAGCATACGATCCGGGAACGCGCATTTTCAGTTTAATGAGGCAGCGCAAGTCGCGCAATACGCTTGACAGTAATGGTCCTTAAGTAAAGAGCCTTGACCTGTGACTTGGTGCGGGTGCCAAAGGTTATCAGTATCGGTTCGCCATGTGCATGGAACAATGCAGTTGCCTAATGCGATGCAGATAGCTCGCCGTGTTCCGTGCAGTGGCTGAGAATCATACTCGCAATACAGTTTTCAAACTGAATTTCTTGGGGGGCCAAGCAGTTTTACTGTTAAATGCGTATCTCTCCCTCTCTCACTCCCCTCCTTATCTCTCTCCCCCTCTCTCTCTCTTTCTCCCCTCCGTATCTCTCTCCCCCTCTCCCACTCTCTTTCTCTCCTCCTTATCTCCCTCCTCTCTCTCTCTCTCTCTCTCTGCCCTCCTTATCTCTCTTTCCTCCTCCCCCCCATTCAATCCATATTTGCAATGTGTGTCAATCTGCCCACCTACTCTTCGGCCCCTCTCTGTGTGCCTATGTGATGAGAGTCTCTGACTCTCTCTCTCTTTCTCCCCCTCCTGGTCTCTCTCTCTCTCTGTCTCTCTGTCTCTCTCTCTCTCTCTCTCTTTCTCTCTCTTTCTCTCTCTTTCTCTCTCTCTCTCTCCCCCCCTACCTCCCCCCACCCATTTCTCCATTCAATCTCTAGTTGCAATGTATGTCAATCTGCCCACCTACTCTTCGGCCCCTCTCTGTGTGCCTATGTGATGAGAGTCTCTGACTCTCTCTCTCTTTCTCCCCCTCCCGGTCTCTCTCTCTCTCTCTTTCTCTCTCTCTCTCCCTTTCTCGCTCTCTCCCCCCCTTCTGCCCCCCACCCATTTCTCCATTCAATCTCTAGTTGCCATGCATGTCATACCTGCCCACCTACTCTTCGGCCCCTCTGTCTGTGCATATAGTGTTCCCTGATGTCACCTCTGCACCTGTCCTTCTGTCCGTCCAGCCATTGCATCATGACTTGCTCATGCACTCTGCCCTCCTCTGTTTGTCCGCCTGCTCTTTGCTCAGTCTGTCTGTCTGTCTGCACCTCTCTCCTCCGGTCTTTGCATATTCTGCCTGTCTTCCAGGCCATCCTTTCTGCGGCCCTGTCTGTTGGTCTGTCCATCCGGTCCGATGTTTCTGCATATCTCTCCCCTAAACCTTCGGTCTCTTTCTTTCTCTGTCAGCCTGTCTATCTATCTTCTGTTTACTCTGTTTCTCTCTATCTCTCCTGCCATCCATCATTAAAATCTTCCATATGTCCATCTGCCCATTCGGCAATACTTTTGTGAATCTGTCCGTACACCCATTCTTCACTCACGTGTCTGTCCGTCCGTCCGTCCGTCCGTCCATCCATCCGTCCCCGCTTGCTGCATTGCATCTGTCCACTTATCCGTCCAGCCCTCAACTCTTTCCCCACCCCCTCTCCCATCCGCACCTCTTTCGAACCATCATCCATCCATCCGCTCACCCATAAACACATGCATCCACCCATGCATGAATCCATTCATCCATCCATCCATTCACAGGGCTTTCTCTCGCCCCTGCTGGCTGCTACGAAGGGACTGCATTCAGTAATTCACCTCATGCAGAGATCTGTGTGCCAGCTGCCGAGCAAGTTGCCCACCCACTCATCCTTCTCAGGTCCATCAGTAGTACTTGCTTTGTTGAATATAGCGCTTTCTGCAATCGTGTTTGCACTTCGTGACGCTCTAAACACAGGCTTTGCTATTACATTTGCAATGGCGCTAAACGGTGAGTGCGGTTCACTTCAGAAACAGTATCGGCTATTAAAGCCTTTGCAAACCTTGGTATAGTCTAGGCGCTACATAACCTAACAGTTATTGTGAAAATAGGAAGTGTCACCAGGAGTGCTTCCATAAAGAGTTGCATGACAGTCGGTACAAAGAAGTACAGTGCAGCTTCAGAGTATAGCTTTAAGTCAAAATTCACAAGTGTATTTAGTATCGGTGAAAAGTGCAAAACAGCGGGTCCACCGTGCCTAAAACCCTCCCCGTGCCCTCCCTGATCTATTCTATACGCTATGATGTTTGGATACTGACATTGTTGGCATTAGTATGGGCACGGAGAGTGGTGACCAGTCGTGCAGGGCCGTCACAAGGGTAGGACTGGGTAGAACTGGGGCAAATAATTGTCTTGGGCACCAATGAAAAAGTGGCCATACTCGCAAATGGCTGTTCATTCCTTTTATGACAGACTGACTAGTACCGAAGGGGGAGTTTTCTGATGAAATAGGATGCAAATTGTGCAATATAAACAATATTTATCCAGCCACAATGGTCAGAACTACTAGCCGCATAGTAAAGTAACTCATCAAACTGGCCCAGCCAGAGAGGTGCAGTGCAGTGCTCTCTCTTCGCACTGAGTTTTTATTACTACTTAATATCTAAAAGTAATGCTACTTTTTCGGCATACCTGTACTTTCCAAGTACAAATGTCGGCTGGGCTAATTAGCCTTTCATCTTTCTGAGGTTGATAAATGATGTACCATTCAATAATACCTACTTTTACTCTTTCAGTGCTTAGAAATTGTTTCAGAAATGTTGCTTAGCCAATACCCAATACATCAACGTCCCTTGGACAAAAGATGTACTTTCTCTAAGGATGAATGAATATTTTTCCTTTAAAGATCTATTTCCATTTGCCTTTTATGTAGAATTATTTACCTGGGAGGACATGGGTCGTACACGTGATATCGGAAGAAAGCATGAAAGTGGGTCTGTGAAAAGACAAAGAAAATTGCAACGTGAAAAGGCCCTAACAGAAGGAAGAAGGACTCTACTTGAATTTGGTATCACAAAGACTGCAAAGAAGGCACCTATCTCCCAAGCAGAGGAGCAGATACCAGAAACTGTTCAATCACACGAGGAAGAGAGGATCCACCAGGACAGCGTAAAAGAACATGTAGTTGAAGATCAGGAACCTACATGTTCAACTAATCAGCTTGCATTGGCTCAATTATCAGAATTGCAATCTCATCCTCAATTACAACCTGACAGTGGTACAGAAGAATGTCTTAACATAGCAGTTGCTGCTGTACAATTAAGACAAACAGCCACAAATATTTCTTCTGATCCAGGAACATGGGGAGAGATTCTTACACAAGATGAAATTGACTTTCTCATTAAAGAAGGACCACCAGTAATTAAGGCTAGTGGTCTCCCAAGAGATGGTGATAATAGAAAGTTTCCTAAAACTGTACTCTCCAGTGTTCTCCCCAATGGCGAACAATGTTTTCGAAACTATCTGTGCTGGAGTGAGAGGAAAAAAGCTTTATTTTGTTTTCCATGTCGCTTGTTTTCTAACGAACATCCTGCACAAAGATCACGCTTATGTCTTCCAGATGGATACATGGTTCGCAGATTTGGTGCTTATAAAAAATTACATGAAAAAATAGAACTAGATGAGCAAAGCAAACCTCATGTGTTTGCATTTCTACAATGGCAAAATAGACTGACGTTGCTATGCAAACAGCAGTGGTTAATAAGGTCCAGAAATGGAAAGGATTGCTGGAACGCTACCTTGATGTGACTCTCTTTTTGGCGCGCAAGACCCTGTCATTTAGAGGCAGTAGTTCTTTAATTGGTAGTCTGCAAAATGGAAACTTTCTTGGTCTTCTGGAACTTTTAGGAAAGTATGACAATTTATTAGGAGACCATTTAAAAAAAATTCAGGCGTCTCAGGAAGCTGGAGAAAAGACAGTACATTATCTTTCAGGCACTTCTCAAAATGAATTTTTATCACTGTGTAGTGAACAAGTCAGCAGAGAAATTATGAAAAGAGTAGCAAAAGCAAAGTATTATGCATTGATCAGTGATGCTACTCCAGACATAAGCCATATGGAGCAAACAACCATAATTTTGAGATACACAGAATTTGACATGGCCTCAAAAAGTTGGACAATTGAAGAAAGATTAATTGAGTTTCTGGAGAATGAAAAGAAGACCGGTGTTGAGATTGCCTCACTCTTGTGCTCTGTTTTAGAGAAACACAAAGTTAGTCTTGCAGACTGTAGAGCACAGGGGTATGGCAATGGGTTAAACATGGCTGGAATATACAAAGGCGTTCAGGCTAAAATTCTTCGTAGAAACAAATGTGCACTCTTCTCTCCTTGTGCAGCGCATTGTCTCAACCTCTGTGGAGTCCATGCTGCCGAAATATGTTCTGAATGTGTGACATATTTTGGAAGCATACAAAAGTTATAAACACTTTTCAGCTGTAGTCCAGCAAGATGGAAAATAGTTAATGAAGAAATGAAGATTACCTTCAAGTCACAGTCTCAAACGAGGTGGAGTGAAAGACTTGATGCTGTAAAACCAGTCGCCAAACACTTGCCATCTGTTATTAAAGCACTTGAGAGAGTTTAGGCACAAATCAATTTAACACAAGATGCAAAGGCTGAAGCAAAATCGCTGCAGCTTTACTTTTCTTCATTTCCTTCAATCTTGATGTCCTGAATATGGTTTAAAATTCTTCTGTCTATAGATCATGTCAACAGAGTGTTACAGCAAAAGCAGCTCTGCCTTTCCAAGTCAGTGCAGCTAGGTAAGCAACTTGTGTCTGATCTTAGAAATCTTCGTGATTCATGGCCAAAAATACTGCATGAAGCAACATTAATTGCAACACATTTAAACATCCCAGCAGAATTTCCAGCTCGACGGATAAAGAAATGGAAAACAATGTTTGATGACACACCAGAAGAGCCATTACCGCCTGGAGACAGACTTGAAACACTTGGAGAAACCACTTTCCGCAGAAATGTGTTCTACAGAGTGGTTGATAATTTGGTTGAAGAAATGAGCAAGCGCTCAAAGACAGCAGAACAGATTTATGGCAAATTTTGCGTATTGCGGAACTTTGACCAAATGGATCCAGAATCTATTCACAGCAAAGCCACCAATTTGCTAGAATTTTATAAAGAGGATTTTTCTGGACAGCTCATAGATCAACTTAACCATCTGTGCAGTGTGGGGAAAACACTTCTGAACCTCAAATATTGTACAGAACTTGATCCTCTACATTTATTGAACACAATATACAAGGAAAATGTGGAAAATTAATTTCCACAGGTGTGCATAGGACTTCGGATTTTTCTAACAATCCCAGTTAGTGTTGCTACAGGGGAACGTTCCTTTAGCAAACTGTCATTAATCAAGAACTACCTACGGTCAACAATGGGCCAAGAGAGATTAAATAGCCTATCTATTTTGTCAATTGAAAATGCACTGGCTTCCAAAATTGACTACAAAAGAATTATTTTTTCATTTGCAGAGAAGAAAGTCCGAAAGTGGAACTTACGGTGAAAGCTGGGTGGCATGTGTTCATATATTCCATTTATGACATATTTATATATAGAGTTGTAATACAAGTTACTTCAGAAAGTCCCTTTTTAAAAATAAAATTCATGCAAATCTATATTTAATGTGTATGATACAAAACCAAGCCTGGAATAAACCTTTCTTCAGCTTAGAAACATGGCTTTGCTTTAGTTGATTTTCAGTCATAAGACTAAACCATATTCGAGTTCTTCCGTAAATAAACTCAAGTAGAGATTTCTCGCTTCACTTATTTACGGTGCCACTGGCCAAGTGCAGAAAATGAAGGGGCCTCACCAAATGTTTTGCCCCGGCCCTAACCTCACCCTGTGACAGCCCTGATGATGGCGGCAGGGACACCACTCATGGAAGATCAGAGCCACTCCACCACCAGATCAAGAGGGTCTGGGGTAGGATATGATCTTGTAGCCATCAGAATGGCCTTGAACCAAGTCTCAGTAAGGGTGAGGATGTCACCTGAGAGCCCTGGGCCATGATAGTGCCAATGTGATGGACAATAATGGTGCATTTGGAGGAAGCGAAGTGAGCCAAGAACTCTTCCCATCTAGTGCCGTTAATAACGGGTGACGAGGAGTGAGGGGAGAGGACAGAGACCATGTAAGGGGTCCATAGGTTATTTGGACAGTAAATAGAATGTCAGTGATAGTTTGTCGGGAGAAAGCAATGGTGCAGATTTCTGCGATGGGCTGACCAGGGTTGGATCTTAGGAATGCCTTTTTTAGATTTTTCTTCACAGACTTTGTGTGAGAGGGGGGTAGGAGACGGAGAGACAGTTTGAGAAAATAGGGCAGACTAAGAGCACTGTGGTGGGAGGAAGCAGGAGGAGGGAGAGGGTCAGAATCACTATGCAGTGATAGAATCGCACAAGGTGGCAAAGCAGACAAAAAACAAAGGTGGGCTGCAGATGCTAAGGTGTGTAGAAACATAGACAGGAATTGTAAATGTACAGAAGAACGATTTTCAAAACAAAGCACTCTAAACACACAAAACGAAAATGGCTGCACATATGTAAGGACACATAAATTAGATTTTTGCTCAAAGGCACATTTAAGCACACACAACGAAAATGACTGTACAGATGTAAGGACGCCTATATTAGATTTTTTTGCTAAAAGGCATACCATGCACTCAAAATGAAAATGGCTGCACAGATGGAAGGTCCACTCTAAAATACGTTTTTGGCTAGACATGCACTCAGAGGCATGAGAAACAAGGTGATGATGTTGATTGGTGCTCTACAGAAATAATAGAAAGGTAGGGTGGAAAGGATCATGCCACAGTATCAGCAGGGATAGTGTCAAGGAGAGTAGGAGAGAGCCTGCAGGTGGACGGTCCTTGGGAGTCGTTTAGGGCTGAGAGGTCCAGCAGGAGATTGCAGGGAGAGGTGCCCCATGCTCCATCACGCTCCGACAGCCTCAGAGTGAGGCCTTAGGAGAGGGCCTTGTGTGGTGGGCCGGCTATAGCTTGCCAGCACACCGATTGGCTTATTGAAAGTAAGGCAAGCCACTCATGTAACAGCCCCAGAAGGATGCTGAAGAGGCACTCCGGTGCTGTAGTATTGGAGGATACTGGAAGTCACCAGGAGACAGGTATGACGCTGGAGTCAGTAGTATACAAAAGTAAGTTGCTTTATTAGAAGTTTCAGGGCTAGTTGGGTGAAGGGAGGTAGGAGCTAAACAGTATGCATCCTCTCAGATCAGTTCTCATCATCCTTAAGCCCCAACTGACATTATTGGAACTCTGATGACCCATAGAGTTCTAGCTGACATCACAGCATTCCACTGTCTGCAATGGTGCACACAGTGCAGGCAGATACTACACATCCCCTTTCCTTCCAATGGAAACACACAAACAGGATAAACAAACCAGGCACTCTGCAATCACCAAATATTCACTACTCATTACAAATCAACCAAAACCATGCCACAATCCCAAACCCTCAAAGCGTATTCAACAATCTTGCATCTAACATTCAACACAACTAAATACACTATTCACCACAAGCCCGAGACTGCCACTCCCGGGCCTGACAGCTGCCACCTCCAAGCACATACAATCATGACCACACTCAACAACCATCAAAGCATATACTCCTTCCACTCCATCTGCCACACAGAGACTTAAGCCTGCCACGCTCGCAGCACAAACGCGTATACACGCAACCATCTAGACAACTCAACTAACAACAGGTATGACGCTGGAGTCAGAAGTATACAAAAGTAAGTTGCTTTATTATATGTTTCAGGGCTAGTTGGGTGAAGGGAGGTAGGAGCTAAACAGTATGCATACTCTCAGATACGGTCTCCTATCCTGAAGCCCCAACTGACATTATTGGAACTCTGATGACCCATAGAGTTCTAGCTGACATCACAACATTCCACTGCCTGCAATGGTGCACACAGTGCAGGCAAATACTACAGGTGCCTGGGTCCACTGCATTGCTGTCGGCCATATTGTAGGGAGAGGGCCACCAGCACTAATAGCAAACCCCCCTGGCCAAAGTAGGTGTATGACCCGAGCACCGGATCACAGAAGGCGCAGCATGCACACACGTTGATAACAAAGCCCAAATATGAAATTGGGCTGCATGTGCTCACATCGTCAGGAGTGCTTCCAAAAAAAGTCAAATTGTGCACAATATCGGAGTGTGGTGGGCCATATTTAGCCTGACGGCACACTGTTTAGCTTATTGAAAGTAAGGCATGCCAATCATGCGACAGCCCCAAATGGATGCTGAAGAGGCACTCTGGTGCCGGGGCCCACTGCAATGATTTTGGCCATGTAGTAGGGAGAGGGCCATCGGCACAAGAAGCAGCACCCCTGGTCAAAGGTGGTGCAAGACCCCAGTGCTGGCTCACAGATGGTGCAGTATGCACACATGTTGCTAACAAAGCCCAAATATGAAATTCGACCGCATGTGCTATCGTCGTCAGGAGTACTTGCAAAAAAAGTCAAATTGCGCATCAGTGTCCAGTGCGCTTACCTGGCAGTGCTGGGGTGGTCCATGGGAGAATGCTGCCTCGTGTTCATGGAGAGAAGGAAGGAAAGTGTCTGCAGTCACAGGCGAGCTGAAGGAAAAAAAACATTGGTAACTTCTATGGTGAAAAAAACCATTGAAAGCAGGTCTATAATAATGGTAACACCTACCTTTCCCATGTTATTAATCTTGTAACCAGAAACTGTCCCACAACAAGAGAGTGGGCCTCATTCCAACCCAGGCGTTAAGAGGTTTACAGCGCCGTAAACGGCGCCGACCCTTAACACCTGATTACAAGGTACTGTAAGAGGATTCAATTCAACACTACAGCTAAGTCAACGCCTAGTCTATAATACTGAATGAAAACCCTTATTGATATATCCTTATGTCCAGTTCATGCATTCTGGATGACTACCCCTATATAACACCCCTCTCTTGGAATCCTCCTGACCCCACTGAGCCAAGAAGTAGTTCTGTTTTGCAAGTTAAAGGTTTATTTGATAACTTAAACAATATATATTATATCACGCGTTATAATAAATTAATAATTGAATATCACACTTAATCTGATATGATAAAGATTAACAACGGAGAATCTGGCACTAGCACACTTCTTTATAATCACTAAGGAGTTGACATGAAATGGATGAGATAGCAACGATACTTTTATGGTTTCAAATGGATGCAATGTGGAATGAAATGCAGTACAGAAAATAACTTGATAGAATTTCAGCAAAGACAATGTAATCACTTTCTTGTACAATTTACCCCCCCTTTTATGCAATGCAAGGAAATGGAAGGAAGGCACACAATTCTCAGAAATGCAATTCAAATGTAATTCAGTTCACCCAGCAACTTAGACTACAGAAGTTTAAAACACAGGCAAAATGCTTTAATATGTGCTGGCAATGATGTGAAAAATATATGCTAAAATGCTTTTAATTCCCTCTAGAGGTTCAGGGTGAGTGGTATCTAGTTAATATTAGTCCAGGCTCACACTAGCAATGATTCAGGGATGATTAGCAGGTTAAACGAATTTCTGGCAAATGGAAGGCAAGCAGCAGCAGATTTTTACACGTGGAGAAATTTGCAAATCGCGGCAAAATGTCAAATCGCGGCAAAATTTGCGAATGCGCCGAGCGCGATTACAGAGGAACTACAAGGACTATCACTATCGTTTTGGGGTCCTAGGAAAGCCTAGGATCTCAGCTTCCAGTTGAAAGTTACTGCAAGTCTCTAGCACAAATGGTCACGGAGATATGAGCGATTAAATAAAGGTCGTTTTTCAGATTTGAAATTTTAAAGTTCAAAAAGACAAGTGCAGCTTGCAACTAGAAAATGACAAGTGACAGCTTTACAAATGACAGGAGACAGTTAGGAGACAGTTCTACTTAGATTAAAATAGATTGAATTATATTATTTTAACTAAGAGATTGGTTCTGCACAGTTTTGCTGGGTACTCACAATATCTTTAGAAATATGCCTTGCCACGGATCTGGTCAGGTTTTGGACTGGACTCCGGTTCAGCTCTCTGCACTTCACAGTGATCTGGGTCAGCTCTCTCTGGTTCTGCTAACAGTGGTCTGGATCAGCTCTGCTCTGCTGGTCTGGTCTAGATTTCTGGTTCTGGATATTTGATAGATTTGAAGTCTCTATGTCTGCTCTCTGAAGGTTGATGGAGGTAAAGTATGGATTTTCCCGGCAGAGCTTCCAGCTGCAAATGGATTTGAAGGTCCCTATCTGTCCTGTCTGTCTGCTTTTATGTGTTTTCAAAATGGGTGTGTGTGAGCAGCATCACTAGCCAGCCCCTCTCCACTTGTCATTGGCCAAGCTTTCATTTCTCCCCTGATTGGGGGAGCTAGGTTGTGTCAGAGTGATGTCATTTTACAGCCTGCAGAAAGTCCACTCCTCCTGTCAACTTACACACAAATCTAGATTTGAACCAAATACATATTTGCAGAGGTACATATTGTTTTAAAATTACACGCACCCATCATGCATTACAGGAGGTTTACCCTGTTCAAACTCTGCTCTTCCTGGGGGCTTGCATTCAGAAATGGCAATATTTGCACTTTTTAACTGGTTTGCAATTTTGGACATTAACCCAAATTTACACACATGTGCGCAAGGAGTATGGACATTAGTTGATGAAGTGTCAGATTTTTCACATGCACACATTTTGAGTAATATCCTATTTTCCGCTAAAACTCCCCTGAACATACCACCGGTTCTAAAAACCTCTTAAAATGTGGGCAGAAAAATCACAAGAATTATGGTATCATTTATAAAATTTTCACATGTCCGTACTATGAGTTATTCATCTTTTTAGAGTTATGTTCTGGCCCCAAAGGGGTGTGGTTTTCCTCCAGCACAAGGTTGAATTTCTGGTTTTTCCAGTTCTGCCAAGCCAGCTTGCTCTCACATGCAGTGCCCCTCCCCTGTGCTTCGAGGAGAAATCTCCATTTACGACTCCCGCCATAAAACATTTGTCAAGACAGGGCTTTGTTCAATTTCCTGCAGAGCCCAGGTAATTCAATCAGGGAAGTGTCATATCCCTTTTGGTGTGAGCAGCAAAAGGGCAGCTAGGCCTGGGAACACAGCTGTGACTCAAGTTTCACTCCTGATGGGGGTAGTTGCCAGGCAAATTGGAATCTCTTTAAGCCAGTTTTTAGCTACATGTCATTTCTGTTCCCCAGTTTCTGCATTCAAATAAACTAACAATTTCACATATGCAGCTAGAATGCTGATTCTAAGTTTAAAACTATGACATTTAAACAATTGCAACCTATGTGACACTCAAAAGTAGGTCACTCATTTCTCTTAAACATTGAGATTTTTAATGTCTTTCAGTCCAAATTTACTTAAACTGCTGAAATCCACAGCTCAGCCAGTCTTGTTATAAACCTTCAAGTCACTTCAGAATATAACTTTACATTGGATCCACCTCTTAGTAAGTCTTTCTTTGGCATGTTTTGGGTTCATTTATTCAGTTTTCTACAAAAAAGTAAAATCTGGTGGTTTTAAAATGCCGGCTTTTGGATAGTGGTGAGTACTGGTAATGCACCCCTTTTTGGGATTTAAGAAAATTAATTCCCAACAGTTATGGGTTTGCTTTTGGCAATCAGCATTGCCATTCCCAATGGTTTCAGACTACTGTGTGGGTAGTCCAATGGTGGTTTTAGGCAGTGTCCTTCTGTGCCCATAACATCGGCAAAAAAATGAGTGGCAGCCTATTCTTCATGCATTTCCCTGTGCATTTTCTGGGAAGCTCTGGCCATCATGATGTTTTCATGTCAGTACTGCACAGTTTTGAGGTAGGGCTCGGATGCATGGGTAAATACATCCCACAGTACCTTAGCGCCATGGTGAGTTTAACGCCTGCTTTTTGCAGGCGTTAAAATCCATGGCGCTAAGGGACCTTGGAGATAATTACGGCACCGTAATTTACGGTGCCGTAATTATCTCCTTCCCCACTCCCATTATGCCCTATGGGGCAAAAATGGGAATGGGGAAGGGTAACTGGGAAATGGGGACTTACCGCCCCACTCACCTTGGAATGGGGCGGTAAATCCGCCAACCACCATGGCGTAAACATAGTTTACGCCATGGCGGTAAAGGTACGACCCAGGCGGTAACTTACCGCCTGGGTCGTAATGAGGCCCAGTAAGTTCAGTAGCTAAACAAGGGAGATATTCAAATCAATCACGGTCACCACCATATTATCTGTGTATGCCCGGTTATTTTTTTTTTACTGAATCTTACTTGTGAGACACTGCACGAATTGCACAATCGATTGCCACTAGCAATGAAACCAGAGCCAAATTAAAGATTGTAGGGAAAGCAGACTTTCTTCCCTTGTCCTTCTTTCAAGTGTGAACTTCGCTGGCTAAAGCCTGCTTGTGGAGACGCATGTACTAGCCGATGCATGCAATGCTTTAAACAAGCTCTGAAAGTGTTGACCAAAGCCAAAGCGTTCCAATGTAAACTCCAAGAACTCCCAACAGACTTGGTTGAATGCCTTATCGGCACCCAAAAATGAAGATACTGCAACGTTTTCCTTTCCCTTATATACACGATGGATGTCTACAGCAGTCCCACATTGCTATTGCCATGTCGCCCCTTAACAAATTCACATGAGAAGCACATATCAGTTTGCTTGCCATCTTTTCCACCTGAACCACAAACATTTTGCCAACATTTAATTATACAAACTTAGGAGGGAGGTGTAGCTTTAGTTAGCACACTCTCTCCTCTCCCTTCCAGATTTTGGAATACGGCTGATCGAGTCCATCTTCTAGGACACTGGACATAGTTTCCTAGCGATAGATTATTCTTATCTTGCCTATAACAATGGGACAAGCAACAAGCAGGCTAGAAAACTGTTGAAAGAATTCAATGGGAAAGCTTTCCAGACCTGTGACTAGCATTTAATCATGAGTATGACCATAATAGCATCCCTCACTTCATCCATTGAAATCTCGCCATTCAACTTGTCTCTCTCCACATTGCTTAATTTATGGAGTTTTGCTCAATAGAAAAAAAGCCTGCAAGTCGGCCTGCAGTGACTTAGTATCTGCCCTATAAAAAATTATATGGTACAACTCATGTGTGGCCATCTCATTGTGGCCATGTTCCTGAATATTTCACAACATTTATATGGGGTGCAGGACTTCATTCCTCACTTCTACTTCCACCACGCATCCCCAAACTCCAAAATTAAATAAATTGTAACCTAACCCTGCACCCCCCTAAAAATGCTGCAAAAATGGCTTGGATGAGTTGGACCATATGAGGTGAGCAGATACTCTAAACTTTACTGCAACATTTGGCTCTATTGCCAGTCAGCTTTGGTTGCGATCATGATTGAACAATATAATAGTACTTGTGCACTCCCGATTTGTAACCTTATTTGATAGAATAAACCCACACAGATTTCCTGCCATGCGCGGAGGCAGTGATATTTGCGGGTACCTTGCCATGACGCGACTTTCACCAGGAGTGTGCAGGCTCCATGGAGAGGACGGGAACGAGAGAAGAAGAATGGTCCACCTGCTAAATGTGGTGGTGAGTCCACAGGTGCCCCAGTACCACCAAGGCCCACTAGGGCTAAGAAGGGCCAGCCTGCAGAGCAGGCACAGGCAGAAGCGCATGAAGAGGATTAAGGAGACGGGGCCACACAGGAAAGGCCCTTCACAGATGAGGAGCTTCTTATCATCACTGATTGCGTTCAAAAACACCATGTCGACATGTACCCTTGGGTTGGCAGTACTTTTCCTGTGCCTAAGCGGTTGAGGATGTGGCAGGAGGTCATAAATGTCATCAATGCCTTTGGGGTGGAAAGGAACACAGTGGAAAAGTTCCACAAGAGGATGGTAGACCTCATGAGGTGGACCAAGGAGAAGCTCAGCAGCAATGTGGCCTTTGCCGAGGCTACTGGAGGTGGATCACCACATATGATGAGCTGGGAGATATTGACACCTCTGCAGCCACATCAGGTGTCATCTGTGCATGATGTGTGTGCTTTCCTCAACACATCATATGCTCTAACATGTTGTAGCATAGTTGTCTGTGTTTCCTTCTTACCAATCCATGAGTACTACAGTAATGCATCTATGCCCACTTCCATCACATGTTGTGCATCCTAGAAGGTGGATGCTTGAACCATGTTTGTGGTTGACATTGATCTTACAGCACGCATTACTGTATACAGAATGTTTTAGATGAATCATTTTATGTGGCAATCGCCTGCAAGACACATGTCATTGGACACACTCAGTGTCATGCTTGTGGATACTGCATTGTGTACGCAAATTGCGACCCACATGGAATAGCAATAAGCAGGGGCCGATGTCAGAGTCATCTTTTCAATGGCCCTGGTGGCCAGTGGAAATGGATGAGCGACAATGTAAGCGAGAAGTTACATGAGGGTTTGTTCCCGACAGAAAGTGTAGTGGTTGGCCAAAAGATGTTTGGTGAGTGAATTTCATTCCACTCTTGGAGTGTCGATTATTCAGTGGTCATAGAAGTGCACACTGGTCATATCCATGTTGCACTCTCCTCACACACTGCCAAGATGCATGTAAGCGTAGATAACCACAAATCTGCCCTTCGTCAATCTGGCGAAGGTGATGATGGGGATTGTGGCAACACAATTTCCTGCATGAAGGTTTTGCCAGAAGGAGAAACTTTGATACTTCCAGATGTTGCAAGTAGGCATGGATGCGGTACAGGTGGGTCTCAGCAATTTAGCATGGAACTCCATCCTTCTACTGTTAGACCTTCCACTCTCATACATGTATGTATGGACGCCTAATCCTCCAATCTGTGGCTTGATGTAGTACCTAATATGCACCAACATGATTACACAGAACATTCAATGTTAGTCAGCTGTGCCTTCCACATTTCTGAATGCCCAGTTTCAATGTCTGATGTATGCTTGGTGGGCCCTATTGCTTCTGTATGCATTTGGATTCACATTTGCATGCTCAGCTGGGTAGATAGGGCTCTGAATTTTGTTGTCTGACTTTGTGCATGTGAGGAAACAGAAGATGAGGAGGAAGAGGTGAATGAGGCACGACCATCCACCAGTGCAGACCGGGTGCTGTGCCTGGTGCAAATCCCCCCCTGTTGCAGTACATCATCAGCAGGCTTGCCAACTCGTCCTCCGATGATTCTGCCATATTTGATGTTGAAGGCATACTGAGGGAAATGGTGGAGAATCCACCACTGAGATGTGTGAATGCTGTGGAGCTATTTGAGTTTCTTGAGGATGCTGAGTCAGTGGAGGAGACCCAGGAGACTCTAGACCTGGCAGTGCATAGGCCAGCATCTATGGTGGATTCTGTGTATGCAACATTGCCTGCTGCAATCATGGTGGCAACAGAGTAGCCTGATGCCAGTGGGGGAGCGGTTGTAGATCAGCCTATGGCTGTGCACTCACTACAACAGGCCTGGACTTCGGCATCCCAGCTTAAAAGGACATGCACACGTAGTGGACATGTGCCTGTCGAACACTTGGAGTGGGAGGTGAAGTTCAGGTCCTGCAAAAGAGGGCCACAGACAACCATGGCCGGGCAGAAAATGTAATCTCCTCAAATGGTGCACACACTGCAGAGCTACAACTAATGTGGCAGAAGAGGAAGAAGGACATGCAACATCAGAGGCAGATGACTTGCAAGGAGGGCAACTGCTTTGAGGCTAACCCTCCATGATGAGGGTGTGGCTGAAAAGGATGTCCACCGTCAAGAGATGCATACCTTGCGGCAAACTCTCAACAAGCAGTTGGAGATGTCAAGTGTCAGCATGTATACTGACTCCTCAGTCACTCACGACAGCCATCATCATGACCATGTTGCAATTGGGTCATTCATGTACATATCCCTCTTATGAATGGATGTTGCCATTGAGGACCAGGCTTTGGTTATGCGCGACCAGAGTGCACCATCCCTGAACGCAACCCAGGATGGGGGTTTCAACTGAACAATGCAGATGATGGGATTAGACATGTGACCACACACCCCTATCCTCTTACCACCACCACCCCTTCTTCATGCACCCTGTTGTCAATGAGGCAGTGGAGGGAGCATGGATTATGTTCCTTTATTTTTTTCCCACGTCCATGGTGGACTGCATTTTTTGTATCCTCATTTCATGGCCATTGTGCTCTAGAGGGCAGGGACTCAATTATTCATGCTACTGGGCATATGTTTGAGCTGTGGGACTGAACATGAAGCCATGTTCAGTGGATACTACTGATCTAGTGTTGTGGACTTCTACAGCCTCCCACATACAGGTGAAAGTTCCATTCAACATTGATGTGTATGTGTGCAGTCTGTCAGACAGACTCCTTTAGCTGAGCCAAACAAATGTCCAATGTAATTTCAGGTATTGTGCCTCATCCAGTGCCCACACTCCATGAGAGGACACCCTGAGCAGGGTATCCAGTGATTTTACAAATAAAAAATAAAGAATTTTAAACAAATAAAAAACAATGAAAAAATTCAGATTGTTTCTAAAAAATATATGTGGGTTTGGGGTAAGGGGGTTACATCTGGTGGGGAGCGGGTTGAGGTGGGGTTTTAAACATGGGGAAATGGGAGGCTTGGTGGGGGGACCTCACCCCCCAAAAAAAACAATTCAGGATTTTGTTTGTTGTTTTGGGTTTGGTAAATGTTCATTCTTCATTTTTTGATCAGTTAAAATCACATAGAACACCTGAGCAACGTATTTCCACCAAAGACCCCATTCCATCTGCTGGACACTGTCCTTCCTAGCACCAATGTGAGGCCCACTATTAGGTGGACTTGATGCGGGATTCACAGCACAACAGCAGTAACACTAGGTGAGGTTGTGCACTGTCATGCATTTCCATGGCTGCTGACATATGTATCCCAATAGTGTCATGATGTGGCACATGTAGGGTTGAACATGTATAATTAAATATGGTGATGATTGGGTGATGTTCACTGTCACTGGAGATGCTAGATGTCCTACATAATTGTGTTTGTGCATGTCTCCTTGATAAGCTATGCATGTGTTTTGTGTTACTGGTTACACCTCCACAACTTGCTTGGAGGCAGTCTCCTTGGGATGTTCTTGTGTACATGTATTTGGTGAAGGCTGATGCAGAAGCTTCTTTTTGGTGTGGCATTACATTTACACTCCTGTCATGTCAGCCTTATATGCCATCGCCTGACCTTTTTCATGTCACTCCATATGATGCATGAGCATGCAACACACCTAACTCTCACAATCAATCTAAGAAGATGACCCACATGACAAGTATGCATATGGATGATGTGGGAAGTATGCAGTGAGGTGTGGGTGTTTGAGGCCTAGATGTCTTTCTCATGTGTCATTTCTAATGTTTGTGCTTTGTTCCCATTGATGTGATCAAGAACTGTTGATGGTGAAGGGTGTGTAACCTTACATCATTTGTGTATTATTTGAGTGGCTACATTGCTTTCTGGAAGATTTGGAGGGCATCTTCATGATAGGACAAGGGATATGTTGAGGTTATCAGACACATGCAGGAGGAAGGGATGGGTGGGCAGCTGTCGATTTTCCCCATTGCAGGAGCACATACATGGCAGTGCTGAGTGGATGTGAGGATGAGCAGCCACAATGGGGCAGATGGACCCATCATCAAGATGACAATCAGGTGAGACATTTTTGTTGCACTTGATGCATGCGACTCAAGGGTACACATGGTATGGAGACATCATGCCAAGGGATGGCTTTTCAATATTTGGAATGTTGGGCCTGTTACATAGAAACTTGTATTTCTACTTGAAAATACTGTGGCTGTGGTTTGTGCACTTTATGTGATGGATGTCGATTAGATAGCATTGTACTTTAATCATATGGGGTACACACTGTTTGCAAGTCCAAGACACACATTCTCAGGGTGGTTTTATGAGAAAGCTGGATTAGCCTGATTGCATCATTGAAGGCCACCAGGGATGTGGCTTTACTGTGTGTGTTCCACAGCTGTTGAAATGCATGAGAAGTAGGTTTGTACTATCTTGTTGTGTGTGTCCTGTCCCAGTGCCCTTTGGCCTGCTAAGGGGGTTGGGCGGCACCTGTGGTTGAGGGCCTGCAGCTCTACTGTTCTGCCATGACGTGTGTCAATATTATGCATGACACAATATGCCACAATGATCTTTCATACTACACAGGGTGGATATAACAATATGCCACCTGAGTGGTCAAGGGAGCGTAAGCGTGACTTGAGCACGCCAAATGTGCACTCCACTATGCCCCTAGTGGCTATGTGTGCTGTGTTGTAGTGCGCCTCACCTGTGGTTGGCTGGATTCCTAATAGCTGTCAACAGGAATGATGAGAGCGGGTTGTCACTGTCCCCAGAAAAGGACAAAATGGTTATTAATTGCATGTATTGTAATTTCTTGTGTTTCTGTGTGTCATGTGACTGCTTGTGTGTGTGGAATAGTTGATACACATGAACAAACCAGGTGTTTCGAAAGGTTCCCAGTACAAGGGCTTGGTATATGGGGGAATGCCAGAATATGTAACTATCATGCGTGCATCCTGGGTAATTGGCATTCATGCATGTTGTATCCCTCGGCATCACAGATCACCTGTACATTGATTAAATGACAGTGTTTCCTGTTGCAATAGACGTGCCTGGTCTCTCGGGGGATAGGGGAGGATTTTCTACACTACATGGGTGCAATCAACGGCTCACAGGACCCACGGAAAGTAGGCAACTCCATAACATTTTTGACAAACACTCTGCCTTGGTTGCATTGTGTGTGGCATGTAAATTGTCCTATGCACATGTGTTGGGATGCAGCACAAGACCTGATGGAGGCACCTTGATTGTGTGGGCTGCGATATACTCCCAACTCTGATTGTGGTATGCTGGAATGGTCCAGTGGCCAGGACATGTAAGACTGATAGCACTTTGACCATATGTGCCACATCCTGTGAGCACATGGTGGGTGGTACCAGGTCATTCTCCCACTCCCTGACCAGGTCTAGGATGACACGGGGAGGAAAGCAGTATCTTTCATGCACTTCATCTGGCATCCCAAATAATGTTGTTCATGGATGGAAGATTCTGGCCCTCCTACTCCTCCTTCCATGAAGTGATATCAGTGCTAGCGATAGAGGATCCGGCATTGTGGTAATTGTTTGTTCATTGGGGTTGCATTGCACTTTTTATGCATGGGCCTTCATTGTGCTTTGTGCTTTGTGCTTTGCAACGGGTTGGCGGGTGTCAGTTTGATTGTTCTACTTTAGAGTAAAAGCAATAGCATGTTTTTTTCTGGGAATATGGTTTCCTTAGCACTGGATGGGACATGTTGGTTGTTTGCGCAGTGCCTTCCTCCCCACGGCCATGTTCTTCCTTATTTACCTCCTTTTGGGCTAGATTCACAGAATTAACTGCGTGGTAAATAGGGACTTTGCACACCAAACCGCACACAAAATCCTTTTTGTCGATTCATGGAATCGACTGCTTAGGACTTTTTTGTACTTTGCTGGTACTTTACACAGGCTCAGCACGTCTATGTGTGCAGTCGATTGCCCTGTGCGAGACACCTCCCAGAGTCTGGGCGGAGCCTGCAGAGAGGCCAGAGTAGCAGACGGAACACAGAAAATGGGGAAGAACATGGGAAAATGTGGGCGTCACGAGGGACGGGCCGCAGGCAGTCCAATGCATGCCAACAAATACACACAACATAGTGTATTTGTTGATCTGTCTGTCTGAGCTCTAACCAGGGAAAGGCCCAAGCAAAGCTCTCAATCTATCTACCACCCGAAGGCTGGCGTACAGATAATTGCGCATAGGAATCACCTCTGTGCGGTCAGATCGCATGTTGGATTTAGAGGTGTGTGCACGCAGACGAGGTTCAGCACTAACATAGAGATGTGCATACGCAGTGTAGTGGGGTTCATGAACGGTTTACAGGGTTTCGCACGCAGAGTTGTACCAGATTTATGGAAATGTGTATGCATGTTTTAGGAGTGCCGGTAATAGTTACTAGGGGACGCAGGCAGTGTCCCTGAGGTGCAGACCTGGTTGCAGGGGGGGGGGGTTTAAGGGTGCATGTGTTTGGGTCTGAGGAGCATGCAAAGCTAGCTGTATCTGGCTCTTTTGCATTGCGTGGGGGCGTGTCGGTGGCGTTCTTGCCGCGACTTGCATATACGGTCACTTTAAGCAAACAATTTCATAACTATGCGGAGCACGCAGGAAAACATCTGCGTGCAGGCTCATGCAGAGGCATCTCAGTGCATGGCCTTTGCAGGATCGCTGCCCACTTTTCCATGAATCAGGCCCATAATGATGATTTTTCATGTTCCGCCCCCTTTTTATACTTTGCGCTGGCCCTTCCCGCGCATTGCGTTCAGTTTCACGCAAAGCGCTCCCTTAGAGTTCTACGTGGCAAGGGCCAGTGCAAAGTCCGATCTGTGAATCAACTAAAACCTTTTAGCGTGGTGCAAAGTGTACGTTTGCGGCACAAAATCACTTTGCGCAGCGCAAAACATTTTGAGAATTAGGCCTACAGTCTCTAAAACCTCAAAGAGTTATAAGCTTTCAAGCAAGCCAACAATATTGTAATGTAGAGCTATAACATACGGATCTATTAACAATCGAAACATGAGCCAACAGCTCTAAAATCTTCATTCTGATGACGGATTTGTTTCACATCCGTTTTAGAATTGCGGCCCATTTGCATTGTGTATATTGCACAAAAATCGAATGGGCTGGAAAACAGAGATGCAGACAATCACAGCTAGAACGGAAACAAATGAGGAGTAACCTGTACATTGTGGTCTATTCTTACGCTTGGAGGATGATATGTATGCCAAGGATGATGTGTATGCCATGCACTCGTGCTATGGCATGCTCCTGAAGCTGGTTCTACTGAAGAGTGCACTTGTAGGAAAGAGTCTTTGCAAAACTAAGCTGTATGAGTTTCTTATCTTTTTTCTCCACTGACTTTGGCTTCATAATTTATCATGCTATGTTATCAGAAGCATACACAAATGTTCTATTCACTGACAAACGTAAGAGTTAAGGACACTTCAGAGGGAGTAGACATTCTTCTTAGCTACAGATCAGCATATTGCTAGAGTCAATTGAACAAATAAAACGTTCATGTTTCACAATTCACGTGAACTGCGTACCATGATAGAGTGCAATTAACCCTTGTAACTACAATGCAAGCTCTAGAAAAAAAGATCTTAATATGGTTCTGTACACCTACAGACACTTTGAATCTGCAACACATGTGCCATTAATTATCCGAACATGGCCACTATGCAAATCCCAAATTGATCTGCCCTGAAAGGAGTAGCTTTTTCCACACAGATCTTGTTTCGAAAGGGCAGATAAGTCAAAGTGCAAAAGGCCTGGAAAATAGTGAAGTGCACTACTTTAGCATTGCAGCAAATTACGATACAAAATGGAAAACGATTATAGCTCCGATTAGCATGCCTTTGGCATTAAAGCAACCCTTCGCACACGATTAGCTTCCCCATCAGAATGAGGGTCTGAATGGAAATGAGAAATAACTTTCAATGGGAAACTGCCTTATACTATGTGCCGCGTGATGTTTACTCAATATGACCATTAGATGCGACTCATCTGATTGCATCACTCCCCACCCTCTCCCCCCATACGTGAATCTTGACATTCTTACCCTCCAGAGCAGTGCATGCAGAGTTGACATGCTGGCATTCATTTGAGATGAGACTTCTTCATTCAGCAAGCCCTGGCCACCCACTCTGTTTTACAGGTCTTCTGCTCTCCATAGGTTATTTTAATGATCTGTGTTGCTCCTGAGACACCCGTAAGGTGGGCAGATGCCAGTGAGCCTGTTCCCTATGTCCCCCATATGCCCCATGCACCGACACAGAAAATCTCCAAACTATAGCCACGAATGCAGCAGTGCATAGTGCAACCAGAAAGAGGTGCCGTGCTCTGTGCACCAGCTCCATGTCTGTTGCCTTCTTCACTGAAGTTGGACTCAATACATTGGAATTATTTAGTGGCAACCTAAAGGCAGGAACCTAACTATACTCTTTGTCACTGGTACTTTTTTCACCACATTTTGCTATGACTGACAAGTCTCTGGTAGTTTTATCAACACAGGCAGCATAATAATTTTCAGGCACAATTAGTGCTCTCACAGCAACATATACTTCAGTGACCAAACACACCACGTGTCCACTGCCACACCCCCATTCAACTGCCGGGCTCATACCCACTCTGAAATCTTCTAGTACCAAACACTTCAAGTTGGGTTTATCAATGGGACCAAGAAATAGCTGCTTTTCTTAAATCGGTTCAAGGAAATTAACATGGATGCACTCTTCCCTTGTTCCCGAACATACTGGAAAAGTCCTTGATGGTCTCTTTCATCTGTCTGGAAGCCTCCATTATAAATACGTGAAATTGATGAAGAATACTAAATATAATTTCACACAGATAATGGATGGGTCTTATACTTGCCATCAACGCAAATATATTTTGAATATTTTGAAATTGCCCCATGTCCAAAACATGTCTGCTGAAATAGTGAGATAAGTATTTATGAACCTGTTGTGACAATTGTTTGAGATAAGATGAATATGCAACCCTTGGATGATTAAATAAGGCAATTTGGGCTCGTCATTGCTGCACTGGGATATTTAAAATGTAGAGGGCTGATGCCCATTGAGAATCTGCCTGCATCAACACTGTCCACAGTCTTCCCACTGCCTCACAAGCTTGTCAGAAAATATCTCAGGAAATGAGTAATTGAACCAAACAATGCTAACAGGTGGAGTTGTGAGATCATAGAACGTTGCTTTACGTCTTACTGATTCACATCAAGGCTTGTAGGCCCTAAATTCCTGCATGTTCAAAAAATTTTTGGATCAAGAAACGTGGTACCCAATTATATGTGATTCAATAAGAAGCAAATGAATACATACCATACAATCAATAACAAATAAAATATTTTTGATGTGGGCTGCTTATTTGTTTTACATTTGGAAGGGAGAACCAAGCCCCAATTTCTCTGCCATCATTGTCTTGGATGTCTCTCCTCTGCCTATGACACAGTCAACCATTCCATCCTCATACAAAGACTCCACGATAGATACCCTTGGTATCTCGGAATGGGCACTGGACTAGCTGACATCCTTCCTTACTGACTGCTATTCTCAAGTCATCCTGGGCACCTTCTCCTCTCCTACTTCTCTCTCCACCTGTGGTGTCTCCCAGGGTTTTATTAACATCTACCTTGCTCTGTATTCATGCCTCATCTCCTCCTTCTTCTCCAACTTCCAGTGTTACGCAGATGACACACAGCTCTTTTTCATACTCCCTGCCGACCCTCTTGCACCCTCCATCATTCCTGACTGCCTATCTGCCATCCAGTCCTGGTGTGCCACCAATGATCCCTGCCTCAATGCCTGTAAAACTGAGATCCTTCCCATCGGCACCCCTGCTCCCTCCTTCTTGATATGATATGATATGATATGGAATTTATAATGCGCCTATACACAAGTGTTTGAAGGCGCGACTAGGCAGGGGGGGAACAAAGGGAGGACAGACAACGATCCTACTAGGCCAGGTGTCATTCAGACCATGCAAGTGCGTGGGAAGGGGGCAGGGACAGTGCAGTACAAGGGAATAGATGATAACAATAAGTAAAGTAACGGTCAGCATGTGGCAAGTGCATGGGTAAGTGCCGACATCAGGTATCAAGGGCTGTTAGGGGGACTGTAGGGATACAGAAACAGTCCCCAGTGCGTGGGTTGCCTGGCGGGCAGTGCAGGTGTGTGACCCTGGTGGGGGAGGGACCTGGGCCTGAGATCAGAGGGTGTCCAGGTAGCCAGTGCAGTTCCGGGTTACAGCAAGGAGGTCAACAGAGGAGAGGAGGAGAAAAAGCAGAAGCAAAGAGAAAGGTTTTGAGGTGCTTCCGGAATCGGAGATGATTCTTCTCAAGTTCAAGGAAGGCAGGGAGGCTGTTCCAGAGGGAGGCACCAGCCGAGGAAAGGGATCTACCACCAACTCGCTGCTTGGAGAAGCGACTGACCCTGAGGGAGTTGGAGGCGGAGGAGCGAAGAGCTCCTGAAGGAAGATATATAGGAAAAGAGAGTTGAAGGTATTGAATCCCCAGGCCCCAGAAGGCCTTGTGGACAATGCAGAGGGTTTTGAACTTAATCCTCGCAGCCACATTGAGCCGAGGATTAATTTGCAGAGATTTCAGTCCAGGAGAGATATGATCCCTGGGCTTGAGGCCAAGTACAAGTCTCGCAGTCCTGTTCTGGATGAGTTGCAGAGGGCGGAGGGTAGAAGCAGGCAGATTTAGAAAGAGGCTGTTGCAATAGTCCAGCCTGGAGAGAATCAGAGCTCTGGAGACAGTGAGCTCCTGGGAGAAGGAGAGGAAAGGAAGAATACCTCTGAGGAGGTGCAGCTGGTAGTGTGACTTCTTAGAGACGTCAGAGATGTGAGGAGAGAAGGAGAGTGTGGAGTCGATGATGACCCCAAGGTTTTTAGCCTTAAAGGTGGGAGCAGGAAGCGGGCCAAGAGAGGCCGGCCAGAGAGCTACAGGAAAGGAGGGAGCGGGTGTGCCAATGAGGAGAATCTCAGTCTTACTGGCATTATGGCAGAGGTCATTGGCGGCACACCACTCCCTTCACTCTGGCCTTCCTCTCTGGGCTCCCCTCCGGCATCCTCCTCTGAAGCCAGAAACTTTGGAGTCATCTTCGACTCCTCTCTCTCCTTACTCCCTCACACTCAGGACATTGCCCAAAAGTCTCACTTTCAGCTCATCCTTCTCAAAATAATTCACCCTTTTCTCACTTTCCCCCAGAGGCTCAATGTGACCAAAGCCTTGGCTCACTCTAGGCTTCACTATTGCAATAGCCTCCTCCTGAATCTACCATCTTCCACTCTGCGACCCCTCCAGCTAATCCAGAATAGGGCAGCAAGATTTATCCTTGGCCTTAAGCCCAAGGAACGCATCTCTCCTGCACTAAAAAGTCTTCATTGGCTTCCAGTTGCTGCATGATTATTCAAATCCCTCAGCATCAACCACAAGGCAGTCTGGGCCCAGGGACCACAGTAGCTTCAACCACTACACTCCTCTGACTCCAACTCTCTGTGTGTAAAGCTCTTTGATAAACAGAGGGCAGATGGTTATTTGCTTTCCTCAGCTGGCTCCCTCCTATGGAACAGCCTCCCCCTCCCTCTCCACCATGAGCAAGATCTTCTTAAATTCCGGAAGCTCCTTAAGACTCTCCTCCTTACCTCCTCCTTCCTTTCTTCTCTCCCCTGCTAATCCCACAGTTGCTGCGATTGGTGTCCTGGGCACCTATGCATCCTCAGGGCCTTGACCTCCCGCACCCAATCGGCGCAGCTCCTGTCCATCCTCTGCACTTGCACCTACACCCTCTGCCCTGGAGGCTCACACTTTCACCCCTCAACATTCCTAGCACTTCATCTGTGGCTCACCCATGAGCTCTGACTCCCCAGCACTTAGCCCCCTGCCGCTTCCTTGCTGCACTTGCATGTTTTGAATACTCACAAGGCATAGTAGGTTTGCCCTCTTTTCCTTTTCCCCCCCACTGCTCTTAAATATTGTTTTTTTATGTATTTCAATGTATTTCCCACTCCTGCTCCCTCCCTTGCCCTGTGGGTGCTTTGAAACAGTATGTTCTTATTGTACACACCCCTAACAAGCAAACAATAAAATAAATACATCAATGTGTAATTCAAAACTTGAACCCATATATTTTCCAGAGGTTTCGACCAGGACGAACGGCATAGGTTTTTTCCTGCGGTTTGAAATTTATCTAAAGATAGACAAGTAGAAAATCGGGATGGTTGATGATTGGCATTGAAGAAGCAGCAATGTTGCTTTTTAGGGAAGGTGATTGAAACTAATAATATGTAGGTTAGGGTATCATTAAATTGTTAATGTGGCTGAGTTAGAGTTAGGTCGTTAGGTGTACATTTTTCGGGTGGGCGTGCGGGGCACATGTTTCTGTGCAGTACAACCCACATGCGGTTCCTAGGCATAGGAATAAGCAAGATCACTGAGAACAGACATGCCTAGGTCGTAGAAGAAGGCCAAATAACCCCAGAATTCTGTAGGCATATGAGTAGGCCTATTGCCAGGTGTGAGTGTTTTGATGGATACAAGCCCCTCCCCCAATAGCCACAACAACAATGGACCAAATATGCAGAGAAAGGGGGCATGCCAATCCCTGTAATTTGTTTCCTAATATGGTGTAATATTGTTAGACATTTCCACTACAGTGACATATCTTTGCATCAGTGTAATTCCATAGATGCATTAAAATCAGGTTTGCTCATTTTCAAGTAGAAAGCAACATGGAGGTAAATAACAGTAAAGTCCGTAGATAAATAAGCATTGGCAATACCAACAGTTTGGGCCTTTGTGTAGGCATGGGAAAGGCACTTGCCAGGCACCCCCATAGCGGTATTAACTGGCCATTGGTTGTAGCAGATGCAACATGGTTAGACTACCTAGGCATCTAATAGCACTGCTTAGCAAATGCCTAATACTTATACACAAGCCAGAACTGTTGTCTTTGTCAGTGCTTGTTTTTAACAGGGCACTCAGAGTGTTTATAAATCGAGTGGCCTACCTGGTAGGACATTTTTATTACACCAGTACTTGGTTTACAACGCCAATTAAGTCATTAACTATCAGAAGACTGATTTGAAAAGACACTGGCAGGTACTTGAGTGCAAAGTTTGATTGATGAAATCGAGCTCCCGTGAGGAGGTGTTTTGGATAGGGAGGGGCAAGTATTAGGGAGGAATGATCATAGGCAGTCAATTGGTGGGCACATAACCAAACAACAGCTACAGGCTGTGTGTCCCTCCTCATATGCCATTCCTATATATCAGTACTCTGATGTAATAGTTTTGGCTAATAGGTGTCGCAAGCGACACCTAATTGCCCAAACAAAAAATGGGAGAGGGCACTGTGCCTTGCCCATTTTAAAAATAAAAAAAAGAAATAATGAAAATGCACTGATACAGTTTATCTGATGCAAAAATAAACAGAAGTCTTTGCATAAATGTAAAGTGCGCTGCAAAGTGAAGTGTCTGCTAAGAAGGTTCCCAGACTCATTGCTCGGTGACCCTGACTCTTGACTGCTGATTGCTCACTCCTGAAAGATGAAGGTTGGACTTTAAAAGATGCCGTAACTTGTGAAGTGCCCCTTGGAAAGCGCACTTCAAAATGTAGTTTGTGCTGAGAAGGTTTCCTGACTCATTGCTCTGTGAGCCTGACTGCTGACCGCTAATTGTTCCCACCTGAAAGAGAAGGGTTGCACTTAAAGAAGGTAACGAGCGAAGCGTGCCACAACAAGTGTGCTGCAAAGTACAGTTTCTACAATTGCCCGGAGTGGTGGTTGGGGCACAGGGTAATGTGAGAAACTTGAGGGTATTCTCTCTCGTCCTCCCCTGGATCCCAGACTCAGGTGCCCAGGGAAAGGCCCTCACTCTTGGATCCTGACCCTGGGGGTGGAAAAGCGAGGGAGGATCACATGGGTGGTAGGTCCTTGGGGACTGGGAGTGGGGTGCCTGCATGTAAGATATGGTATACCCCTTTCACTGTTGAAGCCCAACCTAACCCTACCCTGACCTTCATAGGCTATTGTAAGACCTCTCCCCTCTTTTCCCCATCTTTTACCTCTGACAGTACTGGGACGAAGAAGAGGTGACAAGAGTGATGAACACTAACACCTCATTTCACCACTCTAGTACTGGTACAAAGAAGATGCCTGTGGAGTGTTTCATAGGTCAGGCATGTCTTTTTAATTATGGTCAGGCAAACCCAATTGAAGATCCACACCTGCAACGTGTCAAATGGTTGCAGGTGTATAAAGGGAGACCAGAATTACAGCAGAAAGAGCAACAGGGAGGCCTGGGTGTCAGAGACCAGAAGGGGACCCGTATCTCGAGGAGGCATGCAGGGTGGGACCTGAGAGATAGCCAGGATGCCGGCCGATATCCAAGAGGACCTGTGCAGCCCAAGACCAGCTCCCCTGCGAAGCTACCACAGAAAGCAGCTGGATCTGCAAATGAGACCGGAGGAAGAAAGGATCTTGTCTGCGTCCACGCCGAAGCATCAGGGCTGCCGGCGTGTGGACAACAGCACCCGGAATGCAAGCGGGGCTTACAGAAGCCGGCCCAGTGATTTACAAGATGGAGGAGGAGGTGCAGAGCCATCGGGGAGGAATGTCAGGACCAGAGAATGTCAGGGAAGTCTCCCATCTCTGGGCACTCCTAGCAGACTACGCTTATGCCATCAAGGGCCGTACATGATTATCGAATACCCCACTGAATGCAACTTTGAAACACATTTGAATTACATTTATTGAATACCAAAATTATTAAAACTTTGAAAACAAAGCTGAAATTTGTTTATTGAACACCGTATTGAATGAAACTTTAAAACACAGCTGATTCACAAATGTTGAAAACCGAAATTAATGAAAACCTTGAAACTGAGTTAAAGTAAGCTTATTGCACACAGAGCTGAATAACACTTAATGGGCAAAGTAAACAATTTATGACAACCAAAAGGGAAATTGCCCATTTGCAAGTAACTTACTGACAGGAGCACACATATGAAAGAATATCACAGCATAGTAGGGCAGGGAAATAGGTATGAATGGATGCACTACTGCAAAGCCAAAAACTGGCAAGAAGCCTACATGGTGACAAAGCCAAGAGGCTAAACAGGATAAATCGGAAAAGTGTAAAATGACGTACTGATGTTCCTGGTTGCACGACCTGTGATGGGTGGACTGTGTAGTCTTATAACTTCTCCTAGACCAGTGAGCCCTAAGTGATCAAAGTTAAAAGACATTGGCCCTCATTACGACCCTGGCGGAATTCGGAAAACGATGGCGGAAATGCAATACCGCCATCGAATAGCGCTCGGTGCGACTATGACCCGTCACCGCAAAGTACGATGCCATTAGCGACACCGTAGTGAACGCCAACGCTAACTGCACCAAGCACGCGCGCGCGCGCCATGCCAAACCGTAAACACCACCATGGCGCAAGGGTACGCCAATTCCGACCCTAGCGGACATGTACCTAACGCCATCAAGCATGGCGGAATGCACCATTCCGCCATGGTGAGAAGTACGGCATCGCGAATCAACCGTAAACGGCCCCACTGAGTGCCTGTACACCGCTCCCTGCCCACAAAGTACAACTCCCCGTAGGTGCAATGAAGTCACAATGCAACCAGTGAAATGTACAAGTCACCCATGCATGCCAACGAACAAAAGAAACACAACAGGGGCCAATGGGAGCTGCAGGGCACAGATGGCACGAATACAGAAGCCATCCCAATGGACATGACCACAGTCCCCCACCAAGAAACGCACGCAAACACAGGCACCTGTGACCAGCAATATTCCGAAAATCACATCATTCCACCAGTCCACCTGGCTGACCGGCATCTGTTACACAAAACCCAATCCCCCGCCCCTGAGCATGACAACATTCAAACTGTCATATTGGCAGCCCCCATCCCTGACCTCACGGGCTTCGTAGGCAAACGCGCCCAGTACAGTACCACGCAACTAAACTCCGAAGCTGGAACCCAGTGCAGATCTCCTCACAATACATCGCCCCCCAAATAGGCATATGCCACATCACTTGCAAAGAAGAACGCTACACGGGCCAAATCAGAATAGAAATTTAATGCACATCAAAATCACCAAGCCCATACAGCCATCAGGCCATGAACTCCAAAACACATTTCACCATTGTGGGCTGCATCCGCAAGAAATGACCAGCCACTACTTGTGTGACGCCCTGTTCCCTCATGGTACACAGAGCCACATTCACGTACGAAAAGGCAACATGGAAGCGCACAGAACCGCAGGGCCGTCCCAATGGGGAGGCACTAGTCCAGCTGAAAGGCCGAAATGTTGCTCCGAGCCACCAGTACTGCGTAAGGGCATGTGGCCCATTGGCGATCGTCCCATAAGATCGTAATGCTGCTCCACTGATTAACACGAAGCAGCAGGTGTCGGGAGTAAAACCCATCTGCAGGAGTGGCATACAGATGGCAGTGGCAAAAGGGGAGGAGATACCTGTCAACCAAAAGAAAAGAAAAAGAACAGAATGGCCATCAGAACTACATTCCAACAACTCACTGCAATGATCACACTAAATCCACAGCCATATGCATGCTAGCCCACTCCAAAGGTCCATCACCACCCAAAAACCACTTGCGACTCATAACTATCTATATCGAGGTGTAAACACCATCACAAACGAGTGTACCTGTGCATGCGCCTGTGAAAACAGAATCCATCTGATGGGATTGGTAACGTGCATGGACACAAGTGTCTGAGGGCGCGTCGAGACAGGGAGGGCTCAACAAGGCCAGATAGACGATGGTCCCACTATGGCAGCCCTGCATCACATAGCGTAGGGGAGGCGGATAGATCCCAACAAGCCCTGTACATGGCAAACTCTGTATCAAATCACCTGCCCATGCATCCATTCATCATTCCCTCATCCCGGGATTAAAACGCCTGAATATTTACTCACATAACATTAGAAATATCCATTGAGTCTGTGCGTTATGCAGCCTGCAAAATCCACAGTGCCCCAGCCCGTAATTCCAGTGTAGTGAAGTAACATGTATTTGGGAACGTCCGGCCTCATCGCCCACGTCGCTATTGCGCATCCCAAACCATTCATATCAATCATTGCATTCTCGCCATGGCCCCTGTCTCAAGGACATTGAACAATAGTACGTTATATTTGCAGTCAGACCTGTGGGCATTTCCTCGCCGCTAGCTGAAAACCGAAAGCGCCGCCCTTCGAATTCCTCATTTGCAACATCACGTCGAAGAAGCATCTGTGGCCGTTTGAAATCACTAATTAATCCATCAAGTGCGGCTGTGTGTGAAAATGGCAACTGCCTTCACCCACAAATGGGACGCCCCGCCCGTCGTTGCAACTCGGTACAGTGATGCATGAGGGCCCACCGTTACTCGAGTATTACGTTCCACTGACCCTTCACAAGTCTGTTCGCGACTGCACAGATAGTATGTGAAACAATGGGACCACAGCAGAATGAACATATCAACCAATGTTACACGGCCATCGGGTACAAATACATGATTGCTATAGCAAGATGCCATTCCACGAATTGCAGCGTTGTGCGCGGGACGTGCTCGGCCAAAGGGGAGAGCAGTTTGCACAGGTGGAATGAATCACCACAGGTGGAGGCCATTCAGCCTGAAAACACATAAATTGCACAGCCAGTCTCCTCCCACAACCACACCGAAATGCTACCGGCAGGACTCGCGATGTTGGCCCTGGGGGACATGATAGCACTGCAAGTACTCCAACTCCAAGAAGAAGACGAACACCAACTACAACCGGCCGCACGGAGGAGACGCAGGAGGAGGAGGAGGGCAAGGCAGGGCCAGCAAGGGCCGCCAGCACAGCCACTACCACCACGCAGGCAGCCCGCAATCCCACGCCTCCGAGCACATCCGTTCAACCTCACTGATGAGCAGATCCACACCCTCTACCGTCTGGACCGGGACACCATAGCCGCCATTGTGGACATGACACAGGCTGACCTTGTCAGCATGATAGATAGCCCAACCGCCATCCCACCCCTACTGAAGGTGGTGTCTGTACTCCACTTCCTGGCCACAGGCACCTACCAGCACACAGTCGGACAGTTGCATGGCATTTCTCAGCCACTGTTCTCACGGACACTATTGCAAGTGCTCGATGCCCTCCTGCAGCACGCAGACGACTACATCTCCCTGCCCCGCTCGGAGCAGGAAATTACCAACACAAAAGTGGGATTCCATGCACTTGCCGGCATACCGGGTTGCATTGGTGCCATCGACTGCACCCATGTGGAATTGGTCGTCCCACATGCCATGGAGGCCCAGTACCGCAACCGAAAACAATTTCATTCTCTGAATGTACAAATGGTGTGTGACTCCAACAGGATCATTACACATTGTTGTGCCCGATTCCCTGGATCAACCCATGATTCTATGGTCTTGAGGGACTCTACAATACCATGCTACATGGAGCGACACGCAGGGAACAGATCCTGGCTACTCGGTGAGTCTCATTACATGCATGATAATGTGGGGTATGTGATTCGGCAATGACCTGGCAGGAAGGGGGGGGGCGTACGTAGCAATGGCATTCCACATCATACGTTTCTCGTCCACATACAGGTGATGCTGGATATCCACTGAAGAGATGGCTCCTCACACCAGTCCGGAACCCACGGGACCAGCATGAGGAGGACTACAACCATGCCCACTCACGTACCCGTGTAGTCATTGAACAGGCATTCGGCCTACTGAAGGGTCGTTTCCGCTGCCTCAGCAGGTCTGGCGGGGCACTCCTGTACCGCCATGTGAAGGTTGCAAAGATGGTGATGGCATGTGTCATGCTCCACAACATGTGCGTACGTAGAAATGTGCCCATGCCCCCTGACGCAGAACTGCAAGCACCTGATGATGGTCATGATGAGGGTGGGGATGTGGCAGCACCTCAAGGAGTCTGCGAGGCACCGGAGGGCCGTGACATTCGTCAGCATCTCATTGATGTATGCTTCTAGCACTCACGCCTGGTGGCTGATACATGGACACGGGACTCGTGGCACTGTGTGTGTCTGGGACATGCACAATATGGACTGTACGCCTATGATGGCCTAGTACACAAAGATCAATGTCCACACATCTCATTGGTTGATCGTGCACTTTTTATGGCATATGTGATATCATGTTGTACACCCTATCGACCCGCCACCCAAGTGAGCCCAACACACCCCCTCCACCCTCCTACCTCCCCCCCGAACACCAGTGTCCAAAGATGCTCATTGTCAGTGGGCAGTCGCTATTGCAAGCCCCCTCTGCGGGTATCAGGGGCACCCCTGCCTGTGGAGCGCAGGTTCCTCCCAGATCTACGTTGGGGGCTGCCCTGGACGGAACTTGCAACGGATGATGTCTCTGCCTGCTCACGTCCATGCATGTCCCTAAGGGTTTGCGAGAGCTCAGTGAGCACACGGCGCACTGCGGCAAGTTCGGCACATACGTCCTTGGACGTCGCATGCAGTTCCCCCCTCAGGCTCTCGGTGCTTCTCTCCATTTGGACTCCCAGGCTCTCGGTGCTACTCTCCATTTGTGCCCTTAGTGTCTCTGTACCTCTCTCCATTTCTGCCCTAAGTGTCTCAGTTGATGTTTCTATGTCTGCCTTAGTGCCCCCACATTCATCGGCATGGTCCTTGAGGAGCGTGGCCAGTTGCTGCTGTTGCACGATTAACTGGTCGAGGGACTGTTGCCTCTGCTGGGCCATGGCCATTTGCGGGGGTGTCACAGAGGGGCTGTTGTCCTCATGTTGCCTTGCCACAGGGCTTGTGGGGGATGGCCAGTCGTCGTCTTGTGGGTGCCCCTGCGTGGTATCCTCATGTTGTACGGGATGGGACAGACAGGGGGATTGGGACAGGTCATGGATGGATCTGACTTCGACATCCCCGTCTTCTGTGTCGGAGCATGCTGCCATCAATGGGGTGTCACCTATGGTGCTGCTGCCACCAGAGGCAGTGCCTTCTGTGGCATCCGTTGGGGGGACCTTTGGTGGTGGTGTTGTGGGCATGCTGGCTGCTGGGGCGAGGGTTATTGATGGGTCTGTGGGAATTGGAATGGCATTGTATCACATGCATTGGGGTGGTACCTGAGGGTGATTTGGGTCGGGGCCTTGGAGGTGCTTTCATTTGTGTGTGGAGTGAGGGTGCAGTTGTTTGGCAGCCTGCAGTTAGGGTGTGCCTGCTGCACGTGTAGTGCGTGTTTTAGGGGTTTTTAATTATTTATGTATTTATTGTGGGTTTTAACGTGCGCTATCAGGCCGATGTGTGTGGACGTTATCCTGGACATGTGTTTCTGTTGCACTATGTGGACGCATGGTACTTCACATGGATGGACTTTGTGGATTTGGCATTGTTTTATTTGGCCCACCTACCTGAATCTTCGGATGTCTGCACTCCTTTCTCCATCCCTCCGACTCCCTCTATGCTCTCCATTCCGATGGTGGAGGCACAGATTTCTTCCCAGGGGGTCAACTTGATGGGTGATTCAGGACCTCCCCCGGTGGCTGTGGCAATGTTGCGGTTGGCAGAGAGTATGCTGCGGACGCGTATCCGCAGGTCGTCCCATCGCTTACGGCATTGCTGTGGGGTGCGGGGTGCGGTCCCCACCGCACTTACCCACTGTGCCACCAGAGCCCATATGGCCTTCTTGTTTGCAAGTGCCGTCCTGGTCATTTGCGTGCAGAAGACGACGGCAGCATTCTCCTGGAGGGTCTCTGTTAGCACGGTGAGTTCCTCACGGGAGAAGTGGACCTGCCGCTTGCGGTCGCACGCTTTCTTCGCTACTTTTCCCATTTTTCGTGGTTTCGCTAGGGTGGATGACGGGTTGGGGTGTGTCTCAGGGTAGTGTTTTTAGTGGTTGTGTGGTTTTAGTGGTTTTATAGGAATACGGCGGGATGTTTCCCGTTCCGGGCCCATGTTTTAACTTCCGTTTCCGTATATTTCCGGTCACCGTACTTTCCGGTAGGCGCACACTGCGGTGTCCGCTGTGATGGGTGGCGGTATTGCACCTAGGGCGCCGTACGGCGGCGGTGTGGGCCGTTTTGGGGTCATTTCCGCCATCGCGGACTTTGCACTTCCGCCATGCCGTGGTGCTCGTGCCCGATGGGTCGGAATGGGCCGCACTTTGCTCCTTCGTGCAATGGCGGAAACGCTATTTACGCTGTGGCGGTCCGGTCAATCACTTTCCGCCAGGGTCGTAATGAGGGCCATTGTGAAATAAACCAAGTAGCACTGTGAGTGTACTGGTGGAGCGAACCAGAAGGAGGGCAAAGTGGGCCTATTTTGTGTTGAACATTGAACGCTTGAAAGCAGTGCAAGTGTCACATTGAAATCTTGGGGAAGGGAACCCTGAGATTTGAGAAATTGCAAATACTTGCTTGAGGATGGAATCTCAAGATCCCCTCTTTTGTGGGAACAGCAGTACATAGAACCTGGGGAAGGGAGCCCCCAGGAATTGTGTGGAACTGTATTGCCTTGACCTGGGCAAAGGGAGTTTTGAGACTTTTTTGGAACGTTCTTGAATTTGGGGAAGGAGAGCTGAAAGGGAAGTTAAGAGCTGGAAGAAGCTCGGAACTTTATGTTGATCATCATTTCTTTAATTATTGGTATGCATTGTTTAGATTTAGATGTGAGGGCAAGGATAGGTTTTGGACATAGATAGACCTTTAAGTTGAACTCCTTGACTCAGAATGTCCTTAGTTTCGTTCAGATAGGAACATCACACCTTAGCATAGGACAAGTAAGGCCTTCAACCATCTTGACGTTTATGTTAATAAAGTTAATTTGTTTGAACTTTGAATCTGTTGTCTGTGTCTTGCTTCATAATGCCTTAACAGTAAGTGGCGACATATCTTTTCTACTATGTTTTTGGCATCACTGCTTCTAAGACATTGTTCCTCATAAGTTTTGCTGTGTGGGAAAAGTGGCGATAAAAGTAGTGGTATTTCTGTGAGTGCCACTTTTCCCACACGGCAAAACTACACGTTTGCCAGTGGGGATCCACTGACTTACACCCAGCCAAGAGCTGAAGGTAAATCAGGCCACCACTGGCATAAAACAGCTGGTATTTCCAGCACCAGAATTACTGGTGCCAGAAATACCTGCAATTCCCCCCATAGAGTCCTATGGGATTCCCTGAAATGGGGAATGACCACCGTTGCCAGGACCTGGAATATCCCAGCATTACCAGGATGTCAGGTGCCGGTAAAGGTAGGTTTGTTTCCCGCTATCCCGCTGGAATTACCAGCGGGATAGCGGGAAACTTATAATGAGGGCCATTAACTCGCAATCAGTCCCTAGGGCATCTCTAAACCTGCTCTCAGTGATCGGCTATTAATAGCCTGAACAATGCTACAGCAATGATCTCATGCTTGCCAAATATTTGTTTGAATTGGGAGGATGGCACTTATGGAGGTTGGTGACCACAATTCACCCATGATGCTCACCCAGCTAGTGAATACTACCAAAGCCATCAGTGCTGGCCAGAAGTTGCCTTTGCGGCTGATTTGAAGTTTGAGTGATTCTCTTTATGCCACTCCTTCCCTATTCCAATAACACCCAGAGACTATTCCACTCTCCTGTCAAATGAGGACAATTTCAAACGTGGAATACTTAAGTCCCTTTAGGACTCTGTAAATCAAGTTCTGATTACTTTCTCTGCTTTTAACTATCTCTTAACCTCACTAGTTAAGTTATTTGAGTATATATTCTTGGAGCTAAAATTACACAATACTATTTTGGGGCAACACTGTCCTGGCTAATGTGCCTATCTCACAAGACTAACATAATTCTAATCTTGAAAGTTCATTCATGAATCATAATAAATCACATCATAGTAATGTTAGCAATTTTGCTCCTTCGCACATTCTGATTGTTGTCCAAAAAACATGTCCTTCTACGGATTTGGTCACGCGGGTCACCTTGACAAACACCTCGAAATCGAAGAGAAAGCAGAAAGTACCAAAACGGTGAAAACCTATCTTCAATGCAGTGGAAATCTATTTGGAAGTTTTTAAGAAGCTCTAAAATGCAAGATTAAAAGTAGAAAAATCTATACTAGAAAAGACCAATGAGCCTGTAGCATTGATTGACTCTCCTGGACAGATGCCTCAACAAAATGGGAATAGAAAACCTAAAAACAAAGCGTTATCATGCAAGAAAAAAGAAAACTTTGATGACTATCTGAGGTGAGACTTGTACCACGTTGTACTTTGAAAGCATCAATAATACAAGCACCCAAGGGGATGCGTATATCTGCCGTGACTCGATTCTAAATGATCTGAGTCCATTTTCTGTGAAGGCTCCCTTCTTGTAAGCAAAACTGACGATAGCCTCAACATTTAAGAACGCACTTCAGTACTTCCTATCACTTTGGATACTCATGCCCAGCTGGCCCAGGGAGTGGATAAACAGAAGTCCTTGTTGATGTTTTATAAATAAACTTTCTTTGCCCCCCCCCCTCATACTGTACCTTGGAAGTATTTTTCCTGCTTCATCAATGATAGCTCTGAATAGATCTAATATTGTGGATGAATGATGTACTGATGCAGTTTGCTTTCACTTCTAATCCAGACCAATTGCTTCTTTGTTGATGGTGGAAACCTATATTTATTGTCTATTGGTTATGATTTATTTTCTATTGCAAAAAGAGTCTCTCCTGAGGTCAGACCTGTTCCTCTCTCTCAAACTTCCAGTCGAGCACCCATCCAGCCCTTACGAATCTCCTGCTATCACGATTAACTTAACAAGATATCCATACATTTTGCTCATGATGAAAAGCCCACCCATCCAAACCTGTGGACTGGTCATGACTGCCTTCAGTTTTGCATGTAGAATCGTCTTCCGACAGATCATGCAGGCCATCACTTTAACATTCTTGATTTGCAATTACTGTCATGGAACACAAGAGGTCACTGGAATTTATTTCAATTCACTGACACATGTTCAATTTAAAATGCCTTCGCTATAATTCCTTTCCAGGAATTCTGACTGATGGAAAGTCAATGGCTACACAGCTATAATACTTGTTTACAGCCAGCCATGGCCTCCTGGTTGCTGTAGATAATACCCTCATTTCAAATGCAGTGGTTTGGACTGAATGCTGTCCTAGCCTTTTTTTTTGTAAGACCTAAAATCAAATCATCTGAACTAAGTAATTATTTATTAATAATCAGTGTATACTGTAATCCTGTGACCTCCGATATGAGTGTATTCTTAGATCACTGGCTGACATCCTATCCTCTTGGTATGAACAAGTCCACCAAGATTATAAAATATTAGGTTGCAGCTTTAACATGCACTGCCCTGATTTAGACAAGAGATCCGAAATGATCCAACTACTTGAAAGGGGTACTTCCAAGAAATCCCAAAGCCTTAGATGGCCAAGTAAGTGGTGGAGAGGATCAGGAAAATATCCCTCCATCTAAAGAACTTTTGACATTTTGTTTTTTCCTTGAACTTTAGACTTTTTTTATTGCTGTACTTGGAGACCTGAGGAACTTTTATAAAATACCAGGAACTGTGAAATGAAGAGAACTGTTAAATTGAGGAATCCAGAAACCAGCAGATATTCCTGGAACCTCTGGGAAATATTCTAATAACTAAGACTGAGTGCAGGGCACTCCACCTAAATGTATTTTATTTGTATCTAAGTGGTAGGGCCAGTTTAGTGGATATATTTGGACAGAAGTTCTTTTGACTATTGACAAGCACATTAGTGTAGTTTGAACTCTTCTCTAGCAATAGTGTTAGTGAGGCGTTTTTCTTTTTAAGTTAAATAACGTTACTTGAAAAGTAAGTGCTCTGCTCCAAGTCCTTCTTCTTGCCTTGCCACACAATTCATAACATATTTCAATAAGCACATTTCCAACATTGACACATTACGGCCATGATATCAGCAAATATCTACTTCATTTGATGGGGTAATAATATGGTGCCGCAGCTTAGTGCTTATTGGCTATTTTCAAGAATACCCAAGTAGACATTCCTTGCTCATTTGCATAACGTACCATTAAGGCCCTCTCTGCCAATTTTCAAAATTCCCAAATAAGTACACATAGGGAGTTTCTGCATCATCAAATACATGAACACTCTCCGTTCCAACAATTCCCACGTATCCAAGAATTTTTTCTTAATGCTACAGTAAACTTCAATTGTCAATTTGGACAATAACCATGCAATTGTACATTGCCAGTATCAACACATTTGCACATATACTAAAATAGTTTTACATTCACATGGACATAGACACAAGCCACAGAGCTACAATCAAAAACAAGCCCATTCAGACTAGCACATAGAGGGGAATTGATGGGGCAACCCACTGGTGCACACAGAATCGGGAGTATAGCTCAGGGGCGATCCATATGTCTTGGAAAGCAGAGCAACAAAGATTTGAATCCTGGTCCTGTGCTTAGAGAAGGGTCTCTGGTATTAAGCGCACTATTGATTAATTAGACCTATTGGAAAGCACATACTGACTAGTGTGCACATATCAATACTGCTACATACAGACCAACTCGCACTGGACACGCCCTCTCCAGTTACTTAAGATGGAACTGCCATCGCCAACACATTGTCTTCACCTGTGGGGCTGAGAATTGAAGTAGTGTCCTGCAGGGGAAAAGCTGACAGGAATAAAGACATTGGAGCAGTTGGACCATGAAATGGTGCCTTGCTGTGTTTATACATGGTATGTTTTGAACGGACATTTTACACAAATTTAATTCATGGTTTTCACCAAGTATGAACAGAAAGGGTACTACTTTACCTCATTAAAACGTAAATGTACTTTACCAAACTCAAAAAGCAAGAAATAGTGAAAAGAAAATGCGAGACAGCCAAAGGACGTGTGCCTCTTTCTACATAACCTAGTATATATAAAGAAAGCTTGTATCATTGCAATGTCCAGTTTAAAAACTACACCAAGCAATTTGCCTGTAATTTCATAAATCAACACGCAATGTGTTTTCAAATGGAGCACATCTTTGTTTATACATGAAGAAAATGGCTCCTCGTCTGCATCACATTTTTGCTAGAAAGATTAACACGTGTTTCAGAACTGACAATATTGTCGTTTATTCTGCACTGTATCCCTGTGAAACAATGTCCGAATGTAAAAAGAGTTTCTTTTTCGAAAGCAGTAACATTTACTCAGTGTGCTATCATTTCAAGAATGTATGTTAAAAATCGGTTGTGATCAGGGGAGTTGCTAGGTCTGGAAAAGACCCGGGGCTACGTTAATGTCGGAACTGTTGGGACTGGGGGCTAGCTAGCCTTTTGGTTGTAGCTCCTGAGATTCTATCCGGGGCTACAACCAAAAGACCAGGGGCTATAGCCCCCTTAGCCCCCCCCCTAGCAACGCCTCTGGTTGTGATGCAACTATAGATGGGAGATGCATACTGTAAATGTATAAAATGTTGATAATTACATATTAAACTGTTACAACCAATACAGGGAATACAATAATGTTTAATCTTCATGGCCAGATAGCAATTCTAATTTAGACTTCACCAATGCTTTTTTTGCAGTTTGTTCAGTGAGTCTGATATGTTTAACCTACATGGGAGGATAGCTCAGCGGCAACGTGCTCGTCTTGGAAGCAAGATGACACAGAGCAACACAAGTTTGATCCCCGGGTCCGCGCTTAGAAACCTCTGGGTTTTAAGCGCATTATAAATAACCTATCATATCATATCATATCATGCAAACACATTACTAGTGGAGTCAATTTTAGATTTCAAGTGGATCAGGTCAGTCACCTGGAGAAAAACAGACATATTTAATGGGTTATCCCCACCCACATGGGCTCATTTGAAGAGAAATACTGCTAAACATACATTTAAATACATTCCAGTAGATCTAAAATGTGCTCTTCCAAGCTAAGTGCTGAAATGGTCACACGATGAACAGGCCTGCTTTCCCAACCTAGGGCTTCAAAAGGAAATAATGTGCTTACAATTTCAAATCTGAGCTCTGCCTCCCCATAGAATTCACCAAATGGAGTTAATGGAAAATCTAACAATGGGTCCTGTCAGCCACTCATATTAGTCATTAGCTCCACAAAGCTCCCATGGGCACTGCTCACATGTTGGCCACTTAAATCACACTATTTGGTGCTTAACATCAAGTCTGGCTGTAACTTGAACTCGGCAAACCCTTCCTGTACACGACAGCTGCCTCACTATCGCCAGGGCAGTCATAGGCTCGAGGTTGAACTACTACAATGTCTTCTTTGCCGGCACCTCCACTAAACAATCCAGAAGCAACACGTCATCCAAATAATGCCTACGAGCTGCCCTAAACATCCCGAAAAGAGAACACATATCTGCAGCCAGGAGAGAAGCTCATTGGATGCCTGTTAGAGAGTGTGTAATATTCAAAACACTGGCTATCACCCACAAGTCCCTCTCCAACATGGCACCCCCTTATCTTTCCCAAAAGATCACAAGAGCCTGCTCTTCAAGACCCACAAGAACTCCATATGCCCATGGCCTCATGCTACCCAAAGTCACGTGTGCCAACGCAGGTGGCGTGAGTTTCCCCTACATTGCAGCCAAACATTGGAACTCCTTGCCGCCCACCCTTAGAGCTAAGACTTCCTCCTTGGCCAACCGCAAAGCCCTCCAAACTTGGCTGTTCCACTAGACCTGTCTGTAACTATACTTATGCTAAGTCCACTGATGTATGTTACCAATATCAACTCTGCCTGCTTATCATCACTTTATCAATTGTATGTAACTGATCACTGTAACAGTGCCACGATAGCCTTGGGATGTTGTGCGCTTTATAAATGCATAAATAAACACATAAAAATAAACTTTTCGATGTCGAATGTTAGAACCAAAAAGTGTTTGGAAACTATAGGATTCTCCCCTACAAAATTAGACCAAATATGATATATTATGTTTTATCACTACATAGCACATTATATAAATATTAATAATGCAGTCAAATTTTATCTCACAAACCTAAGTCACATATGACTGCAACGGGCTTCATCATGGGAATCTAATAATCTATATTTTAATGATAGAAAAAAGGTCTGACCAAATATATGGAATAACAAAATATAATGAGTCCAAATTGTTAAGCAAACAGCCCTGTCACATGTTCAGAATATGATTGACATATATAATTAAGGGGTGTATTCGCTGGCATTGTCATCATATTAAGGAAGCCAATAAATGGAAATATTCCAACAATCAGAAATGTCTTTGTCAAATGACATACTGTGGGGAAAAGTAAAGAGTATTTAACTAAAAGCCCACACGAAGTGGAAAGAGAAATCTGTGGTTTTGAAAGGTTACCAAAAGGGTAGCCTCTGTCCACTGGATGTGCATTGAGGTGATAACATCTTAAGAGACGAGAGAGCCCATGGGCCTTTCCCAAGAGGTAGTCTTGTAAGGCAAATCCCAATTTACATAGTAAAAATCAATCCAAAGATCCAATGAAGAATGCACGAGATATAAGAAAAACAAAGATGTATTATAACACAGCCTAGGCCAGGAATTATCAAAAAGACATTCAACAGTATGATGAAAAATAGATGGTTTTGTAGCAAATTGCAGAAGAGAAATGACAACAAATGTTACAGGTTATTCACATTTCCCCCAGCCTCTGATTGGAAATCGTCATTTGCGATATAAGTGAATCCATACACTTCCTAACTCTGTTGGCTCATTCTATCCACGTGACCTGATCAAGATGTTAATTTATTAGTTAATTAACATTGAGATCCTCTCCTTTCTCATGGTGCTGATTGGATAGTGCTCTTTTAAGTTTGTATCAGCTGAACCTGACATTTGATTGGCTGTTTTGGGAGAAGCACGCAGTGAGTGGCTGAGTAATATGCAACCAATCCATGTTTGAGATGTAAAAGTGTGATAATGAAATTATAACTTTTACATCCCCTTCCCATTGACCCAATTGGTTGGCACCGTCTTACCGTTCCCATCATTGTGAACTGTTAATCGCCAGTTCAACTTCGCAACTCTTTGTTGGAAACATTTCTTGCTTCTCGTTCCTTTCTCATGATTCTTTTAGCCCTGCCTCTGACCTTATGAGCTGGGGGCTTAGTTGCTTGCAACCTTCATTCTCTTACACTGATATGAATATATGTATGCAGCTTGCAATATTATAAACATACGTTTTCACTAATATTGTGTATGCGCTTTGAGTGTCATGCATAGGTTTCCATAAAGGTTACTGATACCTGATTCATTCTATTCTATGTGTAATGATGTGATTTGTGCGGCTTCTTCCTAAGCATTTGGGGCTCTGTCAGTAGGACCTTTTCTACAGTGGACAGTGCCGCTCTTTAATCATTCTGTCAGCGCAGGCCTACTCTTCACTGCTCATTGTTCGATTCTCATTAGCTTGTGACCTTCACTATGATACATTTTGATGTACTACCTAGGAACCTAAATTAATATATGGCTTTTGAACACAGGCTTGGGAACTCAGCTAAACTGATGTGTTTTGACCAATCTATTTACAGTGTTTGTCTTTTAGCTCTGGCGTCTGATATTTTCTTTGTTGTTTTTTCATGACCTCACTACCACACTTCAGTCCTGGAAAGATGTTTGCCCCTTTGTGTTAACCAATCCTTGCATAGCTTTTAGTCTTGTTGTGGGACATTGCAACTTGGGATGTGTGTGCCTCTCTGCGAGAGCCTGGCTGAGGTTTTCCACTGAGAGGGTGAGGGTATTTCATGCTTCGAAGATGGCTAACTGGATTGAGGCCTACATGAGTTATTTATTCAATTAGTCTAAAGGGTTGATATCATTCGCTATCATTATGAGTGCCCCTCAATGTTTCCCTGACTAATTGTAAATGCTGCTGTATCTATTGAGGACACATAGTTATCTTCAAATGTAAGGTGTTGCATTATAACTTGCTAAAGCATGGCTACTGGCATCTCGGTTGGCCTGCATTGGGAAGTTTCTATGTGTGATTGGCACTAAGTGGCTCAACATATATAATCCACAAATGTTTTGCGGCTAGGGAACCAACGCATATCTCAGATAGGGAACCTGTTACAGATCTGCCAAGTTCTGCTTCACATTTGACCTCCAGCAATGTGGGTAACTACTCAAATAATTATCTGAAGCAGCTGATGATAGATGGCAACAAACAAATTTCAAGTCAAATTGATAAACTCTCCTTCAGTGTGCCTGCATTGCCAAAATATGCAGAGGTTAAGGAAGAGAGCCACGGAAATAGAGCAATGTGTCTCGGCAGTTGAAGACACTGTCGCAACCACATCAAGTGAAGCCTCTTCTTTGCAGAATACCTATCAGGAATTACAATGCAAGAAGACTGATTTAGATGTTCATGCAACAATGTGTGCCTTTTGGAATGAGCCGAAGGAAACAAAAAAAGCGGATACAAAAATATCTTGAAAAATGTCTAGCACACTTACTGCCTGATTCAGAAGAATTATGAGGATTGGTAATAGAGAAAGCACACCGTATACCCTCACAGAGACCTGTCCCTGTGGTACCACTGACAGTGATCATCATGAGATTTCTCAGTCACCAGGATAAGGTTCGGGTGCTCAGTGCACTGAGAGAACATGGCAACATCATTCACAATGGAACCAGGTCATCACTATACCCTGACTGTAGTGTGGCTACCCAGAAACAAAGACAAACGTACAAGGTATGGTGGAAGCTGCTCCACGAAAGGAAGCCAAATTAAGCACTTCTGCTACATGCTCGACAAAGAATCCATTTTGAGAGCAAAAAGTATTTAATCACTGACACTGGGTCAGCCTTATACTTCATACAGACTCTCATACAGACTCTTCCAAAATAAGCAATGACAGATGCTATTTGGGCCTCATTTATATGTGTTGAATTGAAGTAAGCTATACTACATATTTGATATTTTCCTGTTTTCAGTGGCTCTATACCTGAAACCACATAATTGCTTATAATTTACTTTGGCTGTCTATGGAGTATGTAGCAGCACATGAGAATGGTAACACTACTAAATGCCGTACTGCCTGTCCCTGCTAGGCACTGGGGTCAGAGTGGTCACTATTGATTTCCTATGGCACCACTCTGTGTGCCATGCCTCTAACTCATTGGTTCATGGTTCATTTATAAGGGGTTGTGGGTCCTATTACTTTTACCTCTATGGGCACATTGTTGTTGCTCCGAAAGTCAGGGAATAGAATCACAGGAGGGAATGGGAGTTGAATTTGTATTATTTGTACGTTAATAGCCACGACTGACATGCACCTGCATATAAGTGAAAGGTGAGGGATGTCATTTAGGGGTCACCTGAGGTCTCCCTTTCTACCCTTGTGGTCTCCCTTGCTACCCCTAAAAATAAAATAAAAATAAAACTTTTTGTTTTTTAAATTGAGGCTCATGGACTGTGACCAGCAGCATGTGGCTCTTTGTTTCTGGAGAGGCTGTTTTTTCTGATAGCTACAGCCGATGAGATAGCTCAGTGGGTTGAGTGCTTGCTGCTGCACTGTGTGTGTGATCTGCAGGTTGCAGGTTCTACTCCCGGCAAGGTGACCTCAGCTTTTCACCCTGCTGAGGTTGATAAATGAGTACCAACACAGGTTGGCTGATATTGTATGTATATTTGTTCAATATGAAGTGCTTAAGCACTCTCTTGTGCACCCCCTGCTAAATAAACCCTCTGCCTAGCATTCCCCTCCGGCTCACTATCACCCGATATCCATCACCCCTTTCCTGGGCAAACTCTTGGAAAAGCTGGCCATTGCCTAGCTTAATCCGCACACTGAATCTATTGTTTGTCTCCACAACCACCAGTCTGGCTTCAGAGCTGCCAGAAGCATTGAAACAGCTCTTGTGAACACCTGTGAATATCTGCTCTCTAACCTTGACTCAAATTTTCCGTCTGTCCTCATTCTCCTCGATCTTTATTCTGCCTTTGATATGGTCAACCATGCCATCCTGCTCAATCGCCTCTGAGTTAACCTGGGTATCATGGATCAGATCCTGGCCTGACTGACCTTTCTCCCTGACCGACCCTCTCAGGTCCAACTGGGGTCTTCTATCTCTCTCTCCACTTGTGGTATTCCCCAGGGGTCTAACCTCTGTCCCTGGATTTTCAACCAATACCTGCCACCTCTTGCCCACTGCATTGCTTCCTTCTGCTCCAACTTTCAATGTTATGCGGATGACACCCAGCTTTCCTTCAGGCTCCCCTCAGCTGCCTCTTCTCCTTCTCTCATTACAGATCGTCTGACCGCAATTCAGAAATGCTGTGCCGCCCATGATCTCTGCCTTAATGCCAGTAAGACTGAGAATCTCCTCATCGGAACACTGTCTCCCTCCTTTCCTCTCTCTCTCTGGCTGCTCACTCCAGGTCCTCTTCCTGCTCCTTCCTGTGAGGCTAAGAACCTTGGTGTCATCTTCGAGTCCGCACTTTCCTTCTATCCTTACATCTCTGACGTCTCTAAGAAGTCAAACTATCAGCTGGACTTCCTAAGAGGTATTCTTCCTTTTCTCATTTTCCCCCAGAAGCTCACTGTCTCCAGAGCTCTGGCCTTCTCTAGGCTCGACTATTGAGACAGCCTCTTTCTAAATTTTCCTTCCTCTTCTCTTCGACCTTTACAACTTATCCAGAACAGGACTGCAAGCCTTGTCCTTAGCCTCAAGCCCAGGGATCATATCTCTCCAGCTCTGAAATATTTTCACTGGCTCCCCGTGGCTGCAAGGATCAAGTTCAAGACTCTCTGCATCATCTACAATGCCTTCTGGGGCCTGGTACCTCACTACCTCCAACTCTCTCTTCCTAAACATCTCCCCTCTCGAGCTCTCTGCTCATCCACTTCCAACTCTCTGAGGGTCAGTCGCTTTTCCAAGCAGAGAGTTGGGGGAACATATCTATCTTCGGCTGGGGCCTCCCTCTGGAACAGCCTCCCTGCCTCTCTCAAATTTGAACAGAGCCGTCTCTGGTTCTGGAAGCAACTCAAGACCTTCCTCTTCACTTCTGCTTTTTCTCTTCTTCTACCTCGCTGATGTCCCGACTGCTCCACACACTGTTCACCTGCCTATCCTATGAACTTGGGCATAGGTTCCTGCATGTCCAGTTGCACTTTGCACTGCCTCCCCTAGCACTTGTGGTCTGTCTCTGCAACCCTACAGTCCCTTCCCTCTGCACTTATGAGCCACCCGTTGGCTGCACCTTTTGAGTTACCTGCACTGAGCCACACACTGGCGGCACTTTTGAGTTACCTGCACTCCCGCCCCCCTTGGCATTTCTCTCCTTCCGCTTCCCTGCACTTGCGCAATCTCATTGACACAGGGCCTAGTAAGATCAGCGTTTTGCCCTCCCTATGTTTCCCCCTCCATGTCTTGTCACACCTAGAAACACTTGTGTACAGGCACATTATAAATGCCATATCACACCATATCAAGTGCTATACAATATCACATCATTATCGTTTGGCCTTAGAGATCTGCTTGCATTCACAGTAATTTGGTAATATGGGCCTATACGCGCTGATATTAACGATACATATGGTGATCCATTCTTGTATGAAATGTATATCACTTACAGTGATATCGTAACCACATTTTTTGTAGTGTACTTAGAAACAATGCTAGCTGATTCCACTTCCTGTTTTGTCAAGGGGTAAAATGTTGTGTTCCATCGTTTCCTGTGATGTGGGTGGGTCAAATTACATCACTTCATGTGATGACATCAGAGGTCAAGGGTTGTGTGATGTCATTTCTGCTACCCATGGCATTCTGGTGAAATTAAGTCCCTGGGAAAGGTTTGCACTATTAAAGGGGGATCAGCCACATTTATATGAAATGGAAATGATTTAAATGGTGATACTACATGCATGTCCTACAATCACATGAGTGACTAAGAGACATAGGGCCTCATTATAACAGTGCCGGTCAGGAAAGAACGGTGCTGGTAAGCTTACCGGCACCGTTGTTTCTGGACGGGCAGACTACAACTCTGCGGATGGGTGCCGTCACAGCCACCAGGGTCAGACCTGCCGCCCGCCTGCAGAGTTTTCACAGGAGCCGGTGGTCCCGTGCCCCATTCCCATGGAGTCCTATCCGACTCCATGGGAATGGGGACTAACAAAATTGCTGGCGCCTGACTTCCCGGCCTCCAGACTTGTAATAGCCCGGTGGCACCGGGAAGTCAGGCGCCGATCATTTCTTCCGGGTCCGGCGGCAAGTCGCCGGTAGCACCGGCAGGGTTACCGCCGGACCCGTAATGAGGCCCATACTGTAATATCATATTTAAAGATGCATAATGTCACAATTACCACAGTGCCTGAAACACTTAGCAGGTACAGAACAAGCTAAGCAACATACCAAAATGAGAGGTCAATTATATTTGTCCTCTTTTTCATCCACTGCTAGATGGTGTGGTGACCTGGATAGCTCCAGAAACCCAATTTGAGATGTAAGCAAAATATTTTTATTTTTAAGCAAGCAGTGCATAGCAAGGAAGACAAAAACGTCTTGGTTGCTATTTTCTCTCATGTGTTAAATGAAACCTTCATACCAGAAAAAAAACTTCAGATCCACTGCCCATGACTTGGTCTTCTCCTACCTGATTGGTGGCAATGCCCTTTTGGATAGACTTCCATTGACTACACTGGCAACCCTGAGATGTGTCGTGCATGCTGCAGCAAGACTCATCAAAGGACTCTGCAAATTTGTCTACATCCCCCTAACCCTTATCCAGATACAGCGGCTCCTGCTGCAGGCCCACATCATGTTCATATCATGTTGCACCATCTACAAGGATGTCACCCTGAATTCCCAAAGCTACTTCTGTGAGAAACTTGGCATCTCTTGAGGCCTGTGATCCACCGAAGTAAGTAAATGTGCAGATTATGACCCCAACGGTGAAGAATGGAAAGAACTAGTGGATAAGCCTCCTGTGTCTACGTTTCAAGAAGTTGGTATCTCCTCAACATCAGCCTTGCCCCATCGCTTTGAGAGTTCAGGATAGTGCTCAAGCCATTCCGCTTCAAGGGATGGCTCCTGTCTAACATATAGGTCCACACACCCTGCCCTCCCCAACCTTCCTGGGACTCTGTGATCTGTTCCCCACTGTCCCCTCCCCTGGTTGTCGATCCCATGGTGCCAACTGTCCACCCTCGCACTCCTGTGTTGCTCACTGCTCCCTTTTTTCTGATTCCCTCACTGTGTTCTTCCCCCTATGATTGTGAAGCACTCTGTTGCTTCTCCAACCTAGTTCCATGCTCAATTGATTCCCTTATGGCAATTATTATGTTAATGTTGATTGATTACATCTAGTGTCATTTCTTGTGTTTCTGTGGGTCATGTGACTGCTTGTGTGTGTGTGATAGTTGATACTCACAGATGAGCCAGGTGTTGCCAAAGGTTCCTGATTCCAGGGCCTGGTGTATAGGGGAATGCTGCAAAATCTAGCTATCATGTGTGCATCCTGGGTAATTGCCATTCACATACATGATGTGTCCATTGGCATCACAGATACCGTGCACATTTATGGAATGCCAATATTTCCTGTTGCGATATCTGTTCTCAGTGTCTCAGGGGGTGCAGCTCTACATGGGTGCAGTCAATGGCTCCCAGGAACTGTGGAAAGTATGCAACTGTATAGAATTCCTCCCACACCCTTTGCCTTCAGATACCAGTCTCCTTTGTGATAAAATTGTTTTAACAAAAAATGTTTTAATTTTTGAAGATTATTATTTTTAACGGAATTTAGGATCTGCCATGGGGGCTGTGTTTGCCCCCCTTGGCCACACTATATATCTTGGAATGTGAACGTCTTACCGTCTATGAGGTTAATAATCCATTTCTCCACACATCCTCCAGTGGTCAAGGTATATTTATGACATTGTTCATTTTTTAAGGGACAGAGGAACACTTGGGAGCCTTTGTGATTTGGCTCAATGATCAGAATCGATTCATCCATTTCACAATGACATGGAGTCAATCACAGATACACTTCTTGGACCTAACTTTGACTGGCAAACAATGGGGTATATTTACATCTGTGTATCCCAAACCAATGGACCGAAATTCTCTGTTATAATTTCAGAGTTACCATCGGAGAACAATGAAAGGAAACCTGCCCTCCTGGCAATTTCTTAAGAAACTGTTACTCCCCATGGGAATATGATTCACAAGCAGTATTTCTGGCCCAAAAATTGCGGGCACGTGGCTACCTTAAGAAAATAGTAAGACAGGCCTGAAAACGAGCTACACATATATCCCAAGGGCCATAACTCTCACTCAACATAATTTGTGAAAAAGTTCAGAAGATAACATCATTGAAGTTCTGAGCTATTCACTAATGTCGAATCGCATTAAACGAGAAATCCTCAAACTTCAGGCATGATTAATATTCCTACTCCAAGATTTGCGATAAAGCGTTGGAAGGACCTTATAGATCCACTGGTGAATACATACCCTAACAGAGAAGTCTAAACTCAGGGGATGCTCTAGAACATTTCGGGGCCAGAGGGGCATGCCCCAATGTGGACAGTGTGCTGTGTGTTCCCAAACCAAACGCAGTACATCCAGAGACATAGAATGTCATTTCTACAGTGTCCATAAATCTTTTACGAATTGTAATAGTTCAGACCTTATCACGTGCCCATGTGGACTTAACTACATTGTGATGACCTCACATCTAGTGAAAGTAAGGATCAGGAGCATAGATCATGCATAAAAACCAAACAACTCTCAGTATCTATGGTGGAACACTTTGTGAGTTTAAGATTTACATACAAAGATTTCACCTGGACAATCCTAGAAATGGGATGGAGATATCACTGCAATGGTGCTCAAGTGGGAACAGCTGTGGATAATTTGCATAAAAACAGATGCTGTGGCTTTAATAAAATGACCAGCTGGCAAACATTGACCATGATTTAATATCAAAATATAATTAATGGGAATGTTGACATTAGCCAAGATAGCCCAGAGCATGAGCCACACAATGCCCAGTAGCCTTCAATTATGACATGAGGCAATGGTTGTATGAAAACGGAGTGATAGGGAACCTGTGGTATGAATATCTATCTAATTTAACTTGTCAAGTGATGATGTGCTAGATGCAACAGGATGCGCTATATTGTATTATTAACTATTATGAGATGCCGTTGGCCAAAAGTACAGTGGCAATATTATTAATGCAAATACCTACACCCACTAGTTGAGATGTAGGGCTACATGTAGTAACCTTTATTTAGTACCATTGCATCAACCTGGATTTTGATATCTTTCCCAGGGGGCTATGTAAGTAATAAAAACATGCACATATTGTTCCACATGAACTGTTTGTGTCCAGAGTGTCAGAGTATTCATGAAATTACCTCAGAACCTCACAGCTCAATGAGTGAATATGCCGCTAAGTAATGGCGACTGATATTAAAATCGTTTAGGAAGTAGCGCACATGAGCGTGGGTAGAACACGTCCCAGTAAATCTAAAAAACTGAAGGAGTAGATCTATTGGCAATAAGCATTTCTATGTGATGATTACCACATTGATAATATTTGTGAGTAAATCATTTTGTCCAAAATTAGTTGTTCGTATAACACACTGGTTCATGTATGGTCATATAAGATGTTGAGTGCATGTACTTTAGCAATGGATATATTTCAGAAATAACTTCTAATGTTTGAAGGTACATAAGATCATAGACACGCGCAATATTATTAAGCCATGCAGTTCCTTTTCCCCCATTCAGTCAAATGACAATCACGCCATTCCAATATGGTGGATTATGTAAAGGGTACACCATAATAGACATGGCAAATGCCTACTTTCCTAAGATGGCTACAAAATAGTGCTAAAGATGGCAGAGTGAAACTTTCTATCCCGAAAAATGACACAACAGGTCGGATGAGAATAGTAGCTTATATTGGCATGTAAGAACTCAATCGAGGAGGCAATTCCTTTTTAATTTTAGCAAATATGGGCCTTCAGTTCGCTCCAACCACATGTTTTGCATCATTTATTTTGCAGACTAATGCAGAAGCCAAGATATAGACTGTTGCCACAACCCCTACAAAAACTGTAACACAATTACTGTGGTGAGTGAATTTTAATGGATGGATAGTAAGCATCCTAAGTTAACCAATATGGTGACATGGTTTGAATTTGGACGGTACATTTAGCTTTTAACCAACCCGTACTATGGTTTATTTTTTCCAGGTAAATAAAGTAGCCAGGAAACGAGATGCCTTCTTGTTTTAGATAGAGGATTTGGTATTCATAGACTTGTGGGCATTTTGACAACAATGTTGCAAAGTGGTTTCTTTGAAATTGTGAAGTTAAAATAGGTAGCATATACCATTATCTCTTAATTTCTATGTAAACGACAAGGGGCTTACTGTGCATTCTGGCTCTATGAAGCCTGTAAGTGACTCTAGGAATAAGGAATCTTTACATGTATTGGGTCCTGAAGATAGTGGGATAAAAGAAATGAAAAACCCACTGTATCCAGTCGACCATTAACAAAAGGGATATCTGACTAGTGACCTAGACACCTGGGTAAAAATATTGGTTTTAAGAATTCCAGTGAGCAGATGAGTGGGAAGAAATAAACTTGGGCTAACATCTTACTGTGCTCATATTCCAGTGTTAACCAGATTTTTAATATCTCTGTAAGAAGTTGCCATTGTGGCTTATGAATTTATTTTGAAAATCTGGCTTCCAAATAAATTGAAGTTCAGTCTCTTCTTCTATCCCGCATCATAAATAAGCTGTGCACCAGCGAGCACTAGGGTTGTGTACTTTAGGAGGGATAGTTAGTGGTTGTTAGAGGGAGAGCATAGATGGACTTCTGAGTCTGTCATTTTATAAGTACAGTTTTGAGACATGGTCTTCACTGTTTGAGCATATTGTAGGCCTTTCATTCAGGCTATGCGGCCCTCTTTTGGTACTATTTTGTATTGTGTGCACTCCTAACAGCTCATAGCTGTGGACCGCCGCTTTAATAGTGTTATTTTCTACTCGAATGTACACACCTGGACTATAAGAGGACTAAATGGCTCATTAGTTGTTTTGCCATCTTAAAAAGAATAACAAATAAATAATATTATTCTCAGTTTCATTTTTGCCTTGCCTGCCATACGTAACTTAAATGACATACTCTAAAAATGGCTGAAACTAACTATTTAGCCTATGCTGCAGAACTTGTATGAGGAATCCTAGCGAACCCATCAATTCCTGGTCCTGATACCCCTTTGGGAAGTGGTGCCTCTGGAGATGAATGGATTGAACTAGAGATCCTTAAAAAACAATTGAATTGTATTGAGTTACTTGGTGCAATCATGACCGAGTATATCCGCTCTGATACTGTCCCTAATGGCCACATATCTTTCTTTATCAGCTCCAGTTCCGTAAAGAATGGAGCTATAGTGCTAACAAATGCACAAATGACTGGTTAATCCTAATCAAAAATACAGCCAAGACTGTTTCCGAAAGATGAATACATGAAATACAACAGAAACAGTATTGCCCTCAGAATCAATTGAATCTGGAAAACTGTAACAAGAGGCTGGAGGATTTAGATGCAGCCACGAAAGAGTTCAAAGAATTTAATCTGGGGAAAATAATCTCAAAACTCAAAAAAGATATTGCTGCTTTTAGCCACGAAAAAATATACCCATACACCTCTAACACATATAATGAGGAGCAGAACAACAGTGAGAACAATAATATGGGTACCAATCAGAACCGTTGTTTTTTTAATCTGTGCCTAAGACCAAATAATTGGACCATATCATGCATCAGCTCACATGACAGTGGTTCCGGTCCATCGACGGCTGGCCCTCTGACCAATTTTCAGAAAAAGGTGTTCATTTCCAAGATAGTAACCCCAGTAATGACAATAGGAATAATGCACCTTTCTTACACTAGCTAGGCAGAGTCAGAGGTGAGGGAGATGGCAAGAGAGCTGGCAGGAAGACTCGCCAAGGATCACCCACAGCAGGTTCCATGGGTGGAACCAGCAATCAAACCCTTAGAACCAACAGAACCACCAGAACCCATGATGTATACACCACTTTTGGACTATCTGTTATTAAATCTCTCCCACACGGCACCTAATGTATTAGAGAGAGGTGTCTCTTATGTTCCCTTGACCAAATATGACCATTTTTAGACGAGGATCGAGATCTCCCAATTGATTCAAAAGACCTGTCTCAAACAGTGCTTTGGAGACACTGTCTTCAAGGAAATTACAAGTGCTACAAATGTGCACAATAAATCCTCCTTGTACCCTCCCCCATCAGAGATCAGTGCCGAATCAGTGACTTTTAAAAAGGCCATGTTAAAAAAACTTAAATCTCTAGAGTCAACAATGCGACCTAATTTTTGTAATGTCAACCAAAGAGAAAAAGTAGCTCTTCTATCACTGATTGATAATAAAGGCATCCCTATCAAACATGCCAATAAGAGAGGAGCTACCACAATCATGGGCACCAAATATTACAGAGACATGGTAAAGGTCTTGCTTACAGATCACACGAGTTATAGACGCCTAGCGAGGGATTCCACATTGAGTTTCAAAAGACTAATTGACCCGATCATAGTGGAATCATTAAATGAAGGCTACATTTGCCCTTAGGAATATACATTTTTAAGCCCAATACATCCAAAATGTCCAGCATTTTATGCACTTCCCAAGGTGCACAAGGGGCTTGATCCACTGCATGGGCGACCTATCAATCAGGAATTGGGTCTATACTGAAGCTGCTTTCAGAGTTTGTGGACTTTTTACTTATGGATGAAGCAGCGAAAATGAAGTCCTATACAAAGGACACTACAGCTGTGCTCCATATAACACAACAGACATTATTTAACTCTGTGACACAATTCCTCATAACCCTCGATATCAAGGCATTTTACACTTGAATCCCACATGAGGGGACACTCATAGTGATTGATAGAATATTGTGAGGCAAAGATCCATCACTTCAGATACATGTCTCCTTTGTAATGCATATAGCTGACATTGCTTTACCAAAAAACATTTTCATTTTTGAAGACGATTATTTTGAACAGATTTCGGGTACTGCCATGGAGGTCATGTTTACTCCCCCAAACCCCTGGCTAACCTTGGAATTTGAAAATGTTACCATCTGTGATATTAATAATTCATTTCTACACAACATTCTCCAGTGGTCAAGGTATATCGATGATGTTTTGTTAATTATTGAAGGGCTAGAGGAACAATTGGGAGTCTTTTTGATTTGGCTCAATGATTAGAATTGATTCCTCCATTTCACAATGACATGAGTAATTCACAGATACACTTCTTGGACCTAACATTGACCACTAAGGAAGGTGGTATATTTATGTCTGTATATCACAAATCAATGGACAAATTACGCTGTTACAATTTCAGAGTTACTGTACGAAAACATTGAAATAAATCTTGCTCTTGCGGCAATTTCTTCAGTTTCGTAGAAACTGTTCCTCTCTATGGGAATATGATTCACAAGCAGCATTTCTGGGGCAAAAATTTCGGGCACACTGCTACCCTAAGGAAATAGTAAGACAGGCCTGAAAAAGAGCTAGACATATCCCAAGAGACATCACTCTTACTCAACATGCTTCACGAAAATGTGCTGATAATAACATCACTGCAGTCTTGAGCTATTCACCACTGCTGAATCACATTAAGCAAGAAATCCTTCAAACTTTGGCCTATCTTAAATTTGGGCAAGATTAATATTCCTACTCCAAGATTTGCAATAAAGCAGAGGAAGAACCTTAGAGACTCAATGGCGAATACATACCCTGACCCAGAACTCCAAACTCAGACGAGGCTCTGGAACAATCCGGGACTAGTGGGGCATGCCTCATGTGGACAGTGTGTAGTGTTAAAAACCAAACGCAGTACATCCGTAGATAAACAATGACATTTCCCATGGGTCTAAAAATCCTTTCTGAATGTAATAGTTTATAAGTAAAGTTTTGAGACCTGGACTTTACAGTGTGACCATACTCTCAACCTTGCTAGAAGTGTGTGTGGCATGTCAATGTGCCTATGCACATGTGGTGTAGGCATGTGGTGGAGGCAACTTGATTGCTTGGGCTGTGATATACCCCAACAATGGCAGTGGTACGCTGCAATGATCCAGTGGCCAGGACGTGTAAGGCTGATAGCACTTTGACCTGTCACAGGTGTGACATGGTGGGTGATGCCAGGTCAATCTCCCACTCCCAAACCTTGTCTAGGATTACATGGGGAGGGAAGCAGTATCTACTGGTATAAGCCGATCACATAGTACACCGAGTAGAGCACTTGCTGTGATATCCGTGCAGAGCCTGCCAAAGCATTTTCGAATCCCAGCAGGGCCAAACTTAGCCTTTCATTCTTCTGACGTCGATAAATGAGCACCACACACTGTGAGTAATAATAAGTAGCGCTCAGATGCCTGAGGGTTTGTAGCGCTATATAAATGCAAATTATTATTATTATTAGGTTAGTAAAGATGAGGAAACTTTCAGGGTATCAACTCTGGACGTCCGCGACCACAATAGTGTTTTGTATCCATTAAGAAATGTTGCATAGGTGTGGGAAGCTATGGAGACATAGAGTTCCTCGACTCCATTTTGGACAATGGGTTTACATATGTTTCTTACACACCATTTAATGCATCAAAGTTCATACATTGAAGCACCAACATCTGTTGTAGTGGTTGAAACTAAAGTTTAATCATAGCCCTTTGTGATGACACGTGTTTTTCGACACTGCTTTGTCTTTATCAAATCTGGGCAAATCTGAAGTAAGGTTATCAACATTGTGAATAATGAAAAATGATAATAAACCAAGCATGATACGGATCACAGTGTTACAAAGAAAAAATGGAACAATGAAATAATGAATTGGCTATTCATTCATAATATGTAGAAAGAACCACAGAGATTTGGGTGGGGGGTCCGGGAGGATTATTAGGGTTATGAGAAATAAGAAGAAGAAATAAGACAAAAATAAAATAATATAAAGTTAGATTAAATAAAAGAGAGAATGGGAGGAAAAAACACACACAGTAGCATCAGTATATTATATGATGATGAGTATGACAAAAATACTTATGGAATGGTTAACAGCGTTCTTACATATGTTACTCTTGTGGTAATTCAGTTATAGTAAGATATACCCAAGTTAACATAACTACTTGTTACCTTACTGATAATTAAATTGTGGTAAATATGCATAGGTTACCATAATTACTTGTTACAGATACCAAAAGTCAGGTTCAGTGGTGCCGATCTATTGTCAGTTTAGCATTTGCAGCGATGCAGTGACTAGATTTAAGGTCCATTCTCTGAGTGTACCTTGCCTCTTAATTGTGGAAGATCTTACCCTTATCTTTATCCAAGTTTTAATCAAAAAGATTTCCAAATTTCTTATGAGAATTCATGGGTTAAATCCCACCTAAAATTTAATAAACATAGTTTGGTTGTTTTGGTGGTGCACGTGGTTGAGAGCCTCATGCTACAGGCTGTGGTGTGTTATTCATTCGTACTTAAAGGATTGATTCCAGCTCAACAAGTATATCATGTGTTAAATGCAAAAATATTGCCATAGGCATGCAGTTACGAAGACAGAGAAACTGCGTAATTTTTCCATGAAAATCTGTGTGTTTGTAAGCATGCCTGGTCTGAAGTAAGGCATAAGACTATTTTGGTATGACATTACACATTTTGTAATGTTCCACATTTAGAAACAACCCATAACAAACTCCCGATAGTCTGGTGGGGGTAATAAACAAATTGGCTATGTGTCCATGCGTGAGGGTACGAACTACTGCATATTAGAAAGATATGCGCTCTTTGCTAGAACTAATGGTGGTCGTATTAACACGACCCCCTATCTCACAGGGGGCTTACCTGAACAGGATATCTTATCATTAGGAATAATATTTGATGCATATTTGCTCGTAATTTGGTATCTTAAAGGGCAATGTCTGCTCTTAGAAAAAAATCCGAAGGCCCAGATTAGTCTTGAAACTTTATGAGTTTACCTTTGCTGAATATATACACATTGGGCCTCATTACGACCCTGGCGGAAAGTGACTGACCGGACCGCAACAGCGTAAATAGCGTTTCCGCCATTGCACGAAGGAGCAAAGTGCGGCTAATCACGACCCATCGGGCACGAGCATTACGCCATGGCGGAATCCGAAAGGCTGCGATGGCGGAAATGACCCCAAAACGGCCCTTACCGCCGCCGTACGCTGCACCAGGTGCAATACCGCCACCCATCTTAGCGGTCACCGTAATGAGCGGTCACCGTAACGAGCGGGCACCGCAAATTACGGCCACCGTAAATATACGGAAACGGAAGTAAAAGCATGTGGCCGGAACGGGAAACAGCACGCCGCACAACTATAAAAACCGAATCCCAACACAACCATTAAAAATCCGACCCTGACACACATCCCAACCCGTTAGCAACCCCAGTTAAAAAAATAAATATGGGAAAGGTAGCCAAGAAAGCGTGTGACCGCAAGCGGCAGGTACACTTCTCCCGAGAGGAACTGACCGTGCTCACCGAGACCCTCCAGGAAAATGCCGCCGTCGTCTTCTCCAGTCAAATGACCAGGACGGCCCTTGCCAACAAGAAGGCCATATGGGCCCTGGTGGCACAGCGCGTAAGTGCGGTGGGGACAACACCCCGCACGCCACAGCAATGTCGCAAGCGGTGGGACGACCTGCGGATCCGCGTACGCAGCATACTTTCTGCGAACAGGAACATCGCCACAGCTACCGGGGGGGGTTCAGAGTCGCCCATCAAGTTGACCCCCTGGGAGGATATCTGCGCCTCCACCATAGGAATGGAGAGCATAGAGGGAGTCGGAGGGATGGAGAAAGGAGTGCCGACATCCGGAGAATCAGGTAGGTTGGCCAAGAGAAACAATGCGAAATCCACAAACCACGAACATGTGCAGTACCATGTGACCCCATAGTGCAATACATACTTTGCCCTGACAGCGCCCTCTAAAAGTCAGAATGAATAAACAAATCAATCAAGATGCCATAAACAACCCCTACATGTGCAGCATGCACCCCCTAACTGCAGGCAGCCAAATGAATGCATCCTCAATCCACACGAAAATGAGACCACCTCCAAGGCCCAGTCCCAAATCAGCCTCATGTACCACCCCAATGCATTTGATACGTTGCCATTCCAAATCCGACAGACCCATAACTAACGCTCGCCCCTCTTTACTCCACCACAGGGTCCGATACCAACGACGAGCTGCAGGACACCCCTACCAGCACGCCTGCAAAGAGGGCCAGGACCAACGTCCCAAGAGCCTCCACCTCAGGTGCAAGGATCAAGACACGGCAGCAGCAGGAATCAAGTGGCAGCACACTGGAGGGGACTGCAACAGGCACCCCAGCAGCCAGCAAGTCCACAACCCCAGCACCACAGGTCCCCCCAAAGAACGTATCTGATGGCACTGCCTCTGGTGGTAGCAGCACCATAGGTGACACAGCTGTCATGCCAGCATGCTCCGACACGGAAAACAGTGCTGGCGACGTAGGTACCATCCATGACCTTTCCCAATCCCCCTGCATGTCCCATCCCCTACACCATGACGAAACCACGCAGGGGCACCCTGAAGACGACGACTGGCCAACCCCCACAAGTCCTGTGCCAAGGCAACATGTGTTGAGCAGCCCCCCTGTCACACCACCGCAAATGTCCATGGCCCAGCAGAGGCAACAGTCCCTCGACCTGCTGATCGAGCAACAGCAGGAAGTGTCCACGCTACTCAAGGACCATGCAAATGAATGCGGGGGTTCCAGGGCAGCCATGGAAACATCCACCGAGACACTCAGGGCACAAATAGAGAAAAGTAGTGAGAGCCTGAGAGCACAAATGGAGAAAAGCACCGAGAGCCTGAGAGCACAAATGGAGAAAAGCACCGAGAGCCTGAGGGGGGAACTGCATGCGACGTCCAAAGACGTTTGTGCTGAACTTGCTGCTGTGCGCCGTGTGCTCTCGGAGCTCTCACAAACCCTCAGAGACATGCATGGACGCGAGCAGGCAGAGACATCATCCGTGGCAAGTTCCGTCCAGGGCAGCCCCCAACGCAGATCTGGCAGGAACCTGCGCTCCACGGGCAGGGGTGCCCCTGATACCCGTAGAGGGGGCTTGCAATAGCGTCCAACCACGGACAGCATGCATATTTGGACACTGGTGTTGGGGGGGGAGGTAGTAGGGTGGAGGGGGTGTGTTGGGCTTCACTGGGTGGCGGGTCCATAGGGTGTATAAATCAAATCACATCAACAATACAGCATCTCATTATCATCCAATGACATGTGTGGACATTGATATTTGCGTACGAGGCCTTCATAGGCGTACAGTCCACAATGTGCCTGTACTACACACACACAGTGCCACAGGTCCCCTTTCCGTGTAATAGGCACCATGCGTGGTTGCTAGAAGCATGCATCTATGATGCTCTGTCGGATTGCACGTGCATCCTGTGCCTCATGGACTCCTTGAGGTGCCTCCACATCCCCACCCTCATCATCATCATCATCTTCAGGTGCATGCAGTACAGCGTCAGGGGGCATGGGCACATTCCTACGTATGCACATGTTGTGCAGCATGACACATGCCATGACCATCTTAGAAACCTTCTCATGGCTGTACATGAGTGCCCCGCCAGACCTGCTGAGGCTGCGGAAACGAGCCTTCAGTAGGCCGAATGCCTGTTCAATGACCACACGGGTACGTGAGTGGGCATGGTTGTAGTCCTCCTCATGCTCGTTCTGTGGGTTCCGGATTGGTGTAAGGAGCCATCTCTTCAGTGGATACCCGGCATCACCTGTATGAGACGAATAAAGGGTGTCAGTGGAATGATAGTGCTAAGTAGCCCCCCCCCCCTCCTGCAAGGTCATTGACGCATCAAATGGGCCACGATGTCATGCATGGAATGAGACTCACCGAGTAGCCAGGATCTGTGCCCTGCGTGTCGCTCCATGTAGCGTGGTATTCTTGTGTTCCTCAGGACCATAGAATCATGGGTAGATCCTGGAAATCTGGCACAACAATGCGTAAAGATCTTGTTGGAGTCACACACCATTTGCACATTGATTGAATGAAATTGTTTCCGGTTGCGGTACTGGACCTCCATGGCATGTGGGACAACCAATTCAACATGGGTGCAGTCGATGGCACCAATGCAACCCGGGATGCCGCCAAGTGCATGGAATCCCACTTTTGCGTTGGTAATCTCCTGGTACGTGCGTGGTAGTGTGATGTGGTCGTCGGCGTGCTTCAGGAGGGCATCGTGCACTTGGAAGAGTGTCCGTGAGAACAGTGGCTGTGAAATGCCATGCAACTGTCCCACTGTGTGCTGGTAGGTGCCTGTGGCCAGGAAGTGGAGTGCAGACACCACCTTCAGTAGGGGTGGGATGGCGGTTGGGCTATCTATCATGCTCACGAGGTCAGCATGTGTCATGTCCACAATGGCGATTATGGTGTCCCGGTCCAAACGGTAGAGGGTGTGGATCTGCTCAGCAGTGAGGTTGAACGGATCGGCTCGGAGGCGTGGGATTGCGGGCCGCCTGCGTGGTGGTAGTGGCAGTGCTTGTGGGCCTTGCTGACCCTGCCTTGCCCTCCTCCTCCTCCTTCTCCTCCGTCTCCCCTGTGCGCCCGGTTGTTGTACCTGTTGTTGTTCGTCGTCTTCTTGTAGTTGTAGCACTTGCAGTGCTATCTGGTCCCCCAGGCCCAACATCGCTAGTCCTGCCGGTAGCATTTTGGAGTGGGAGTGGTTGTGGGAGGGGTTTGGGTCTGCTATATATGTGCTGTCGGCCTGTATGGCCTCCACCTGTGCTGATTGAATGATTCTGTGGCAGATGCTATCCCTTCTGGCCGAGCACGTCCCGCACGTAAGGCTGCATTTGGCCGCATGGCATCTTGGGATTGGAATCATGTATCAAATCCCGATGGCAGTGTGATGTACTTTGATTGATTTTCATGCTATGCTCCCATTGTTACACATGCTATGATTGCAGCCGCTTACATACCTGTGAAGAGTCAGTGTTATGTAGGGCTCGATCGATGGCCGACCCTCATGCAGCACAGTAACGTACTTCACCGACGGGCGTGGCGTCCCATTTGTGATTGCAGCCAGTTAGCATTATGACACACAGCCGCACTACATTGATGTAATTGTGAATGCAAGCGTTCACAGTAGCCTTTTCGACGTAATGTTGCAAGTGAGGAATTCGAAGGCCAGCTTTTTTGGTTTTGAAGTAGCGGCGAGGATACGCCCACAGGTCTGGCTGGAAATGTAACGTTCTATTGTAGAATGTCCTTGGGACATGGCCCATAACGAGCAGGCAATGAATGATATGAATTGAATGGGATGCGCAATAGCGTAGTGGACGATAAGGCAGGACGTTCCCAAATCCATCTTGCTTCACAACACTACAGATCCGGCCAGGGGCACAGTGGTTTTTGCAGACTGCATTACGCACAGACGCGATGGAAGTTTCACATATAATGTGAGTGAATATTCATGCGTTTTCATTGCGGGATGAGGGAATGATGAATGGATGCATGGACTGATGATTCCGTTTAGGGTCTGCCATGTACATGGGTTTTTTGATTCACTCCCCTTCCCCTGCGCTATGTGATGCAAGGCTGCCATAGTGGGACATACGTCTATCTGCCCTTGTCGGATCCTCCCTGTCTCGACGCGCCTTCATACACTTGTGTCTAGGCACGTTACTAATCCCATGTCATGGGTTCTATCTTGACGGACGCATGCACAGTAACCGACGTTGCCAATGGTGTATTTACCTCGATTGATTTCGTTATGATTCGATACTGATTTAGGGGTGTGTATATTCCTTTGGAGTGGGCTAGCATGCATATGGGTGTGGATTTGGTGTGTTGAATGAAGATTGTAATGCATCATGAGTCCCGTAATGCAATCGGTTAATTTGTGTTTCTTTTGGGTGACAGGTATCTCCTGCCCTATTGCAGATGCCATCTCTACGCCACTCCTCCAGATGGTTTTTACTCTCGACACCTGCAGCTTCGGGTGAATCAGTGGAGCACCATTACGATCTTATGGGACGATCGCCAATGGGCCACATGCCCTTACGCTGTACTGGTGGCTAGGTGCAACATTTCGGCCTTTCAGCTCGACTAGTGCCTGCCTCATGGGACGGACCTGCGGTTCTTGCCGCTTCCATGTTGCCTTTTGGAACGTTGATGTAGGCCCTGTGTGCCATGATGGTACAGGGCGTCACACAAGTGGAAGCTGGTCAATTATTGCAGATGCAGCCCTCGGTGATGATGGTTGTTTTGGTGTTATTTTGCAAATTGCTGTGGGGCCTTTGTCATTTGGATGTGCATTTAAATTGTATTCCGATATTTGTCGTGTTGCGTTGTTCTTTGCAGGTGATGTGGCGATTTTCGCTTTGTGGCGGTATGTATTGCGAGATGATCTGCATTGTGTTCCGCCTTCTGAGTTGAGTTGTGTGGTACAGTACTGGCCGCGTTTGCCTACGTAGCACAGTATGGTCACGGATAGGGGCTGCCATTGTGACTGTTTACATGATGTGCTGTTCAGGGGCGGGGATTGGCTTTTGGCCGACTGGTGCCTGTCAGCCAGGTCGATTGGTGGAATGATGGGATGTTCCGAATGTGGCTGGTCACAGGTGACTGTGTTTGCGTGCGTTTGTTGGAGGGGGACTGGGGTCATGTCCATTGGAATAGCTTCTGTATTGATGCCATCTGTGCCCTGCAGCTCCCATCGGCCCCTCTTGGGATGAGCCTGGCTGCTCAGTCACTCTGCCAACTTGTGTGGTACATGCTTCTGCTGATGGTTGGTTTGTTTACTGGCAAGAGTACAGGGCTGGTGCAATCCCCCTCAGGATGCTGTTTTGGATGTTGCCTTGCGCTGGTGGCAAGCGATGGGGGACTACTGTTGTTTTGTGTCATGTGTTCTTGATTTTCATTTTGATGTATTGTACCTTCACATGCCTGTGCTGCATCAGTACGGCTATGGTGACATGCCGTACATGGATGCCCACTCACGGGGCGCTTTGAGCCCCTGCATGCTTTTCTACGTTGGCATGCATGGGTGAATTGTAGATTTCACTGGTTGCATAGTGTGGTTACATTGCGCCTGCCAGGAGTTGTGCAATGTGGCCAGGGAGTGGAGTACAGGCACTCAGTGGGCCATTTACGGTTGGTTCACGATGCCGTATTTCTCGCCATGGCGGAATGGTACTTTACGACGTGCTTGATGGCGTTCAGTACATGTCCGCTAGGGTCAGAATTCGCGTACCGTTGCGCCATGGCGGTGATTCCGGTTTTGCAAGGCGCGCGTGCGCGTACTTGGTGCAGTTAGCGTTGCCGTTCACTGCGGTGTCGCTAATGGCATCGTACTTTACGGTGACGGGTCATGATCGCAACGAGCGGTGTTCGATGGCGGTATTGCATTTCCGCCATCATTTTTCCATTTCCGCAAGGGTCGTAATGAGGCCCATAGCGTCTGGTATTGTGGAGATCACTATCATTATTTATATAGCTGGGCTTCAACCGAAGGCATGGCAAAGAAGTGAGTGAGGTTGGAGGTAGCCACATGCATTTTCAGTACCCTTGTGACAGTTTGACAGGCCCCTGTAATGTAGTGAGTAGTGAGCTAGGCCAACGTCTCATCTTGCTTGTCCGATCCCTTATAATTGTGTGCTGTGCATGTTTAGAATTGAGATGGTGAGGTTGTTTTTTTTTTTCTTTCTTTTTCTGGCTTGTAGCTTGCAACTTGAATGTTGACCCCTGTTATAGGAATGCAACTAAAACTGAACATGACGCATGAGTCTCTGTGCTCTTGCAGGAACCAGCTATGTATTGCAGGAAGTATTCAAAACTTTGATTGACTTGGACGAATCTGCCGATCTAGAAACGTGTAATCCACGAGCAATACCCAATCAGGCAGACACTGGGCTAGTAGACAGAAGATCTGTTTTGCCTTGGTCCTGAACTGCACTAACATGACATCAGCATTGCCACTACACTCGACAGTCCTAGCCATGCCTGAACCTAGATTATTCAAAATTCCTCTGGTAGCTACTAGCCTTGTACAGCAGGTGGGAGGTGACCAATCACAGTACTGCCTGAAATGCTATGCCAGGGAAGGTACCACCATGTAGCACAGATATAGCTTGGATTCATACTAGACTTAGAGGGTCTTGATGCACCAGACTCCTATAAAGTGGAGTATAGTTAATTTGGTAGACACAGGAAGGCAATCAGCAACAGGGAGGCCTCTTCCAACTCCACAGACACTCGCACCAAACTCACACAACCCTTACTCTCCGCTCAGCACCACCTCCACTAGAATGCAGCTACCTCCACAACTTTTTGGCCTAGCTGAAAAAAATACTACCTGCCTCACATACCTGGCACACTACTTCCAGCATTATAATGCAGCTATCCACAACAAAGAATTCAGTCTAGCTGCACATATACAGAGTGCACAGATGCACTATTTACTGCTCTGACTATCTCCACTTACCAGGATTCCGGTCCCAGAGGGTGTTCAACGTACACCATGTTGAGATGATAACATTGTTGGAAGGCACTATACAAATGCCCATGAACATAACATAATTTAACATAACACCGCCAAACCTATAATGATGCCCCTTGAGTTTGAGGATTCGGCACAACTCTAGTCAAGGACATTGGGTTTCATGATTTACAACAGGTCTCTTCCCATAGCTTGGTTTTAAGATTCACAGAAGGTCTCTTCCCAGAATTTGGTTTGATGCTTCACAACAGGTCTGTTCCCAGACCTCAGGGTTAGGATTAAAAACCGGTTTCTTCCAATAAAGAACGTGAGTTTCAGGATTCACAACGGGTCTCTTCCCAGACATTGGGTGTCAGGATTCACAACAAATCTCTTCCCAAACCTTGGGTATCAGAACTCTTCCCAGACCTTAGGTTTTAGTATTCGTAACAGGTCTCCTCCCAGAAATGGGTTTCAGGATTGTTTTCCCAGACCTTCGGTATCAGGGCTCTTCCCAGACCTCGGGTTTCAGGATTCACAACAGGTCTCCTGCTAGATACGGGCTCCTTCTGCCCTGGCCCTGGATCTTCTGGTATCTCTTCATAGGGGCCACAGGTGGAAAACCACAGGCTTTGGCACACCAAGAAATTTAGAGGGACTGTTCGGCCCGTTTGATGAGGATTCCTCCTCCAGAGCTTCTAGGACTTATCAGACCAACACCTACTACAATTCTCTCAAGGCTTGTACTGCCATCTTCCAGGCATTAGTCCTTCCATCCTTTTCCCCTCTGTTAGACTCCCCTTACAGCAAAGGACCATTAGCAGACTAGTTTGGAACATTCAGCTTGTGCATGAATACTAGCGTTCCTTAATAAGAAAGTGATACCTGCTATGATAGTTTCTTTACCTGTGTGAGTGAATGCCACAGATTATAGTCCGCAACACTACGTGTGGGAACGTATGATAATTTAATTCTTATTTCTTAGTTGATGATTTTTATTATTCATTTTATTAGACAATGGAACATTACACATTATTCTGCTGCTCTTATGGTATTTTGTAAGTCCTGTAAAATGACTCTTGGCAATGTTGAGATATCTTGTTGACATTTAATTAACCTTCTGTGATAGAAACGTCAAATACATCATTGGAACATTTTTCTGACCATTGAGGTCATCAGACACCAAGTGACTCTTCAACTCTTCGGATTGTATGTTGTAACTATATGTAAGTTATCAACTATTTTATTTCAAGACAGGTTAGGATTTTCATTCTAGTTATTGTTTTAACGCATTTGTGTCCTGGCAATACATATATTAGAATAATATTCTAAATTAGAATTGAATAGAGAAAGCATGAAGGGAGGTGTTTGCCTTCCTGATGATGGATTGTTCCGAATGCGTAGGAATATAGAAATACACCACTCGTGATTGAAGCCCACGTTTGCAATAATGCAGGACACCGTATGGGACTGAAGTTCATTACTTGGATGCAGATGTCTGCAATCTTTCCAGTGAACCTTTTGAAATATTTGTGTAATGTATAATCCCATGATGTTTTTATATTTCTTATGAAAATTATCTATTTACATCAAAGTTTTTTTTGCTGATTTTTTATTTTTATGTAGCTTGACTGACCACAATTTGAACGCATTAAAAAGTAATATTACTTTATCTTCAATAATATATCATACGAGGTGATAATTATAGTTGAATAATTGATTTTCATTTAAATGTGGTTTATTTATATTCAGTTTATTTTTTTCATTGATATGTTAAGTGTTTATGATCCCTAAAGCAAGTGCTGCAGTGTTCCCACAGTGGCATTCTGCAGGACAATTTCTAAACATTACTTTTTTGGATAGTGTAGTCACTTGTAGTGCTAACACTGACGTTTGTTACTTTCAATATTTGTTTGTGTAAATTGCCTTGAGTGCACCTTTGCTTTTAATTAGTATCTTTGTCAATTGGATCATTGGTGGGTTCTTTGGACACTACACTGGGTAAATTGTTTACCTTGCCTTATGGCCAAAGTGTTGACTTGCAGTTACTGAGGCATGCTGCTACTTGCAGTTAAAGTTGCTTCCTTTGGTCAATAGCCTGCTTGGTGGAGCCAGGGAACTACTGCGCCTCTTGGGGTGTAACAGCCATACAGGATCCCACCTCGTCCACTCTGGTGGAGGCAGATCGGGTGGCAGCCGGGCCAACCACTTCCCTAGGAGCCCAGTAGCGCCATAGATTAGCATGGGAATCTCAGGGAATTGACTATGGCTGTACCAGAGGTGCCTGTGGAAGAGATTTATAACTGATCTACAAGTCTGCACTTGTACTATCTATATTTAAAGATTAATTTAGAGTTCTCCAACGTATTACAATTGAACACATGAAGCTTACAATGTTAATATCATTATTATGGAAAATAGTATTTTGAAAGAATAGTTTATTGTTATCTTGAATTGTGTTTTGAGTGGTCCTAAAAAATAAAATACTCAAATTGTGCATTTGGGGTGATAATGATGTCCTTACATTTGTTCTTCACACCCCTCGGGAACCAGGTGTCATAAGGAAGTACATTATGGGGTTCCAGTTGTCGTTGCTTTCACTGTTTCACCATTAATTGTTTGTTAGAGATATATTATAGTGGGTTTTTTTTCTCCAGAAAATCCCTTACTTTTGCATGTCCTAAACACTGCGCCCAGCTCTGCCCAGCATGGTCATGTTGTTGTAACAGAGAAGCCATCTCTGTCATGTTAACATTGATTATTCTCACGACACAGATGATAGCACAATCCCCTGCTGGTGACATTTCCACCCACCTGACCTCCATGCCCTCTCAAAGTCTTGAGGCATTAACTTGTGGCCACGGAAATGCCGAAGACGTGTTAGTTTTAAAACATATCAATGTATCCTTTCTCAGTCCCTTATAGATTTCTTTTGTTTTCAAAGACATCATTTCTCAAAGAAACATAAAAAGGCGTAAACATAGTAGTCAACTCAGTACTTTTAGTATGTGCGTTAGCATTTGATTTCAGATATCTAACTATCGGTTATTAAACACATCCCAAATGATGTCAGTAACAAAGGTTATAACTGGGAAAATGCACAGGGACACTATGCCTCAACGATGTCATTGTCCAAGGTAGTTTATGTCATTTACGTTTGGCAGATTACCTTGTACAAATGTTGCGATGTCTGGTGTAAGAACACATGTGAGGTTTCCACAATACTGCAGTACAACAAAACACTTTGTGTTATTTCTGAGCGATCAACAACAGCATGGTAGGAGTATCTTCGCATGTTCTGTTTTGCATTTCTTCATTGTCAGCTTGCAGAGGGATTTGTAGGCTATTGCTAACAAATCACTGGCCCAGCCCGTCGACACACCTGCAATTAAGGATTGTAGATGAAGCGGATTATGGAGTGGCTATAGGGAAGAATTATTAAGGCTGGATCCAAAATAGTTAATTGGATTGTAAAGTCACACATATAAGCATGCCTGAAAGTAGTAGTATCTGCCACCAACGATTTCTTTTTTAAAGTATGCTCTTGAAAACAAACTATAAAGAAAAATCAACAGCATCTTCTAAGAGAGATGCACAATGGGTGTGCAAACACTAGCCTCAGGGATGATCCATCCACACACAAATGCCAAAGCCATGAAGTAGCTTAGTTTTTCAATAGGAACTGCACAAATGAACACTAAATAAATTAAGCAACAATAAAAAAAAATGCGTACCATCACCATTCCCCCTAAAATAATGGCACCCACCTCTTTAGTCAAAATCAAACTCAAACTGTTCCACATTTATGTTTCCACATTTGTACCGCATTTTTTAGCACAAATGGGAAGATGCTGGGGTTTAGGTTAGGTATACACAAAGGGCTGTGCATGGGTAGGTGACAGTGGTTGCCGGGGTCTCTGCCTGCATTTTGTGTTAAAATATTTGTTAAAATAACAATTTGACCAAATTGAATTCCCGCAAATATCTTCGGTGTTCTAACGTAGATCCCAAAAATCATCACCTCCATTCTACCTCTTCTAGAGAGAATTAGAAGGTGTCAATGCTTTTGAGCTTGAATAGACATCTATGTCAAACTCTCTTCACAAACCAGCCCATAAAGATACTTATATGTTCTTCAGGCATACCTAGCAGTGTTTTCAAATTACTATTGTGAATACTGGCTTATTTGTGGTCCTTCAAATTAAAAGCTTTGATTAATTCATATACACTACTTTATCTGATGCAGGTCCGTGGAAAGGCTGAGTCTACCTTGACAGGATTTGGAAAAGCGAACTATTACCAATGGTGAAGTCCGGCAGTATATTGAGGGGCAAGCCCCTCCCTCCTTTATCCAGGGACAGATCCACCTGCACATTCCTGGTTTCTACTGCTGTTCACAAGTTACACTGCTCCATATACAGATAAAGCTGAGTCTTTGTCACAGAGAAAAAGAGCACCTACACACATGCACAGAGACACACACACCCACACACGCGTAAAGAGGAACATCTTTTAATGGGAAGGACGGTCAGATAGCACTGAGAGTATAGCGCTCGCTTTGACATCCATACAGTGCCTGCTGAGACAGCTTCGAATGCCGGCAGGGCCAAACTCAGCCTTTTATCCTTCCGAGGTGGATAAATGAGGACCACACACCGTGGGTAAGCAGCGCTCAGATGCCCAAGGGTTTGTAGCGCTATATAAGTGCAAGTTATTATTATTATTATTATTCCCTTCTTTGACTGCAGAATGCTAGATGCTCCTTCCACTATGTATATGGGCATCTAGTTTTTGGCACATCCTACACATTCGCACGCACAGTACTGTGCAATAAAGTACAACACTTGTTGCAACTGAAGTGGAATGATGCAAAACAAATAAATGAGGTTCAAAAATAACTAAATGTGCCCAGTCGATACCCAGGCATGCTGCTCTGACAGAAATTGCCTTTTGGGATCTTTAGTTGCGCATTTGTAAAGATTATGCATATTATGCACTGCACCCCAAGCAAGGGCATGTGTCAAACAATGGCTGCCAACATGTGACAATAACCCTGGATCCTTTGGGGGTATTAGCACAACACATAGAACAATTGTACAGAGCTCAAGTCCCCCCCATGTCTGTTACAAACAAACAATTCCTGCTATTTAGGTTCAAAAAGACCATTCTTGGAAAAAGTCTCATGGTTATAATATGTTCTGAAACAGATAAAAATATGAGCTCCTAAGGTAGGATCATGAATTGAGAGCTATAACATATTGTTTTTTTAAACATTGGTGTGCTAGAATGTATCCTCTCATAGCCACCACACTGCCCCACTTATCAATCTTATCTTGTGGGACAATACACTGATTAACAAGCAAACACCATTTTCTTTTTGAACTGCATATTTTAATTCACTAATTTCTCCATGTTAGGAATTTCAAAACTGCAGTTTCTTTTGCTGCAATTGCACTTTGTTCTCATCAGACAACTATTTGCAAAACCGTGACAGACAGAAGCGGGCACATTTTTGGTTTTGTTCCTTGAAAGGGCAAAGTAGATTGTTTTGTGTCACCTTTTGTTTTGATATAATGTAAGGGGACATTTTTAACATTGTCTGTGTTCATATTTCAGTTAAAGTCATAAAATATATGCTAACATCTCAAACGATGGCCTGCTCCACATGAGTCTGTATAGATAATACTTTAATAAAAAAACATTTGGTCTTATTTTCTTCAGCACCCCTTCCCCATCTATGTGTTGCAGGGAACGGAGGTAGGAGTCAACCTGCATGACTGTTACAGCCGGAGGACCATTGTTGGAGTGTCTCGTTGACCGCTGTGGAGTCGGAGGGTTAATGGACCTGGTGAGAGTTCCTACTCGACAGCACTATTGCCACAGGAAGGATCCTACATTGTCATATGAAGAGGGAGATATCCCAGGTGGCAGCCTTTGAACAAAGGCGCTGGGTCAGAGTAATATATCAATATCTAGTACCCTCCTTCATACGCCACCCATGAGTGTGATTTAGGTCTATCCATAGGAAACTCAGGAGCTTGGCTGAAGTTTATATACAGGCTTAAATGACTGAGTTCATGTGTCAGCCCCCTGGCAGTGAAAATAATTATGAAAAAAGTGGACATACGTAGGCAGGCCAATAATATAACAGTGTGTTGACCTGTAATAGTGGAGATAGTTGTGTATTCCTTACCACATGATGAAGAAGATTATCAAAATACCTGTTAATGTAAACCACATTAATTAATAAAAAGAAGGAAACAAAGCATGGGGGTTCATACTCGAGGAAACATGTATAAGCTAGAGCCACTATACATGAAGAATTAGGCAAGGGGCTGAGCAAAAAAATAAAACATAAACTGAGATACTGAGGCATGCCAGGGTCGAAACTGAGCACACAAGTTAAGCTGGATGATTTTACTCAACAAGCTCAAAAAGTGGCTGATTTGTTTGTATTAAGGGCAAAACCGTCTGAAGATTAACCCAAAGAGGGGTAGCAATCTAAGGAGCTACACACTATCCTGCTTGCAATGAAAGGCACCCTACATGCTATGGATATGATATGGCATTTATGACGTGCCTGTACACAAGTGTTTCTAGGCACGACAAGACGGGGGGGGCAGAGGGAGGATGAAACAACCATCTTACTAGGCTGTGTTTCATTTAGATCGCGCAAGTGCGAGGAAGTGGATGGGGAGAAGTGGGAAAATAGGGTGGGGGTGGAGAAGTGCAGATAATCAAGTGCAGCCAGCTAGTGGCTCAGTACAGGTAAAGGAACGTGCAGCCAATGGGTCGCTATTAAGAGCAGAGAGAAGGGACTGTAGGGTTACAGATACAGACCACAAGAGCTGGGGCAGCCAAGAGGCAGTGTGAGGTGCAACTGGGTATGCAGGGACCTGGGCCCAAGTTCAGAGGGTGGCCTGGTGACCAGTGCGTGGAGCAGACCAGTCATCAGCATGGGAGAGGAAAGGAGAAAGCGGAAGCGAAGAGGAAGGTCTGAGTGGGGGAACACTAGGGGGACACAGAAGGTGGAGGGGCACGCGGTAGACAGAACAATGACAGAAAATCAGATGCAGTATAAAGACAAGTCAGTTGCCAATGGAACCTAAAAGTGAAGAATGGACACAGCAGGGATACAGGCAATACAATGTAGGCAAACTACCAAGGAGAAACAGAATGAAAGAACCAAAAAATCACTTAGGGAACATAGAGTAAGGAAGAACGCAGCAGGGATGCAGGTACTACAATGTGAGGAAAACAACAATAGATAACAAGAAATGGCAGGAAATAGAACAATCAAACCGGACACTGAGAGGAAAAAGAGTGAACACAGCAGGGATATAGGCAATAACAACCATGGATAACAAAATGCCAACAACAAATCAATCGACCAGGGAACCTAAAAAAAACAATGAGCACAGCAGGGATACAGACAATGTAAATTAGTCAGACAATAGAGATGGAGTACTTGAAAAGGAATTAAAGCATTAAAATTTGTAAGCCCAAGTAAAGAAGATCTAGAGTTAAGACCAAGTTGTAATAGCATTCAAATAATTGGGCTGCTGGAAACGACTACATACGGCCCCCTAGAACATTTTATGGGAAAAACACTGTGCAGAAATATTGGGACAACTAGTGCTTTCTAACTGCTTCTTGGAAGAATGGGCACACCCCTCTCTGGCAGGACACCCCCACTCCAGGCAGGACATCCCTTCCAGCCATCCCTGCCCCACCCCAGAACCCCCTACTGGTCCCATGGCCGCCATGATGGTGCGACTGGACGTGATAGAGGCACGTCAGCTAAGAATTGAGGGCCTTGCCAGAGGACACAATAGGCATGTGAAGGCCATCAGCTGTGCCATCAGGGGTACAATGAAGACCATGTCCAGGGACAATGTCTGCTTGAGGATGGTGGTGGAGGCATGCACAGCATCCCTCATGGGTTTCAGGCAGAAGGTAAGGGATCTATGGGAGGGGCTCTCTGCATTTGCTGAACAAATGATGGAAACCAATAACCTCCTCTGGCAGAAAATCCAACAGCCTGCCTCCATCCCATTTACCTCCACCACCCCCACAGAGGAATCCCAAAAGGGAACCCCATGGTGGAGGTCATAGCGCCAGCTGCTACAGTGCTCTACCAAATCTGGTGCACATGGGAAGTGGCCACATAGCCAGTGAGTGGACTGTGCACTGTCAGCCTGAGGGGCCATCACATGGACACATGGCTGAGTCGGGGGAGGAGGGACTGTGGGCTGGGGAGTTGGTGGTGGATGAGGGGGAGGGAGGCCTCCGTGCTGGGGAGTTGGTGGTGGGTGAGTGCAGGGGGAAAAGAACTATGTGCTGGAAGGTTGGTGTTGAGTGGCGGGAGGGGGGCTGTGTGCTGGGGTGCTGGGGAGTTGGTGGTGGGTGGGGGAGGGAGACTTTGTGCTGTGGTTGGGAATTGGTTACAACCATATACTTCAAAGCCTGTTAAAAACTGAAAAATTCAAGGAAATTCATGATTGTGCACTAGTGACCTTTTTTCATGTGCAGGTTGTGTATTGGGTCCAGTCACTGTGTTAAAATAAATGATCAATCAGTGCCTCTTGGGCCAGCCTCCCCTCCCTCACCCCATCCATGTGTGTATTAGCCCTGCCTCTGGCCACATGGTCATCAACATCCCCTGGGGGTGGCCTGTCTGCGTCGGGGGTTAGCATTGCACATGTCAAACAATTTTCCCAACTTTATCCAGGGCATACATGAGGGCCCCTCGAGTGCAATCTAGTCACCTGAATCGTGCCTTTAAAATTCCAAAAGTATGTTCGATGCAGATGCCTGTATTGCCGTGGGTATGGTTTCATGCGTGGTCATGTGGTGTTGGTGGTCATGCACAGGGGTCATCAGCCACATGAGCTGCGGGTATCCTGAGTCACCTGCATGGGAGAGAATGACAACATCATTCATTTGTAACATGCATGGGTCTGCAGAATCAGAATATTTGGCCATAATGCACCGTGGGCATTCCTGTGAGCAACAGGTCCATGACATGTGTATGTGTGATGGGTGAACATCCTTCCAATTTCATGCCATGCATTGTTTCTCCTGTACACTCATCCTGTGTTTTTGAGGTGGCTGTCCTGTGGCGGCTGATGGTTGAATCCACATGGGATGACTGCTGTGGCATGGGTGGCCACATCACTACAGGTAAAGGGGTGTATGGCCCACTTTTATGAATAAGCATGTACTCATATTGAATTGTAATAGGATGTATTAATACTCCCTGCATTATTGGGCAAGGGACACCGGGAACGTCGTGCCCCAGGTTCCACCTGCACAAATCCATGGATATGTTTGGGGCAGACTAGATGCTGGTTAATGTTCTTCACATCAACAATTTAGTTTTACACTTGATACATGCCTTTATGTCCTCTCGGGGGAATGTATTTACATGTTTACTCATTGGACTCATTTGACACAGTACTTTAGGGAATAGGGAGTGGGATCCGATCTCTTCGGATTCCCATCTAGGGACCTCGGTGGACTCGCTGTTGGGTGATAGGGTGTGGATCTGCACAGCAGCACAATCACAGTGCATTGTGGTTATTGTAGTCTGATGTGTTGTGTTTGCAGTGGGGTTTGTCCATCACCATGTTTGGGTCCAGATGTGGCCGTCGTGTGGATTTACCCTTGGATGCCCCCTGTAAATGGTGCAGGTGCTGCACAGGTGCTGCCAGGGCCCCCTCTTGCCATGCAAAGTTTCCTGTTGCTACCCCTCCTATTTTTGACGTGTGCTTAAACATGCATTTGTGGCAGGGTTTGTACTCACCCACTATCCAGGACTGTTGTCCTCTGTGCCTCTCCATGTGCCCTGGCAGTGTGCTGTTGCATAGGACCAATGAGTCGTGGGTGGATCCAGGGTAGCTGGCACAGCAGTGGCTGATGATTATGTCAGGCCCACATGTCATCTGCACATTCATAGAGTGGTAGTGCTTGCGATTCCTAAAGACTGCCTAATGGGCCGGGGGCGCAACCAATGATACTTGGGTGCAGGCGATGGCTGCAATGACATTGGGCACTTGTGCAGTGGCATAGAAGCATGCCTTGAGGTCATTCACCTGGTCCTGGGTGGTGGGCAGTGTGATGTGTAGGTGAACATGGCACAGCAGGGCATCCAGAACCTGGCCCAGGACTGCACTGAATGTTGACTAGACCATCCCATGTATCATGGCCACAGAGGGCTTGAAAGTGCCAGTACCCATGAACTGCAGGACTGGCACCAGATTGACCAGTGGGGGCATGACCGTGTCCAGCATCTGTAGCTCCAGGCGCGGCAAGTGAAACTGCATGTCAAAGCTCCCAGCAGAGAATGGCAGCATGGTGTTGGAAAGTGTGTTTTGGCCCTGGATGGGTCTTATGTAGCCTTCTGATGTGCATTGTATGCACCTGTGGCTTTCTTCCTTCCACCTGGGTTCATTTAACTCCAGCTGGAGGCTGGGGGTAATTTCAGCTGTATTATTGCCATTCAGTCTTTGAGGTTTACAGCCGTTGGAGTGGCCTAGATGACTTCATGGGGACCAGTGAACTTGGAATCTCCCCAAGTCCAATTGTGCTGGCTGGTGAACACCCAATCACCCAAATGTAGGCGTGTAGGATGTGTTGTTTGAATTTGCTGCAGACCTTTGGTGGATTTTTGTTGTTACCTAATGAGATAAAATGTTAGCACATGTTGACAGATTCTTAAAATATACATTCAATTCTGGCCCAAAGATATCTGTGCTCCTGTGAGCATCTGTCAGTGTTTGCATGGGGTTGACTGGCGTGTGCATCCACCTATGTGTCACCTATGTGTCACCACTTGGTTTGTTGTGCAAACTGAACAGTGCTAAAGGCAGACAATAAAGTCAGCTCTTCTTTAGTGTTGCACATATTTTAGCCAGCTTGTTCTCCAATGAACAATTCAATCTCTCAACAATTCCGTTGGCTTGTGGGTGGTGCACTGTACAGAGCTTGTGTTTCATTCCCAGTCATTTTGTAATCTCATTGAAAAATTGATTTCCAAAATGAGGGCTGTTGTCGGACCTCAGGGCAATGCATATTCCCACCTTGAAAATACCTCCCTCATCAAAGATTTGACTGCAGATTTTGCATCAGCATGTACAAATGGACAGCCTCAATCCATCAGGAAAATAGGTATACAATAAGAATCATATAGCAATATGTATTGCACCTGTTCACCATGTAGATTAAATAAACATGTTCCTCGAAAGGTTCTGACGGGCGGGGCAATGTTGTCCATAATGTTTTCATGGTATTTCCAGAATGGAACATGTGGCAGGTACTACAATTGGCCGCAAACGTATTCACTTGCTCTGCTAGGTTCGGTATGAACCATTCCTCAATGATGTCAACATCGATGTGCTTTAGTTGCATGTTTTGGGTGATGGAGTTGTTCTAAGGCAACATTTAGTCATTCCAGAGGCATCACTACTTTACATGTGCTGTTTTGCCTTCATACCATGTCAGTGGGCTATAATGTGCATCCTAGTTTTGCACAGTATGATTTCTCCTCAGCTGGTGCTTGTTCCTGCAACTCTACAGTGCGCACGCACCATGGACACTGACTATGGTTCTGATAACTGTTCCTGTTGTACTGCTATGACAGGTACATTGCTTTACATTGGAAAGGGCACATAAGCTGCCTGTTTGGCAGCTGCATGTAGAGTTGATTTTTCATTTGAAATTGCATCTTTTCCTTTGTAGTGTGCTGCATACTTCATGGTCACTACATGGAGGGGACATTTCAGTGTATCTATTAATCTAGAAAATAGTGTGGCATGCTGAACTGGTGATCCATCTGATTTCATGTGCCCTCTCTTTTCCACCTTAAGAGGCCTGAGTGAACTGTGGATATTATGTAAGCTGAATCTGTATATTTGGTGACATCCTCATCTGATGACGCCTCAAGTGCCTCTATGAGTGCAATGCCTTTTGCAGCTTGTGCTGAAAAATGTGAGGGTAGTCTTTTTTGCATTACTGTCTGGTATTCTTTTTCCTAATCTTTCACATATCATACCACTGCTGCGCCTGTGTGCCTTTGACCATTCTCCTGATTTATCGTTCATGACCCATCAATATAAAGTACTTTTGTTTCAAGTGCATCCTCACTCACCCTGCTGCTTTCTTCTGGCTCTACTCCATAAACTGCACAGGCATGTACCTGATCTTGTTATTCAACAGGTGTTCCAACAAATGATGCTGCGTTGGGTCGCTACCATTATTATCAACCAATAAACTTGTGAGGTGTGATAATGTGGCAACAAAAATTAATGCTTTGCATACTTTCCCATGAGACCCAAAAGGTTGGCAACGACCTACCCTTCTTACCCTTGCTCAATGGACAATTAATATTGCAACTTCTTACTGGGAACACGTCACCCTTCTATTTCCATTCTCACGATGTGCCTACATGTCTTCATGGGGTGTACTCCTTGTCTTCTTGCTCTGGGACCACGTGCATGACTAATTAGTCTCTTCAATGAATGGGTGGGTGTGCCTTGTCTGAATATCTAAATGCAGGTGTAATTTAATGAGTGTCAGTATACTCTACGTTCTATGTTACTCTATCACTTAATGTATTCCTTGGTTTCTATAATCTTGTTCAACTATCTCTGTGTGTTCTTGGTAAAGGTGCTCATATTGTCCGGTGCTCTGCTTCTACTACTAGGTGAATATTTTCCTACATGGCGCAGTGTGAGCCTTCCGCCTGAGCGACTTTGTTGTGTGCACATCTCTGCACATTGCATCAGTCCTACCAAGCTGTGGCCTTGTATTTCTTAGTATCTAAGGACATGGGATGGAAATTCATTGGTTATATGTTTTGCTTGTCAAATGTGTGGGACCTTGCTATATCTCTCTGTTCATAGCCAATCCCTATACAGCTGTTACATCTTCTCCTCACAGGGTCTGCTCATAATTGCAACATCTGTCTAAATCATGTTTTCCCATTCTGTGCCTATGAAAGAACTTCACCCCATAATTCTGACCAATCAAAGCATGATTTTACACCTTGTCCGAGGCTGCCGACTTTGCCTGTGTATCTCTTCAGTATGAGTGTCGAATAATCCATGTATTTCTGAAGCCTACTGAAACCTAAATGGTGTATGGATTACCTTTATTCTGAGGCCTACTCTATGTGTTCACACACAAAAGATGTTAATTATGTTTATGTTGTATTTTGTATCTGATACCTCTTAGTGTCTCTAATGAATGGTCATCTGGCTGCTTGAAATACTCCTTGTGTCTTGGGCCTGCTCACTTGTGAATGCGTGTCTGTGTGTTTGGTTAATCCAAATGTGTGCTCCGCACTAATCGTCTTTGCCATCATTCTACATGAACTAAACTTCAAGTGTATATGTGTGCATGTTGCTAGCTTCCATGGGGGCTCTCGGGAGTGCCGGTTTGTTGTGCATGCAGTCTGGGCCTCTAGCCTTTAGTTTGGGTTCAGGCTCGTGTTTTATGTTTTTCTTAGTTTATATTTTCTCTCATGTGTGGCACGTTGGACGTTCATCCGAACAGATTATCATCTTAAATTACATATCATCAATGTAGCTATGTTGTAAGAAACAAACATATTATTCGAAGGTCACTCTAGGTTAGTCCAGAAGTGGGTTATGTCTAAATTATACTCTTTGTTCTCACAGGGGTAATAACCATGAATCAAAACTTGCTAGGATTTCAACTGCATACAGTTGTAATAGAGCCAGAAGGTAGATTCCTATTTGTGGCTGGTAAATTAGAGGGCAAGTTAATCTTGTGTATTAAAGTATATATGCCAATGCTGATGCATCTCAATGTTTGTATTACAGAATTATGATGGGAATTATTTCAATACCATTATGGATCTTGTGCTTGGTAGGTCATCAGCAGGAAACAGAGTATTAGTTGGGAAAGCAAGGCAACTGTTAGCACTTGGTGGCAAATATGATCTGGTGAATGTCTGGAGGACATTAAGTGGTCAGGCAAAATAATGTACATTTTTTTCAAGTGTACATTACTCATATTCCAGCATTTACCTGTGGCATTTACCTGTGGCTCATAGAAAGTGCATTTTTAGTAAGGGGTTAATCATGTCGGATTTTACCTAGAACCATGTCTGGCCACTCCCCTGTAGTGATAGCAGGTATGTGGTTGAATGCTTGAGTGAGAGTAAAACAGTGGAAAACCAAGCCTGAGTCCCTTACAGATACTGATTTCAAACAGAATGATCTATGGAGCTAGTTCAATTCTTGGAGGTAAATAAAGGTTCAGCAGCTGTGGTGATCACTATATGGGAAACACTAAAACTGTAAAGGTCGTGGTGTGTGCAGTTCAAAATATTCTGGCATATTGAAATTGCTAACGAGACATGTTGAATGAACTTGAGAGCTTGCTCGAATTGCTGGAAATAAATAAGTAGTCTCCTACAAAAAGGCTATCCTGCTAGAAATAAAATGAAAACTCAACTTGTTGCTGTGTCTGTTTGAACAGAAGTCAAGTTCTAGTATGGTATGGTTTCAGCAAGTTTCTATGGTGAGGGAGATCGATCCAAAATATTTTTGTCATAGTTAATTTCTAGAGAGTTCCCTTCATTATTTGTTGAAGACATGGAAACTGAGGGAGTCACATATACAGATTATGAGAATATGATGAAGTTATTTGTCAATTATTACTCTAATTTACCAATTTATGGATTTCATCTGAGCAGGAACAAACTTTCACAGATTGGATGAGCATTGTGCATTCATAAATGTGCTTTTACAAACACGGTGAAATACCACCTGCTATTAAACTGACTGCCAGGAAGCGTACCAGATTGTCAATCAATTGAATCCAATAAGGGGCTTATAAATATGGTTGCACAACTTTTGTTGGACATGTACAATGAGGCGTTAGAAGTGGGGAAACTATCTCTTTGTTATTTCCATTGCTTAACAGAATGGGCGGATGGTGTCATCTTTTTTTCTGTAGTTAATTTACTATACCTGCACACTATGGCTAGGATTTTAGTTAAAGAAAACATATTAGTATCCTTTCCATTGTAGAGAGGCACCAGGTATTGTTGTTGAATTCTCCATTGTTGTGGAGCTCCTTGGTTGTATCCTATGGGATGAACATGTTGATAGGGGGCTACAGTTTTATTTGCAGACCCTTCTTATCATTGCACACAGATTATCCCCTACTCAATGTTTGGAACCCTAAATAGAAAATAGCCCTCAAACTTGTTGCAGTGATTGAATTCAGTTCATATTCTGGCCTTGGGAAAAACTGGAATACTTCTGATTTGCTTCCACTCACTTCCAAAACTGTGCCCCTAGGTGACACCTGGGTATGTCATTGGTACCCACAAATGACTAGGTTTTTGGGGTAATGGTTGCTAGAAACACAGTCACTTTGTATACCACTAACTCTAATTCAGCACTTAAAAACATTGAACCAAAGGTGGGAAAGTGGATCAGCCTCCCTATATTCAGGACCACTGGAGAAAAACTCATTAAGATGATTACACTACCAAAACGATTATATATGTGTTTAAGCATACCCAATCAACGACCAAGACATTTTCTTTTAGCAAACTAAGATGTTTACTATTTCAATTGGCATCGGTGGGAAAACAATCTAGAAAAGCCTGGGACACATTAACCATACCTTTAAAATATACTGGGTTGGCAGCACATGATCTAGAGTATAATAGCACAGATTGTTCATATAATCTAATGGAATGGGGAATCACTGTACTGACAACATATTGCACTAAAGAGAGTCATTACATCCTACCATCAAATGAAAGTCAGCCCTCTGGAGCATCCCACAAGTTCCATGTAATAAAGGAAATGGAGGAACGTATTTTATTCAATTAACAATATATACTAAACAGTGGCTTGATATGAAGAAAGTACTCCCGACCTACCCTAAGCACCAGCAGGTGATCCATTGTTGGGCTTTGTGGCTATTGCAAGTAACAAAAGAAATCAATCTAAAAAAATTACTAAATGGTAAGGGAATGGAGGAATACCACTCAAAGCTAATCCAAATGAATGTGGGAGACTAACCTAGAGTGCCCAATTGATGTTTCTATCTTTTCAAGTGTATGAGGGCAAATAATTAAAAAGATGCTCATGAACAACAAACATACATTATTGCACTAATAGTATTCATACGTTTTATTACACTCCAAACATATGTAAATTTAACCCGGCAGCACCAGGGGCATATCCTAGGTTTCAGTAGGACAATGCAGACTTATGCATTGGGAATTATTGTACCTTTGGCAAAAAGTGATTACTGATCTTGAGGTTATGATAGAAGGAGTGGTACCCAGGGATCCAATTGTAGGTCTTCTGGGTTATTTACATGATATCCCTAAGAAATGCAGGTGATTCCTTGAAGTAGCATTGTTGCTAGAGAAACGTATAGTGACAAATAATTGGTGGCCCTCAAAATCACCTAAAAAAGTTACTTAAGGATTTCACATGGTACATTTGCAAGAGGACACATGTAGAGAGTTATCTTTGACAGCTACAATACCTAAAAACGATGGGACTGTATTCAAGGAATTCCTACTCAAGAACTCAAATGAGCAAGCAACAGCATCTACATCTGCTATCTGATCCGGAAGAGAATGGACATAATGTTGCTATGGAAATGGGGTGTAGGTTACCATAAATGGATATGTGCATGTGGTTACTACAAACAGTAATTATCAGGGATGTAAGTACAGTATTAATGCTTTATTTAAATGACAATCTTCCAAACAGATGCTAGTGAAATGTCAGCACAATGCTTTGTGTTTTTTTAAATTAACAAATCATGTTTTTTAAATGGAGAGAAACAGGCATCACTTGCGATTACATGAACAAGTTGAGCATTGTCTTTTACCACTCATGGAATATTGACATTTATGAAAATTGTGCATTTTTAAATTCCAAAAAGAATGTCAGGAAAAAAACAAAGGGATCATGCAAAGATTCATTGATGCTATATGGCATGTGCAATATTCAAATGTAATGTTTATTTGAAAAACTGTTTTCATTTAAATTGTAGATAATACTATTTACAATATTTAAAATGTCTGTATTGAAATAAATGACATGCTTTATGTCTAAAAAGATTTTAAAAACAGGCTGCACTATTAGGCTGGCTTATCAAAACAAATCACCTTAAAAAGTACTTTGCAAACAGAGCTATCTTTTGCAACCTCTTGGAATTCATGTATCCATAATAAGCATTTCAACGTTGGTAATAGTACATGAGCAATATATTCCATAATAGCACAGTTTAGGTATAGTGACAAACTGTATTTTTAAAAGGGGACACAGAATGCATTAAATTATTAGTTGATCAGAAAGAGCTTTATTTGTGACCATTTACAAAAGTATAACCTTACAAAGACCACACAAATGTTCAGTTAAATCAGCCTGTAAATTGGGTGACAACATCTGACTTGGATGGGTGGGCATTATTTGAGTGCAATATTACATGATTAAATTCTTCAGCATGTGGACATCATTCTGTTTCAATGCAAACGTTCTCCAATGCAAGTACATGTAATCTATGTCATAATTAAACTGAAAGTTCATTTTTTCATAATAAATTTCTTTTGGGAAATTTTAATCCATACCACAATTCACCACTATCTTCCTTAACTGTTGCATTTGCTCCAGTTCTGGCCTCTTCCCTGTGTGCATTTTTGGTGTGAGCCAGGCCTGCCCAGCTTGTCTGTACTTCCATTCCATCAATATTAAAATGGAATCGATTGGGTTGGTATTTTAGTCACATCCTGTGGAATATTTCTAAATTATTTTTGTTGTAAAAATGTTGCAAGACCCTCCAAATCTCTAACTAATCACTTGTCACTGAAGGTCTTCACTATTCCCTTAGGAGGCCATGACTAAGTATCCATCCACTATTTTTTTCTTGTGCTGTCCACCACTCAGTGGGAGATGTATGCACGCATGGTGGTCTTGATTTGTGTTCCATGCATGTTTGCTAGCTGTATGGTATTTCTGATTACAATTTCGTGAACTCCATAAACAGTGGTTAATTATTGACTGTGGCTAATTCAGTAGTTGCTCACAACACTTTTTTTCTCAGCAGCACTGAGTTTCTTGGTGACCTGTTTAGACACATACCAAACATCGAATTGATGCCTGATCTGTGGTGAGTTCTCTTGCATGACTTTGATCATGCTCACATGTCTATCTGTTGCTACAAGTTCAATTTCTAGTCCTCAAAATTGAACAGGTACAATCCATTCAGTAAAACCATTCTTCTCCAATGCAACACAGGACATACATTCTCCAAACTTGAACAGAACATAACTTATCATTTTCTCCAGTCCAAATCTTGAAATGGCTAAGTGCAATTTCTGGCACCAAACACTGAGATGTCCCATTGACCATTGCGAGGGGAACAACACCTTTTTTCAGGCAGTGAATTGTCTAGGGATGCATGTTCCTGTTTCCATTCATCATATTTTGCAGCAAAAGGTAATCCCCTCATTTGCAGTAGGTGTTCTCACACATGAGATATATTACACAAATTAACACAAACTTGATATCATGATGAAGTTTAAACCACTAAACAAAAATTCACATGGCCAAAGTGCATTAACTAGTGCAACATTACTAACAATGGGTTGAACGGTCCAACACAGGCTGCAATCATTGTCATGACAGACCTCTTCCATTTTTAAATTGGCTCAAATCATTTTTTTTTCAAACAAACCAATGGTTTCCCACAAGCAATATCATTATTTGACATGGTGCAGTTCAACAATTTTAAAATATCAAGTAGATAGGGCTAAAAACAAAACTACACGTTTAGCATTTTTCATGAGTTTGACTCTATGAAAGAGCATAACATTGGAAAGTGCAACAAGGAACTGATGACTTTAATTTTAAAATCTTCAATTTGATTCTAAACAATCTTGAAACATTATGAGGAATGTGTCTATGTACATAATGACTAACGAAGTATGTAATTTGGTATTCATGGCAATATTAACATAATTTTCTTGATAAGAGATAACAATAGTACAAGTGCTGTCTTGCTACTCGCCCTTGACCACAGATTTGCCAACATACCTTATTCCAATGCCAGCCTGAGGCTAGAATAAAGCATGTAAAAAATGTAAAGAAATGTGAATAATTTGTATTTCAATTGTGTCTTCCATGTTATGCTATATATGGGCATCCTCTCTGAATAGAGAATTAATCAAGAGTGAGCATATAGGGTTTACTGATTTTGGGGCACAAAGGTCAATAAACTGAATAAAATACATGTTAGAGACAGGGCAAACATTTAAAAAAGGTTATTCAACAATACAACCATGACAGTCATAGCTCCACTGTCTGTGAGGCATCTGAAGTAACCAACAGTGCACTGGCTTTTTTCAGCTGGTACCGAAAGTAAATTAATGGGCCAAAGGAAAAATAATGCACAGCACTAACATCTCAATATTGCACAGTTGCCTAAGAATAGAGCAAGATATACACGTAACAGATATTAGCCACGTGCCCTGGCTTTGGAAAAAGAAGATCTAGGTTAGTGACAAACAACCTTAACAGCCACACCTCCAATGCAGGGGTGTTGCTAGGTCTGGAAAAGATCCGGGGCTACGGTTATTTTGGGACTGTCGGGACTGGGGTCCAGCTAGCCTGTTTGGTTGTAACCCCTGACCTTCTATCTGGGGTTACAACCAAAAGACCCGGGGCTAAAGCCTCCTCAGCTCCCCCCTAGCAACGCCTCTGCTCCAATTTCTGCAAAGTATCTGAAAACACAGAAGACAAACTGACTTCCTATGTCTCCTCCTACATAAAATTAAAGGATGAGTCAAGAGTAAATGCACAGTTCTCGCATCTCGAAATTGCAAAGGAACCTTGATATACGGCAAGACATACACGGACCAGATGTTAGTCATCGGCCCGGACTTTAATAAAAGGAAATCTAGGCTAGTTGACAGCACAACTATGCTAGGCATCCCTGCGTTGGCTGTGGGACATCATAGGGCACTGACAGGACACAAGGAAATTAATGACTGAAGAGGAAAATGACCTCTTCAGACATACTAAAGATCCAGTGGTGGCATACTTATTACTTCGTGACAACAATCCATGAAATACTTGCTGGCCAATTTGTATTTGGAAAGAGTGTTGATACAGTATTAGCTTGTACTATTGGCTTGCAGTCTTTTAGCCATTCTTGGATAACCATTTTTGGAGAATTGAACAGAGACATACATCTCAACACCAAAACGATGACTGTACACGAGGCAATGATTTCCCCTTTTACTAATAAGATTTAATGTATATATCTACCCATCTCATCTGCTGGAACACCACAGGTCATAAGCCATGATGCAAGATAGTATTTTATTAACAAATGCAAAATCTGCAATGGTAACTAATGCCTGGGCTTCAACATTCCCAACAAGAAATATCACAACATAGCCTTTATATCGTGGTCAGGCCCCCATTAAAATGATTCTGTTTGTAACTCATTGGGGGTCATTACAACACTGGCGGTAGCTGTGAGGGTAAGACCGGCCCGGCTGCCACCGGAGTAATTTTTTCTGGCGCCCGGCAATGGGCAATTGCCTGGGCATTAAAGCCCCGGCAGACCCGGTAATTGCTAATTGCCGGGCGCCGGAAAAAATGACTCCCCTTTCCCATTTGAGTCCCATAGGAATCAGTGGGAATGAGGAGGACGGAGGCACCGGCACCGTTAATAATGATGCCGGTGCATCCGTCAAGGTCTGCAGGCAGGCGCCCTCTCATCAGGTCTGACCTGGTGGTTGGAACGGCACCCGTTCGCAGACCTTAATGGATGCACTCGTAGTTTGGCGTTCCGGTAACAACGGTGCCGGTAGCTTACCGGCACGTTGTTACTGGACCGGCAAACTTGTAATGAGGCCCATTGAATTTAGAAAAATAATGAAGAGGAATATTACTGGGTGAATTCAGTTTTATCCCATAAAATAACTGATTCTAAAAATTGCTTAGCTTTCATACTGGGTGGCAACGAAAAATCTCATCTAGGCCTGTACTGTGTACCAGATTTAACCGGCAGTAATGAATGAAATTCGGAAGCCACTACTATATCACAGACTGGAGTTTTGGCATTGCTATACAAAATGGACATAGCCTTAATTGGCAATTCTTACCATTTTGTGGATTGATCATTTGGTATTACCCTGTCAGACACACAATGTGCACTGCTGTCTAAGAATAGAGAATTGTGAATTTCGTTGAAGCTACTATACCTTTGATAAGGAAACTGATGAAGTGCTCAATAGCATGCAAAGTTACATACCAATATTTAGGTAGGATGGTGCCAAGAAGATGGGTGTACCGCCTTTAAATAGCTTTGCCAGGCACTTTTGTGACATCCTGGCCTTTTCTCATTTGGAAATCCAAGAGTTCAAGTCATAACCATCATGGAAAAAACATCCCTCAACAGTAGATGATAGCTAAAGGCAAACAGCTGTGTTTTGGTTACATTCAGAGAGCAAAAACGGCATTCACTTCTGGGAAAAAGTCTGTGGAGTTCTTTTGAATTAACATGTGAAAAGAATTGTAAAGATTTGCCACAACCATTTGAAGAGAGATCCTAAAGTGTATGACTAGCTAACTGTCTGCGGACGTATTGGGGCAGAATACATCACAGTATACTCGAGAGAACTCACCAGAGAATCAGCTATGTCCTTACTGACAGATTAAATGGAAGCGTTAGCATGTTTACACATTTGTTCAAATATTCAAGGACCTTGTTTTTGTATGTGTGCTGCTTGTTGTTTTATTCTGTTCATTCTGTAACTGTACTTGGTTTGATATCTGGCTATTTGAGCACTCTGTAGTGATCAGCATTTCAGCATATGTGGAGGGGATGTGGCGTAATCATAATTAACATACACATATTAAAAACATTCCATCCTCTACCAGACTAAAGCTTATAATGAAATCTGATTCATCGTACTACCTCTCTCATCTGCTATGTGCATCTCCCACCCCTCCCAAGAAACAATAAGACAAAAAGCGGTCATAATGCTACCTGACCTATGCAAAAGGCTCCATGCCAATGCCTGAGAAACAAAAAATCCCACTGTGTGTTTCACCCACCTCCAACTGACTCCTCTCATTCCATCGACGTGCCTAGGGCCAGAGCTTGAGTAGTGTTTGGTGCAGCAAGTTCTCACCCAAACAGATGTTCTGCTAAGAACAGCACTGATCTGTGAGAAATCCCTGCAAGTGGCTAAAACGAGTTTCAGGTTTGTGGTTTGTATGGGTAAGGTACTGCTGCAGAGTTCGAACAATGCTTGTAAAATGTGTCCCTACCCAAAACAAATTGGAAGACAATTTAACAACTTTGCCAGGATGAAAGGTTAGTCAATGCTAAAATTCACCAGGCGGAGGTCTCCATCAATAAACACACTAGTAAGTGAGTTTAACAATCATTTATTGCAATGCAAAACTTCCGCGGAAGGGCTGACTGCAAGATACACCATAGGGATGCTATCTAGAGTGAGCTACTAACATTACAGTGAGCAGGCTTTTTATAGGAAAACGTTTACATTGAGTCTTATGACTGGCGCGAAGCCCAGGCACGTCCTGACATACAGTTTCCTGCCAAAACACTTTTGGCTGTTATTCCAGCCCTTGCAGTGACAATTTACAAAGGCCGGACATTTGCAAATGGTCATCACTCATATAGCTTATCTAAGCAAGTCAAAATATCCTTCAGGATGCACGTGTAATCTTTAACATGCGTGATCGTAAAAACAAGCTAATTCATCACATTTGACACAGTGGGGAATTTGCAAACTACACATATCTTGCCGCGGTAGTGATAATAATATCCATTCATGAGCTGCTGGACAATAGCAGGACATATCTTTTACAGAATGACGCACGAGCTCTGACACAAGTTCCCCTTCCCACATATCCCAGAGAATAACAACTCCGAATATAGATACGCTTTATGCTTATGTTTCGGGAAAGAGTGCGGATGCTAGCAATCATCATTCATAGAGGAGACCCCAGGGTCAATGAATGCATGCTGACTCGCACGGCAGCTTTAGACAGGACGGGAAGTGCAAGAGTTTTAACAGACATTATTTATGTAGCCTTTACAGGAACGGAGAACAGAGGGGACATTCCTAAGCCTCTGAGTAATATCTGTTCCAGGCGAAAACCCTGGGCCTCGTGTGCGGACACAAAAGCAGTTGGTTTAACATGGACATAATGCTATAACATGGGCAATGGGTTTAAGTCTTGCTGAGGCAAAGAAACATGACAATTACATGAATTTGGTATTTACAAATGACCCTTTTGCGTCAGCAAGACTTTATCAGTAATACACATGGTTTAGTTTGTATTCATTCATTCTTTCATTGTCGTTGTCCGACACATCAATCTTTTGTAACCCCTCGATTGCCTCCTCTAACTTTATCATCTCGTTGGTGGTCATGGCATTAGTGGGTTTGGGTGCCAGTGCTCCCATCATTTTCCTGCAGCAATCTCCTATGACGGACATACATAAGGGAAAGCACTGAATGCAACAGCAGCAAGCAGCTATTAATCCTCCTATGACAAGAAGAGGGGTGAGGAGCTTTCATCCCCAGCTCCGTAATAGATCCCAGAACCAGGATGTCCCATCCCCAGGCCCAAATTCAGAATGTATTTGAGCTGCTATTTTATGCATTTCATCGATCCCTTTAAAGATATCGGTGCTATAATCAGGTATAAAAAAGTGCAGCAAGAAGTGCCAATTATTTTACAAGCCCCTCCTACTTCTGCCAGCATTGTATATAATACTAGTCGGTTTTGTAATACTACCATCCGGACTGCTTGTACTTCTTTAGTGAGGTTTGCCAGTATGTCACCGGTCACATTTAGTTCCTTTTCTACTAATCTAGCCAAGTGCCTAATGCTTCTGGAATTCATAACTATTCCCATGGGTATCACTATGCCCTTTAGGAAATCAAAGAATTCATCCCAAGTGGTGTCTTTTTTAGTAATAACACCTCTTTTCCTTCGCTGGTAATCCTGTGTACCCATTTTTATTCTCTTTGCCTTGGGTTTTAAGTTCACTTCCTCCACAGATTTGTAATGCAAACCCAACATTACGTATCCAACGGTACATCTACCTTTCCAATAGCGGGGTAACCAGAGGTATTCTTCCTCCCCGCAAATAAACATTGTCCCCTTAGGGGGACTAAAGGGTGCGGGTATACTATTCAGATCTACTATATTCTGGCAGTTGTGTCTACCCATGAAAACAGCCTGAGCATGTGTCTTGTTTCGCTGGTAGCAAAAGGGGGGCCCTACGAACTATATTTTGTACAGGGATTGGGTGTGGTAGTACTGCTTTGTTGTCTCTCATATAGTCGGTTAGAGGAATCATTTCTATTTCTTTAGATGGGCAGGAAATGGATCTATTAAGATATCTAGTTACATTGGGTGTTAGAGGAATATAAATTCCTCCCTGTATTCTAGTCTGAGTGCTTGTCTCATTTTTCCTATTCACAAATGTGAGTGTCACATTTTCGGTATAGTTTCGGGAGGCACGCAAAAGATAATCTCGCCAAGGCACGCATGTATCACTTGTAGCAGGAGTCGCGTACCATTCGGGTCCGCTTTCATGGCTATGGGGAACATATGTACATATGTAACAGTTGGTTTTATTTAGTATCTGGTTTGTTTCATTCATCCATGTGAGGATGCTATTCCTAGGATGCTTTTTCCGATACTCCTGATCTATATGGGGAATAGTTACTAATTCTGGTGTTGGAGGCTGAGGCGTGGGAGGCAGCAAATTATGGGCAGCATAAATATCATGGTGCTCAAGGTACCAGAGGAATATTGCGGACCCTACTGTTATAACAATACAGACAAGGGATAACAAGAGCTTTTCCTTTGGGGTGCATGCATATCTGTCAACTCGTGGACGCCTCTGCCCTGCGTCCTCGTCATTCATTGTAACAACCTGTTTTGTTCCCTCGCACAGGGCTAATCCCAAATGGCTGAGTTCCGGAACGTGGCCGTTAAATGTCACACGTTATATATATATTATATATTTACACAAAAATGTTCAAAAAGTCGCTAACAATTACCCTAACGGTGCCGTCCGTTTATGCGCTAAATCGCAAGGGTTGCACAGTATAACCCGTCCTGCAGTCACCGCTTCTGGCACCTTACCTTGACACGTCTCGTTGAGGCTACTTCATACCCAGGAGGGGCTGCTGAGGCCACTTCATCTGTGTCTCGGTTGTCCTTTGTTTGGTCCGACCCTTTACCAAGTCCTTTCTCAGCCAGATGTCAGAGTTCAAACATAGGCAATCAATGTTGCTTCCTAGGGCGTAGGTGATACCTGGGAGTGTCCTCCGTAGGTTCGGCTGCGAAGTGGTCTGTGTCCTTGGTCGGGGGATGGACTATCTGAGGTGGTGCCTTTTTAAGATGGTTGGCATGGATCCACGTTTTGTGGCCAGCAACCTTCACAGCAGTTTGTGTCGCCAGTAGGACCAAAAATGGCCCCTTCCAGCGGGCCTGCAGGCAATTGGTGCGATCAAAACTCTTCACGAGGACGTAGTCCCCTGGTTTGATTGCGTGGCCTTCTCCTTCCAAAGCTGACGGGGCTGCGTCTTTCACCTGTTGATGGATAATAGACAGTTTATGCGTGAGCTCAGCACAATAATCCCTCAACAGTGGTTGTTCAATATTACCAATAACTCTTGGCTTTGGGATGGACCATGCACTTGGAGGGCGGCCCATTACAATTTCAAAAGGGGACAATTTCTGCGTCCCCTTTGGAGTGGTCCGCATACTCAACAATGCCAAGGGAAGGGCATCTGGCCACTTCAGGTTTGTAGAGGCACATATTTTTGCCAGTTTGTTTTTCACTACGGCATTCGATCGTTCAATAATCCCAGCACTCTTGAGATGATAGACGGAATGGAATCGCTGATCGATACCCAAGGCAGTACATACATACTTCACAACTTGACCTGTAAAGTGTACTCCGTTGTCGGAATACAGAAAGCTGGGCACTGTGTACTGGGGCACCCAGTATTTCAGGATGCATTTAGCTGTGGAAATAGCAGTGTTGTCTCTTAGGGGGTAAGCATCCGTCCAACCAGAGAACCCACACCTCATAACAAGACAATATTTTAATTTAGCAACCGGTTCCATTTGTATGAAGTCCATATACACCACCTCAAATGGCTGCGTAGGAAGTCTGCTATGACCTGCTGGTACTTTCACAGATTTGCCCACATTATGCTGGAGGCAGACAGCACACTGTGCTGCCCATCTCCTGCAATAGGATCAAATTTTCCGGTTTTTCCATACTTTGCTCAGAATGTCCTCCATTGCACCTGCATTAACATGGGCATTCCCATGTGCCATATCGACTACCATGGGTAAATAACTGTCAGGGAGCAACCACCTCATTTTGATTTTGTCCAGCCACACCCCTTTAGGAGTTTGTCCATTGTTACCGTCTTTAGTCCAAACTTTAATTTCGCAATCTGCCGCTTCCTTTTGAATGTCCTTTACTATCTCCTCAGGGCCCTTTTCCAAACCGCCCTCATCCCCTTTCCCTTCCAAATTCCTTTGCAGCATGTTACACTCTGGAACGGTCAATTTACAGTGTTCTGCAGCATATTTAGCCACCTGGTCTGCTAAATAGTTCCCCTGCCCCACAAAATCTACCACCTTTTTATGGGCGGAGCATTTCACTATAGCCACCTGGGCGGGTTCAGCCAATGCCGCTAATAGTTTGTTTATCAAATTGCCATGTTTTATTTTTGTTCCATGCGAGGTAAGAAACCCTCGCTCTTTCCACAGTAGACCAAAATTAAAGGCCACGCCATGTGCATAAGCTGAATCCGTATAGATGGTCACAGCTAAATCTTTACTTAATTCCAGAGCCTTTGATAATGCCCTTAATTCTGCAGCTTGCACTGATAACTCGGGTATGCGTTCCACATTGTAACAGGGGCTTAGCTATCAGGGAGAACTCTGGGACCCAATGACGGCAATATGAGGTAATACCTAACAGTCGTCTCAATTCTTTAAAGGTACTGGGATAGGCCATTTCCTGGATTAACCGTACCCTCTCACGTGACAGTGATCGACCCTCTGCAGTGAGGACATATCCCAAATAATCAACATTGGACTCTACATACTGCATTTTCTTAAGCGACACTTTGTGGCCATGGTATGCCAAATGCTGTAACACAATCAGGGTACCTTCTTTACAACTTAATTCGGTATCTCCACAAATGAGAATATCATCCACATATTGTATGAGCATCACACCAGAGGGTAACAGAATTTCATCCAACTGCTGTTTTAGTGCTTGGCTAAAAATAGCCGGGCTCTCTGTGTAACCTTGGGGTGCTCGACAAAACCTGTATTGTCGCTGTGCTAATACAAAGGAGAAGAGGTATCTACATTCTTCAGCTATGGGTATGGAGAAAAAGGCGTTTTTTAAATCCACGACACTAAAGTGAGTGGCCGTGGGAGGGACCATAGTGAGAATACTTGTTACACTAGGGGCAACTGGATACCTGGGATCCACAACCTTATTAATTCTTCTAAGATCAATAACAAATCTATACGGGGTCACTTCATCTCCTTTCTTATGAACCGGGAGAATCGGGGAGTTACATGGGCTGTCATCACACTCTTCAACAACCCCAAGTCGCATTAGATCCTGTACAATCCTTACCAATGCTGCTTCCCCTTCTGGAGATATTTTGTACTGCGGGGTTCGGGGTAGAGGGACCCCATGTTTTACCTTGATCACAACAGGGGGAATGTTCAAAACACCTACATCATTACTACCAGCAGCCCAAAGCTCTGCGGGCAGTTCCTGTAACTCTGGTGGCAATGGTTCAACCAAATAACAACCACCAATTTTGGATTTACATATGGTCATACGAACGCCTGTTGGGGAACAATAGATAGTCGCATTTAAAGCTTTCAAAAGATCCAACCCAAGGAGATTCTCAGGGCACCTGTTAGTAAGTAACTATTTGTTAATCAATTTCACTCCACATATAGACGTCTCAACTCTCTGGGACACTGGAGTACATATGGGTTCCCCACCAAACCCTACGGAAACTTTGTTTTCACCCGATAGTGGAACTGAGGGGACGGCCTTGGCGTCAACCGAGCTGTTACCTGCTCCGGTATCGACCAAGCATCTAACGGTGGGGTGCTGTCCTATCTGCAATTTAACATACGGTCCTTTCTGGTCTATAGGAACAGACACCATCTCCTCAGGTTCACTAGGGGCGTTTCAACTCATTGCTGCTGTGTTATCAAAGAACATCATTCCACTTAGTTCATCCTCCACAAACTCATTTCCATCCACTCTAACCATTTGTCGCTGCGCTGCGCTGTTTGAGAATACATTATTTTCGGAGTTTACAAACCTTCCCTGGCCTTCCTCTCCCACCCGCCGGTTGACCATTCCGCGCCATCAATATGGGACACTCATTTTTCCAATGTCCCATCTGCTTGCAAAATGAGCATTGGTCTATTCGCGGGGGTGTCCATTGCGTAGTGTTACCTGTAAGGTTTCTTACCTGGGGTTTCTGGCCCTTTGGTTTACTGTAAGGTGGTTGCACCAATTGTTGCATTAGCACCTTATTTTTTAGATTCCTATCTGCCTGTTTCTTACCTTCCATTTCTTCCTCTTCCTGTTGCTCGTAATATTTAGCCATCTCTAGGATCTGGGATGGGGTGCTTGCCTGCCAAGTACTCTCGCCCAATTTAAGTGGTTTCTTAATTCCTTTTCGTAAACCCTTCACAAAGCCCATGGCGAAATATCTCTGACCCGTGGGGTTGCTAACAGACTGGCCACTGTGTGCCTTAAATGCATTCTCAAATTTCAGAAAATAGTCCCCAACTGTTTCTGCAGGGCCTTGTATAACTGCATCCATTTTTTCTACATTCACATCCACCTCTGGCAACCCGCTACTCAGTGCCCTTAATATTCTTATCCCTAGCGTTTTTAGGTCCTCTGGAATGGGGTCAGTTGGTTTCCGGTCTGTATCCTGTTTTTCTAACTCTGTCCAATTGATGGCATGCCCAGGGGGGTCCCGAGATCTAAAAGGTTCCCATACATCAGCCGGGGTCACAGCGGACATTACATGATCAATGTCCTGCAGAGTGAGGGTACACATTTTAAATAGCGCTCTCAACTCTTTGTAGAATCCCGCGGCATTGGTCCTAGGGTCTGGGGTGCTTTTTATTATACTGAACAGTTCTGCTCTAGTGAGGGGTACATAGACATATGTTTTGGTTACCGTGAGGGTCTTGTCACTTGGGTCGTGGGCTGCTGTAACAATGGGCGCACATTCCCTCAGTGGTGCCATTACTTGGACCAGCTGGGCCCCTGGGAGAAACACTTCCAATAATTCTTTGAACAATCTACCCGTCCTAAGATCCTCCGCTTCCCAGTTCGGTTTATACGTTTTCAATTCAGCCTGGCACTCTCTCACCTTTTTGCAAACATCCTCCCGCCCTCCTGTTTCACATTCTGATCCCATTTTGCTCAAAATCTCTTGCAAGCATACCAGTCGGGTTGCCTTGCTATGGGTGGTAAATAGATCCGTCCAATATCCCACCTTCCCTGGCTCCTTTTCATCATATATCCTTTTAACCAACGCCTTTCCCGTCGGTTTGGCATCATGCAAAGACTGCTCTCTTCTACAACGTTCCTCTTCTTCCTCTTTTAACTGATCATCATAATCTTTCATAACTTTTGTTACCTCGTCAATGATTTGGTCATACTGGTGCCACAGGGTCGCCCGATCTTTCTCAGTGTCAATGGCCTTATAAATATCAAACAAACCCACGGGCCACTGGCGTTTAGCCTCATTCCTCAGTCATGCATGAAGAAGGTCACAATGCATTTTCATTACCTGTTGAAATTCCTTCTTTTGGCAGGTATATAACCTTTGTTTTATCCCTGAGGTCGGATTATCAAACACTTGTTGTGCCATGCGCTCTAATTTTGCATATTCAACCGGGGGGAAGAAGGGACCCTGTCTAGATAAGCGCCCTACTTCCTGCTCCTCGACACCATTTGGGTCCATAGTACCAGTCTGGGTACCATATGGGGGTGGGTTTTCAGGGGGAGGGGGTGCAGTCGGGGCAAGGTGCGTGCCGTTAGGCTGAGGTCTGACAGGTGTTGTTAATCGCAAAAGGTTTTCTGTCAATCTGATTGTATCCTGATCAGCCTCGCTGTCAAGGATGACTATCTCTTTCTCTGGCTTGGGGAGGAGTGGGTACATGCCTTTACTGAATTTTATCAATGCAGCCCGATCCTCTACATCTAGCCAGTGTTCAAACTCTTTGTTATCTAATTCACATGCCTTCTCCTGTAAGGTTTGTTTTTGCTTTTTCCTATCCTTTTTATCTTGGGACATTTTCTGCTTTATCACTTCTGTTCACCACTGGCGAATAGCATCATGCTGGGCGGGGCGAACCCTTCTTTTTAGTAACACTAATTCAAGATTTTCGATTATGGGTATACAAAAAGTGCCTGCTTTGGGCCATTTAAATTGAATGGACTTCTTTGTGTATTCCTCCCAGTTTTTACAAAATTGTACCGCCCCCCAACCCATAATTGGTTAACATAGTGTAACATGGAGTGCCTTCAGCAGGCGCATGCATAGGTTCCTCATTCTTATTTCTATCGCACAAATTCCCCATTATTAATTACAATATCCTTACTACAATCAAAATAATACGTACCATAAAACTGATACCAATGTGGCTTACCATCCACCAAAACTTTCTGCAGACACAAAAATGCACTCACCACAGCAAGGAGACCTCCCCTCTGTCTGGTTCGTCTGGTCCTTGGCAGAGCAGTCGTTCTCTCCTTCTTCTTGATCTCCTGTCTCAAGGGAGGACCGCGCTGTTTGCATTCAAAAGTGCGATAGTTTTTGGGCCCAGTTAAGTCGTCCACCGGAGACAGGAGCTCAATGGAAGGCACGCATCAAAGCGATGGACTGCATCTGCAAGGTCCGCCAGTCCAGGGACGCCAATCAGTCAATGCTAAAATTCACCAGGCAGAGGTCTCCATCAATAAACACACTAGTAAGTGAGTTTAACAATCATTTATTGCAATGCAAAACTTCCGCGGAAGGGCTGACTGCAAGATACACCATAGGGATGCTATCTAGAGTGAGCTACTAACATTACAGTGAGCAGGCTTTTTATAGGAAAACGTTTACATTGAGTCTTATGACTGGCGTGAAGCCCAGGCACGTCCTGACATACAGTTTCCTGCCAAAACACTTTTGGCTGTTATTCCAGCCCTTGCGGTGACAATTTACAAAGGCCGGACATTTGCAAATGGTCATTACTCATATAGCTTATCTAAGCAAGTCAAAATATCCTTCATGATGCACGTGTAATCTTTAACATGCGTGATCGTAAAAACAAGCTAATTCATCACATTTGACACAGTGGGGAATTTGCAAACTACACATATCTTGCCGCGGTAGTGATAATAATATCCATTCATGGGCTGCTGGACAATAGCAGGACATATCTTTTACAGAATGACGCACGAGCTCTGACACAAGTTTCCCTTCCCACATATCCCAGAGAATAACAACTCCGAATATAGATACGCTTTATGCTTATGTTTCGGGAAAGAGTGCGGATGCTAGCAATCATCACTCATAGAGGAGACCCCAGGGTCAATGAATGCATGCTGACTCGCACGGCAGCTTTAGACAGGACGGGAAGTGCAAGCGTTTTAACAGACATTATTTATGTAGCCTTTACAGGAACGGAGAACAGAGGGGACATTCCTAAGCCTGTGAGTAATATCTGTTCCATGGCGAAAACCCTGGGCCTCGTGTGCGGACACAAAAGCAGTTGGTTTAACATGGACATAATGCTTTAACATGGGCAATGGGTTTAAGTCTTGCTGAGGCAAAGAAGCATGACAATTACATGAATTTGGTATTTACAGGTTGAGTCAGGCCTTCTGGTATTTGAAACAGCGACCTGCTGATCACACATACATCGTATTTAAGTGACTGATCTAGAACGTTTATGGGATGTCAGTATTGCAAGCTAGTGCAATGTACTTGTTGTAGTTTTGACAACTATAGTTATTATCCATCATGGCATCCTAAAACTCACTATCCAACAAATAAATGTCTACTTGTTATCAGGTTTGATTTCAAAAGAGCAGAGAACAATTGAGAAATATGAAGATTCGACAATACATTTAATAGCAATATATAGAATGATGAACATTGGGTCTTTAATAATCACCAATTAAAATTGCAAACGTGAGATAACGTTGATTCTTTCAAAAGGTATTTTTATAAACACCATGGGCCTCATTACGAGGTTGGAGGTAATGGAAAAACGATGCCGCTAAAGGATTACCGGCATCGCTTACCGCTCCGGGGTATTATGACCCGGCAACCCGCTATTAGCAGCACCCTTCGGGGAGCAAATACAGGCATGCCGGTAATAGGAGGAAATCACAACACAACCCGCGCGGACATGCAAATACCAGCATCCAGAAGCCGGTAATCACGGGCTGCACGATGCCGGCCATACAGGCATCGCAGACCACCCGCAAAGAGCAGTCAGCAATCAAGCCAACTGCCACAGGTGCACACAATCACCAGAGGTGGATTCAATGGATGCTGGGCCAGTATTAAATGAGCACACCCACACACCACACCCCTTCCTACATCAAAATGCTACCACTAGCTGTTGCAATCATGGCGCTGGAGGACATGCCTATACTGCTACAACTACAGCAACAACACCAACTACTACTACAACTACAGCAGCAACAACAGGCAGCACAGAGGAGACGCAGGAGGAGAAGGGGGGTGAAACAGACCCAGCAATAACCACCAGCGCAGCCAGCAGTGCCTCGTAGGCAGCCATCAATCCCTTGCATCAGACCCAGGCCATTCAACCTATCCCCTGAGCAGATCCACACCCTGTACCGGTTGGACCGGGACACCATCACCTCCATAGTGGACATGATACACAACGACATTGCCAGCCTCATAGAAATACGCACTGCCATCCCCCCGCTACTAAACGTGGTGTCTGTGCTCCACTTCCTGTCCACAGGCACCTATCAACACACAGTGGGTCAGCTGCATGGCATTTCACAACCACTATTTTCACGCATTTTGAACCAAGTGCTGGATGCCCTCCTGAAGCATGCAAGCACCCACATATCCCTACCACAGACTGCCCAGGAGATAGCCGGCACCAAAGTAGGCTTCCATGCACTGGCAGGCATGCCCAATTGTGTTGGTGCCCTGGCCTGCACCCATGTGGAATTGGTAGTCCCCCATGCCATAGAGGCGGTGTACCGCAATCGCAAGCAATACCACTCCATCAATGTGCAAATGGTATGTGACTCCAGAAAGATCATCACACATTGCTGCACCCAATTTCGTGGATCAACACATGATGTTATGGTGCTGCGCAACTCCAGGCTACCCTGTCACATGGAGCGACATGCTGGACCACGTGCCTGGCTGCTTTGTGAGTTGCCCAACTGGCCCATGGCAGTGCTTTGGGGTACTGATGTGTAGGGATGCATACTCCACCTGGGTGGGAAAGGGGGGATGCATACTCTACCTGGCAGGCAAAGGGGGAGATGCATACTCCACCTGGGTGGGAAAGGGGGGATGCATACTCCACCTGAGTGGCATTTGTCGGTGATTGGAGAATGCATGCAGAGCTAAACACTCCTGACCTGAACCTCGCAAACAGAACATGACACATCACTGGCACACATTTTACCATTCATGCATATCGAAGACAACAAGTAAGAGGCATGACCAGGCCACCATGGGTATGTCAAGCAATGCATGACTGAACAGGATTGCAACTGTGCCAATGTGGCTAGTGTGACCATGCACAGTGTAGAATACACAGCAAAATGGGAGGCTAAACATTGTTGTACAACCACAGTACATCCACCTCAGCATGCATTATTACACCCTGCATCATCTATTGAACGCCATCCAGACTACCACACCTCATAGCAGTATAGTATGCATCTAGGCAACGATCTTGCATACGTACCGGGACATGTGCATGTCCACACCAAATAGCTGTGCTTCCTGAAGGTGGCAGCTCAGAGTGACACACACCTATTTGTATTTGCTTGTGGGTGATAGAGGATAACCCTTGAGGCCGTGGCTACTTACCCCTGTGCGGAACCCGCATGAACAGCCATGAAGAGGAGTACAATCGTGTGCACACCCGTACCCGTGTTGTGATTGAGCAGACCTTTGGCCTGTTGAAGGCGCATGTCCGCTGCCTAAGCAGGTCTGGTGGGGCACTCCTATATAGTCCTGAGAAGGTGGCAAAGATCACCATGGCCTGTGTCATGCTGCACAACATGTGCGTCCGGAGAAATGTACCACTGCCACCTCACATTGACATGCATGCACTGGGTGAGGATGATGAGGATGGAGACGGAGGTGGGGTAGCCCCCCTGCCAGTATGTGATGCACGGGATGGCCATGCAGTACGCCAAGCACTGATTCACGAATACTTCTGAACCACAGGGACTATGATAGACATGTGTCAGTGACACACTGGGTCCATGTGGACATGCACACTGGGATTGTTGGGAGTTGGCCACTGAACACCGTTACACATTAAATGGATATACACAAAATGAACAATGTCCAGCCATTGAATATTTTTGCACACAACGGGTGTATTTGGTCAAACAGGGAAAAATGTGACCACTCCCCCCCCCAAGCCCCAGTGAACTCCCAAACCCACCCAACAAACCCCAAAAACACCCCAATATACTCCACAAAATGCTCCCCTTCATCCCCAACCATGTGTCCCACTCCCATTGTCTGCCCACACTACTTCCGTGACTTTTTGCTGTCCGGGGGTGGCATCTCGGAGTGCCGTGCACTCCGTCAGGTCTGGCGCACAGGGCTGGTGGGGACTGAGGATGCAGGTGTGGTGGCTGTAGATGAGTCAGAGACAGGCTCCATGCCTACTCCAAGGCGTGGCCACTGCATGTGGAGCAGGATAGACGTGAGTACTTGTGTCACTGCCCCCAGGCAGTCCCTCATAAGCACAGCTGATGCATTCACAGCGGCTGTGTTTGCTGCAATGGCTGCTGTGGTCCCCACAATGGCAGTTGTGATTCCCCGCCTTGTGTCCTCTCCATCGGCAATGTACTGCCGCAGGAGCGTCAACATGGGCTCCTGTCGGGCCTCCACCCTCGACAGATGCAACTCCAGGTTGTTGGTGGGAGCTGCAGTGGTGGTGGTGCACAGACGGGGCCTGCATTCTGGGTGCTGTCCTGCTCAATGGAGCTCAGGTCCGAGTCTCAGAGGCAGGGATCACAACTGCTGTAGGTGGGTGAGGGCTTCATATGGGGCTGGGGGTGAACGGGGGGCTTGGGCTGGGTGGCCAAGTCACTTCTGTGACTCCCTCAAGGTCCACATTGCCATCCAGGTCATCCACGGTGGTGGCCGGCGCATGTGGGGACTCCCCTCCAACTGGTGTGGGTGTGGGCTGCTGGGTCTGATGTGTGTCTGGCACACTGGCAGCAGGTGTTGTCGGCTGTGGTTCCACTCGGTCAGGCACACTGCCTGTGGGTGTGGCCTGCTTGTCTGCCATGGAAGTGGTAGTGAGGGTGGCCCTTTTCTTTGGTGGGACGCGGATGCCCTCGTGGTGTTCTCTTGAATAGCATCTTCCTCATCGGTGCCTGGGGGTAGAAGAGATGCAGGGCATCAGTGATGGTGTCACATGCCAGGGGCATACAATAGTGCTGTTCAATATTCATTCATGCATGCATTCATGCCTTACAGGTGTGTCACACAGGGTGTTCTGAGGGGGCATTTTGGCATTCACTGCATGGCAGGTGGCATACCGTTGATTTGGTGTTTGTGTGACGTGTTACATGGGCACCGTCCAGGTGTCTTGGCCGTGTGTTGGTTATGGGATTGGCACTCAGCATGCATTTCTGTGTGGCAGGGTTTGGGACGCAATCTGGTCTTGGATATGTTGATGTGGGAGTGGGCACGTGCATTGCCTTGCCTAGTCTCTATTCCACATCACTTGTGCTACGTCATGGTTTCCCCTACAGGGATGTGCAGGGTCACTCACCTCCTTCTGGGGATGATGCTGCACCCATCTCCATCTCCCCGAATCCCTCAATTGACTCTGGATCGATGAAGCTGCTAGCGGTCTCCTCCCAGGGCATCATCTTTGCGGGAGAGTGGGGACCCCCGCCGGTGGCCATCACCACCCTCCTGTTGCTTGACATTATGTTGCAGACCCTCAAGAGGAGGTCGTCCCACCTCTTACGGCAGTCCCTGATGGTACGTGGCGTGGTCCCCACAGCCGACACCTTGCGGGCAACCTCCTGCCAGATTTCCTTTTTTTTTCTGTTGGACCTCACGCTTCATATCATGTGATTTTATGAGGTCTGCATGTGCAGCTAGAATGTCCGCCAACATATTCAATTCTGCGTCGGAGAACCGTTGTTTACGCATCCGGAGGGTGGTCTTCCGGGTAGCCTTGGACATCCTCAATTTATTGCCACAGTGCTCAACAGGTATCAACTGGTACTTAGGGAGGATGCCAATGGATTGTGTTTTTAAAGATGGCCGCCGGGCCATTTCCCATTCCGATGTGATGATGTTATTTCCGGGTCCGGTTTTACGGACCCGGTATTAGCATGTTGGAATTATCGGGTCGGTATTTAGGGGTTCCTCCTAGGCGGTACCAGTATCGGCGGGTCCCGTGATGGCGCTATCGGGGGTTGGAGGGCCTTTTGCGGCATGCCGGTATGGCCATTACCGGCATGGGGGTTCGCGCATGCTTGCGCACTCGTAATCAGCCGCTATTAGCAGGGTCATACGAGCATGGACCCGCTCGTTCCGCCATGCAGGTAATGACCCCATTTTTACTGCGCTACTCATAATGAGGCCACATGTCTTTGGATGGGTTCATAATTTATAAACGAGGCCCCGAGGAGAAATCAAGGGCAGCGTGCTATTCTTGGAAGCAACACAACACTGAGCTGCATTGGTTTGTTACACAGCCCTGCGATTGAGTCTGGACCCTGGCATAAAGCATGAAATGATAGTCTAATTAAGTTTTTATTAAACTGACATGTAGTCTAGAAGGACTTCGAAAGTCTTCTCAGGTAGAACCTATAACACACGCAGGGATCACTGGAACAACTTTTATTTCAACTTGACCGTGAAACCACCATGTGTATGCATGGTATGTAACAGGATGGTACCATCTCTTGATGTAAAAAAATGTTCATTTATTCAATTACAGAACTAATTAATTGACATAACTACCAGCAACGTGTCCACAATATTACTTCTGAAACATATTAGCCATTCCAGCCATTTGTATTATTATTATAACATATCATTATTATGTATTATTATAATTATGTATTATTCATATTATTATAATTGTTATTGGTATTATTATTATTATATCATTGTTAGGACCGGGAAGATAGATCAGTGGCAAAGCGTTTATCTTCGAAGCATGACAGCTCAATGTAACACAGGTTTAGATCCCTGTCCTGTGCTTAGAAATTGGTCTCCGGTGTTAAGCATGTAATAAAATATTAATTAATTTAATGCAAAACTCAGTAATTTGTAAGGATCCGCAGTTGAACAGCACCCTATAGACCAGTAATCAATGTTCAAAGCACATGAAAAACAAAACGGGTGAGACATGCTACATTAAAGTCCTTTAAAGAGTGGCGCATAGTTGCAGGGGAACTTTTTTGACTAGATAAGTACAACACAACACAATCTCCAGACAACAGGGCAGTATATCAGAAACTTTGATTTTAATACATGTCCTAATTCTAGCCCTTTGCACTCATGCAAAAATCCATTGAAAGAATATGTTTTTTACTAGTGCACTGTTTGCCCTGTTTCTACTTGCTATTGCGCTAGTGCAACGTTTCTGTAATGTCGACCTAGACAATGTCCTGTAAGGTGGACATTAGTTGACACTATTTGCCAATGACAGCAAGTTGATATGTCAACCATATGACTGGTTTGAGGTTCTGAAATATCGTATTCACTCCACTGGCTTGTATCTGGATTTAATACATGTGTCATTCTTCATCAATATGCTTGCGTTCATACATAAAGGCACGCAAACGGTTCAATGTTAGAACAATGAACATTTTTGATCGTGTTTAAAAGCACTGAAGTATTTGTACTTGTTTTAGTACCACAAATTGCGGGTGGAGACCACTGTGCTCCCGTCACCTACCTCTCAACCTCCCTTAACATATACTATATACTATAACAATGTGTAAATTTAAATGCTCACCTATGACTATTTTATCAGTTTCTGATGATGTATTTTTGTATTTTAATGACACACTATTGTATTTTATTGATTTTGTGTACGAAAGAACCTAATGTCTCCTAAATGCACAAAATAAAAAATAAAAATTAAAAATAAACTATCTACCTCACTCCAAACCCCTCTCTACCTGTTTGCAGCAAAAAATGCAGTAAAGCAATTTGGTAAACCAAATTTGATGTTTTTACTCTTGGCCAATGTGGTGAGTACCGTACAAACCATCCATAGTAAACTTTAAATATATGGGTTGGGCAAACACAATTGGGTACTGCACAGGTCTACGAGCTGGGTTGGAGCCTGTGGTAGAAGTGTACCGAAAAAAGTAGTGGAACTGTTGTTTAGGCAGGGAAGAGGATACATGGAAGCCTGGTGCAACAAGGGACAAGGTGTTGCGGCCAGGGCATTGCAATAGTCTAAGTGACTGCTATGCCCTGAAGACCCTCTGCATATGGAAACTAAGGCACAATCACCATATACTAGTGATACGACAGACACAAGGTTCAACTTTCCAAGTACTATGGTTTATTGCAAAATATGCTCAGTCAGCCGACTGGGTCTAACGTCTCGCAACGTGTGTCACCCAGACCTCGTGAGACACAAGAGCGCGAACATCATTCAAACAGTTACATATATACAAAAAAACAAGCCTTCAAGGCACATCAGAACCGCCCATAATGTATCTTCTTGAGCTAGGGTTCGGTGATTGACAATTATGACAAATATGACACATTATGACAAGTTCCTTACTCAATCTATTATACTTAGCAACAGTTTCAGATATAGTTCTTTGTTATACAGAACATAAAGCACTTGTTCAACAAGGATATTGTGTTCGAGAGAGAGACACATTCCAAAGCACGTTATCTACTAGTTTCTATTTGTGAACTACGGGTCAGCCTGTTCTAAGGAAGATCCACGAAGGAGGACCGCTAGAAGAGTATAATTCATGCTTTAACTGCCTGTTTCTACAGCTTTAGTTAGACAGGCTGGCACCTGGGCCGCTGATTAAATGTTGTTTCTGCTTGCTTTCAAGGGCTCAGTGAGGGAGGAAAACAATGTATTTCTGTACTGTTTGTCATTCCTGTCTGGGCTGATCGTTCAACATGCAAGATGTGGCCTCGTACCGTGTATGAGCTTTCAGAATATAATATGTTTTGCAAACTATTTTGACAGAAAAGAAAAAAGCAAATGGTGGATGTTACACAAGATGGACGCCTTGTGATTTTACTGACGATTATGTGTTTGCGGTTTTGGTCATGTGATGCGATTGGTTTTCGGCCAACATAATATACCTTCTATACTTGGTTAGGGTTGTTTCTAGACTTACAAACCCTCCTTTTGGCCATAAGCCAAGAGCATCATACATACATCTCATCTTCATCTGAACATGTATTTAAGTCTGAACTATGCATGCTACTGTAATCGTCATTTTCAATATTAATTGACATGAATTCCTTCATTGTTTCCATTTTGTGATTTACACTCTTATTCAACATGGGAGTCCGTTTTTCCATTATGGCATGTACACATTCATTTGTAATTTCAGAGCAAAAGATTGGCAGGCAGTGTATGCAACAACAGCAGAACATGAGGATTCCAAGTAATGTTACTAAGATTGCAATTAGTTTCCATCCCCATGAACGCAGCAGTTCCCAAAACCATGAACTTATATTCAGATCCCAACCATCTGGCGGGGTATGAATGTCAGAACTCAGGGTGTGCAATTTCTTGATTGCTTCAAAAATTGTAGGGGAGGAGTCACTTACAAATACACAGCACGCTGACCCCACCATTTCGCACACACATCAACGATCAGCCAAAATTATATCTAGAGCCATTTTATTCTGAAGTGTCATTAATCTAACTGCCTTCTCTCTTAATGTCATGTTATATAATATATCGGTTGTTCCATTTATCATTTTTTTCTAACACCCTGGACAGTTTTCTTATATTCCATGAATGTATTGCTTGCCCCCAGAATGGTATAAATGATTTTGCTATGTCCTCTGCAATTAGTCCTGTATGATCCCACCGTGGCCTAGATCTGGATAGTTTGGATATGTCTGAAGTTTTGGAAAGGAATACACCAGGGAAAAGGATTCCTAAGTAACAGATCCCTCCCCAATTCCTAGGTAACCAGGGATAAGCCTGTTCCCCACATATAAAATAAACGGGATCACCTACATAACTAAGGATCCTATTACAACTCTACACTTACACAGGGACATGCATGGACAACTTCCCTGCATAGAATGGTGAATATAGTCGTAGAAAGTAGAAGAATGGTAAACAGAAAAAAATAAAAGTAGTGGAACTCCACTCCCGACCGTTCCCGCTCACTTTGCACACTGGTTGGAGCATTCACTGCATGCACAATTAAGTGACACACCATAGAAAATATGATATTAATGCATAGTTACTAGATATAGAGCGAGTGTATACATGTTTTATGGAGAAAGAGTCAGAGAGGTGATGATAAGTATTTCTAAATGGTGCATAAATGCTAGCTGGCAGTGATGAAACATTAGCAATTTTTGCAATGCAATATTTTTGAACCTATGGGCATGGCAGATGTCAGGGGACTGGTTCCAGCATGTGAGCACTTTCATTTTGGCATGGAGAATTTATGAAAGTGGGGCCTGTTTACAGACCTTATTTTCAGAACAGACTTATCTGCATTATTTTAAGTTAAATAAAAATACAAAACCTGGCACTTTCACACCGTTCGTTGCCAGGGGGCATTTGGTCACAATGGGCCATGTGTCGCTGCATAGATGGCCGGGTCATTGTTATTCATGATCATGACGACCAACGCTGGCGCGACTGTGCAAGTTCCATTTTCATGATTAGAAATGAGTTGGAAGATGTTAATGCGTGACACTGTTGCTGGTAATGCTGCATACTGTTGCAGTCAGTCTCTGTGACATTGGTGCCTCTCCGATAGGTTAATAATAGCCAGAACCATGACATCAGGATGGGTGACTCCAGCATGTCGTGCAGGCAGCAGCTGGGCAGCACTGGTGCCAGGGACAATTGATTTGTTCAGATGGCAGACAGACACACACATGCATATGTGAAAGTGGCAGGGCTATGGCTGGCACATGGCATGCACAAACCAGGCCCTTTGAAGACGGGGAACTCAGCAAGTGCAGACTGGGTCTTATTTAACTCAGGACTGCCTCTTTTTCTTCTGTTATGCAACAGCGCTGAGTATGCCAATACGCAGGCATAGGCCACACGTGCAAGCATTTGACTGCGATTGGCATTTCACAATCACTAGTGCTGTTAGCAGGGCAGAGGAGAACCCAGGGGCGAAGCCACCACTAAGAAGGAGAGTCAGTCCTGTGAGCCAACTTGCATAAGAGGATCTTTCTTCAGTGTTTGACAGTCACATTCATCGGTTCAGTAATGATATTGTCTGCCTTTGTCCATCTATTTACAGAAGGAAGTTCAATTTTCTCAGGATATATGGGCATATTCCATGTGCCACCTACAGAATCAAAGCAACATGTTAACCATTTAAAAAAAGCACCTAAACGTTTTGTGTCATTTGAAAACAAGGTAGTATCTTATGGTATTTTATGTTATGTTGATTTGTATTTCTAAATCACACAACTGCCATAGACAGTGCATTCTTCGCTACCAATGATCTGGCGTGAGTTTCAGGTGCAACCCCAAACATGTTGACTCTAACGGTCACAGCTAGGTATTACAACAGTGGGCAGGAAATTGCCCACTTCGTTGTGGCATGAGCATGCTAGAAAATAGCGTGATGACATCACATGCGAAAACAGTATTTAAATGCGCGAATTGTAATCTAAAAAAGCGCACCAGAAAAGGAGCTTGAGAGTGACAAGCAGATCACCTCTGTGAAACAGGTAAGCTGAGGAAACCCTGATTCCCCCTTAGACTTAGAAGTGTGTTTGCTAACTAGAATGTAACCTAACAAGGTTTTACCTAACCTAAATTCTAAAATAAATATATATGTGCCTTCTTGTCCAATTAGGGAATAAACACCCAAAGGAAATTTAAAGCCAACCCACAGAAGTACATAGAACAAAGTTGTATGATTGAATTGTGGCAAAACAAGCCCAAAATAAACAAAATTGGTGAGTGGCATTTAAAAGGAACTATTTTGTCTTCATGATTAATGTTCAGAAAAATGTTAGAAAATATAAAAATATGTGTTACGTATTTTTCATTTAAATAATTTTTCTTTTAGTGAACTAAATATAATAATTTTTTGTTTTTCTTTTTTTTTTAAAAACAGCAATCATATCTCTCCCGAAGATCCTTTGTGATATGAACAAAGGTGAAACACGTGTAGAGAGTAAGAGAACTTGTATGTGGAATGAGAATAAGAGCTTGTATATGGAATAAATATACCATAATTTTGAAAAAGTAATCAAGTGTGAAGAAAATTATTTGGCACTCAAAAGAATTTAAATATCTAATGGGAAGTCGCAAGTGGATATGTATTAAATTTGAAAAATGATTTAACCTTACCCATGGCAATCTAGGTATTGATGCAATACCACAGCTGACAACCCCCAAAAAACATTAAAAAAGCTAAAAAGTAAGAATTTGCCAGAAGCAAAGTCCAGTAAAGGTTGCCAAGAGTGTTTAAAGCATGCTAGAAAATACTTGAGCTATGGCACTTGTCATTATTTTTTTTAAATAAATTAAGCACTGCGCCCACCACTTCCCCGCCTACCTCCATTTCTGTGCAGAACTAAGACAATACTTTTGTGTTCTCCAATGTTTTGGATTTGTACACTACTTTCCAACTTGTTACATTACACTCACAACCTGAGGAAGGAACAGATGTTTTTTTTTTTTTATCAACAAACATTTTAGAGCCCTGTCTAGTAGTTGCATGGTTTTGTACATCAATTTACTGTAATATGATAATCTTCTAATAGATAATGTATAACACCCTCATTCTGAATTGGTGAATGCCATGGACAAACTTGGAGACAAGCATCCATGTCACTGTATCAGCACCATTCTGATGGGTGCTGTAGGTGTTGCTGCATGTAGAGACGATTTTAGGGTCTTTCAATCTTTTCAGATGAAATGGAGCCACAGGGCCTGATTCATGGAATTATTTGCGTGTAAAATCAGGATCTTGTGTGTCAAACTGCTTGCGAAACACTGCTCATCGATTCATGGAAGCGTCTGCACAGGTGTTTTCCGGGACTTGCGTGGAGTTTGTGCAGGCTCGGCATGGCTCTGTGAGTGGCCAAGTGCCTTGCGGGAGACTGTCAGCAGAGGGTGGGCGTGGCCTGCGTAGAGGCCGTAGTAGGGGCAGAACACGTAAAATGGGGAAGAACAAGCCAGAAAGTAAGTGTTACGAGAGTCGGACCACAGGCAGTCCATAGCACACCTAAAAATGTGCATGTAAAAGCATATTCGTGGAGTGACCGTGCAACCTCTCGCCTGAAAAATGCCCATGCAGTGCCCTCGAAATCTCTGCCACCCTGAAGCAGGCGTACAGACTTGCGCAGAGGAATCACAATTCTCGAGGTGGGTTTGCGTGTCGGATTTAGGGCTGCATGCACACAGACGTGTTTCCAAACGTACTTTGTGGTGCTCATACACAGCATAGCAGGGTGCAGGGACTGTTTACGGGGGTTCGCATGCAGTTTTACTAGAAAAATTAATGCTTTTTGGGAAACTGATTAGATGTCCTCAGGGTGCTGGTTACAGTTACGTGGTACACCGTGCAGTGGTGCCGAGGTGCATGCTTGGTTGGGGGGCCCAATGCACTGTTCATGGTATGTGTGTGTTTTCGCACTGGGACCCCACAAGTGTAAATTAATGTGGCTGTTTTAGCTTTGCATGGAAGGGTGGCGGGGGGGTTTTGGGGGTGTTACGGCCACGACTTGTGAATACAGTTACTTGGCGCAGTTAATTCCATGAATATGCAGGGCACGCATTTTTTATCCGGCGCACAGGCTCTCTCAGTGTTGTTCTCTGCATGTGGGAATTGCAGTAGAAATGCAAACTATTCCATGAATCGGGCCCACAGGCTCTGTGGCCCAGAGCAGTTGTCCCATGTTGGCAGTTTTATAACACAGAAAATTTAATTTAGGATATTAAACATGCACAGTTTGCACATTTCAGGCTATCACCTCTTTGCCTTTTTACTCTGGTTTCTCTGACAATAACACGCACCTCATAGCACACTGCTGTCAGAGAGTGTTTAATAAATAGCTTTTCAGCCGACATTAAGGGCCTGATTCATGGAAAAGAGTGCATTTCTCCCACAATTGCTGCGTGCCGAGAACGACACTGCGCGAGCCTGCATACAGATTACAAAATGTGTGCCCTGCATATTCATGGAATTTACTGAACTACATAACCGTATTTGCATGTCGCGCCCGGAATGCCCCCAACATGCCCACATGCAAAGCATAAACAGCCAGAACAGCTACCTTTGTGTGCTCACCCAGGAGTTAAAACACGCACCCTTCAAACAGTGCGTTTGGTCCCGCACAAGCAGGCCTGCATCTCAGGAACCCTGTGAAGGGAGCTCCCGTAACTGTTACTGGCACCCCTACAACAAGCGTAAGATACTTCGTAACTCAGGTTGAACTCAGAAAATCTGTGTGGGAACCACCGTAAACCGTTCCTGCACCCCACTACACTGCGTACGTGCACCCCTACATTAGATCGGAACCCTATGCCGAGAGATTGGGAGGGTGGTTCCATGAATATGTGTCGTTGGCTGCAATTGGGGGTGTGCAAGGGCCTGCCTGCGGGTTGGCCCTCGTAATGTCCACTTTTTCACATGTTCTTCCCCATTTCATGTGTTCCGCACCCTTCCCAGCCCTCTGTGCAAGCCTCACCCATGTTCTGCGTAGTGTCTCGCACAAGGCGCTCAACGGCTCGCAGAGAGGTGCTGAGGCTGCACAAACTCCACACAAGTCCTGGAAAAGTTCTGCGCATTCGATTCCATGAATCGGCCAACAGGATTTTGCATGCAGTTCCTTGTTTCCTGTGCAAATAAGTCCATGGATTGGACCTCTAGTGGTTCAGCTACCCCCTGGCTCACCAGTGATAATCAGCAGCTATTCTTTGACTTACTTATAATTTAAGCACCCCAAGAATGCCTTGGATTGTTTCTCCCAGTTGTAAAACAAGGGGTCCCCCAAACAACATGCTGAAATCGATCCCCCACCACAAAGGCGTTGCTGGGGGGTCTAAGGGGACTATAGCCCCTGGTCTTTTTATTGTAGCCCCTGATAGAATCTCAGGAGCTACAACCAAAAGGCTAGCTAGCCCCCAGTCCTGACAGCTCAGCCCGGGGGCTTTCCCAGACCTAGCAACACCTCTGCTCCACCAGCTCTGACATATCTTAAGCTGGCCCTGGCCTTGGCCCTTCCTTTCCATCCCATCACAAAACATGTTCTATCTCTGATATTTGAGGTATTATCAAAATTTGCTCTGTAGAAAAAAATATATATTTCTTACATCAAAAACATGGTTCTTCAATTCATGTAAATGACGTAAAACTTATTTTCGAACGAGCAATTTTGGTCACGGAAAGAGATTTCTTTAAACAAAAAAAAAATCCTTCGCTAATTTTGCGTGGCTATAGTCTGTTTAGTTGAAGCACAATGTCTACTTCGAATATAATGAGATTTATTAGGACGTTACTTTTCAATTTGTCTCAAAATATTCTTGGGAACACATCAGAGGATTTCATAACCGTGCAGCGTGACGGGTGTGGCCGCGCGCCTTGTGCTAGGCGATGATTAATGATTACCGTGCTCTGCTGGGTAAAAAGGAGCACACTGTGAAGGCGCTAGGGCCCAGTTGCATCCTGAACGCCCTGTTAATATTGCAATGGGTCATGCGCCGATTTCCTTGTAGTGTTTAGTTGCGCTTTGAGGAAGCACAGAGGAGGAGAAACAATAACAAAGACCGGTTCTGAAAGAAGTGGTAATTTAAGAATGGCATCAAAATTAGTGTACCTCGCAATTGCGTCTGCGCTTGTAGCGTATTATTTCTATTTACCGCTCCCGGAAAACGTCGAGGAGGGATGGAAAGTAATGTTCATAGATTCGATACTAAGAACTATGTCGCATGTGGTAAGTAGCACATCGCATTTTAGAGGTTTTAAAGATATACTGACATTGCTCAACTGTTAAAAAAAAAGTTAGCCTACTATTAGTCATTAACATGCATATGTTTTAAAAGTATATACATAATTGGTACACTTTTTCCCCAAATCGATGTTAAAATCAGTGCGAAAGAATTGTTATCCGAGAGATATGTTCAACTGAACTTTACAAATGAAGCCTCTCCTTAAATATTATATTCGTGGCGTTTGAAACTGCTGCTTAGGGAAAGTAAGAAAGATTCGGGATCCCGTGTCACGGTGTTCGTGAATTGTTGGATTCAAAATGTTAATCCCCTTAACAGAGTAAGGACAGGTGATCATATTGCCGAGACTGGAAATATTCTAAACCATGTATCCAGTTCCTAAGCCATGGGCGGGTTTGACAATAAAAAGGGTGATTTTTGATGACACGAGCTTTAGCGTTCTTGCCCACGACGTCGCGAGAATCTACCTAATTATCGATAGCTTTTTGGGGGAATGCCTGAAATTGGAAAGCGCGTTTCAAGGTGGATTGTTCCACTTTGCTTGCCGCCAGCAAAATGACAGTTTGTGATGCAGGGACAAAGTTGACACTTATTTATCACTGTGACACATTGTGAGTTGTTCGAATTGCCAGACTAGACATGCAAACATGTTCAGTTAATTGTGTATTTCGAATATTGTACTTAGGGAACACATCTCTCTCTCTACGAGAAAAAAAGAACCCCAAAAGAGATTGAGGTTGTTAGCAGTGTTCAGACACTGCCGTCCGTGAGCCCCCCACCCCCAGTGACACAGAGGCACGGAGACAGAGATGTTTCTCGTGTGGGCTCCCCGGTGGTTGTGACGCCACCGGACACGCCCCGTTTATTTAACAGGGCACGCGACGGAGTGAACGTCACCCTGTTGCGTGCACACCCTTGAAGGGCCAGCGCCACACTCCTCCTTTTCCATAACAACAAATTGGATAAAAGAGGCTCTAACTATCAAACGTTTGCACATCACACCAAATACACACACAGTGAACCCCCGTTTATTAACAGCCAACCTGGAACCCCCGAGGGTGCTTGCCACGGCCTGACCATGTCCCCGGTCAGCCTCCCAGCTCAGTCTGTCACATAGTCCGTGAGATGGGCAGGTTTCCCACACCATGTTCTCAGGGGGTACCTCCTGCCAACGTCTCTGGCCAGTGTGTTTTGCCCTGGCCCGCCCCGAACAGAAGAATCCACAGCGGGGCTTTCATCCACGCCTTCATCCAGCGCCTCCTCACCTCCTCGGTTGTCCGGGCTATCCACTCTCGGCTCGCCGATTTTCTTGAAGAAGCGGGCATTTCTCGTCACAGATGACATTCCATCAGATGCAGTCACCATAGAGCCCTTCACCGCCATGACGTCCAGAGGGGCAGGTTCGTACGTGTGGGACAGCTTGCCTTGTGGGTGGCGATTCTTCACCAGCACCTCATCCCCCGGAGCAATGTGTGGGGGTCTCAGACCTCTTCTGATGTTTTCCATCTGCGTCCTTGTTCGTCTGTCCTTCTCGACCTGTTCATTGTCAATGACGGCGGGCTCCCTGTCCCCCACCTCCGGTATAACGTCCCTCGGGCATCGTTGGAAGAGAGCCTCTGCCAGTGCCACCCCCGTTGACGAGTGGGGTGTGGTTCGATATCCCCGCAGGAACACATACAGTGCCCTCTGCAAACACTCGCCCTTTCCTTGGGCGATCCTGAAGACTTTGTTAAGTGTGCGCATCATGCGCTCTGCTTCACCGTTGGCCCAGGGCCAGAGTGAGGTGACTCTTCGGTGCTGGATACCATAGTCCTTCATGAGCTCAGTGAAGCTCTCGCCCTGGAATGGTGCCCCATTGTTGGAGCACAGCCTGGAGGGCAGGCCATGGGTGGCAAAAATCTTCTCCAGCGCCACCACCACATTCTCAAATGCGACGGACTCTATGAACTCGACCTCCGGATATTGAGACCACTCGTCCACCACAACCAGGAAGTGAGTGCCTCTCGACGTGGACCCTGAGTCTGCATGTACGACTTCCCATGGCCTAGTCCCTCTTGGCATCGTTTCGATGGACGGTTCTGGCTGGGCCGGTGCCGCGGCCTGGCACCATACGCACCATGCAACAAACGCCTCCACAAACGCCTCCACCTTCCGCTCTAGCTCTGGTGGAGGCAAGCCTTTGTTTTGGGGGCCCCTTGGTGGCCCTGGTGCACCAGGGCGATGACCTGCGTAACTTTGGCCTGGGGCACCACGATCCTCTCACCCCTTAGTAACAGCCCCGACTCCGAGAACGTCAGTTCTTCTCTCACTCGCCATAACTGCTCCAGGGCCACTCTGGCTTCACATGTTTGGCATTCCACCGCCTCCAGCACCGTCTTCCAGGCACCCCGCTGCATGGCCTCCCTCAGGATGGCAAAACACTCGTCGCTTTTTGACGCCAGCTCCAGCTCTTCCACCTGCATGGAGTTTGGGGTGGCCGTTTCCACGACCAGGCGAACATATTCGTCGGCTTCATCCGCGGACTCCTGCGAGCCGCCTCTTGGATGTCGAGAGAGGTAGTCTGCCGCATTGTTAGCCCCAGGGCGATATATCAGCGATACACCATACTCGAGCAGTGCGAGCATCCAGCGCTCTATCCTCACTGGTGGTCGGGATGATGAGCCAGCCATGATCGGCAACAGCGGTTTGTGGTCCGTGACGACGGTCACAGGGCGCCCCAGGACTAAAATGTCTGCAGCCCCACAACACCGCCAAGGCTTCCCTCTCAATCTGAGAGTATCTTTGCTCGGTGTAAGAAAGCGCCTTGCTGGCGTATGCTATGGGCCGAATCTCTTGGTCGCTCCCCACCTGAGTCAGCACTGCACCAGGCCATAGGGGCTGGCATCCACTACGATCTCCGTCTGCAGGCTCGGATCGAAAAACGCCATGGTGTTGTCTGCCGCCAAGGCACTCTTGATATCATCGAATGCCGCTTGCTCAAGGGGGCCCCACTGCCAGACGGTGTGCGGGACGCCAGATTCCGGATGAAGCGGCCACAATAAGTGACCATGCCCCAAAAGCTCCTCACCTCCGCAACATTTTCTGGCGGACGCGCCTCTTTTATGTCTCTCACTTTGCGGGGGTCAGGCGACACTCCATCCGCCTTAAATACGAATCCGAGGAATTCGATGGTGGTCTTCAGAAACTCGCACTTGTCCTCGTGTAGGGTAAGTCCCAGCGAGCAAGGGCGCTCAAAGGTCTTGGCCAGTTGTGCCAGATGCTCAGTTTCTGACTTGGCGTACACCAGGATGTCATCGCTGATGTTAAGAACTCCATCCAGATCAGCCAGTGCTCCTCTTATGATGTTCTGGAACACCTCCGCCGCAGAAGACACCCCAAAACTCAACCTCTTATATCGGTACAGACCTCGATGAGTGGTGAACGTTCTGATGTAGCAGGACTCGGGGTGCAGGACCACCTGATGATAGCCTGCTCTGAGATCCAGTTTGGAAAAGAACCTCGCCCCTTGCAGTTCCTCTATAATGTCATCGATGGTAGGGGTCAAGTGCCGTTCCCTCTTTATGGCCTTGTTGGGGAGTCACATGTCCACGCAGATTCTAACTGCGTCGGGATGTTTGGGCTTGCGTGCGATGACAATGGGAGACACCCATGGGGTGGGGCCTTCAACCTTTTCAATGATGTCCAACCCTACGAGATTGTCCAGCTCTTGATCCACCAGATCCCTGAGATGAAAAGGTACTCGCCGGTGCTTCAGCGCCGCTGGTTGGATCGACTCATCGATGTGTAGCCAAACCCGCTCACCCACCAACTGTCCAATGCCTTCGAACAGGGAGCTGTGTTTGGCCAGGAGCACGTGAATGTCATCCAGATATAGCGAATAAGCGAATGTCACAATGCCCAGAGCTTCAGCCGCAGCACAGCACAGCAGTGTGTTGTTACTCACCGGCGTGACATAGAATCTGGCCCGTATGGATGAGTCGCCGTACTGAACTTCTGCCACGAACACGCCGTCCAAAGGAATGGGCTGGTCGCCTCCAAATGCGAAAATACGTGCCCTTGGCGTCGTCAGCGTGGGCGGGGTCTGCATCATATCATAGTGCGAACTGGCCATACCATTCACGGATGTACCGATGTCCACTAGCGTTGGTATAGAGTCCTCATTGACCAGCACGTCGCATCTGGGCTGTCTCTTGGAGCGAGTTCTCAGCATGCTCACACTGGACACAAAGAAAATGTTCTCATCATCCTCTTCCTCCCTCTCCTGAGGGGCCCCTTCGTCACCCTGGTGAACCTGGGCAACGTTTGACGCCCTCTGGGGGCGGAATGCACCGGCTCGAACAGGCCCCCTGGGCACTACCTTCGGAGCTGCAGTTCTGCACATCCTGGCGAAATGATCTGCGCCTCCGCACCTGTCACACTTCACCCCCGTCGCAGGGCATTCAGCCGGGTGCGGAAGGTCGTACCCGCATTTCGGGCACAATGAGGTCGTTCCTGGCGGGCGCAGGCCCTGTGTGTTCATGGGGCGCCTCGCTCCGCGGCCTCTACCGACCGCGCATACTTCCCACTTTGCCTGGGCGCACACTCGCTTCAATTCTAGTTGCCCGCAACTCAGACACCTCGTGGCATCTTCCAAGTTCTAGGATGCGAGGAAGGGTGATGCCAGGCTCGCGCAGTATTTGGCACCGCAGTTTCCCAGAGGCGCACCTCTGAATGAGCTGATTGCGAATCATGACTTCCGGGTCGTTCCATGCACATGGCACCGCCAGTCTGCGCAGCCGCCCATGGAACACGTCAAGAGTTTCGTCATCCTTCTGTCGAGCAGTCCCCATGAGAAAACGTTCAAAATCAGCATTAGCCATCGGCAGAAAATGATTATGGAGTGCATCCTTTGCCGCTACAAACGACCCATCCGCTGGTTGTAGGGACAGAAAAATCTCATGCACAGCCGGGCCAGCCGAATACAAGAGAGTAGCCAGCTTACTGTCATCACTCGTCTCCATCGTGGCCCTGAAGTACATCTCGAGCCTGTCTATCCACATCTTCCACCTCTGTCCCAGGCTTGATGGTGTGCCCGAGATATCAAACTCAGGCATTGGCTGTAGGGACCCAGGTGGCTTAAGGAGAGGTCTTGGCAGGAGGGCGGGCGGAGGCTGAACCGCAGGAGCAGCGGCAGCAGCAGCAGCTGCAGCCGCAGCAGCAGCTTGGCTCATTGTGTATAGCGCACAGGCACCCCAGAGTATTTGAGTAATGGGGCCGCAACTCACCGCCAGATGCCACCAGCACCTTCCTCAGCAGACAGTCTCCTGATGCGGTCCCAAATGCCACCAATCTTCAGATGTGCCCCTCGTAGCTGCACCGCTCCGGCCAGCAGGCAGGAAAATGAAGAGTCCAAAAATTGAGCAGGGCGGGTCCCAACGTGGATTTGGCAGGCTTCCTATGGAGTCTCACCCATTCACTCGGTGACAAACAGTGAAAATGTCTGTGAATCATTTGAAAATTGACACGTGCTGTTTCCAGTGGCTATCTGCCACTGGATGGTCCAAAAATTGTGTCCGGATGGCTCACAGATGCTTCGTTATGAAGCAGTTAGCATCCAAGGCTTATTCATCAAAATGGCCGTCGGCCGCGTGTGCCTCTCCCCTCTCCGCGGTCAGATTTCGCTGCAGCGCTCACGTGGAATCATCTGCGCTGCAAGCGATTATCTCCGCCTGTCCCAGGGAGTGGTCCGGTCCTCGTCACCACTGTTAGCAGTGTTCAGACACTGCCGTCCGTGAGCCCCCCACCCCCTGTGACACAGAGGCACGGAGACAGAGATGTTTCTCGTGTGGGCTTCCCGGTGGTTGTGACGCCACCGGACACGCCCCGTGCATTTAACAGGGCACGAGACGGAGTGAACGTCACCCCGTCGCGTGCGGGCCCTTAAAGGGCCAGCGCCACAGAGGTTGCACTCGTAGCACAGCAAATAATGGGCACCAATCATGGGCAAAATAAGTTCCGAAAAAATATCTTTATTGTGTATGTAATATCCAAAACAACGGATGAAAAAGCTAAGCGTTTCACACCAACACCAGGGGGCCACATTACAAAAACGTTGCACCGATGCAAGTGCAAACTTTGCACTTGCATCGGATTAGCACTAGATCAAAGTTTGCCATATTTTTAAAAACACTGGGACATATAAAAAAAACCATTGCACCTCAAGCACCAGGGCTAAAATTGATACACTTTTTGATGCATTTTTACATCAGGGCAAAGGTTGCACTAGTGCAAATACCATTATGTATTAATGTAGTGAAAATGCATCTTTTTTTGCACCAGCGTAATTTTAGCCCTATGCCAAACTGCACTTGTCAAGGTGCAATGTTTTTTTTATGTGTCCCAGTGTCTTTAAAAATAGAGCAAACTTTGCCGTAGTGCTAATACCGTGCAAACATTGCACTTGCATTGGTGCAAAGTTTCTGTAATCTGGCCCCTGGTGCTTGATCACACAACAAATACAGGGATAATTCATAGTCACAAGGTGCTCTTGATAGTGAAAAAAGCATCCTCAAACTGCAGTTGATGACAGTGGCCATCTTAACATGGAGCATAAAGGCTGCAAGTCAAAAAGACCACTGAATGAAAAATATGGCAGAGGAGAGAGACATAGAAATGACTACCAGAGAATAATAATACATAATAAATAAGGTGCTAGATCATATGCACTGGACCTTATACAAAATTCACAACTAACACTGTGGGCAAGAGCAATCACCCATAGTGTGACTGCCATATGTTACTACATAAAACACTAAAAATAGTGAAAATACTAAATAAAGTGCAAAGTGTTTACATTAAAACCCTAAACAATACTAAAATGACTGCCGGAATGAAAATTCTAAATACATTCATCAAAATGACAGATACAATCGTCCGCACATCAAACTGTGGCAGCAGACCCGCTGGGGACCTCAAAGGGGACTGTCCTAGAATGATAAATGAAATTCTACATGCAGTACAAATAACAATAAAGTGTAAAGTGTGCAATTCACAATTTAAATTCTGTCCAAGCAGTTTGACCTAAACAATAACTGCCGTAGACTGGTATTTAAAGTGCTCGTGCTGTGCAAATGCGCTGTTGATAAACTGCACAGTGCATCTAATTGAACCTCAAACTGGGTTTAAATAACTGCATAGTAAAATGCAAAATGCATGCAACCAGACAGGCAGATTAATAAATTATTAATCTTAATAAAGTAGATTCCATCTGATGAAACCCTAGATCGAAATATGTATCTGAAACATGGTTAAAGATACATGAAACAAATGACACATAAAACTGCCCCTGCATATTTAAATAAATTAAATCTCAAACGTCACAAAAGAGCATATAGTATCAAATTAGAAGTATGATCAACATGTTTCAATAATTACCACGACAAAAATAATATAATACTGCCTTATATTATTTAGTAATAAAACATGGGTGATTTTTAATGACGCAAGGTTTAGCCTTCTGCCCACGGCGTTGCAACAATCTAGCCAATTATCAATAGCGTTTTTGGGGAATGCCTGAAATTGGAAAGCACCTTTCAAGGTGTATTGTTCCACTTTGATTGAAGCCAGCAAAATGGCAGTTTAGGATGCAGGGTCAAAGTTGACACTTATCACTGTGACACATTGTCAGATGTTTGACTAGTCTTACAAACATTTTCAGGTAATTGTTTATTTCGAATATTCTACTTGGGGAATACATCTCTAAAATAATGTACCGACTTGCCCTTTGAAACTAATAATTGGTCAGAGACGCACACAGAAAAAAACAGATTCCTCGGTGTTAACATTGCTACAGTGCAAACAAGTGCTTAATTTAATTAAAAAATGCAGATTAAAGTAAAAAGTAAGTACAGCTCTATGTAAAAGACATCAGCCATGGCTAATAATCCACATATTCACCCAAGTGATGAACATTAGACCATATATATTTCAGGGCCTGTGGCAGCGACCCTGTAGTTATGGTTAAGTTGCTCAACTCATAGGATGAGCACTTTTTGGGTGGCTTCTAACTTTGCCCCCCCTGAAAGAAACAGCAAACTTTTGCAAAAAAATGTACATGGCCCCGTCTGAATGTTATCGGCAAGATAGGTGAGGTTTCCTCAAGGGGGGGGGGGGGCAAAGCCATAGACGCAATGGGAAAAAATGTTGCTCACGCCTACAGCCCAAACCGATGGACTGATTTTCACCAAATTTGGTGTTAATCCGTCCAGTAGTGTTCTTTAAAACAGGCGGAAAGGAGGTATAAAATGAGTGTTATCTGGGTTCGGTGCGCAGACTCACTTCCCTTTTCGCTCCGCGGACGGGCCTCTGATTGACCCAGGGGCCATTTTGATGTCCTCGGACATCTGACGTGCTCGCTGATTGGTTGGTGAAAAGTGTCATATTTTTCCCAAACTCCCGCCATGTCCTATCCACGGATAGCTGCAGCTGTCCGCAGACAGCGCAATGGGGAACAAGGCTGGGAAACACATTTTGTGACATTTGGTGTTGCAAAGAGGGGCTTGGAAGGGGGGGGAGTGAAAAAAGATGATATGGTGTTGTTTGTTTAGGTGTAAGAAGAGTGTACGGGGCGCGGCAGTCTGTGGGCACTGTGGTAGTCCGCGGACAGAGTCTTGGCCGGGCAGCTTATTTGGTGACTGCAAGTGGGCTTTGTTAGGGTAATGTAACGCTCACCTGGTATCCACAGGGACGCCACCCAATCTGGCTGGACTGCTTCCGACCTGGACCCACTCCCTCTGGTTCTTATTCTGCTGAGGACCTATTCTTGGTTTTCGATATGGTGCGCTCTCCGTCCTGCTGTTCTGTGCAGGGGTGCGTCATGGATGGGCATGTTGCAACCGAGTTGCTTCACTGGGGGGGCCCTGTGAGTCCAGTCCTGCTGCGACTCAGTTCCTCAGGTAAGTCTGCTGTTTTGACAGCTTGTCCTTAATTGCAATTGCCTCTGTTAATGTCTTTCCTTTCCTATTAGGTGCAGAAGGAGTTCTGAAGATGCTGTGCTGGCTGGGGCTGTGCTCGAGGTGGTAGGTGAAAGCGCGGAGCGCAGCGCTATGTGCTTTTCTTGCGGTGTGCTAACCTGTGTTGTCCCTCTCTTGCAGGCCACCGTGATGTTCCGGATTATAAGTTGCTGAGAGGATGTGGAGTGGTGAGTATGTGTTGTTCGAATTGCCTCCGAGTAATTATGCAAATTAATCAGTCTTGCCTTTTCTCTTGCAGGTTGTCGGAAGACCGGAATGGCCTTGAACTAGAAGCAAGTTCAACTCAGGTAAGCGTGAGACTGCCGATCGTTGTTTGAATGTGAAAAAATAAACGCTTTCTAATGCTGCCTTTCTATGTTTTCCCGCCAGGTTGCCACTTCCAAGAGGGAGAGCGAGTTTTCACCGAGATGCTGGATGTTCTGGACACTGGAGCGGATGACAGGCGCTGGAATTGTTAACAGGTAAGAGTACTAATGGTGTTCTTCTGCTTCTTCTTGCAGGTGTTGGCCCGGAATGCTGAAGAAGATCTGACAGGTCGTGGTGAACGTCATGCTGCGAGAGCAGAGCAACGCTAAGCGTTTTCTCCAGTTTGGGCGTGGCTTATATGGCCTGCAGTTATCCCAGGTGCCTTCAGGCTAGACCACACCCTAAATGGTAGACCGCATGGTTCAGTTCTGGAACTGAACCATGTGGGGAGATCCATGTTGTGAAACTCCAGCTCCCCCTTCTGCCAAATGAGCCTGGCGCAAAAGGCACCAGGACTGATTCCAATAGAGTCTTGGGAGACATGAGTGGTCCCTTGGGGCCATGATGAGACAACGTGGTGCGCCCCCGGGGGGCCTGAATGCCAGGGCGAGGGGTAGTGGTCATGACAGGTAGGGGAGTAGAATCTAGATGATATGGGGATGTTTACATAGGTGAAAAATAGGCCATGCACCCGAGAATCTAGGCACTGGCACAACCACCACAGCATAATATGGCCATGCACCCAAGAATCTGGCCACAACCATTGTAATAATAAGTCTTCAGCGGGCAGTTTGAGGAACACGTTTGTGGTCATTTGATGACTATAAGAGGGCTTGGTTAGAGTAGGAGAGTGTGGAATCTAGATGATATGGGGATATTGACATATGTGAAAAATAGGGTTGGCGGTCTATTTTGATATCTGCAGATGTCATTTGAATTGGGAAGTTGTGGTGTGGTGGTTGTGGCCATTGGCCAGATTTTTGGGTGCTACTTATAATTGATGTACCATTGATGTACCATTTGGGGTACAGGTTGACTTTGTTGTACATGGTAATGCACGAGAAATCTTTGCTTCTTTTTCTGTGAAAAAACGTAGCATAATATGGTAGGTAGGATAGTTCACAATGTCGCATTGCATACAATCTCACATATTCATGTAATTTTTAGACCCTCATAATTGGTACATTCCAAGTACTATGTGCGTTTTTGCACAGTTGCTGTTTTTGTTTGTATAATCATTGGGTCATTGGGAAAAAAATCCATACAGGATTAAAGAAACCCTACTACATTTATTTGATGTTACGTGTCCCATTATGTTTGTTTGAAGTGTGCAGTACTTAAAGGAATGTTTAAGGTGCATAAATAAGTGCATTTGCTGTTACAGGCAGTGTTGCAGTAGGAAGAATCGTAATGCTGTAAGTGTTTTGCTTTTCGAAAGTGCTGTTGGACTCTTTTCTTTAAAGACATTTTTGAAGTATTAGATATCTGTTGGTATATTGAAACTGATTTTTATTTGAAAAAGAGCATTGCAGTACTATAGGTGTAATTAGATACCAGTTGGCGTATTCTAACAGTTGCTACTTGTATAGTTCGGAAGTGTAATTTTGGAAGCAGTTTGATACTCAGAAGTAGCATAGCAGTAGTATGGCTGCAGTTAGATACCAGTTGGCGTATTCTAACTGTTGATCGTTTTACAGTTCTGAGGGTATGTTTTGAAGAAGTTTCATTCCTGTTGGTGGATTATTACAATTTTACTATTGGAAAGTAACATTTCAGTATAATGGGCGCAGTTAGATACCAGTTGGCATATTCTAAATGTTGATAGTTATGCAGTTTTTTTAAGGGTATGTTTTGAAGCAGTTTCATTCCTGTTGGTGGATTCTAACTATTTTACTATTGGAAAGTAACATTGCAGTATTTTGGGTGCAGTTAGATACCAGTTGGGGCCTATTCTAACTGCTGATAATTTTACAGTTTATAAGGGTATGTTCTGAAGTAGTTTGATTCCTGTTGGTGTATTCTAACTATTTTACTATTGAAAAGTAAAATTGCAGTATCATGGGGGGTGCAGTTAGATACCAGTTGGCATATTCTAACAGTTGCTATTTTTACAGTTTTTGAAGGGTATGTTTTGAAGCAGTCTAAACTTTGTAGACACTCATAATCAATACATTCTAAGTACTATGGTTGAAACAACATTAGTGTGTGTTTTGCACAGTTGTTGTTTCTGTTTGGATAATCATTGGGTCATTGGGAAAAAAATCTATATAGCATTACCAAAAATGTACTAAATTTATATCTGTTGGCATATTGAAACTGTTGTCCATTTCAAAAACTGAATTGGAACACTTTGGATGTAGTTGGATACCAGTTGGCATATTCTAATAATGTAATGGAAGTGTCATTGCATTCAAACCAACCACATCTTTTTTAATGTATGCAGTATAGTTACCTGTAGTGGTTATGGCACCAGGTATATTATGCCTACTGTTGTGGAGGTTTTCTTGCCAAGAGATACTTGCCCGTGTGTGAAGCTAGTAAGCTTGCAGTTGTTTTTGGTACCATCTACGTTGTACCTTAAAAGCATTAGTATTACATATTGGCTATGTGAGTTTATGTGTAAGGTGGAACGATTGTCTGAATTGCAAACAGTGCATAATATGGTATGATTTGCATTTTGCACAAGCTGATGAAATGGAATGGATTCACAATTAGGTATAGATACATACACACATCATTCATTACGGATATTGTCTTGTGCAGCATGCTTGCAGAGAGTGCATGTATGTTTCCACGTGTATGAAATCTGGAAGTTTTCATTTATAGGTATGTTTTTGCTTTCCAGTATATGCAGTAAGTAAATTAGATGCTGTAAGTACATTAGAAATTCTTGTGGATCTTTCTGTGTGTTTATAGTGAATTTTACCATTCCTGCACAGTATTGCATTTCTTGCTTTATTCCTGAGACACTGTAAGGGTTGGAGGATTGTTTGTGGCATTTCTTTGAAGGACGAGCATTTGTAAACACAACTGGACTGAGCCGTTCAAGTAAATGTTTTGAACAATTTATGGCAATTGGAACAGAAGATTGATGGCTACATTTGCATAGTAATTCAACCAGTTGTGTTGGAAAATGTAAATGGACCGGAGTGTTCTGTCTCATTGTCATTTGCTGGACCGCCACCTGTTTTTTTGGAAGATATATTTCTCCTTTATTCTCCTGATGGATATGCACTTGTGTGTGCACTAGATCGATTTGTGTTCGTACTTTTTATTGAAGTAACAGTTGTTTTTAGTTTCTTTGGTGGTATTGTTGGGAGATCGCTTATAAGTTCTGTTTGCATTAATTTTCTTTTAAAATGTTTACCTTTTTCAGGAACAGGGTACATATCGAGATGGGGTGTGTAGAGTGCACGTAGTCTGTTGTACTCTATTATGCAAACAATGTCAGCCTTGACTTTGTTTGAATCAAAATTAACTAGAAATAGTCCTTCGATTGTATGTAGACGTAAAAGTGCTACATAACGCATGCCTTCTTTAAAGACTGTGCTGCCAATGTCAACCAATGCCTAATCTGGGGTTAGACCTTGTGATTTGTGAATAGTGACTGCACACACAAGATACAGAGAGAATTGCTTGCTGCGTACATACATGTCTTTGAAAAGAAGGAATCGTGCCGTTGAGTGTCCTATCCTTTTAACTTCTGAAAGTTTGTCAAAGTGGATGTTGTCATGTGGGTACATCTGAAAGCCAGCAACTGTGCCAATTGCTCCATTGGCGAAAGCTTGCTCCACGTCAAGGTTACTTTTCAGATTACTCTGCAGTTTAAACACAACGTTAACATTTTCTCCAAACCAGCTGTGTTGGAGATACATTTTTCGAAGCTATTTAGTCGTGCTGTTGCTTGTTGACACATAGGACGTTTCATGCTGTGTACTTCCATTTTGTCTGTGGAGCTAATATGCAATATTGGTTGCATTTCTTTTTTTAACTTTATCTCATTGAATTGTGTACAGCTTGCTAAGGTTGGCATTAGGACATGCATTTTACATTTTTTGTGCTAATTGTTCCATGACATCAGGAGCAGATGTGTTATGACCATATAGCTCAAGATTGAGTCTACTATGTAAGATAGATTGTGCATCTTTAGAAAGAAGACCAGTCCTGATGGTTTTTAAAATTTTAGCATACGTGAGGTCTGCAGACTAACGCAGGTTTTGAGTTAGTTCTCTGTACTGGAAAGTTTGCCAGAGATTTACATTTCCTATGCCGCCAAGTATGTTGCTGCACTGTTTGTGTCCGAAGGTTTTAAAAATAGGTTCACCTTTCACTGGTGTTAATTGTAGGAGATCTCCAAAAACAATAATGTGTTTTCCTCCAAAAAGTTCTTTTTAGTCTGTTTTAAGGACGTCTTGTAATCTAAGGTGAATTAAAGACATTAGGTTGGAGACCATCCATGCTTACCTCATCTATTAGGAGCCTTTTCATTCGGTTCAGAATTCTGTGTACTTCAGTAGCAGCTTCTGTTGATAGTTTGTAGTACTCTAATTTGTTTTGGTGTTCTACTGGAAGGAGCAGTAGTCAGTGTAAAGTAACACCTCCTATGTTGTAGGCAGCTAAACCTGTGGGGCTGTTACAACAGCTGAAAGGTTGTTGTTTGTTAACTTTTGTAGGAATTTGCAGATGATTTTTATTAAGAATGTTTTTCCAGAACCAGCTTCACCGCTTATGTTGAGGAGTAGAGGTTTATAATGTTGACAGCTACACCTTTAACTTACATGCTTCAAACCATGTTCAATTTCTTCAGTCACTTCTAGGAAAATGCTAAGTTGCTCATCATTTAGTTGTGATGTCAGCAGTGTTTTCTTCCGATTGCTCATATTGATACATGGTGTTCTCTACTTTAGTCATGGCTAATTCTGCTTTATTTACTATGAGTGGCTCTCCAAGTGGTTCTTGGCTTCCTGCAACAGAAGGTTGACTACCCTCAGGAGTGTCTTCATTTGGTTGTGCTTGAACCCCTTCCTCTTGTTGGTGTTCATTGTCCAACATGTTTTTGTATTGCTTGAAATTGACATTTGTTGTACTGCTATCACTTGCATTGAATGCCGCTTCAAATGAGTCATGGGTGCCTAGAAAATCTTCTTTTCTCCATGGTTTAAAAGTTGCAGTAGGACCATTTAGTAAAGTTCTCTATGCTGAGGAGTTTTAAATGATAATTTCATATGATTAATTAGGCTGGGTTTGGTAAGTTTGATGAGGCTCCCTTCATAAACTGAGACCACATGCTTTCCATATTTTTCATCTGGTTTAACATTATTCTTGTAGGAAAAATGTTGGGTTATGTGGTACAGGCACATATTTTCAAAGCAGTACTTCTTTTTGGGTAGTATGTGTCTAATACATTGTTTTTCAAAATCTCCTGGTTGTTGGTATCATTTTTGGCTGTTGTTTTTATGTCTTGATATGATTTCAGCACTCTTTTCCTGGATGCAGCTGGATCAAGGCTTAGCCAAACTATGGGCCTCATTACACGTTGTGCGGTAAAAATCGCAAATTACCGGCATGGCGCTATTAACGTGTCCGCCCTTGCAAGAGGGCGCTAATAGCATACCATTACGAGTACGCAGACACAAGCATAGTGCCATGCCGGTAATGACCCTACCGCCATGCCGCTAAAGTCCCCAAAAAGTCCCTTACCGGCTTCGACGAAAGTGCAGATAGCACCTCCGCCCTCACGCTACATGCAAATAGCGGTCACCGCAATTAGCGGTGACCGTTAAATTGCAGAACCGGAAATAGCGTAATCGCACAGGAATGGGAAGGAGCATGGCGGCCATCTTTAAAAACCCAATCCATTGCCATCCTCTACCCCTGGACCTGTTTTGAGTTACTTGCCATTGGAAATCCACAGGGACACCCTCGACATGCCTAAGGCTGTTAAAAAAACCATGGACCGGCAGCGGAAGGAAAAGTTTACCACGGAGGAGCTAATAATGCTCACCCAGACCCTTGCTGCTAATGCCGCTGTGGTCTTTGCGAGCGACATTCGTCGGGAGACCCTCATACGAAAGAGGGCAATCTGGGCAGAGGTTGCCTTGAAAGTGAGTGCTGTGGGCACCACCACCCGCAATGTGCGTGAGTGCAGAAAGCGGTGGGATGATCCCCGCCTCCGGGTCAGAAGCATCCTGTCTGCAAACCACAACATTGCCACAGCAGGTGGATCTGATTCGCCCATTAAATTAAAGGAGTGGGAGGAGACCTGCGCCAACCTCATTGGTGTGGAATCAATAGAGGGAGTCGGAACAATGAAGCATGGTGTGGCAACCACTTCAGATGGAGGTGAGTGCACACATGAAAGTATGCACTGTGAATCTTCAGGTCCCCCCAAATGTGAGCCCAGAATCACCTCATGGATGCCCAAACATCCACACTTGCATACAACCCTGGCCATGTCAGTGTCAAACCCAAACACACACACATGCACACATCACCAGAGACAAGTGCCACACACAAACATGCATGGATGAGCCACTGAACTGACACATCACCTGCATCCTTACCAATGAAGTCCAAATGCCCACAACTGCATTATTAACGTATACTGCATGAAGTACATAGAACCGTAACCAATACCATCCCCCTCTTTGTCCCCGACAGGCTCACATACAGACAGTGAGGATACTGGCACTGCATCTCAGGTACCCCCTGCAAGTAAAAAATCAAGGGCACAGGACACAGAGGACACCCCCACGACATCAAGGGGCAAAGGTAGAAGAGTCCACATGCAGAGTGGCAAACATCCGTGGAGCGCCACTGCCAAGATGCAACTGTCCACACCACCAACAAGTGCCCCACCCCCTGAGGTGAACCCACCACCACAGATGCCAGCCACGGAGGGCCCACCCTCCGCTGCAACTAGTTCCACAGGAGAGGTGGCAGCCACTGCACCACTCTCAGATGTGGAGGATACAAAAGATTTCCACATGGAGATGCACACCCCAACCCCCCCTGGAACCACTGAGCCATCACCACAGCAGACACCTGGGTCCAGTGTCCCTAGCGAGGACAACATGGGCAGTTTCAGTAGCCCACCGGTGGCTTCACCTGTTGTCCTGGTTGCATCAGAAGGCGCAGCAGCCACACCACCAGAACGCAACAGTGCCCTCAACCTGGCCAGCATCAGCCAGCGCCAAAAGGACATAACTGTTCTGGTTGGGCAGCATGTGGAGGAGGCTGCCCATCTCAGGGTGGAGATTACCGAGACAGCCAGGCACTCCAGGGAGGCGATGGAGGCCGGTACAAACAGGCTGTGTGGGGAAAATATGCAACTTAGGGGGGTCCTCACACAGATAGCGGATGCAATGGACTGCCAGTTCCCACCACCACCACCACCAGGACAGTCAGCCACTTCCTCATCCGTCAGTTCGAGGCAGACAAGTCCCCTCCGCCGCTCCTCATGCACCACCAGGCGCACGTCTAGCCAGCCTCCTAATGCTGGTGGTGGCAATGGCAAATAGGGAATGCATGGTCAAGCTTCCACGTGTATAGCTGGACGACAACATTGTGCCAGACACATAAGGAACTGTTGTGGGGGGTGGGGGAAGGGTGTTTTTGGACTGTTGTGGGGGGGTGGGGGAAAGGGTATTTTTGAATGTTGTGGGGGGTGGGGGGAAGGTTGTTTTTGGGCTGTTGTGGGGGGTGGGGGAAGGGTGTTTTTGGGCTGTTGTGGGGGGTGGGGGAAGGGTGTTTTTGGGCTGTTGTGGGGGGTGGGGGGTGGGGGGAGGGGTGTTTTTGGGCTGTTGTGGGGGTGGTGGGAAGGGTGTTTTTGGGCTGTTGTGGGGGGAGGGGGGAAGGGTGGTGGGATGTTTGGGGACATGCACTCTTACATCTTTACATTTCTTAATACACTGGTGTTTGATCCATACACAGGCTTGGACTTCTTCATTGTGTAGGTGTACTTTATTGGCGACAGGGTCCATTGTGCACTTCCAAACAGACACCAGTTCATTACTACCCATATCCATTCCTACAAAAAGAAAAAAATGTTTAACTCAGAATATTTGGTTGATCAGATGCTGTCTCGCAGCACGTCCCTCCTGGCCATCCCATCTTGCATGACCTGCATCCCCGTCAACTCCGTCCTCATCACCATCATAATCCTCATCAGGTGCTTCCATTTCTACGTCAGAGGGCAGTGGCACATTCCGTCTGATACACATATTGTGCAGCATGACACATGCCGGTGATCTTGGCCACCTTCTCATGGCCATACAGGAAAGAGCCACAGACCTGCTAATGCACCTAAACTGTGTTTTTAAAAGGGCAAAAGTCTGCTCGATCACGACACGGGTACGGGTATGTGCACGATTGTAGTCCTCTTCGTGCATGTTCTGTGGGTTCTGTACAGGGGTAAGCAGCCACCTCTTCAGGGGATAGCGGCATCACCTGTATGGGGGGACGAATGGGGTCTGGTTACTGTTCACCTCAAGAGCAGCCTGTTCATATCACACAAATTGACTTTGCATTGTGATTGAAGTCCACAATTAACAGCATGCATGCAGACAATCTGTGTGACTGCAATGTGCAAAGTTGAGCTCGACCCTGCAAGTGAACATGCCCTATTGATGCCTCCTAAAGTAATTGACATGTCCTGGGTGAGGCCCGATCTTACGTATCCCTGGGCCCAGGCAGAATTGGTATCACACTGCTAGTGTACTCCCATTCAAACATTTATGTTGCCATGCTGAGAGGCATCACTTCAGTGGTGCTATAGGTGTGTGGTACAATGCTATGGGTAGGGGTGATCCCTTTGCATGCACTCAAGGGCACATTGCATTATTGTGGTTGTGCAGCGCTGATTCTGTATGACTGTCTCGACGGCATGTAGGAGACTTGTGTATTTTGTGGTGTTGAACGTTGTGCAATGTGGAATTGGATGGATGTTTGATGTTTGTAGACCTAGATTTTTCGCTATGTTGTGTAGCTTATACTTGCATGTCGGTTCATCTCAGGTAGATTGCGGCCTTCCCAGATGGACATTGGCGTACATTTGTATGTGCATTTGTCCTACGGACGACAAGCTACTCCCAGTTGGAGTATGTATGTCCCCCCAATCACACCCAGTTGGAGTATGTATCTCCCCCCCAATCACACCCAGTTGGAGTATGTATTCCCCCCCCAATCACACCCAGTTGGAGTATGTATCTCCCTCCCCCCCCCAATCACACTGCCATGTGCTTGCCCTGCTACTCACCAAGTATCCACAAACGTTCTCCGGCTTGTCGCTCCATGTAGCATGGGATGGTTGAGTACCGCAGGACCATGGAATCATGGGTTGATCTGGGAAATCGAGCAAAACAATGTGTCATTATCTTGTTTGCGTCACATACCATTTGGACATTGATGGAGTGGAATTGCTTTCTGTTTCGGTAGAAAACTTCATTGTGATGTGGGACCACCAATTCCACATGGGTACAGTCGATGGCCCCAATGCAACTTGGGATGCCTGCCAGTGAATAGAAGCCAACTTTGGTGTTTGCAATCTCCTGGGCAGTCCGTGGCATGAATATGTGTTCAGGTGCATGCCTCAGGAGGGCATCGAGGACCTGGTTCAGCGTGCGTGAGAATACTGGTTGTGAGATGCCATGCATGTGCCCCACTGTATGCTGGTAGGTGCCTGTGGCCAGAAAGTGGAGCACGGTCACCACCTTTAGTAGAGGGGGGATGGCAGTTCTGATGTCTATGAGGCTTACAATGGGCCTCATTACGACCCTGGCGGTAAGGGGTTAACGCCAGCGTTAGCTGCGCCGACCCCTTACCGCCAATTACGAGGTCCCCTAGCGCCATGGTGCTTTTAACACCTGCTTTTAGCAGGTGTTAAAATCCATGGCGCTAAGGGACCATGGAGTTAATTACGCCACCGTAATTTACGGTGGCGTAATTAACGCCTTCCCCACTCCCATTATGCCCTATGGGGCAAAAATGGGAATGGGGAAGGGTAAATGGGGATTGGGGACTTACCGCCCCGCCTAGGTCGGAATGGGGCGGTAAGTCCGCCAACCACCATGGCGTAAACGTAGTTTACGCCATGGTGGTAAAGTCACGGCCCAGGCGGTAACTTACCGCCTGGGTCGTAATGAGGCCCAATGTCATCATGTATCATGTCCACGATGCTGGTGATGGTATCCCGGTCCAGACGGTACAGGGTGTGTATCTGCTCAGGGGTTAGGTTAAATGGACTAGCTCTGATCCTGGGGATTGGTGGCTGCCTCTGTGGTATGACTAGGTGCCGTGGTGGTACTTGCTGTGCCTGTCTTGCCCTCCTCCTCCTCCTCCTGCGTCTCCTCTGTGCTACCTGTTGTTGCAATCATGTCCTCCAGCCCATGTAATGCTGCTAGTATTGGGACCATCTTGGTGTGGGAAGGGGTGCGAGAAGGGGTGTGGTGTGCTCCTTTTGTGCTGCCACAGTTTCCATTGCCTCCACCTGTGCTGATTGTGTCCACCTGTGGGAGGTGGGAACACTGCTCCGTTCTCTTAATGGGTGGTTCGGGATGCCGGTGTTAGCGCCATGGCGGTAAGGGATTTTGGGGGCTTTACCATGCTGCTATTGGCATGTCCGCTTGGCTTGTGATGGTGTGCTATTAGCGGCATGGCGTTATTTACAGGAAGGAGGGTCGCGTGCAGGCGAACTGGCCACTATTAGTGGCACCGTACTTAGCGGTGCCGCTAATAGCGGTGAGCCGGGTCGTAATTGGCATGGGGATTTAACGTTACCGGTATTCCATTACCGGTAACGTTAAATTCCTACCGCCTACCGTGTAATGAGGCCCTATGTGTTCAGATTTTCCATATGAGGCTGTGCCTGTTAAATGGTATGCACCTTTGTAGCATCCACATTCTCTATGGGAGAGCATTTTTCTGCCAAAGCTGTACAATTTCTGTCACAGTGTTTTGTCCGATAATATGTCATCTCAGAGGTCTTTTAGCTCTCTTTTCTCAGCTTTGGTTAGGTAGGTTGTGATATATCTTGCAACAGTAGTGGACCTGTCTACTATATTGTATATCTATTTTTGCATTCCACAAGAGGGCAATGATTGCATTGTAATCATTGATGTACTTTGAAGCTTCATTTCTTTTAATGCAGTATGTGTTTTTCAGCGATTTGCCTTTCACGCTGTGTCTAACAGAAGACATGAAGCTGTTTACTTGTCCTTTTGCTGAAACTGGTCTAGGGAAAACAAAGCAGCATTTGGTGTAGTGTTTACCTTTGTTTTTATATCTACGTCGGCAGTATTTGCACACTTATGTTTTTGGAAGCATATGTTTGTGTACGTAGCTTACTATTGGTGGTTTCTGAAGTGATGTTGCTGGTTTGGTATTTGTGAATGAACAGAAAAACAGTGGCATCACTGGCATGACCAAATTTAGGAGAATCTTTTATCCACAAAACATGTTGACGTCTGGTGCTCCTCTGGATTGATATCTTTTCTCCAAAAGAAGTGTTCAACTTCTCTGAAGGGTGGAATATTTTTATTACAGATGAAGTGCACATAGCAATAAAGCAGTGGTGATTAAGTATCTTGATACATTTACAGAGTCAAGAGAGCAGAGTTTTCCTGTTGTTTTTTATGTCTATCCCATCTTTGTTTTAGTTTGCAATGCATAGAAATAGAAAATTGTTCAAGTCATCCCATGCATATTCTGCACAACTTAGTCACAAACCATGTGGGTGGTCCAAGGTTCCTTAGCATACACAGTACATCAGCGTGACATCGGAACCAGTATTCTTTTGTACCATGCATGTTTGCCAAGAGATTTGTCATACTTGACTGCAAATTTAATTTTTGTCTTCTATCCTTTTAAGTAGTTGGCTAGCCGACATGTTTAAACATTTGGAGCCTGTTTTCAATGTGTGTGCAACTCTGTATAACATGGAGTTGCTAGTTCACTTTAGAACAGGAGGTGGAATATATGTACAATATTTTGTCTGAATCAGGGGTCTTCAGAATACATCTGTAAAGAGCAGTATTCTGATGCTGTTATTTGTGTGCATCTTTTATCATATCTTCCCCCTTTAACTGTAGGAAAGAGTAAAGGAAACACGTGTGCTTCTACACTTTTCTCCCATATGCTGATTGGACATCCTTTGGCTTGCCGCATTTGATACGTTTCTAGTGAATCTTTTATGGTGTCTTTGGAGTGCAATCTGTGAATTGTGTACTGGTCTAAAATATTGGATGCCGTAATGGGATCTACAAGTTCAATTTGGCCAGTTGCTGAGGAATCCTGAATTAATTATGTGGTTTCCCTTAGGTTTTGTTCAATGTTTGTTTCTTTGTAGTACTCGTTAAGATTTTGTATGGCTTCTCTAACTTTGTTTAAGTCTACTAGATGTTGCCAATTTTATTTGTCTTTTGTTGGTATACCATTCACTAGGATAATCAAAGATTGATCTATTGGCTGTTGCAATTCTAGAATTTCTACATTTTCTTTAAGATCTAATGGCAAATAAACTACTTTGCCACAGATGCCTTTTAGTAATTCAAAAGGAGACAATTTGGCTGTTTTGGGTTGAAGGCGTATTATAGCTTGAAATGGGTGTATTGTTTGGATTATAATGCTGTCATACAAATTAAGCTGCTGGAGAGGTTGGGGAAGTGGGAATATTTCCAAGTTATTAGTGATAGCCCGTGAAGGCATCTGGTTATTATCAAGCTTTGTATTGCAGTATATGCAAAGTAATAAGGCGTCAGTTATTTTGTATTTGTTTTCTGTAATAAGATATAGAGCTAATTGGAATCATTGGCATACCTCCTTGTCTTCTATTTTGTAAGTCATATCCACAGTGTTTGTGTTCTTTTTATCATTGGTTTGGTACTTCAGCAGATGTGCTTTTAAACTTTGCTATTTTCTTGTACGTGTTTATTAGAAGATTGGCATTTGTAAGGTTTTCGCTAATGTTGTATACAGTTACTGATTTTTCTAAGCCATCTTCACTTCCAAAATATGTCCTTTGTGTGTGGTCTATTTGCTGAATAAGTTCTTTGGCTGACCCATGTAGGAGAATGTTATTAAAATGTTGCAGTTTTAAAGCAGGACTTTTTGCATAGTATAGTCTCTGGAGAAGATTCCGTATAGTAGAATGGTGTTTTGCTAACATTTTGATGTGGTGGAATGTGCTTTTTGCAAACAGGTCCCAAAATGCAGGCTAATGAATGTCCTTGCAGTCCTGTGCAATTGCGCACTGGACAGGAGTCCATGGTTTGTAAAGTTTTTATTCTAATTTTGTCTTTTACTATCACATATTGATTGAGGAATTGTAGTAAATATTCGAAGGATTTTTTCTGTATGTTACACAAGTTTGATGGGGACGTTTTTTCAATAAGAGTTTCTTGTACCATAATGGTGTTGTCTAGCATTTCAGAGCCTTGGCCACTACTATGTATGGCAATTGAGTTTTTCTGTTCTTGTTTATGAGCCTCTTCATTGTAATATGGTTCTATGCTGCTTGTGTGAGCCCATTCACTTGCACAGAAGTTTGCAAAGGTATCTATGTTGACATTGCTCATGTTTAGAAGTACATTTTGTAGTTAACTAATTCATTTTGTTAGTGGTTTCATCTGGTTTAAATTAATATAAACAATTTTCTTTTGAGGAGCATTGCACTGTGAATGAGAGCTTCCAGGATTAGACTTCTGCAGTAATTTTTAAGGGTCTAGTGTGACTTTTCTGTTGTTTATATAAGATTTTGACGTACTCTACGGTGGAACATTTTTTATAAAATATATTTTGTGGAATCCTTTACTGTGGCTACGTTAACATTGGTAGATATAGTGGTAGCATTATTGGCAGTTTTATTCTTCTTTATACATTTGTTTTTATTTTTACTTTTTGGAAGAGGACCCCTAGTTTTTCTTAGTGCTAGCTTATTCAGTTTTGTTGACTGACTATTAGCAGTTTTGTTTCAATATTTGCTATAAATTCTGCTAAAGCTGGATGAGTATTTTGCATGCTTCTATTTTTATCTGCTCTATTTTTTCTTTGTTTTCTATGGAGCTGCTTTTTAGTAGGCATTCTGTTCTGTCTATTGGAGAAAAAAGGAAATTGTGGGTTTGAAGGTTGTGGAATATATTTGCGTACATTGTAAATGAGTGTGTGAATATGAGGACAGACATAAATAGAGGGTTGTGTGATTATGCAGTGGGATGCTAGTTCTGGTTGGGAAGGGTGTAAGAGTAGCTGTGTGTGTAGATGTGTGAATGGCTGAGTTAGTGCGAGAGTGCTATTTGGTTGAATAAGTAAGGACATTACAATGTTTTCACTATAATAATGGGTGTTATGACAATGGTGTTCAGATGAGAATAGAAAGAGTGTACCTGCTGAGGTGCAATGAATACGAGTGAAGTACATGTTGGTTCGAAAGGAATGTTGTAGGCTGGTATGCGGCTATACTGTTTTGAATGAGTAACAGAAAGAATACTACTACACTATTACACTTACTTTGTAGGATGTGAAGTTTAGTTTTCTTCTGGTTGTTGTCTTCTAGGAGGTGGGTTATTGTCTTTCAGGAGGTTGTTCTTCACTGCAATTAGGAAAGAATAAAATTAGTGGGTATATATGGTAATGGTGAAGTAATTTTAGTACAAGAAGACATTATTTTGGAATGTAGGAGGAGTTGTTGGGTATAAGAGTTAGTAACATTGGACGTCATTACGAGTATGGTGGTAACCTTGCCGTGTGCCACTAGATTCATAATAATTGTTCGGCAGCTAGCTTCCCAGTGGCACCAGGACATTACAGGTCCTGTTGGGCTGGATTGTCAGGTGCTGTTTCTGTGGAGTTACATAGTACTGTATGGGAATGGGGACACGGAAGCACCGGCAGCGTTGCTAATGGGGCCGGTGGTTCTGTGATAAGTATGCCCCATGGGACCGTAGCAAGAAAGTGTGACATTTTCATACAATTTAAAATGGAAAATGCTGAGTGTTTAAAAATCTTTAATTATTGGTAGGCTGGACATGAAAGGTAAAAAGTGGTTTTCTGGATTTATAGCAGCACCCTGCATAGCATTAAAAAAAGCATTGGATATTGATAATATTTGTAGAACACCGTGGCACTTGTGTGAAGGTTTGTTATGTTGCCAGTACATGCATACTTGCAAATGGGATGTATTGTAATGTGTACTTGCTTATTGAATGATGGTTCTTTTGTTTGTATTGTGGGAGTTGTGGTTGCACTATTTGCATTAGAAAAGGTGCACTGCAAGTCCCAGAATGCAGAGAAAAATCGAGAAGGCCATAAGGATGTACACAATAGAAAGTAGAATGTTAGCAAGTATGCATGTGTGGGAAAGTTAATGAAATTGGACTCAGGGTGTTATTGCAATATGCTGGAGAAATTGTTACCATTTTCTTTCGTTTATTTATAAACAATTACACACAGCACTGTTGTAAATGTATACATGCATTTATTTGTTTTACTTGAAATGATGCTGAAATAAATAGTTTTAAACACATTGCATTTTGCCGCCATTTTTCATTCCATGTATATGCTATGCATTAGTAGTTTTGAGTTTTAATTGTGGGAGTTTTAGTGTAACTTTGTTTGTGGGAGAAGTGGTGTTAAAAGTGACAGAACGAAAGACGAAAATAACAGTTTATACATTATGAGTGATATGGGCAAGTATGCATGTCCTGGTAATGTATTGAACTTTCACACAGGATCTGGCACTTAAATATGCTATGGAAATGTTTTAAATGTGGTTTTCCTTTCTTTCACAAAAGACACAAACAGTGCTGCTGAAATTGCAAGCATGTGTTTTGAAACTGTTATGAAAATGGTAATTAAAAGAAAACTTTCTAATCACACAGCATTGTAAGTAACTGCCACTTGATGTCAGGAGGTGGGACAAATGCAAGAGTATGATTATTGAGTAAATTATGCAGAGTAAGTGGCAGGAACCCTGTTTGCATGCATTTGTAAAAGAGTTGGAAATTTACTTTTCAAAATATATGCATACCTGTACTTTGTGTTAATGGATGCAGATATGGTTGACTCTGCAAATAGTAATCTTGGAGATTTTTATACTAGTTTTTGATGCAGCTGCTTGGGAGTAACAGGAGACATGTACTCTGAGTGTTCAACAGTACATCTGAAGTGTTGAACTGAGATGGCAGAGTTAGATGGGTAGTTTTTGGATGTCTTTGGTCTATGGGTGTGTGACTGCTTGACAGTAGCCAATGAGGGAGTGCTACAAAGATTAAAGTGGAAAGGGAAGAAGGGCTGTCTTGTGTTACGGGGTCTGCGGACAGCACAGTAGTATGTGGACAGGGCATACCACATCCAGGTATTTTAAGGATGCGTGGCATGGAAAGGTGACACTGGGATTAGCCATTGAGGGCTTCATGTTGTGCTTTATAGGAAGAGACAGTAATTGTTTATTTTTCATTGCTGTGTGTAGGGAAGATGGCTGTGGTTGTAGAGATGAAAAGGCTTACTGTGTGGATGGTGGGAGATTGTTTCATGGTTAAATTGCAAAGGTACACAGAAATGTGAGGCATTTCTGATAACCTTGGATTGGAAGGAGTAGAGGCCTTTTGGTGTGGTTTGCCTGGGCATAACTTTAAGAGTTTATTTGCACATTGCAAAAATATGTCTTTTTTCCAAACTCCAGATGTCATTGTGGTGCATTGTGGAGGACAGAGTTTGAGGTATATCAGTGAAATAAGTGTGCAGAGTGCATTGAAAGAATTGCTAGGAAAGAGTCTGGCACAAGGTCTGTTTGCTGAGAGGAGTGCAGATGGCTATGGCTATGTCTTTCAGGAGGCAGAGTTTGTGGATTTTGGAGGACTTGTGTATCCAATGGTTGAAGATGTATGCAGAACAGTGTGGAGTGGCTGAACATCTTGGGTTTTATAATGTTCATGTGCAATGGTATGGAGTGCACGGCCTGAAGTGGCTGGACTTTCTCCCGTTTTGTGTCAATTGATCACACTGAACATCCGGACATTATCATTGTTCATTGTGGAGGGAACAGTTTAGGGTGTGGAACTGGAATTTCATTGCAGTTTGCAATGAAGGAGACATTTGGCAAAATGGAAGAAATGTTCCCAAACTCTCTGCAAATATTTTTTCTTGCATTGCCCAGAGACAGATGTGGATGCGCTCCAGTTCATTTAGTCCGCAAATGGAGAAAACGAGGCGCAATGTCAACAAGGCTGTGTGTGCATTTTTGTGAGATGTTGGCATGACGGCTTTCCATAATGAAAATATTAAATTTGACACTGTCAATATTTTCCGCATAGATGAAGTACATGTGACTGATGCGGTAATCTGCATTTTTTGCAAAATATTCAAAATGCTTAGAAACACTTTTTTTAAATATAGAAAGCATTTTCCAGTAGGTGAAAAAGAAAATGCATGGAAGCACAGCGAAAATAAAATGCCTACTGTATTGAAGTTGAAAGACAAAGTTTAGTTCAGTAGAATGTTGCTTACTTTACTTTAAAAGTTGAAAAAAAATTTAAAAACAAAAAAATACAAAAAAAGCTCCCACGCAATAGAGTGCAATGTTTTTGATGCCACCACCTCACACATTTTTTAGATGTACGCTGACTACCGTGTTGTCTGCGTACTTCACAGGCGGCATAGGGGCCTGTAACTTATTTTTGGTACTTCTATCTTTGACCGGTGAAAGGTGTCTCTGAGAAGAATCTTTTATTTTTATTTTTTGTGTTCTGTATTTTTTGTGGCTTTTTTTCCTCAGGAGAGACAAGGGAGGCGAGGGCAGGGAAGGGAGTGAATGGGCACCAACCACAGAGATGAAGGAGCAGGTGGAGAGAGGAAGATGTTGGATGGACCTTAATCAGGTAGGGGACAGTGTTACTCATGCTCCCTGACCGCGGCCTTGAAAGCACTTCAGAATTGCTCCCCTCTACAGAGCTGTGTGTCACAGTACAAACAGAGCACTGTCACACTCGAAAGATAAGGGTTGAATGTGACATGTATGGCCTGCGAGGCTTCCACAGGGATCCTCTGACTCACAGGAGTGTCTCTTGTGGTGGCAGGAGCAGATGATGAGGGTGTGGTTATTGATGTCAACCTACTTGTCCCTTCGAAAGGTACGACATTTCGCACTGTTCCCTTGTCATTTGATCTGAGGTGGTGCCACATGGAGGTGGTCCTGTAGCTGTACAGACCCGGTTTTCTGCGACTGAGTACAACCTTGCACTCAGTGCATCTAACCTTGTCCACACAAGCCTCAAGTACACCTCCAACGGTGGCAAAAAGCTGCCACACCCAAGATTCACGTCGGGAGCCAGAGAGAGGGAGTTCCACTACCTCATCTGCATCTTTCTCTTGATCCACCTCTGTATCACCACGCATGTTCCCCACTCCAGGCCTTCCAGATGGTGGTGGTGGTGGGCAGTTGCAGTAGCCATGGAAGCCATTCTGTGTAGAAGCACAAATCAGAGATAGCAATAACCCAAATCAACATCATGTGCTCTCTCCTGCATAGCCAGAAACACAATGAGGAGCAGTTGTGCGTGGATCCATTTAGAGGGGCTGTCCGCGGATGGCGCGACTGTCCGCAAACAGTCAATCCACAGAAAGGGGTTAAAAAGTTACACAAAGTTGCCAGATCAACTAATACATGGTCTAGGTGCTTTGCAAGGGTGAAGTTTCAGCTTCAAACACCCTTAATTGGCCAAAAATACAGTTTTACCTGTTCTGGGGTTACGGACACTGTCCGCAGATACTCCCGATGTGAAGCGCGGGTGCAGACACATGATGATATCCACGGACAGCCGCAGACAGGACAGCTGTCCTATGGACACCTAATGCATGGGAGACTACGTGTACATGCGTGCTAGTGTCCGTAGGACAGGGCAGAAGTCGCTGACCTAATTAAATAATTAAAAAATCGACATGTGTGAGCAGGTATGTCTGGACAGGCGCAATGTCCGGGGGCGCATGCGTGCCAGTGTCTGTTTAGGACAGCGGTAGAGTCCCCAATCTAATTAAAAGTGTGACATGTGTGAGCGGAAATGTGCAGACAGGTGAGGTGTCCGGGGGCATAACGGGATCAGTTGCACATTTGAGCCAGTGTCCATGGGACAGGAGTGGTGTCCCCTAACTAATTAAAAGTGCAACATGTGTGAGCGGACATATCTGGACAGGCGCTGTTTCCGGGGACACATGGAGAACAGGTGCGCATGCCTGCTAGTGTCCGAAGGACAGGGCGGGAGGCCCGAACTAATTAAAGTGTGACACAACAGAGCAGGCCTCTCCGGACAGGCGCAATGTCCGGGGGAACCTTCATTTTGGTTACGGACAGCACTGACACACAAGCACCAACAGTACACACATACCTATTTATTAAAACAAACACATACAATCAATTAGGAAAGAGATGCAGTAGCTGAATGGGAAACATATATAGGGGAATTGGGGTTTTCTAAACACTGTTCATGAGGTGAGGAAGGTAATAAGGTTTCATCATAGCGTCTTTCATCTAGAGAATTTGATGGGGATGATTGGTTGGGACAGGGTGAATGGACACAGGTACAAATTGGGCAGTGGTATCAAATATTCTCTTTGACTTGATTTTTAACAAATGTTATCAACTATACAAAATTATTATTTAATTCATCAATTTTTGCAGATAGGTTTAGTAGTTCATATTCTGCATTTGGAATTAGGGGCTGTCTTTGGCCATCTTCTGGGTCATTTAATAGTAAATCAGGTGCACTTTCTTATTTTGCACTATGTACTGTTAAAAAGAAAACCATGTATTAGTAACATTTCAACAAATTACATAATTTTTTCTGGTTTAAAAATTGTATTATGTACCATTAGAGTTGTTTCCTTCACTCATTTCGTCATGGGGAAATGTTCCTCTAACCTCTCCAGGGTGCTTGCCATTTTCTGTTGAAAGAAAACAATACTGCTACTTCTTACAAGTTATGTATACATACAAAATTGTAATGGCACAGAAAGATAGTACACTTACTATTTCTCTAAGACTTTCTTCTGGAATAAATGCCAGCTGCTTCTCAGTGTGTAAGAAAGGTTCCACTGAGGTGGTACTGTTAGGTGTACAGTTAACCTTTGTGCTTGGTCCATTCCAGTACGTTGTGCAACTTATGACAAAATACTTCTGGTTTATCAAGTACAGAATTTCTATACATATTCATTTTTGGATGTGGTACATATATCTCTTAAAGTTTATTGTACATGTTTTTGCCCGTTGCAGGATACAACAATGTAAGGTAAACCCTGTGCTTTTGGGCAGCGTGAATACCATCCACGGTCCGCGGACAGTCGCACACTCCACGGACTCTGCGGCTTTCACATTGGCGGCAGGGGGGCCGGTATAATGTCAGGGACTTGTAGAAAAATAATGGTATCCTGGTAAAAACGCATGAAATTCAGTGAAAAAACATTGTTAAAGGGATATTATTGTTACAAATAAAATTGAAAAACCCCAGAAATTCACCAGTTATGGTAAGGCAAGCAAGCATAACTCGCCCCACCACCGTGCACTGCTAAGACTAACACCCAGGACATCAAAGATGACACCAACATTTTCATTGATGATATCACTGATCACCTCCGAAATCTGGGCCACTTGGTTTTGTTCACTGACATATGAAAGCGAACCGGTTTTCTTCATTGACTTTAAATGTAAAGGTTTCTATATATGTTGAAGACATTAACCTTCGTGTATATTGCAGAAGTACTTTCCTTAGGGTTTGGTGTCAGCTCATGGTGCACAGATATGGGCCAATAAGCAGGCCGTACACACACAAATCATGTGAGTACTTGATGATGAACTGTATTGTTATTGACATTTTGTATTGATGTTATTTCTGTCTTATGCTGTAGTTTGCCTGTATGTGCCTCTTGCATGCATTGCGGGTATTTATATCTATTGTTTGTACTAACACACATATGTAGTAAGTCTTGACTTATTATCTATGTATTCCATGCTTAACATTATTGAAAACTCGGCAAGGATATCTTTCATTATTTGATATCTTTCATTATTGAACAAAGCAAAATTACCAGAACAAAAATATTCTACTTCTACAGTGTATGCTGCGCTAATTTCTTATGTGTATGTATGATTACCTTTCAGTATTAAGAACAACACTGTAATATAACGACTCTTTACGTAATTACATTTGTTCATACCTTAAGTAGTTTTGCATTGATGTCCCAATCACCCCTAACACCTTTTTACCAACATTATAAACAGAACCCCTTGTAAGGACTTGAAAATTGTGATGTCATCTTTGATGCCCTGGGTGTTAGTCTTAGCAGTGCACGGTGGTGGCACGAGTTATGGTTGCTTACCTTACCATAACTGGTGAATTTTTGGGGGTTTTCGATTTCACTTGTAACCATAATATTCCTTTAACAAAGTTTTTCCACTGAATTTGATAGGTTTTTAATAGTGCAACTTAACCATAACATCCCTTTAACACTGAATTACACGGCCTGCAGTAGCGGGCGTGTAGTTATGGTTAAGTTGCTCAACTCATAGGAAGAGCACTTTTTGGACAGCATATAACTTGGCTCACCCTGGACGAATCCTTAGCAAACTTTGCAAAAAAAGTATATGACCCACTCTGAATTCTTTTGGCAAGTTTGGTGAGGTTTCATCAAGGGGTGAACATTTATAGGGGGGTCCGCTGACCCATTTCCCTGTTCGCTCCGTGGACAGGACTCTGATTGGTCCGGAGGACAGCGTGCTGTCTGTGGACAACCAATTCGCCCGCTGATTGGCTGGTAAAAAGCGTGATGTGCGTCATATTTTACCAAAACGCACGCCATGTTCAATCCGCAGATACCCACGGCTGTCCGCGGATAGTGCACTTGGGAACAGGGCTGGGAAACATGTTTTGTGGCCTCTGGTTTTGGGAAGAGGGACTGGGAAGGGTGAGTTTTGCCATTTTGAAGTCTATCCTTTGATGCAGTTTGCTTCCTGTTGGTGCATTCTGAGTACTTTACTAAGAAAACAACTAATATTTAGTTCTATGGGTGCAGTTAGATGAGAGTTGGTGTATTATAACTGTTGCTGGTTTTACAGTTTTCCAGGGTATGTTTTCAAGCAATTTCATTTCTGAAGGTGGATTTTAGCATTTTAACTATTGGAAGGAATATTGCACTACTACTAGCAGGGCATGGTCTAAAACCTCTGAAAGGGTGAAAATCCAGCTTAAAACACCTTAGATTGGTCAAAAAAGCACTTTTTAGGTTTCCAGGTGTCTGATCAGTGTCCGTGGATAAGGACTGATGCTCGGTGTCCACGGATAGGACGGCTGTCCGTAGGACACCTATTGCATGGGATGCGATGTGCGCATGCACCTAGGTGTCCACAGGACAGGGGCAGGATCCCCAAACTAATTAAGAGTGCGACACATGCAGTGGACAGTTCTGAACAGGTGCAGTATTCAGAGGGCACGGGGGATTAGATGCGCATGTGCCCAGGTGTCCGTAGGACAGTGTTGGGGACCCCCAAACTAATTAAAAGTATATAAAAGTATATAACAAGTTTACAGACATCTGCGGACAGCCGCGGCTTTCGCTGGGCTCACGGGAACAGATGTACATGTGCTCAGGTGTCTGCAGGGCAGGGGAGGGATCCCCGAACTAATTAAAAGTATGTCACAAGTTTACAGAAATCTGCGGACAGGCGCAGTGTTTGGAGGGCACAGGGGATCGGATGTGTATGTGCCCAGGTGTCCGCCGGACAGGGGTGGGGTCCCCGAATCCTATAAAGGTGCATCATGACTTTGCAGACATGTCCGGACAGGCATGGTGTCCTCAGGACACCAAGATTTTGATTGCAGAAAGCCCGCACAAGAGTGGCGTCCGTGGGACACTTCCATTTTCATTGCGGAAAGTTGCACTGTCCGGGGACTCCAAAGAGGGCTTTTAAAAAAAAAACATAAACACTCACACACAGCAACAGTAGACATGTACAACTTTATTAACACACACCAAAAACATTGCATTAGGAAAGGGAAGGGGTAGCGGAAAGGGAAACATATACAGGGGAATTGGGGTTTTGGACAGGCTGGTCATCAGTGGAGGAAGGGATTGAGGTCTAATCATAACATCTTTTACTACAGGGAATTTGTGGGGGTGGTTGGCTGGGACAGGGGGAAGGGGCACAGGTACAAGTGGGACAGTGGTACTTAATGTTGTCCATTATATGCCTTTCTACACAGGCTTCTCAGTTCATTTTCCCCATTTGCACTTTGGGTGTGTCTGTGCCCATCCTCTTGTAGATTAGCTGGTTCTTCTGCCTCATTGCCTTCCTTTGCAGTATGTACTGTTAAAAAAGAAGCATGTTCCAGTTACCTGTGAAGCAATGTGCATTCATTTTCCTACTTCAGAAATGTTGGTATCGTTGCTCATTTCATCATGAGGGAAATGTCCCTAAATCCACACCAGGGTGCTTGCCATTTTTGTGTAAAAAAAAAGTAATGCTTTTTATTAGTTATGTACACACAACAAACTGCACAGTTGCAGGAAGAAATATAGTGTACTTACTATTTTATGTCTGGTTTTCCTCTTAGTGCGTTGCACTTCCTTGTAACAGTTGCTTCTCACTGTGTATGAAAGCAGCACTGAGGTAATATTTTTGAAGGCACAGGTTATTTGTGTGCTTCGTGCATTCCATTATGTTGCACTTCTGCTTTTATAAGTACAGAGTTTGTAGACTTACTTAATTTTGTCTTGTACTATACACATGTCTTGCCCTTTGAACATCCTCTGTTTGTTTGCTGCATGCCACAACAATTTAAGACAACCCCTGAGCTTTTGGGCAGTGTGGATGCTGCCCGATGTCCGCAGACAGTCGCATAGTCCGCAGACTCTGTAGTTATCATGTCGGGCCAGGGGGCCAGTTGTTGTATGGCACATGTACACAAATTAAGGGTATCCTGGTAAAAACCTGTGAAATTCGGTGAAACAACGTTAAAGGGATGTTATGGTTAAGTTGCACTAATAAAAACCTATCAAATTCACTGAAAAATCTTTGTTAAAAGGACGTCATGGTTACATTGCACTAATAAAAAAACCTATCAAAACCAGTGGAAACAGTGTGTTAAAAGGATATTATGGTTACAAGTAAAATAAAAAAAAACGAGAAATGTGCCAGTTATGGTAAGCTAAGCAACCATAACTCTTGCCACCACCGTGCACTGCTAAGACTAACAACCATGACATCAAAGGTCACATCACAAATGGAACCGGGCAATCGAGTAGACACAGCATTGATGTCTCACATTTTACACATGAAGTGCACAGTGCATGCAGAGTACAGAATGACTGTAGATGGCCAAAGTGCATTGGGCATAGAGTAATGTGCATGACGTATAATACCATTTCTGATTGCCGTAGCATAAAGAGGCAGCCAAATATATTAAAATCTATAGACATTTATAAAAATTCAAATAGAATGCACAGTACATACGAAATACAAAATGGCTAAAAGGTCAAGGAGCATTGTGTCTGTAATAAGTGCATAGTGCATGGTGTTATTGCCTGGACAAGTCCCTGCGTACGGGTAACCGAACAGGACTGCCAAAAACAAAGTGCAAATCCATATGGGCATTTTAGATACGCAGCTTGTTCAAATTCTGGTTTTAACAAAGAGCCTTCCAACGGGATTACCTCTTGAATCTATTATTGAAAACTCACACAGAGCAAACCCGAAAATGTCAAAAACAAAAAAGAAATAATAGTAAAATAAGGAATGGCGAGAATACAGCAAAAGTACAAGTGAAAGGAACTGGGCAATTCTAGGGGACAAGTATAGAAAACAGGGATAAAAGGAAGGCATCCCAATAAACCTGTGGCCATGACTGCTCAAAATGGCATATCATGTTTCTCTTCTTGCTATATCAGCTAGCCAGAAAGGTGTACAGTTCTTCATCAAGATTATGCCCCTTTGGTCTCTTTGTTTTGAGATCCAAACTGTATTTTCTCTCTGTTTGGGGCAGTTTTTTGTTTCCTCATCTGCAGTGTTTCTCTATGGAATGTATAACAAAAAACTTAGAGCCTTCCAATTTGCTATTGTGTTTCTCAGAGAAATGTAGGAGGGATCAAAATTCTTGATAGCTCTCATGTGCTGTAAAATGAGCTTGAGCTTTCTGATTGTGCTTCCTACGAGTTCACAAGGGCATGTCAGAACATATACCACATATTCTGTATTGCATGAGATGTTTACATTCAATTGGAGTTTGTGGCCCAGTACCGGATGCATATAGCTAGTCTTATTTTCTACAAATTTGCATGCCCTGCAGTTGGTGCATTTGTGAAACCCGGGAGGACGCACATTCAACCATGTGGAAGAGCTGCAAGATTTGTCATGAGTCATAAAACTGCAGACCAGAGAGCCTTTAAGGGATGTAGACATTCCGAATGTAAGGTTTACTCTTTCTCCTAAAATTGAAGACAAATTAGCTTCCAATTGCACCGTGTGCCATTGACGGTGTAATATTTGCCGGATAAGGCTGGAGTGAGCCCCAAAGTTGAGAATAAGTCTTGTATGGTCGATATCTTGTTTGTTGTCTTGCACCTTATTTGTTAACAAGAGCAGGTCACGGTCCAAGCTTCATGCTTTCATATAAGCTCTTTCCAAAACGGCCTTGTGATATTGTTTGTTCCGAAAATAGTGTGCTGTTACTCAGCACTCTCTATCGAAAGATTCTAATGTTGTACTTTTCCGTCATATCCTGACAAATTCGCCATATGGTTTCCTCCATTTGAGTGTTGGGGGATGATTGCTACTGGCAAACAATGGCATATTGGAGCTTGTGGTTTTTCAATATAATTCTGTTACAATTTCGCCTTGATCAGGTTTCACTACAACAACATCCAGGAAAATGAATGATTATTTACTATGTTTTTCTGGAAACAGCAGATTTTGCGTATTATCAATGAGAAATTTTACAAAGTTTTACCATTCTCCTTTGTCTCCTTTCCATAGAATGAGGAGATCATCAATATAACGCAGCCATAGTAAGATCTTGTCTGTGTACTTGCTGGTAGCTTCCGTCCAGACAATACATTTTGCACACCAACCCATCATTAGGTTGACATAAGTGGGGCAAAGGCGGTACCCATTACTGTGCCTTGTAGTTGAATGTAGTAGTAATTGTTAAAAAGCAAGACATTGTTGGTCAAACATATCGATCATTTCTATGATTAGCTCTCTATGGGACAAAATATTTAGAGACCTCCTTTCCAAAAAATGCTTACATGCTCGTTTGCCATCAGAATGTTGGATGGATGTGTAAAGTGAGACAACATCTAGTGTTGCAATCATACAATTAGGTTCCCATGTCACACCATTAATTTTGCTCAACAAATCCTTGCTGTCACAGAGACATAAAGGAAGAGTGAGCAAAGAAGGAAGCAGTGTTTCAGCAACTTATTTTGAGATGTTTTCTAGCAATGCACCATTTAGAGTCACTATTAGTCTCTTAATGTTCTTATGCAGTTTAGGCAGAAAATAGATGGTCAGCTTTATGGGAAACTTGATGTGTAAATAGTCATAGTCATCTTGATCGAGGATGCTCTTCTCTATCTAATCAGAAGTAGAGTATTCAATTTGAGGTCAATCCGAGGTGTAGGATCACAATCTAATTTCTTATAGCACCGACCATCGGACAATTATCACATAGCTTTCTTCACATATATATTCAATCAAAAAACTTTGTTAAAAGGATGTTCTGGTTAGGTTGCATTAATAAAAAGCTAGGAAATTCAATGAAAAGACTTTGTTAAAGGGATATTATGGTTAAAAGTAAAACTGAAAACCCCCAGAAATTTGCCAGTTATGGTTGTTGGTGAGAGAAAACCTGATATACCAGAGGGCTGGGGATGGCTAGGAAAGGGCCCAACAACCCTTTCCCCAAAATAAACAGAGGACTCAGCCAAGGGCAAGTTAGAACTGTCGTTTATTACACAAACCAACAAGGACCATACAGGACAATCATTATTCTCCAGTAATTCTCAATTTCACAAGACACACTTCACAGTTTTGATACCAAATGGCACCATCACCTGGGCTCTTCCCCGAAAACCTATCCTCTTTTCTGGTTGGATGCTGGGAGTAGTATACCCTATGGATATCCTATAGGGATCTTAGTTGATTGACCTTCTCATGTCAGGTGGCTAGTCTAAACTTTCCCCATAAAACTATCTATTACATTGTTGCAGGGTCGCAGACTTACTCTTGCCTTCTGCCATCCACCCCTGGACTTCTGTGTCGTAATTGGTTGGACTGTTCTCCCCAGGCCTGGTACCCAGTTCAGTTCTCAGCCATCTGTGCACCTCTCTAAGGTGATGTGAAGTGACTATATGTCCCAAATGTATCTGGTAGTAACAACACCTTTGCCTATGAGAGTGTGCTCCACATTGCAACATTTGTTTTACTTCTTGTCTGGGTTGCTGATAACAGCTTGTCTTCCCACCATGGGTGAATACCCATTGGGCCTCATTCCGAGTAGGGCGGTAAGGGTTAACGGTAACCGGTAACGAGACCAGTGCCATTAAACCCTTACCACCCTACTGCGAGTTCCCTTTGTGGGTCCTTCCTTAACGCCTGCTTTTAGCAGGCGTTAAGGACGGGACCCGCAAAGGGACTCCGGGGTCAATAACGGTACCGTAATTTATGGGACCGTTATTGCTTCCTTCCCCCTTCCCTTTGAGCCCTATGGGGGCTCAAATGGGAATGGGGAATGGCCCTGGTGAATGGGGAATTACTGGTCCCTCCGACCTCAGAATGGACCGGTAATTACTCCATTCACCAGGCCGGAGTTTGGACGAGTTTGGAGGCAGCCATGCCGCAAATAGCGACGTGGTTACTACCTCTGAACTTGGAATGAGGCCCATTGTCTATTTCCGCTGCATCACGTGGCTGTGAACCACAAAATTGAGCTCTTTGCATTTATGAGGATTCATTCTGTTTTCCTGCAGCTGGCTCCTTGTTGTTTGGAGCTTAGAATGCACTTGTTATCTCTGACCTTGGCTGTGAGCTTGGTCTTCCTGCTTCGTGCAGCATGAGTCTGCTTCCCTTGTCTGGTGTCCTGCAGCTTAAGACCTTCTGTGATTTTCATTAGACTTATAATATGGTTTCTACACACTTATATTGTGCTATGTGCCCTATAGGTTAGTCGTACGTGGTCCTACCAGGCTCCATATATACTCCTGTAGTCCCATAGCGTTAGTTGCCATAAGCATCTGCAAGCTTGTTCAGCATCCCTTGTCATGCATTTGGCATTGCTGCACTTGGCTAATGAGAAAAATAATAAAAGCTTTGACAGTATGTATATGTGTATCTGTCCTCTATCTACAGAACTGTTTAAGAATGTTCTTTGTGTATACAAGTGAGTGTTTGTGTAAGCTGTGCATGGTTGCGAGTGTTCGTTTTGGCTAATGCAGCTACGTCGTGGTGTCACTAATGACTTCAGCACAGTGGCTCCCTGGAATTTAATTGATGCAGTCCATTATGGTGTTTGGATCCATGATCACCATCGAGTCACCTGGATCTGTGAGTGCTAATATAGATGTATCCCTACCGCAGAACAAAAGTGAGATAAAATTAATTCTGAGACTGAACCACTATTTCTTTGTGGGTGTCCAATTTCGATCTAAAGTGGTCCAGACTCCTCACTTGTAAAAGTCTATGGACAGTAGAAGCTGGTGGAGGAAAAAATGCTCAATATGAAACTGACTCGGTTGTGGTGTATCTAAACTAAAGAGGCAAATGACCAAATGTAAGATCAAAATTCATATAGTATTTTAATTCACATGTGCTGTAAACAAAGCATACTGTTTGACATGACAATGCAGAATCACAAAATAATTTCTGTGAAAAAACTCAAAAATAAGAAAACAAATTAAATCATCATAAATCAAATGCAATAATACACAAAGTTGTGACACAAAATGAAAACCAATTAGGTAACACACTTCAGTTTATAATTGTATACATTTGGTGAAAGTGTCGTTCAGTGTGACAGGTATCGAGAATAATTAATTTCTTGCTAGATAAATAGCGTAGGATCCTGAATTTGAACCAATCAATAGGATTGTTGCAATGTATGAAAAATATGCTATTTATGTGAGGATTTCCCAGGTTTTCCTCTCATGTCCTAAGGCTATGTTTAGCCAATATCCGGGTCTTTGGGTAAAATATATCTTTGCCTACGTGCTGTTTGATGGCAAACCGAGCCTTTATTGGACTCAATTTGCCCGCCTTCATCAGGGCGTTAGTTTGGAGACCCTGCCGGTACTTGAATCCCAAGTGTCGAGTCGTGACTGGAGTGGAGCACAAGGCAGTCCTTGAAGTTTATCGCTATGTGGTTGCTCTGTCTTCCTCAGCCTATATGTTTATCCACCCACTACGGTATTTCAATGTGGGCCCCCCTTGGGACTACATGTGGTATGGAGGCCCGTGGTTGGTACTAGTTGGGTCAAAACGGGTATGGCTGGTATGCTAAGGCAACCTCTCTTCATCGTTTTGGAAGTGAAAAAATCGCTCAAACCACATCTGTATGTGCCAGTTCATTCTTCCATGTTTGGGGATTTCAACTCAGAAGTATGTAGAGTTTGATCGTCTCTGTTCCTCTAGGTTGCAGAGTAAAGAGCTGCTGAGTCCTGGCTTCTTTGTGTTGCGTGCTTCGCACTGAAAAAAAAATACCAGTATCCGTGTGAAGGGGCCCCTGAGGGACCCTCGAATGTGGAAACAAGGCACAGTCTACACACGAACTGATACACCAGACACGAGGTTGTATTCCCAAAATCTAGGGTTTATTGCAAAGTAAATAGTCTCAGTTGGCCAACTGGTCTCACGCCCTGCGACGTGTGTCTAACAGACCTCAGGAGACGCAAGAGAGCGAGACACAAACATCATTTACATATATACAAAACTAACATCTTACAATTAGTAGTGTAGTGTCACATCAAAAACCGCCCCTTGCACATCTCCTTTGAACTGAGCACGATGATTGACAATCGTGACGAGTATGACACCTCAAACATTTGTTTTAGCAACAGTTTGCAATTTTGTAAGGCTGCAGACATAAGTCTTTGTTGAAAAGAACATAATGCTTCTGTTCTCGCTAGCAAGCTGCATGTGGGCGGGAGAGCCACATTCCAGGCCTTCCTATCTCCTAATTTTCTATTTGGGTCCTGGCGGTCAACTCGCTCTCCAGGACTCTACAGAGCTCGAGAAGGGGGGCCGCAAAGAAGAACATAATTCAAGCAATTGAATGTTCGTTCCGAGTATTTTCACTGTGTTTTCGAGACACACTGGCACCTGTGGGCTGATTAGGATGCCTCTCTGCCCTCTTTCAAGGATAGCGCGCGGGAGGAGACCGGGTATTTCTATCAGGGTTGCTACATTATGTTTCAGCATATTTCCCTTGGCCTTGCATTGCACACTGGTAAAGCAGAATATCATGTCAGCGAAGCATTTAGAACAGAAAGCAATAAGCAAACGTTAGAGAAAACATGATGGCGATATCTGTCAGCTTAAAATGGCCGCACTTCGGTCAAGCTTATGATTACGTATTACTAACACTAAGAGCATGAGACGGTTGGTCTTCGGCCAACATAGTACATTTCCCCATGATCGAGGGGTGTCTGTTTTTCTGGATCGACACGTGAGGACATGCACTGGATAAGGTTGGAATGGCTGTCTGTAGGAATACCTCTCTGCATACGTGCCAGTCCGTGGTACACTTGGGGGTTGTCTGAATAATATGTGACTTCGAGCATCCTTGACTCTTCGGGCCATCATGTTCATGGGGGTGAGGAGGGGCACTCCTGGGACACTCTCTTCAGTCTCCCCTCTGGTCGACTTGTCGACCAATGCTCCATACTTCGTCACTCTTGTTTTTATCATACATATCTTAGTCACTCCTCCATGGTGTCCATAGAAAGGTGCATGATCATTGAAATTCCAGGTCATATAAGAACATTCTCCTTCTGGGTTGCACCACACCCACTTCCTCCAGTATCAGTTATTGTCAAAAGGGTTGTCAAACTTTATGAACTCAGTTGGAAATATCAGGCATTCCTTTATCCTGTTCCTCAGGCTATTTCTTTCTTCCACTATCTTGCCTCATTCTTCTCCCATGTTCACATTCACCATCACCTTCATCCCTATTGATTTCTTAGTAGTTTTCCAGCATTGTGTAATGCAGATCTTCACCAAACACAGTCCCAGTAGCACTAATATTAGTGCCCCTAGTAATACTTTCAGTCCGTCCACCAGCCATGACGGCATCCAGGACCATAGGTACGTCAACCAGTTCCGCTCTTTTCCGGTCCCTTTTGGCTTCTCCTCCATCTTGGCATGCATCTTCGATGATCGTGTCACTGCTTCGGTCAGTGTGCCATTCTCTCCGTCATTGGCAGGCACAAATGTGCAACACGAACTGCCGATCTTGGCGCAAACTCTTCCTTTCATTCTTGTGAGGAGGTCTAGAATATATCTGTTCTGGAGTGCCATCAACCTTACTGCTCGGAGCACTTCCTTTATCGCATTTAAACTATTTACTGTAGAGTTTATTGGCTGCATCAGCTCCCATCTGGTTATCTGCAACCATTTTGCCTTTGTATATATCTGAACTGCTGGAACCACTGACGCAAAACAACATCTCTGTCCTGCTGAACTGTTGTTCAGGTGGTACATCATTTAGTGATGCTTCTGACTCTGATGAGAAATAGTTGTCTCTATTCTCTCTGCTCACTTCCACAGACAGTTTTTTCCATCCCTTTTCCTTTACTTCCAGTGACCTTTTCTTTCATGTGTTAGTGTCCATCTTCGGGAAGTCATCTATCTTCATGTCCTTCTGTGGCACTACCAGTGCTGGCATATTGATGTGTACCAATTAACAAACCCCTGCCCAGTTGGGTGGCAGGTTCTCGTATGCCTTGGATCCACAAGCCCACTAGTGGTCCATTAAAACTGCTGTGCCGACCTTCATTGCTGGATATTTTCCTGTAAGAGTAAAAACCCCGGGGCCATCTTTGACTCCATACTCTCCTTCTCTCCTCACATCTCTGATGTCTCTGAGAAGTCCCATTACCAGCTGCACCTCCTCAGAGGTATTCTTCCTTTCCACTCCTTCCCCCAGAAGCTCACTGGTTCTCTTTAGGTTGGACTACTGCAACAGCCTCTTTCTAAATCTGCCTGCCTCTACCCTCCGCCTCTGTAACTCAATCAAAACAGGACTGCAAGACTTGTCCTTGGCCTCAAGCCCAGGGATCATAGCTCTCCAGGACTGAATTTTGTGCACTGGCTCTTTGTGGCAGCAAGGATTAAGTTCAAAACCCACTGCATTGTCCATAAGGCCTCTTGGGGCCTGGGGTCTCAATACCTTCAACTCTCTCTTCCTAAATATCTTCCTTCTTGAGCTCTTCGTTTCGTTCATCCACCTCCAACTCCCCCTGGGTATGTCACTTCTCCAAGCAACGAGTTGGTGGTAGATCTCTTTCTTCTGCTTGGGCCTCCCTCTGGAACAGCCTCCCTGCCTCACTGAAACTTGAGGAGAACCATCTCCGGTTCAAGAAGCACCTCAATACGTTCCTCTTTGCTTCTGCTTTCTCTCCTCTGCTCCCTTGCTGATCTGGTTAAGCTGAAACTACACTGGTTTATCTGGCTATCCTCTGATCTCTGGCCCAGGTCTGCTCCCCTCTAGTTGCACTCTGTTATGTATCTGATTATATCATTACAGTCACCATGTTTCTATAAAATAATGCCAGGAGACAACCTTCATGTCTCAACTCCTTTTATTCCATTTCTTAACTGACTGCTCTTCAATCCTTTTCCTGGCATACCCATTCTAGTTCTATTCTCTCTTCATTCCACATTCTGCAAGCCACAACATCCCCCCCTTGCTTATCATATAGGTTCACTCCCCATCTGTCCAGCAAGATCACCTCTACATCTGCTCAATCAGACGTGCAGGCTTACGAGTATTTCTTTGGGGCCGAATATTAACTGTCCCCTGACTTCCCTCACCAGCTACACATGGTGGAGAATGTCCACAGTCTTTAAGTGACATGACATCAACAGGTTCTTCATTTCCCCGTTCCGCATGCACCTCTTCATTTCTTCTCTCCTCATATGCTTCTTCCCCACCTGAATCATCTTGAAACAATGCATGAAAGAACGGATCCCCAGACACTTCATCTCTCCTTGCAATGATCACGGGCCCTTTACACTCGGTCACAAAGAGAGTCTCTGACTCATCATTAAGGTCTATCTTCTTGACCATCTTCCTTCGCTGCCTTTGACCCTATGTATCCGATTATATCATTACAGTCACCATGTTTCTATTAAATAATGCCAGGAGACAACCTTCATGTCTCAACTCCTTTTATTCCATTTCTTAACTGACTGCTCTTCAATCCTTTTCCTGGCATACCCATTCTAGTTCTATTCTCTCTTCATTCCACATTCTACAAGCCACAACACACACTTTCCAGAAGAGGGGGGATCCAAGGGTGAAAAGCCATCACCCATCGACACATGAATGTTACAGATGAAATCTTTTGAATACAAGCCAGAGTTAACCCGATGGAGGGAGGCTGATATTTGAGAGGGGCCTGAGCCCGGAAGAGGTGGACCCAGGGGTAAAAAGTTATCAACTGATGTACAAGCTGAAAGGAACTTTTGTTTATTGTTTTTGAATACATTAGATCCTCTGAGGCAAGAGACCTTTTATAGAAAAGAGACTTAACCACTGATGATACTGATCTCTGATAGCAGAACTGTCCTTTTGTGCTGGGGAAAACTCGAGCGTGTGCTGTGCTCAGGAATCCCGCCTTGTCTCGTGCTCAAAACGTGGGCAGGGAGACCCCCAGTGAACAGATCCCGACTTATCATTTATGAACACTTCTTTCTTTCTTGTGAACCTTATCCCACACTCTTTTTAGATTTAGCGTAAGCACTGGCAATAGGTTTTTCTTACTATAGGCTCTTTCATTTGACAAGACGCCGCTAGGACTGCCTCATTATTATTTGATGGTCGTAGCTTGCTCCCATCTTAGATTTAGGTTTAGATTAGGTGCTTATCCCACCTACTTTTGCAGTTTAGTAAACACCCTTGAACTGTGATCACTTGTATCTGTCTATTCTTGATACCATGCCTTCCTTACAAGAGATACAGTCCCTGGGCTTGAGGACAAGGATACGTCTTTTAGTCCTATTCTGGATTAGCTGGAGAGGGCGGAGAGAAGAAGAAGGTAGATTGAGGAAGAGGCTGTTACAATAGTCCAGCCTGAACAGTACCAGAGCTCTGTAGACATTAAGCTTCTGGGGAAAAGTGAGGATGCCTCTGAGGAGGTATGTGTCTAGTGAAACCACTGTATCTTCTACTACCATTCCCCCAACCCCAGCAGGTGGAAACGACCATGTCAGGTGGACATGGGAGCACTGTAAGCATGGTAAGGAGAGGTAAATGCAGTGCTGACACAGACATGGGGGGTGGACCTATAGCTCACTGACACTGCTCGAGTGTCTAACAACATGTTGTATAAGCACATGACTAAAATAGGTAAGGAAACCACTGGGGAGAACTGCTATGTCTGCTCACTAATCTCCTATGTCATGAGTGCCTCCAGACCATTCATAGCAACTGAAATACCAGCATCAAGAGCACAATACCTCATGTACCTATCCATGTTTACAACCTGAGGAAGATTCCAAGGGAAGACAGCAACATTGAGATGGATGTCTCAAACAACATTCCCCCATGAAGACCGCTACATAAAGATTCTGGACATGATGAACAATTACTGGCAGTTAGACCAAGCTATACAATACATAACTGATGGCCCACAAAAAGGCAAGACAAAAAGAATAACACTGATGAAACTACCATGCCTGAAGAGGGGGATCAAGGAGATAGGAGGAGAACCATGATGTTGGGAAAGACAGCAGATGCTTTTGTATGGCCAAGTATACACAGAGGAGGGATGGAAAGATGGAGTAGAAGGAAGCAAAGCACACACCCTAGTACAATCTCTAGTGAACACAGTGCAAGGAGAAAATGACAAGTACCTGAAAGAATGGAATGCAAGTGCCAAGTTGCTCACCTGGGTAGACAATGAACCTGGACAGATGCCCATAATACCACTGAAGAAACCAGCACTGTGCTACAAGAATGAAGGATCAGTAAAGGTTGGAGATAACATAGAATGTAGGTATGATATGATATTTATAACATGCCTGGAAACAAGTGTTTCAAGGCGCAATGAGGCAAGGGAGGGGAAACGGAGGGAAGACAGAGACAGCGTTCTTACTAGACCAGGGGCCATTGAGATTGCGGAAGTGCAGGGGAGGGGGAAGGGGAAAAGTGCAGGGGGAAGCTGAGGGCGAAGTGCAGTACATCGGAAAACAGTAAAATAAATAAGAAAATAAATAAGAGTGCGGCCAGCTGGTGGCAAGTGCAAGGGTAAGTGCAGACATCAGGTGTCAAGGGCTAGTAGGAGCTGTAGGGATACAGAAACAGTCCCAGAGTGAAAGGTTTGCCAGTGGGGGCAGTACAGGTGTGCAACTGGTGCGGAGGGGAAAAAGGCCCAAGATCAGAGGGTATCCTGGTAACCAGTGCAATTTCAGATTCTGCCAGTAGCTCAGCAGGGGAGAGGAGGAGACAAAGCAGAAGCAAAGAGGAAGGTCTCGGGGTGCTTCTGGAACCAGAGATGGTTCTCCTCAAGTTTCAGAGAGGAAGGGAGGCTGTTCCAGAGGGAAGTCCAGCAGAAGGAAGAGATCTACCACCAACTTGCTGCTTGGAGAAACGACTGACCCTGAGGGAGTTGGAAGCAGATGAGCGAAGAGCTCGAGAAGGAAGATATTTAGGAAGAGAGAGTTGAAGATATTCGTGGTCCCAGGCCCCAGAAGGCCTTATGGAAAATGCAGAGGGTTTTGAACTTAATCCTTGCCACCACTGGGAGCCAGTGCAGAGATTTCAGTCCTGGAGAGATACGATCCCTGGGCTTGAGGCCAAGGACAAGTCTGGTAGTCATGTTTTGGTGAGTTGCAGATGGAGGAGAGTAGAGGCAGGCATGTTTAGAAAGAGGCTGTTGTAGTAGTCCAGCCTAGAGAGATCCAGAGCTCTGGAGACAGCTTCTGGGGGAAGGAGAGGAAAGGAAGAATACCTCTGAGGAGGTGCAGCTGGTAGTGTGACTTCTTAGAGGCGTCAGAGATGTGAAGAGAGAAGGAAAGTGTGGAGTTGAAGTGGGAATTGAGGAGACTACCTGAAATCACCTGGGCTAGAAGTGCTGACAAAATTGCTGAAGGACAAGGGAAGGACTAAAATGTGGCTGGGATCTATACAAGTAGAAGCAAATAAACGGATTAATGCTGGAGGCCATTCTTGACTGAGCCTGGAGAGGCTGGAGAGGCATCTAACCAAGTCTTTATGTTTCCCCTGATTATCCAGAAGCCTTGATGACTTTCCTGAGCACAACATTCTCAAGATATTTTATGTAAGTAAACTTGCCTAACCAAACCAACACTTGTGGGGATCTGTTTGATTTAATATCATCCCATTATTGATTGGGTGGGCAGACAAAGTAGACCCATACCATTTTCTTACCAAATAATAATCAAATGAATTCCCCTGTAGGCAACTAACACAGGGTGATTTTGTTGAAATTCAAAAATATAGTCTGTTAAAGTTCTTGGATACTCCTGTTTCTTTTTGCCAACTCCAAAATATTCGGTGATACTTTTGTGCGCGATCTGCACAAATAGGCTGTGGAAAGAGGCTTCGATACTGACTTTCAGTTGGAAGGATTGCAGGCTTTTGGGGGCACAGTTTACGAGTGGGGTATCGGGTTTATGGATCTCCTTTGCAAATGTGTGGCCTCTGTTGGTACTGTAGATGCGGTGGTCGCGAATTTTCGAAGACTACATTTGGGGCACTTGCCCTGCTCACGTTTACTTGCTAACTTAAAGAAGTTGATGACAGCTGTGATGCAAATATTTCCTACTGCAAAGGTGATTTTCTCCTCGATGACACCAAGAGGACAATGGGAGAAGGCCGGTGTGTTTTGTCCACATCCAGAGGTCGGGGGATGTTGGATAAACAGTAGCATGTGTGACTTTATGTGCAGGGCTGGGATGTTTTGCACCAACTATGAAAGTATTAATAACCAGAAAGATTTCCAGTGGTTCCAAGGAAATGGCATTTTTTTTTACTTCAGTTGGCAATGCTGTTGTGTTTGCCACTCTGCATGAAGCATTGGAGAGAATCCTGTAAACATGTAAGATAACCGTTCATCTTCAGGCGAGAAAAATGTGAGGAGGAGAAGCAAACAGACAGTGATAAAAGGAGAGAAAAGCAAGAAGAAAAATGTATGAATGCACGTACATAACAAAAACACCAACAATATAAAAAAAAAGTGTTCTTACAGACATTCGTAAAGACACAATCCCCACCCCTGTGTTACATTTCCCCCCAAACCCTCTGTCATCCCCCCACCACCCCAAACAACCTGTGAACCCCCTCTCCCTCCACCTTTTAGCACCGTACTGCTGCGGCTTCAGCTGAATTTTGAGGATTAGACGTGGCACATCCGGCTGTTTTTATGATGACAGCGACAGCATTGGCACTGTGGAGGCTAAGCCAGTGGGCAATGTGATTGCTGGTTGTGATGTATACCAAAACATTGACAGAAGATCTGCTTGTACAGTTAAATGTAGGAGGCTATGGTGACAGTGTGCAAGGTTGGGGGCATGCACCCTGTTTGTGTGCATGCAGTGCACGCAGTTCCTTACCGTTGTTAATATACATTAATTGCTGCTTTTGTTGGGATCACTTTTCCGACATTTGTAGTGCATGTATTACAATGGCAGGACCATACTGTGGAGTGTACAAGGTACGTGGCAGGCATCACGTTGTTCACATGCAGTGTCTGCATTCTATAATATGATGTGCTATGGTATTTTGTGCCATTTGTATTGCGCCTATATACAAGTGTGAGGAAAAGGAGGAAAGGTAGGCGGAACGGAAGCCACATGGACACATTGATTCCTCTAGGCCAGCTTACATTGAGAGTACGCAAGTGAATGGGAATAGGGGAATAGGGAGGGCAAAGTACAGTACATGGGAACAATACAAAATAGAAATGAATGCCCCTACGGCCGGTGCTGGCAAGTGCAAGGATAAGTGTACACATCAAGTGGTCCCTGGACTGTCAGGGTTCTAGAGACCAGTCCCAAAGTGTGGGGGTTGGCAGAAAGTCAGTGCAGGGGTGGAGATGTAGGGAGGGAGGTGGCCTGGGTCACCTATGATAGGTTGGGTAGAAAGCAAGTGCACAATACCTTTCAGCTAGGAAGTGCACAGGGGAGAGGCGGCCAAAAAGTTATGTAGTTGGTGGGTTAGGGGGGAGCAATTTTTGTACCATTGTGGCATGGAACCAACAGAGTTCCTGTTTCGCTAATGTAGTGAATGAAATGGGTAAGCGAGAACGTAGCAAGCACATACCAACAAATTGCCACGTCATGGTAGGAGATTGGAAGAACAACAGTATGCTTTTTCAAAACGTAATGGACGCTTAGAGGCAGTTATCGTGTGCTGAGGCACTTATAAAAGAGTTGTGCCCATACTACCAAAAAATGTTCATACCTTTCGTTTGTGGTGATGGGTGCTTATGTGGATGACTCTGTATGTATAATCCTGGAATTTTAACTGAACTTTCCACTGGACGTGCTTTGGAAAAAAAGCACACGTGCAAGCTGATTTTGTAATGGTAGAAATTAAGTCTTGTGGAGGATTGACACTGTAGGATGCTGAAGTCTTTGAGGGCATTGTTGGATGCGTGTGAGTACTTAGCAATACGTAATAAGGGGCATGGTGGGAAGAGGATATTGGAAATGGAAGAAGGACTGTTAATGATTTACTGGGTCGAGGCTCTCACGATACTTTGCGAGGTGCACATGCTACATTGTGTGCTTCTGAACATGCTGGCCAATGGAAATGCGATTGTTGCAATTGGCCAATCAGATGGTTAGAGTGGGCGTCACAGGAAAGGGTGGCCATCTTTTGTTTCATTAGTTTGTTTAGTGAGGTTAGCGGAGATGGCGAGATGCACAGTTTTCATAGTGGGTGATCACTTTGTGGTAGATCTGCTCCAGTATGCCGTGGAAAGAGGACTTCATGGCAATTTGAATTTGGACAAAGTGGAGGCTTTGTGGTGCGGTGTCTCGGTCTGTACTTTCGACCATTTGCTTGCAGAATGTGGACAAGTGGCCATTTTAGGTACTGTACACGTTGTGGCAGTGCACTATGGAGCTTTGCTTGTGGGTTCCATAGCTTGTGCAAGTGTGTACCATGAACTCTAAAAGGTGATGAAAAAAGTGCAGCGCATTTGTGCCACTGCAAAGGTGCTTTTCTCATGTATACCACCAAGTCCAGCATATAACTTTTCCAATGCATGCTGTCGGCAGCCAGAGGTGGGAAGGCGTCTTATCAACAGAAGCTTGTGTAACTTTTTGCGTGCTGATGGTATGGACTCCAGCTTTGGATCCTTTTCCTTTTCTGTGGGATGTACTGCTGTGACATGACAACATTGGTAATCGATTTGTACAGCTTCTCAATGGAAATGGCATTGAATTGTTGCCTAGTTGCAATGACATTTGGTTGTCCAATGTACAGGCTGCACTGAAGATGCTACTGTAAGAATGTGAGGTGCAGTGCAACAAAGAAAAACAATTCTAAAAGCCTGAACAAAGAGTTGTTACTGTGGAAGCGGTTTTAAAAAATAAAAAGAACACCTTTTTTAAGAGCCATCACTACAAAGGACATACCCTACCCTGGGTGACATTTATTCCCCTACTCCCACTGCACACACCTGCAAAGGTCTGCGGACATTGCGACAGTTGCAGGGTTGCACTTGTAACATATGCCCATTTTGCACATGGCCATCTTATATTTGGGACTGTGGAGGACACGAGATTGTGCAATAAGCTTTCTGGGTGTGGAGTGGGCGCACAGGTATTGAGCATCTACAATGAAGTGATTGCTGTTGGTTTGTCTGTGTAAGACTTTGGTGACGCTCAATTCCGGATGATGTATTGTTGTTGTTTGTGGAGGGACAAATGCATACTATGTAACACGATTTTCACTGCCCTTTGTGCTGAGGGAGGCAGTAAGCCAGGTAATGATTTTGCTTGCAATCTCCTGCATAATTTTGTATCCCAATATGCATACACTCATGTAGGCGCATTATTTTCTATTTGGTCTGTAAATGGAGAAATAGTGGTACATGGTGAAGAAGTGTATTCATCCCTTTCTACAACTTGTGCCAGTGCCATGCTGTACAAATGGGAATCTATGGTTTCCCAACATGAACAGTTTTCCCCACAAGTAGCATTCTTGTTTATATTACTGCATTTCTGAATTCTCTACGCTCTGCACACATGGCCTTGCTGCACTTTTTGCAAGTATACCAATAATGTTTGTGCTTCCCGTTGTACACTTGTGCTCTTGAAAACGCACTGCAATGCGCACCACCATATGTTTGAAGAGTCTCCCATTTCTACCTGTTGGCACTGCAGTGTTTTCCACAGTACCGAGGTTCCTTCCATTTAGCACACAATTGTGTGGAGGGTATACGATGCGCGTCGACACTGCCTCCCTTCATTGCCACTTACATTGTGACACTCTGAAACAAGCTTTATATCATAATCAGGAAAGAAAAATCCTAAAGGTACGTTATGGTGAAGGTGCAGTACTACAAACATGCCATAATTTGTAAATGCACTGTGCGGAAGCTATGTTATGTTTACAGTGCCCTGCTAAAAACATATGCAATTCACTAGCGATAAAACATTGTTACAAGGACATTATTGTTAAGTTGCTCTAGCAAACACCTATGAGATTGAATGGAAAAACGTAGTTACAGGAATGTTATGGTTACAGGTGAAACCGAAACACCCACGAAAATCGCCAGTTATGGTAGGCTAACCAACCACACCTCGCTCCACCACTGTGCACTGCAAGGACAAACACCCATCACAGCAAAGATGACATCACAAATCACATTGATGACATCACTGCTGACATTGCATGTGTGCCTCCCCCTTTTTTGTTGACAGACATAAGTAGGCCAGATGCTTTTGTTCACTGCCAGTCAGGAAGTAACAAATTAAAAGGGTCTATTTTTGTGTAGAACGCCCTTCTCATATGTTGTTGCACTAGTTTCCTCAGGGTTCACTCACATCATATGATTCATATACAAATATATATAGGGGAAGAAGAACGCGTAGAACACACCAATGATTTGTGCGCCTGAAGGTAATTGGTTATATTATGAACACTTTCTGGTAATATTGCTCTTAGTTTGCCTACTGTAATTTCCCTTTATATGCTAATATTTGTATGCATTGTGGTATCTTAATGTTTTTTGTGCGGTACTGCAATTATGAACTTAGTAAGGCAATGGTGCCTGCCTCTTACAAGTTTCACAATACCCGAAACTCTAAAATGAAAGCATTCATGATGTCAATATGTAACATGTCACAAATGTCAAGATTACACTTCTATGGGGCACGGTGCACCCAATGGCTACGTGTCCACATGAGTTGGTTCATGTACTGCAAGGAAGTTTGTCATATAATGGTGTGCATAGCAATGTGTTTCTGACTGAACTACTTATCTCATGATAGTTATTTAATGATATTTGATCGTTTTTCTGCCACAATTACAATAACAATTCCTTGTGGAGGCTTTCCATGAAAACTAAATGCACATGTGATGTCATCAGTGATGTAATCAATGAGATTTGTGATGGCATCTTTGATGTAATCGGTGTAGGTCCTTGAAGTGCACACTGGTGGTGCGAGTTACGGCTACCATAACTGCTGAATATTATATATGTATAAATAGGAAGGTCCATTTCATCCAAGTCACACATTCCACTAGCCATTGCTGGAAGCTCACCTCGACTTCTGAGCCACAACAGCAAGGCATTATGGGTATGCAAACTACCTACCTCTTCCTCGCGCTCTCTCTCTCTCTCTATATATATATATATATATATATATATATATATATATATATATATATATATATTGCAAAGAAAGGGGAAAATTACTCCTTTTTCCCCTAATGAGGAAGGCACTCCGGACAGTGAAATACTCCCCAGGATAGGGCTTCGTCCTTGAAACAGACAATAATTTTATCTTTTTTAGAAATCCAGTTTTATTTAAGGCATCAGCCAAAGATTAAAAAACACGGTACAACGCGTTTCGCAGCCTGCTTGCTGCTTGTTCACGTACAAGTGAGTGCTCTAAAACATTGTGTATATATTCCCACAAATTCCCAACTCTATGGTTCTGCAGTCTGTGTTTGTCCCTTTTCCGTTTTCGTTTCTGCCTGTGCTCAGTACCTCGCAGTCAGTAAACATGGTTGCCATTTTATAACGGCTATTGCCAATGCTTGGAAGTACTGACTGCTGATACACCAAAGCCAGGACGGAAGAAAATACAATGTGGCCCCCAAGTATCTCTGCTGTAATGACAATGAGTTTCTTGCGATTACGCAGCATGTTATTCCTAATGGAAAAAATAATTATGTAAACTTTTTTGCCATAAAGTGCATAGTGCTGATAGATAGTGAATGGGTCACAAAAATGCATGCTGTTAATAACAAGTTGATCAATGCATGGTACTTCGTGGAGCATGGCTATTTTGAAGAGCAATTTTCTCTATATATAAAAAAGAAAAAAGTATTCGAGAAATGACAGAATCTAGCTCAAAATGGATTCATAAAGTGCTTAGTGCAAATGCAATCCCAGTAATAGATCAATAAAGTGCATAGTGCAGGTATTATCTATAATTAAAAATAACATTTGAATAAACATGAATCAGAGCTGAATTTTAGATATCCAAATAAAGATGGTAAAATTGGCTCCTGCTTAAAATCATTCTTGTAAACTTTATGCTAGGACCGCTACAGAACCAAATTTAAGATGAATGCAACCACATGTGTGTAAAAACACCAAATAAAAACATACAATACATAGACAGGCACTATTCAAAGTATGAAAAAAGAATCTGATATACAATATAAAAGATAAAAAACCCTCATATGAGCAAACTTGATTCTCAGCTGTGTTTTCAGATGCTCAGAATATCCGATAAAGTATTGTTAAGAGTCCGTGCATATTGGCGGCTTAAGTTGTTTACACAAGACAATGGGTGTAATTTAGATTTGAGTAGTTCTAAAATGGGTCAGTTTCTCAGGTTCCTAGATATGTGTGCAGTTCTTCATCGAGATTATGACCTTTGGGTTTTTTGGATTCTATGTCCAGGATGAATCTAGTCTCCATTTGTCGTAGTGCTAATTCTCTGTTTCCCCCCCGGGGGTTAGCTGGAACATGATGTAGGCCGAAAAATCCAAAGCTGTCCAATTTGCTATCATGTGTGTCTTTGAAATGGACTGCCATGGGATAGGAAGGGTCACAGTTTCTTATTGCTCTCATGTGTTGCAAAATTCGAAGTTTTAATTTGCCGATGGTGCTGCCAATATACCAGCGGTTGCACGAACATTGAAGAGCATAGACCACATATTCGGTGTTACATGTAATATGACTGCCCAATTCCACAAGATGTTTGGTGATGGGATGTATATAATTGGTTTTATTTAGGGCAAATTTGCATGCCTTGCATTTCGAGCATTTGAAAAAACCATTTGTGTTTTTGTGCAGCCACGTGGGGGTATTTTGACTTTTATTAACGGGCCACAAGAAACTGCTCACCAATATATCTTTGATGGATGTAGACTTTCTAAAAGTTATATTAACTTTTTCCTTTAGGATAGGTGCTAAGGCTTCATCAGATTGTAGAACATGCCAATGCCTATGTAATATTTTTCTTATGACATCGGCATGTGTTCCAAATGTCAAAATAAGTCTTGTTGCGTCGTCTTGTTCTTCATCTGGTGTTGATTTGTTTGTTGAGAGTAAAGTTTTGCGATTTAGATTGCGGGCTTTGATATAGGCTCTCTCGAGGACTGCTTTCGGATATCTCTGTCTTAGAAAATTAGCTGCTGTTTTTTTACATTCTATATCAAAGCTTTCAATAGTACTGCAATTTCGTCTTGTTCTCACAAATTCACCATATGGAATACTCCACTTCAGAGATGTAGGATGGTTGCTTGTGGCAAACAATGGCATATTCGAACTCGTAGGCTTGCGATATAGTTCGGTTGTAATTTCTTGTTGATTAGTCTTAACTACAACATCCAAGAAAATTATTTCTTGCCGACTATGAGTTTCAGTGAATTGTAAGTTCAGTTTATTGACATTTAGTATGTTTACAAATTCAAGCCAATCCCTTTCTTCACCTTTCCAAAGAATAAAAAGATCATCGATAAACCTGAGCCATAAAAACACTTTATCGGTAAAATAGTGGTTGCATTCTGTCCAGACATAAAACTTCTCCCACCATCCCATTGTCAGGTTGGCATATGATGGGGCGAAACATGTGCCCATAGCAGTCCCTCTCAGCTGGTTATAGTACTTATTATCAAAGAGGAACACATTGTTAGTAAGGCACATTCCAATCATTTCCATTATCATTTCTCCATGGGCACGGTAGTTTAAGGACCTGCTGTCGAGAAAGTATTTACATGCTTTCATGCCGTCCTCGTGTCGAATGGACGTGTATAATGATACAACGTCCAGTGTGGCAAACATATATTCCTCTTCCCACACTATACCTTCAATCTTGCTGAGGAAATCTTTGGTATCTCGAAGGTATGACGGTAGCGTGAATACCAGCGGTAGTAAAGTCTGGTCCACATATTTGGAGATATTTTCAAGGGAGGCTTCATTGAGAGTGACAATGGGTCGACCCGGAGGGCGAGTAGGATGTTTATGGATTTTGGGAAGAAAGTATATCGTAGGTATGGTAGGGAACTTGTTGTAAAGGAACTTGCAGTCATCTTCGTCAAGTATATCAACAACGGACCATTTCTTGAGAAGAACATCTACCTTTGCATTAATTTCTTCTGTAGGATTAGTTTCCAATTGCTCATAGCACTGAACGTCTTGCAGTTGTCTGTGTGCTTCTTTAAGGTACTCTGTCCGATTTTGTATAACCACGTTAGTGCCTTTATCTGAGGCTTTGATGACAATGCTTTTTTCATTTTGTAGATCTTTAAGAATTTGTCTTTCTTTTGGAGAAAAATTGGATTTAACTTTGGTTTTGTGTGATCTGGCTTTCTGGAGATCATGGATCACTAGATCTTGAAAGGCTTCGATTTTACCCCCAGGTTGAAATTGGGGATTGAATCTTGATTTGGCTTTGAGCTTGCTGTTTATTGGCCAATCAGTGCTTATATTAAGCATTTCCAGAGAGATCTCAGATGACACTTGTTCCACGTTTGCTAAAGATTCTAGTTCCGCCAAGTTGAGTAAGGTATCTAGGTTCTCAATTGCAACTGATGTTTTGCCTTGTAGAGTTTTTTTGATTTTTTCTTTAGGCGGATTCAAAAAAAAGAATTTTTTAAGTCTAATTTTGCGCATGAATTTAAAGAAATCAATTCTTGTTTCTGCATAGTCATAAGAGAAAGTTGGGCAAAAGTTAAATCCATACTGTAGGACTTTAATTTGGTCCTGACTGAGTGTGTAGTTGGACAGGTTGATAATACTGTTGTCCAAACTGATGGTATTTATTTCACTTGTTTGTTGCCAGAGCGTGTTCTCGAGTTGCCCTCGGACTCCGAACCGCTTATTCCTTTGTCCCCTCCTGGTTTTCTTTTTCCTCCACGTCCTGATGGTTTTCCTCGTCCTCTGCCTGTATATTTTTTTGGGTTGTTTCTGCCATCTAAACCCAACATCCTCATTTCGTCTAAAAAATTAATTTTCTTGGAGACGTTTTCTGTTTCACTAGTCGATGCTTCTGATTCTGATGTAGTAGCTATCTCACTGGATGTGGGAGTTGTTATAGATTCGTTGGGCACTGCATTTTTGTTGGACAGATTTTTTCTCAGATGGTCGAAACGACGAGCAAAGGTATACACTCTTCCTTTTTCGTAATCTTCTTTATCGCGAAGGAATTTCCTTTGTTTCCGTTGTTTGATGTCTTCTTCATAAAGTCTAAGGCCTTCTTCAATGTTAGATTTCAGTTTGGTGCCTTCTTCGCTTGCAGAGATTAAGGAAAGTTGCTCAGTGATTTCTTCCATTTTTACCAATGTTTTTTCTCTATCTTTTTTGGCATATTTGACAAGGATATTGAGAAACTGTCCTGAACATATGTTCGTGGAATCACCCCATTCTCTCAACATTTCGGGATCTTGTTCGTCAAAGGACGGTGAAATCAAAATTCTAAGACCGCGTGGTATTCGACCAACATCCAGATAGTACTGGGTACTGGCCATGTAGTTATGGTTCACTTGCTCCACTCATACGCAGAGCATTTTTTAGGCGGCTTATAACTCCGCTCCCCCTGCACGAATTCTCACCAACCTTTCCAGAAAAAAATATATGGCCCACTCTAAATATTTTTGAAAAGTTTGGTAAGGTTTCCTCAAGGGTCCCAAAATATTGTAAAGGCTTACACATGTGGTGCCATTTGACTAATGTACACAAACATTTGCAAACAGATGTTACATCCAGATAGAAATGTTTTTGTGAAGTCTGAATCGATTTTTTGTCATGTGGGGGCTAAGTTATATGACTATTGTATGTGGATACAATTGACACTTTTTTGAAAATAAAACATGGGTCCAATTCCAGTAAACTTGTCTCAGGAGCATTGGAAAGGACCATAAAGCATGGTTTTGCAAATGTAGCCATAATGTAGGTACACAAAGTAGTGATACACCTTTGGTGACTGAAGTGTAGCCTGTGGCCATGGACAGTGGCCATATTGTGTGGGTCATGGAATAAGGTCATGATCCGGATAATCTGCCTACTGGCCATGAGCACGACGGACAGCACATGGGGTTAAAGTGGCCATGTCCGCCTGGGACTGGCTTTGCGGTACAGTTATTCGAAAATGGCATATGTTTGAAAGGGAAGAAACATGTGCTTTTGGCAATATGGTCATACGATTCTCTCTTCGGCTTCTGCAGGCTGCCATGGAAAGTGAAGAGGGGCCCTGTATGGAACCCGTCTTCCCTTTGCATGGCAGTCATGTTGGAAAAGGATTTTCCATCCAACACCGGAGGCGTCCAGGTGTAGCAAGGAAAACCCTTTTTGTTTTAGCACCCTAGATTCCCGCTTTGGGAACCATCGGTGCTAATTGCCTTCTACTCCCATTGCAGGGGCTGGAATCGGGGAAGGGGGAATAATGGTCCAGAGACCTTGTTATCCACCCTTGCTTCCCTTGGGCAGATAACTTGGGCTGCCGGGCTGGTATGTACTGTTCCAGTACCTGGAGCAGGGGTTGAATGCCACAATATTCCCATTAGCATAACACAAAATGTTAATGGAAATGTTGGAAAATATTATTGTGTCTATCTACTTTACTGAGAAATGTAAAGTAGATGGAGTGTATACGTTTTTCTTTAGTTCTATTTTTTAGCTGTGGAAGGTGGTTCCTACAGGAACATTTCTTTTGTTATTTTTTGATGTATTTATTTTTTGGCAGGAAAGCTTAGAACGAAAGGTGGGGAGGGAAAAGAGGGACGATGCACCAAGTACTAATATGGACGGACAGGTGGAGAGGGGAAGATGTTGCACTAGTGTTACTTCTAAAGTAGGGACCAGTATGTCACATGCTCCTTGATTACCACTTCAAAAGCACTTCAAAATTGCTTCCCTCTGCAGAATTTTGTCTTGTAGTATATACAGAGGAGTCTTGCCTTCAAACTTCAAAAAATATGGATCAAGAGCGTCTTTTATTGCTGGCAAGGTAGCTGGTGGCATTTTGTGTGCCACAGAAGTAGGCTGCAGGGTTACAGTATTGGTTGACAAAGATGAGGTGGAGGAAGATAGGCTCCTACTTGCTAAGAAAGGAACACCTTTGTGAGAGCATTGCGCTCTTTGGATTTGGCATGGCAGCACATGGAGGTAGTCCCGTAGGAGTACTGTCAGGGGAGTCTGCGACTCAGTAGAAAGTTGCACTATGTGCATTTCACGTTGGCAGCTTTAGGCTTTGGTACATTCCCCACCAGTGGTAAAGAACTGCCATGGCCATGATTCTCTCTGGGTGCTACAGGTAGACACTTCCTCTACCTCATCCTCTTAGCCCTCTTCATTGTCTTTGGAAGTATGTTGCTTGTTTGTTGTGCAGGACCTCCAGCTGGTGGTGGTGGTGGCTCTTGGGGAGGAAGGGTGGCAATAGCTGATGCCATTTCTAAGATAAATAGCAGTTTTGCAGTTCTTCCAAGTATGTACTTTGTACTACATTGTTACTGGATAATGGGTAAGAATATGTGTAGGTCCTGTGCAAGGGAAATTTTGCAGTTGAACGTTCCTACATCAGTAGAAAATGCAGTTTTGAACTGTCTGTAAAGCACGGATCTGATAGCGAAGCGCAGATGTGTTTTCAGACACATCATCATGCCGCACACCAGGGTATGTTCACGTGGCACTGTCCGGAAGGTCTGTGATGAATCAGATGTTTGTGGACGTCTACAGACACAAAATCAGTTGAAAAAGTTACAAACAGTATATAGAAGTGTTAAAAATGATGGTACAAGGTGGGAAATGGCAGAGCCTTAAGGTGAAACTTTGTAAAATGGACACAAACATTGCTACTTTGGGTAGGTATGATATTAGTAAGTTGTAGGAAAATAGCATGCACTGGTGAAAATCCATGAAATTCACTGAAACAACTTTGTTAAAAGGGACGTTATGGTTAAGTTGCAGTAATAAAAACGTATGAAATTCAATGAAAAAACTTTGGTGAAGGGAAGTTATCGTGAAGTTGCACTAATAAAAGCCTATGTAGTTCATTGAAAACACTTTGTTAAAGGGACTTTATGGTTACAAGTAAAAATGAAAAACCTCAGAAATTTGTGAGTTATGGTAAACTAAGCAACCATAATTTGTAGCACCACCGTGCACTGCTTAGGGGTGATCAGGAGACCTATGGTGAAGTACCTAATGTATTAAGGGATGTACTCATGTAAACAACATTGTGTTTGAGTGTTCTTCATACAGGAACCTAATCAAATATATACATAGGCAATGGCTGCAGCACACATCATAGAAGTACAATCTTTGTAATCTTGTAATTTTGCAAAGTACAATAATGAATGCTACCTTAGGCAAGTTTTGAGTAATGTTAAACATGTAATAACTAGCTAACAATTCAAGACTTGCCACACTTGTGCTAGTACAAACAATACATATGAAGAACCATAATGAATACAAATCACAGATACATACAGGGAAAGTAAAGTAAGGAAGAAAGAAACAGCATAATCAGAAAATGTTAATAACATTAAAGTTTTTCTTCATGTATACAAATGAATTGTGTGTTTGAGGCCTGCTTCTTTCCCCACGTAGCTGAGACTAAACCCTATGGAATGTACTTTAAGAACATATGACCAGGTACATACATAGAACCTTTTTCATTTTAATATTCTGCCTGTCATTGAACAAAACCACATGCCCTAGATATGTCAGTGAACAAAAACAAGTGCCCCAGACCTGTGATGTCATCAGTGATGTCATCGGTGACATTTGCAATGTCATATTTGATTTCCTGGGTGTTAGTCTTAGCCGTGCACGGTGGTGGCGCGAGTTATGGTTTCTTAAGTCCCGGGAGGATAGCTCAGCATCAACATGCTCGCCTTGGAAGCTAGACAACACAGATCAACACAGGATCGAAATCCCAGGTCCGCACTTAGAAACCTCTGGGTATTAAGCGCGTTATAAATGACCAATCATATCATAACTCACACATTTCTGAGGTTTTTCATTTTTACTTGTAACCATAAAGTCACTTTAACAAAGTTTTTTCAATTAACTTCATAGGTTTTTATTAGTGCAACTTCACAATAACGTCCCTTTAACAAATTGTTTTCATTGAATATCAATTTATGTGTGAAATGATAGAGTAACTGTTCATATTAGAGTATGAAACTGAGTAAAAGTAACATTTTTATTTTGTTTGAACATTTTGAAAAGTTGATGTACATTTTGATGTCTACTGAAAATATAAATATAAATATTGTTCTTAGTTCACAATTTCAATGTATATTTATTTTCATAGATTATGCAAGAAACACTGAAGGCAAATTAACTTGACTAAATTGTATTATTATTTTTTTCATAGGCACAACTATCTGATAGACTTGGAATATCATATTATACAGACATTGGGATGCTTATCATGTCAAGTGGAAACGTTCCGCCAATATCGGATGAAAATGTCACAGTGACAGACACTGCATTTAATAATGTTCCAGTGCGCTTATTTGTTCCCAAGAAGCCATCCAATGCGCTGAGGAGAGCAGTGATTTATTTCCATGGAGGAGGATGGTGCACTGGCAGCCCGGGTAAATCCCAATGTAAAAATGGCAGTTAATGTATAGATGTAACATACAATTGGTAAGAAAAGCAACAAAAAAACAAAGAAAGAACACTTTATCAGCATAAATCTATACTTATTCTTTTATGATACGCTTAATACCAAAGACTTGTTTTGAATGGGGAAATCGGGATTTGAACCTGTGTTGGGCAGCATTGTGTTGTTTCCAAGACAAACATGTTGCCCCTGAACTATCACACCCTTCAGACTCAAAAGACTGAAATTAGGGATCACCTTCATCAAGACCATGTCCTTCTCCCTGCAGCTTGAGAGGCTAGATAGTAAATCTTGCACTCATCCACAGATGCTGAGGAAGATTTTCTCCTACATCTAGGTTCAAACAATTAAACTAACACTCTGGTGGTCTATACGTTAAATCACTGCAATAGCATGTTCACAGGTCTGAATCCACTACGAACCTATCATATGAGGTTGATTTGAAACTGCGCTGCCTGTATATTCCTAAGCCTGAAGGCATGGGACCGCATTACAGCTTGACTCTGCGCCCTATGATGCGTAACACACCAGCGCCTCTAGAATAAAGGACCCCAATAACCTACTCACACTTGTCTGACCCAACAGACCACTAATTCATGAGAAAACAACCTCCTAATACTTCCCGAGTTCAAAAGTCATCCAAAGAGGGAAGGGGGGGTGGATATTTGCTGTCTATGCATCCTCAAACTGGAATAGGCTATCCAAATCCCTGAGACTAGAAAAGAGTTATGCACATCGAATTTCAGCGCTCTAGCCACATCCAGCGAGTGCAAAGTCCTTTCAGCCGGGGACAAAGGCGTAGGAAAAAACACAGGTAACACCAGGGGCTTGTTTAGATGAAAGTCTGACGGCACCTTGGGCATGAAGGAGGGGTACGTCCGCCGCACCATGCTTGTGTTGTGAAAAGTCAAGTAAGGTGGCTTACAGGACAGGACCTGAATCTCTCCCACTTGCAGTGCAGAGATGATGGCCACAAGGAACGCTGTCTTCCACGACAAAAACTTCAGTGGAGCCAAATGCATAGGTTCGAATGGCAGGCCCATTAGCCTAGTCAGCGCCACATTGAGTTCCCAGGTGAGGCTGGATCCTTCACCGACGGGAATGAACTGAGCAGTCCTTTGACGAACTCCTTAACCAGATGGTGCAACAACAACGATGACCGTCCCGGAGATCTGGTGTAGCGAGAGATAGCCGCCAGATGAACTTTGATGGAGGCATGGGCCAGCCCTGCCATGGCCAACGACAGCAAATACAGCAGTACCTGCGGAACCGTGACTCGTAGAGGGTCGATCTTCTGTGCACGGCACCAAACACCGAAGCTCTTCCATTTATGTCCGTAGCATGAGCATGTGAATCCATGCCAGACCCATGCTGGAGAACAACAGTTACAGGTAAGTTACTTGTTCCTTATGCCAAGTACAAGAGGACATTAAACCACCTCATGATTAAGGAAGTTGTCTAAGGCATTCTGGAAACTGCCTGCTCCCTTCCCAAATGCCACTGTTAACTTACAATAGGGAATAAACCCCCATTAGTCACCCATACAAGTCTGTAAATCTAAATTGAGTCTTAAGGACATAGCACATGGTTTCCTCAAACTGCTTAGCATTTGGATTGAAATAGACGTAATTTCGCTGACATTTCTCTAAACCTGACGTTTCTAAGCATTTAGTATTTGACACAAGGCACTTAGAAAGGTCTAGTTCTGTTATTATCTAGGTTATGCCTGTATCATTTTTCAGTTTTATTTGAGCTATGTTTTTAATTTTCACGAAGATCCTTTTAAGTCATGCCTACAATCAATTGTAAACTGGACTACCCATACACAACCATTTCTGTTTGGCTGCAAACTATGTGTTTTCTTTATTTACGTGGATTGGAAAATTCTTGTTTGTGATTTTAACTACCCCCTGACTCATAAAATGACTGATTACATTTTCTTTTTAATCCCATAAAATTGCAGTCATTAAAAAATGTTCTGTTTCAGTGTCACATTACTCTGCGGTAATGTACAATCTCACTTACATGTTGACTCTCGAAATGAGGTATGTCAGTTTCAAATGTCTCTCAAAAAATCCAGCTTCTCATAGCATCCAGAAAAAGGCCCCAGGTTAGTGCCTACGATGAGCCCATTTTGTGTAGTCTTGAAGAGACTGGCTTGAACAATGTAAAGAATGGTTCAACTCACCTCAAGCTATATGGGCCTCCATAGAGATGGCTCGTGAGTGGAATGAAGCCAAGTCGGGAAATGTCTGATTCATCACGGCTTGAATCATCCCGATCCACTACGAGCTAGTAGATCTCTCTTGCTCATATTGGATTCAAACCTTTTAAAAATAATACACATATAGTGGATTCAAATCAGCTTCTTTCTTTTTGGGGATTAGGAATCTATCGATTCAAGCCTTGTCAAGTCCGAGCAAGTAAAATTAAATAATACACTCTTTCCTGTTGCTGCCTTTGGATGGTGAGTGAGAGAGAGAAAAAAGAGAGGGAGAGAAAAAGAGAAGGAGAGAAAGAGAGACAGAGATAGAGACAGAGAGACAGGGCATACAGCCGAATAGTAAATAGTGAATTTACTATTCGGCTGAATAGCAAATAATTGGTCCAAGAATTTGTCCGGATCTGAATATTGAGCCTAATAGATTTAAAGGACAAACAATATGTGGTTCGCAATGGCAAGGCTCAGCGATCGCCCTATCCCCCAATTGTAGCATGGGGAATGGGGGTAAGTGGGCCTTCGCCCTGCTAACCCACCATATTGTTTTTTTTTTTAAAACTCCGGGCAACAGGGTTTGCCAGCCTTGCACCAGCTGCCCAACATGCAGTAGTTTTTTTTTTATTACATTGGACACTCCCAAGTCAATGCCAGCACCCCCCAACTCAACAATTGCAGTGGTTGCAGGTCTTGCCCTGAAGCCCCCGCTGTTTTCTTTTTTGGTAAATTAGTGCGGGCTCACAAGGGCAGGCCAGCAAATCCCCCCCACACAACAATTGTGGTGGCAGATGCTGCTGTTTTTTGTAAATGAATGGGGGTACTGTCAGGGAAAGCCCCGGTGACCCCCGCAGCAACAATTGTGGGTGTTGCAGGGTCTTGCCCTGCTAGCCCCTTCAGCTGTATTTTTTACAACAAAACAGCCAGGTGGCCACCAGTGCAAGGCCTGACGACCTGCTAGCAACAATGGCGGGGGTCCCTGGGTCTTACCGTCGCACTCCTTCAAGCTTAATTTTTTTCAAATGAGCTGGAGGGCCACCAGGGCGAGGCCCGGCGACCCCCAGCAACAATTGTGGGGGTTGCCAGGTTGGGCACTAGAGATAGCTGGTCATAGAAAATGGACAGGTCTTCAGCTTCAAGTGAGTGTTCAAGTATTTGGCCGAAGCCGAATTGCTGGTTTTCAACCAACATTGAGCTTTCAGTGAACCACTCTTTGAAAACCTGTTACCTGTTAGCCTTTCCACAAATGGCACACTTATGAAATTGTTATGGACCATCCCTTGTAGAGAAGCCATGCTTACAAAATTGTTAAACGTCATCCCTTGTAGTGAAGATGCTCCTTTAAAAATATTTGAAGGTCACCCGTGTAGCAAGGCTGTTCCTATTAAAATTGTTAGAGGCCTGGGGTTCCAAGATGGCGGGCATCCTGTAAGGACACACATCCCTGCAGCTCTGCACACGCGGGACCCAAAAGGAGAGAAAAGCAGGCTGGCAAAGCACAAAAATTAAGCTAGTGAGCAGAGGATCATGGCGGTGGCAAAGAGGGCCACCCCGGTGAGGGCCCCCAAAGCTGCAGAGGAGAACGGGAGAGCAGCTAGGCACCCCGTACTCTGGTTCACTTGGCAGGGCATGAAATCCCTCCCGCAGATCACACAAGCACTCATCCCGCCCTGGTGGTGGTCCTAAGGGTGAAGGAGAGAAGGGGTGTGGACACAGCTCACAGCCCTGAGTTTGTGAGGCACCTGCTATGCGGAGGGAGCCCCGGCGACGAGAGGGGGCCACTTCTGCCATGGACCCGGAGTGACTTGTCCCGGCGAGCGGCAGCAATAGCCGGAGAAGCAGCGTTATACAGCAGAACACAGTGGGGGTGAAGAGGATCATCCCTGCGGTGGCAGTCGGCCCTTGAAATTGAAGAAGTTAGTGAGAAAGTAGCAGAGAGTCTGCACCACGGCAGATTTGGTGGTGTGCCGGGTCCCACCGCAGATCATGGAGGTGAGCGCCCGGCTCTGGAGGTGGGCCCTTGGGTGAACAGATGAAGGAGAGTAGGCGTAACTCGCGGCCCCGCACAGCTTGGTCCTCGTGGGGTCTGTGAGTCCTCTCGGCAGAGCCTGAGCAGAATCGGAGGAGCAGAACCAGTATCCTAAGTTCGGGAGGCCCCGACACGTGGGTCGGGGGAAGGTGGCTTCTGCTGCGGCCCGGGGCACCCTGCCCAGGCGGGCATACGTGACTGAGGAGAGAGGTCCCCTAATGGACAAGGCCACCTGTGCCCGGCCTGGACATAACAGGTAAAGAAACTCCCTCGGGCCACAGGAACAGGGGGAGAGACGGAAAGCGATTTGGGCACTCTGTGGGAAAAGCGGGGGCACGGCAGCGCCGCCCAGATCGGAAGGGAGCCCCAGTCAACGAAGAGGAACATTGAATCCAGCGGCAGAGGGAAGGTGAGGTGGGAAGTGGCATCCCGGCGGCTGACACACAGTGGGAGGAACAGCCCGAAAAGAGGCATCAAAGACACAGGAGCCCAGCAACTGACCGGGTCGTCCCAGGCAGCAGAATCACATGCCGCTGGGGCCCAGCCACAGAACGTAATCCAGGCAAGGGACGGCTGTGGGGACAAGAGTACAAAGCTAGTGCCCGAATCCATTAGGCACAAGCAAGAAGATACGCTCCACCCGGGAGCCCCAATGACAACAGACAAAGCATCCCAGCAGTGTGCACTAACCAAGTGAGCAGGGCACACCGAAACAGAAGCTGCAACATCAGCAGGAATACATGTTCTGCGGTCTCTCAGGAGACCACTCCACAGTCAGGAGTGCAGGCCTTGCACGGACAGACGGTGAGTCAGTCAGGAGGGAAAGAGCCGGGAAAGCAAAGGCAGGCTGGGAGGAATACCATATATCAGGGTCGCAGCCACTTCCCTGATCCGGCCGGAGACCCTGGAAGAAGCAAGCCATAACGGTGAAAGCATGGAACTGGCGGGGGGGGCAGCCCCACCTGAGGGACAGTGGAGGGAGGCACGGACGGCAGAGTACCTCCCCTACGGACCACAACAGGTCACAGCGTCTGGGAGGAGTGGCCAGAGAGGGGCGCACCACATTGAGGTGGCATGGCCTACAGTGGATGGTGTGGGGACCTGGGGGAGACCCCTCAAAAGCAAGCAGTAACCCGACAGGACGTGGAAGGGAGGGGGACCCACCCCTACAGGGAGTCCCAGCGCTGGTCAGGATCTGAGACCTCGGACAAGAGCCAGGTGTGCCCCCAGCAGAATCGGGGGGTGAGACAGGAAGGGGCCAAGCGGCAAGGACCACTAAACAGCAAAGCACAAAGTGGGCCCATTCAGCAAGGCTCTGCCACAACGTAGCAGTACGTCCTGCCTATCACGGGGGTACATATAACCGAGAGAGAGCTCCACTGGTAACGCCCGGTAAACTTGATGCCAGGTGCTAGATTGAAAATGGCCCCCCGAAAATAAAAGGGTCAACCAAGCACCAGGAGAGTCATTTGGCTAAGTGCTGGGGACACAAGAATACACCAGAACCTCAAACACCCTTGTCCCCACAGGAATCATTTAAGCTGGATCCTGCCTTTCTCTGACCCACAATGTCTTCTGATAAGGAAGAACTGTTGAATTGCCTGGAAGGGATGGAAGCTAGATTGACAGACACATTTCAGGCCCAAATGGGGCAGATGAAACAGGAATTAAAAGCCTCCCTGCAAGAAGTCCGTAAAGAGGTGAATGAGCTTGGAGATAGAGTAGACGCAGTGGAGAATGGCCTCTCTTGCATTGCGGAGGTAGCAAAACAGAATAGCATACTTCTTGACCAAGTGGCCAGAGCAACCAACAACCTCGAACTACAGGCCGAGGACCTTGAAAATAGGCCACTAAGGTTCAATATGAGGATAAAAGGCTTGTCTGAAACTGTGCTTGACAGAGACCTTCGGGACACGATGCAACAAACCTTTAGTAGCATACTGCCCGATACTCAGCCCGAAGCGATAGGCTTCGACAGGATACACAGCATGGGCCCCAGGAGGAACGAACCGGGAGCTAGACCCAGGGATGTGCTGGTAGCCCTTACATCCTATGGCCAGAAGGAGGGCATCCTGAAGGTGGCCAGAACCCACACAGACTTGACAGTTAATGGAAGTCCCATACAGCTATTCCAAGACTTGGCGCTCTCTATGTTCCACAAAAGGAGGCTCATGCGACTGGTAACGAAAGCCCTAAAGGCGAAACAGATAACATACATTTGGGCCTACCCCTTCGGCCTCACGTTCTCTTGGGAAGGGAAGATGAGAAGAATCAGCACGTGTGAAGAGGGCCTAACAATGTTATGCATTGAGGAGGACCAGAACCAAGGAGACGTTGAACCGACACAGAATACCCCAAATAGCACAGCCAATCCATGGGAATGGTCCACGGAGCAGAAAGGTAGATCAAGAAGAGAATAGAAACTGACTGGCCCCTACAAAAGTCAAATAGAGCGGAACTAGCAAGAACGTAACTGATCACCGCTCAAGAAGCGGCTCTATGGTGAAAGGTCAGCACAACACAACAAGCCTGCAAGGTTAAATAAATGAACGCCTGTGCGGGGCAGGGGTAAAACCGTAACTTGTAATCCGAAGCAGGGTATGGGAATATCCTGGTGTATTGAAACTAAACGTAGACTTGTGGCCCAATACCGATGACTTTATCGAGGGGGATTCTTAGGAACCCCGGCCACGGAGACCTTAGGGGAGGGATGGGGGAAGGGGGAGGGATTTGGCAGGGGTAGGGGGGAGGAGGGGCTAAGGGGCAGGGGGACCTATTGAGCAATTGGGAATGGTCCAGAGTCAGCGGGAGAAAGAGGAGGATGGAGGCAGGCGGGGAAGTGTGTCGGGCTGGGGAACACGATAAAGTCAGTGAACAACAACTCAAGTACACCCCAAAATGGCGGAGGTGACGATAGTATCCCTGAACACCCAAGGGCTGAACTCACCTCCAAAACACTGGGCTCTTCTGGGTAGTCTGGTAGCGATGCGGACAACAGTAGGGATCCTACAGGATCCCCAAAAGATGAAAAGAGGATGGCCCATAAGGCTTTCCTCTAGCAATATTATGCTTCCAGTGGGAAGAAGATGAAGGGAGTCGGCATACTGATCAGCCGAGATCTGGGATTTAAGAAACTTCAGATCCGCAGAGATACCGAAGGGAAATAACTGGGGCTTAAAGGCAAAATCGGGGAACGCACCTGCACAATAATCGCTCTATATGCTCCCAATGTAAGTCAAGAAACATGCATCACAGAAATATTGGAAAAGTTTGGCAGCTGCTGTGAGGGTCATACAATCATAGGAGGAGATTTCAACTGTGTCATGGACGCCACACTGGACAAGACAATCCCCCCCCACAATAACAGATCAGAAAAACAGGCAGGCTCTAGGGAAACTCTTTCAAGAACTAGGGGTGATATAAACATGGCGGTTCTTTCAAGGGAAAAACAGGCAGTACACACACTATTCTCCAGTCCACAAGGGTTACTCCAGGATAGATATGGTCCTGATCACGGCATCCCTGGTCCCCCAGGTGACAAAAGTGCAATACCTCTCTGACCATGCTCCGGTAGTGGTATGCATAGAGATGGGGGAATAAAGGAGAGGAAAAAGCCCAGCTGGAGGCTTAATGAATTGATACTTAGGGACATATCACTCAAGGCACACATGGAGGGCATGATGAACAATTATTTCACTGAGAACAATAACAGAGAAACGGACTGGAGGGTAGTTTGGGATGCGGAAAAGGTGGTAGTCCGGGGAGAATTCATTTCACAGGCAGCAGCATATAATAGAGAAAGGGCCCTCAAGCCACGACAGCTTGAAAAGGAGGTAATAGAGACGGAGAACCGACACAAAGCCCGACAAACACAGAAATCACTAAGAGAACTGAGAAAGATTAGAGCGCAGCTTGAAAACCACACCGCAGAATGGGTAGCCCAAATGTTGTTGAATACGAAACAATCATACTACATACACGGGGGGAAAGCAAACACATTCCTAGCCACTATGTTGAAGAAACAAAGAACACGTAACTACATTGCAAAACTGAAGAATAAGCAAGGGTACCCACGTACAGCTGAGAAAGAGAAACTTGAGATAATGGTGCAATTCCATGAGGAACTATTACACAGCGCAGGCCTCAACCCCGAAACCCAGAGAGCCTACATGAGGGATATCCACCTACCCCAGATCATGGAACAGGACAGGCAGATGCTAGGCAGCCCGATAACATCCCAAGAGGTCAGTGATGCGATTTAAGCTTTGCCGGCGAGTAAAGCACCAGGCCCAGATGGTCTGGGGAACGGGTATTATAAAACATTCCGTACACAGCTATTGGCCCCTCTAACGCACCTCTTTAATACCATCAGAGAGAAGGGCTCAGTCACACCCAACATGGGGAAATCCACGACCATACTGACCTTGAAACCGGGAAAAGACCCTGCAGAATGCACAAGCTACCGCCCCATCACACTTTTAATCACAGACGCAAAGATCTACGCTAAAATCCTGGCGAACAGGCTGATGATAGTCCTCCCAGGAATCATACATGAAAATCAGGCTGGATTCATCACGGGTAGGCACACACAGGACAATGTAAAACGGGCCATAGACGTCATAGACATGGGGACGCATACACAAGAAAGGTTCTCGCTGGCAGCATTGGACGCTAGGCAGGCTTTTGACAGCCTTGACTAGGAATACCTACATTTGGTATTGGAGGGCTTTGGGTGCGGTTGCGAGTTCACCATGATGGTGCTAGCCAATTTCCAAATTCTGTCTACAAGCTTCATAGTTAATGGCCAGAACTCGGACCAAATTAAAATAAGGCGGGGTACACGGCAGGGTTGTCCCCTTTTCCCTTTGATCTTTGCAATGGCAATGGAGCCCTTCGCGATCCAAATCAGGCTAGACGCGTAGCTTAGTGGGGTGCTATGTGGGAAGGTAATCCACAAAAATCCATTGTATGCAGAAAATATATTGCTCTCCATGAAGGACACCAAAAACACCTTACCCAGGGTCATGTCAAGGTTGCGAGAGTTAGAGGAAATATCAGGGTTTTCCATCAACTTCTCCAAATCTAAGGCACTAAATATAATGGAGATAGGGGAGGAGATTGCTGCTCTGGAGCAGACATTCCCCCTAATCTGGGAAAAAGAAACCCTGGAATAGCTGGGTATACGCTTAGCAAAATGTGTAAGTAGATTAAATAGGGTAAATATTACACCCCTCTGGAAACAGCTACGAGAGGATATGCAAAGGTGGGATACCCAAGAACTATCATGGTTTGCACGATTCGCGGCAGTAAAGATGACGTTCCTTTCCCGGCTACTCTACGTGGTGCGGTCACTGCCCATAGCTCTACCCCTTAGTGCAATCAAGGTATTACAAAAAGCAGTCTTTACTTTCATTTGGAAAGGCAAGAAACCCTGGATACATAAATGTGTCTTGGCACGCCCCCCATTGCTGGGATTATTGGGTGTGCCGGATGTGGGGAGATATGTGCTAGCTGCACATCTGGCGCCAATGTTAAGGTGGGCGAGGCAAGGGAACAGGAAAGGCTGGTGTGAGATAGAGCAGGCAGCCACGACGATCCCCCTGAAGGCACTGCAGGCACTCAACACGAGAGCCCTGGAGTGAGGGGGGGTTTTACTGGAAGTGACCAAGATGTCCCTACAATGCTGGGACAAAGATCTGGTTTGGAAAAACGTCAGGAGAGGGATGGGCCCATTCACCCCCCTAGCACATAACCCGGATTTCTCACCAGGTCTACAGCAGAAATTCTGGGAGAGGTGGGCGGAGGTGGAATCATTGACCCTCATGGACATGTACAAAGAAGGGGCCCCACTGCTCTTCACAGATTGCCAACAGAAATTCGGAATTGGGGAAAAAGAGAGATACAAATATACGCAAATCAGACACTGGATCACACACCCAATAGTGAGAAGGGCAGGCACGAGAACAGTGTGGATAACTAGGCTATACAGACTATTGGACAAGGCGCAACCAGTGGATAACCTCCCGTACAAAACTAATTGGGAAAAGAATATAGGGGACACAATATCAGAGGAGGAGTGGAGTCAGATATGGTCAAGGGCGCACAGCTCATCCAAATGCACCACAGTTAAAGAATCGGCCTAAAAGCTGTGTTAAAGGTGGTACATGTCACCCTATCGCCCCCACAAAATAAATGCAAAATATCCCCCTACCTGTTGCAGATGCTGCAGGGTAGAGGCGGGACTTGTACCACATGTGGTGGTCGTGCCCAAAAGTAGTAACATACTGGAAAGAAGTGCTGGGGCACATGAAGGATATCACGAGGGTCGAGCTCCCAATGTCCCGTAAGACGGTCCTACTAGGAGCGGCAGTAGAGGGTATATAAGCTACATTAATCACACATTTACTGTCAGCAATAAGAATGACCCTAGCCCAGAGATGGAAGAACGAAACGGGGCTGACAACAGCCTGGTGGTGGGTCAAGATCTGGGGGGTTATGGCAATGGAGCAAATCTGTGCCCTCAAAACGGGGAAATACCTGAAATTCTTGGTGGTCTGGAATCCATTCCATGACTTTACGAAGGACAGGGAAGCTCACTTTTTTCAACCAAGAATACTCAGGAATATGCAGGTGATCTGAAGAACCAGCTACGGTCATACGCCAACAAAACCTGTTTTGGAAATTTAGTATGAATGGAAGATTCTGGACACCGAGCAGTTGGGGTAAAGGGGGGGGGATTATAGCTTAAGTTTAAACAGGAAATAGTCTGGGGCAGTTGAGCAGTTATCAAATGCGACAAAGTGGGTTCAATGGAGTTCAGGTGATACACCGTTGGTTAATTGTTCCTTCGGACACAGGAAACGAAATTTCCACTTGGAAGAAAGTCCCTTCAAAAACTACAAAAAAAACTCAAAAAAGTACAACCAAACCATATACGTCAAAAAACCAAAAAAATGGCCAATCAATAAAAAATGACCGGGGCCAGAAACCAACAAAACCATCGGTAGCCACCCTCGTAACAGACTTCTTCCATGCTTTTGCGCCAGAGACGCACCTGAGGCAAGCGGACCTCACCGACGAGGAAATACTGGAGGCAATAAAAACGTGCCAACCACCAGAAAAAGCAAGAAAAATATTTGTTCCGATAAATACCTGTGTGCAACACCAAAATCTTGCAAATGATATCCAACCCGCATCTCCTTTAAAACAAGCCTCACAGGCGAAACCAGCAAACAAAACAGTCCCGTTTTTACACCAAACACCGGGTACCCAGGCCACACCTAAGAGGAAAGCCACACCGAAACATCCTACGGAATTAGTCCAAGCTACTGTCCACTCGGAAAGGTCCGATGACATGACGCTTTCAGCCTTACCTAAGGAAAATCTGACACCAGCCATTTGCAAAACCAGTCAGTTAACCAGTGAAGAACCCTCACTGTCAATCCTCCTCAACCCAACTACCTCTCTCGAAACCATAGAGCAGACAGGGCCCCAGCCCTTGCAAGACCCATCTTCTGAACCACGAAAGCAACCTATTCCTCTACTTGATCATGAGTCTGATACGCGCCCAAATAAAGCTGTTGCGATTAGCCAAACTAAGGATCGACCGACCCGCAACAGGCAAGGGGGCTCTTTGCCCGCCTTCCCCCCAAACCTACATTTATCCGGGCGTCTCAGTGGTGGCCTTTCGGACCTTCCCTCTTCGCCTACAGTAAGGCGGATTCTAAATGAGTCCAGTACACTCTCGCCTGCTCCAAAACAAAGCCCCTTTCCCCAGGGTCCTACAACGGAGCCGGCATCGCAGCACAAGAGAGATCTTCTCCCAATAATGTCAGCTATCACCATTGCAATGAACCCGTTTACTAAATTGTACGAAAACATAAACGAAAATCTGAAAGACAATTCAGCCATTCAAGCCACAATGCTCACGAAATTAAGCTTTCTGGAAGGTTACATCACCGCCCTAGATGATAAATTCAAAATCTTAAAGCAAGCCATAGAAGTTGGCTTCAAAGAAATGGTAATCCCTCCCACCTCACCCGACTTAGGGACTAAACAGGGAGTGCAAATTTCCCCAGTCGATCATTTAATTTCATCCCCCAGCACTCTCCTCAATATCCAACTGGCCGCTGGTCTCTTAATCCCGGAACATCAAGAGGTGATTGATATCACAGAAGAAACAGCAAACATACCGCCCCCACCAAAAAAGCCAGCGAGTGAGTCTGATCTCCCTTACCCTTTGTTTACAGGCATGAGACGGGAAACAAAACAACCCAACCCTAGTGGAGGGAAGTCTGAAACACACCATCAATCCTTAACACTGCGACTAAACTCTGGGTCAGCAAAACAGAAAGAAAAAACAAAAACCTCGGCCCGGAGTCCGTCTGCACCCCAACAAATCCAAAAAGTCTCTCTTAGACCTCTAGAAACCTTCCTAGAAGATGAGGTTCTGATGAATCTCTCTCAACACCTTGATGACATGGAAGACCAACCACCCGAAAAACATGAGAAAACACACAAATCATTAAAGCAGCAGCCTACTTCAACAAAAACTGATCAAATTGCAAAAAAAGAAAACTCAAAAGAACTGTCTGAAGAGGAATCCCCGTATCATTTCTTCACCTTGGAAGAGCGCAGGAAACTTCTCCATCGTCGAAAACCCGCCACCTCTCGTAGCCCAACGAGCTCTAGAGTGGTGTCATTCACATGTCCTCCAGTTCGCGAGGGGCAAACTCGGAAAAAGCTAACCTCTAGCAACCAACTTAGCCCACAGGATGCACGAAATTTTCGGGACCCTTATCAAAAGTCCAAAGAAAACACACACTCAGAATCAAGAAAATCAGAAAAGAGGGGGCAACACTTGCGGTCCCATTTTACTTCAAGGACCGAACAACATCGGAAAAGACCGGACCCTACAGGGGAAGCCCCGATTAAGCTTGAACAACACGCAGAAAACGACAATGATATTATTCTGAACAGACGAGGAATCCTCACGCTATTTAGCCTGATTCCGTCCCTCCGGAAGATCAAGTCCTCAGATTTAAAAATCATAGACCCATATCATTCGAATAAAAGAGCAAAAGCCTATATTCATCTAACTTCGAAGTATATAAGGTCAAAAATTGAGGATGCAACAAGCGACCTGGCCGCGCTAGGCTATACTGTGCAAAGAGACCCGCAAAACACGGAAAAAACCAACCCAGGAAAAAAAAAATCGACCCGAAAGTCCAAAACGGCGGGGCTAGAGCAAAAAGTGGAGCCACAAAGCCTCCCAGGGCTAACCCGAACAGTGGTAAATTCGTTCTCAGTCATCTGAGAGCCATCGAGAACCAAAACCCGCCACTCCTAGGCGTGACAAGTCAATCGTGTCCACAGAAGAGTCGTCCCCGAAGCGGGATCATTCAAAAGTAGATCGTTCAAATTCGTCCAAGATTGAGTCAAAGTTGGAATCCAACAGGTCAACCCTCAGAGCTCAAATAGAAAATGCCTCCACAGTCCAAAAATCAACCGCAAAACTACAGGAGCTGTGGGCCTGGCTCCCAAAGGCCCTATTACAAGGGTCCAAATCCAAATAGCAATTCGCAAGGATCCCAGTAGAGCCAAAGGGAAATCGGAACGTCAGCCGGCTCATACCTTCATTAAATTTCTGCTCATGGAACACGAGAGGTCACTTACATCTCACCACAACGGGCGATGCAAACTTAGCTTCATTTGACATCATTTGCCTCCAAGAGACCTGGCTCAGGAAAAATCCAGCTATGGATGGGTTCGATATAATTCTGGCCCCAGCCAACAAAGGAGCCCTAGGCCGGCCGACTTCAGGTCTTCTTCTGGCCTGTCGACAGGGAATCGGGTGGACCCTCAAGTCAACCCTCCAAGCAAATCTGTCAATCCTAGCAGTATTATGCGAATGGTCTGAGAAGCCCCCCTGCAAACCGCTGCAGATAGTGGTGATTAATACTTATTGGAACCCGGCGGCAATAAACCATCAGTCTTACCTCCTAATGATGGAAAACCTGATTGACGATATTCAAGCAACACGTCAAGTCTTCTCAATTATCATCTGCGGCGACCTAAATGCCAAATGCCCTAGAGAATTGCGAACACTGGATGCATCCTCGCAAACTACAACAGCACTGAAAAGAGGTCTCCTATGGTCTTCCTTGATGTCCTCTAGGAAATTCGAAAACCTGAACTTCGCCTTCCCAAACAAAAACCGTCTGCCAACTTGGGAACAAGGCCCACTAAAAGCAACCATAGATTATATCTATGTATCCAGACCGCTTTTGAATAAAGTTCACTCCTTTGAAGTCCGACAGACTACAGCCAGCGACCACAATCAGCTGATAATGTCGCTGGCAAATTACCACAAGGCGCCTGAACTCTATTCTACGGAAGTAGAACCAAACGCCCGTGGAAACCGACTAAACCTGTCGACCCGCGCGGTCAAAACTCTCCTGGCAAACTACACTGGGGAAGACAGACCCAAGGGCGTAAAGAACCTTGACTACGTACCTCTGCTGTTAAAACACCGAACGAACTCCAAACAGCTTACCTCTGTCCACGCACCCCCAAAACACGCCTATGATGCCACCTTGGTGACCAAACGAAGGGAGTTGCGAAAACTTAAAAGACAATTAGGAAACGACCCGTCTAACAAAGAAAAATTAAAAGCGGCAACCTTAACTTACAAATCATGGGTGAAAGAACACTGTTACCGCCTTTACCAACAAGACGCGGAAAAAATGTTAATAGCCATCAATGGTAACAAAGCAAAAGAATTCTGGTCCTTGTTGAAAGCCACAGAGCCTTCAGTGAACAACTCCATAATTAATGCCATGCCAGAGCACAAATGGATCACGCACTTTTCCTCGGTCTTTCAAGCTCCCGCTCAAATCATCTGTCGGGAACACACAGCCCAGAAGACAGCCTGGATTCAACTAAACGACCGAGAAGAAATTAGCGACCACATAAAAAAACTGAAGATCTCCAGAGCTGTGGGCCCAGATGGGATTTCAAACATCGATCTGAAAAACAACTACACGGAATGGGCAACTTTGCTAGCCTCAATCTTTCAGAAATGTTCAGAGCAGCAATCTTTGCCGCCATCCTGGACAAAAGCTATCATTGTCCCGATCTATAAAAAGGGGGACATCACAGACCCCCGAAACTATCGGCCTATTGCCCTGTTGGACTGCATAGGTAAAGTCTACGGAAGTCTACTCCTGAACCGTTTTCAATCTTGGGCCGAAAAAGCCCCATGCAACGACAACTACCAATCGGGTTTTAAGAAAAATACTGGAACGACGGCAAACATCTTAGCGATCAGCACCCTAAAAAGCAAAGCCTGGGAAAAAAAATCACGGATCTTCATCGCTTTCATCGACCTAACGCAGGCTTTCGACCTCGTCGACAGACACCGCCTATGGGACAAACTGGAGAGCTGGAATTGCCCTCAAGAAATATTCCAACCAATCAAAGCTCTCCACACGGATACCTCCCTCAGGGTTCGACTCTCCCAAAGAGGCGACCTGTCAGACGAAATCCGGACCGGGCGTGGGGTAAAACAGGGATGCCCGTTAGCACCCGCCTTGTTCCTAGCATACCTCGGAGATTACGGCGATTCTGTCGACCTGGAACACACGTTTCCGCCGTCCCTTGCATCCTCCAAAATAAGCTACCTCTTGTATGCTGACGATCTAATCCTTCTGGATCAGACCCAGATCGGCCTCCAGAGACAACTAACAAGCCTCCTGAGTTACACAGCCGAAAACAACTTAAAAATAAATCGAGAAAAAACCAAAATAATGATTCTGGGTGGAGGACGGAAGACCAACAACAAATCCTCTGAAAAATTCAAATGGTACTTAGAGGGCAAAGAGATCGAGTCGGTGCCCGACTACAAATACCTGGGCGTCCAGATTGACTCTTCAAAAAATGAAACATCTATGCAGCTCGCTTTGGAAATAAAGTTGGGGAAACTAGCGTCACAAGCAAAAGCAATAGATACAAAATTTGGAAAATTTTCTTGCATCCCCGTAATAGACTTCTACAAGAAAAAAGTCGTCCCCTCAATTACCTATGGAACAGAGGCCATGCCAACAATCCCAGAAAGAACTTGGCAAAAACTGGAGAGCAAGTTCTGGAAATCAGTATTAAATCTTCCAAAGTCTACATCCATTGCTGCAATTAGACAGGAACTCAGCGTTCTGTCACTAAGAGCAACAGTAATCCTAAACTCTCTTAGGTTATTCAGGAAATGCATTACGGCCGACACTGACCAAATATTCGGTCTACTGAACACAGAACTACAAAGCGGCAAAGTCACAATGCTAAAAACATGGAAAAACAATATCTTGTCCACCTTAGAATCAGTGACGTGCGCTGAAGTTGACCTCATCTCAAACCCCCTGAGAGTCTACAAGAAATTGAAAGAACTAGACTGGATTCAGACCCAAGACCTAGTCAAAAAAAATAAACTCCTCTTCCACCTCCCCACCATGCATTTAAAACTCAATGAGCCGATGAAATATCTCCGGAAATTTCCAAACAGAAGAGCAAGAAATTACATGTTAAGAATACGGCTAAACTTACTGGAAACAAATGAGATCCTGAACATCAGAGGTCTTTCCGACTCAAACACATGCCGTTTGTGCAATGCCGAACTCGAATCTATCAGACACCTATTGATCTCATGCCCAGCAACCCTAGACTTAAGATCAGCCTACATAAAGCACTTTAGCCCAGAAGAATATGGATGGGACGAAGCAACGTGTTGGAACAGACTGATTGGTGGGGACCGAAACTGTTGGTTACTAGCCTCAACCAAAATTCTGCAACTCACCATGCAGAGGATAGAGTCCAAACAGCCTCACCTCTCGTGAAATTACTGGACATTTTCTGGGCTATTTCAGTGAAAGTTACTTTAGTGAAAGTTACTTCAGTGAAAGTTACTTTTTCTTTTTTTCTTCATCCCCCTTTTGTAAAGTTCTAAATGAACAACACACAAAAAAAAAAAAAATAATAAATAAATTGTCATTTTTGAATGTTGTAAAGCCTGGTCCTTCTAGTAAATACGCTGCTTGAAAAATTGTTATTACTCATTCCTTGGAGTGATGCTGCTCCTTGAAAAATTATTAAGGAGCAAATCCACTCCATGAAAACATTGTCAAGGGTCCTCCCCTGAAGCAAAGCAACTCCTTGAAAAACTGTTAAAGGACATCCCTTGTAGCAAAGCTGCTTGTTGAAAATTGTGAAGGGTCATTCCTTCTAGTGAGTATCTATCTTGAAAAACAGCTAAGTGCCATCACTTGTATTGAAGATACTCTTTGAAAAACTGTTAAGGGTCCTACCTTGTTGTGAAGCTCTTCCTTGAAAAACTGTTAAGGGTTGTCCCTTGTAGCAAAACTGCTCCTTGAAAAATTGTTAATCATCATTCATTGTTCAAAAGCCGCACCAAGAACAAGGGTTATCCTTTACAGCAAAGCTCCTCCTTTTCAAATTGTCAAGGGTCCTTCCTTGTAGCGAATCTGCTCCTTGAAATATTGTTGAGGGTCATCTCTTGCAGCGAAGTGTAACAGTATATTGGAAGACCACACTAAACATAGGGAGTCTCCCCCACCCCAGTTAAACAGGACCAAAATACACCATTAAATTGGATTCAACAATGCCCCTCTAATGACTCATACAAAGCCATGTGCATCCCTGCCCCTGTGCCAGCAATGATCCAAGAACCAGGTCGGTGTACAGAAAGAATGTATAGTTATTTAAAGTATAAGTTCAGTAAGGTTCGGTTTATGTTATACATGCCACCTTCTTTGTGGCACAAAACAAAGCTTCACACGCAATGAGGTTATTTTCCGTATAAATCAGGCAAATATGATTTAAGAAGATTTCTACAATCTCTCAAAGCCATGCTGGAGACATGAGGATTTCCTTTTTGAAAATAACTTCTCTGGTTAAAGGCCATGTCTAGGGAGTGGGGACAGTTTGGGAATTTCATTTGGGGCCAAGGGCACCCATTTGTTTAAATACAATGTTTAAGGAGTGGTGAAAATTGGGATTTTTTGTTTTAGAATGAGTATACCTTTTATTTAAAAACAAGGTTTGGTAATGTGTAGCAAACACCTTTTTGCTTTAAAGTCAGGGTTTGGGGAATGGTGACAATTATCCATTTAGTTTTGGTGGCAAGGAACCCAATTACTTTAGGTGGCTATAACATTATTCCTGCTAAGAGAGATGGTGAAAGTTTCAAATTTTTCCAATCTCCCACCTGCGTCAATCTATTTGGGAGTTAAATAAATATACAGTCAAATATGCTAAGGGTCTATACAATTTCCCCCCTCACCCACTGTTGGAAGGGAACAGGTTAATTAAATGGATCCCCATGCTGATCCCCATGCTGACATTTTGTTGGAAAATCTACTTACTTTTGGAAATTTCTGGGATTGGCACTCATAGAGACTGAGCAGGGTTTACTTTTGGGGAAAAACAGGATTCTGGCCAGCACTTCAGTCAATGGAATCCCACAGCAATCATCCTTCTATGGCTCCAGGTAAGTATCACAGCCTCTGTTTCCAGGTCTCCGCAGAAATGGGAATCTCAAGCCCTCTTCCAATATTTCTACACAGGAAGGTTGTTTTGCAGATCTCCTTTGATGATTTTTAGGCAGCTGTTCCTGCTTCCATAGTGCAAGACCTTTTTACTCTCTAAGCCCCTCCCATGGAAAATTAATGTTAGAAGGTGCTAAAATATGATCTCGCTACCAGGATTGGACATTTACATTTCTCTCCATCCCACAAGACCAGGCCCCTCTCAAAGGATTTGTTGAGGAGTCTAGAACAGAATTTGTCCTGTAATCTTAAATTGACCACTATTTTGATCTAATTCTCTGTATTTCTAAGCATGTTCACCCATCCAGGACTGGGTCTGTGTTGATCTGGCCCTCTCATAACTACTTGGTGTCCATCAGCTTCAGAGATCTCCCATTTAGATAAGGGGCTAGGCATGCACTTGAGTATCTGCCCAGCAACAAGAAACGGTGCCTGTCTCGGGCCTAAATGAGATTTGCCTCTGACCTATGAAAACAAAATAGCCTTTTCAGTTGTTGGTTGTATTTTGCATGTGAAGCATATTATTCAGTTTAATACATTGCATCTTGCCAACACTTATCAAGTCTTTTCCCTGATATTTTTTTTATTTTATCAGGAAACATTTGTCTTTATTTCAGGTTTTACAACTGAAAAGGACACATGCAAGACCGTTTTAGTTTCAGTATTTGAAAACCCTGCTTTTCATGTGGAAGGGGCCTTTGATTTTCTCTTGCAAATGTGACTTAAAAGCTGTGTTATCCGTTTGACCTTTCACTTTTTCCTTGTGTTACTTGCAGAAATACACACAGTCTGCATTACTAGACCCATTTGCTGTGTGCAAGTTGGTGAAGGCTGGCGTGTCATTTTTCCACATATGCCTGACTTGGCCTTCCGGTTCCTGTAATCTTGGGCAGTCATTGAACCCCACAAATCCCCCCGCTCTGTGATCATAGTGGTACTCATGAGAAAGAGCAGGAGAATGTGGGGTTCTCCTCAGACTTCAGGATTCTTTTTTTTTTCAAATGTTTCTTCATGGAGCATATCTTGCTCATTTTCCTTCCTCTGGGTGTGGGCGTTCTGGCCTCCACTTCTGTCTTTTTGGTTGGGCGTGCGGGATGGAAACACCTCCTTTTCCTATCCCGAGCCCTCTCTGGACACCACTCCTGCCCTAAAGTTCAGTATGTTCTGCAAAACATATTTCCCTGGAAGCGTTACAGAGAATTAAAGATACAATATTCGAGAAATACAAAGAAAAACATTTCAGAGAAAAAGAAAACAGATACGGACAGCAGTTTTTTAAACTCCATAATTTTCACTTTAGGGTATGAAATAATGTACTCCCTGTTATGTATCTTTTGGTCTCCATCAAGGGTTTTCATCCTTTCCTTTCACTCCTCAGATGGTACCTGTGCTCGACTTTCATTGGGCTCCTCAATCAGTTGTAAAGCTTGTCTAGGATGACAGCTTTTCAGCTGATTTATGTGGACCCATTTTTGTTTTGTCTGTTCTCCTTTTGGGATGCAGATCTTGTAGGCAACAGGTGATATTGTATCTACAATTTCAAAGGTACCATGCCACGACGGATGGAATTTCTGCTCCTTGGGCTGATTCCTTTGAAAATTATACAGGTAAACCTTGTCACCTACCTCATACTCCTTTGGGGTCTTCAGAACATAATATGTTTTCATCCCTTCAGCCGACTTTTCTAAATTGCGCTGAGCATAAGCAAAAGCATGCTGAAGGTACTTCTGTAAAATTTTCAATATACTCATGAGTGGTGGACGCATTGATCAGTGTTTGCTTCTGAGTTCTGTAGATCAGATTCTGAGCTAACACAATTTTTCAATTGGTCATAAGCTCAAATTGAGACATTTTAGTTACATAAGATTGTGTAGACCTAATGGCCATCAAGGCAAGTGGTAATCGAATGTGCCAACTGGGTCCAGAGTCTGCCACAAACTTCTTTAAAATGCTCACAATTATCTTGTATCTCTATACCCCCTGCTCGAGGCTGGGTGATAGGCAATGTGACATTTTCTTTTTGCCCCTGGAATCTCCCACATCTTCGCCATCACTTCACTGGTAAAATTACTTCCTCAATTTTACTCAATCTTTTGCAGGAGGCCGAAATGAGAGAAGATGTGATGGATCATTAGTGCGGTAGCTGTCTTTGCCTTACAATTTGGGGCTGGAAGGCATTCTGCACATTTTGTGAACAAGCATGTTACAGTCAACATGTACTTGTTTCCTCTAGAGTAGCGAATCACTGGCCCGATGAAATTGACCTGCAAATGGACCAAGGCAGTGTCATTCCCCTTTTTTTGTAGGGGAGCTTTGTGTGTGAGTGAACTGGGTTGGTGTTGAGCACACACAAGGCATCCCTCTAGGTAAATGTATTTGTATTTGTATTTGTTTATTTATAACGCGCACACCATCAGGCCCGGGGGCATCAGGGCGCAATTTGTACAGGGTTGCAAGAAAAGTACTTTCAGGCAGATAGATTACAATAAAAGTATACCAATACAACATAATAACAATCTTAATAATTACATATATTACACATGGTACAGTGTCCCTAGGCTCCTCAGAGGAAGTATCCCTGAGGTAGTTGGGAAGGTAGCAGACCGGAAATCGTGCTGGGGAACAGGCGGGTTGAGTGAGTAGGACAGATGTCTAACACAACTATTGCTGGTCAAAGAGCCAACATTTGGTTTTATTCTTGAAATGTAGAGGTCCTGGCCCACGGGTGGCCAGTAGACAACCTAGCACAAGATTTCCAATGTCGTATGAAACCCCCTATGCCTGGCAATGGTGGCGCCATGGGCATGGTTCAACATCAGCATTCGGAATAAGCTACCAGTCACTGGTCAGATCCAGATAGGGCTCTCCATACTAACAAACCGTCTTGGATCTGGAACATCTTGGAAAACTTCATCAACACCCAGAGATCCTCTTTACCAGCATAATCCAATTCTGTTAGAGGGAAACTCACAGGGTCTTCAATGTATTCATATAATTTTGCAGTGATCAAATCTGCATCTGGGCTATCTTTACTCCATTGGGCAGTCGAGAGTTCCCTGGTGGCTCATGTTTTTGACCGGGTGACAGCAGTGACTTGGGATTTCAGCCAGCAGGGATTCCGTTTCTATGAAATCCCCCTGCAGAGTTCCGGTTTTAGCCTGCTAGGTATTTCCCAGTCTTATCTGTTCTCTCTATTTTGGAATGACCTCTTATCTTCTTTCAATAGATAATTTTAAAAAGTTTGGCTTTTAAGGGGCTCGTTGATTTGGCAACACTTAATCTTTAAAATCTTAAAGGTATATGTTCTTTATCTTATTTTAAGATTGGATATTCAGAATGAGTTGTCGCGTCCTGCTGAGTGTGGTGGTCCAAAAGCCAAATAAACCACCTGTACCATTAATCCATCAATTTCTCAGACATTAGACTGTGCCGGTTTCTTGTACAGATAGCTATTTATTTGGTGACAAAAGAAATTAAATTAAATTGTCAAGTTGCCCTTAATGATGACACATGTTTCGGCTTGTGCCGCCTTTTTCAAATCAGGGCTTGTTATCACTGTCATTCCTGTTATATACAAATTAATACATGTTCATACATATGCACACGAATAAAGTAGATTGTAATAGTTATCCGTCTTATATTATCAACAGTATAAGTTGTGCGGTAAAAGAAATTTTTTACAAAATGTATTTGCAAGAACCAAAAGTTGTGTTGCGTCACATGTTATTTTAAGGAAAGTTTGCAATCAAAAATACAGAGAGACAGGGGTTGGTTAAGGTGAGGATTGTTAGGGTGGGAGAAATGCAAATAAAAATAAAAAATAAAAATAATAAAAGTGATAAAAGAAAAATACATTCTTAATTGGACATTGCATTAAAGGATCTTATTACTCCATTCCAAAGTATCTTAGTATCACAATTTCTGTGTACCTAGAACAAGGTATGGAAGGGGGTAGTTTACCTTGTTATTGGAGTCTTGTTTAAGATGTTCTTTGGTGTTTGCCAAAGTATATGGGTTAGATCCCTATGGGTAAATTAAATATATGTTTCATTTTGAATGCGATTAGCTGTTTAATCCACTTTAAAATGTCTCCTCTTGTTAGTAAGCAAACCTGTCTTGCTTTTATCTAATGTCTAATGCATTGCAAGTTTTCACATATTTAATTTCACTGTAAGTCTTAAACATTCACCTGTTCTACATCTAAATCTAAATACACGAGATGTTAAATTGGAAGAATTCCATACATTAAGTCGTAAATATGAGATGCCATTGTTAGCTATTGGGATCTATTGCTGATTTCTAACAGTTCAATCGTGTTAATGCATTCTACTATTGTTCAATACTTTCTACATGCTGTCTAAATGGGTACACTTCTTGCGCAATCCAGATGCTTTGTAATAACATTCGAACATTACTGAATCCAATAAAGGCAGTCTCTTACTGTTGCCTCGTCTGTCTGCTCAATCACATGTGTCAGCTTGTAGGCAAAGACGCTTAATGGCGTCTCGTTAGTATATTTAGTGTGTTGTGGCATTGACATGGCAACGCTCTCCTTAGGGTGCATCTTCAGTTTCAATTGCCGTTAACCTTTTACGGCACCATCTTTTGGGCATGTTATGTCATGATGTCTCTTGCCTTATATTGAAAGGTCCCCATTTCGTGCTACTTGTATAAAGTGATCGTTAATATACACATTACATTTTAATGTTACATTTTGATGCATTCTCGTTAGTAACAATAATATCAGGGTGCATTAAACTTGGTTTGCTGAAAAATAAACTTTTCTTTAATATAAGAAACACGACTTATTTAAGTGTCTCTGTGTGCCCTAAATGTCCTGTCAGTCCTCAAAATCTACTTTTTCTTCCAATAGATGGTCATCTCATTAGAGATCACCAGAATATCATTGGACTGGATCAGGTTGCCCTGCTTTTGGGTTTATTGTTGGCACAAAGCATGCCTCGATTCTTCAGTTAATCAGGTGCTCCACAAACCCATTCCTGACATCATCAGAGTCAGTGATTATGATCAGTTCTTGAAGTTGGTGGCCCACTGCAGTGAGGATGGCTTGATGATTGGCCATCAACTCTGAAACCTGACTATTTTATGGTCCTATTTTGTAACTAGCAGAGGGTTTCTGGGATATCATTCACCTAGGCATTCCCAATGCCAGCTACCAGTTCTTTTTCCCCTCTGTAATCAACATGGTAGGAGCACCCATCCACAAAAACTGTGTGTATCCCCTGACACGTGTCTTGCTCATAGACCTTGTGCAGGGATGTTAAGTACGCCTCCACATTGTTCTTGGTCATTAGACTTTCATCCGGGAGACCGTTTTTTTTAGCACAATCATGCAAGTCCGCCAACCCTTGCGCTAGTGTACTCTTCTTGGTTTGGCCACATCTGACCTCCAAAGGAAAGCCTTGCATGGACAGAATCCATGAAGTAATTTTGGAATTACTAACGTTGCACGCCCAAATTCTGTCACTTTGTAAATATTGCAAGGGTTGGTGAGTAGTCAGTGATTATGACCAGTTCTTGGAGTTAGTGGTGAACTGCAGTGAGGATGGCTTGATGAATGGCCATCAACTCTATAACCTGACTGCTTTGGGGTCTTATTTTGTAACCAGCAGAGAGTTCCAGGATATCATTCCCTCAGGCATTCCCAATGCCAGCCAACAGTTCTTTTTCCCCTGTTGTTATTTATCAAAATGGTTGGATAACCCATCCACATGAATTGTGGGTATCCCCTGACACTTGTCTTCCTTATTGACCTTGTGCTGGTAAGTTAAGTACGCCTGCATATTGTTGTCAGTCATTAGACTTTCGTCCTCGAGACAGTTTTCTTGAGCACAATCATACAAGTCCGCCAACCTTTGCGTTAGCGGACTCGTCTTGTTTTGGCAATATCTGACCTCCACAGGAAAGACTTCCATGGACTGAATGCAGGAAGTGACTCTGAAATTACAAATGTTGCACGCCCCGAATTCTGTCACTTTGTAAATATTGCAAGGGTTGGTGAGGAGTCTCAACAACAATGTTCTCTCCCTGGTTGAATGGGCAGCCATTTTTCCATGCCCACACCATTGCCTGGAGTGCCTGCTTGCAGTCATTGAATTCTTCCTCCACAGTGGACAAAGTTTTGCTCGCGTACGAGATGACTTTGTTGTCCTTGTCGTACTTTTGATACAATACCTCTCCTAGGCAGGTATCTGAGTACCAAACAGTAGCCAAACAAGGACCCTGGGAAAGGCTTCTTTTCAGTTGTTTAACTACCTAAGATTGTTCCGGACCCCAGTTGACGCTGGTCTTTAATAAATGGACCATACTTTGTAAATATTGCAAGGGTTGGTGACAAGTCTCAACAACAATGTGCTCTCCGTGGTTGAATGGGCAGCCATTTTTCAATGCCCACACCATTGCCAGGAGTGCCTTCTTGCAGTCATTGAATTCTTCCTCCAGAGTGGACAAAGTTTTGCTCGCATACGAGATGACTTTGTTGACCTTGTCGTACTTTTGATACAATACCGCTCCTAGACAGGTATCTGAGTACCAAACAGTAGCCAAACAAGGACCCTGGGAAAGGCTTCTTTTCAGTTGTTTAACTACCTAAGCTTGTTCCGGACCCCACTCCCACTTGACGCTGGTCTTTAATACATGGACCATATGTCTAGTGACCTCTGCGTAGTAGTCAATGAACTTTTGACTACAATTAGTGAGTCCAAGATAGCTTCTTAATTCTCACAGCGTCGTAGGGTCGTTTTATGTCATTAAAGCTCCCACCTTCTTCGCCTGGGGATTAAGACCTTCCAGGGTGATCTTGTGCCCTTAGAAGTTCACTTGGGTCTTACACCATCGTGACTTCTGAAAGGACAGTTTTGCTCCGGCTTTCTGCAACTGGGTCAGAACATAGCAGATTTCTGCCATATGTTCCTCCACAGTTGAGCTCTTGATCAAAACATCATCTACATAGGCCAGGTTTCCCCTTTCACGCAAATCGAGCATGGCCCCATGTAGAAAGATGTTGAACTCATTACAGAAGTTTATGTATTCAAAGGGGGCTCGGAACCACGTGTTCTGCTGCCCGCCAAAGGTAAAGGCAAGCTTGTACTGGTCTTTTCTACTCACGGCTACTGTCCAGAAGCCATTAGTCAGGTCAATGGCGGTGTACAACTTTGACCCTTGGATCTGTGCCAGACCAAGATTGATGTAGGGAAGTGGTCATCTTGACATGTTGACACGTTTGTTTAACTCCCTCGGTTTGTTGAAGGTGGTGTGGATCAGACTAATTATCCCACAGGATTCTATGTTTTTAATAATCTCCATCAGTGACTCCATGGACACGAGAGTTAACCCATATTGTTTAACACATACTGGAGCCATCTTGGGTCAGTGGGTATGGTGGTTGAATGAATGGCTCTGCTTCCACAGTCGTATGACTCCACTGAAAAGATGTCTTGGAATTCCAGGAAGATCTGTTTCAGCTTTTGTCGTTGCTCCTCAATCTCACAGGCATCAGCAACATTGATCCTTTCTTCGACCATCTGCTTGAAACCTGGAAAGAACTTTGGTTTGGCAATTTCAGCAGTATCCTCCAGTTGGGTAGAGAGATCTCTTTTAATGGTGTTGACCTGGACAGAGGGTTCCAGGGATTCGAGGTTGTGGTCCTTGACTATGAATACTACCACATACCTCCTGATGTCGCAGGTCACCTCTTCCACAATGTAAGGGCAGGAAGAGTACACCAAGAAATTCCCCCCATGCCTGGTAAAAATCTTTTCTAGAGGAATACTGTTGCTGATGTTGAAACAGTCGTTTGGGATTGGCCCAATGATTTCATTACCTAAATCAATAGAAACATTTTGGGCATCAACCGCCATTCCATTTAACGTGTCTGTGCCCAAAGTAATACATTGAGGGTCGCTGTTATCCACCAATATTCAAATGGTTTTATGTTCTAGGTATACAAGAGGTGTCGGATTTAAAGACAAACCTTGATGTTGGAGATGGGAATACAAATGTATATAGGCGCCCTGATGTTGAGGTTCTGTCCTTGCTTAATTTGGAGGGGAATAGTGAATTGTCTCACCTGTCATGGGGTGGTAACCTCTTCTTGCACTTGAAATTCAAACACATAAGGCAGGAATTGAACTGATAGAATGCTTTTTCCGTGTTGTCAAACCCCATGTGGTCATCCCGCAGGTGTGACCAGGCTTTATTATTAATTTAGTCCAAATTGATTGCAAATCGGTTGAGAATGTCACTGTCTAAATAAAAGGTGGAAGGGACATCTCTCACAACGCAACAATTACGTCCTATGCTTTTGCTGCCAGTGGATATTTTTACCATACACCAGCTACACAGAAGATGTTTGGAATTTGGAGTTTCCAGACCTACTTCCCATTTGTCAATCAGTTTAATTGTGGGAATGGTCTGATCTTTTGGAGTTTTCCTGAATAATCCTTCACTGATGAAACTTCTTCCATTATTCAGGCATTCTCTGTCAAGCTTAAAAATAATTAATCACAAATTTAAAAATATAAGCAGTGTAAGTTTCAACAGGGGTTACATGAAAAATAAAGACTAGCGATGAGAAAATCAAAATGTCACAATAGTCGTCACAAATCTACCAGAAAACATTCATGATTCACAGTGATTATACAGCACAACAGAAAACAGATATACAATAAGGTTGTCTATATAGGCAGAGGGACTAAACTTACTTTGTTACTAATCATCCTTTTGTTATACACCCTCACGTATAGCACATAATGTTTACTAAGAAACCCAAACTAGGGTTATCTACAAAGATGCATGAAGTATATACTCAAACTTCAACAGTGGTCGACATATGTTTCGGCCCATGGACACCATACTACACTATCTCTAGTGTTGCCGGTGCATGATATATTATCAGGGCCTTCTTCAGGATGAGTTGATTTTTTCTAGGCAGAACAGGACTCCTAACCCCCCAAAAATTGTCACATAATCCTTTTCACACAAAAAAAAGAATATGTAAGAGCTTAGGCACACATCTAAAAACCTTTTAAAAAGGATTGTCTTGTGAACGTGGTAAGATAGGTCTGGAAAGATGATCCTATATATCGCACTGACCTGTATGACATCAGCTCAGGGACTTTGAGCTCATAGATGGCCGACTCATTAATGAACATCTGGTCTTCACCGGTACCGTTCGGTTGCCTGCATGCAAAGTGCAATTCAATTAATCCTAGGTATTCTATATTTTTTTTATCGTTTAGTTAATTAATGGTTTCAAAAAACCTCACTCACCTGTAGTCCTGTGAGCTTGCGCACATAATGTTGGGTTGTTTTCCAGGAATTTCATAACAGCAAAAATCATAGAGGGGTTCTCCCCAATTATAAACATACTCCACCAATCTTCCACCGGTAAACTTTTCAAATGTTTGCCAATGTCACTTAGATATCTAGTTCTTAAAGCTAGTAGGCCATTGCATTCTACAACTAGATGTTTCATCGATTCAATCAAAACTCTCCTTTTGCAAAATCTACAATACGATTCGAACTTCTCTTTCTGCCTCCGTACACTTAGTACCTCTCTGGTAGGCAGTAGATTTAGCCTTAGTCGCATAAATAGATCCCCAAAACGAGGACATGGGAACTTAGATAAACATATCGGCATCTGGTTAATAGATCTCCTTTTGTGAGCCAAATTCAATGATATTCTGTATGTACCTCTTTTTTCTTGTGTATTTATTCAGTCTTGTCTCAATATTCTTTTTATAACCTTCCCAGGATTTGTCATTAATACCTCCACAGACAAATCTAGACGGTTTAACCAATTTCTGAACTTCAGTTTCCAAGTGTCGAAAAGCCATTCACTGCCCTAGTTATCCCTGTTTCCTACTATCTCAAAAGGGGAGAGTTTGTCTAGGATAGTGCATTTGTGAAACAAGGCCAAGGATTTCCATAAGATGGCAGAATGGAGAGATTGCAAGCCTAGTTCATATCTAAACGGTGTTATCGGTAAGCTTTCTGGAAGATTGAGTACCCTTTTCCCAAAATCACCCTGAAGAAACTCCTAGGATTGCCACGACAGGTGCTTTACACCCTCCTGCCTGTCAGATATATCTGATGAGCATAAATTGAGCAATGGAGGTGCCAATGGGCATCCCTGCTTCAATCCCCGAAAGGTGTACTTTTTATTGAAAAAATATCCGCTCTAGAAAGTCTCACCCGAATCGCAGTTGATGTATGTAGTGACATTATTGCCTCAACCAAATCCGAGGAACACTTCCAAATTAGTCGTTTTCCCCAAAGCCTCTACCTGCTGACACTATCAAAGGCTTGCTGCAAATAAATGAACGCTAAGTAGATTTTAGTTATTGTCTTAATCGCTCTCAATTTGAGCAACTTCAGCAGGGAGAGGTTGAGATTTATGCCAACACCCTTTACAAAACCAGATTGTCTTTGATCTAAATGACCCGATTGAAACACCCAGGACATGAGTTGACGTAATAAGACTGATGGAAAGATATTTTCCAGGATGTCCAAAAGGGCGATTGCACAATTATTTCTAGGGTCTTCCCATTTGCCCTTCTTGAACACTAGAATGATCAATGCAGTCTTCCAGGAAGTAGGAACTTCCTTTGCCATTAATATCTGATTGAATAGTAAAACGCAAAAGTCTGCCCAATAATCAGGGTTTTGTTTTAGTATGTTATTTGTAAGACCATCATGTCTCAGCTCATGAGAAGAACATAATTTCTTTAATAATTATTCAATATCATCCTTTTTGAAATAAATCAATAATTTTCAACAAGCGTTGCTCTCTTATAGAGCTCCATTAAATACAGGCTGTGCAATAAAGGCTGTAAAATGAGAGGTACATCTGTCCTCCGAGACTGAGGTAGAGAGTGTTGCTGGTTGATTCATCTCATCATTGTTAAGTAATGACCAAAGGTTGCGTGTCTTGTACTTGCAAATAATTTTTAACATTTGGTCCGCGTCGACCTGTAGTCTCTGGGCTTTAGAGGATAATTGCCAGTTTGTATATTGTTGTTTCCTTTTTTTTCCTTAAAACTACTCTCATCCCCTCCTGCAACCGATTCAATTTTTATTAAGTTAGCTCAATACATTTATCTGGCATCTATCAACTCCTTATTATAGCAGTGTAGTCTTTACAATTCGAGCTTGGTGTTGCACTTGAAATTCCAGTAACACCTAAGAGTAGTCCACCCCCTTCTTCTTCAGGGTTAGGTGGTTTTAATATTTGGCTGTGATTGATGGAACTTCACTGGGATACATTCTCAATGTATTCCCTCCCTGGGTAGTCTGCACGGTTTCACTCATACCCAAATTGGGGCGTTCTTGTACTTCCCTCCAACTTATAGTTAAAAGATGATGATCGCTATTTTCCATAGGTGTTACATGGAGTTTGTCAATCAAATTCATCATATTCCAAGAAGTAAAGTAATAATCCAGGTGTGCTTCCTGGTCCCCTGGGCCCACGTAGCTCTACCCGGAATATCACCCTTCATTTGACCATTGAGCATAAAGAATCCCTGTTCTTTTAATTCACTAACCCATATTGCAACCTTTTCATGCATGGAGGATGTAGGAATCGCCTACCCCTGGTTGTCTACTCAGTTTATGTTAAGTTTGCCACAAATCGTTATGTAAGGATTGTTTAGACGAACATAAGAATCATCAATTAACGATGTTACACAATTGATAAAACATTCCTCTCCAATCCTTGCAGAGTATCAATATAGATTGAATATTACTATTGTCTTAACAATACTGCAAGTAGACCTCTCCCAGTACAAACATATAATTTGTAAAAATAGATTTGGATTTTGCACTTCAGTCACCATTAGCCCCTGACATGATTTTACCAATGTCACTTGACCATAATAAGGCCTACCCGCCAGACCTTTTTGGGCGGGATTTAAAAAGACCATAAAACCATCATCACATATTGGTTTGGCTCATATCTAGGTCTTTTGCAGGCATAGTATGTCAACACTTGAGGTCCAAGTCTTCCTCATTAAAGAGATGAACAAATCCTCTCGTGTTCCAAGTGCCCAATTGCAAGTGGCTACATTCCTGCTTCCTAGGATGTTACTTGCCACGGGATGGAGCAAAGTACCCAGCTAGCCACAACCAATCTTGGTTCTTGCCTTTAGATTCTCCTCTGATAATTTCCTCTGTCACTTTCCTCTCTTGTTTTGAAGAACAATCAAATGTCACCTTTATCAAAGATGACAATCTTTTTGAGGAAGTTGATCGTTGGTTGCTCACAAAGCTTGTAGTTATTTAGCTTCATATCACCTTCTTATCAGTCTCCAATGAGGATCTCTCTTTTTTAGATGTTGTTTTTGTTCAAGAGAGGCTTTGTCAGTGCCTCTTCACTTATTTCTAGACCCAATGGTAACAAGTCAGGCGTTGCTTCCAATAAAGTCCCTCTCACTAGCAGGAATTCAAATGTAAGATAACCCAATCTAAATGTATCTCATTAACAAATTGAACAATTTTGATGTCCTCCGATGCAATGTTTCGTAATTTAGGGGCACAATGCAAGAGCTTTAAATCATGTGCTCGATTTAGAATTAAACCATATTTGTAGGGTAATAATCTCGGTATTAGTACTGTAATTCCGGATGATGTTCTTACTTGATTATTTAAAGAGGGATTTTTCTTCGCACCCTCCAGCCGATCCAAAGCCCCTTTCAAGATGTTTGTACTTAAAAGATGGAATTTCCGCGTAAGGGCATGTCTCTTTTCTTCCACAGTTTGAAAGTGGACATTTGTCATTTCCAGAAAATTATTGGCTGCAACCTGTTTGGAGACCTCAAAGGAGATCTTTCGTTGTTATCATGGCGAGGGGAATCATTTAGAGGGTTTCCATGGTCAAAGCTATATAAGAGGTCCACTATCTTCCCTTGATCTATATTCTCCTCATCCTAGTGAGTCATAAAATTCAATAAAGTCGATATTCCTAGATCTTCAACTTGATGATTAACAGATCGCCTATTTGATTAAATTCTAGGTTGAACAATTTGACAATCTCTCTTGTCCATGGGGGGGTTTAAGTATAGTCACTCCACTATATCAGGAAAGCAGCGTAGAAAGACTGTCAGGACTCTGTGGACTGCAATAACTGCTCAACTCAGCTGCACAACTCTGCTGCGTGCTCCGTGCTATGAGGGAGTTTAAGTATAGTCACTCACTTATCTCAGGAAAACAGTGTAGAAAAACTGTCAGGACTCTGTGGACTGCAATGACTGCTCAACTCAGCTGCACAACTCCGAAAGTAACTTTTTTCAAACTCAACATGCTGGTATTTTTAGTCTTTATTTATTTATGTGTGTGTGAATACCTTTATTCAGCGTAAGCCATTTCAGTTACAAAAAGAGATGAAATACATTGAATGGATAAAACCACAATAGACATTACAAGATGTTAAATATTGGGTTCTAAAATCAGATTAAACAAAGTAATTCGATAATAAAATTGACATAATAGTCAATGCCAGTGCATGCTACGACACTAAAATGTTCAAGCTGCCTAAAATCCCCCTACATGTCCACGCTTTAACTAGGGTGAGCTTTGTACAATGAGCACGATCTTGGGCCATTAGGCAAAAGAACCTTATCTCTTCTTAGCCAGGCTCTGTGGGTAATTTTACAGACAAAATAGGCCACACTCAAGTCTGAGGACTGCTTACACAACTGTATAGCGTCCCCGAATGTGAGAACACAATGTAAACAGAACAGAGGTTTCAGATACGTAGCTCTAAGATCTTTAAAATTGTCACACAGTAATAAAAATTGAACCATTGTTGCCACACCTGTATCACAGAGTGGGCACACAGAATTTTCTGTCCCAGCCCAGTTTTTAGTAAGGTCACGCACTGGTAAAGTACCAAAGTGTAATCGCATATACAGTGCATGAGCATAAGGTGGATTAAGTATGTCCAGATCATTTTGAAAACCCTGGGTCTGTTTTAGATCCAGATACAATGGACCCATCTCAGGGCCCATGTAACTGTCACAGCCCTCATACCTCTGAAAGGCTTACTTCACCCTTGCTTTTGCACTGTTGTCCATTTGGCTAGGATTTTGTCAGGAAGTAGAAAGACCCAGCCGGGCTAGCCATCCTTGAACATGGGCCATCCATGCGATCTTTTGCCAGCCCCCCAGGGATAGCACATGATTCAGGGTCTAGCAGTATTTCTCTAAATGCTGGTTTCCCCACACCCTGACCCAATACATCACAGACCTAATTTCTATTTCCTCGTCTATCGGTGGGAGGTCACACTCCAATCGAGTTGTACTACTTGGTGTACTTTGAGGGAGCAGGAGAGTAGACTTCAGAACATTGTTTTTGGACTTTCTTATGATGATGAATCGGCATTGCCCCATATTTCGGCTCCATACAATGGCTGATGCCATAGCTTGGGCCTGGTAGAGGTTAAGTGCCAGTTCTACAGCCCCCCTGCCATGTCTAGCATGGAAGGCCTTGACCGCCCCCACTTGTTTTCTGAAGCACTATGTTTGCCTTGGTTACCTTGTTCACACAAAGCCCCCCACTTGAGCACCGGATCCCCAGGTAGTTGTACCAGTCCACCTCTAAGGTGCTGCCATTAATTTGCAAGTTTAACGGTTTTACCTTCGTCTTTTTGATGTGAAGACAATTGCCTTCGTTTTTATGGCGTTGATCTCTAACACCAACTTGTCACATTCATTTTGAAAAACAGCCAATGACTGCTCAAATGAGCTGCACAAGTCCACAACACACACCATGCTGTGAGGGGGTTTAAGTATAGTCACTCCCCTCTCTCAGGAAAAGAATGTAAAACGATTGTCAATACTCCAAGGACTGCAATGAATGCTCAACTCAGCTGCACAACTCTGCGGCACGCTCCGCACTGTGAGGGGGTTTAAGTATAGTCACTCCCGTCTGTCAGGAAAACAGTGTAGAAAGACTGTCAGGACTCTGTGGACTGCAATGATTGCTCAAATCACTTGCACAACTCCAAAAGTGCATTTTCAAAATCAACAGGCCATTTCTGACTTCTGCTGAATTGCATTCTGGCATTTGTAGTCTTTATTTATTTAATGTATTTATAAAGCATGATACAAAAGCCTGTGGGCATAAAGGCGCTAACACAGGACAAACAAACGCTCACACAACATAAGGGGAGTCATTCAGAGACCATAGTACTCATGTCAAGAAGCAGGTTAGCAGAAAAGCCTGGAGGAAAAGTCGGGAGGAGGAGCATTCCACAGTACAGGAGCTGCATGAGCCGGAAGGACCCATGAGCCATGCATGACAGTTTAGCGTGCGGGATTATCAACAAGCAAGTGTTATTAGAGCAGAGGGTTCTGCGAGCTGGAAGCCAAGTAAGATGTTTAGCCAAATAAACGGGACCTTGTCCATAAATGCATCGATGGCAGATGCAATGGACCCTAAACCGAATGCGCTTGCTCATAGGGAGCCAATGTATGGCTCTGATGCCAGCAGACACATGATCTGTTCTGAGAAGACCTTCTACAATGCACACTGTATTGTTCTGGATGATTTGGAACCGAGATAGGTACCAACTGGAAATGCCTGACAGGAAACTAGCACAATAATCGAGTCTAGATCCTATAATGCCGCATGCCACCCTGGCACAGTTGTTAACCTTCCGGAATGGCTGTACTTCAGCAAGCAGCTTCAGATGGTATGACGTGGCCGCCACCACGCTATTTGCCTGAGCCCTCATTGACAGGTTCTGATCCTGGGTAACACCCAGCATTTTTAGTTTGGGTTGCATTTTAATCAGACTCCCAGCCAAATCAAATTGCTCATATCCTTTCCCTAGTTTCTTAATTTGGGTACCAACCACCATGAGTTCGGTTTTGGCGTTATTTAGTGCTAGCTTCTTATTAACCAGCATCCATGTTTGGATCAGTCTGAAAGTGTTATTTAAAGATGTGGAGTCAACATCGTGGTCACCCGACAGTGGCACCAGGCACTGCGTGTTATCTATGTAGTTTGCACAAATAATGCCAGCAGCGTACAGTTAGTCAAATAGTCAAATAGGGGGTGTGTTAACATATATTAAGTAAAGTAGGGGACAGACCGGATCCCTGGGGCACCCCACATGAAATCAGGAACTCCTCTGAAAAAGCGTCTTGGACACAGACTTTGGCCTTTCGCTCAGATAGGACAGAGTGTACCCATTGCACTGCTTCCACTGAGAAGTGTGCTGTGCTACAGAGTCTCTCCACAAGGATGGTGTGATCAACAAGATCTAATGCTGTGGAAAGATCTAACGGAGCTAGAAGCACTGTGTCACCCTTATAAAAGATGTTTAAGATGTGAGATTTAAGATTTAAGAGGGTAGACTCTGTACTATGTGCCCGGCGGAAGCCGGATTGTTTATGTCCTAAGCTTTGAAATTGACATAAAAACTCTTATATTTGTTGTTGGGCTATTTTGTCCAGAATCTTGAGAAGAAAAGGGACGTTAGTGAGTGACCGATAGTTCCCAGGCACATTAGCAACCGAGGTTGATTTTTTTCTCAATGGGTATATCCAGGCCTTTTTAATTGAAGCTAGAACAGAACTTTACCTAATGGAGGCATTAATACATATGGTGATTACTAGGACCAATTGAGGACCACACTCCTTGACAGTCAGGGCTGGACAAATATCTCCCTTGCAGTTCGTAGGATTCAGCTGCCTAAGAAAGTTTGTGAGATGCTCATCGCTAATTTGTTGAAACTCATATTTGGGTGTTTCACACTGGTGCCACAATGAGAGGTAATCAGGAGATTGCCCTGTTCATGCTTGGTTTTAATAGACATGTCCATTTGAATATACAACAATTTATCACACATGGTGTCTTAGATGGTCTGACTCCACAGAACATACTTTGTGACCTGCGATGGAGTAGGACATGGGTCCTCCACCTCTTTAAGAATCCTAAACAATTCCTTTGAGCTTGATTCCGCACCCTCAATCCCGATGTTATAAAAGCATTGTTTGCAAAATGGCATTTGTATGTTTTTTTGTTGCTGCAGTGTATGTGTTTTTTGTCTGCAACGGCTTGTGTTTTTTGCCATTGCTTCATGGCTCTTACCTTTGCCATTTTCTAACTTTTGTATCTCAGGGCAGTACCAGTTTTTTTATTATGGTGGGGTTTAAGCAACCTAGTTTTTATTGGTGCTAGCATATTGACCGCCTTGTCAAGTGTGTTGCCAAAGGCCATCGCTAGTTCTTCAGAAGTATTCAAATAGTTAATATTGTCCAAAATGCAGGAAAGAAAAGGTGTCATTGCCATGGGTGATAGCTAACACAGGTTTCTATATGATGTCCAAGGAGAGGTGAACCTCTGAAGGCTATTTATAGACAAGTTCAGTGAAAGAACCCAGTCCAGGATTCTCCCTTTCTTGTTGGCCGAAGAATTCACATGTTGAGAAAAATCTGTCACCCATTGTCAGCTTTACACTTGAGACCTGCGAGTCTGCCACATCATTAAAACCCAAATTGAAATCGCCATAATGAGAATCCTAGAATTGGGCTTCCGGTTAGGTAAGATCAGATCATTTACATTCTGAAAAAAAGTCTGGCATGTTCTGAGGGGGTCTGTAGAGGAGTAAGATGTTCACTGTGGTAACAGAATTCATTACCAGTTTTGTCCATAGTATTTCGCACTCTGCAATTGTGATATTCTCTAGTTTCCTAATCTACAGGGAAGAGCGAAAAATAATAACCACACCACCCTCTTTACCCAGCAACTGGTCAGTCCTTAAGAGGCTAAAATCATCTGGAACAGCCAGTGTAAGAGCAGGGTCTGCTGCGTCATGCAGCCAGGTCTCAGTAATAGCACATACGTCTATTTAATGTGAGGTAATGTAATCTGGTACCTCAGAGGAATGTTTGATGAGGGATCTAGTGTTAAGCAACATTCATTTTAAGTCCTTAACAAGACCAGAGACCAGAGACAACCCTGTCATGCACATCCCCTGGGTTTGCTTGCTCCGCAATTTGAGTAGATTGGATATGGCCCATATTGGGCGATTGCTCCTACAACGGCTCCGTCATGCAGATTGGTACTACTTCGCGTCCTAAATTCTGCTGAGCAAGACCCCCAGCCAAAGAAGAATCATTGGCACCTTTCTGACCCGAACTCAAGCTCCCCAACTTCCCTCCTGCGCTTTTTCTAATGGGCAGCCGGTCTATGTCAGGACATGGGGTTGGGGGTCTAACCACAGATTGGGCCTCACACTGTAGTACGTCCTCTCGCTCTTTTTCATTCAAGGTGGAGGGAGTTTCCACAATTGAAAACATTTTGCCTACCATATTTCTATAAGGATTTATACATTTGTGCGATTACTTTTCTATGGTTTGTGTAATTTTCAAGTTATCGTTATAAAATAGAGCAATAAGAAAGCCAAATATGGGGGTGAGAGGCGAAAGGACGAGAGGGCAAGTGAATATTGACTATTTGCCTTGGATGTGCCAAGAGATGTGGCAGTCCTGCAGGCTGGAGGGGTTATTTTCACTGGTTCTGGCCCTCTGTTGATTCTTAGGGCAGGATACATGGGAGTGGACAGTGTCAGCCCCCTTTTTTCAAGTGGCAGACGCAACCCCTGTTGGGTGTTTTTAGAGGCCAGCATTAAAAAGAGTTTTCATGCTCAAGTGTTTTTCTACTAGGATTTCACCCCAGGTTATCATGTTTCCAGTGCAAACGCATACCCACAAGTGTTATTAAAGCACACGTCTCCTGTTTGGATTTTGTTTTCCTTGGAATATTGCATTATAAATTGTTGGGTTAAAAGGTGGGCACCTTTTATATCTGGCCAGCATAGTTATTGGAAATTCTCCTATCGCAGATAATTTATCATGCTTGATTAGTATTTTTGAAAGGCAACTGCTCATTTGTCTTGTGCACTTTCTTCTAAAAGGAAAGAACAATTGGAATTCAATTTGCATATTTCACTTTAAGATATGTTCATTTACTGTGCGTATATTAATGGGTGGCAGCTTTTGATTTTTGCTACGGGGCAGAGATTCCCACACTGAATGACGGGAGGGATCTGTACCTATCCCCAGCTCGAAACAACACATTTTACATTACATTTTGATGCAGGAATAGGAGGAAAGCCATATGTTTTACAGGAAGGTCTAATAACATCTCAACTACAGTCGCCTAACCTGCTGAGTTGTCTTTGTAGCATTTGGCTATAGGATCCACTGCTACTCTCGCACCCGCAAAACAGTTTTGGCCTGTCCATCTCCTCCTATGAAAGGTCAGGTGGTGCATTAATCAGGCCCCCTTCACATTTTGAAGTAAGCGGCACGTGCTAATTTTGCAAGAGGCATGCTAGCACGTCACCAAGCCTGAACCCAGCAGGTGAGGAGACATAAACTCTACCATAATCTATGATCTAAGGTCTACAATCAGTGAAAATGATATCTGAAGAATATGTAAACAACCAAAGGCAATTAAACATATGACATACCCAGTGAATGAAATAATCCTAGTATTAAGTGGGGTGCAATTAATACTGCTCTGCGGGAGTACTAGGATGAGTAGGGGCTAAACCGCCTACTCAGCCCTCACACTGCTACAGACCAACAGTGATTCCAATCATAAATGTGAAACAGGCACAGTAAAGAGGTATAGCTTGTTTTCCTTTTGTGGTACCGTGGGCAAAGGGCAGGCTATACTCTTAAGAGGTGTGTGAATGCGATGACAGTAGCAACCCAAACAGCAATGGTACAATATTGAATCAACAGTTAAGGTGAATAGGTTCAGTGCAAGAGAACCCTTGATTCAATTTGTGATGTCAGCAGTGTGCTTGGGGGCTTCACAGTTAAAGTGACATAGCTTCCAACATCCAAACACATTTCAGGTGTTTTGTTGCATTACATTGTCACATTAACTTCACTTCAACAAAAGTTTTTTTTTTACTGAATTTGAAGGGTTTTGTTGCACTGAACGTAGTCACCTTATTTGTCCTTTAACTCAACTTATTTCACTGAATGTCATGGGTTTTGTTATGCCTACATCCCACCACCTGCAATTCTGTCTTTTTTTCTGATAACGTAACTGATGACATATCCATTGTTATCAATATGTGTTCTTCAACTTTTGCAACATGGGGTTTATCAAGTGTTTAATCTTTATTGTTTTCCACTAGAAAGTAATGGATTACTAATGGTGTACTAGGACGAAGAAGAGGGTGATGGTAATGCAACAGATTACTAATATATGGGCCTCATTACACGGAATGCGGTAAGGGTTTACCGGTACCGGTAAGGGCACCGGTACCGGTAAACCCTTACCGCCTTACTACAAGGTCCCTTTGCGGGACCCGACCTTTACGGCTGGTGTAGACCAGCCGTTAAAGTTGGGACCCGCAAAGGGACCTTGGTGCTAATTATGGTACCGCAATATGCGGTACCGTAATTAGCTCCTTCCCCATTCCCAATCAGCCCTATGGGGCAAAAATGGGAATGGGGAAGGGCCATGGAGAAAGGGGGAATTACCGCCCCGCCAACCTTGGAATGGGGTGGTAATTCCCCTTTTTTCCATGGTGGTACCTGTATGGTACCGGCGGCAACCATGGTGCTAATAGCACCATGGTTTACTGCATTCCGTGTAATGAGGCCCAAAGTCTTGAGACAAGGAAGAGAGAAGTGGTGGCAAATGCAGACATACTGATGAGGTACTGGGATGAGGAATAGGACGGGGTGGGCAGTGGCAAACTTTGACGAGGAAGAATAACGTAGGAGCAGTGGGGACTGTGAGCTGGAAGAGTGAGGTGGGATATTGGAGGACTTTGATGTGGAATAGTGAGGTGGGAGTAGTGGAGGAGTGTGATGAAAAAGAGTGAGGGGGAGCAGTGAAGGACTGTGACGAGGAAGAGTGAGGTAGGAATAATGACATGGATTAGCATTGGAGTGCAGAGATGAGGAAGAGGGATGTGTGGGTAGTGACATGGATTACTATTGGAGTACTGGAGTAAATAAATAATACTGGAGCAAATAATATTTGTAAATATTACAGCTGATCACTAGCAGGGTCATAGGAAGCACAAATGTGTTTGGTTCCTACTTGTTTGACCGCAGAAGACCTTTTGTCGAATATGAATTTCAGTAAATGTTACCGTTCATTCCTTTATAACACTTCAACCACATTCATGTCAAATCCATGTACATAGTGGTTTTGTCCCAAAAATGCATAGCCTTAAATGTACATAAAGAGCTGAAGTTCTATTAATGCAGCATGAGCTATTTCGATGCACGGGCTATACTCTGCAACTTAAACTCCCAAAGCTGTTATTATAAAGTTCGGATGCAGTGCACAAATGTGTACACTTGGAAGAACGTATTTGATTTTACGGAAACGTTTAGCACCCTTCTTTCCAAATCTGATCTGATGCCCTACGCATTGCACAGTGATAAAGAGAATATGCCTTTGCTCAGTTGTGTATGTGCATGCTGGGTAAGATGGAACACATAATCAATTAATGATTTTAGCTCTGAACCAAATCAACTGGGTTCAATGATGCCTTGCATCATGCACAATCGAAATAAAGCCAACTGTGTCTGCATTCTCAAACAAACATAGATAATGCATTTCATCTGACTTTATTTAGTGTCTCTTGCATAGTGAAATGCCCTGCTACAAATATACACATGTACCAGGTTCAGCCACATATGCCTAGTTGCTTCCATCATATGACATATGCAGAGCAATATGCATACCTGTAGCCTGCACTTACCCAGGGTTGGAACTTTATATGCCCAAGTATGTCTCAAATGTTAGATAAACTTTAACATGATAAGGTATTCTTATCTCATGGCATACATTTCACACCTCACCACATGTCTGTGAACCACAAAATTCACTCAGGACACATAGCCACAGGAATAGATGTACTGCAATTCATGTTGCTTAATCAAGGTGCAGTCAATTCAAAGAAATACATGTACCAGAGTGCAACCTTTCTTGGTAGTACTGCAACTTGCAGATTTTCCCTATTCCATTATGTACTCTCTGTCATTCATGCAGATGACACACTGATCTATTTCAAGTATTGAACCTTTTCTACATCAGTACAGACACGTCCAGACAACCACATGTCCCAGAAAGAAAACTGAGTTGATTGGAGCAGGATCGCAAAGGGTTTCCCTTATTCCAAAATACATATTACTCATTCACTTGACCTCATGTGCCATTATGCACTCCACACAGTCATATGTGTCCCAATGCATTTGCTCACTCAGGAGAGACATGCCCACATGACTACATATTCTGCAAGGGTGTCTGTGAAATACAGACAATTGAATTATCTCCCCAGGCTTTCCATTGCTGTCATTAGACATGGAAACTGCCTCAATTCAAAGTGAGAAAGCAACTGTCGATTTCATTCATGATGTTTTTCTCACCAGCTACCATGAAAAGTAAAGGGTGCACCTATGAGATGCATGCAGTCGCCTGCTCCCCTAAGAGACAGTACCCTACAAATGGCATAGAGGTTCACAAGCAAGCACCAGGAACACCCCTTAGTACTGGCCTAGGGACTGGGTTATAACCAACTTTAAATGGGTTAACAGGAAATGCTGGAAGGCCATTGTGTCAAAAATGTTCCATTGTAAACAGCATATTTAGCTTTTCAACATAAATTAAAACCTTGGTTTATTCTTTCAAGAATATATTTATTTTAAATATAATATTCATATTGTATAACTGTAGGTAGAAGCCCATTGCAGAAGCCACAATGATTTGTATGTGCAAAGTTTTAAAATATGGAATACATCACTGTTTAAATTCGTAATAATTCAATTGTTTTCTAATGTAGACTTTGGGCAATGCTGCTTGGCGCTCCAGTGCAGTCCCTGACAAATGAATTTCTTATGTTTTAGCCCTACATACATGATTACATGGGGTTAAGGGGAAGTGTCCCAGGAGACTTGGTTTAGCCATTTGGAGTTGATAGATGAATGTATCCATTATTATGAAAATACATTAGGTTCACAGAACAAAGGGCCATCTGGACTAATATCCCTGAGTTAATGAGATGGCCCCACCCTTATGGTGTGCCCATTTCAAGTGAATACTCTTATAAAGAGATCGTTAAAATTCGACCTCGGCTGAATATATAGGAACTGATTCATGGAATATTTGCCCGGTTCAAAGTGACTTTGCACTGCTCAAAAATGACTTTGCACTGCCGATAAAAATCCTGGAACCGTGCAAAGTGTATTTTTGTGGGGGAAAATAATGTTGTACTGCAAACAGTCAGATTAGGATCAAGAGGTAATATTAAGGATAAGGGAAGAAATTGCACTCTGACGAGGGAGTGACGCATTCCATGGCGCTTAGCAAACAGGGCAACTCGGGCCCATTGCCGGTGATACACCATGGCACATCCTTCCATGTCACCTGCGTGGCTCGATCCAGCAATTTGTGCAGCACCGGCAGTCTGCCCTCACAGTGTTCCTTGATACAGGCAAACCACAACTCCCAGGAGCAAGTGCAGTACATCATGTAATATGGATGCATGCACAGTGTGGCTCTCAACACAGAAGGAGTCGCATAAAAAGAGCTGGTGATGATGAGCCTGTGCTCCTCAACTGTCTCTCTGCATTGGGTGGTGCACTTGTTATCGGCTATTCTGCTTTTCCTGTATTCCTGACTTCAGCTTTGCTTACAATAGATTGTCTCGTTTTCTCATTTTGTCTTGAAGCTGCCTGATTACCCTACAGACCGTTTTCTGTGTTTGGAACTGCCGTTGTATTTTCCCGGTCTGCTCTGTTGCATTGGACCTCTGAATAAACTGGATATCAACCTTCTTTTTCTTCTTATTGGATTACCTTTGGATTACCCTTGAACTGTGGCTCTGATCTTTTGTCGTTGGATCTGTTCACCTGGCCTTCTTCACGACTTTTCTTCCTTTTCCACTAGTGTCCGTCCTTGTGCCACCCGGGTCAGTTCCCTTGCGTTCCATCTTGAGACTTTGGTGTCCGCTGGCATCTAAGTCGGGAGGGCACCTCTGGCCTATGGACATTTAACATCTGGTAAGAACGCACATAGGTCCAACAGTCTCTAACATCCTGAATCATGTAGGAGTGGTACAAGAGGAAGTTGGTAGTTTCTGGTTCTCATCGAGTCTACCTATATCCATAACTGTGTCTTTGTTCTCTTTCCCCTGTAGCACCTACTGGTTATTTGTGTGTTCCTGCCTTTTCACCTGAGCCTGTGCCCCACAGTTACATTCAGGTTCTGTGGGCAGCGATCTCAAGAGGAAATTCTCCCCACATTGGAGGCCGCTGCTCTCCATGTTTCTCAACATGGCGCAGCAGCAAATGCAGAGGCATCCTAGGTCCCTACAGATAAATGGTGACTATGGTGGAGGACTGTAACAAAAGGGAAGGACTTTGATGAAGGATAGGAACTGTGAGGACACACTGTGCAAGGAAGAAGGACTGGGATGACGGAGGAGGATTGTGATAATAAACTGACAACTGTGTATAGGAATGTGATGAAGTAAGAGGACTGTGATGACATAGAAGTACTATGATAGAGGAGTGAAATGATGAAGAACGGCTGCCACAAATGATAGTGAGTGTGAAGAAGCACTGTGACAAAAGATGAGCACTTCTATGGAAGATGAGGATTATGATCGAGGTGAGATCTAGGACAAAGGAGAATGACTCTAATGTAGAAGTACTGACAAATGAGAAGGACTGAAGATGGGCCTTAATTCAGTGGAAGTTCTGTGCAGAAGAGGACTATGATGAAAAACATTCAGTGAGAATTGATGGTGATGATGGAGAAGGACTCTGATGGATGAGAAGGATTGTAACAAAGGAGAAGGACAATGATGATGGACTTAAACAAGGAGGCAGACCATGGGAGAGGACTTTAATAAGGGAGAAGGACTGTTATGAAGGTCTGCAATGATGGAGAAAGACTGACAAAGGACTGGGATGAAGAAGAAAGACTTGCAGTTTAGAAAGACTGTTGATGCACTGTAATGAAGGAGAAGGACTATGAAGGAGTACAGTGATTAAAGATAAGCACTTATGTAAGACTATAATGAGGAGGGCTGTGATGAAGTAGAGGGGCTGTGACAAGGACAAAAATGAGGGAGAAGGACTGTTATACTGGACTGTTACAAAGGGGAAGGAATGTGACCAATGTTGAAGGACTTCAATGGAGTACTGTGACAAAGGAGACAGACTGTGATGGAAGATAGGAACTGTGAGAAAAAACTGTATATTTGAAAGTGACAGTGAGGCAGGAGGAAAACTTATGAAGGACTGACAAATGACAAGGAATGTCATTAAGTATCAATACTATGACAGGACTGCGATGATGGATGAGCACTGTTACAAAAGACACGAATTGTGATAAAACACTGACACAAGGAGAGTGAATGTGATGGAAGTTAAGGATTCTAATGGAGTTGGCCTCTATGACAAAGGAGAAAGACTACAATGAAGAAGAAGACGGACTGACAGAGGAGAAGGACTGCAGTAAAGAGGGACTGTGATGCAGGAGAGGCACTATGAGAAGAAAGGACTGTGATAAATGAGAAGTTCTGTTTAAAATGATGGTGATGAGGAAGAAGGATTCTGATGAACGAAAAGGATTGTGACAGGAGAGAGGACTAAAATAAAGGAGGAGGACTCTGTAACAGGGCTGTAATGAAGGAGAAGAGCAGTGATTAAGGTCTCAAGAATGGAGAATGACTGACAAAGGACTGGGATGAAGAAAAAAGGCGCACAATTTGGAAAGATTGTGAGGAAGGGGTCAAGCTGTGGCAAAGGACTTTGATGGAGATGCCCTGTGAAAAGGTAGAAGGACTATTATGAAGGAGGACAGTGAGTAAAGATAAGCTCTGTGAAGAAGGACTGTGATGGAGTGGAAGGGTTTTGACAAAGACCAATGATGAAGAAGAGTGACTGTGAAAGTGGACTGTGATAAAGTAAAAAGAATATCACAAAAGAGAGACGCTGATGAAAGACTGTGACAGAAAATGGGAACAATGATAAAGGATTATCATGGGCTGATGTCTAGGACAAAGAAGGACTCTGATGAAAAAAAGGACAGATGTAGGAAAATGACTGTAAATGGGCTATAATGAAGGAGAATGACAGTGAACATAGGAAGGATGTTGACAAAAGAGAAGTGCTTTGACAAAAACCTACGACAGAGGATGAGGATTGTGAAGAAGGCCTGTAATGAAGGAGGCGGGCTATGATGAAGGACTGCAATGAAGGGGAAGGACAGACAAGGAACTTGGACAAAGGAGAAATACTCAAAAAGTAGAAAGAGTGTGATGAAATAAGAGGGCTATGGGGAAGTAGAAAAGTCATGACAAGGGAGGTGATGGTGATGCCAGTGAAAAGTTAGAAGGATTGTTATGAAGGAGAAGGACTGTGGTGAAGGAGGACAGTAATTAAAGATAAGCACTGTGAAGAAGGACAGTGATGAAGGAGCAGGCGTGTGGCAGAACACTATAATGGGCAAACTCTTTGATGAAGAGCAATGTCAAAGTAGAAGAACTGTGATGAAGGAAGGTGAGAACGTAGACGGTACAAATTAAGACTGTAGTGAAATTGGCTTGTGAGGAAAGGAATGGGCTGTGAGGTAGGAGCATGGACACCAGGAAGAGACTAGAGAAGTAAAATAATGTGTATCTGTTCTCCCAGTACGAAACCCCATTTACAAATACATACCGTCACAAAGTACTCTTTGCCAACTTTCACCCAAAACTAAAAAGAGATACACACAGTTGTGGGTTTTGGTGTAAACATCCAGGATAAACAATCTTTTACCTTTCTCGATAAGTCATTGTGGTAGGAATAACTGACGACTGAAATGTAAGAGTGGTGTTTGCCTGAACATACTTTATGCTTTTAATGACAAAAGAAAGATTATTTTTCGTATATCTGAATTACTGCTAGTGAAAGATTTCTCATCACTAGAACTCTTTGTATGTAATTGGAGTCACACTGCTTACTTTAATGGGGATGCATGAGTCTGCCTCACAGTGCTCTTGAGCATGTACTTTGTTATTCTGGAAAATCAGAAAGCATTTGAAATAATTCCAGATGGTTATTTCTAGAATGGACCTTTCATTTGGGAAACACAGGTACTGCACCTGCCACCCTACTTTAATGTAATGGTCCTGTCCTTTGTTGCATGTTCATTGGACATACCAGTACAATAGAAATATAAAATCAATCAGAATGAATCATACAATCTAGCTAGTGGAGAGTAGTTTGTCTCCCATATTTAGGCCATCTTTATTTATTGTTGTTTAAATATGTAGTTTTATGGAGTCCTAGTAAGGTTCAATCTATGTTGTGTGAGCAGAGCACTAACATTCTTTAAAATGACATGCATTGCCTGGTTTCATTATGGCCACATTTTCAGTATGTCCTGCCCTGAAGAGAAGCCCAAGGCTTAATATAGCAAAGGGATACCATGCGCGTCACAAGATGTGCCTGGCCTACATAGTAATGCAGGGTCAGTAACATTATTACATAGTATGTGAAGGTGTGTATTGGGAAAGTGATAATGAATCGGGGGTGAGTTTAAAGAAAGAGCGATTTGTGGGCTATGTGTTAGGGTTGTTCTTGTTGGAAGAAGGGGATCTCAGAACCTTCCCAAAGGCCTGGACAGTGAGGTTGTGTGTTAGACACACGAGGAAATAATTTCATAGGTGAAGGACATAAAAGGCGAAGGCAAGACTCTCACAATTCCCAATGGGAGCCTTTGGGCTACCTATTTTTATGGTGTCCCTTGACAGTTTCTGATCGATCAGAAGAGTTTTTTTAAGCCATGTGTATGCATGGCTCTATAACCAAATCATAGCATCACACACAAATTCAGGCCCGGCGAGGCATCAACCAAAGGTGCATGACTGTATGAGAGATGCAGTAACCTTTTTGTTAATTAGAAATCGGGTGTTCTGTATGACAGGATAATGTAGCAATTCTAGCCTAGATATGTTTATGTATGGATGATAGTTTTACTTTGCACATTTGTTTTTGCTCTATGAAATTGAGGTTACCTTTGAAGGTTTTAGACGTTTTTCAACTCAGCGAATTGATATTTGGTTTGAGTGTGAGGGTAAAGTCCTCCGGGAGAAGTTTGGCCATTCATTTGCTGATTTGGGGCTAAAGCTTCCCTATATATAGCATATATTTCTTCAGCCTTGATGGGGTAAATGGAAGGCACACTGCGACCATATATGTTTGAATGTTCTTCTCGCAGGTTATGAGTCATTGGAAGCCTTTGGGAGATGACACTTTTTGGGCAAACGCTGCATCATTGGGGGATGTGTGCTGAGAGGCAGTCGGTGGGATCTACACATGTGCCATCTATTTATTTTAAAATATAATATAGCCGAGACCAGGCAATGTAAAAATCTGATAAATTACATGAGAAAAATAAAAACAGAACTGGCAGGCCTAAAAAAACAATGGGAACATAAATTAGTCTGTAACTACAGGGAAAATGCAATTAAAATACATTACACATTCTGGAAAGGTTTGAGAGGGTAGTATGAGGCTGATGGAAAAGAGAGGTAGTAAAAAAACACTTTAGAGCTTTCCAGGTAGGACAAAAGGAGGAATGTAATAAACATGGACTAGAAGTGGATTCCACATTTAAGAGGAAACTGCTGAGAAAGTATTTTTGTAAAATTTAGTGCACCAGAAGATTAGGATTTCCAGACTGAGAATATTGAGTCTAGCCAAAGCTCCTATGCACTGGAGACCTTGAGTTTTTCCGCTAAAGGCATGGAATCCCTCAGAGCAAGCACCTCCAAGGTGAGGCAGTAATGCCTAAACTTACTGCTATAGCAAAAGGGGAACTGGTGTAGCTTAAAGGCAATAGGAGCGATGTGCTCAAAATTACGAGACCCAAAGATATGACAAGTCGCAAAAGGAATATCCAACAGAACAACCTCCTCACCACCCTGTCTTTTAGATGTTTTGTGTTTAGCTGAATCAGAGGAAATGTGTGACAGGCCCACCCACCCCAAGGCATTGAAGAAATAATATTGAGTGGGCTCTTGAGTAACATTAGGAATTAGGGGTGGGATTTGGGAAACCCAAGTATCGCATTTCCCATTGAATTTTCCAAATGATACTTTCGAATACTGGATATAACTTGTGAGCTACATTGCCCAAGCTGTGTGTTGAGAGCTTCAAGGTTGTTGTGCAATGAGCAAATCGGGAGCGATATGACATTTTTTAAAAAGTTGATAAGAAGTTGATATTGAGCAGCATTGTGTTCACTTTGGTCATGCAGAAGTAGTGGATATTAGAAGATGTATCAAAGCAATACAAGGTTGAAATAATACAGTGTTGGATAAATATCCTTGCAGTACACATGTGACGAGATATATTTGCCATATGAAATAGCTCCAAGACAATATTGATCACAGATGTGAAATGATCATTCAGATATTTCTGGATTAAACCTCACACTCTAGCTGCCAGGGAGTAGGATTTGAAGTTACAATGATTTTGAAAATATGCATAAAATCAACTACCAAGTAAAGGAAACGGCAAACACCTGTCTTGTTTAAATTGCAAGTTGTGATTAATGTTGTGTTGAGACGTATGTGGCTTTTCACCCAATTACAGCCATGAAGCCGTACGATCTTCTTTCAAGATGGATTGCCGACAGGCTGAATGCAGTTGTTGTGTCTGTTGAGTAAGTTGTTTAGTGTTCATTAGTCTTCACATATTGTCTTTGCTATTTGTAGTGTACTCATGTTTAACCCGTGTTTTCCATGCACCTTTTTAAACATGTCGCTCATACAGTTTTCTCCATCTACAAAAAAACACTCAGAAATTGGTATTTGTCTCTATTATATATATATTTTTCATTTAAAATACTTGCAATATTGTTGCAGTAGAAACATCCACTAACGGATGTACATCCGTTGGTGGATGTTTCTAGGACCCCTACTGCACAATATTGCAAGAATGTTAAATGAAAAAAGAAGTTTGTTTCCCCTGAAGAAAGTTCAGCCACTCTTGGCATCAAGAACTGAAACATACTATATGTCTGGAATATATGTTTTGTTTGTGACACATTTGTTTTATGATGTTGTGATATGCTGCTATTTTTGTGTCTTATGTATGTTCAAACTGAGTTTTTATGAACATTGAGTGATGTATTTTACATAATGTATTGTTGAGCGAATTTAGGGTCTTGTCCAATTTCTTTCAAAAAGATGTTTTTGGTTATAATAAATTATAAATGTAAATTTGTTTGAGTGTACACTACCTATTTTTTCAAGATATGAGTACGGGTAGACCAGGTAGTGAGGTGGTTTTGTTTCCAGTATTACACACGCAAGGTGTGCATTTTGTTGTCCTATCTCTTTGTTTATGTAGTGGTCAGCATGCTAACAAAACATCGCCTCAATGCGTACACAAGAAACAGATCATCGGTTTTCACCATCTCTTGTGTGCTTATTTCTAGGAAGTAAAGACATTTTACAATGTGATATGAATCAGTTCTTTTTAAATGTTTACAATGTTTATTTATAATGAATTCTTTTAGTATATAGTGGTCGTAATGAGAACATTGCACCTCTCAAACTGAGCAAAGCACATTATCCATACCTATACCAACTATATCAGTTATTTTATAATAGAAACATATTGGGCCTCATTAGGAGTAGGGCATTAAGGGATACCGGGCACTGTTAAGGATACTGGTGCCGGTAATCCCTTACCGCCCTACTACGAGTTCCCTTAGCGGGTCCCTCCTTCAACGGCTGGTTTTACCAGGCGTTATGGACGGGACCCGCTAGGGGACTTCAGAGCTAATAACGGTACCGCAAATTGCTGTACCGTTATTAGCTACTTCCCCATTCCCATTGAGCCCTATGGGGGCTCAAATGGGAATGGGGAATGTTTTTTTCAATGGGGACTTACCGGTCCTGCAAAGGTCGGATTACACCGGTAAGTCCCCATTGAACGAGACTGGTGACGGTACCGTTATTGGAGGCAGCCATGGCGCAAATAGTGCCATGACTACCTCCAATCTCAGAGTGAGGCCCATAATGTCTTGGTGACAGGTCTAGGACACTCATGCTTTACTCTTTTGAAATATACATATGTGAAATGTGAAGGGCACAAATCGTAGCAATGAGGAGTTGTGGCTGCTTTGCATATAATTGTAATTGAAATTGTTTTGTAATTGTAATTGTTTATTTGTAGAGTGCCTGTACAGAAGTGAAGCGCTTCAAGGCAGGTAGGGAACAAGGGGATATCATCATCACGCTTAGGCCTTGAGGATTCAGAATGATCTAACAGCAATAACTAGCATAGTAGGCCTGGGCATTTCTACTAGTATAAGTGTGTGACAAAGAATGCGGAAAAAAAGGCGGGCGATTGGTAGAGGACATACAAGACAAAAAAGGTTGGTCATCAATGCACCTAGGCATACAGGAATAACCAGTTAGGGAGAGGAGAAAGAGGAGGTCAGGTCAGACAAACATGCTAAGCCTAGTACATTCAAGGTCATGCAAGTGCGCAGACAGTATGTGTGCTAGGGGGGGACGGGTACGCCAAGTCCCGCAGGGGCCAGTGTTAAGTGCAGAGTAGGTGCCACTCTCATGGAGCATAGTCCATGTGCAGTAATTCAAGGCAGAGTGCGGAGGCCCAGAGGCAAGTGCAGGAATGACGGTGGAGCCTGAGACCTGTGAGGCTCTGGAGGTGCACCAGGTGACTAGTCAGCTACTAAGCCTCTAGGGAAGAGAACAAGGGAGGGAACTAGGAGAGAAGAGAAGGAGGTTAGCAAGGGAGAGGGAGAGTGGAAGAGAAGAGGAATATCTTGAGGAGTTTCCAGAACTTAAGGAGGTCCGGCTCAAGATGGAGAGAGGCAGGTAGGCTGTTCCAGAGGAAGGCACCTGCCGAGGATCAGGATTTACCCTCAAATCTCCGTTTGGAAAAACTACTCACCAGCAGAGAGTTGGAGGAGGCTGATCGGAGTACTCTAGATGGAGCGTATTTTTGAAGAGTGCATTGTTGGTAGTGGGGGCCCCATTGCCAGAAACCTTGTGGACTATGCAGAGGGACTTGTACTTGATCCTTGCAGCCACAAGGAGCCATTGGAGGTATTTCAGCGCCGGAGAGATGCAGTCCCTGTGCTTGAGGCCAAGGATAAGTCTTGCAGTTCTTTTCTGGATAAGTTGAAGAGGTCAGAGAGTAGAAGTAGGAAGATTGATAAAGAGACTGTAACAGTAGTCCAGTCTGGAGAGAACCAAAGCTCTGGAGACAGTGAGCCTCTGGGGGAAGGTGAAAAAAGGTAGAATACCTCTGAGGAGGTGCAGCTGGTAGTGGGACTTTCTGGACATGTCCGAGATGTGAGAAGAGAAGGAGAGAGTAGAGTCAAAGATGACCCCCAGATGTTTTGCTTCACTAGTAGGTGAGGGTGCAGGACTAAGGGTGGTCTGCAAGAGTGAAAGTGGGAAAACGGGAGCACAGGTCCCAATTAATTACTGTCATTAAGTCAGAGATAATTAGTAGCACGCCAGGACTGAATTTCTGACACAGTCCGGGATGAGTGATGAGGAGGAAGAGGCTGAGGGTAGCCTGAAGGAGATCTGTGTGTCATCCGCAAAACTGAAAGTTGAAGGTGAAGGCAGAGATCATGTGGATCAAAGAGGCCATGAAGACATTGAAAACCAGGGGCAGACAGTCTGGGAGGAGAGAGGAGGAGACAGTCCGGAGGAGACAGTCTAAAATAAAAGGATTGTTGAGAACATAGGAATGGACACTGTTTCAATCAAAAGTGGGTTTTTTTCAATAACGTTACAACTGTACGGAAAGGTCTGATGTAAGAATGACCTTCAACTCTTATGACATTGTTTTCTGATTCGAGACAGGAATTTCAATTTACCAAAATGCTAGTGGTAGTGATTTTGGCATAACCTTCTCAAAGACATCACAGGAAGTACCCTCAAAGGTTTTTTGGACACAGATGAAATCACAGGAAGTGACATCATGGATTCCAAAGATCTACTACAAGGGAACACTCATACAACACATGTTGCTGCAATATCCAACAAAATGTTGTTTAGTTACTAATCATAGATTAAATAGTGTGTTTTCTTGATATACAATGGGCACACATATTATATGCCATAGCCACACCCATTAGAACCAATACAGGCCACTAGCTTACATTCAGAAGCCAGTACAGTCAGATATAGAACTTTGCTGACATTTTGTGCAAGTTATAGCCTCACACACCATGTATATCCAACATATGCTAACTACAACTTCAAAAGCACAGGTACTAGCATGAAATTTAAATGGAGTCCCAGTGTACTCATACTGTCATATTATGCCCTGGAAAGTATTGTTCACTTTCTCGTGACTCAGAGAAGACAGATTAAAAATAAACTAGAACAAACAAACATCTAAAGCAACTTCTACAGAGGTCAATCTTCCTGTTCTTGTTCAACATCTTTTTTTTGTATTAAATTGTTGGTTGAAACAAATTCAACCTTTAATTAGCATACAAATATACAAAAATAATAAAAGAATACATCAAAACACTTCATTCAAAAACATCCGAAATCTTTAAAAAACAGTGAATAATCATAACAATATTCTTAGAAAAAATGATATAATTCTCAAGTACACAAAATATCTAAATCCAGTGCTCTTATAAAACCTGTACTAGCAACCATTGAAGAAGTTGTGCGGTATGCAATTAGAAGGGACCATATAACAGAATTTCCTTCAGCCCATTTCACTTACTGGAATTCATAATATTTCCTAAAATATATGGCATGTAGATGAGAAAGGGCCCTACATTCAAGGACCCAATGTCGGAGTGTGTCCATACCATTTGTGCAAAATCTGCAGCTAGCTTTATCCAAAGGAATCAAACCAAATCGGACAAGAAGTCTCTTAGTCCGTATTGTGTTCCATCGAAAACGTAGGAAGCTCAACAGAGTACCTCTATCCAGGTAAATGCTGATAAAAGGTGCTAACGTACCCAGAACTTTATGTTCACCATGGAAATGTTGAAGGGAACTATAAGGTTGCAGGGATTCCTGTGTTTTAATCCAGTCCCAACGAAACAGTTTAGATTTTACTTTCATGGGGTTGTTCCACAGTTCCTTGGCTGTGCTTCCTTTGTCATCCAAAATACCTCCATACAATTTATAGATTTCCTTCAAGTGCACCACTGCATGATTTATATAGATCTTATTTAGATCCACAAATAGGGAGTTCCCAGATGGACAAAGAAGATTTCTTGCTAATGAGAGAATCTACTAGCATGCTCTTGTCTTAAGGGAAACAATCCCTAACTCGTACCTTATTAGTGCCAATGGAAGAGACATTGGAGCTAACAGTATTCTTTTCCATAATTTTCCTTCCAACAAGGTGAATAGCTCCAAGATCCTCGTTGGGTACACCTCTACATTCGGGACTACTTTTACTTTGTAATAACGAACTGCTGTCAATTGGTTTGCCAAAGTAGAGGCTGTGGACTTAAACCAGGAGGATATACTAGAAATACTTGGGCCAGCATTCACCATGAATCCCAGATATGTTAGGGAGTTGACCTTCTGGATTTCTATTTTATCAATGTACCACATATTTTTAAATCGTGTCCTAAATTTTGTTAACTGAATGAATTTGGTCTTTCCGGGGATAACTATCAAAGAAAGGACTTTCACATATTTAACAAATGCATCAATTAGCCTCTGTAAGCCAACTGTGGTAATGTCGAACAAATGAAAATTGTCCATGTAAGCCAGCCATTTCATTCTACACACTAATAATTTGGAAGAGTCTAAGCCTGCAGATGACATATGTTCTCCAACATCTGCTAGATACATGTTAAAGAGCAAGGGTGCTAACAAACAACCTTGCCGTACACCCCTGTCCACTGGAATACTTTCAGAAAGGGCCCTTGAATTATTCAGATGTACCCTTAAAGAAGTGTCTGAGTAAAAAGCCATTATCAGTCATAGTAAACCCCTCGGTATTCCTCATGATGCTAGTTTGAGCCAGAGCAAGCCCCTATCGACCGCATCGAAGGCAGCAGTAAGGTCAAGGGATGCCACGTACACTCTCTCATATATACCATTCCATGCAAGGGACTGGAGACAGTTCACTACAATTCCATTAAGGGAGGTGCCCATATTGCGCCTAAAACCAGTCTGCCACTTCTCAAGTTTCCCCGATACCGCCAGCCACGACTCCAGATGCGAACGCAAGATAAATGAAAAGATCTTACTATCCGTATCTAGAATCACGATTGGGCAGTAATTCGGAGGATTGGACTTGTCGCCCATTTTAAAAATGGGGACCACGTACACAATTGACCAAGACGAAGGATACTCACCCCTCTTTACAATCTTCTGAAAAAGAGAAGAGAACCTCTGTCCATACATGGGGATCCCCCCGAATAGAAGATTTGAGAATCCATTCAGCCCTGCAGCAGGAGAGGTACTAATCTTGTGCCAGCATTCCCAAACTCTTTCTTTGCTAAAATCGTCAATGTTTACGTCATTGTGATTTATCACACAATTCAAGTACTTCACATTGACCCAAAGGTTCCCCTGCAAAGACTCTCAAAAAATGGGAAACCCACACTGCCTCGTCGACTCCATTCAACTGAAACTCTGGTTAGATGTTGTCAACCACATTTATTATCTGCCAGAAAGTTCTAGCATCTGTATCCTTAAGACAACAGAGCATCATCTCTGCATCTTCCTGCATATGCTTGTTTTAGTCTGTTAGAGCCAGTTGTTATAAAGTTGCTGTACCCTTCAAATCCCTTCTGCCTTGTCCAACTCGGAGATGAAAGGTGCTTTTTTGTAATGTCTGATCGTTTGCCTCATTGTTTATGGGCCACTACATCCTCATTATATGCATGCATATGATTGGTATGGGTATCTCCCAGATGTCCACTCTTCATATGTCCACCCTCTGTTAACAATGATGTGATTTATTTCCTTTGCCGTTATAAAAATGTGATATCTCCATATATCTCAACATCTACATTTGGCCACTAACAACCAGTCATCAAGTCACACAAAGAACATCTCCAAATGTTTGCAGATGACACCTTGATTCATTTTAGAGTTGATGGTGAGTCAGGGATTTTAAGGAACACATCTCAATGTGTGGAATAGCTCCCACAATTGCATGGGAAAAGCTGACTAACCCTTTAAGTGCCAAGGACGAGTATACGCGTCCTTTTTACATAGACTTCAATAATAGCCTTGCACTTTAACGTCAGTGCTGTTGCTAGCCTGCAATGTCATTCATATCACTCCGTTCACGTGAATGTTGTTTTAATAGAGTGGCCCCGCCCCACAATGCTATGAACAATGTACAGAACTTGGGCATTATGCAACACTGTAATCTTAACTTCATACCTTAAAGAAAATATTCTCGAAACATAATAGAACATGTTGTTCATTTTTCATAGAAATTGAAAATTTGCATTTCTGTCATGCAACCAATTCCGCCTGCTGTTATTAAAAGGTCTCAAGGGGTCTGATAATTGTACAGTTCTTTACAAAAAATAGCCTTTCCAGTAAACAGAGATGTTTTCCTGTACAACCCCCTGCAACCTTTTGACCTAAGTAGGCAACTATAGTTCACTGGTTGGAAAGGGGTTGTTTATATGCAGTTTATTTCCATCAACTACCTGTGAGGGCATCCCTAAAGATTTTCGGGTCGGGCCCAATGTCTGGTTGGGCAGCAGCCTTGGGTCTGTGATCTTTGGAACTTTCATCCTGAAAGCCACCCTATCCTGGAGGTGCCTTCAGGGTCACTCACCTCTCCCTACTATAGGGCTGACCCTTTAAGTGTTGATGGACCTATCAGTTCTGCTCTTTAGGACACTGCCTCTTACATTGCTGGTTAAAAGAGTTTCTTTCCACTCTTCAGTGATGTTAGGTGGTCTAAGGAGACTTAGACAGTATATCATCAGAGCACCACAGTATTCCCCCTTTTTCTGAGTGCCAGCTTTTTAATCTACAGCGCACCCTACACTTTGGTTCTCAAACTACCTTCACCCATTCGCACAGTCTGTTCTGGACCAGGTCATATCTGGTCTTCTGGTTTTCTAGCCCCAAATTATTATTCTGAAGTTTACCCCATGAAAAAAATGTCAGCTGTGTGGCTATCCCATGAAATGTCACTGTACACCACGCTCAGAGCAAACCTTGGCACTTTTAGATTATCATAGTGGTCACTAGCACATTATAAAATAAATGCATATATTTAGGAAAAACACCTCTTGAAATAAAATAAAATAAAGAACACCCCTGGCATTGACTTTTTTCTATAGTGATATTTTACCTCTCCTCCACTTTACTTTACTCATTTGAGACAATCTAAGAATGTAGGTAAAGGGAATATAAACAACTTAACAGTATGTCCTTCCTTTCGTTGTTTCTGTAAATGCCTGCCTACTCATCCCTCACCATGTTGAAATGGGCAGCTTCAGGGCATTGTGACAGTAAGACCGTGCTCACTTGGCATTGCACACTGACTTCGCAGTTTACAGGGCTTTGCACCTTGAAATTAAAAGTTTAGCCTTTGCGGCTGGGTTGGTTGCAAATGTTGCATTTGGTGGTGTGGAGGCGTATGTGTGTGTGGGTGTTGGGGTATTTAAACCTCTGTCTCTGTCCTCTCCCTGCCAAAAACTCCGAAGGCTGCATTCTTCTCCTGGCTGCCTCAAGAAACACGTGAAGGAAAGGCATGTTTGGAAATATACTGACTGTATGTACCTAAATGCACTTCCTGATGCTGCTCAAAGAACTGCCTATTCTGGGAATTTTTGTTGGTGTAAATGAATGTAGACTTCCTCAGGTTTTATTGTAATCAGTCCGAGTCTTTCAAATGGTTTGGGAAGGATTTACCTGTCTAGGTACTGCCCAACTCCTCATATGTTTTACTGATGAGGAGGAAATAACCAGGTCAGGAACCCTCATTTTTGATCCGTATAGTCTTTTTTAATGTATACCTTCTGTCATCTTGTATGGGGGGCTGGGCACACTGTCATTGGAACCATACAGCTTTACATCCCTGTTTTCCAATTTAAGTCTTCCTTGTTCATTTTATTTTTGTACCAAAGGCCATTTTTCATTTTTAAGGGAGATTTGCTCATTTCTCATTTTATCTACACATATATCTACTCATCCTGCTTCAATTTTTTGACATAATCGTGGTTTTCTTATACAAGCATGCTAACAATAGGTCCTGTTTAATGGAAGTGTTTTATAATGGCGCAATCCCATTGGAAAACGTTCTGTGAATCAGGCCCTTAGTGTTATGTCGTGCTATAAAATGTCATATTTGTTTTTGTCATAATTTGCAAAGACATGTCACTTTGTACAAGACTGACAAAGGATGTGAATCAGCTTGAAGGTAATAGGTAGAAATCCAACCCCCAAATAATGAAATAGCATAGATAAGTAGTTCAAGGAAAGGGCCACATCACCCAATGCAGTTCTGCAAAAAAGATTCTTCAAGCCTTCAGAACATAATGTTACCCTGTTGCCCTCTATTGCAAGGATAGGGTAAATGCAGTCCAGTTTGAGAAGGGTGGTTAAGGCTTAGTTATGCAGATAAAATCCCAGACAAGCCAAGCCTCAAACCAAGAGGAATCTAACCTCCCACACCTCTATTTCCATTTATTAAATGCTCCAAGCAGGTATCAAGAACCTTCAAGAAGCCTGCTATAGGGCTATGCACCCAGTTAAGCCACAGACCAAATGCAAGCCACATTTAAGAGTGCCTTTAGTTCCCCCTAGCTTTCCTGTCTTTAGCACCTGGTCAATTGGGGCCTGAGGAGTAAGTGGAAGAGTATGTGCTGTCCTGCCAGCCTCTGCATAAGGGCCTTATAGTGGCAAGTTTCCTTCCAAGTGTGTATTCCTTAATGTGAATGTCTCATTTGATTTAGCTAGCTTGCCATTGTTTATTTTGCAACCTTATACTTAATGTAATTTTCTCATACTCCATTGAAGCAGTTCATTTAGCAATTCACTACAAAGAAGGGCAACAGCTTTCTTGCTTCTCCATCCAAGGCCACTCTGGTTCAGGCTTGGCATACGAGAGAGCCTATTGTGTTCCCCAGCACCCGTTCTCCACACAGCTAATTCTGGCGCTGACGCCTCTGTCAGTGAGCTTGCCTTTACTAAAACACCCTCCAACGATCAACAGGAGGGAATCTAATATGAATATCTAGTTATAGCCTCCACAGCTCCAAGGAACACTTGAGCACACCCCAAGGCCATCACATATCCACAGCATGGCTTATCATAATTCCACCACCACACTAGTGATGGCCTCCATGAATGTTCTGCTGGCCAGTATGGGAGGCTCTTTTCCCTTCTTTATATTACATGTTCTTCTCGTCAGAACAATACAAACTAGACATGTATCTGAATGATCACAATCACTCACCATTATGGTTCAATTTCCTTTAAGTGCAGAAGAAGGGGAGGTACTCAGCCAAGTGGTCTGTTAAAAAGGAATGTCTTGAGCCTTTTTTTTAAATCGATTGTGGTTTTAGTTTTTCTTAAATCGAGTGGAAGAGTATTCCAAGTGGCAGGAGCAAGAGCATCGAAACCAGCTCACCCAAATCTGGCCAGCCTATATCTAGGCTGGAAATGTCTGGCTTGATGCTGGGACCTTAGAGTGCAGGTAGGATGGTGAGCCCTCAAGCGGTCAGTGAGATAGGTTGGGGCTTAGCGATTCAGGCACCTTTGTGTCAGAGCCAGCATTTTGTGGGTAAAGCAGTGTTTCATGGGCAGCCAGGGCAGCTCCCTCCTGGCGTTGGTAAATTGGTTGCGTCTGGTGAGGCGAAGGATAGCTTGCATCGCCTGGTTTTGAGTGACTTGCAATGCTGAGATGTTAGCTTGAGAGTACCAATCAACAGACTGTTGCAATAATCCAGCCAAGAATTCAGATGTTCCTGTGAGAGATAAAGGGAATATGTGGTTAGGTAACTTGTTTATGAAACCGCAAGAGGCCCGAATCTAAGCAACATGCTGTCTCATTGTCGGCTCGGCATCCAGAATGACACCCAGGGCCTTCACACTCTTTGCCACAAGGATGGTACTTTCTGTGATGTTAAAGCTTTTATAGTCACGGGTACGCTTTTAAGCTTGGGGCCGGAGGCAACAATCAGGAACTCTGTCTTGCTGGTGTTGATGGCCAGCGAGTTGGCTGCCAGCCAAGCCTAGATGGTGGCATATATAGTGTTAATTGGCCACAGTATCCTGTGAATGGATGCCCAAACGTTTCATGATGACATGGGTATCATCTGCGTAGTTGGTATAAAGGACAACCAGGGCATTAAGGGGCATGAGGAGTGCAGTATATAGATATTAAAGAAGGTGAGTGAAATACAAGAGCCTTCTGAGACCTGCATGTTATAGCCGCCGGTGAGGAGCTTGCATCATCAATGGCTACTCTGGCATTATGGGGGTCCAGGAAAGAGGCAACCACTGTGCTGAAAGCTTAGAACAGCCCAACAGACACTCTAACCTGGCCACCAATGATGAGTGGTTGACCAGGTCAAAGGTGGCGGACCGGTTGAGCAACATCAGGAAGGCTGGCTGGCTTTGGTCCAAAATGTTAGTGAGATTAGATTTCAAATCCAGCATAGTGGTCTCGCAGACCTAGGATGTTATTGAAGTCACTGAATTTCTGAAACTGAAGGTAGGCCACCCGTAGGCCACCCGTTCCATGATCTTGAGGCAGGGCACATTGGTTATTGGGGGGTAGTTTTGTGCAAGCACTGGGTCATGGTTATCCTTCTTCAATAAAGGGATGACCCCAGCATCTTTAAGGAGGAGCGGGACATGCCCTTTGGAAAAGGAAAGATTCACAAGTTTCGTCACCCAAGGGCCTAACACATCCATGTAACTTATCAGGAGCCTGGAGGGGCAGATGCCACCCTCAGAAGAGGTGGGTTTCATACCGGCTATGATCTCTGTGATTTCGAGCTTGGTTCTTTTTGAGAAGTGGAAATCTGCTCTGTCCTTAGCGAGGGAAGGAATGGGATGCAGAACCCCATCTGGAGTATCCCCTACAGAGTTGTGAGATTCCCTTTGATCACTAATAGTTTGCTGATAACAGACTACTTTGGAGACAAAGTTATCATGGATTCCTAGACACCAGATGGAGTCTTTAGGATGGGCCACCTTAGTGCAGGTCTTCCCCTCAAACACCCTCAGAATCATGAAGAGCTTCTGAAGCTTTATTTGACCTGTGCTATCTTGTTGTTATAGAAGGAGGTATTGGCCTGGATGATGGCGGCTTAAGCTTCTTCACTGCATGTTTGTAGGAGGCCAATGTAACTGATGACGGATTCTTTCACCATGCCCTGCCCGATTTATTTCTCACCCAATAGACCAAGATCAGGATACAATCTTGGGCTTGGTCACAAAACATTATGTATTCTTTCTCGACCTGATGAGGCAGCACATTCTACCTGGGTCCAAGGGTTAATCCCTTGAGAACCATTTCCCTTGCAATAAAGAGCCGGCAACTACCTTACACCACCCCCTACCTGCCCTTGAGCTCTCATCCTGACTGTAGGAAAAGACAAAAATGTTGACCAAGTGCAGCTAAATACTTCTAATTGAGGCATACAAAATGGTGAAGCTCTTGCTCCAAAATGCTCATTATTTTCAAAGCACAGGGCACAATAATATAGTGCCATGTGTCCCATATTAGATGTTCGATAAATGGCAAAAGCAAAGGGTGCCAAACTTCTCAATGGGGGAAAAAATGTAACCTGATGAGGTGTGTGTGTGTGTGTGTTGTGGGTGTGTGTGTGTGTGTGTGTGTGTGTGTGTGCGTGCGTGCATGCGTGCGTCTGTGTGCTGGTGCAGGGCCAGAAGGTAATCATATGCCTGCTGCTGTTGTGCAACTTGAAAATGTGATGTTAGGTGATTGGTTTTGAGTATGTGTGTACCTGCACTATGTGCTTTCTGTGAAGTGTGGTGCTTGTGGGAATGTGGTGTTAGGCACCATGTACCTTCAATATTCCTTTCATATTGGGCTAGTACAGCAAATGTGGTGCCATGAAGTGTGCTACAGGCTGATCACAGACTTGCAGTTGTGTGTTCTCTGTATAAGAATAGTGAATGTTAATAACATAGTGGATTGTTTTATGGAGCTGGCAAGAACTAAAAGCTACAATGTAAAAAATAAAAGCAACAATACTCCCCTTATCTACGTTATGAAAATAAATTGTGCTACTATATATTCTAGTGTTACCTTTTGCCACCTTTCAGCTGCCAACCTAAAGCTGTTAATGCTGCTACTTGTTCTGGTAGCATGTGCCCCTCGTGTCACTGCCAGGGTGATGATGTATTGTTAGAAGACCCTCCTTAAATGGTTCTTCCGCGCATGTGGTGGGTGTTCACCTGCATGTGGGCATCCCCTCAGAACTGCCCCCCTTTTGTTTCATCAGTAACATATTCCTCCATCCCAACCACGCCTTCCTCATCCTTCTTCCTCACCCACATCTTTTTCAATCCCTCCAAACTATAAAACTCTTCCATACATTCCACCAGTGACCCAGGGAGAATGAAACAATCTCCTTCACCAATGCAGTTAACCCAGTATTTTTGCATAACGGTCAGGGTCTGGCAGTTCTGTAAATACTACATCTGCATTGTCAACCAATTTGTGCACAACTACCAGGCTATCATCCTTTATCCCATACATTCTCCCCTTTGTGTGTACTCCCATATTAAACTTTCAGCCCCCCCTCCTTTCCCCAGTCCATTACCCAGTCTTCTCTCCATCTTCCTCCCCTCATGCACCCAACAACCTAATATTGCCGGGAGTGCACAAATAATAATAAGCACCACTATGAGGACATGGACCAATACCTTTAGGACCTGAGAAAACCATATGGGCATCGTACCAATCTTCCTTGAGTACCCTGCTAGATTCTGTTTCCATCTTTGTATGCAATTGGTGTAGGGAATCTATGGCTTCTGTTAAATGAAAATTTTGTTCTTTGTTAGCTAGAATTAGGGTGCAGCAGCATGTGCCAATCTTTGTGCAAACCTGACCCTCCATTGCAGTCAACAGGTCTTAAACATACCTATTTTGTAGGGTCATCAGCCTCACTGCCCTAAGCTCCTCTCACATAGTGTTCAGTGCTAAAAGAGATGTAAAAAAGGTAGCAGTTGAAGAAAATATTTGAAATTCCGGTGGTATCTCATACACCCTATCTGATGATTTCTGTGATGTATTCCTTCATCTTCTGTTGTTGGGAGATATGTCATTTTTTCTACCATGCTAGCACCAACAGAACTGTCATTCCAAACTTTATTGAGAACTCTCTTAGAACTGCGAATGTTCAGACCTACCTTTCCATAGTCCTTCAACAGTGCGCCTGGGTCATGAAGATCCGATAACTATTAGAACCTGAATGATCATGGACTGAGTGTTTGTTAAAAGAGTGTACATTTGCAGAGACTTCCGCAACAGTATGGACATTGACAGGGGTCCATCTGAATGAGGCACTACTAATGTAGGGGTGTGGAATGCCACACCGGAGTAGGAGCCAGCCGAAAGTGGTAGTAACTGAAGATAGGCATTGGGTCCGCAAGCACACTTAGCGATCATTATATTAGAGGTCCCTTCCTGCATCCTGGGTAGCTTGATTCGTTTTGGCACTGTCCACATTTTCTCCTAAGTGGACAGTTCCTCAGGATCTGAAACATAAAGAAGGATGCGTGAGTGGTTCTATTGTGCAGGTGTCTTGGTATTTGTTATCCAAGTAAGGGCATGCAGATTTCCCTTCTGTGTTTTCAAACAAGATACATTAATGGCAGTTGCCACCTCTGGCCGCACCCTGCCAACCCCTTCTCCCTGCACCTCATCATCTCTTCCACCCATTCACCTTTGAAGAACCCCCCCCCCTCAATATGAATCAAGGGTGGGTCCTACACCACAGTATTGACTGCCCTAACTCGTCAAGTCACGTGTGTGTGTTGTGAATGTTACCTCCCCCCGCTGTGGGCCCTCCCTCTCAAAGTTCATTACCAGTTCCCTTGTGTCCATGTTCCCATCTCTCCCTCGTTTTGATATAGTTGTCATTGTGCACAATCTCCCCTTCCTCTACCAATTGTTCAGTGATCGTCCATTCCAGGAAAATGCCTCTAACCTTGCACAGTACCATGTGAAGTAAATACTGTGCTTTTTGCGATTGCACCACTTTTGCGATGGTTGTTCGGTGTGTTCCTCTCACCTTAGGGATCAGGGAGCTCACATAGTGTTCTCCATAAACCCTTTCCATACCTAGTTATGCCATGTGATCATACCACATATTTGCAGAGGCAGTGTGAGGTTGATCCCCTACGCAGGGCAAAAACGGATCAGCACCTCTCTTTTAGCTCATGACATAAAGCTGACAGTAGCAGGGGGTGCAATAACCCTAGTCCCCTTGCCATTAATATCTGGGGACCATAATCATATCTCTTCTAGTATGAATGAAAATCCTCGGCCAAACACTTAATATGAGAAAAAATGACAAACCATATAGGAGTGACAGAAGAGCAATAAAAACATGGCAATACAGCATAGCTGTCATCCTTTCTCTCCTTTTCAGCTGCCCCCCTTGTGATAAACAGTTCCATGTCCTGAAGCTGCAAAAGGAAGAACATAAAGAAATACTTAGTTGGCATGAACATTCCTTGTTTCTCCCTCCACTTCATCTCCCTCTGTGGATGGTAAGGGTGTTGCTTTTGTCATGGCGGACATTGGAAAGGTGAATCCATTGTTTCTTCCCCTGCACGTTGACTGCTGTGAAGGTGGTGAACCTGATGATGTACGGCTGCAGGAACCACTCTTCGCTCCACTTTTTCATCGTAAAGTTCTTTATTAGAACACAATCTCTGGGATTCAGCTACAGTGGGGCAGAACCTCTTGATCTCTTTGCTCTGGTGAGGCCTCAGGTGATCATGGTACCGACTGGTGAGAAACCTAAGAGATCAAGTAAGCTCCCCAAGGTAGCCCCTGAACTCTCCCAAGAAATCAGAGGTACTGTGGACATCAGAAAGAGAGCAAGAATTTCTAACAGAGGTGTGAGACATAAGCAACTGCCTGCCAGTCGCAATCTCATGAGGGCTTAGATGGTGATTGGACCCCGGCTGATTGTGCAGCATGAAGAGGGCCAGAAAGTCACAAAGTCTGTACCTCCTGTGTGGACGGCACATTTGACCACTGCAAAACTTTGATCAAGCATGTTAGTAAGTGTGCATGCTGCACCAGTGCCCTTTCACTTTTCTTGAATCCCCACACTTTCCATCTAGTCAACCCAGAATGCACTGTGGACGTAACATAAACTGAGTCACTGTACTGCTGTTATCAATGCCACCAGTTCAGCTGCTTGTGCTGAATAATGTGTTAGAAAGCTCATCTGTGCTGACACATTGAAACCTTCCCCCTCAAAGCACACTACTCATAAGCTAGTGTGGCGGTACCCCATGTTCTGGTCAATCGTAGATGACCTATTAATGAACAGTATTTCTGCCTCCTCTAGTGCCTATTCTCTCACAGGGGGTAGACTTTCCAGTCCTATTTAATAAATGGTGCTACTTCAACCTCCTCCTGCACTGGCTGCATGAAAAAAAGATGAGTTGTCAACATGGCACCTAACAATGTTAATTGCAGGGTTTTAAAGTATGGCGAACATTGCATGCTCCACATAGAGCGTTACTTGACAACACTTCATTATTGTTGATGATTTTCAATAAGGATGCTTCGGTGTGCACCTGCTCCCAGGCGTAGTGCCCTTGCATTACTGCATCTAAAATACAACTTTAACAAGCCTGGGGTATGTGCCCTTAGGGCATCTTCTGAGTGACAACATCTGTCATCACTTCCCCATTGGAATATGAAAATAGGAAAGAGTATTTGTTATATTCTAGAGTTGCTAACATGGCTGCATGTGTCAATGCGTCCTTTAGATCTCTAAAGGAACTAATTATTTCTGCAGTCCATGTTATGGGTCCTTTTTATTTTTGTACTGCCTTGAGGTCCTGTAGAAATGGTTTGTTATAACTAGAGAAGTCAAACATCTAGGACCAGCAATAGGTGCACATACCCAGGAACTGATACATTTCCTTTACAGCATTTGGCAGCCCTTTCAGGTGTCAATCTCCTCCCTTATGATGATTATCTGCCCTAGGTACACTACCTCTTTCTAGCAATATTGCAATGTTTCCCTTTCCACCTTGTACCCCTTCTCTACCAATAATGTCAAGATTGTTATCTTGTCATCCCTACACTGGTCCTCTGATGTGCTACTCAGCAGGAGGCCATCCACATATTGTATCGCTGTGCTCTGTGTCTGTACATTTCCAAATCTGCTAATATCAAAGATAAGGGACTCACAGAACAATCGATGCCTGCCATAGGAAACTGCGGTGAGATACTAGAAATCTAGATGTAATGGTTTCAAAATGAATTAATTCTTAAAGTTAATCACTGTAAAGCATGTAGTGCCCGTGGGAATATTACACAGGATTGCGGCTGTATTTGGTGCCTGCAGAAACTCTGCCTCTACAGTGTAGTTCAGTGGGTAGAGGTCCTGCACCATCCTCCAAGACCCCCCTTCTGCTTTCTTCACAGGGTACACTGCCATGTTACACAGGGAATCTGAAATGTATTATTTATTATGCCCTGTTACCATCATGCTACAGTGGTGTCATATATCCCTTTATCTGCCTCCCTTGACAAAGGGTACTGTCTGACCTGGGACAATACGGCCCCAACTTCAGTTTGATGTGCAATGCCCCGATCCCCTTTAGCAGTTCGCCGTCATGGGGCCTGCCGTTCCAGATCTCTGCAGGTACCTGTTAGGGGAGTTTTGCTATAGTCTACCTGCAGGTGAGACTCTATAAAACTATCCCTTGGTATGCAGGCCCCAACTATAAGTCTAAGTCTGTACTATCCAAAGGTTGGTAGAATGGCAGAGCAGACAGGTTTATGTTATGAGGAGTATGTGAGCCGTAGGTAAGTACAATGATTGCAGCCAATACATTAGCCCAAATAAACTCTTACACACTTGAAGTTATTGTAAAATATACATTTATTTTATTTGCGAAATGCAAGGTAGGTAAATACTATTAAGACTAACCAACACAAATAGAAAACATCAGCAACACTTTTTTAGGTGACTGTTTCAATAGTAGTGGTTCCCGCCAGCAATGAGCACTGTAAAATGACAGATGCACTGTTTAAATAGTAGTGGCTTGCATCAATGATTAGCACAGTAAAATGTCAGTTTCATTCATTTGTACAGTCCCTCAGACTAAGGTCTGTTGGAAGGAAAAGGGGTTATTCAGCACTAGAAACAGCAATTTACTACTCAGTAATACTTTTCAAAGCTTCTAGCACTTCAGCAGTCCACTCCCTAATTTAGTTAAAAGTCCTTCAAAGTAATTTGAGGAGGGGTGCAAATGTCATGTAGCAATAGAAAAAGGCAGATCTTCCACAGGATACTTACTTTCAAGTAGAATGCTGTAGTAGTATTAAAAATTAGTAGTGACTTTGGAAAGTATTCCCTGTGGGTGCACAAGCTGTTAATCCTGGGCAAAGGGTATGGGTGAACACTCAAACACCTAGTATTATACTCCAGTCACACAGGAGCAACAAATCAGCTTATTTATTTATTTAATGGACATTTGTATGGTGCCTATACACAGGTGTTTCCCGGCACCACAAGACAAGAAGGGGGGAGGGGCATAGGAGTCAAAAAGTAGAACAACAAAAAACGGTTATATTGGCCTTGTGACAATCCTACCGTGCAAGTGCATGATAAATAGGTAAGTGCAGGGGTGAGGGGCAAGGGAGGGGAGAAGTGCAGGAGTGCGGTCCCAAGGGTGGGAGTGGGCATGTGCTAGGCCAGCCATGGCGCCAAGTACCAGGGGAAGGGAGGATGAGGGCAGTGGGCAGGGAGGACCAAGTAGGACTAGTCTGGGAAAAGGAGCCCAAGGGCAAGTGCTGGGAAAGAATGCTGGGGCGACTGGTAGGGGGTAGTCTGGCCCCAGTAAGACACTGAAGGGACCAGGCCCCAGTTGCAGTGGCAGATGGAGAGTTGGCACGGGTGGAGGAAAGGGAAGCAAGAGGAGAAAAGGAAAGTCTTGAGAAGTTTCCAGAACTTAAGAAGATAGAGCTCAAGTCTGAGGGGGGCATTCTAGAGGGAGGAGTGAGCCGAGGAAAGTGATCTTCTTCCCACTCGCTGCTTGGAGAAACATGTGACCTGCTGAGGGTTGGAGCTAGAAGACGAAAGGACTCTGGCCGGGAGGTATTTAGGGAGGGAAAGCTGGATGTAAAGAGGTCCCAAGCACCAGACAGCCTTGAATTTGATCCTTGTGGTCACCAGGAGATAGTAGAGAGGTTTTAGGTCTGGAGTGATGTGGTCCCTGGGCTTGAGGCCAAGGATAATTCTTGTAGTCCTCATCTGGATTAGTTGTAGGGGGCAAAGGGAGGAAAGTGGCAGGATGAGGAAAAGGCTGTTGCAGTAGTCTAGACTAGAGAGAACCAGGGCTCTGGAGACATTGAGCTTCTTGGTAAGGTCCATGATGTGTGGCGAGAAAGAGACAAAGTTGTCAATGATGATCCCACTTTTTTTTGCCTCACAAGTGGCTGAGGGGAGAGGACCCAGGGAGCCTGGCCAGAGAGGGGTGGCGAGGAGCAGGGGTCCCAAAGAGAAGGATCTCTGTCTTAGTGGCATTAAGGCAGATATCATTGGCAATGCACCAGGCCTGAATAGCAGTCATGCAGTCAGGTATGAGGGAGGAGGAGGTAGGGTAAGGTTCTTGAAAGAGAGCTCTGTGCAATCTGCATAACACTGGAAATGGGGGGGAGAAAGTGGAGATCAGGTGGGCCAGAGGACACGGGTAGATGTTGAAGAGCCATCATGATAGGATAGAGCCCTGAGGCATGCCACAGCTAGAGAGTGAGGTGGAGGAGAGAAAGGGACTCATTTGCACTTGGGAAGGTCTGTTTGAAAGGTTTGAGGTAAGTACTACTGTGAGCCCCACAGTACCATAGGTGTATTGAAAAAATGCAGCTGGATTTCCAGTGCAGCAGCGATGGACACGGTCTCCTATTTCCTCGATCTGTTGAAGAAAAGACGGACTAGGGAAGGGACATTGCAGCAGCAGTCGTGAGAAAGGACTCTCGGAAGGACTTTTTCGATTTCCCATGTCGATCTGCAGTTTTGGAACCTTTTTACAAGCTCCCAACAGTGAATGGTTACTGCATGGAAGATCCACCTTAATTCTGCAGTCCTGTACTCAGTAGAGGGGACTTTGAGGAGTGGGATCATGGCTATGAGGTCCAACTGGAGCTCAGCAATATTCTGGCAGGATTTGGGTACTGAAAGACGATGCACTGCATTTGGGTCAAAGGTACACTTGTATTTGCGGTTTGCTGCCTGGGACGGTCACAGCACATCGGGGATAGCTTGATTTGCAGGTTGTCTTATGGCTAACTGGTCCCATCAGCCAAAGGGAAGAAGTCATCTTCTTCGGAGCTCCTCTGTCAATTAGAAATGGGGCCAGGACAGCAATGGTCTCTTCGCGGTTATTGGAAGGGTCTGCCAACATCTCTGGTCGTCATCTGCATTTCCAGTGATAGACTTGCCTTCTGCCTCCGGAACCTCCCCTTTTATTAGGAATTACCATCCACTCTAGCACACTCTCCCTGCAGTTTACAGAAAGGGGTGGGTGGCTGTCCAATCAGGGCAGCCAGCCCCCCAGTGGGAACTGGTCCCATTCAGGCACATCAGTAGACAAAGGGCAGGGGAGTTTCTAACTCATCCCCTGCTTTCTGTCCTCACAGACACAATTGAGCCTATGCGGGGACCTAAAGGGTTCCCGCCAAAGGTAAAACTCACATTCAGACTCAGACCACCCCCCTCCCCCCCCCCCAGTATGGTACAAGAAGGGCTAACAAAGTACAACCACACACAGCATGGCAAAAAAAGAAAGGAGCCACCATGTTAGAACATGGGTAACCCTTTTGTGCACAAACACTGGGCTGTGAATACAGTTTGTGGTGTAAAGGTGAACAAAGGTTGGTAGAACACATCCACTACCACCAGCCGTCACTGTAACCAAAACGTTACAGGAGCAGATAGATGGGGGATACTAGGTATCCCCTTTGCAATCCACAAAAGGTGGGGTGTGCTAATCCTTCATAAGCTATAATTTTAGTATGGATACAATGTATCCCTCTTTCCATAAGAACAGTATTTCTTAGGGGAAATGAAAGAATATAAAAGGAGAATGCAAAGGGTCCCCAGCAACACTGCACACAGATGCCTTTAAGAAATATGTAAGAAAGCAAGACGCCGTAAAATAAGGTAAAACATACAGAACAAAGTTCCCATGGTTAGAGCAAGTAAGAATGAATGAGGGGAAAAAGGCTCCCCTCATTCAGGAGAACAAGAAAAAGATCCAGCATCCATCAAACAGTGCTGGGGGTCTCAGTAGGGGGGTGATTAAGCATAAAAGTGATACATCCCCCTAACAGCACCTTCTGCAGATCTTCCTACAGATAGGTTGGCATCTCTCTTTTGCTCTCTCTCTCTGAGTGCCAGTTGTGGGACCTCCCTATGCTGTACACACATGTGACTTGGTATACTAATGACCTTGTCTGCGTCAAAGAGTTGCTCATCAGTCAAGTCAGTCAGGTGTTGGTTGGGGTAAATGCACAGGACAGTACACCATTCAATACCATCCTCATCCACCCCTGTGGGATCACCTTGTCTTTCTGTGCAATTACCACATCTAGATGTTCTGTGATAATAGTTCCTGGCACTACTTCTTTGTGAGGGTCTGAACAAAAATTCTGTGGGCAATCAGAAGGTGTAGTTTCTTATTCTGTGTAACCATTCTAGCAGCATCTGCACCCTATAGAGGAATAAATGTGGGTATATTGAGGTCCCCACTGCTTTGTAGGGGTACAGCATTTGCAACAGTGCACATGCTCCATTGTATTGCACCCCAGGAGTCGAACACCCTACGCCCTTGTTAGTAAATGAAATGGTCAAGTTTAAGTTACTCATAATGTCTCCACCCAATAGGTTGATCAGAGGTTTTTTGGGAGTACAGTAGGGGCACAACTATTTCCTAATTGTCATTTGTGAGGGGTTGATCTTTTGTAATAGGAACCATTACAATAGCCCCTGAGAATACCTGCATGTCCATTACTCTGTCCGACAAGGAGAATCTTCCTTCTCTAATGCTAGATTTAGTAACTCCAAAGTCAGCCAGTAATGAAAATGCCTTGCCACCTATGCTCACTGCCACCTGTGGCTCATGTTCCGGTCTGCAGTTACTGATAGGATTTGACATGCCAGAGCCCTCTGTGGGGTGTCCTATTGTGTGTTTAAGGTGGTGCTGGGGGTTAGGAAAGGATTGCCTCCAAATGCTGCTGAACCCGTGTAGTGTGGTACTGTGCCCTGGGGTAACAAGTTGGTATCCCATTGTTGGTTGGCTGTCTGCACTTGTGTCTGTACCTGAATCTGTGCCAGTAGAGAATTTGGCAGTTGATATTTCTGAGGGCTGCTGCCGGTGGTCTAGATTAATGGTGACTACTGCTGTGTGAAGCTGGTTGCACAGATGGATGTTGCTGGTGCATCATTTGCCTGTTCTGGGCATTAGGGATAACAGTGGTTTGCTGTGGTGGCATTACTTGCTATTGCAGCATACTCTGAATGTTCTGAGGATATGTGTAGTGCATGATCTGCATTTGCTGCTGTGTTTGGGCGTATTGTATAGGGTGTGTGTGCAGCTGTGCTTGTGTGTAATAAGGCGTGTTGGGGTAGAACAGGGAGCCCACAGGGCTGTACTGTACTTGGTTCCAGTTCCTGTATTTCCTTAAAAAGTGACCTATTCCACCACAAGCCAAACACTGCCCTCCATATGGTGGCCTTGCCCCTCTATACCCCAATCCCCTTCCTCGTTGGAACCCCCCTCGTGCTCTTGGAAAATACACCCTTGTGTGAAATACCCTCCTTGTAGTGCAAAACCTCCTTGTGGCACAAATGCGCCCTGTGCTACAAACCCTCCCTCTGGTGCAAACCCTCCCTGTAGTGCAAAGACACCCTGTGGTGCCAACCCTCCCTGTTGTACATATCCCCGTGGTGTAAATCCCCCTCGTGACATGGACCCCCTTTGTGGGAGGGCCATCAGCACTGCTCCTTCCATGCTTGTTTTAGGCAATTTCTTCTGCACTCATTTTGTTTCTGCCTTTTGAGAATCTTCTATCTTCTTACTATCCCTATCCTGTTTTGCCCTACAGTGATGTACTATGTTGGCCAGTGTCTCGGAACACCCCTTGTTATCTATCCCCACTATCTTTCCTAGTTAAGTCTGCACCTCCGCTGGGTGACCTCTCAATAGTATGTGGTCAAAAACAGGCATGTTAGTATCCCATGGTTGTGTTTCTAAATGCCACTTGTCTTTAAACTTTTGAATGGAATGTGTGGGATCCTCATCATGCTCCATATTACCACTGGGGATAGACTGCATGTCAGTCAAATCTGGGTACATGTCCCTAAGTGATTTCCATACATGTGTCCTGCAATTATTGAATTGCATGCTGTCGTGGGCATAACTCTTTATCATCAACCCCTCATACCCTGCCTCCACCATAACGTCATTAGTTTATTCCCCCAATAGGGTGGGGAACAAGCTCTTCATGTCACCAATTGCCAAAGTCACCGCTGCATTTTCTTTTTTCCTGGGCATACATCCATTTTCTTGCACCCTAAACTACTCATCAAATTATCTTTGTACATATTGGCCATGGTACATAATGAGTACCCCGCGACCTTTCTGTCTGTAGTAGGTGAAACTGCTTTTTTAGAACTCTACTCCCTCCCTTCTCCCCACCCCTTTTGTTGTTGCCACAGCTATGTGGGTCAGTGTCCTTCTAAGCCTCTCCTCCCATGGCATGTTTTCCCATTCTTCCTCCTCATTTTGTCCCCATATTTCCCCCATTTCCTCCTCCTCCCTTGCTCTGCAATCCGAGTTGGTATCACATGGCCCATGTGATGGTAAAATCCTATCGACAACAGGCTTGTTGGGTATCCTAAATATTATCTGTCCTCATCTCCACTGATCGTGGGACGTGGTTGCCCACCCCCTGCCCTGTTGCTCTGTGCATTCAAACTCATCCTCTGCCTCCTTCTACACCTTATCGATATCTCTGTGTGCACACTTCCTTATCTCTGTAACCAGACTAGCACTAGTGGAGTCCCTTGACGTACCTCTGCCCTTTATGGTGATTCCTTTTATGGTAGCTTTTCGTTGGTATGGGGAGTATCAGGGTTGGTATATACCATGGAGACCGGTAATGGAAAGGACCCTGCTATGGGCGGCACTGACGTGTCACCGCGCCCTCTGTGCTGTCTGTAGGTACAGGGTCAAGCTGGGCACCCTCCTTTACCTTTTCCCTCTTGTCCCTGGACTTCGCCTCATTCTTGTATAATCCCCATAATTCCAAACTGCCCTGTCTTTTCTTCAACTTTTGACCCCTTATAATTGGCTTTGTGATAGACATACATATACCCTATGATATCATGCTCCTGGCAAAAGGTTGAAAAGTTGCACTGCTGTGTCCGTTTCCCACTGGAAATGATATTTCAATATCTTGTCCCAGGACTGTGGGAGTGGGTCAGACATGTGCTCGAGTAGAGATGCCACAGTGTTGCCGTATCCCCTCTCCTGAACCCCTTCAAACACTGTACCAGCAGTGACTGATATTCCGCTCTTCCTGCGTGTTTACCCACTTGTCACTACTAATACAATAAGATTCAATTATATTTTTACAACCCCATTGGTCAATTCATTTCCCCCCAATTTGACAATACAAATTTGCAATTGGTTGTTTTCTAGACGTCTTTAACGCAAACTAAATTCCACACTCTGCACTTCTTCCACCCTACAGAATACACCTAAACCCACAATATATTCTATCACCCATACTTCTCATACCTTTATACCTCCCACCAACCTCCAGACATCCCTAGTTCACCTATAAAAATACACCCAACCCACCCCAAACACAATACCCCAAATCCTACCTTTACAACAACATTCCTGTCCTCAACCGTACACAATTAACTCAAACTCCTATCTACAATAATACAACTCCAACTAAACACTTCTAAACACCACAATTCACTTGTACTACTCAATAAAAAGAGAAAAAGGACAAACATACAACATCAAATACTACGCTGCACCTTGTCCTTTCATGCAAGTGTGCACACATGTGTTTGTCGTTCCTCTCCTTCTCTCAGCGATGGACTTCACCCAAGTCCCTGCACCCCACCCAGGGCAGGCAGCCTTTGGGATCTCAGCATCTGCTATTCCTCCTTGTTTGGGTGCGCTACTACTGGTCTCTGTGGGCCTGGTCCACTTCCCTGAGGCATACGGTGGAGAGCCCCAGCCCCTCGGGTTTTCAGCAGGATTGTGCTGTGGCCTCCAAATGTAGAGGTGGGGGCACTCCCAATTCTAGTCCAAAACCAGGGGAAAAATGAATCCACAAATCCTCAGGCAATAGTGCACTATGTGCAGTAAAGAAAGAAGGTATTTGTACATCACGACCGGGAGGAGGAACAAAATAAGCCAACTTCAACACAGCCCTTGTGGACACATCCTTTTATAGCCTTCAGCAAGACATTAACATATCACAATAAGAATGTAACAAAGTCATCATCTTAACATTATGATTGGCTGGGCATCCCCAGCCAACTAAACAGTCTGATACATTGTTAAAATGCTGTTCTTTAACATTTTGTTACATAAAGAACACATCCCACCACCAGCCCGACATGGTCACAAGCCCCTTGATACACTGAAGAATGCACCAACCCCACCTCATTGGAATAGTTTGATAAATGTAATTGGGCCATGCCACCTCAGACATTTGCGGCTGTAACATCCCTACACAGTGGACTAATGGCTGACGAGCGAACTTGACACACAATCCTCTATTAATTTCCCAATCTCACCATCTGCACCTGCTCACTGTGCATCTCGTTACATGTTGCTAGTCCAGGTACATGGCATTATGGCTTCTGGCCTGCATTGAGCGACCTGCCAGAAAAAAAACATGATCGGTCCGCTGCTGAGCACTGTTCCTGGACCCAAACCTGTTCTAATTTCTCCATAAATTCATATAATTTTATATTATGGCTGCCTGAGTACCCTCACTGTGGCCTTCCCAAACATTATGTATTCTTTCTGGGCCTGATGAGGCAGCACTTGCTGCCTTGGGGTAGGCATCCATCCCTTGAGAAACATTTATGTTGCAACAAATATCCAGCAACTATCTCACACCCCTCCCCACCTACCCTTGAGCTCTCAGCCTGCTGCAGAGCAAGACAACAATTTCAACCAAGTGTAGCTAAACACTTCTAACTGAACCTAGAAAATGGTGATGCTCTTGCTCCAAAATTCTTAGTACGCCTACAACACAGGGCACAATAGTAAAGTGGCATGTGCCCTACATTTGATGTTCTACAAACGGCATGAACAAGGGGTGCCCAATTTCAGCAAGGTGGAAAATGTAACCTGATGAACTGGGTGTGTATGTGTGTGTGTGCTGGTGTGAGGACAGAAGGAATGCCTCCTGTTGTTGTCCAACTAGAAAACGTGATGTCAGCTTCTCAGTTGTGAGTATGTGTGCACCTGTACTGTGTGCTTTCTGTGAAGTGTGGTGCTTGCAGGAATCTGGTGTCAGTCTCCATGTACCTTCAGCAATCCTATCATATTGGCCAAGTATGGTAAGTGTGTCATGCAGTGTAATGTGCCCAATCACAGAAATGAGGTTGGGTGTTCTCTGAATAAGAATAGTGCATGCTAATAACATAGTGGTGTGTGTTAGGGAGCTGGCAGGAACTAAGAACCCACTTATCTTTGTTAAGAAAAGAAAAAGTGCTACTTTGTGCTAGAACTACCTTGTGCCACCTTTCAGCTGCCTACCTAAAAAAGCATTTTAATGCACAGTGGCAGAAGAAATTCAAAGGCCCTTTTGACATGGAAAGTAGGATTTTCAACCACTGACACAAAAATGACTTTGCATGGGCATTTACAATTTAAAGCAAGACATGAGACAAATATTCCCCTGCTAACATAAAGATGTCAGGGAAAATATGGGCCTCATCACGACTTCGGCGGTAAAGCAGCGGTTTTCCTGCCGACGTAAATAGCACTAACGCCAAGGCCCCCGGCGGACAATCCGCCAAATCACGAGTCATCGTGCACGTGCCCCGGTCCATGGCATTATCGCAACTAGCGCGAACCTTTAAATCCGGTTCACTCTGCGCTACCGCCATATCGCGCACATAGCGCGCGCTATGAGCGCACGGTCATAGCGCGTGGGAAACGCGTCACCGCCAGAATGGGAAACAGTGGCGGCCATCTTGGAAATCACAATCCGTCGGATATCACAGCCCCTGGAAGCCATCCACGCCATCCAACCCCAGAACATGTCTCAGGAGCGCACTAGCTGAGACACACCATGAGGAGCTGCAGCAGCGCAAAACAAGTGGTCAGCGCAGAGCACAAATTTGGCACACCATCAGCCAAAGGTTGAGTAATATATTTTTTTGTTTTATAGAAGCAGAGAAACATACAATAGAAAAAATGTACTAAAACAATCTATCGCAAGGGCGGATCTAGAGGTGAACATGTGGTGTAGATCACATCCCTTGGGGACAAAACTCAAGGGATGTGATCTACACCACATGTTCACCTCTAGATCCGCCCTTAAAATCATTAGATGGGATGTGAGGATTGTGCACGCTCCCCATTATGAATTAACTTTGTCATTTTTAGCTATTGTTGTCTGCATGATTGTCACGTTGAATGTTGTATGGGTTGAATGCTGCACTATGAATGGTTTGGATGATGGACTAATTTTAGCCGTTTTATATGTACCTCTATTGTTGTGATATGTAATAACATGTTCTTTAAAGCACTGTGTCATTAACTGACTATTTTTCAAATTCCTGTATCATGACTAAATAAAATTGATACAATTTGTAAGCAACACAGTTCTGCTCTCTGGACAATTTTTCCGGATTGCTGCAATGGTAGAATGAATACACATGGTTCTCCCGTGCAATTTATCTGCGCCTCTGCAGACTCCGCTGCGCTCTGTGCTACGTTGAGGGTTTTAACCCCTCCTCCTCCAAATAGACAGCAACAACAGACTGTCTCAGGTCACAAGCAGAGTCACGGAGCACACAACACTCAGAAAGTGGTTAACTGCGACTCAGCAGACTCCTAATGGGTTAATCCTATTTGTCCACCTTCCCTTAACACATGCCTTTAGTTGGGGGGGGGGATAAAAATCCAAAATTCTTAAATCATCCCAACTTGTACTTTCTACCTTCCCCTAACACAGGCCTTTAAGTGGAGTGGGGACTGAAAATCCAAAATTCTTAAATACATCCCATTTTTAATGTCCTACTTCCCCAACATAGACCTTTAAGTGAGGAGGGTCATAAAAATAAACCGCTTAATCACCCAGTGTTTATTTTAAAGCAAAAGTGTGGGTGAAATCATAACTGCCATATGCATTTGTACCAATCTGTAAACCAAATTGCGAGCCTTTTAAGTGTGCAGGAAAATCAAAATTGCACAGCTCTATATATATATAAATTGCTTTTGTTCATTGACCAATGTTGACTATATCTGCATGTAAAATTGGGATATGATATGATATGATATGGCATTTGTAACGCGCCTATACACAAGTGTTTCAAGGCGCGACGAGGCAGGGAGGGTGGAACAAAGAGAAGACAGACAACGATTCTACTAGGCCAGGTGTCATTCAGATCGCGCAAGTGCATGGGTAGAGGGGAAGGGAAAAGTGCAAGGGGAAAGGGAGGGGGGAAAGTGCAGTACAGGGTTAGTAGAATAACAATATAAATAATAAGGCCAGCTGATGGCAAGGTAAGTGCAGACAAGTGCTGGGAAGGGGGGCTGTAGGGATACAGAGACAGTCCCGCAGTGCAGGTGTTGCCAGGGAGGCAGTGCAAGGGGAGATTGGCTGGGCCAAGGACCGAGATTGGTGAGAGTGGCCCAGTTGCAGATTTAGTGCAGTTTCAGTCAGGCAGGAATTTAGCAGGGGAGAGGGGTCGAGAAAGCAGAAGCAAAGAGGAATGTTTTGAGGTGCTTCCGGAACCGGAGATGGTTCTCCTCAAGTTTCAGGGAGGCGGGAAGGCTGTTCCAGAGGGAGGACCCTGCCGCGGAGAGAGATCTACTCCCAACTCGTTGCTTGGAGAAGCGGCTGACCCTGAGGGAGCTGGAGATGGATGAGCGAAGAGCTCGATAAGGAAGATATTTAGGAAGAGAGAGTTGAAGGTATTTAGGCCCAAGGCCCCAGAAGGCCTTGTGGACAATGCAGAGGGTTTTGAACTTAATCCTCGCAGCCACTGGGAGCCAGTGTAGGGATTTCAGTCCTGGAGAGATACGGTCCCTGGGCTTGAGGCCAAGGACAAGTCTCGGAGTCCTGTTCTGGATGAGTTGCAGAGGGCGGAGAGTAGAGGCAGGCAGATTTAGATAGAGGCTGTTACAGTAGTCCAGCTTCGAGAGAACCAAGGCTCAGCTTCTGGGGGAAGGAGAGGATTTAGGAAGAAAGAGTTGAAGGTATTTAGACCCAAGGCCCCAGAAGGCCTTGTGGACAATGCAGAGGATAAAGTAAAGCATTGTGATTTGTATTTTCCCAACCAACTTGTGTGATTTATTTGTGTAACAAGAAGTTTAATTTTGCGCCACAAAGATGGTGGCACATGTCATTTGGGTGTGATCTCCATTATCTATCCTTCAAATAAATACAAATATATTTCCTGTACACCAGCCTGGTTCCTGGTTTGTTGGTAGTTAAGGGGGAGGTATCCAAGGGGTGCATGATACATTGGACATAGGGCTGAATAAAGAACTGACAATAAACATTTTGTTGGGTGACCCCTTGATTGGGGAGGGAAGGAACTCCCTGTGTGAAGGGTTGCCTCTCAATAAACTGTTATACCACTAGCTTCCCTGAAGGATTGCCCGACCCTCCCACTCCTCCTCTCAGTTTTCACTTGATTGCACATGTGTCAACAACTCACTTCAATAGACAAACATAGAGTGGTGTGTCACCTAACTCCCTGAAACTCGGATGCTCCCCCTCAGCATAATGAGGTGAACATGTCTCTGCAATGAGCTGCCTTGAGGGGTTCCCTGCTCCTCTTGCTCCTCCTGCTCCTCATCCCATGTGTCAGTCAGTGGCATGTAACTTATTCATTCAAAGAGATGGACACTAACTGGTATGCCACCCGCAACCCTAAATCTTTGCTTCTCTCTCCCAGATGGTTCAGGTGAAAACGTCACACACACAAGCTGCCTTCAGAGATTTCCTGCTCTGCCTCCCAGGTGTCACGGGTCTAGTCCACTCCTTCAATTGACAGACATGTATTGCTGTTTCATCTGATTTTCTAAATCTCTGCTGCTCCCTCTCGAAAAAGTCAGGCGAGCATGGATCTCCCCCAAGATGCCCATAGGGATATTCTGTTCTTTCCGATCCTGCTGATACGTGTCACCCTGGGTACCTGCTTCATATACTTGCTTCGAGGTACACACTATGATTGGTGTATTAGCTGCCTCCCTGAATGTCTAGTGATGATGAAGCGGAATTTAGAAACCAGAGGCTGGTTTGAGGGAAATCCTCCATGCCAAGAACCAAAGGAGTCCAGAAATGTGAAAAATGACTGCTTTTATTAATATATTTTCAAAAGCAGGGATAGGCACACAGAATACTGCAGTTCCAATGCATGCTCAACTCTTTACATGCTGTAAGTGAGGATTTATCTGATGTGATTTCACAACCAAAAGTCAATTTCCTTGTCTCTAGGCGAGATGGGATTGGGTGAACAATATAATCATGTTTACATCCCATAGGGAAGAGATGATCTGATTGGTCTGGCCACATCAGGGAGCTCCGCCTAGCACCACCCACAGGAGTGCAGTGTGAGCCTTCTCAACTTGGGAAATTTACTTGCATGTAGGCAAAATGTTGGGTGGGGAGAATGGCCCAGTGTACCGCTTTCTTCCCACAAAGGTTACCACTTCTTTGACTCCTCTGGCCCTGAGCAAGGGAATTCCTGCCTCCACCTTCATGCTGTGTTACATTTTTACATTTTCTGTCTTCAGTTTGATGGGAACAACAGTTCCTGCCTGCCTCAGATAAATGGGCCTTGTTCCCCCAGTCCAGATCACATGTGTAGGGACCCTAGACTTTTAGTGTCTCTGCATGCATATATGAAGAATTCCAGCTCCCAGCCCATGCAGGTGTTTGATCTTTTCTGATGACTCAAACACTCTCTCGCTGCGCCCTTTGCAAGGCCAGGCACAGTGACTGCACTGCCAGCTCTGCTTTACGTTTCTCAGGGAGTTAGGCCTATCCCTGTGTTTTAAGCCTCTCCAATGTCATCCATTCATTTCAAAGCAGCTGTGGCTTCTGTCTTATTTTCATGGCTGTTCAAGCAGAACCGCATCCCGGTAAGTCTGCAGGCCTGCCCCTGATAACTGTAGTGGCATCCTCGTGCCTTTGAGCCCAATCAATCCCCTATTTTCCTTCCTGACCGTGCCCGCTCCCCGCTTCCTGGTCCCTCCACCTCCCGCCTCGAGCCCCGCCTCCCCCGCGCTCTGATTGGCCAGCAGGCCGTGTGTTGTGTGCCTAGTGTTGCCACGCTCCCATACGGAGGGCCATTGCAAGCAGAACCGCGTCCCGGTAAGTCTGCAGGCCTGCCCCTGATAACTGTAGTGGCATCCTCGTGCCTTTGAGCCCAATCAACCCCCTATTTTCCTTCCTGACCGTGCCCGCTCGCCGCTTCCTGGTCCCTCCACCTCCCGCCTCGAGCCCCGCCTCCCCCGCGCTCTGATTGGCCAGCAGGCCGTGTGTTGTGTGCCTAGTGTTGCCGCGCTCCCATACGGAGGGCCATTGCAAGCAGAACCGCGTCCCGGTAAGTCTGCAGGCCTGCCCCTGATAACTGTAGTGGCATCCTCGTGCCTTTGAGCCCAATCAATCCCCTATTTTCCTTCCTGACCGTGCCCGCTCCCCGCTTCCTGGTCCCTCCACCTCCCGCCTCGAGCCCCGCCTCCCCGCGCTCTGATTGGCCAGCAGGCCGTGTGTTGTGTGCCTAGTGTTGCCGCGCTCCCATACGGAGGGCCATTGCAAGCAGAACCGCGTCCCGGTAAGTCTGCAGGCCTGCCCCTGATAACTGTAGTGGCATCCTCGTGCCTTTGAGCCCAATCAATCCCCTATTTTCCTTCCTGACCGTGCCCGCTCCCCGCTTCCTGGTCCCTCCACCTCCCGCCTCGAGCCCCGCCTCCCCCGTGCTCTGATTGGCCAGCAGGCCGTGTGTTGTGTGCCTAGTGTTGCCGCGCTCCCATACGGAGGGCCATTGCAAGCAGAACCGCGTCCCGGTAAGTCTGCAGGCCTGCCCCTGATAACTGTAGTGGCATCCTCGTGCCTTTGAGCCCAATCAATCCCCTATTTTCCTTCCTGACCATGCCCGCTCCCCGCTTCCTGGTCCCTCCACCTCCCGCCTCGAGCCCCGCCTCCCCTGCGCTCTGATTGGCCAGCAGGCCGTGTGTTGTGTGCCTAGTGTTGCCGCGCTCCCATACGGAGGGCCATTGCAAGCAGAACCGCGTCCCGTTAAGTCTGCAGGCCTGCCCCTGATAACTGTAGTGGCATCCTCGTGCCTTTGAGCCCAATCAATCCCCTATTTTCCTTCCTGACCGTGCCCGCTCCCCGCTTCCTGGTCCCTCCACCTCCCGCCTCGAGCCCCGCCTCCCCCGCGCTCTGATTGGCCAGCAGGCCGTGTGTTGTGTGCCTAGTGTTGCCGCGCTCCCATACGGAGGGCCATTGCAAGCAGAACCGCGTCCCGGTAAGTCTGCAGGCCTGCCCCTGATAACTGTAGTGGCATCCTCGTGCCTTTGAGCCCAATCAATCCCCTATTTTCCTTCCTGACCGTGCCCGCTCCCCGTTTCCTGGTCCCTCCACCTCCCGCCTCGAGCCCCGCCTCCCCCGCGCTCTGATTGGCCAGCAGGCCGTGTGTTGTGTGCCTAGTGTTGCCGCGCTCCCATACGGAGGGCCATTGCAAGCAGAACCGCGTCCCGGTAAGTCTGCAGGCCTGCCCCTGATAACTGTAGTGGCATCCTCGTGTCTTTGAGCCCAATCAATCCCCTATTCTCCTTCCTGACCGTGCCCGCTCCCCGCTTCCTGGTCCCTCCACCTCCCGCCTCGAGCCCCGCCTCCCCCGCGCTCTGATTGGCCAGCAGGCCGTGTGTTGTGTGCCTAGTATTGCCGTGCTCCCATACGGAGGGCCATTGCAAGCAGAACCGCGTCCCGGTAAGTCTGCAGGCCTGCCCCTGATAACTGTAGTGGCATCCTCGTGCCTTTGAGCCCAATCAATCCCCTATTTTCCTTCCTGACCGTGCCCGCTCCCCGCTTCCTGGTCCCTCCACCTCCCGCCTCGAGCCCCGCCTCCCCCGCGCTCTGATTGGCCAGCAGGCCGTGTGTTGTGTGCCTAGTGTTGCCGCGCTCCCATACGGAGGGCCATTGCAAGCAGAACCGCGTCCCGGTAAGTCTGCAGGCCTGCCCCTGATAACTGTCGTGGCATCCTCGTGCCTTTGAGCCCAATCAATCCCCTATTTTCCTTCCTGACTGTGCCCGCTCCCCGCTTCCTGGTCCCTCCACCTCCCGCCTCGAGCCCCGCCTCCCCCGCGCTCTGATTGGCCAGCAGGCCGTGTGTTGTGTGCCTAGTGTTGCCGCGCTCCCATACGGAGGGCCATTGCAAGCAGAACCGCATCCCGGTAAGTCTGCAGGCCTGCCCCTGATAACTGTAGTGGCATCCTCGTGCCTTTGAGCCCAATCAATCCCCTATTTTCCTTCCTGACCGTGCCCGCTCCCCGCTTCCTGGTCCCTCCACCTCCCGCCTCGAGCCCCGCCTCCCCCGCGCTCTGATTGGCCAGCAGGCCGTGTGTTGTGTGCCTAGTGTTGCCACGCTCCCATACGGAGGGCCATTGCAAGCAGAACCGCGTCCCGGTTAGTCTGCAGGCCTGCCCCTGATAACTGTAGTGGCATCCTCGTGCCTTTGAGCCCAATCAACCCCCTATTTTCCTTCCTGACCGTGCCCGCTCCCTGCTTCCTGGTCCCTCCACCTCCCGCCTCGAGCCCCGCCTCCCCCGCGCTCTGATTGGCCAGCAGGCCGTGTGTTGTGTGCCTAGTGTTGCCGCGCTCCCATACGGAGGGCCATTGCAAGCAGAACCGCGTCCCGGTAAGTCTGCAGGCCTGCCCCTGATAACTGTAGTGGCATCCTCGTGCCTTTGAGCCCAATCAATCCCCTATTTTCCTTCCTGACCGTGCCCGCTCCCCGCTTCCTGGTCCCTCCACCTCCCGCCTCGAGCCCCGCCTCCCCGGCGCTCTGATTGGCCAGCAGGCCGTGTGTTGTGTGCCTAGTGTTGCCGCGCTCCCATACGGAGGGCCATTGCAAGCAGAACCGCGTCCCGGTAAGTCTGCAGGCCTGCCCCTGATAACTGTAGTGGCATCCTCGTGCCTTTGAGCCCAATCAATCCCCTATTTTCCTTCCTGACCGTGCCCGCTCCCCGCTTCCTGGTCCCTCCACCTCCCGCCTCGAGCCCCGCCTCCCCCGCGCTCTGATTGGCCAGCAGGCCGTGTGTTGTGTGCCTAGTGTTGCCGCGCTCCCATACGGAGGGCCATTGCAAGCAGAACCGCGTCCCGGTAAGTCTGCAGGCCTGCCCCTGATAACTGTAGTGGCATCCTCGTGCCTTTGAGCCCAATCAATCCCCTATTTTCCTTCCTGACCGTGCCCGCTCCCCGCTTCCTGGTCCCTCCACCTCCCGCCTCGAGCCCCGCCTCCCCCGCGCTCTGATTGGCCAGCAGGCCGTGTGTTGTGTGCCTAGTGTTGCCGCGCTCCCATACGGAGGGCCATTGCAAGCAGAACCGCGTCCCGGTAAGTCTGCAGGCCTGCCCCTGATAACTGTAGTGGCATCCTCGTGCCTTTGAGCCCAATCAATCCCCTATTTTCCTTCCTGACCGTGCCCGCTCCCCGTTTCCTGGTCCCTCCACCTCCCGCCTCGAGCCCCGCCTCCCCCGCGCTCTGATTGGCCAGCAGGCCGTGTGTTGTGTGCCTAGTGTTGCCGCGCTCCCATACGGAGGGCCATTGCAAGCAGAACCGCGTCCCGGTAAGTCTGCAGGCCTGCCCCTGATAACTGTAGTGGCATCCTCGTGTCTTTGAGCCCAATCAATCCCCTATTCTTCTTCCTGACCGTGCCCGCTCCCCGCTTCCTGGTCCCTCCACCTCCCGCCTCGAGCCCCGCCTCCCCCGCGCTCTGATTGGCCAGCAGGCCGTGTGTTGTGTGCCTAGTGTTGCCGTGCTCCCATACGGAGGGCCATTGCAAGCAGAACCGCGTCCCGGTAAGTCTGCAGGCCTGCCCCTGATAACTGTAGTGGCATCCTTGTGCCTTTGAGCCCAATCAATCCCCTATTTTCCTTCCTGACCGTGCCCGCTCCCCGCTTCCTGGTCCCTCCACCTCCCGCCTCGAGCCCCGCCTCCCCCGCGCTCTGATTGGCCAGCAGGCCGTGTGTTGTGTGCCTAGTGTTGCCGCGCTCCCATACGGAGGGCCATTGCAAGCAGAACCGCGTCCCGGTAAGTCTGCAGGCCTGCCCCTGATAACTGTAGTGGCATCCTCGTGCCTTTGAGCCCAATCAATCCCCTATTTTCCTTCCTGACTGTGCCCGCTCCCCGCTTCCTGGTCCCTCCACCTCCCGCCTCGAGCCCCGCCTCCCCCGCGCTCTGATTGGCCAGCAGGCCGTGTGTTGTGTGCCTAGTGTTGCCGCGCTCCCATACGGAGGGCCATTGCAAGCAGAACCGCATCCCGGTAAGTCTGCAGGCCTGCCCCTGATAACTGTAGTGGCATCCTCGTGCCTTTGAGCCCAATCAATCCCCTATTTTCCTTCCTGACCGTGCCCGCTCCCCGCTTCCTGGTCCCTCCACCTCCCGCCTCGAGCCCCGCCTCCCCCGCGCTCTGATTGGCCAGCAGGCCGTGTGTTGTGTGCCTAGTGTTGCCACGCTCCCATACGGAGGGCCATTGCAAGCAGAACCGCGTCCCGGTAAGTCTGCAGGCCTGCCCCTGATAACTGTAGTGGCATCCTTGTGCCTTTGAGCCCAATCAACCCCCTATTTTCCTTCCTGACCGTGCCCGCTCCCCGCTTCCTGGTCCCTCCACCTCCCGCCTCGAGCCCCGCCTCCCCCGCGCTCTGATTGGCCAGCAGGCCGTGTGTTGTGTGCCTAGTGTTGCCGCGCTCCCATACGGAGGGCCATTGCAAGCAGAACCGCGTCCCGGTAAGTCTGCAGGCCTGCCCCTGATAACTGTAGTGGCATCCTCGTGCCTTTGAGCCCAATCAATCCCCTATTTTCCTTCCTGACCGTGCCCGCTCCCCGCTTCCTGGTCCCTCCACCTCCCGCCTCGAGCCCCGCCTCCCCGGCGCTCTGATTGGCCAGCAGGCCGTGTGTTGTGTGCCTAGTGTTGCCGCGCTCCCATACGGAGGGCCATTGCAAGCAGAACCGCGTCCCGGTAAGTCTGCAGGCCTGCCCCTGATAACTGTAGTGGCATCCTCGTGCCTTTGAGCCCAATCAATCCCCTATTTTCCTTCCTGACCGTGCCCGCTCCCCGCTTCCTGGTCCCTCCACCTCCCGCCTCAAGCCCCGCCTCCCCCGCGCTCTGATTGGCCAGCAGGCCGTGTGCTGTGTGCCTAGTGTTGCCGCGCTCCCATACGGAGGGCCATTGCAAGCAGAACCGCGTCCCGGTTAGTCTGCAGGCCTGCCCCTGATAACTGTAGTGGCATCCTCGTGCCTTTGAGCCCAATCAATCCCCTATTTTCCTTCCTGACCGTGCCCGCTCCCCGCTTCCTGGTCCCTCCACCTCCCGCCTCGAGCCCCGCCTCCCCCGCGCTCTGATTGGCCAGCAGGCCGTGTGTTGTGTGCCTAGTGTTGCCGCGCTCCCATACGGAGGGCCATTGCAAGCAGAACCGCGTCCCGGTAAGTCTGCAGGCCTGCCCCTGATAACTGTAGTGGCATCCTCGTGCCTTTGAGCCCAATCAATCCCCTATTTTCCTTCCTGACCGTGCCCGCTCCCCGCTTCCTGGTCCCTCCACCTCCCGCCTCGAGCCCCGCCCACAGTCCTTCCCATTGGCCACCCGGCCCCCCTTTCCCAGGCCATTACTGCACCTCCCAAGGCACCCCTCTGCCTGGCAGCCCCTGCAGCTAAGGACCCGAGGCAAAGGACGACTCCTCCAGGGACGAACCCAAATCATATCTGCAGGTATCCGCAGGAGAAGCAAGAAGCCAACAACAAGTAAGTGTGGCAAGGGCAGGGCCAGAAGCATCTACTTCAGGCCGTACTACCCTACCACTCCTCTAAAACAACACCATTCCCATTATAAGTTACTCTCAGAAACCCGCCATTGCATTGCTCCCAATTGCGCCCATTAGCCTCTCTGAGGAAAGTTGCATCTAGAAGGTTCCCGAGTGCATTCAGTAGTATTCCCAACCGTATTTAATAGTGCTCCCAATAGGTATTGTGCCCAATAGCCTCTCTGAGGAAAGTTGCATCTAGAAGTGTTCCCAATTACATTTTTGTATTGAGCCCATTAGCCTCTCTGAGGAAAGCTGCATCTAGAACTGTTCCCAAGTGCATTCAGTAATGCTCCCACCCGTATTTAATAGTGTTCCCAATAGGTATTGTGCCCAATTGCCTCTCTGAGGAAAATTGCATTTAGAAGTGTTCCCAATTGCTTTTAGGTGTTGTGTCCAATAGCCTCTCTGAGGAAAGTTGCACCTAGAAGTGTTCCCAAGCGCATTCAGTAGTGCTCCCAACCGTATTTAATAGCGTTCTCAATTGCATTTAGGTATTGTGCCCAATAACCTCTCTGAGGAAAGTTGCACTTAGAAGTGTTTCTCAAGTGCATTCAGTAGTGTCCCCAACCGTATTTAATAGTGTTCCCAATTGCATTTAGGTATTGTGCCCAATAGCCTCTCTGAGGAAAGTTGCATCTAGAAGTGTTCCCAATTGCATTTTATGTATTGAGCCCATTAGCCTCTCTGAGGAAAGCTGCATCTAGAACTGTTCCCAAGTGCATTCAGTAATGCTCCCACCCGTATTTAATAGTGTTCCCAATAGGTATTGTGCCCAATTGCCTCTCTGAGGAAAATTGCATTTAGAAGTGTTCCCAATTGCTTTTAGGTGTTGTGTCCAATAGCCTCTCTGAGGAAAGTTGCACCTAGAAGTGTTCCCAAGCGCATTCAGTAGTGCTCCCAACCGTATTTAATAGCGTTCTCAATTGCATTTAGGTATTGTGCCCAATAACCTCTCTGAGGAAAGTTGCACTTAGAAGTGTTTCTCAAGTGCATTCAGTAGTGTCCCCAACCGTATTTAATAGTGTTCCCAATTGTATTTAGGTATTGTGCCCAATAGCCTCTCTGAGGAAAGTTGCATCTAGAAGTGTTCCCAATTGCATTTTATGTATTGAGCCCATTAGCCTCTCTGAGGAAAGTTGCATCTAGAAGTGTTCCCAAGTGCATTTTTTGTACTGAGCCCATTAGCCTCTCTGAGGAAAGTTGCATCTAGAAGTGTTCCCAATTGCATTTTATGTATTGAGCCCATTAGCCTCTCTGAGGAAAATTGCATCTAGAAGTGTTCCCAAGTGCATTTTTTGTATTGAGCCCATTAGCCTCTCTGAGGAAAGTTGCATCTAGAAGTGTTCCCAAGCGCATTCAGTAGTGCTCCCAACCGTATTTAATAGCGTTCTCAATTGCATTTAGGTATTGTGCCCAATAACCTCTCTGAGGAAAGTTGCACTTAGAAGTGTTTCTCAAGTGCATTCAGTAGTGTCCCCAACCGTATTTAATAGTGTTCCCAATTGCATTTAGGTATTGTGCCCAATAGCCTCTCTGAGGAAAGTTGCATCTAGAAGTGTTCCCAATTGCATTTTATGTATTGAGCCCATTAGCCTCTCTGAGGAAAGTTGCATCTAGAAGTGTTCCCAAGTGCATTTTTTGTACTGAGCCCATTAGCCTCTCTGAGGAAAGTTGCATCTAGAAGTGTTCCCAATTGCATTTTATGTATTGAGCCCATTAGCCTCTCTGAGGAAAATTGCATCTAGAAGTGTTCCCAAGTGCATTTTTTGTATTGAGCCCATTAGCCTCTCTGAGGAAAGTTGCATCTAGAAGTGTTCCCAAGTGCATTCAGTAATGCTCCCAACCGTATTTAATAGTGTTCCCAACAAGTATTGTGACCAATTGCCTCTCTGAGGAAAGTTGCATCTAGAAGTGTTCCCAATTGCTTTTAGGTGTTGTGTCCAATAGCCTCTCTGAGGAAAATTGCACTTAGAAGTGTTCCCAATTGCTTTTAGGTGTTGTGTCCAATAGCCTCTCTGAGGAAAGTTGCACTTAGAAGTGTTTCTCAAGTGCATTCAGTAGTGTCCCCAACCGTATTTAATAGTGTTCCCAATTGCATTTAGGTATTGTGCCCAATAGCCTCTCTGAGGAAAGTTGCATCTAGAAGTGTTCCCAATTGCATTTTATGTATTGAGCCCATTAGCCTCTCTGAGGAAAGTTGCATCTAGAAGTGTTCCCAAGTGCATTTTTTGTACTGAGCCCATTAGCCTCTCTGAGGAAAGTTGCATCTAGAAGTGTTCCCAATTGCATTTTATGTATTGAGCCCATTAGCCTCTCTGAGGAAAATTGCATCTAGAAGTGTTCCCAAGTGCATTTTTTGTATTGAGCCCATTAGCCTCTCTGAGGAAAGTTGCATCTAGAAGTGTTCCCAAGCGCATTCAGTAGTGCTCCCAACCGTATTTAATAGCGTTCTCAATTGCATTTAGGTATTGTGCCCAATAACCTCTCTGAGGAAAGTTGCACTTAGAAGTGTTTCTCAAGTGCATTCAGTAGTGTCCCCAACCGTATTTAATAGTGTTCCCAATTGCATTTAGGTATTGTGCCCAATAGCCTCTCTGAGGAAAGTTGCATCTAGAAGTGTTCCCAATTGCATTTTATGTATTGAGCCCATTAGCCTCTCTGAGGAAAGTTGCATCTAGAAGTGTTCCCAAGTGCATTTTTTGTACTGAGCCCATTAGCCTCTCTGAGGAAAGTTGCATCTAGAAGTGTTCCCAATTGCATTTTATGTATTGAGCCCATTAGCCTCTCTGAGGAAAATTGCATCTAGAAGTGTTCCCAAGTGCATTTTTTGTATTGAGCCCATTAGCCTCTCTGAGGAAAGTTGCATCTAGAAGTGTTCCCAAGTGCATTCAGTAATGCTCCCAACCGTATTTAATAGTGTTCCCAACAAGTATTGTGACCAATTGCCTCTCTGAGGAAAGTTGCATCTAGAAGTGTTCCCAATTGCTTTTAGGTGTTGTGTCCAATAGCCTCTCTGAGGAAAATTGCATTTAGAAGTGTTCCCAATTGCTTTTAGGTGTTGTGTCCAATAGCCTCTCTGAGGAAAGTTGCACTTAGAAGTGTTTCTCAAGTGCATTCAGTAGTGTCCCCAACCGTATTTAATAGTGTTCCCAATTGCATTTAGGTATTGTGCCCAATAGCCTCTCTGAGGAAAGTTGCATCTAGAAGTGTTCCCAATTGCATTTTATGTATTGAGCCCATTAGCCTCTCTGAGGAAAGTTGCATCTAGAAGTGTTCCCAAGTGCATTTTTTGTACTGAGCCCATTAGCCTCTCTGAGGAAAGTTGCATCTAGAAGTTTTCCTAATTGCATTTTATGTATTGAGCCCATTAGCCTCTCTGAGGAAAATTGCATCTAGAAGTGTTCCCAAGTGCATTTTTTGTATTGAGCCCAATAGCCTCTCTGAGGAAAGTTGCACCTAGAAGTGTTCCCAAGCGCATTCAGTAGTGCTCCCAACCGTATTTAATAGCGTTCTCAATTGCATTTAGGTATTGTGCCCAATAACCTCTCTGAGGAAAGTTGCACTCAGAAGTGTTTCTCAAGTGCATTCAGTAGTGTCCCCAACCGTATTTAATAGTGTTCCCAATTGCATTTAGGTATTGTGCCCAATAGCCTCTCTGAGGAAAGTTGCATCTAGAAGTGTTCCCAATTGCATTTTATGTATTGAGCCCATTAGCCTCTCTGAGGAAAGTTGCATCTAGAAGTGTTCCCAAGTGCATTTTTTGTACTGAGCCCATTAGCCTCTCTGAGGAAAGTTGCATCTAGAAGTGTTCCCAATTGCATTTTATGTATTGAGCCCATTAGCCTCTCTGAGGAAAATTGCATCTAGAAGTGTTCCCAAGTGCATTTTTTGTATTGAGCCCATTAGCCTCTCTGAGGAAAGTTGCATCTAGAAGTGTTCCCAAGTGCATTCAGTAATGCTCCCAACCGTATTTAATAGTGTTCCCAACAAGTATTGTGACCAATTGCCTCTCTGAGGAAAGTTGCATCTAGAAGTGTTCCCAACTGCATTTTATGTATTGAACCCATTAGCCTCTCTGAGGAAAGTTGCATCTAGAAGTGTTTCTCAAGTGCATTCACTAGTGCTCCCAACCGTATCTAATAGTGTTCTCAACCTCAATTAGGTATTGTGCCCAATAGCCTCTCTGAGGAAAATTGCATTTAGAAATGTTCCCAATTGCTTTTAGGTGTTGTGTCCAATAGCCTCTCTGAGGAAAGTTGCATCTAGAAGCGCTCCCAATTGCATTTATGTATTGCACCATTCCCCAGGGGGAAGTTGCATCTAGAAGTGTCCTTAATTACATTTAATAATATTCCCAATTGCATCTAGGTGTTGTGCCCAATAGCCTATCTGAGAAACTTGCATTTAGAAGTGTTCCCAATTGCATTTAGGAGTTTCGCCCAATAGCCCTGAGTAGTGCCCCCAATTACATTAAGTTTCCAACTTGCATTTAAAAATTGCGCACAATAGCCTGTCTCAGGAAAGTTGCATTTTGAAGTGCACATAATCCCATTTAGCAGTGTTCCCAACTGCATTTGATAGTACTCCCAATTGCTTTTAGGTGTTGCGCCCAATAGCCTCTCCGAGGAAAGTTGCATTTTAGAAGAGTTCCCAAAACCATTTAGTAGTGTTCGCAACTGCATTTAATAGTGCTCCCAATTGCATTTAGATGTTGTGCCAATAGCCTCTGTAAGAAAGTTGCATTTAGAAGTTTTCCCAACTGTATTTCTGAAGTTGCCCCCAATAGACTCTCTAAGAAACTGGCATTTAGAATTGTTCCCCAAATTACAAATAGATTACAATAGATTGCAATAACCTCTCTGGAAAAAGACAAACATTAGTAGTGTGGCGACACAAGAACCTAGAAGGGTACCCAATAAACCAAATAATCTCTGTGTACAACTCTAGCTGGATGTGAACCCAATAAACTAAAATAATCTATGTTTACAACTCCAGCTAGAAAGCATCAAATAAATCTAATACCCTCTTGAGCAGTTGAACCCTGAAGTGTACCTAAAAGCGTGTCATCACCGACCTTAGAACTACAATAAGAAACCCTCCTAAACCAATCTCAAAACTCGCACCAATCATGAGTGCACCCACTCCACCAGAATCAGTCAGAAACACCACCCATGGACCACCCAATCTGTCCTCCGTCCCTTCCCGCCTCTCCCAAACCCCGCCACCCTCCCTCGAACCCCCTGCTTTTCCCCTCTCCAAACACCAAGCAAGGGGGGCACGATGGCGAGCCACCCACCCCAAGACCAGTCATCCCCTGAACCCCACCCCCGACCCACCACCAGCTTTACCCATACCCGCTCCCCTCTCTATCATACCTGACACACCCCACCCTGCAATCGCCCTACTCCCGCCCTCCCCTTATACCCCTGCCACCATCCCCACTCGACCTCACCCCTTCCCCTCTCTAAAAACTGCAAGGCTAGCCCTAGCAAGAACCGAAGCCGCCTCCCGCTCACCCTCCGACCCCCCCACTCTCTCCCACACACCAGTCGCAGCAAGGAAATTAAAGCGGAAACGTTCTTGGTCCCCCTCAATCTCACAGCACTCCTTGCCCCCCCTATCTCGACCAATCACATCTATCCTGCAATCCCCCCTCTCCCCCGCGGCTTCCCCCCGCCTGAAACCCCTCTCCCTCGATTTCTCATCAGCTGCACCCGAAACTCCTAACCGCCAACATCCTTCTCTCAAATCCCCCTTCCAAAACCCAACCATCCTATCACACGCAGCCTCCCAACCCCTCCCGAAGCCTGCCAATCTCTCTCCTCGACCACTATTCCCATCTATCATCACCCAACCTACCCCCCTCCCCCCAAACTCTCCACCACAGCACCCTCCCCCTCCACCACCAAGATCATCACCGACTGCCGATGTGAACTGCATCCTATTTAACGCCTGATCAATAGCAAAAAACAAACATTCCATCTTTGACCTCCTCACCTCTGACAAACCAGACCTAGTCTTCATCACTGAAACCTGGTTCTCTGACGATTTCGGCCCAATCGCCAACGAAGCCTTTCCCTCCAACTACTCCCTCATCCCACTGAACCGTCCGTCCAGGGGAGGAGGGGTTGCATTCGTCTTTAAATCTCTCTTCCGCGCCTCAATCATCGATAACCAACCCTCCATCCCATCCTGCGAATCTCTCCTTGTTAAACTATCCCTCTCACCATCGCTCTCACATAGCTTCCTAATAATCTACAGGCCCCCAGGCTACGATAGACACTTCTCAAATAACCTTTGCGACTCTATTGCCACCCTCCAACTAAACCATCCCAACCTCACCCTTCTTGGAGACTTCAACATATGGCTCGACATCCCCACCAACCCTATGACATACTCCCTGGTTGACGGATTAGATGCAATTAACCTCCAACCCCACATAAACGGACCGACCCACTATAAAGGACACACTCTCGATGCCATCTTTAGCTCCAACAACCTGATTCAACTAATGCCACCCACCCCTATCATCTGGTCTGATCACTTCATTCTCCCTTTCACCATCCACTCACCCGAACCCCCCCCCCCCCTCACTCATATCCGAACCTCCGAATATAGGCAAATGCTGGAAGAAACTAATAATCACTCCAGACCTAGTCGAGGTTCTCCTCCAGTCTCCACCACCATCCTGCCCTCTCAACAACCATCTCACCGCTGAGGCCTTTGATTCATGGCTTAGCGCATCTCTGATGCACCTCACCCCCTCCTGCAAACCATCAACCCGCCGTGGCCCTTTCCCCAGATGGTTCACTCCTGAGCTGAAGACCACTAAACGACTATACAAACACCTAGAACGCAAATGGCATAAAGAGAAAACCCATGAGAGCAGGACCACCTTGGCCCGACACCTGTATCGGTACAAAGCCGAAATCCGGAAAACAAAAAAGGCACACTACAACTCCCGAATCCTAAACTGCAATAACCCAAGTAAAGAACTCCACAAAATTATCTCTGAATTCACCAATCCAGCTTGTAACACATCCATCCCGACCGCATCGCAATCACTCTGTGACTCACTCTCCCTCCACTTCTACTCCACAGCTATAGAAAGGACAAATTCTCTAACATCCAAACTAGCACTCCTACAGCCACTAGACAATCCTCAGCCCGTACCACCCAACTCATCAGCCGCAACCTCCACGCAACCAACGTTCAACTCCTTCAGTCCATTAACAACAGAACAGTTTCTCAAACTCCTATCTGCCCACAAACCGTCCGGATCTCCATTAGATCCATGCCCAGCCACTACCCTTAAAGAAATCTTTGCCTCCACCTGCGCAGGAGAACACGCAAGATCCATCATAAATGCTTCCCTCTCTTCCGGTACCTTTCCAGACGCATTCAAATTAGTGCACGTCAAACCCCTGATTAAAAAACCCTCGCTCGATCCACTCGAGCCCAAAAACTACCGCCCCATATCAAACACCAGGTTCCTCGCCAAACTCATTGATCGAACCGCCTACTCTCAACTTAACGCCTTTGTTGAAGCCAACAAACTCCTAGACCCCGCCCAATCAGGCTTCAGAACTTGTCACGGAACCGAAACCACCCTAACCTCTATCTTAGACGACCTTAAAATGACTGCTGACTCCGCGGGATGCGCCGCACTAATCCTTCTCGACCTATCAGCCGCCTTTGACACGATCAATCACTCTATACTCCTTGATCGCCTCCTCTCCCTAGGAATACGTGGAACCGCCCTCAAATGGATAGCCTCATTCCTCAAGGGCAGGCACCAAATAACGACACTCTCCAACTTTACCTCCCAAGCCCGACCAGTCGACACAGGAGTCCCACAAGGAGCGTGTCTATCTGCTCTCCTTTTCAATCTCTACCTGATCACCCTCCCACCGATAATTCGTGCACACAACATCCTATGTTACAATTACGCCGATGACACACAACTAATTCTAAAATTCTTGAACACGAATCCTAACTCACGACCTGACCTGGCAGCCTGCCTCCTTAACATTGAACGCTGGATGACCCAAAACCACCTCCTGTTAAACCCCTCCAAAACAGAAATCATGGTGTGCGGCAACCCAGATCTTCTCCCACACCCACTGCCCTGGCCAACCGCCATGGGCAACTCGCCGATACCCTCCAACACAGTGAAAAACCTTGGATGCACCCTAGACTCTGACCTAACACTCTCGCGCCAAGTCAACAACGTCTCAAAGTCCTGCCACTACCACCTCAAAAACCTTAGGCGCATCTTTCCTAATCTATCATTTCCTAATAGAGTCTCTGCGGTACAATCAATCGTCATCTCTCGGATGGACTACGGCAACCCCCTATACCTAGGAATCCACGCCTACCAAATGAACAAACTTCAAAGAGCACAAAACGCGGCGGCCAAAGCATTACTTGCGCTTGGTCCAAGAGACCATGTATCCCCAGCCCTCAAGACACTGCACTGGCTTCCAGTAGCCCGTAGGGTAGCTTTCAAAACCTTATGCCTCACCCATCGAGCAGTACATAAAACAGGACCGCAATATCTTCAAGAAAAACTAATAGCTTATCACCCCACTCGCACCCTTAGATCAAGCACAGCCGGCCTCCTTGTAATTCCTAAGACAAACTCAGTCAGGTTGGGCGGAGCATCATTCTCAGCCCTAGCCCCAACCCTGTGGAACTCACTCCCACCCCACATCAGGCTAACCGAGGAACTATCAACTTTCCGCAAACTACTGAAAACCTGGCTCTTTCCCTAAAAACCAACCTGTTCCCTCCTAGCATCATCAAAAAAAAAAAAAAAAAAAAAAATCAAATCAAAAATCGCCTGTATCAGAAATTGCGAAAAATTAAAACGAGTAATGTACATCTAAACAGTGAAGTAAATAATACGAATTGACGACTGGATAAAAGAAAAATAGAGCATAGACGAACTTGGAGAGTCGATGTATGTGGTAAACAGATGACTGTAGAGCGCGGATGACTGTGGAAGGCGGTTGACTGTGGAAAGCGGATGACTCTGGAGGGCGAACGACTGTGGAGGCCGGATGACTGTGGAGGGCGAATGACTGTGGAAAGCGGATGACTCTGGAGGGCGAACGACTGTGGAGGCCGGATGACTGTGGAGAACGGATGACTGGGTAGCGCGTACGACTGGGCAGGGCTGATGACTATGGAGGATGTATGCCTATGGAGGGTGTATGCCTGTAGAAGTTGACTGTAGAATGCAGATGACTGTGGAGAGCGATTGACTGTGGACGGCGGACGACTGGGCAGGGCGGATGAATGTAGAAAGTGGATGCCTCTGGAAGATGACTGTAGAGGGCGGATGTCTGTGGACAGCGGATGTCTGTGGAAAAAGGATGACGGTGGTGGGCGGATGCCTCCTGGCCATCCCTAAACCAGGCAACAAATGAGTAGGCTGCAGCTTCATTTTTCCGCATCATGGGACCATGAGTCGGGTGAAGGAGCCCCAGTCAGTATACCTGTTCATCTACAACAGGACCTCATTTGGTGGGGGCAGGATGTGACCCTCATGGTGGGCAGACCATTCAAGCGATCATACTAAAACTACAGATTCCGAACTCCACAGGTGGGGCTCTACATTGGGCACGTTCAATGCAGTCTGTGGTCTGTACTGACCAACAAAATCACTGAGTGCAGAGTGAAGGAGCGCAGATAGCGGAGGCGCGTGGAGAGCAGAGAAGCATGAGAGCTACTGAATGGGGGGAACGACTGAGCAGGGGGAGCGACTGAGTGGGGAGAGCGACTGAGTGGGGAGAGCGACTGAGTGGGGAGAGCGACTGAGAGGGGAGAGCGACTGAGTGGGGAGAGCGGTTGAGTGTGCAGAGTGGTGGGGGAGCGACTGAGTGGGGGTACAGATGAGTGTGGAGTGCCGATGAGTGTAGAAAGCGGATGAGTGCAGAAAGCGGAAGAAAGTAGAGAGCAAATGAGTGTGGAGGGCGGATGAGTGTGGAGGGCGGATGAGTGTGGAGGGCGGATGAGTGTGGAGGGCGGATGAGTGTGGAGGGCGGATGAGTGTGGAGGGCGGGTGAGTATGGAGGGCGGGTGAGTGTCGAGGGCGAGAGAGCTGAATAGGAGATCGAATGAATACAGATGAGTGTAGATGAGCGTGGAGGAGGAGCGCTGCCGGCAGACGTGTGTGGAGCGCGGATGAGTACGGAGGTTAGCTTAGAATAAAGAGCGGACGAATATGAAGAGCAAATGAATGTGGAAGACAGATGAATGTAGAAAACACATGAGTGTAGAGAAGGGTTGAGTGTAGAAAGAAGTTGAGTGCAGAGAGGGGAAGAGCGTGGACAGCTGAAGAGTGTCCAGAACAGACGACCGTACAGAGCGAAAGAGCGTGGAGAGCGAAAGAGCGTGGAGAGCGAAAGAGCGTGGAGAGCGGCCGATGTGGAGAGCACATGAGTGTAGAGAGGGGTTGAGTGTAGAACGAAGTTGAGTGCAGAGAGGGGAGGAGCGTGGGCAGCTGAAGAACATCCAGAACAGAGGACGTTACAGAGCGGAAGAGCGTGGAGAGCGAACGAGCGTGGAGAGCGCTCGAGCGTGGAGAGCGAACGAGCGTGGAGAGCGAATGAGCGTGGAGAGCGGCCGAGCGTGGAGAGCGGCCGAGCGTGGAGAGAACGGCCGAGGGTGCGGAGAGCGAACAAGGGTGCGAGAGCGAACGAGGGTGCGGAGAGCGAACGAGGGTGCGGGGAGCGAACGAGGGTGCGGGGAGCGAACGAATGTATGGAACAAATGAGGGTATGGACGGGCGAATAGTGCATAGAGCGGATGTGAACCAAAACACATAGAACGGACCTAACCGCTCAGAATTGCGCGACGTGCTTATTTGTTTTGGAATGCAAGGAATCTTTGAAAGAGCATACTGCATATCACACCCCACGCTTACTCTCTCCTTACACCACCATTCAACTAGAACACAGAGATACTATGACACCATTCGGTATAACTGTTCTCATATCAACATCTGCCGCTCACCCCCCATCACTCTAAGTAAACATGGCTGGTCTCACACCCCCAGCCAGGCGTATCTCCTCAGGCCTAACGCCGCCACACTCGGTCTGGATAACTCCAGCCAGACCGAACACATATCCCTGATCTCTCAACCACCACACCTACCGCTAAGAAGCAGCTACCACATGAATTCCGCACCAGCTGCACACATACCGGTGCGCACACGCACCTTTGGACTCTCTCTAAATCCTTCCACTGACCCGAACTTCGGTTCCCAAGGGCGTTCAACCTACCAGCGCCTTCAGACCATACCAATGGTATATAAGGCGCTATACAAATGCAAAATAACAATAACAATAACAATAGTAGTTTTTAGGTGTCAGTGAGCAGTTCATGTGTATTCCTTGCAACCAGCTGGTGCATCTACATGTGTGTTCAGCCATGTCGCCTCTTCATAATTACTTTAGTGATGTCATCCGGTTATGGTCTGTGCCACTGCTTCAGTCAGTGGCATCTGCCATCTTGGTGGTATGTTGGAGGAGTTGGGGACCCCCTTAACAATGCCACTTGTGTTGTTCACCCACTTCAAATCACTGAATGCATTACAAAGTGCTGAGAGTGCAAAGCAAAACCTAAAAGGAGTTCACCAGGAACCAGACCCTTACAGGTCAACTTTGCCCCTCGTTCCTCGAACCAAAGCCTGTTCAGTCTCATAATATCACGTGGCTTCAATCCAAACCTATGGGCTTTTTCAAATGTGGCATGTGTAATTACTGTCAATTTACTTTGTGCACAGACTTGTTCACCTGCCATAACGGCCCCAGTGTGCAAATTCGTGATTTCATAAATTGTAAATCAAAGTACGTGGTATATGCCATCCTATGTGTATGCCACAAGGTATATGTAGCTTCTACTATAAGGGAATTACGAGTTTGTATCCAAGAACATTTTTCACCTCTCAACAGTCAAGATCCGAAATTACCTTTGGCAATCCATCACCAACTGGACTCTGTTAAAGATATTCAGTACACTGGACTACTTCAAGCACATGTTCACCCGAGAGGAGGTGACCGACAATTATTACTACGCCACCTCGACGCACAGACTATTTGCAAGCTCAGATGCACAACACTGGGATTAAAGAAAGACACAGAACTGAATGTCTTTCTGTAATATTCGAGAAGCTCATGTCTCTTGTTGGTACAATTCCCCTTTTTTTGGCAATTTTATATTATTCAACATTCGTTCACTATGACCGTGCCATGGTTGGTTATGAATTGTTCTGTAGATCATGGTGTCCGCTCTCTTCCTGTCCAAAAACATACATCCAAATCATAACTCCTGTTGACCAATCCATTCTTTTATTTTATTTTATTTTATTTTGTACAATTTCTTAATTGCCGCTGTCTGAGGCAATTCTGGCACGTTCTGGGAAAAACATGCATTTTCTCTTGTCCTGCTATGCGAGAAGGCAACACATTGCATTTACTCAGGATGAAGCGCTATATTGTCAGTTTTTTACACAAAGATGTGGTGGTATATTTTCCATTTGTTACACGATTATTTACATTTATTATTTCCCACCATCATGACGATATTAATATAGATAGTGATCCGATATATACGTTCATTCATTATTAGTAATGGCTGAATCTTTACTAACTTTGTTCCGGTCTCCCTCATACGTATCACGTTATGAGGAAGCTACACGTGACCAACACGGCATGTAGGAACAGGAAGCTTTCCCCTCACATATATGAAGTCAACATATCGCGCACTCAAGATAATGAAGTCATAATGGACATGGTATATTTTTCTCTGCACGTATTTCACCAACATGCGAGTAGTTCTTAGGTGTAAAATCACTGTTCTGCAATTAGTTATTGCTATGCAGGTCACCCGATTCAAATCATATTTTTACCCCATTTTTACAGGCCGCCTAATATGGATGTGACACAGATGCGTATGTCATTGCATGCAGCCTGACAAACTTAGCCAAAGCAGGCTTTATAAAGGAAAATCCCCAGGTAATTATTTTGCCTGGCTCCAGGCAGCATATCCAGATGCAGGAATTCTCCTATCACTAATTGGCTCTCCACCTATACCCGTGTCGTGCAGGAACAATAACGCACTTGCGCATTTACCGCATCAAGCGCTGGTATCAGACAGTTTGGTTTATAGACAAGAACACAATACGCCTGGTAATTTGTTGATTTGTTCCTCACCCTCATTCTAATGGGAGTGCACGGGTGAACTTCTTCATCTAGGCTTCCTGTTTCTGTCTTCACAGCCGGTACTTGGTATTTTCAGGCTTATAGCAAGTCTTTGATTTAAAATTGCATGCTGTCTTCCCGCCTTCTTTTTGGAAAGGAAGTTGTGAATGGACATCATGTTCTCGTACAGGGAATTTTTCATTGCACTTTAAAGTAGCATCTGCTCATGCAATGCAAACACATATAAATGTAAGTGGTTTCAATCCGGCACACACCCAAGTCAACGCCTAGCGTGTAATGCACAACTGAAATCCTTATTTATTTTTGTTTGAAAGTTCTTTTATTTTGAACAATGTACCACTTATATCACACCCCTCTCCTGGAACCCCCCCCTCCCCGGTCACACTGAACCAGGAATCAGGCTGGTTTGCAAAGTTTAAATATTTATTTATGTATTTACAATTTAATCACACAATGGGGGTCATTACGACCCTGGCGTTAAGGGTTTAACAGCACCGTAAAAGGTGTCGGCGCTGTTAAACCCTTAACGCCTGATTACGAGGTCCCTTTGCGGCTCCCGACCTTAACGGCTGGTCTGGACCAGCCGTTAAATTTGGGACCCCCAAAGGGACCTCCGAGGTAATTACGTTACCGCAATTTGCGGTACCGTAATTACCGCCTTCCCCAAAGGTTCATACAAAGCTCAACCTGGTTGAATCACCTGAATTTTTTTTTATTAAATGGTCATGTGTAAACATTAATGTAGGCCTACTTGAGACCTCTCTACTCGCAGCTATAATTTTGGACCAAATGATTGCCATTATTTTTCAAGATATGCGACTGAACCACCTCCTGGCAATCCTATCTAGCTTCCTCTCAGAAACCATGGATAGACTGATTCTCACAGCGGCACGCCAACTAACAAGAGCCATGTAAGATGATTCAACATAGAGCTAAAACAATCTGATTGTCCGTTAGAAATCTGCATAATAAAGATAGCAACTTGCTTAGAATATTCCAGAATACATAAAAAGGCACTTCACAATGCCAAACTGACATACTACCAGTGGTGATTCCTTTGGCTAGGTGGACGAACACCACCCACCACCATTGTTCTGATGTTAAATTAAAGATGTTTTGATTTAAAACGTACATTTTTCATTGAACATGCTTCTCTGCAGGCAGATATTGTTCAGTGTGCCGTAAGCCATCAGGTGCAAGGCACATGTATGTTTGTGGATAGGGCTATGCATGGTGGCAGCCTGCACAAGGGTGAGTCTCACACCAAGGAGCTGTTCATTTCTTTTCTACACAGAGCTTGAAGGGCAGTGCAAGATTGTGTAAACATTCACTTTAGCTGCCAGTGGATTGTTTGAGGCGTGGCCTCTCTGCCTGAGGTGGTGGACAAACAGGGCAACAATAGCCCTGACCCTGTCAATCACGCAACCATACAACATGTATTGGCTGTTGAGCCAATACCATTTTGAATGTGTGCTATGCGAGGGTTGGGCTGGAGCCTGTGAGTGGGCCATATATTTTACCAACATTTGACACCAATGTCCATCTCTTGGCACCAAGCCTCAAGAGCTTCAAGACCCATCCAAGCATGAGAAGCACAGGCTAAGGAGGAACAGCCCATCACACAATAACCGAACAGTTAGGAGAACTCCGTTTCAAGGTACAGGCACTGTGGGAGGGGCCAGGGTCGAAGGCCTGTGTGGAAAATCGAAGTTTGAGGGACAGATTGCTATGTCTGGCCTGAGTTTGTAAGGCAACAAAGCAGCACACTTAGTTACCAAGTGCACCTGGAAAAGTTTGCTAAAACTTCAGTGTATTGAAAATAATTGAAACTTTCTTCTGTGTTAATGTATGACTAATACTATGCCAGGGAGTGTCAGAGTTTGATGCTATCTTGCCGCTAGACTTGTTAGTCTGCTAAAATAGGTGGGGCCTGAATGCAAAAATCAATCATCACTTGGTCGCAGGAGGCCTGTGAGAACACGATAAGTGTGCTGCGAGGTCACGTAACATAATATGCACAGATGTGATGGGAACTACCTAGTACAAGCATGACCGAGGCAGAACTGCCTTCAGAAGGAGCCTCGGCAAGGAGCACGCTCTGCTATCCTAAGCAGTAAAATATGTACTTTCTGGCTGTGATATTCCATGCGGTCTCCTTTCATTTTTAATGTGATGCATGCAGAAGGCGACCCGTTTTGTGAGAAAAACGAGGGAGGATGAACGTGTGCAAGGGCTCTTTCATTTTGGAGATATTTCATAAGGATTTTAATGCTGCGCACCTGAATCTCAGAGAGCATGTGCAACACCCCTGATAAGGTGACAGGTTAATGTGGAGCAGAAGGGAGGAGGGTGCAGAAAATAACCAGGTTGGAGGTAATAGTTATGCTAAAGTGACACCAAGAGATGGCAGTGATCCTGCTCCTTCCACACAGGGGCCTCATTACGAGTTGGGTGGTATTGCAGTGGTAAATCTATGGGAATACCACCCAACGGAATTGCCATGACTGCCACATGGTCTGTCAGATTTACCGCCGCATTACAAGTGGAGGTGCTGGTGTTAGTCCTCATTGATTTGGGGTCCATAGGACTACATGGGGGATTTCGGCAGAATCAACGCAGCTGTAATTTCGCTGGTGGTATTTCTGCCAATGTTGATGGTTTTCTGGCAGAACGTGGGAGGGCTTACCTTGAGCATAATGCTGGAGGTAACCCCCCCCCACTCCACAGTGGTGGAAATCCTGTTCCCGCCACTTATTTCCAGCACCACCATAATCGTAATGAGTCTCTTCTTCTACTGGTGGCAGCGCCTATTTGAGAAAAAAAAACACCCATTCTCCTCCTCATGAAAGAGCACAGGGACTGAACAAGCCTGAGATCTGCAGGCGGCATGAAGAACAAGTGGGCAACAGACAAGATGAGAAATGCAGGCAGTTCTAAAAAATGTTACCCTTCAAGAAGTGCTTAGGAAAAACACAGGTGTAACCACATGTAGGAAATGTGATGAAACCATACACCTAACCCCAGCAATGAGCACTTCAGCACTGCGCAAAACAGAAGGGCAGTTGAAGGCACAATAGTCCGAAGAGGATGCACAAACTCACCTCAGTGCTGCGATTTTTGTATAATACTTTAAAACAAAGGCATGAGCCACTGTGCCTCGGCTCATAGGAAGTGAGGTATGGGACACATTGCCCTCATTATGAGTTTAGCGGTATTTCGGCAGTAAATCTGCCAGAATACCACCAAACACAATTACTGTTACCATAGTCCATAGGACTCCATGGGGATTTCAGTGGAATTACAAACGGTGGTAATTGCACCGAATTTGCCGCTTTTTCGGCAGAAAGTTGGAGGATTTACCACCAGCATGATGCTGTAGGGAAATACTACACTCCAAGGCCAAACTTGGAATATGTTAGAGCGGTGAGAGTGGTGGTAATTTTGTTATGCCCTAATAGAGAATTATAATATGTTCCTAAATGTCAAAAACCGCATGACCCCGAAGAGGTAGGGGGAACCACAGAAAGATAGACTGCTAATATGTGTCACATTTCAGACCCTACAAACAATAAGATAGAAGGGAATGGTGTCTGCACAGGCCTCGGGACAGAGGTTCGTGCATTTAGCCATGGATGAGTGTAGGCATGTGACAACATGCTTCTCTGCTTAAGTGACTGCATGTGAGTGTGTGTGTGGGTATGAATGCACACTTGTACGTGCAGCTTTTACAGAAAGCTCATGTGTACTTTACAATGTAGCTCCTTGATCAGGTGTGGCTGCTCGGCTCTTCTGCTCTTATGGCTCGTCCCTGCGTCACAGCGTGTGACCTTTGAAGACCTGTGCTGCCGACTGTCCAGGAAGAACGTCCAGGGGTCTTGCCTGGGAATGGAAGTTGAACGTGCAATGCATTTATTTACAGAATCATATTTCATATTGAAAATGCCATCACTTATGACGTACGGGCTGAATGCATTTGACCCAGATGAAACATGTAGTTCCTCACCATTAGTCAGTCACGTTTAAAGCTGAGTTCCTACTGCGTTCCAGGTATGGAACAGTGCTTAATCCATTCACGTTCACTCATAAGACATGTACTCAACGTTTACAGATAGTACACATTTAACCAATATACGCCAGATATCCGTATCACTGCGAAGCTATATTACAGGCTGAAAAAACAATCATTTTTATTTTGAGAAATCACATGTGGAAACCATTTCCCTTCCCACTAGATAGGATGACCCACAGGCTGGATGAAATGTCCACGTATCTTTATTGTTTGTAGGCTATGTGCTCACACTCGCCATATATATTTTTAGTTTTCCTTTGGAGCCTCCAGAGAGACCTTTCTCCCTGCTCTGTTCAAATCATGAGTCCATTTCATGCTGCCCTGTACCCCATTTCGCATTAAATGGCATGCATGTGATGATGTGGCAGTGTTAAGACAGTTTTCCTGAAGTCCAACTAAGGGCTTAGCAATACCATTCAACTGAGACAGTACAAAACACTACTCTTAGTAAAAGGCTGTATATGGTAATGTAGACAGAGCAGCCAGACTTATCTTAGGAGGGAGAGAGGGCTGTAGAATAAGTACAAAGAAATTGTAATATACATATGGTCCAAAAAAACACTGAAACACTCTGTTTTGTAAAAAATAAAGGGTTTATTTAAAAACAAGTAGACCAAGGTAAATGTTGAGTAAATAAGTAATATTGCATATATAATCACAATTATAAAAACACAACACTATGCTTTAAAGCACACAAACCAAAGCATAGACCTTATTTAGAAAGCTAACAGTATTTCTAGGTAAGTCAGACCTTATCAAACACATTTAGTGTAGAGCACCCCTATTTGTGGGATGTTAAACCATTGGTTACTTTTAGATTACTTTACAATAGTTCAAGGGAAGTAAATAAACTGGGCAATATACTTTTCTGAATAGCGAAACACTCATTCATGGAACAGTAAAAACCTATAACTCTGATTCAGGATAACACACAGTTATACTAGGGGAGTTGGCCCTTATGGTGTAATATACAATTACAGGCTCATTTGAACACTTACTAAGGTTAGCAAGAACTCTTTACACTACTTTTGGATGTACCAGGCAGACCAAGGCCAGCTTCACCTAAAGGAACACGTTTCAAGAATTGCACACATGGCAATTGCTATTACAGTTGATTTTCAGACCAGTGCAACACAGATTGAGGTAAGCAATCACTCTAACTTGTTTTAGGTTGGCATACAGCTAACACAAGGTGAGTAAAACATATACTTTTTAAAAGAGGTATGAACAACGTAAGAGGCAAGTATAACCTAAGGCAGACTTATTCTGGATAAGCTAACAGCAAGTCAGGGGAAGCAAGACCCAACTGTGGACACTCATACATTTATCCTAGCACAAATAGTTAGGTTAAACGAACAGCATTACTTTTGGGGAAGGGGCACAAAGAATTCACAGGCCAGTAACTTAACCTTATATATTCGTTTCAGAATAGTGCAAAACATATTCAAGGTAAGTAAGACATCTTGTAACTGGTCACTCTGAGTTATAGTTAACAACCAACTTCTTTTACAAGTAAGTTCCTTTTGAACACGTGTTATTCTTTTCAAGGCAGAACCCCATTTCTATTCAGTCCTTTACTTATTATATAGCAAGAGTTCACCCAGAGGCAGTAGAGGGACCCTGGTGGTCTAGGTGCCAGCTGTAGGCAGGGTGAGATAGGGTTCAGTTGCAGGTAAAGTCAGACGTCCATAGGAAGACTGTTCAAACAAGTAAATATTTCACTTTAAAGTTAGTTGAGGTTCCAGGGACTTCAGAGAAGGCACCCTATGAGGATTCTGCGGTGGGCCTGGGTTAACTAGATGAGTGACCTCCCAATCACAGAAAACACCCCAAATGTTTTACAGAATTCACAAAGACATAAGGTAAGTAAATACCCCAGCCAACACAGTACCTCAGCATGGATGAAGAGTTGCTGCAAGAGGGCTTCAGGACCTGGAGCCAAAAACCCAGTTGATGGATTCCTTTGTCAAGAAGACAGGACTTTGGAAGGACCTTTGCAGCAGGGATCATGGGAGCAGGCTCCAGGCAAGAGTTTCCTCATGGCTGGATGTGGCACTGTGGATTTTGGCACCTTTTCAGCAGCACAGACGAAGACATAATATCACTGGTTGGATTATTGTCATTTGCAAGGTCCAGCACGCTAGTGAGGGGACTTTTCAGACTTGATTCACATATCTGAAGGTCCAGCAGGATGCCCACAAAGTTAAAGCAAAATGTGGAAATTGGAAGACCATATGATGCACAATGGCTTGAGCTGCAAGGGTATTGGGGTATTGCAGCCCTGCAAGGACACAGCACAACATGGGATGGCTCAAAATGTAGGTCTTCTTAAGTCTGGTGGGTGTCACCAGGCTCTGGTCAGGGTCGTCATTTTCAGAGTCCCCAGGTCGATTGGAAGGAAGGGTAACAGCAGGCTCTGTTTACACAGCAGGCTCGCAGGTTACTGGAAATTGTCTCAGCTGCGTGTTCTTCATCATCCTCTTCAGGTTTGGATCCAGTTGTCGACTACATCTTAAGCTGCCAGGATCAGACTTTTATGAAAGAGCCCAGCCAATCAAACAGCCAGGCAACATTCAAAACTTGGGGGGTTGGCAGTCCTTTCAGGGCAGCCAGCCACACAGTTTGAATTGGATTATTGCAGTCATTGTGGAAGACAAAGGGGTGCAAAGATGTGGACTCCTCCCTTGCTTTCTGCCTTCACTGAGACTCTGGAGCCTGGGTGGGGATTCCACAGGATTCCCGCAGAAGATAAAGTTAACACAAAGGAATTTCCCACCCTAAAGTAAGGTGAAAGAACAAGAAAGGACAAGCAATGCTAAAAAGGTGAAAAAAGAACAGAGGGGCCATTTTGGTAAAATGAGCACCCATTGGTGCCTTGACCGGGGCTGTGGAAAGAGCCTGCTGTAATGGTGCACCAAATTAATAAAAAGGTTCACTGCCACCAGCTATTAAAGGAAAGTTTGTCCTTGTAACATAATGTTACATTTAGAATGTGAAAAGAGGATACCCAGTATCTCTGCAGAACTCCAAATAGGGTGGGGTCTGCTGGTCTCACCTAATAAAAGGTAATAGGGATCCAAAGATCCTGTCTACCCTTTGGAACTGTAGCTCTCAAACGTTAGCCAGAGAAAGTTAAAAGGTTAGTCCAAAGGGCAACCCAGCAAAAATAGGCAGTATGTGCCAAAAGTTGTCAATGAGGATAACATTAAAAAGACACTATGGAGAGTCTTAAAAATGGCACCCAATAAAAGAGTAATGGACTCTTTGGGGCAAAAGGGTCCCACTCACTGAGAAATAGGGAAACATGATCTACCAGTCCAGCAAAACGTTCTGGGGTTGACACAGGTCAGGAAGATGTATCATTGCAATGACAATCTTACCTAACAGGGTGTATCCTTTGTTATTTAATACATTTCACACTGACTGAATCATGCTGCCAAACATCGTCTCGTTTTTGGTCTGCCACATCTGCAGATCAAACTATCTCCTATCTTCTCTTCATTGTTTTCTGGGCTGTTGCTTCTGTCATGTTCAAACTGCTTTTCTTCAGGTTGTGACTTTCTGTGTTCTGCAGTCTCTTTTTGGCTGCTATTGTCCATATCTGGTGGTGGGATTCTTGCTTCTAGTTCATCTGTTCCACTGTTTCCTCTCCTCCTTGACCCGTGGCACTTACCTCTCTGATACACTGCTACACTAGATATGTTCCATGTCTGCCTCCTGCAGTAGTTGTAGTGTCCTGGTATATTCCTGTGACTGCTATAGGATCACTATATCTCAATGAAGTGTTCTTGTCTTTGGGGTATTCTTATCCTCACCAAGTTTCCTATCTTGATCTTCCAGGGAGCCGTGGCATTGTGTCTGTCAAAATATTCTCTTTAACGTTGTTGGACATCTAACAAACTGTGCTAAGTATTTGAAGCATGTGTTCCTTGTGTGTTTTTTGGATTTCTCTATGCTGGATTTAGCTTTGTATCCACCATTTAACCTCGCATTAATTAGAAGGGAGAGACTCCTGTAGTGGAGTTGATCGTGACTTTGTGAGCTTATAGAGTTTTATGGACTGCTTCATGGCAGGTGTTACCTTATGCTCTGGTCCCTTGAATCCCCTCTTTTATCACTTGGTTCGCTCTTTCTACCTGTATTTTGCGGGATAGAGTACTGCAGAGAGAGAACCCTCCAATAAGCGTCCATTGATTAGTGTGGCATGACCACAATGATGCCCACAATCCATTAAATGCCAAAATCATAAGTGTTATGACAAATATTGATTGGTGCTGTAATTACTGATTGATGGTGAGTATTTGAATATATCATTTAGCTTTCCTTAACTTCAACATAATAGATGAATGTATTCCAACACTAGTTCCTGGGAGTGGGAATCTCTATTCTGAAAGAATGCATGGCTTCCAAATCACAGCCTAGTGAATTTACTGTGGTGTGGCATCAAAATATCCAACAGGCTGAATTGCCCTTGTGAGTACCATTCGACAAAATGGCCAAGATGGTATCCATTCAACATGAGTCCTTAACCAAAAATCGAGCAAGCATTTTTTTTAAGATGTCCTACAGTGAACCACTCCAATTCAATGTGGTACATTGTAGATAATATGGGTAGATAAATAATGAGCAGGGGCTGCGGAAGGGGTAGAGTACAATGAGAAGGAGAGCCACCCTCACATCGCTTGATGGGCTAACGAGGAAATCCCAAAACACTGACATTGATCCAACAAGTGACTGTGATGTAGGAGGGATGCATTTCAAAGTGAGACCATAGCAACCATGGGAGGTGTAGGCTTGATCTGTGTTAGTGCCATAGAAAGAGCAAATTACTGTGCTTTCAGGAAGGAATTAAACCGTGAAACATGCAGCAGTTTCTTTGCTGACATTATTGGTTCTCTCTGTTAGTGGCTAAATCAAGCCAGGGAAAGTAAAGTGGTGCCAGAGGAGTGGCAAGGACCATAGACACAGTGAATCTTTCAGATGTAGTCTTGAAGGACTCCAAAGTGGATCTTTGACAGAGGTCTTCAGTGCCAGGGCAAAAGGATGGGATTAAGACAGCAAGGGGCAGGTGGAGGGTTGCAATATGGAGTTAAGACACATTAGTACCCGGCACGCGCGCTGAACAGGAATACTGTGTGGTGATTGGCTCATTTGCGAGCCATACCACACGGTATTCCCGTCCACGCCGTGCCTGCCGGCTACTCTGTTCCCGGCGAGGGGCGTGGCAGCCCCTCAGCCAATGATGAGGCTCGAAACGGGGAAATCCCGCTCCGAGCCTCCCCATGACTGGAGGCTTCCTTCGTGCCCCGGCGGGGACTCAGGTAAGATTTTTTTTTTCCCCCAAGCCTTTCCTCTCTCCTCCCTCCTCCCTCCCCACCCCACTTACCTTCTATCCTGCGGTCTCTGGCAGGGGACGATGGAAACCTCCAGCCGTGTGGAGACTCGGAGCGGGGCCATCCCCGCTCCAAGCCACCACACGGCTGGAGGCTTCCATCGTCCCCCGCCGAAGACCACAGTACATTTTTTTTTTTCTTCCTCCCTATCCCCTCCCTTCCGCCCTCCCGACCCCACTTACCTTCTTTTTTCTTCTGGTCTTGGAAGCAAACGCGCTGGGAACACTTCTGTTCCCAGCGCGTCCGCTCCCGATGGCCGCCATGGAAAGGGAAAACTGACAAGGTTTTTTTTTTGTTTTTTGTTTCTGTTCCAAAACGTGTTTTGGAACAGAAAAAAATGCCATTAGTACCCCGATCCAACGGGCCGGGGTACTAATGTCAATAAGACTCTCGGCGTTGGGCCAATAACTACGGCCCCGGGCATTACCTGGGGCGGTATTGGCCCGCTGTCTCGGGTCTTATTGCCACAAGAACATTGTGCAAGATTAGAGCTAAGAGACATTAAAGTGAAGGTGGATGTCAGTAAAGATAAGAAACATTCACATGAAGGCAGACTTGAGCATTAGCCCACACTCATAAAGTATCTTACATCGGGCCTCAGGGCAACTGGCATCTGTCAATAGTAATGCTTAGGCACACCTACAGCTTTAGCATGAATGTATCACTATACGGACAGCATGACACACTCTACTGTCATAATTCCTGGATCAATCCAGTATCGGAGAGGCAAACATTTTTTTATAAAAAGGGAAACATTTATTTTATTATTATAATTGTTATTTTATAAAAAAAAAAAAGACCAAGCGCGAGACCAGGATTCTAAACTTTGTTGCTATGCATTGTGTTGTCTTGCTTCCAAGACAAAGAAGTTGCCACTGTGCTATCCTCCCCGTCATGCAGTTAGATGATACAATACTTCTTTTTACAGTTCTACAACTGTGTGAGACAAAAAATAGTGAAAACGTTTACTTTTAAATAAGGACTGGTACTTCATAATGTCCCTGGTCCAAAAAGACCAGCAGTACGAACATGATATTTAGAATAGTAGAACTTGAACAAATCTTGTTCAGGACACAGTCTAGGGAGAATTTCATTAGCAAGTGTCTGCCTAGACCAAATGCGAGTTATATCCCACAGTCAAATGTTGTTTATCCTTGCTTATTGAGGGTCCTTTATTAGTTAATAACTGATATGGTTGTGTAATGTGGTTCTCCCTAGGAGTGGGGAGGAAAGAGCAGCAACCTGTAAGAGTCCTGAGCCAGGGACACTACACCTTACCGCACACATGTGGGAAAGTGAACCCACGGGGGATGGTTTAGGTTGTTCCCTATTGACAGCCCAGCCCTAGTGGCTAGTGGTCCTATGGTTGCTCCAGGTTCAATAAACAGTCACAGCCTCATGTATTTTGGATAGAGTAAAACTCCTTATTTATATAACAGTAATAGACCAACAGATCTGCGCCTCGTTATGCCTGAGTAATGTGGCATTCACAATGCCCTCTAGTTCGGTTGATGTGCAGACATTTAGGATTCAATCTTACATTTCCTCCAATAGTTCTAGTTCAAGGCCATTAAAGGTGGATAAACCAATAAACAAACATTACAGTGGGACCACGTATGACTTAGATCAGTCTCATTGGATAACTACATAAGTGTTTTCCCTTTGATGGGAGTACCTTAGCACTTCATCCTTCATATATGGTTAGTAACCAACTGTTTAACAAGCCGTCACGAGTAACATTATTCACATTTAATAAGTAAATGACTCACTTCCTGAGAGGCATTTGGGATCAAGATTTGTCACCTTTGATAACTAAACACTTGTTCACTTCAATGGGAGCATTTTCTAGCAAGATTATTCAAATTTGATAAATAAACACTCCTTCACTTCAATGGGTGCATTTGCGAGCGAGATTATTTACATTTGATAAATAAACACCATTTCACTTCATGAGGGGCATGTTGCGAGAAAGATTTGTCCCATTTGATAAATAAACATTCTTTGACATCCTGAGGGGCATTTGCGAGCGATATTTGTCATATTTGATAAATAACCTCTTTCACTTCAAGGGGAGCATTTGCAAGCAAGATTATTTACATTCGATAAATAACCAATTCTTTCATTGTTGTAGCACTTCCCAGCAGCTGCTGGCTAACATCTGTGCCCCCTCACACTGTGCAGACACCCATCAAGTATTCCTCTAGGTCCTGAGAGAAAATATCTCTCATGAGAGCCACTCGGTAGTCCGGGCCAGTATTGGCCGTTACCTCGGTACCCCCTGAAACACCTTCGATGAGTGTGACTCCAGGCTTAGGAGCTCAGTGAGGTGGGATCTAAGGAGCAATGTCTGGTGTAGTGCCTTGATGCTAGCTTTTTTCTGAAAAGAGATGCCAGATTAATTTCTCTTCCAATTTACAACAGTAAAAGGAGAGAGGCCTGTACGAGCACCCCTACCCTTGAGGCTTTCTTTAATTTCCCCCTTTCTCTAGCTTTGTTTCATGAACACGCTGCTGACTGTAGTCTAAGCAATACTCTGCTAATCCATATGCCCTTACACTCTCCGACGTTCTCTTCATTAGGATGTGACAGGAAATTGACATATGCCCCCAAGGCTTCAAATGGCCAGACAGTATACTTCCGCTCTTACATTCTGTCACAGAGAGGGGAAGGGCAGACTCACATCCGCTACCATCTGTCCAATCTGCTAGCGTGAACACACGGCGCTACCAGCCCGCGCTGGGCTGCCAACCACACTACACTGCTTGTTTTCTCGAATCTGGGGAGGGGAGAGCGCAAGCAGGCCTGGTACTTCCCACTCCGGACCTCTTCAGCACATAGGGCCTGGATGCCCTGCATGTTCAGGAAGACGACACTCTCTCTCCTTACACTGTTTGCCGCCACTGTAGACAATCCATGGTCCTGTCCACCTGTCCCTCAGGGTGGGGAGACAGTGACAGGATTTTTGTTAAAATCACCTCATCCACACTCCCATTCCCCTGCGGTCCGGCCGTACCAAGTTCCCCGGGATCTAGGAAGGCAGAATACTTGTAGAAATAAAAACAGGACTGATATTATGCACTTAAGCTCACCCTCCATACATTACAAAGAAATTCCCATGCTGGAAATCCCCTCTCATTCAAAACCCTTGTCCCTAAGGGTTTACCTTCTCCCTAGGTACATACATTAGCATTTGACATTTCCCGTTCCATAACATCGGTACATTCCACCATTGCTGAGCATAACACATCGGATTAAAGGATAACACTATACAAGTAGTAGCTGGCACATGAAATCCTCTTCTGATGGCTTCAGATTGGTCTTCCAGAACATCGTAAATCAGCATTCTAACTGGCCTGACCTCTCATTGAGATCGCCGCAGCTCGCAAAGTCCCTCTGAATGATCTTCCGAGGCAGTCTCAGGAAGTTCTATTGACTGAGTTGGCCCATCCTCAGTCACAGAGCCTGACCTTGGCAATTGATCCTCTGATGGCATGGGGCAGATGTCCATCTCTCCACCAGTGAATATCTTTCTCTGGTTCTCAGTTTGACTGGAGGGATCTGGAATTGAAACCTTACATCCAATCCAATAGGCCATCTCTGAGCCTTCAGAATTTTCATCTTCTTCCTATTCTATTAGCCTGGACTGAGGGCTGGAGGACATTTGGGCTACCTCAGGGATTTGAGGCCCTTTATCCTCCAAATTCTTCTTCTCTTTTGCGTTGGCGGCCACAGGCAGTACAGTATTTGGTCTAGAGGGGTGAAGGGCTTCTCCGTGGATTGTGTCCCATGCTGAAGTTCAGGTGATCCTCTTACTGAGGGAAAGAGGGGCTTCATAAGCAGTCGGATCCATTTCCACACCATCCCCTATGGGCAAGAGGTGATTTCAGTGGAGGGTCTTCACATCCCTCGGGGTGCCTTCCTTTCTCAGTCGAAACACCGGCAACCTGGTCAACTGTCTCTCGATCAGGTATGGTTGCAATTCCCATTGGTCTCCCAGCTTGTTTCGCCCTCTCTTCCCTAAACTTTTGATGAGCACTCTGTCGCTGGGTTGCAGGTGGTGGAACCTGACCCTATTATCATACCTTCTCTTGTTTTGCTGTGCATTTGTTTTTGCAGAGGCTTGCTCTAGCTGGAAAGCTTTTGACAATTGATCCTGAAGGTCTCTCACATACTTCCAGTAACGTTCGGCACTAGTCCCATCGGGGGAGGTCCCAAAAGTCAAGTCTATGGGTAGCCTGGCATCCCTTCAGAGTGTAGCCGAGCAGGCCAGCCATAATGCACAAAGAATTTGTCCCAGGGTACTTTTGCTATAGTTGTCGCCTTCTGATCCCTTGTGTAAAGTGGTTGGTCACCACTAAAATGTTCTCAATCCCATTGTTGTCAATTTCAAAGCTCGGAAAATCCACACAAACTAAGTCCATGGGTCCAGACCTGTAGATGTTGTAGTGCAGCAGCTGGGTGGCTTAAGGTTTTCTGAGCAATGCATCGTGCACAGATGTGGCAATACTCCTCTACAGTGCCTAAGCATGGCCAGTAAAATCAATTGCATTCTAGTTCTAGTGTACGTTCACTTCCCAAATGTCCTTGTTCATGGAGGGTGCACAGGGCTATGGTAGTAGTGAGTGGTGTAGCATAAGTCGGTGTGTGAGTCGACCATGGATTTGGCTCTCCTTATATAGCACTCCTCCCTTTGGCACTAGTGACTTCCATTCATTGCAATATATATGATGATTTGGCAGGTTTTTTCTGTCTGGAGGCCCTGTCACTCCAGCCTCTTTGCTCTGCAGCACTTCACGTATCTCCGGATTTTGCATTTGTCGTTGTCTCAGCTCCATCAAGGTCCTGTGTGGCAGTCCGGTGGCTGCCTGGCTAGTTGCGTCACAGTAACTCACAGGGATCCCCTTTTCTGTCTCCCCTAGGCAATAGATGAAGCAGTCTGACTGTGTTGTCTGGCACATCCCCCTCCAGCAAATGGCCTTCATCATTGCCACTGAGGCCGTCTCAAAGGAATGGACTCAGAGCTGTTGTCGGCGGGGGTCCTCGGGAGAAGGCATCAGCATCCACGTTACTGACTCCAGGGCGATATTCTAACTGGGAGTTGTACGTGGACAGTGCGGCCAAGTAGAAATGGCCTGTAGCATCTAGTTTGGCAGAATTGAGGACATAGGTCAGAGGATCGTTGTCCGTCCTCACTGTGAAAGTAGCTCCATAAAGATAGTCATGCAATTATTTGGATACTGCCCACTTCAGGGCTACGAACTCTAGCTTATGGCCGGGGTAGTTCATTTCGGATGAGCTCAGTCGACGGCTGGCAAAAGCCACAGGCCGAGTGGTACCCTGTTTTTCTTTATAGGGTACGGCACCCATCCCATCCAAGCTGGCATCCACATGTAAAATATAGGGCAGTTGGGGATCAGCATATGCCAGGACAGTCGCCTCCCTAAGAGTCTTTTTTAGCCGAGCAAAGGCTTGCTCACACTTCTCACTTCAGCACAGGCCAAAGCCGTCCTTGGTATGGTATTGCATTGTGGACTGCTTCCCATTGTTAGCCTCTGTCTTCCGTGGGCCCGGATAACCCTTTGTCAATTCAGTGAACGAACCTGCGGTAGTATTTGCAGAACCCAAGAAGCTTAAAGGACATTGACGTCACGTGTTTCTTCTTCCAGTGCCCTTATTGATCTAAGCAATCCTCATAGGAAGGCGGGGTGTCCAGTTTCTCATGTAGTCCTAACTGAAAAATGGGTATGGCAGCCTCTTTGGCCCCTCGACGTAACTGCTTCAAGCAACAACTGTTCAGTTGGGAAGCCTCTACCCCTCCTCTCTGATGGGCCAAGCGCAATATCTGCTCATTCCTCATTAGAAAATCAGATAACTTCTCGCCCAGCTTCAGTGAAGTGGAAAGGAACTTCATTAGTAAGTCCTCCCCTGGTTCGGTGGTGCCAAACGCTCCTTCCAGTGCACCCATCTTTTGCATTGATGTAGGATCAGTACTTAGTGTGCGAAGGGCCAGTACCCTCTTTAATGCAGCTTCTTGTAAGGCTTCTATCACCTATCTCCTCTTTTCTTGGTCTGACACTTTCCAGTCATGGAGCATAAGCTGAGTGAGGTCGGCCCATCTTCATAGCTTTCTTCTCCTTTAGGCACCGGTCGTTCACCAGAAAAGGGCCTTATGCGGGTGTAGGCTCCATGTTCACTGAGCACGTGTGATGGGGAATGTCGCTCCATGGTTACTTTAACAGCATCAGCCACTGCTACAGCAAAGACTATAGCGTCTTTAGTGGAGGAGGTAGCTTCTGGTCACTGAGGAATCCCGACCATGAGTCTAACCTCCAGACAGGGTAGGTAATTATAGGTTCCCCACCTTGTATCTCCATGGGCAAGGTTTTACCTGTAAGGGAACTTGCACCATAACTTAGCACATAACATTTAGTATGTTGACCAGTTATGCGGCCTATACTTTTTACTTTACCAGTGATGGGTTCCAAGGCACTAGTCATGGCTAAGATTTAATCAGTTGTAATATGCAACGGGACCTCGCCTACTATAAAACAGGCCTCTGGGCTAAGCCCTTCAGCTTTGACCCCGTGTAACACATATTCATGCGCCATTCTCGTGTTTTCTCTTAGTTTTTTTTCTGTTGTGTTTTTCTTGTTTTTCTTTTTCAGGTAATTAACCACTACTAGTTTACACAGCTCCCTGTCTGGTAAACAGGAGAGAATACACCAGAGTTCCTCCGATAAGATAAATGGCCCGCTGGGATATCATCAGTGCCTCCAAGAGTGTAAGGTGGTTCTCCCTGTGCGAATGTGAACCCAGGGGGGGATGATATGATATGATATTTTATTTGTATCACACTCGTACACAAGTGTTTCAGAGGGGAACAGAGGAGAGCACAACAACAATCTTACTAGGCCCAGTGACATTGAGGATACGCAAGTGCGTGGGAAAGGGGAAAAGTGCATGGAAGGGAGAGAGTGCAAAGTGCAGAGCACAGGATAACAGATAAATAATAATAATAAACAAAAATAAATAGATAATGGAGGCAATAAACAGTGGTAGTGCAGCCAGCAAGTGAAAGTGATGTGTTTACGGAAGCAGACTGGGTAGGTCTGATAAGTGCAGAAAAAGAAGAAAATCGGGGTGGTGGGGCACGGTATGGGTACAGATACAGTCCCCAGTGCAAGGGGTGGCCAGGAGGCAGTGCAGGAGGGTGGCAGGGGCTAGCATGTACCGGGGCCCAGGGGAGAGAGGGTGGCCAGGTGCACAGTACCCAGAGAGAGTAGATCAGCATGGGAGGGGGGGCGAAGGCAGAAGCAAAGAAGACTGTCTTGAGGTGCTTTGGGAACCGGAGATGGTTCTCCTCTAATGGCAGAGAGTCTGTTCCAGAGGGAGGCCCCAGCCAAAGACAGAGACCTACCCCCAGCTTGTTTCTTTGAAAAACGACTGACCCCGAGGGAGATGGAGATAGAGGTAGAGGAGCGAAGAGCTCGAGAGGGGAGGTATTTGCGGGGGATAGCTGAAGGTATTTTGAACCTAGGACCCATAAAGTCTTGTGGAAAATGCAGAGGGTTTTGCATTTAATCTTTGCATCCACTGGGAGCCAATAGAGAGATTTCAGAGCTGAAGAGATACGATCCCATGGCTTGAGGCCAAGGACAAGTCTTGCAGTCCTGTTCTGGATTAGTTGCAGAGGGCGGAGAGGAGAGGCAGGTAGATTTAGAAAGAGGTTGTTACAATAGTTCAACCTAGAGAGAACCAGAGCTTGGCAGGCAGTGAGCTTCTGGGGGAAGGAGAGGAAATGCACAGTACCTCTGAGGAGGTGCAATAGGAAGTTTGACTTTTTAGAGACCTCAGAGATGTGGATGGAGAAGGAAAGTGTGGAGTCAAAGATGACCCCGAGGTTCTTAAACTCGCAGGCTGGGACAGGAATGGGCCCAGGGAAGCCGGCCAGAGAGTGAGGGGAAAGGATGGTGAATGTGTTCCAATGAGGAGGATCTCCGTCTTACTGGCATTCAGACAAAGATCGCTGGTGGCACACCAATCTTGAATGGCCATTAGGCAGTCAGAGGTAAGAGAGGGAGAGGAGGTGGCTGAGGGCAGCTTGAAAATGAGTTGAGTGTCATCAGTTTTGCACTGGAAATTTGAGCAGAAAATGGCAATGCAGTGGGCAAGAGTTGCCTGGTATTGGTTGAAAAGCCAGGGCAAGAGGTTTAGACCCCTGGTGGACACCACAGCTAGAGAGGAAGATAGATAATATGAAAGACCACAGTTGGACCTGGCAGGGTCGATCATAGAGGAAAGAGGTCAGCCTGGCCAGTGCCTGATCAGTGATACCCAGGTTATCACGGAGACGGTTGAGCAGGAAAGTATGGTTAACCGTGTCAAAGGCAGAAGAGAGATGGAGTAGGATGTGGACAGAGGGAATGTTAGAGTCAAGGTTGGAGAGCAGATCTTCAGGGATGTTCAGGAGAGCAGTTTCCGTGTTTCTGGCTGCTCTGAAGCCAGACTGTTGGTCATGGAGACGGCCAACAGAATCGGAATGAAGCTTAAGCTGCGAGATGGCCAGCTTTTGCAGGAGTTTGCCCAGAAAGTGAGTAATGGAAATTGGGCAATAATTAGCCGGACAGGAAGGATCAGCTGTGCGTTTCTTGAGAAGAGGATGCACACTGGAGTGCTTCATAGGGGAGCGGAAGGATCCTGAGACAAAGGAGAGGTTGCAAAAATTGTCAAGGGCTGGAGCGAGGGTGGCAATGGGGTCCTTGATGGTTTTAGCGGAACAGGGATGAACCTGTTTTGATGAGGCTTTCATAGATCAGATTTGTCTAGCGACCTCATCAGGGGAGAAAAGAGGAGAGGAAGCCAGGCTGCTCTGAAGCCAGACTGTTGGTCATGGAGACGGCCAACAGAATCGGAATGAAGCTTAAGCTGCGAGATGGCCAGCTTTTGCAGGAGTTTGCCCAGAAAGTGAGTAATGGAAATTGGGCAATAATTAGCCGGATAGGAAGGATCAGCTGTGCGTTTCTTGAGAAGAGGATGCACACTGGAGTGCTTCATAGGGGAGGGGAAGGATCCTGAGGCAAAGGAGTGGTTGCAAAAATTGTCAAGGGCTGGAGCGAGGGTGTCAATGGGGTCCTTGATGGTTTTAGCGGAACAGGGATGAACCTGTTTTGATGAGGCTTTCATAGATCAGATTTGTCTAGCGACCTCATCAGGGGAGAAAAGAGGAGAGGAAGAGAATTTAAAGGGTAATCTGAAAGCACAGACTGAGTGGGGATAGGATGGGGAGGGGAGGAGAGGGTGGACAGGATGTCCTAGGTTTTTTAGATAAAGTGAAAGGCAATGGCATTGCAGAGTGCCTGGGAGGCAAGAGGATGGGTAGAGACTGCAGCAGGGTTGGCAAGCTCCTTGCAGATTTTAAAGAGTTCGGCCGAGTTGTTAGATGCCGCAGAGACACAACCTTTTTGGTGTGGACAGAGAGTCGGTATTGCCTTTAGAGCAGGCAACAGGCCAGTTTGTCAGAGAATGAACAAGAAGCCCTCCATTTCCTCTCAGCCACCCTACACTTACGTTTAAGTATAGCTAAATTGGAGTCATCCCAGGAATTGCACTTGGCTTTGGACTTCAAGCAGATCCTCATGACAAGGGCCAGAGCATCAAGAGTATCAGCAATAGAAGAGTAGAGAAGGGACAGGGTTGTGTCTGGGTGAGAGTCAGCCAGAGGAGGAGGGGGGGAGAGAAGGTGGCAGTGAAAGCCTCAACTGCCACACTCTTCATAGGTGGGATGTCTGAGAAGGTAGGTGGAAGTGTTGGGGTGGTCTTGGCTTGGGGGAAGAGAGTGAGAGATGAGAGGAGAGAAGGCAGTGGTCACTCCAGGAGAGAGGAGTGGATAGAGGTATAGAGAGGGGGAGGCCAGAGGAGATCAAGACATCAAGTGTGTGTCCCGCAGTGTGAGTCGGGCCAGTGGGGAGTATAGAGAGGGAGAGGGAATCGCAGAGGTAGCAAAAGAGCAGAGAAGAGGGACAGGGATAATTGAGGTGGATGTTGAGATCACCAAGGAGAAGGAGTTGAGTGGTTGAGGCCAGAAGGGAGGAGTAGAGGTCGGCCCACTAAAAGAGAAAAGTGGTGATTTGCCCAGGGAGCCGGTAGAGAGTAGCAACAGTAAGAGAGTGGCTAGGAGAGATTAAGAGCCTGCAGATAAGGCATTCGAAAGAGGAGTACATCTGAGTGGGAATGATAACAGCAGGAATCCACTCAGGAAAGATCAGGACTATGTCCCCCACTTGCCGAGTGGATCTGGGTGCGGAGAGGATCGTGTAGCCATCAGGGAGAAGAGTGTCAAAGCTTGTGACAGAGCTGGCGGTGAACCATGTGTCCATAAGACCAAGGACATCAAGGTCCAGTTCTTCTAGGAGGTGGCAGATGTCAGAGGAGTGTTTGAAAGCAGAGCGAGAGTTGAGAGTGGCAAGATGAAGAAGGTTGCCAGCCTTAAAGACCTTCCGGGGATGGGTACAAATTAGAGGTACGCCCTGTGAAGTTGTGGAGGTAGCCTGAAGAGGGGCAGAGAGGATGGGAAGAGTGGGCAAGGTAGCCAAGGAATGAGAGGATGGTGCAGCCGGAGATGAAAGGAATTTGTTGAGGCGGGAGAACCGCCTATCGAAGAGGAAGAGATTGGCCTGATGACCTTGGAGCATGGCAGTGCCATTAAGGTAGACATTAGGGATGGCTCTGGAGGAGATGAAAGAAGCCATGAGCACTTCCCAGCGAATGCCACCATTAATGGGAGAGGAGGAGACTGGACAGAGCACAGAGATCACATGGGAGGTCGATAGATCCGGCGAAGGAATAACAAAGAGGATGTCAGTGAGGGTCTGTCTGAAAGAGGCGCTGATGTAGGTATCAGGGATAGGGAGACCAGGGTTGGAGGCGCAAGATATCCTTTTTAAACTTCTTCTTTCCAGAATTAGTGAAAAGGGAAGGATATTTGGTGGAGAACCAGTTGGAATACATGGGAGAAACGGAAAGCAGCATGAGTGGGAAGAGAGGAGGCAGCGAGAGGAGTAAGCAAGTACAGCGGTATAGAACAGTCACTGGGCTAGCAGGTTATAATCAATGGCCAGAGTTAAGTGCAAAATACACCCAAGTTTGACTTTCAAGTTAAATGAGGGCCCAATAGTTAAGGAATATAAAGTATGAGTCAGATGGTAAAGGTGAGTATAAAAACAGCTTCAAATGAGTGCATAACAGGGAGAGCTGGGAGTACCCGCTGAGAATGGAAGTGCAGGGAATTCAAGAAGAAGGCAACTAACCCATGCAGAAAATGATAAGAGTCATGGTAGTCCAATGGACCAGGGGTAACAGCCTCAGGGAGGGTTGGGCTGTGGCAGAAGTCTCATCGAGCAGCCCTGAAAGTGGATAGGGAAGCTGACGGGGGCCTTAGAAGTGGGCCTTTTCAGAGTGGGCCGGCTAGGCCTGCCGATCTACGGTTGGACAGAAACAGTCAAGCCCCAGCCAGTGGTGGAGCAGGGCAGTCCAAGGCAGCAACTCCCACTGCCTCAAACACAACAAACTCCCAAGCGGCTATCTTGATGGCACCGCATGGTGGGCAATGAAATGCATGCAGGAAAACAAAGATTTCAATTTCACCAAGCAGCACAGAATGTTAAAAAGCAATGCAGGAGAGTGCAGTGCAAAACGCTGCAATTTTGTGTATTTAAGACAAAAATCAAGCAGTGAAACTTTCCGTCTAAGATCAGCTCCAAAATTCTTCTTTTGTCCCCCAACGATGACGTGGCAAGGGGAAAATTAACCTACCTTTGGTTAGAGGCTTTTGCTCTGCAAAGCACAAGTGAAAGATGATCAGCAGGGTGAAAACAGGTAACCTTGCGCTCTGTTGCGAAGGAATAGAATGGAAGCAGTGGGCCTCTGCAGAGTGGGCCAGTTAAGCCTGCCGGTCCACAGTTGGCCAGAAACAGTCAAGCTGCAGCCAATGGTAGAGCAGGGCAGTCCAAGGCAGCAACTCCCACTGCCTCAAACACAACAAACTGGTGTTGGTTTAGGTTTAGGTTTTTCCCTATTTGCAGCCCAGCCCTAGTGGGTAGTGGTCCTATGGTTGCTGTAGGTTCAATAAACAGTCACAGCCTCATGTAATTTGGATAGAGTAAAAATCCTTATTTATATAACAGTAATAGGCCAACAGATCTGTGCCTCGGTTTGCCCGAATAATGTGGCATTCACAATGTCCTCTAGTTCAGTTGATGTACAGACATTTAGGATTAATTCTTACATTTCCTCCAATAGTTCTAGTTCTCTTTAACCCAGTGTGGTCACTGGGGCGGGGCTGAAGGGGTGCAAGGCCATTAAAGGTGGATAAAACAATAAACAAACTTTACAGTGGGTACACTTATGACATAGATCAGTCTCATTGGATAACTAACTGTTTTCCCTTTGGTGGGAGTACCTTAGTGCATCATCCTTCACATATGGTAAGTAACCAACTGTGTCACAGGGATGTGGAGCCTTTGCGAGTAAGATTTTCACATTTGATAAGTAAATGACTCTTTCACTTCATGAGAGGCATTTGCGAGCGAGATTTGTCACCTTTGAAACTAAACACTCTTTCACTTCAATGGGAGCATTTGCGAGCGAGATTATTCACCTTTGACAAATAAACACTCTCACTTTATGAGGGGCATTTTGACTCGAGATTAGTCACATCTGATGCATAAACACTTTCACTTGAATGGGAGCATTTGCAAGCGAGATTATTCACATTTGATGAATAAACACCCTTTCACTTCATGAGGGGCATTTTGAAAGCAAGATTAGTCACATTTGTTAAATAAACACTCTTTCACTTAATGAGAAACATTTTCCAGCAAGATTATTCATATTTGATAAATAACCAATTCTTTTGCTTTTTTTAGCACTTCCCAGCAGCTGTCATCCACCATATGTGCCCCCTCATATTGTGCAGACACCCATCAAGTAGTCCCCTAGGTCCTGAGAGAAAATATTCCTCATGAGAGCCACTCGGTGGACCGTGCCAGTATTGTCCGTTACCTAGGTACCCCTGAAACACCCTCAATGAGCGTGACTCCAGGCTTAGGAGCTCAGTGAGGTGGGATCTAAAGAGCAAAGCCCATTGGAGTGCCTTGACGCTAGCTATTTTCTAACAAGAGATGCCAGACTAATTTCTCTTCCAATGTACAGCAGTAAACGTTGAGAGGCCTGTACAGGTGCCCCTACCCTTGAGGCTTTCTCAAATCCCCCCCCCATTCTCTAGCTCTGCTTTCATGAACACGATGCTGACTGTAGTCTCAGCAATACCATGCTAATCCATATGCCCCTACGCTCTCCGACGTTCTCTTCATTAAGATGTGACAGGAAATTGACATATGCCGCCAAGGCTGAAAACGGCCAGACAATATACTTTTATAGTTCAAACCTGCTGCAGTATGTTGCCGGCTCCATAAACTTTTCCGCTCCTACCTCCTGTCACAGAGAGGGGAAGGGCGGACTCATGTCTGCTACCATCCGTCTCATCGGCTGGCACAAACAGACAGGCGCTACCAGCCCGCGCTGGGCTGCCAACCACACTGCGCTGCTCACTTTCTCGACCCTGGATTGGTGTGAGAGCAAGCAGGCCTGGTACTGCCCTCTCAGGACCTCTTCAGCACAGAGGGCCTGGACGCCCTGCGTGTTCAGGAAGACTACGCTCTGTCTCCTTACGCAGCTTGCCGCCGCTATATACAATCCATGTTCCTGTCCACCTCTCCCCCATGGTGTGGAGACAGTAAAGGATTTTTGTTAAAATCACCTCATCCATGCTCCCATTCCCCCTGCGGGGCGGGCCGTACCAAGTTCCCCGGGATCTAGGAAGGCGGAATACCTGCAGAAATAAAAACAGGACTGATATTACGCACGTAGGTTCACCCTCCATAAATTACAGTGAAACTCCTACGCTGGAACGTGGGGTTTTACAGTTGATTTATGACAAATGGCGTTTGGTGTCCATGGTGAATATGAAGAAGAAAGAATGTAACAAGGTTCTCTTGATCAGTTCTTAGAGTGCCTCGAGAAATGCTATCCCCAGTGGGAGCAGGTATGCAGTAGAGTTGCAGTACCTCACATAGGCTCAGAAGGCGGTAACTCTTTTGTTCCCACAGTGATCATGTTCCACTTGAGCTATCCTCCCAGCCACTACTCTCAGCTTGTCTTACTCCTGAAGAAAGGGCATACGATTCACAAGGAGGTTACAGGTTGTGTGGCTAATGCACAACGGTTTTACTGGTTGTGACTGTGACATACTTCTAGAAAGAGAGGAGTAACTCAGGAGGTAGTCAGGTAACTTGCCTCCAAATCAAAATTTCACTACCTAGGAGTTACTTCTGCTAACCTATTTTCTCATAGAATTGGTAAGTGAGACCTACATCCCCTGCACATGTAGAACACTGTGTTAAATATCGTATTAAAAAAAACATAAACCTGGCTTAGGAATTGTTTTTACTGTAGTGCATTTATCTGACTGGTCAATGGTTAACATGTTTTTCATGCATTACAAAACGGTGTGCTGCATTGCTGAAACATCGATTAATAAATACTGCAGTAAACAATATGCGTTTCTATGACCGTTTCTATTATCACGAAGGCACAGTATGTAATGTATCTGAGTGGTAATTGTGATACAGGTCATATGTGTCTTTTTCTCCTTATACAGCTACAGATTAGCACCTGCTCATCCCTTTCCGGTACCATTTGAAGATTCGTATGCCACAGCAAAGTATTTTCTACAGAAAGAAATTCTTGAAAAGTACAATGTGGACCCAGACAGAATCTGTGTGTCAGGGGACAGTGCTGGTGCGAACCTGGCTGCAGCTGTGACACAACAGGTACAGTCCATTTGCTAAGAGAAGAATTTATAATTTCAAAACTTCCAAAACGTCCACAGAATTGTTAATCTTTAAGAACTGTCGTCTAAACCAGTACTTTGAAGTAACTGTGTGGCTGTGTTAAGATTTAAAAAATGTAATGGTACAAACAACTATTTTTCAAAAGGAGTGCTTGCCCGCAGAAGCATGTAAACCTGCTTTAGATGTGTGATATTGAGGTAAATAAAATGCTTCGGATTATTGGCTTTTTGGGGGCATTTACAGCAGATTCACAGCACTTCAGGGAAGTAAATAAATTACACCTTTTATTTCCTTTTGTGAAAATGGCTGCATTTTGCCAAGCTGTAAATGCTATTGTCCGGTCTAGTCAGCAATGACACCAGTTGGAACCTACGTCTTAAGCCCTCCTTATGAGTACTGCAGCATTACTGCATGCAGTTATTACTGGTGCTGCATGAGGCAAGACCAGGAATGGGCCTTCTTACAACAGTACTGCAGATATGGCAGTAAAGGATGCAGATTTGATCAAATACTGAAATGCTATGAAGTATTTATTTTAAATAATATTTATTTTAATTTAATCCAGTTCCATACTTGCTCCAAGGCCCGAGCAAAGTGAATTACTCATTTGCTGCAATGCAGTTACAATGAATTGGGGGTGAAAGGGCATGGCATCTCAGACGTATTCATCCACTTGAATGTTTCTCTAGAGATTATTATTCTCCTTAATTTGACGGTATTTTGAATTGATGAACCTGTTCATCCTTTCTCATAAGGAAAAAGCTATTTTTTCATCAGGGCGTTTTTTTAATAACATTGTATCCCCATCTCTTACATGGAGGTAACAATTGAAGAACATTTTTTGAGGTATTTTGCTACACAATCTTTCGGTAATGCCAGCCTGACAACCAACCTTGCTCATAATCAGATGGGCGAAAAACCATAAAGTATTTGAAAGATTGCCTGTTTCGCTGCTATTACCAAACTCATTATGGGGCCATAAGTGTGGCCCTAACCTATGACTGTTATCTAAAAACATCATCAAGGCTGGGTGCTCTCATGCAGAGGGTGTAAATGTTATTTTTCTAAATTGTGTTTGTTTCTATGGTTAATAAAACCTTGATTCAAAAATACGATATTATATTACATCAAATCCGGTACATTTTCATCACAAAAATCTAACAAAAACCTTGCATACATCAGAGTAACCATGCCAAACATCCTACAATAATCTTCATCACGCCAGAACCCTTAAACAGCTTTGATCACCCTGATGACTTTGAACAATCACAGCTACAATTTATCCCCAAGGTCAGGTTTTTTTCTCCCCATTCCTCGTAAATTTGTTTAATCAAAGCACTAGTGCGATTATCAATTCTGTCTAATTTCCCAATTCCAGGCATTTCCAAAATTCATTTGACATCCAAGATTCATTCTACGTCACCGGGGCATAGTCTAAAATGAAACTTGAGAAGATGTGGTGAACCAAATCACTGGTGTATGCCCACTCAAACATTACATGTATCCAGGTTCCCGAGGACCCTCGGATATAACACAAAGACGACACCTTCTTTCTTCGCTTAACAACCCTTTTCTTGTCCTCAAACTTCCATTGTGTGCAACTGATTAAGTCTGAACATTATAAATACCAACAGATACATGTGACTCGGGAAACACTTTAAATATTCCAGCAGGGTATCATATTTCCTTATTGTGCCTGCATACTCTTTCAAAAAAGTGTATTTATTGATTTTGTCACACTGGTTGACCCAGTCAGCTTCCCGTAGCTTTATCTTTACTCTGACCGGGTTGCGCTCCAAAATTTCCTCATCACACCCCCTTCCTTAAAAATGTGTTGGATTTGTTCCTAAAACTATTTAGCACCCCAGAGGACTCTCTTTGGGGATGTTTTTCAGGATTACATACAGCGAACCATTTGGAGGGTCCAATGTTACATTCAACAACATCACCTTTCTTATACATACGAGTGATGATAGTCATTGCAGCCCCAAGTCTTGGCAATTGACCCCAGTGGGGTACATTTGGGGAAGCCCAGTAGACTCTCCCAAACAAGACCTTCCAGGATATCTCGATGCTTGTAATTGGGTGCATCTACTATCTATATCACATAAAGTTGCAAGGATAACACTTTTTGCATTTAAAACCGCATAAATGTTATTTGAATCACACACCCCCAAACAAATGTTTTTGCATTTAACATTGGAGCATCAATTATCACATCTCATTTTTATTATTAGCACAAGATGTATAAAAAAGCACGTAATTCTCATTTCACATTAGTAACAACTTTGAAAAGGACAATATTTAAAAATGCAATATTTTTATTTAAGTGAAGGTGATTCCATAACATGGGGAAATTCAGATTCAATGTGGTTTCTTGCTATACCATCACATCTTTGTTATTCGGGGGTCATTACATGTGACACAGCAGAAAAAAAACACATACAGATTTACTTCCATAAAACAAACCAACAAGACACACAATGTGTCTTTGCCTCCTGGCGTTTCTCATGTAGTTCTATCCCGGCTTACATGTCCCAATGGACGTCAACCAGACCTCTATCACTGAAGAGTAATTTTATCAAACACAAAATCCACATTACTGCGTGCTGTTTCTGCTCATTTTTACAAGTTGTATTGCATGACTATTTCATCACTAGGCTCTGTCGTAACTTTCAACTATACATTTACACTTTTAGGCATCTCTTTACCTGTAACTTGGATGCCACTTTGCCTTAATCGCCATTTACTTATCATACCACCCCTTCTATCTCTGCAACTATTTAAAAGGGAATTAACTGAGACAACTGCAAATTAACTACTTTATTATTAGTCATATGTTAAGTCTATTGTTTATGACCTGCAGTTCGCACCAATGTTTTTGGCTAAACAAGAGGGTGATATTTGCACAAACAATTATTAAGGATTGCTTAATGTCTTGGAAAAAACGGGCGGCAATCCCTATGGATTGTCTATATAGGACAAAGTTAGTATTACAGTTGCCTATCTACATTTTGTAATGAGATAAGCAGCTTTATTTGGCGTTCTAGGAAATTAACCAGCAAGTTTTTTTCCCCCCTCCGGGAGCACCATGAAAATAGTTTACAAAACCAAGATATGGTTAAAGCCATAGTAAGGAAGTAAATATATATTACAGGGTCTGCAGTAGTGGCCCTGTAGTTATGGTTAAGTTGCTCAACCCATAAGAAGAGCACTTTTGGGCGGCTTGTAACTTAACCCACCACCTGGACGACTCCTCACGAAACTTTGCAGATTGATCCTGCGAAGTTTAGTGAGGTTTCGTCAATAGGGGGCGCAGTTATATGGGGTCCCAAAATGTGTGTTTTTTCCCCACAGACGCAATGGAAAAAAAAACATTTGCTCATGCATATAGCCCAAACAGCTCGCCAGATTTTCACCAGATATGAGGCAGGAGCGACGGCTTGGTCCTGAAAGCGTGGATTTGTAAATTTGGTGTAAATACGTCCAGTAGATTTTTTTTGCAATGACCAAAATGTTAGTCAAAATAAATTTGTGATATCTGGGTTCAGTCCGTTGACTCACTTCCCTGTTCGGTCAGCGGACGAGCATCCAATTGGTCGAGAGGGTAGCGTGATGTCTGCAGACATCAGACGCACCTGCTGATTGGTCAATAAAAAACATGAGGTGCGTCAGATTTTTGGAAACGCTCTCCGTGTTGGATCTGCTGACAGCTGCAGTTTATGAGTGAAAAGTCTGGAAAAGAAGGCGTAGAAATGGTAGGGAAGTCGAATGAAGGTAATGTAGAGCTGTTTTTATAGGTGACAAAAGGGGTTGGAAATGATGCCAGGTCCGGAGTCATTTTCGGTTTCTGTGGACATAATTTCGATTGCAGGAAGGGTGGGGTGAGTTGTATTAGTTGACCGTGTATGATACATACTTGTTATGCAATTAATTGTGTTGTGGTCAGTGGACAGGTACAGGGGGCATGGCTGCAGAATATGTGCACTGGGCACACTCACCAAAGTAGTAATATGTGTATTGTAATTATAGGTAATGTAGTAGAAGTATGGCCAGAGTATGTTAGGAAGTATACATATACGGTTAATATATTAAAATGGCACACAGTGAGTGACAATTACAAATGATGCACAGAAATATTTTTTTCTGTTTTTACTTTCTTTTATGAAAAAGTGACGCATTGCTGCTGGAAATGGCGATATGCATTTTTTAAGTTTTCTTAAAAAGGTTTCCAAAATCATATTTTGAAAAGCACAGCATTTCATATGTTTATTTGATATACATGTCACAGTTTCGAATTGTGAAGTTCAGTCGTGTTTTTTTCTTTGCATTCTGGGTCTTGTAGTTTCAGTTTTATAATGGGTGAAGTCAATCGTAAGTGACAGAATGCAAAGAAAAAAGAAAGACTCAAGAAGCACCTATACATTGGAATGGGTGATGTTGGGATGTATGCATGTGCTGCCAATTTATTAAACTGTGAGAAACTAAGTGACACTACAAATGGTCTGCAGGTCTATTTTATCTGTTTTTTCTTACTTTATCGAAAAGTAGCTCAGTGCTGCTGTACATGCACATATGCATTTTCTTACTTTCATCAAAATGCTTGTAAAAATAAACATATTGAAATGCTGAGCATTGTAATTGTTTGCTGCTTCATGTGAGCAGGTGACAAATGCTGCAATGCATGCCATTTGCTAGAGTCCTTGAAAAGGGAATATGCTTATTGAGAAGTCTATTACAGGGTAGTAAGTAGGAACCCTCTATATATATATATGTATTTGTGAAAGAGTTGAAGAAACCTTTTTAAAAATATAAGCATACCTCTACTATGTTTTTTTAGCTGCAGATCTTATGGAATCTAGAATTATACATCTTGGCCAGTTGCACAGTAGCTTTTGATGCAGATGTCCTTCATTAACATGAGATATGTACTCTGAGAGTTCAAGTGTACATATGAAGTGTTGTAGTGAGATGACAGGGTTAGGTGTAGAGGTTTTGGATGTGATTGATGGATGTATGTGTGACTCTTGGAAAGCAGCAAATGAAGGAGTGTTGAGAACATGGAAGTGGAAAGATTAGAAGTGCCGCCCTCTGTAGGAGGGTCCCTGGACAGCACGGTAGTCTGCGGACAGCACATGCAACTTCTGGGTCTTTTGTGGATGCCTGGCATGGGAAGTGGACTGTGGGGAGTTGGCAATCAGGTTTGCAGGATGTGGTGTATAGGAAGAGAGGGCAGTGGGAGTTTTGTTTGCAGGAGTTGTGAGATCAGTGATAATGTCTATGGCTATGTGTTTGAGAAGACAGACTGTGTGGATTCCGGGTGACTCTTTAATTCAGTCATTGAAGGTATATGCTGATAATCATGACATCCTTGGAAATATTGGATTGGCAGATATGGTGGAGGTTTCCTGGCATGCAGATTGTGGCTCAAACTGGGCAAGCTTGCTTTCATTCTGTGAGAGTATGGCTCACTTTAAATGTCCAGATATTGTGATTGTCCATTGTGGAGGGGACAGCTTGGGGTTTATGACTCCACTGTCTTTGCAAGTTGCACTGAATGATTTATTTAAAAGCCTAATGCAACTATTTCTTGCTGCTCAGATTATTTTTTGGGGAAATAAATCAGAGACACAAATTGAGATTTTTAACAAACTTTTTAGGTCCTCAAATTGAACAATCAAGGCAGATTGTCAAAAAGGTGTATCTGCTTTTTTTAATGCTGCAGAAATGTCATCTTATGAGAATTATAATATCAATTCTAAATATGTTCACTTCACAGATGTCGGAAATGCAATTTTCTTTTACAATCTTAGGAATTCATTGAAGATGTTCCTGTGAGGAAGAAAAAAAACATGAAAGAAAAAAGGGGCAAAACATGTATTTGTTAACAAACCCCCCAAAAAAGGTTCTTTTCAGAGCCACCACTAAAGATTAAATAACTTACATTGTTAATTTCCATCCCCACCCCCTTCAAATGTACGATCAATCCGCAAACACCGTGGTAGTCCATGGATGGCACGTGCCACATCCAGGTCTTTTGAGGTTGCCTGGCATGGAAAGGTGACTGCGGATGCCGTGGACAGTCAAGGTGTCCGCGGACATCGGGGGATCAGACAAACAGGTTTCCTGGGTGTGATGGACAGGAAGAGTGGGTAGCAGCAGTTTTGTTAGTAGGAGTTGTGAGAGGATTGAAAATGGCCATGGCAAATTTAGATTTTGTGTGACTCTTGGGTCCACTGGGTGAAGGTGCATGCTGAGCATTGTGGAATAGCCACACATCTTGGATTCCCTTAATTGGAAGTGTTCTGGTACAGTGTGCATGGAATGAAGTGGGTGGATTTGCTCCCATTTGTGTAAATATGGTTCAATTGAAGCATCCTGGCATTATTATCATTCGTTGTGGTAGGAACAGTTTGGGGAATGTGACTGGAATCTCATTGCAGTTTGTAATGAAGGAGACATTGGGAATGTAAAGGAAATGTTCCCTAATTCCAAAATAATGTTTTTTTCACAATTTGCCAAGAGACAGATGTGGATGTGTACCAGTTCATTTGGTCTGCAAAAGGAAAAAGGGAGGTGCAACGTCAATAAAGCTCTGTGTGCTTTTGTTTGCAATGTTATCAGGACATTGTTCCATAATGAGAACAAAAGTACATTGTGTTATACCCAAAACGTTATGCCGCTTAACCAATGAAACACCTAGAGAAAAGTTAGCAGTCAGAAAGACTCCATGTGGGCTCGACAACATCTATGAAAGTAATGCACCATGCATCATACCTTGGTGATATATGTTGTTCTGGTACCCAACATCTACAGACCAATACTGGAATCTGGAGAGAAGGAAAACTGAGGTAAAAAAAAAATCAACCACAAGTGAATGAATGTAAATTAGCAAAGATCACATAAATGAATGTCAAGTGCATATACCGGATAATGGTGGGCAAGGAAAATATCCAATGCTTACTGTGTGCATCTAACAAGGCGTTACCCGCAATAAGAGGATTGCAGGAGCCCAAAACATTCATGGATGATAGGGACACAGCCCAAGTCTTATGCCTCAGTGTACTTTTAGAACAGAAACTGGAAACCAGCATGAGGAAACTGTATAGCAATTAAACTCATTTGAGAGCCCTGAACTGATTCCCAGTGACGGGCGATGTAAACTTAATGATATATAAAAACGAATTGGTAAATAATTACCCTCACCGGGCGTGACATGTGTTAACCTCTGGATAATTCACAAACCAAGATCTGGATGTTCATGAAAAAAAGCTTTTAAGTATTGAGAAGCTCTCATTATCTTGAATGGACTTGTGATAGCGAGTACAGAATAAGCTGCATATACCACAATATGCGCGACGAAACACTTACCCTTTCCCAACAAGACTATGCCTCGTTTCAATCCAGCCGGTACTGAGAAACACTCCCTTGTGTCTCGATTCTTTTAACACAGGCCACTTGTTTATGTGATGGATTGTACTGGACAGCGCACATCGAATATGATATTAGTAAACATCAGTGACAGACTACAACTAAATAGAACAGTAATGAATGCTGAGCGCTAACATTGCAGACATTTTTGAGCTACCCTTACAGTGAAGAAAAGTAATTAAGTGGGTACAGTATTTTGCCAACGTCACTAGGTTTCTCCTCTGCTGTTCTCATAAACACAGAAGAACATTATTCAAGAAACTCTGATTCTTCCTCATAGGTGCCTTGACGGTTCTGGTGAGAAAGCATACAAACTAAAGAATAGACTTACAACATTATATTTACACTTGAGATTGGGTCAACAGAACTTCCATTTTTAGATGTTCAACTACAAATTTCAGGGGGACGTCTGATTACTAATGTCTACCACAAACCCACAGATGTGAATAATCTTCTACATTTTACCAGTTCTAGTCCTAGATGTATAACGAAAACTCTTGAGGTTAGAAAGAATCATATCTGATCCTGAGACACTTCAACATGAAAATATTAACCTCAAAGCAAGATTCTTAGATAGAGGCTATGCAGATACAGTTTTGACAGAGTCTACATTGAAAACGAATAAGGTGGAGAGGGATTCCCTTCTTTGATACACCAAAAAGAGCGATGCTATCCCATTACTTTACATTTCCAAATTCATGAGACATAGTGCACGTATTTCACAACTCACCAAGAGGAACTGGAAATGTCATCACCTTGACCCCTAGCTGTTAACAATGTTTCCCAAGCCACTGATGATGAAAATCAAATGTGGCAGGAATTTGATAGACGAACTGGTAAGGCCAGAGAAACCACCTATTGACACTCAGAGGACTCCTCGTGCATGCAAGAAAGGCACATTCCCATGTCTGTCATGCAGTCATTGCAACAACATCATTGAAGGATCAAAATTTAACATCCATACACGGGTGAGAAAATTGTCCTCAAGGATTTTGCCATTTGTCATACTGATTAAATATAGGACAAACATCCATAACTGCTCAGGAGAGATGGTTTAAGCATAAGTCAAACATTTGCACTAACAACATTAGATCACCAGTGGCTAAGCATTTCCAGGAGAAACATCATATCTCACAGATCAAATTCATGATCTTGGAAATTAATGTTAATTTTAAAGGATAGTTATTCTGTGCACTATCACCAACGGAGTGGTCCCCTGGTGCTCTGGCGGATATGAAATAGAAAGAGGGTGCGATGGGTTAATAGGACTGGTGGGAGAAGAGCAAGAGAGATATGATGTGCTGTTGGCAGCATCAGTTCAGTTAACAGCATTCTCAGAGCTTAAGTGTGCTTTTCGGTTGGTTGCCATCATGTGCTGGTGTGCAAGACTATGGGCCTCATTACAAGTTTGGCGGTAGCCTTGCCTGTAAAACCGGCTGGCTACTGCCAAACTTGCAGTGAATTCCGGCACCCACGAATGGTCTATTACCGGGTCATTATGAACCGGCCGGTGCCGGTAATTGCCCATTCATGGGCGCCAGAATGAGTACATCCGAATCCCCATTCCCATTGAGCCAGAATGGTGCTGGTGCTACAGGCATGCTGTGCTTGCGGGTGCCGCTCTGCCCACCAGGTAAGACATGGCGGGCAGAAAAGCACTCGCAAGCGCAACTCTAAGTTTGCCTGTCTGGAAACAACAGCACCAGCAAGCTTACCAGTGCTATTGTATCCATTGTATACGGACCGGCAAACTTGTCATGATCCCCTATGTGTGGTTTGTTTTGTTGTTGGTGTGTAGTGAAGTGAGTGTGGTTTGTTGTGAGGTATGGTTGTGTGTGGTTGGAGTATGAGAGGTGTATGCAGAAGTGCGAGATTTTTAGTAGGGTTTGTTAATGGCATCACTATCTAGATGTAGCGCATGTTAAACTTCCCAATTCTATCTAGAAGGGATGCAAGATTATCTCCACAGTTCGATCTAGAAGTGACACAAGCTTACCTTCACTGTTCAATCTAGATGTGACACATGCTAATCTCCACAATTCTATCTAGATGTGAACCATGCTAATCTCCACAATTCTATATAGATTTGACGCATGCTAATCTCCACAATTCTATCTAGATGTGATGCATGATTATCTTCACAATTCTGTGTGGATGTGGCGCATGTTAATCAATTCACAATACTATCCCACCCCTACATGCTTGATTGCAAACTCTGGGCGGCTAACACTAACACCATTGGCACAATGCACAGTGTGGTTAACTTACACAATGAGGTTGGTTGCAGGGTGGCTACCTTGCACAAGTGTGGTAAGTGCTGACTGTGACTGATATACATAGGGGGGAAAAGTGCCTAGGGAGTTGGATATTTGGTGATGCTGCAGGTGGGTAGTTAGAGGATTGACCTGAATGGCAAGCTAACATAATGGTTTTAGTGCAGAATATGATCATCAACCCATTGCAGGCCCTGTGCATCATACTAAAGCCGCTAGTCGCCAAGAGTGGATTTGCAGCCCAAAGGGGTCTGTAATATTTGTTCTCCCTGACTGGACCAGATGCACAATATTGCTAACTAGCACAGTTAGGACACAGTTCACCTATATGAGAGAGGGGGCTAAGTTACACAGTCTGCCTAGTTTTGGTGGGCTAACACAGTGTTTCTCTATGCAAGTTTTAGGGTGAAGTATGAGTAATAGGAGAGTTGGGGTGGTTTTGTGGGTTGCAGTGATTTATATGCCCCCTGTCCATACCACAATAACCTTGTCAGTCGCTGCTGGTTGATGGCTGTGGCTTCTTGCTTCCCCCACTGACAACGGCAGACACAATCTGGAGCTGCTTCAGTAGGGGCTGCACTTTGCCTTGTGATCCTTAGACGAGAGCTGTCCAAGCAAGGCTGCCCTGAGTGGAGGTCACAAATGGCCTTTCCTGGCAAATCAGTGAGTGGTGGCAGGGGAAGGGAGGTGGAGGCAGGGAGAACCAGCAAGCTGGCGGCTTTGCAAGCAGGGGGGGCAGAAATGAAATGTAACCAATCCAAATGGTGGGGTCGCAGTATGTGTCGCTGCCCTCATAAGTGTAGAAGGCAGGCAAAACAGGCCTATCGGGAGGTGGGAGGGGGAGCAGGGAGGAGCGTGAGGCGAGGGGAAGAAGAAGCAGAGCAAGAAAGCAGGGGAAAAAGTGAGAAAGAGTGAACGGTAGAAAGCATAGACAGAGATGCAGACAACATGGAGGATGGAACAGGAATGGGACAGAGGGGCACTCACATTGCCAAAGGCCAGGATGGAATGCAGAGGACCCGCTCACACAGACCTGCTGCTGGAAATACTGCTCTGGTCGCAGGGTGATGGTGTGACAAGTGGAGCATTCAATCATGGGAAAGAGAGGGTTAAAGGGGGCTGGGAGAGGGAGGGCAAGGGTCACAGAGCAGAGGATCAGAGCGAGAAAGAAGGGGGAAATAGTGAGAGTGAAAAGAGAGAAAACAAAGACAGAAATGGAGATAGGATGGAGAAGGGGGACAGTGCGCAGAGGATCAGAATGAGAAACAAGGGGAAAAAGTGAGAAAGAGTGAAAGGGAGACAAAAATGGAGGAGGGTGCAGGAATGGGAGAGGGGAGACTCACCTTGCCAAAGGCCAGGACTGAATGCACAAGACCCGCTCACTCAGGCCTGCTGCTGGAAATACCATCCTGGTCTCAGAGGGAAGGTCGGACAGGTGGAGCATCCAATCATGGACAAGAGAGGCATGAGGTGGGCTGGGAGAGGGAGGGCAAGGGTTGCAGAGGATCAGAGCAACCAAGCAGGGGAAAATAGTGAGAGAGTGGAACGAGAGAAAACAAAGACAGAGATGGAGACAAGATGGAGGAGGGGGTCAGTGAGCAGGTTTCCAATGAGAAAGCCGGGGGAAAAGTGAGAAAGAGTGAAAGGGAGAACGCAAAGACAGAGATGGAGACAAGATGGATGAGGGTGGTCAGTGAGCAGATGATCAGAGTGGGAAAGTAGAGGGAAAAATGAGAAAGAGTGAAAGGAATAAAGCAAAGACAGAGATGGAGGCAAGATGAGGAGGGGGAAAATCCATATTGGACATAATGTGTTTTTTCGATCCTAGTTATGATATATTGTTAAAACAATTAATATGTTCAGTTGAGTTCTTTTTTTTACACTATTTTTATTCATACCTGGTCTGTTTTGACATGGAATGTCTGAGATATTCCATCATTTACACTGTGCTTGCATAATATGAGGAGAAATGTATAGATGTTTTCTGTACTGTGCATCTCTATGTGTGTATTCACGGTGGATGAATTGCGTGGGAGGAAAATTTAGCATGGATAGCTGCAGTCGAGATATGTTCTGTATCTCAAACTTTCAGTGTTATTTTGCCCGATTAAAAATCTATGTGTGACATTTCGTTATTCATATGGTTCATGTGAACTATAGGTAGACAGACTTCTATCTGTACTATGCATTCCTTCATAATTTGCTGTAAAATTTTAAGGCTTTATCGATAACTAATTTAATTTAAATCAGCAAAGAAATTGGTACTTTGGAAGAGAATTTTCTGGAGGGTACAAATATTTAGTGCCTGAATAATATAATGTTTTGGAGACTGCGACTTTGTATATGCAGCTTAAATACATTGAATAATATTGCTATTTTGAGATATTGGATATGTGACAGACCTGAAGTGCTTGAATATTTGTTAATGCCCCAATCAATACCTTCTATATTTCTCTGTATCTGTTGTTTGAGCAGTGACCTATGTGGGTCTATTCATTGGTCTCATATGGGCACTCGGGTCCCTCTTGACATGTTTTCTTTACACTTGGGACTGATGGATGGATACATATGTGGAGCTCCAGGTTCCACTGGAGGTTTAAGGTAAACAGTGAATGCTTTCCTTTACTTGAGGCATCCTAGTGTAGTGACATGTACTAATTGGATAGTGGTTTGTGAGTTGCAAGATAAACAGTCATTGGGCTTATATGTTTTTGTGTGTAATGATTAACCACACATCAATTGAGTTTTGAGTCTCTTCTTTGGTTTCTAATTTCATAACGCTTTATTTCGTGTTAAATATAGGTGATTACTTGTGAAGATTTTTGGTTTCTTTGCGACCAATTTATGTTCTGATATATTGATGAAATTAAATGTACCTACCTAATTACTTTTCTTAGCTTTAAAGGTTGCTAAGAAATGACTGCAATGTTGCCGTTCGGCATTCAGTACCTTTCTGTTTACTTGTAGTCTGTCATTGATGTTTACTAATAACACGCCTGACATGCGCTGTCAGGCATTATCCATCAAATGACCAAGTGGCCTGTGTTTAAGGAATTGAGACGAAAAGGAGTGTTTCTCGGTGCTGGCTGGATTGAAACGAGACACAGTCTTGCTTGGAGGGGGTAAGCATTTGTTCACATATATTGTGGTATGTGCATCTTATTGTACGCTCATTATCATGAATCTATTCAAGATATTGAGAGCATTGCATTACTTTTTTCACAGACATCCAGATCTTGGTTTGTCCATTATTCTGTGGTTAACACACGTTGCTCCCGGGCGGGGGTAAGTATTTTACCAATGAGGTTTCTATCATTAAAAAGTACACATCACTGGTCACTGGGAATCAGTTCAGGACTCTCTCATAGGAGTTTAATTGTTTTACAGTTTCCTCTTGCTGGTTTCCAGTTTCTGTTCTAAAAGTTCACTGAGGCATAAGACTTGGGCAGTCTCCCTATTCTTCATGAAAGGTTTGGGCTACTGCAATCATCTTATTGAGGGTTACACATCATTTGAGGAACATTAGATGCAAAGGATAAGTATTGGATATAGTCCTTGTCCTCCATTTCCTGGTATATGTACATTACATTTAATGTATGCAGTCTTTTCTAATTTACCTTCATTCTCTTTTGGTTGATATTTTTACCCCAGTATTCCTTCTCTCCTGATTCTAGTTATTGGTCTGCAGATGTTGGGTTCCTGAATAATATTTATCACCAAGGTATGATGCATGGTGCATTTCTTTTATGTATGTTAACGGACCCCACATGAGGTCTTTCTGACTGTTGGATTTTCTCTAGGTGTTTCATTGGTTATGTGGCATACCGTTTTGGATGTAACACAATGTACTTTTGAGGCATGTACACCACTTTATCTAGGATACCATAGTAGTTGAAACAATCTGGTATATGCACAGGGCATACCACTTTTGACTAGGGCAACGCAGGATGTCTGCTTTCTTCTGCACGTTTGAGATAGGTCTTCTTTTTTCACAATTTGCGTTATGATTCTTTGATCTATCTGCATGGCATTCTCAATGAGACGATGGGTAGTGTATGGTTTGCACTCTGTACTTTTATATTGAACGCATGTTTCTTGGTTCTTGATTGGGACATTGGTTAATTATGCCACAAGTACTTTTGGGTTTATTCTGTTCCAAAAGTGAATGTTCGAGTACAAGTATGTATTTAGAAAAAATGTTGCATGCACATTATTAATTTGAATATTTCCTGTTACATGTACAGTTGTGTTCCTGAAAAGGGGGTTGCCCCCGAAACACTTGTTGAAGATTGTATTAAGGTTTTGTTTCTGTTAAAGCTATTAGTTGAATTCATTACTCATTTTCATTAAATTCTTGGCTGTATATACAGCATTAAGGTGTTGAGGGGCAGAGGAGTCCTAATTTTAAGACATCATTTATTTTGTGTTATTGTTTGTGCAACCTTGTGCCAGGGTTGTGTTACCTTCCCTGCTTACAAACCTCAACTAATAGTTTAGCATATTTCTTACAAGATTCTTAGATACGAGTAGGTGTGCACCGGTCTCTCCTCTCTTAATGATGGAATTACTGACGGATTTACTACACCACAGAGTTGTGACATTGAAGATGAAATGGAGGATACACCGCCAGCATTTTTCTAACTGTAACTCCTTCACTTTACCTCCAAATATTGTCTGATTTACCACAGCGGAATTACCATGGATGAAAATCCACCAAAAGACCAATGGAGTCGTGTGGGGACTGTCGTCCCGTTACCTCATTTGTATTCCTGTGCTAAATCTGTGGGACAGATTAGCGATACATGTAAATTAGTTTGGCAGTAACCCTTCCTCACCCTGAAGTACTTCCAAGTACTTCCAAGCTCAGAATAAGGCCCATAGTCTTTAATCAGTAGGGGTGTTACCAATATTGCTGGGCTCCAGGAATTACCTAATCTGGTTTGCAATGTATCATTTCTGATGGTTAATTTCTGATAATTATCCTTCCTTATCTATGACTTCCCAGAGTGCTCTAAAGGAAGCAACAGGCGGCATGTGGTGCTGCAAACATCAATAAAATAAACAAATAAATGATGTGCACTTTTTCACTTTGGGGGAGTCACACCATCTAAATCAAATCCAATTACCAATCATTAGCGTACTGTGTATCTATTGTAAATGCTTGAGTGACGTCCAGTAATGCAAAGATGCACCACCTTGCCATCTGCATGATAATTCAGATTTATTTAAACAGATTAATCTAATCTATTTTTAGTAGCTCATACTGGATATTGTGCCATAATTACCACTCAATTCTCCTCAATTCAATTTATCCGGGTTTGAGTTGCATTAAGGGACCTGTCTCTAACCATAATTGCATGTATCCATTTTTGATTTTCTATTTTCTACTTTGTGTAATGACTAACTGGTTAGTACATTTGATAAAACTGTGATATGTCTTATGCTTGCAGCTGCAAGATGACAACGAAGTCAAGGTCAAACCCAAGATTCAAGCATTGATCTACCCAGCACTGCAAACCATTGATCTGGATACACCGTCATACCGAGACAACAGTCACATGCCCTATCTGAATAGGAAAAGCATGGCCAGATTTTGGAGTGTGTACTTTGCCAATGATTCCCTCTTAACAGAAGCCATGCAATCCAACACACATGTGTCTTCAGAATCAAATCACCTGATTAAATTTGCAAACTGGAGTAACCTCTTGCCAGAAGAGCTGAAAAGGGATCATCTTTACAGAAGCCCTCAGTCTGGAGGATCACAATTTCTGAAAGCCTACCCTGGGATTGCAGATCCCAGAGCAGCACCGCTTCTGGTTGCTGATGAAAAATTGAGTAAACTGCCAAGGACCTATATACTAACCTGTATGTATGATGTTCTAAGAGATGATGGCTTTATGTACATCACCAGGCTGAAGCATGCAGGTGTGGAAGTAATTCATGACCACTATGATAATGCATTTCATGGAATGCTTCTTTTTATTACATGGCCGACTGATCTATCTTTAGGTCTTAGAATGGTTAATAACTATATTAACTGGCTGAATGAGAACCTATAAAAAAAAAAAAAATCACCAAATAGTTTAGTGGAATGTACATGCAACCATAGAGGGGCTATAAAGTGTAAGGGGTCCCATTCCGAGTATGGCCGAGTGGTAAAATATGTGGTGGTAATTCTGTTACCACCACTTTTTTATTGGTAACAGAACTACTGACATTTTTACTGCTCTGCCAAATCCTGACTTTCACGCTGAAGTGGAGGATTTACCTCAGGCATCATGCTGAAGGTAAAACCTCCACTTTAACACCAGAAATCGCCAGAATTACAACAGTGGAATTACCGTTTGCCACACATTCTGCCAAAATGCCCATCGAGACCTGTGGACTCTAAAAATTGGGACTAACACCACCTTACTTCCACTTGTAATCTTGTGATAAACCCACAGGAAGACGTGGTAGTAATGGTAACCGGTTTTCACAGTAATTCAGCATAATTACCACAGAATGACCACCAAACTTGGAATGAGACACAAAGTGCTACATATAAAATAACATCTCAGCTTTGTTTACATTGTACAGCACCAAAATGAACAAAATATGAAATCATTGCAATTTCAAAATGTATCTTTCTCAGGAAATGCACATGCAAACCTGCTGGTAATTATTTGGATGGATGCAACACAGAAATATATCATAGGCAAGCAAGAAATATGTAAATACATTGCACCCTGTATCAACATAATTGTAAGTGAAGCATTGAGTTCCTTCATATGGCAGCCTTTACTTAAGGGGTTGCTTCTCAAGGTCTTCTTTTTTGCTGAGGTCTCCTGTCTGCACCTTCTTGTTTTCATCAAAATGATATAATTCATTGCCTTTGATCTTCGCCTTATTGCAGCGTTGACACTTCCATAAAACAACTGTGTGACCCTGATCCAGACAATACTTCATCTCACATTAGCAACTATCTGTACTGTGATTATCTGTTTTGTTTTAATTTGTTTCTTGTGATTGTATTGCCTATAATCTGTAAAGTGGTTTACATGAAAGTGCGTAACCAAACGTTGATGGCTGGAAGGTTTTGAATAAGTCATAACCATGGGCACACCTATCCAGACCTTTGTTTTTCAGCCTGCCAAACCATTACAGAAGGGGAAAGATCCATATGCAAATCAGGCCTGGTCCCACTCGAAAGGGGTCAGTCCATCCCGAACTGCTAGGTCACATCCCTTCCGCACGTGACCACAAGCATACCCATACATATTTCAGCATTGTTGCTACTTAAATGAGTCAGCGTTATAATACAAATATTACCACATTTCTTGGCATAATATATTAATACTACAACACATCTTCTTAATAACATTCCTCTTCCAAAATTCTTCATATATCATGAGGCCAACATGTACACTTTCCTGTAGGCAATACCTATGTCAGGTAATCCATCCCTCAGAAAACCTGTTATTCTGTACTTGATTCTTGGAGTGCAGGAAATCAAAGAATTCAAACAGTTATATGGTCATTAAAAATTATTTTCAGCGAATGTAAAAAGTGCTTCAGACAATAATAAATAATTATGAATCGGGTTGTCAGTCAAATGAAAAAGATGCACATTTAATTTCTATATAAGGCTTTCCCTCGTAATAGAACCACTTATTATTGATTCATCTTTTTTATTACATCAAACTCTGAAGTGTCTCTTCATTTGGGCAAATAAATTACTTTATAACTATAAACAAAAATGAAATTGAGATTTCATGGAAAGTCTTTGTCTATGGTGCTACTGTCAAGGCTCTGAACATGGATTTCTTTTCAAAGTACCTGGCCTTAGCTACGTATTTATCAGGTCCAATCATAGCATCCTACTAATGTACATTTTACACCTGGATTAATTACTTAATTGTGGTAGGGCCATATTGAGTTTCCTTGGCACATGTCTTTATTTAAGAATTTGCACTTGCATCAAGGAAGGAATTGCTGAACATTAGAAGCCCGGAAATGCAAACTAAGGGCCCCAAACAAAGCAATGGCTTTGGGATGGAGATGGGGCTGGGCTGCGAGTGCCTATAACTACCAACCCCAACGGGTGCTAAGGATTTCAGCACCCATGGGTGGATCAATGGATGCTGAAGCTCTGCCTCGGAAAGACAAAAAGCACTCCAAAATGGATTTGGACTGGGTTCCTGTCAGTGCTCTGTATAGGGTTGGGCGAAAATGTTAGATTCCATTCCGCCAGATGCGGAAGCAAAATCTCCCATTTCATTCCGTCTCTCCCCAATCTGCTGTTCTGCCAACCCTGTGTATCAAAAACATTGGTGTGAGATGTTTCTCATGTCGCTGCGCAAACCGAAAAGAATGCAAAGTTTCTTGGGCCGCTGTGTAAACTGAAAACAGCCGACGCAGTCTATCGTGCCATCACACCAACCCCGCACAAATCGAAATGAGCTGCCAAAGTTTCTCCTGCAGCTTTGCCAAGCTAGTATGAATCGAAAAGAGCAGCACAACATTTCTTGTGCCACAGTGCGATCCTGAATCGAAACAAAAACCGTGTGAAGTTTCTTGTGCCGCTGTGTTAACCTAGCACAGATTGCAAAACCTGTGCAAAGTTTGTCGTGAAGTAGCGTGAATCTAGTACGGATAAAAAAAAGGGCCACACCATGTTTCTCAGGTCACTGCCTAAAACTAGCATGGATCACAAAAGACCTGCACAAAGTTTCTGGTTTTACTGCGCAAACAGCACAAATGGTAACCTTGCACAAAGTTTCTTGTGGCACTGTGCAAAACTAGCATGGTTAAAAAAAGTAATGTGCAAAGTTTCTCCTCTCACTACACTAAACCAACATGGAAACAACATGGAAACAAAACACCACGCTCTGTACAAAATCTCACAAAACTGGGTGAAATTTCAGTGGTTGTAGAACAATAATTCTGATTTGTGATGAGCGGAAGCAGATTCCAGTGCATATTCTGCACTTTTTGCTTCATAGCCAAAGGTGGACATTTCAACCACCCTTAGCAGTGTACACATAGCAATGCCAGTCAGGAACCTGCTTCATTAAATGGCCTTGTGAACAGAGCTGAAAGGATGAGGATGAGAGTGTGGTAACCTTTGGCACAACACAGGCCTGAAGAGTATACTTGGGGAAAAAAGATACCAGAGATGGGCTGGCGGAGTTCATGAAGAGGGGCCGCATTCCAATGAGAATGTTCAGTTTGGTCCAGCCAGACAAGTAGGAAAATGGTGAGAATTTATCAGCTCGTAGTAAATGACATTTGCTTAGGATTATACTTCCTGACTGGCTGTACCATGAAGAATGTTCTAAAGAAGATGCAAATTAGATGGTATCAAATTTTCTCCTACACAGTTATGTGGTCATAAAGGCGAAAAAAAAACAGTTCAATGTCTTACACGTTGCATTAAAAATATTGTCAAACAAGCTTTGAGAACACTTTCCAAAATGCAGCTATCAAACCTGTTAGGTGGCATTTTTTACGTCATATTTCAATCTAAGTATCATACTTTGAAATGGCATTAACAATTATGGCAGTTCAGCATCTGAGAGCATCCTCATCAATTGAAAATAGGTAATACCAGAAAACATTTAGATTCATTTCATTACATTTTGGGGACACTGGGACTGATTTATAAAAAATAGTCTAAAATCAGCACAAAGAGGTAACAGCCGGAAGCCTGCGATGCTTAGAACTATTGTGTGGTGAGCATATTCACAAAATAACACAGCACTAGTGTGCAAATGAATATCTATAGCTCGTACAAACCCAAGAAACGACCCCAGGACAGCCCAACAGTGCATATGGGCACAAATTGTGCTACAATGAGAGGTGCTAAATGGTCAAATGTTGTGAGGGGCGCAGACATGCTCAACACCACATCAAACACCATCTTACCCCCTAGGCAAGGTCAGTCTGTGAGTGGGCCCATGATATGCAGTGGCTCACTAGATCAACATGAAGCTCTCCTGAAAGAGGGACTACCAAGTGTGATTGACCCAAACATACTGTACTATGAAGAGAAAGGCAATTAGATTAGAAAGTGGATAAACAACAGAATAGATGCTAGCTGAGTCTGTGCTACATCGGTCTACGAAGCAAGATTAATGTGACTGAAGGATGTTCTTAGCCTCCATGTGTCAGAGGTCATGCATGGCTACTGCTTGAATTTGATTTTGTTTATTTATACTGCGCTTATTTCCTCTGAGAAGAAAAGCTGAACCAAGACTGTATCTGGGCAAAGCTGTTTAAAAAAAGAGCAAAAAACTGCCGCATGGGAATGGTCACCATGGGGCGAACAGATGTTCCCAACCTCTGTGTGAGCTCTGCCCCCACAGGTCTGGAAAGTGGTCTGAGCCCCCTCTGCTGGACCGCCCCACCCTCCTCTGAGCAGCCCCGCTTGATTGCTGCATGAATATACCCACGCCCTGATGGAAGAAACCTGGTGAGAAACGGTGCCATACTCGCAGAAATACATGCAGAAGAAATCCTGATTGCGTACAACGGGAAGCGCCGAAAACAATAGTACCTGATGCTTAGTGGTGGAAGAGGGCCCTGCTATGAGCCCGGAAGGCACAAAGAGATATTGGGGCCATCAGAGCAAACTCAACACAGAGCCACTGGGCCCTAAAGGGACTTTACAGGCGATAATCAGCACTGTGGCCCCTGCAACGCGACCAGGAACAACGCGGAAGAGGCTGCATTACTGAGGTGACACCCCAGCAGACCACCGATGGAGGGAAGGTACACCCTGTAGGCCCTGGGCCAGTAGAAGACGTGTGAGACCTGTTTCAACCACTGTTCTGTGGCACCTCTCACAACGCAGAATACTCCAGAGCAACGTGAGCATAACGCTGGTGATGGCCAGCACACAGTAAACAACCTGCTCACATATTACACAGGGCATTGAACACTTCAGAAGTGTGGACCAAATTGCCACAATCGTTTCGTGTGGTGGGGGAACTTATCATGTGAGGCCTTTGGATCCCTCTCCGCCCTTCAACTCATCCGTGCAAGTGCACGTATCTATTGAGCTTACTAGCAGGTGCCCAAACCTAACTAGGCGTACCACACCTCCGCAACCAGACTACAGGTAGATAGAGGGCCCTGGTACTTAGAGAGGTGCACTGCTGTTGCGCATTTGTAATAAGACTTCAAATAGCCCAAAGGAAAGCTGGAAGACCCAGATGAAACCAAAGTACCACTGTATAGAGGTCACATATAAGGTTGCACTCCTGGAATCACTCTGAAGCCACCAGACTTTGAGCCCTCCAGGTATTGAGACAAAGCTGGCACTGATCTGTGGCAACTCACTTTGCATCGAATGGCAATTAAGACAATAAGGCAATTCCTGTAATGTACGGTGGGGACAGTGCGGAGTAAGGCACATGGTGAGACCTCTCCACCACCTTAGAGAACCGTGCAGGCGCCCATTCTCATAACAACGCACAAACCACATGAGCTCACAAACATGGATTACATAGAAAGAGGCTCACAGTGACTAGCGTTCAAAGAAGTTAGGCCCCTCATGTGATGGGGAACGAAGCCCTGTGGCAATAAGAGGACTAAGCAGTGCCTGTGTACTCTGCAAAACCCCCTGAATATCACACTGCTAAAGGGTACCACATTGAGCCCCTAAGGGACATCACTGCAAGTGCTAGCCAGAGGGTTGGGTCCCCGGAGTCTGCGCATGTGCCCTCCTCTGAGACCATCAAGCTTCAAGATTCTGGACTCTCAGTAAATGGCTCCTAGTACTCTGAGCTGTCCACCGGTGAAGCCCAGAATCAAGGAATGCCCACTACTCCGTCCTGAGGACCTGAATTGAAACCCCTAGAGACCTGGTCCACCCCTCCCTCATGCCCACAACAAATCCCCCCTCAATCAGAACACCATCGATTCATCAAGTGAGGTGTGTGCCCTCCTCAGAACCCCACTCTTGAAGAGAGATAAGACCAGGGTGCCACCACCGACTAGAGCATTAACCGGAACCTTTCGACATTGAAAACTGCAGGACCGGGAAGTGAGCCATAGAATTCAGGCTGATGTTAGAGCCTGCAGAAGGGTCGGACGACATAACGCCCATCAAACTCAACACGATCGACACAGGGACACTCGCCAAAAGATGGCTAAATATTCCTACACCCCGCATCATCCATACACAGCCTCTCGCTTCAAATTAACGATGGCAAAGTCAGGAGCAGAAGCGGCCGCAACCTAAGCCGGTGTGGGAGCACTCATCAGTGAGATAAAAACCATGAGGGCCGATATAGGGGGAAAAATTGATAAGATAACAAATAGAATTGATAAACTTGAAGAAAGACTTGACGGAGTGGAACATAATCAAAGCTCTCTCGAGACTCTGGAATCCCAAATGGACCAAATGCTCACAGACATAGAGGCTAGAGAGGAAGAACTCTGCCTTAAGATGGACGATCTGGAAAATCATGAAAGGCGAAACAACCTGCATATTTTTGGCATATCGAGCCAAGAAGGAGAGAACAAACAGGAACTGCAAAGAACTCTCCACGCGATTCTAAAAATCCTGTTTGACGTGGACACGGTGGATGAACCAAAAATTGACTGCATACATGGAGCGGGAGGAGCACCGAATGGCCGAAGACAACTAGTGTGGTTCCATAATTATGCTGCTAGAGCAAGAATCCTTGACAAGGCCAAGAACACTCCTCAACTCCTTCTTGACACAACAAGAGTGACGATCTGTCAGGATCTATCTTCGATCACCCTAGCAATGTGAAGAATGTGCATGCCCCTGACCAGATGGCTCAAAGAAAAGGGCGTCCGGTACCGCTGGGGATACCCTTTTTCTCTCATGTTCGAATGGGAAGGCGATTGAAAGCTGAGAAGAACATAAAGACTTGCATAGAGGACATGTTGGGAAAACCGCCCAGCGAACAGAACCTGGGAGAGAGTCGTGAAGAGGACCGGCAATGGTGCATTCATGGACCAAGATGAAAGAAAATCCTGGGATAAAGGAAATATAGGAAGATCAATGCCTCACCAGAAGTAGAACCCTGATGTAGATAGACACCGTACAGTACTGAACAGTAGGTACCCAATTTTGAAAGGTAATTGGTGTCGTGAGAATGGATGCCCTTAGGGGAAATGAAAAACCCAAAATGGCACTGATCACTCTACAAGATCCAACAAGCATTCTCCGCAGGGCCTACTGCACACCACAGGGGATATACTGAAGGTAAAGGAAGGGGGCTATAACTAGGCCCAACCTTGATGCCCCGGGCTAGATGTTTGGCAGGAGGAAGAATAACTTAGAAACAATGCAAAAGTTCAGTTAATTGCGTGGACGGGGGAGAACAGAGGGGCTCATTGTTTGATGCGATATTCAAAGAGGGGACCGTGGCAGCACGATCCCTACTGGTTGTTCGAATATGTCTTGGTGACGATAACCCAGTTGGGTCGGACACCACAGGGGGGGTGGGGAGATTGGTTCAGGAAAAGGGTTTGGACAGAGTCAAAGGTATTCCGAAACATGTTTAAGGAAGCAAAGAGTTTACTAGGTGCTGGTTGTAGGTGGCCACCACATGAATAGAGCAAATGGAGGAATGGACATGGCGAAAACCGGGTTGCACAAGGTGGGCACACTTAATGTGAAAGTTTTAAACTCACCTAATATAAGATCCCTAGTATGTAGATAATTTAAGAGAGCGCACTTAGATGTGCTTTTCTTTCAAGAGACCAAATATATACGGGGGGAAGAACGTGAAATTTTATACTCTAGGGTGTGTACTGAGTCTCTTGTGGAAGACAGGTGTGGGCATAGTGAGGAAGGGGCTCAATTTTTAGATCACCAAGGTATGGGCTGACATTGAAGGGAGGGCCCCAGTGCTGAGGGCAAGATATACAATGTTACTTTCACTTTCGCAACGCTCTACTCTCCCAACGCGAATAAACCCTTCTTCCTAAAGCGCATGGTCACAAAGATAATGCTGGCGGCTGCTGGGCATGTCATGGGATGATGCAAGTTTATGGTTTACAGGACGCCTGGAAAAGCTCCCACCCCAACAAATCAGGGTTCACATTTTACTCAGCACCACATTCACCATTCACTTGGATAGACTATATGTATCTCTCTAAAGATATAAACGATGTTGTACACACCTCTAAAATTGTCCTGATTTCATGGTCGGATCATAACCTTCAAATGAAGAAACAAGGCACATCTCAGTTGGCCCTTTTTATAGGGCTGCAAATTTTCATAATTATGACTAGCTTGATGATGTAATCAAGTGCCTTTATACAGCCCTGACGAAGGTTCAAACCGAAATGCATTGGCAGAATGTATATTGAAGGCAAAATTTGACTTTTCGTATTTGATTGAAATAAGATATCGAAGAAGAAATCGAATTTTTTGAAAATTTGCAGCCCTATAAAAAGGGCCAACTGAGATGCGCCAGTTTTAATAAGGCAGAGTTGCCTTGTTTCTTCATTTGCAGTTTATTAAGGTCCTTGTGCTATAGGACTAGATTTAAACTGGCGGCTCCAATTTTACCTGACACTGAAGGTGAATTTTTTTATATATATAATTTAAGCAAAGAAAGAAAGAGAAGAAAATAACTTGTGGTGCCCACCTCTCCGATACTCCGGATCATAACCTTGTCACAGTTGATATGACACTCAGCGCCCTACCACACAAGAATTCGAAGTGGCGCTGCAATGAATCGCTGTGGAAGGACCCAATCTTTCGCACAGAGATGACACGTGAGATCGAGGCATACTTTCAGACAAATGACACAGGTGAGGTAACCAGGAGAGTGGTGTGGGAGGTGGGGAAGGCAACGTGGAGAGGTATATTGATTAAAGAAGGGGTTGAGAAAGAAGAGAGAGGACTACAATAGAGAATAGGAAAAGGAAGGAAATTACCCAGTTAGATGCAGCGGCATGAAACTCCAATGAGGGAAGGGCAGAAAGTGTAGCTGAAGCAGTGCATAAAAAAGAGGAGCTCTGACGTTTGGAGGAGGGACTGGTGATACGTAAACTCCAATTTCTCAAACAGAAACATTATGAAAAGGGTGATAAGGCAGAAGCACTGCTAGCAGCGAGGCTGTGGGGACAGCGAGCAGACAGGTGGGTGGCTACCATTGGAGAAGAGGGTGATGCCCATACAGCGGAACCGGAGGGGATCCCTGAAGCCTTTGTGAAATTCTATGAACGCCTATACACATCAGAAATGGGGTGGGATGGAACAGAGATAGACCAATATATGCAGGATGTTGACATGCCAAAACTACCCCGGGACACAGTTGAAGAGATGGAATTACCCATCACGGCGGATGAGGTAGAAAGAGCGAATAAAAGTCTCCCACTGGGAAAGGCCCCCGGGAAATGATGGATACACGGCGGGATTCTATAAGACCTTTATCTCATCCCTCTACCATGTATGGTTGAGCTGTTCAACAAAATTCTTTAAACGGGTGTTGCCCCCGAATCTTTCTCACAGGCGCTAATCTCTGTGATCCCCAAAGAAGGCAAAGACCCCAAGCAATGCAGATCACACCGCCCCATCTCCCTTCTTAACATTGATGCAAAAATGTATACCTGTATACTAGCTGCCAGGCTTGAGACTCATATGCCCCTACTAATTCACCCTGACCAGGTCGGGTTCATCATGGGAAGGCAAGGCACAGGCACAATGCACAAAACGCTCCACTTAAACCATGAGTCGAAGACGATGACGTCTAACCCCACCCTTGTGTCCATCGATGCTGAAAAAGCATTCGACAGAGTGGAATGGAGCTTCCTCGAAGCAGTACTCGCCAAAGTCGGACTGGACCCTGTCCTCAGAACAGGGATCAAGGCTGTTTATACTTCTCCCAAGTCTTCCGGCATGGTTAACTCCGAATATTCAAGATGGTTTAACCTGGGAAGGGGCACGAGGCAGGGTTGACCACTCTCAGCGATTTTGTTTGCCCAATCGTTTGGAGCCTCTAGCCCAAACACTTAGAGCAGACCACCAGATAGAAGGTATGCAAGTAGGCGGAAAGTAATATAGGGTAGCCCTCTATGCTGATGATATCCTACTCCATGTACAAAACCCCATGACTTCAATACCCAGAGCCTTAGGCCTGAAAGAAAAATATGGCTTGCTCTCAGGATTCAAAATCAATAGATCTAAATCTATACTGTTTCCTCTATATGAACCTACTCCAGAAAACACCTCTGCACTCTGATCACTAGGACTAGTACTGGAGGGAAACACATTGCGCTATTTAGGGATCAACTTGACAAAGAAATTAGAGAATATGTATGAGGCGAACTTCCCCTATCTGCTAAATCTGCTAACCTGTTTCCATATGGATTTGGCAAAATGGCAAAAGCTCACAATCTCCTGGATGGGGAAATTTAATGCTGTTAAAATGGTTTGCCTACCAAGATTTCTATACCCATTTCAAATGCTCCCCCTAAAAATCACAGAGACACTTTTCAGAGAAGTGAAGAGAGACATTTTGAAATTCCTATGGCAGGGGAAAAGACCGAGGATACCATATGAGGTTCTTATTTTATCCAAAGAGAAAGGAGGAGTGGGTCTCCCTGATCTTAAGCTATGCTACTGTGCAGTACAACCTAGGGTATTGACCCCCACCTGAGAGGGAGGAAGGATCTGCAATGGGTACAGCTAGACAATCACAAACTTAACCCCCGCCACGTTAGAGGAATGGCTATGGGTCCCAAGACGTAAACTACTATGTAGACTTCGAACACATCATATACTGGGGGATCTGGAGGGAAGGGGTGGATATGAAGGAGGTCACCGCATGACCTTGCCCATTGAGCCACATATGGGCTGTGGATATGCAAGAAGAAATCCCAGATAATGTGAGATTTCAATCGTGGTATGAGGCAGGCCTTGAAAGGGTTGGACAGTTGTGGAGAGGTGGTGTCTTCCTCACAATTATGGAGCTCGAGGAGGCGCTGGGAATTCACCCGCTACGGTCTTCCCTTTCTTACAATTTAAGAGCACTCTCACAAGGAAATAATGGGGTGACAAAATTCAGAGAGACCTCACCCCTTTCGAAAAGCTATTGGACACAATCTCTGGGACTAAAGGAATCATTTCCATCATGTATAAGATGCTAAAAAGGGAGCAACTATTAACTTAAAACACAGGTGGGAGCGGGATCTCGGCAGAGAAGTGGAAGCAGAGGTATGGGCAAAGATATACAAGGGTGCCTCACAAGTATATATTGCGGCACAATATAAGCTATATGCCATCAAACTACTCCACAGGTGGCAGTACGACCCCTATAGATTGTCTAAAATGTTTCAAACAAGCCCATTATGCTGGTGTCAGTGTGGGGAGAGGGCCAACTATTGGCACATGTGGTGGGGATGTCCCCAGATTTGGATATATTGGGATGAGGCCCTCAGTTGGATCAAACAGTTGGATAGAATATCCTGTGATGCTACACCCCTCTTAATACTGTTCGCCCTCGAAGAAAGCGAGGGAGAAGTGAACAAGATAAATGTTATTGTGGTCCCTCTCCTTCTTGCAGCGAGGGCCTGTTTGGTAATTAGATGGAAAGCACACCAGGCTCCGAGCAAGAGAGAATGGATTGCGGTGGCGACCAATATCTACACAATGCAGAGAATCATCACTGTCCTCCACGGGAGAGCAGCCCAAAACCTAACTGATGTGAAATGATTTTGCAAATGAATATGTGCCTTATTCCTCACGCGATTTGGTACAGTCGGAATGATGGTCAACCTAACGATACTTATGGTAATGTATCCCCTGCTTATTGTATGTGACTGAGTAACCTAGGTCCAAAGAATTAACGGTCCCGCAATCGATGAGCCTGGACTCTGGACTATGACAATGCGAATGGTGTACCACATGCAACGCACATTGATACTCTAAACATATAAGGAATTAAGAGGAAAAGACTCTGTTCTGGGGGGAGGGGGGAGAAAATTGAAAGAATACAAATTATTGATTAAGGTTACGGGTTAGTTGGGGAAAGAATGGACAAATATGATGTAAAATGTTCTATTATGCTTATGGGTTAGTTGGGGGAAGAATGGACAAATATGATGTAAAGTGTTCTATTATGCTCTGATTCGTACCTGTTTCTTATTTACTCTGTTTGAATAAAACTCAATAAACCCAGAATAAAAAATAAATAGCCGCATGATGTAAGATTATAGGAAAGAACGGGGTTTAAGCTTCTTCCACAATTTGGAGAAAGGATTCAAGCTTCCAAAGATCAGAAGGCAGTGAGTTCCAAGTGCAGGAGCCAAACAGTGGAAAATGTCTGCCACCTCTGTGTATGTAATGAGAAGTAGTAAGATCAAACTTAGAAGGGAAGCTCCATTATGTGACAGTAATATCTGAGTTCGTTGGGGCCCAGTCTTGCTTACGGGACTATTGCAAGGATTCTCCAGACTTCGGTATCAAGGTGAAGGTCTCTTGACTGAGGGAGCTGTGGATGATTGCGAGTGAAGGGACGACTGCTTCAGTCAAAGGGTCAACAGCACAGAGGCAGGGAGGATCTTGACTATGTACGATGTGGCTTTCAGTGAACATAGGCAGATTTTCCATGATGATAATTATGAAAGATGTCCAGTCAGTAGCCTTTGTGCAAAATGAGATCTGTGTAGTGCAGACAGTTGTGATGCTGCAAGCTTTTCTGCATGCACGTCCTAAAGAGCTACTAGATGATTACACATTTAATAGAGTTGGAATCCATCATGGACCACAGTATGTGTGTGTTAGGTAGACACTTCATGCAATGCTTTATGACCTCAAAGAGGTTTCTGCCTTTGTTGATGTCCTTGCTTTTAGTGTCCATGCAGTATACAGACTTGGCAGTGCTGATCCGTTTTCTGTGTGTAGTACACACTTAGCAAAGCTGTGTGTCCATGGATGATGTGCAGGATTTGTAGAGGTTGAATTTGTCAGTGTACCAGGGTGTGAAAGATGAAGGCTTGAGAGAGTGCTAGCACACAGGTGAATGGTGGTGTTGTTAGTTGTAAGACTGTTTTTCATTGTTTGGAGTGGCAGTCATGGTTATTTTTACTGACAACAGCCCATGTGACAGAGAGGCTAGCTGATGTCTTTTGTGAAACATTACACTGGCAAGTGACTGTTCAGTGTGATTGGAGAACCATCGGAGAGGGTGTGTAGGGTGTTGATGATGAGGAAGGGGATATATCCTTTTTTGTGTATTGGGTCTATAGCATTGGGTGCATGGGTCTATAGCATTGGGTGCATGGGTCTATAGCATTAGGGCATGGGTCAGAGTGTTGAGAAGGTTGTGGACAACTTCCTTCAGCCAACTGTTTACTGGATTGACAGGAATGTTGAAGTCATTGAGGAAGAAGTTGTTGGGGTTAGTGAGAAACTTTGTGGTGACCAAGTCCGTCAATTCTATAATTGAGGAATTTTACAGTTAGATGGTAGTCATATGTCGTTGAAGCTGACTCTGTCCACTGCAGAAAGTGAGAAGTTCCCAGAGAGTTGTTAGAGTCAATGTTGGTGACGTCCATGTGATGCAACTTCAAGAAGACGTGCAAATGATGTTATAGCCCTCAACCATCTTCTTTGAATGGTTTTCATTGTAATCTGTAGAGATTGTGGATGAGAACATTTGGAATGTGGTTGGAGGTGGAGGTCATATAGGTCTCAGCCTTGAAGAAGTAGTTCAGTCATATGTGAGGTTCAGGATGGTGACACGTGAATAGTGTTAGGTTGCTAAGTTGCTGTAGGGGAAAATCACACATTTACTGGTTTCTGATGCAGTGCTCACGGGGCCTATGTTGTCAGGTATGAGGTAACAGTGATGCCATGTCCGTGAAGTTGCCTGTGAGCAACCTCATTACAAATGAGGGTAGATGGTGTGTTTGAGCTGAAGGGAGAGATATGAAGAAATCAATACAGTAAGTTCAATTTATGTTTGAGAGCAGGGAATCTGAGCCAAAATGGTCCACACAGAAACTGAGTTTTACTTAGTTTGTCCTACCTTTATATGAGCCAGGCGAGAAGTGGCCAGTGATCCAACAGCGAAGAAAGGAATGCAATGGGTAGGGCTACACAATTGGGGAGTGTCCATGTGTCCTACATCCACTTGCATCAGCTTTCCACCTGCACAAAGCCACTTGTGCTCAAAAACAACAGATCTGCTTCCCATGCCTTAGTTCACTCCCAGCAGGGTGGTGGCTTTGCCCACCTAGTAGTCCTTCCAGACACCACTCCGACACACCAGAAAAGTGTCCTACATTTTGCAGCATTATTCATCAAAGGACTAGTAAGCCTACCACATAAAACCACCCACATTGAACATCAATCTCCCACTTCAAAGACTTACCACCTTCACAATAGCATGCAACATCTACAAGCAAGTGTTCCGTATGTGCCCAAGCTACCTTGCAGATGAACTATGCATCTCTTCAGCCCTGCAGTTCACCTGAAGCAAAGGCATGTGCAGATTTCCACTCCGCTGTGCGAGGAAGGAAAGATCTAGAACAGGCCTTCTCTGTCCATGGCCACCGACACTGAAACACCCTCCCAATCAACATCTTGACTCACCACCTCACTTCTACCAATCAGGAATTAACTCAATACCATCATCCACAAGGAATAGCCCCATCCACACATCTTACACTTCCCAACTAACCTGAGAATGGCCCATCTCATTCCCTTCTTTCATCACCTGGTTGCATGTAGATCTTTTGCTGCATATTTTCATGCAATCCCCCCTTGTTATTATTGCACTCTGGTGTTTATCCCTTGCCACCTGCTCCCATCTATGTACACAACCCCCTATGAATAAAAAGTACCATCAGAAATAAACAGACAAATAAAATAAATAGCCAGAAATGTCCTAAGCTTGTCATTGGCCACTTTACTGGGAATCAACAGCCTTCATGTATACCGAACAATGGAGAGTTTAACGCTAAATATTTGTTGGTCAGAAACACAAACATCATACTCCACACTGATGTATGTTTTACTACAAACAGAGCATGGGGCATATGTTTGTTTTTATTATTTGTATTGCGCACCTGACCCAGAGGTATTTGGGCGCGAAGGCATGAAGAGGGTTGTTAAGCCTAAGTTACATAGAGCACAGGAATGAGTACAGCTAAGGTTACAATGTTGTATGCATGAACAACAGGCAGGTGTATACAGTAAGAACCAAGAATAAGAATGGGGCACATACATATAATGAAAAACAGTGAAGTCACATAAATGCAATAAGTACCAGGAGGGTTGCAGCTGAGGTAGAGTTAGATGTCATGTTCCTTTAGCCAGTGAATGAGACTAGATATGAATTGTGAGTAAGGTAAATCTTCCCTTAAGGCAGGGGGGAGGGAATTCCAATATTGTGCTGCTTTGACATGGAAGCTACTCCCTCCAGATTTGGTAAGCTTAAATCTGGGTACTAATAGTAGGTTAGAATTCGTTTTTCTTAGGGGACGAGAGGCTGTTTGTCTGGTGAATCTGGCTCTGAGCTATTGTGGGGCTGCTTGGTTGAGGCATTTGTGAGTCAAAGATGCAGTTTTGAGGGGATTTTATCTTTCGTAGAGACCCAGTTGACGGATCTCCTGAGGTCAGAAATATGGGCATTTTTGGGGAGACTTAGGGCAGCTCTCAGGGCATTATTTTGAAGGGTCTGAATTTTGGATGTAATGTATTTGTTACTACCTATATATAGGGCATTACAGTAATCCAATTTAGATAAGATTAGGGCTCTGGTTAGAGTAATGCAGTTGTTGAGTGAGAGGAAAGGCTTAGCTGCCCTGATCAGCTTGCAGGTGTAAGATGTAGCTGAGGCCATAGCGTTTATGTGTTTACCAAAGGTAAGTGTAGAGTCTATGTAGAAGCCAAGGGTTTTAACTACCTTAGCCACAGTAATGTTATTGTTGTCAATTATGAAGGATGCATAGTTGGGGCCTAGTTTTTTGATGTTGGATGGGGTACCTAGAATGAGGAGTTCTGTTTTGTCATCATTCAGGCATAGACCGTGAGAGGCCATCCATGCCTGGATGATGTGGTAAACTCTGTTCACAAAGGCCAAATCCTTGTCATAATCTCCCGTCAACGGGATGAGGGTCTGTGTATCATCGGCATAATTCGTGTAGGTGATAACTAGACCATCTAGATCATCGAAAAGGGGCTAGGTGAAGATGTTGTACAGGGTAGGGGATATGCAGGATCCTTGGGGTATGCCACATGATATAGGCACAGGGTCCGCAGCTGCTAAAGGAGAGAAGACTCGCATTGTCCTATTATCAAGGAAAGACTGGATCCAAGCCACTGCCTCCTGAGAGAAGCGGACCGCGGAGACCAGGTGGTTGCAGAGTACAGAGTGATCTACCAAATCAAACGCGGCTGAGATGTCAAGGAGTAGCAAGAATGACGTCTTGCCTTTGTCTCTCAGTGTGTCTATTTGTGCCTTGAGGTCTATGAGTGCAGTCTCAGTACCATGCTGAGGTCTGAAGCCAGACTGGCGCACTCCTAGGAGGTGGTTTTGTTCTAGATGATGCTGGATTTGTAGATATGCTACTTTATCCAAGATTTTTATTAGAAATGGCACTGTGGTTATGGGGCGGTAGTTAGTGGGGATGGAAGGGTCAAGGGTTTGTTTTTTAAGGAGGGGGAGGACCCAGGAATGTTTTAGGTTGCTAGGTATGATGCCTGATGTGAAGGAGGCATTTATAAGTTTAGTGATGAATGGGGAGAGTTTACGGGCAGCGTCTTTTATGATTTGGGCTGGACATAGGTCACCATGACAATTAGATGGTTTCAAGGTGAGGATTACTTTTTCGGCTTCTTTGACAGAAACTTTGTGAAAGTGGAAATTAGGGGTCAGAGGTGTGTGGGGGGTCCGACTGGTCTGGGGTGGTGGTATGATGTTCGTGACAGTCTTGGGAGTGGTAGCATAGGTACCCATCTTAGAGGCAATAAGGGTATCTTTTTATTGTTAATCTTCACCTGGAGAGTTTTTATCTTGTTGGCCAGGGCATTTTGCATGCTCGTGCACCAATTTTTGTCCTTAAGGCAGTAATCGGGCACTTGGATGGGGGATTCTACCTCTTTAAGGATGGCAAAAAATTCTTTGGTGTTTGATTTGGGTTGGGAGTTTCAGGAATTATACGAAGTTTGTTTAGCTAGGATAATTTCTTTTTTGTAGAGGTTGGCAAGTTTATTCAGGTTATTTTTGTTAAGGTCTGATGGGTCTGATCTCCAGATTTTTTCACTTAGACGTTTCTCTCGTCTGATTGCTTTCAAATGAGGCGTAAACCAAGTGTTTGGGTGTTGGAGCAGTTTTATCTTTCTGACCTTCAGAGGTGCAATGACGTCTAGGGATGCGCGCCTCACTTTGTTGTACATTTCTACCGTAGTGGATGGGTCAGTCTGGTCTGGGATAGAATTCAGTGTAGGAAGGATGAGAGGGATAAGATTGTCAGGAGTAATATTTATTTTGTTTCTGGTAGGAACAGCAGGTGCTATGATGCTAATAATTGTGGGAGGTGTGACTTTTAGCGTGAAGGATATCAGATAGTGGTCGGACCAGGGCTGAGGCATTATGGAGGTGATAGTAGTAGGGCAATTATGTTCGGCAACCCAATCGAGGGTCCTTCCTTTGATATGAGTGGGTTCTGTAAACTTTTGGGTGAATCCTAGTTCCTCCCGGGAGTTTTTAATCTGTGAAGCGTTAGGGTCTAGTGGGTCACTGAATCCAAGGTTGAAGTCTCCTAAAATAAGGCATTGTGATGAGTTTTTTAAGTTGTCAGATAGTAAATTCATGAGGTCTTCCTCGAAGGAACCTAGAAGGCCTGGTGGTCGGTATATCAGGTGGATGGTGATAGTTTGATTGTTGGAAATGGTAAGTTTAGCAGTGAGAGATTCACATGAGTTAGTAATATGGGAAGTGGAAAGTCTTAGTGTTAGGTTGTTCTTAACAATTATAGCAAGACCCCCACCTCTGGAGGTGGTGCGATCTAATGTTATAAGAGTATAGTTGTCCGGGGTGGCTAGCATGATTGCGGGGCCTGCTGCAGAGTGAAGCCAGGATTCGGTGATGGCAAGGAGGTCAATGGATTAGGTCTGCTATGTCTGTGGCATGGGCTACTATAGAGCGGGTGTTTATTAGTGCGCCTTTTATGCCAATTTGGGTAGGTTGGACAGATAGAGGCTGAACTTTGTGTTAGCAGTTTGAGGAGGAAGCAAGATCTCTGTAGAGTCGACAGTTAAGCTGAAGTGGGTGTTGGACATTGGTAGCTTTGTATGGCGAGTTATTGGGAGTAGTCTGAACTTCCCTTGGGCAATTAATGGTAAATTGGGCATTAGTTCGGGGATCATAGATTCTTGGGAGTCTGGCGCAAAGTTTGTGGTTTCTCTGAAGGAGGCTACAGGGTTTGGTGGCCATGCCAACATGCTTAGCAGGTGTATGAGCATGTGACAATTGGTTCTGTGACTGGGACATGGTAGGGTCTGGTAAGGTGATCAAATAGAGGATGGTTCTGAGTAGAACAGTGTAGAGTAGTGGCAGATGCATGGTGTATTCATATGAGTGACTTGAGTGCTAAGAGGTAAGGTTAGGCAGGTCTAAATATGACAGTCAGGGCAAACTATGAAAACTGGTACCAAATGCATGTTAACAATTTTCAACAGACTTTGCTGCTATAGGCAGGAGTAGATTAGCAGTGGCTAGTTACTGAAGCAAGTTCTCAGACAATCTAAATGCGACTTTGCTACTGTGGGCACAAATGGATTGGCAGTGGCTAGTTGCTAAAACAAGTTCTCAAACAAGCTAAGTGTGACTTTGCTACAGTCGGCACAAATGGGTTGGCAGTGGTTAGTTTGCTAAAGCAAGTACTCAAGCAGTCTAAATGCAACTTTGCTATTGTAGACACACATGGATTGGCAATGGCTAGTTTGCTAAAACGAGTTCTCAAGCAATCTAAATGCGACTTTGCTACTGTAGGCACAGATGTATTGGCAATGGCTGGTTTGCTAAAACAAATTTTCAGTCAATCTGAATGCAACTTTGCTGCTGTGAGTACAAATAGTTGGGCGGCGGCTAGGTGCTAAAACAGGTTCTCAAACAAAATAAAAGCGACTTTGCTACTGTAGGCACAGGTGAATTGGCAATAGCTAGTTACTAATACAGGTTCTCAGACAGTCTAAAATGTGACTTTGCTAATGTGGGCGTAAAATTTTGCAATAGCAAACTGTTGGGCAATCAGGTAGGTTACAAAGACAGTTTCTCACACAATCTAAATGCAGTTTTACTGCTGTAGGCAAGAGTGGATTGGCAAAGGCATGTTGCAATATATTACAATGAGAGTTGCTCACACTATCTAAATGCAACTTTGCTGCAGTGGGCAGTGCAAGTGAGTACCTAAAATGAGTTTTGCGCTTTTGAGATCAATTTTGTTATTATGGGTAGCTCGACATCGCATTAGCGGGCGGTGGGACCAGCGGTGCAGAGGAGTAGGCTACTTAGTTGCTTACAGCTTAAAAGCAATTAGTAGGGATATGGCTAGTAGATGCTGCGCTGGGGGCGGATTAATCTTCCTTTCTAGGTAGTGGCAAGGCAATGTGGCAATACCAGCAGATTGCAGGGTATACTTGGGAATATAGTGAACACTGGAAGTGATAAGAGCAAGGGCTGTGCGTGCGCGTATGACAATGAATAGGGACGTATTATGTGGCCGTGGTAGGGGAAGTGGAACGCATGACTAGAGACTGGAAGCTAAGTAAGAGCAATCAAGACAGCAGAGAATACTATTTCAGCTGACAATCGGTCACCCCTATATAACCAGTTAAATAGTGTAAGCATATGAGTCAAGTAGCCTTAAAAGCACATGAATGGTATGCGGTCACCCAGTGCAGTGCAGCGGTTGAGGTGGGATAGAAATGTTACCTTTAGGAGGAGCCAAGGTGTAAGGGCCCGGGGGTCTGGCAGACGGCAGTCACGGCATAAACAGGCAAGGAACAGGTGATGGCCTTGTTTCCCTTGGTCCTTGGAGGGAGTGGGCCGGCTTCGCCTGCCGGCATCCTATGAGAGTGGTAGTAGGCTCGGTAGCCAATCACCAGAAGGCAATATCTGCTGCTGGGGCCTGGTTAGACAAAGGGGGCTGCAGGTAAGAATCGGTCGGCCATCTTGGAAGGGGTTCGGTACCTCGTGTACCTTGATGGTGATAAAGTGCACAAAGCGTGCTCTTTCAGGCAGATTGATACAGATGACAAGGTTTTCTTTGTGCGGCTTCTACTGACACCCATGTGCAATAATGCATGGGCTTGGATGGCGGTTTTGTAGAAAATAGCGCGAAGGTGGCAGCGCTTACCAAAATGCATCAGATGTGATATGTGATATGTGGCTCATGGATGCAGACCACCAAAGGTTAAGGGTCCCAACCACAATGCATCACAGATATCGCATGATACAAAGGACTCCATATCATGGCAATTATGGACGCCTCGGAAAGTGCTCACTTTTAAACTCAAGCTGCACAGGAGCTGTCTAAAATGCACTTGACATGCAATGAGGCTGCCACCAATGCACATCATGATCTCATGGTACCATGCATAAGTACCTGTGTTCATGATTGTTGCCTCTTACAGGCAGTGAAAAAGGAGGACGCGCACACGGAGTTTCGGGATAACGTCTTTATTCCTCGTCTACACATAGAATACTGGCGCCTACGCGCCTTACCCAGAAAACCCTTTCCTCCCTTCGCGCCGTAACATGGCTCCGCCTCCACAACGGTGGGGGCAGTACTCCTTAACCCCTGAGTGTTTGGTAACATCACCCCCGAACAATATGTTCAAACATCGAAATCAACATTCTTCAACAAGTCTCATAGGTTTCCTATGACTCTCCGTGGCCTCTCCTCTTGGTCACCTGCCTCTTGCAGTTCCGTGGTTCTCACTTCTCCGCTTGTCGCTCCTGGGTCTCCTCCCGGAGGGATCCACAGGTTGTCCCGCGACTCTCGCGGTTCTGGAGAGGTCGATCGCTGGAGCGGCTCTGTTCCCTCTCGTCTGGTGTAGTGTCTAAATTGTTGACAGTTCCTGGTGACAGCTCTGCTTTGATCCTTGGCTGTCACCATCGTGCCTTTCACTGCGGTTACCCTCATGGGGCTTGGAGCAAACCGCGGATCTGTCTTCCTGGGCGTTGGTTGCTGGACGAGTACTTCAAACCCTATGTGGAAATCTTGTGTCACCGCATGGCGGCGAGCATCTGTTTCTCATCTTGCTCTCTCCTTGGCTTCCGTGTCCCTTCGGAGTACGTCCATGTCAGGCAGCTCCTCATCAGATGGATTGCGCGGTATGCGGGTTCGCGCTTTGTAGCAAAACATTAGCTCGGCAGGTGTCTTGTTAGTGGCTTCATGAGGAGTGTTTCTGTAGTCCCGTAGGAGTCGGCACAGTGCCTGGTGCGGATCGACTGCTTCTACTCTGGCTCTTTGTCTTGTTTTCTTGATCGACGCCATGAAGCGTTCAGCCATCCCATTCGCTTGTGGGTGGCGAGGAGTTATCTTCATATGTTCAAACCCTAAGTGTTCCGCTAGTGTACCAAATTCGTGTCCACTGAACAGGGGCCCGTTGTCAGATTTGACTATTTTGGGGATCCCCCACTCGCTGAATACCTCATCTATTGCCGCTGCTACTTGAGGAAATGCGGTGGTGGTGACTGTTTTGACGATCGGGAATCGTGAGTGTTCGTCTATTATGAGCAGGAGGTAGTCACCCTCTTCCGTGGGCCCGTAGAAGTCCATGGCTACACGCTCCCACGGCCGATCGGGTATCTGTGTGTGTTGGAGCGGGGGTGGATATTCCGCAGGAGCCGTGCACTGGCAGGCATGGCAGTTCTTCACCCATTCTTCTACTGCCGCGTCTAGATATGGGAACCAGACATGGCACCTCAGCTGTCTTTTGGTGTTCTCCGCTCCTCTGTGTCCCTCGTGGGCTGTACTGACTACTTTGTTCCTGAGCGTGGCGGGGATGACGATTCTGCACCCTCTGAGGAGGATGTCGTTGTCCTTGATGGCCAGTTCGCTATGTACCCTGGCCAGCCTTTCAATTTCTTGTCTGCACACCCCTGGGTGTGCCAGCATTGCTCTGTGGTGATCCCTCCATTTGTTGGTCAGTGTGAGGCTGATAGCGAGTGCCATGGTGGGGTCAGCCGCTGATGCAGCGGCAACTCTCTCCAGGGACAGTGCCGGTGGTAGTGAGTTGGACGCTATGTATTGCACATAGGCGATGTCTCCTTCGCGGGTCAGTGGGGCCCCAACTGGGTGTCGTGACAGATAGTCAGCAGGGTTAAGGTCACCCCCGGGTCGATGCACGATGTCGTAGTCATACTCTTGTAAGCGGATTCCCCACCGCTCGATTCTAGGGGGCATCTTGGTGTGCGGGTTGCCGAAAAGTGATAACAAGGCCTGGTGGTCCGTAATTAGAGTGAACTTTTTCCCAATGATGAAGTCATGAAAATGTTTGCACGCCCAGACGGCAGCTAAACTCTCCTTCTCCGCCTGGGAGTAAGCCAGTTCCGGGGTGGACAGGGCCGTGCTCGCATAGGCGACCACATGTCTCGGGTGGACATCCGCTCCGCTGGTTTGGGCTAAGATGGCCCCAAGGCCCACCGGGCTTGCGTCCACCACAATTTCAGTGTGCCATGAAGGATTGAAATATGCCAGGCGGTGAGCTTCCGTCTGGGCACGCTTGATTTTAGAGAATGCCTGGTGGCAACCAGGGGTCCACTCGAACACAGTTTCTTTTTGGAGAAGCTTCCGTAGTGGGTCGGGGGATGCATAGTGCGGTATGTACCTCGCACAATAGCCAGCCATGCCGAGGAATGAACGAACGTCTGCAACCTGTCGCGGTTCATCCAAATTGGTGATGGTGTCAACCTTGTCAGGATCCGGCATCATCCCTTCGCTGGAGAAGATGTGTCCAAAAAATTTCAGCCTTGTCTTGCTGAAATGGCACTTGGCAATATTGAGGGTGAGGCCTGCTTCCTGGAGTGCGGCACACGCGGCGAGTAGGGCTTTGTCATGAGACTCTTTAGATGACCCAAAAACGAGGATGTCGTCACTGTAGTTCAGTGTGCCCTTGATGGGTCTGATCACCTGCCGGATGGCCTCCTGAAAGATTTCTGCGGCTGATGAGATCCCGAAGTTCAAACGCTGATACCTGTAGAGGCCGTCGTGAGTCGCGAACGTCGTGATGGGCCTGGATTCCGGATGTAGCTCCAGCTGATGGTATCCTTGGTTGAGGTCGAGTTTGGAGAACATCCGAGCGTTGTTCAGTTGTACGATCATGTCTTCAATGCACGGTCCCGGATGTCTCTCTCTCTGGTGTTTGCCACCCTCATGTCCACGCACAAACGGATCTTTCCTCCCTCTTTGGGTACAACCACGAGTGGGGAAACCCATGGTGTCGGGCCTGTGGCTGGTTCAATGATGTCATCAGACAGCAGTTGTTGGAGTGCATCTGATACCGCCGCTTGCAGGTGAAAACCTACTCTCCGGGGATGTTGCGGTACTGGCCTCACCGATGAGTCGATGTGGAGCCGGATGGGGGGGGCCTTGAGTTTGCCCAGCCCCGTGCAGAGGTTGGGGAACTCCCTCGTGATGTGAAGCTGTGTGACCAGGTCCTGCGTTGGTAGCACGCGATGGTGCCAACTGTGTCTCTCGTGTTTGCGCTCTCGGAGGTCGCTGTGATGGAGTCTCCCGGCCTCATTATGGAGGAGGTCGCGCACACGGAGTTTCAGGATAACTTCTTTATTCCTCGTCTACACATAGAATACTGGCGCCTACGCGCCTTACCCAGAAAACCCTTTCCTCCCTTCGCCCGCCGTAACATGGCTCCGCCTCCACAACGGTGGGGGCAGCACTCCTTAACCCCTGAGTGCTTGGTAACAATGATAATCCCTATAACTCAAACAGAAAGTCTGTGCCAGTCACAACGGGAACAATTGCGAAAATGTCACCTGCTGACGTTACTTAATTTACAGACAGTCGCTTTGCTACCCTGATACATAAAAACATGGTACCAGTAACCATGGATAAATGTTCTGCAGGACATTGCAAATGACCTGATTGTCCCACAAGTATTGCATTCAACACTCATACCACTGACCAGGGTGCATGAAGAAGATGGGCCAATCATATTGCCTCATTGGCCTTACCCACTCAGACACACATTCAACACGAAGTAACTACATTCACCATATTCTCCAAAAACAAAGCAACAACATGGTTTGTCATGGAAATTATGAAAATGTTATGAAAAAACCCACAAAATATCTTCAACCCTTTAAACGTATGTACACACGAATAAAGAGAGCCTGCCCAAACAAACATTAAAATACCCTTACCAAATAATAAACAAGCACACACTAAAATAAACTTTCACAAATTGTCTTCCTCCTCCAGTTCTGCTAATGCCTTGGCGAAGTACAATTCAGCCTCCAAATTGGACTCCCGGAGCAGGTATTCATTCTCCATGTGCATTTCCTCTATGGCATGCCTCCTTCTTTACTCTATTTCTTCGACAGCCCTTAGAGACTCCTCCACAAAAGCTCACGCATGGGTCATGGCCAGTGGAGTAACTTTTCTGAACATTTTGGGGGGGACATGACATCTGAAGAAAACGTCCCCTAGCCAAATGAATGGGGACAAAATGGTGTGCCATGAAAGTTGGGGGGGGCAAACACCCCTGCCCCCCCTAAAATTACGCCCATGGTCATGGCTTTATCCACCTCTGTAGTGTCCCAGGGAATGGCCAGTGCACCTGCTTCCTCCTGGGATGCATATCTCTCCTCCTCCTGCTGCCTTTTCTGTGCACACATAGCTGTCACCTGCTTACTCACCCTTTGCCTGGGCTTCTGCCTTTGACAAATGATGGTGTACATTTTTCTGTGCCTTCTTAAGTGCCTTGATTTGTATCTTCCGCCTACTCTGACAGGACAACTCCTGCTGCTTGGCAATTTGTCTAAGTCATTGGTTCTCCCTCCACAAAGATGATCATCTCTGTTGAGAGAAATACATCTTGGGAACGTCTTGAGTATCTCTTGGGCCAACGCAGCCTTCCCTCCAGTGGGCACTGTGGCAGGCACTGCCCCTCCCCCTTCAGTCCATCCATGGATACCAACTCATCTTTCTAGGTTTGCAGTTCCCCCTTCACATGAGACAAAGGCAAATTCCAAACTGGCTGATGGCGGGACAACACCAGAGGAGCCATAGCTGTTGTCAGGCATGTTTGACTCACTTGAGTTAGTCTGGGGCGCAAGGGCTTTTGAAGTGGGTTGTCCAGAGAGACCACCCCTGTCCTGTGCAGCTGCCAAGTGGGTGAAGAGCATGTCCACCTCTATGATGCTGTGCAGACTGCGATTGAATGGCAAACACAGCATCACAGAATGCATTGGTCATGTGCAATGCACCCACTAGGAGTGGCAGCACTGTAGCATGCATGGTGGTTTCTGATGATGAACCGGGCAGTGTCTGGGTGGTCGGCGACACACAGGTATGTAAGCATCCAGTTTATGAGCCTGGAACAGGAGTCTGTCTTGACACCTCTGCGGTGTCCTTCACACTGTCCGGTCTCACCTGCATAGATAGAATTGTGAATACCGGCACACAACACATCTGGGCGGGATGGTAAAGGTAGGCCAGTGTCGCTTCTACACAGGATTGTCACTAGCAGCCTAAGCCACATTTAGACAGAACGGTGAATGTTAACCAGTGTCACCTCTAGTTTTACTGTGAATATTAGCCAGGGTCACATCTACACAGGACTGTGAATGTCACCCAGTGCCACGTTTAGATATAGTCTGTGATTATTAGGCAAAGGTCACATCTAGACAGGATTGTGAATGTTAACCAGTGCCACATTTAGATTTATATTGTGATTATTAGCCAGGGTCACATCTAGACAGGATTTGAATGTTAGCCAGTGCCACATTTAGATTAACTTTAGATCAGCCGGTCAAGTGGCTTTGACATCCGTGCAGAGCTTGCTAACGCAGGTTCGAATCCTGGCAGGGACAAACTCAGCCTTTCATCCTTCTGAGGTCCATAAATGAGCACCACACACTGTGGGTAATAATAAGCAGCGCTAAGATACCTGAGGGTTCGTAGCGCTATATAAATGCGAAATTATTATTTTTTACTATTAGCTTGCGTCACATCTAGACAGGACTGTGTATGTCAGCTAGGACCGCATTGAGATATATTTTGTTATTATTAGCCAGGAACATATCTAGACAGGATTGTGAATGCTAACCAGTACTACATTTAGATGTATTTTGTGATTATTAGCCAGGGTCACATCTAGATAGGACTGTGAATGTTAACCAGTGCCACACCTAGCTTTACTGTGAACACTAGCTCGCGTCACATCTAGACAGGACTGTGTATATCAGCCAGTGCCACATTTAGATGTATTTTGTGATTATTAGCCAGGGTCTCATCTAGTCAGGGTTTGAATTTTAGCCAGTGCCACATTTAGATTAACATTTTGACTATTAGCTCACGTGACATCGACACAGGATTGTGAATGTTAGCCAGTACAACATTTAGATGTATCTTCTGATTATTAGCCAGGGTCACATCTAGACAGGATTGTGAATGTTAGCCAGTACCACATTTAGATGTGTTTTGTGATTATGAGCCAGGGTCACATCTAGACAGGAAGACTACGGTACATATACCTTACACCACATCTGTGGACACAGGCTGCAGGCACGGCCAAGCATCCATGCACCGTAGAATGCAGCTATGGCTATGCTTTCTGGTCTAGCAGCACACACAGCCATCCAGGCTGAAACACTTGACGTACCTCAACACCTCTGCCATTAGTATACAGCGACTACCTACAAAATAAATCCAGTATAGCTGGTCACACATCAACTCAGCAATAGCAATCTATCGCAAACCACCAACAGCGCCCACCCATGTGCCTGACCTCGCTTTGGGCAGCTTAGTCGAGCCTAGCCATCCATACAAGTCCGATATCGGCAAAATGCAAACATGCATCTCCTAATCTAAACTCTTTAGAATGTTCCAGCACTTTGACTATGGTCACCGATTGCGTTCAACCCAAAAAAAATCATTGTGGATACACAAGTGGGGAAAGAGCGCTATATAAATAACTAAATACAATACAATACAATACATGTCTGCAGAATACAAATCCCCCTCTGATCCTACACCATACACAGAGGACAGACCCTCAATGTCCTCCTCCTTCCCTTCCACATCCAACACTCGCACTACAATTGAGGTCTCCAGGCTTCATGGGCCCTCTATCTCCTGGAAGCAGTGCAGGGGATGCCAGGAGGCAAAGCGGGTGTGCAACCTCTGAACTTGGGCCCAGGTCCCTGCCTGTCCATTTGCACACCCGCACTGGCCCCTGCCATCCCCTGCACTGAGGTCTGTATCTTTAACCCTACAGTCCCTTTCCTGCACTTATTTACACCCGTTGTCTGCACTTTTAACACTTGCACTTGCCACCTGGTGGCTGCACTACTTGACCATGCATACATTAGTTCAAACCAAATGTATACATTTTTGTGGACATGATGTCTCATATGCATGCTTACAGAGACAGTGTAATAGGAAGGGCACATGGTGGGATGCTCAACTAATCTCCATTTCACAGACTCATATATGTCCACCTAGCTATCAGCATCCAGGACAGTGTGGGTTAACTGTTTGCAATCTACGTGCATTTTCTAAATGTCCCCTCTGGAGGACGGACTTGTGGAGCCTCCATCTCACATCCACTAAATGGTTCCATGTTCCCTGTGACCCTGCTAATGTGTCATGCTTCTTCTGCTTTGTGGCAAAATCATTTACACAGCATGTGAGAACGAAATGTCTTGCTGACATGAGCATCTCACACAACAGATGGGTAGCAATTCATTGTATTTCATTGTAGGAAAATCAAAACTCCAGTCAAATTCACTTCACACAACCCCCTCCCCTCGGCCCCCATAGCCTGCATCCCCTACAAGCAGACATCATGCAGCACAAGAGGGGTGCAGGCTGTGCAGATGCAGAGTTGACATGACCTTGCACCCTTCACTTGTGAATGATTAACTATGCCTCATGTGAAAATCAATGATAGAGTGGACATGCATATAGATAATATTGAGAAATGACATGTACACATGCTTAGCTTGCAAATGTTGAATCCACTTCTTGACCAGATGTATTTACGTCCTGTGTGGACCCACTAGACGTATGTGTCTCTTACATCTGTTGCAGTGTGCCAATGAACCACCATATAAAATACTTGTTTGTTGGACACATTACCATTAGCAATAGATGTACTGACTCACCCGCCCCCATTTATCCTATCTCATTCATGCTATAGTGACATTACATGACCTGATTCCCTTTGTGTACCAACCAGTAGCTTGGATCCGGAAATGCAGGTAAAGGAGCTGGCCATGAAACGCTGGGTTCACCTTCTCCAGGATCCAACCTGTAGGGAGTTACATGAAAATGGACTGGCATATTTTGTCCTGCTTCAATTGTCACTCTTGTCCTGGCTCCAGATACTCTTGCCATCCCAGTGCTTCTTCATACTATTCAAAGTTTGGACTGCCACCACTTCCCCGTTGATGACAGCCTTAATGCTCTACCAGATCCTATGACAGGATGTTAGCCCAAGCTTCTTGTCAATCTGAAGGACTCATAATACCTTTAGGACCTAGTCACCCAGAATGCCATCTTCAGAGTCAGGAATTGATCGGGAATAAAACAATATCTGGCACCTTAGCTCCCCACCATCCAAACTGTCCCTAATTAAGATAACATACTTTGAAGTGTCTCTGCCAAAAGAAAAGAAAAGAAGAAGAGTAGCACTCAGTTCTGAGGTAATGATGACCTGCATTCATCAACACCACTGGTTCTGCATCGGTCTCTCTATATGTCCCCTAACAACCTTCCTCCCTCTTTTTTTACAGAGCCATCTGCAGCAAGGCCATCTAAAAGGGCAGAAGGATGCTATATAAGTCCACTTTCCATTACATTACTTGTATTTAATGTATGCTTCTGGCAAAGTCTAGTTGCAAGAAATATTGCCTTTAAGAATCAAAACGTGTTTCATGCACTTAAGGACATTATTTATATTCTTCTGGACAAAATACACATTGCCATTAATGTGTGTTGGTCAATTGACTTATTCAGTAAGGTATGACAGTTTCCCCTGCATTGGTGTGTGTGTGAGGGGGTTTGCTGCCATCTAGTCTGTGATGTATGGGCCAGAGTTGTTGTTAGGAAAATGCCATGCTCACCTTCGCAACAACTGTGTTAAAGGGCAGGGTCTCCCCACATGTACCAACATACACGCATTTATCTCTAAGGGTTAATGTCAAGATGCTCCACATACCTGGTGATTTATGAATGTTGAAAGGTTCAGAATGATAAAGAAATGTCCTGCTCTCTAGAAGAAGCTCCAGTACTGATGAACATTGAACTAGGATAGGCCAAGTTCAGCAGACCAGAAAGCCGATGACAGGTGCAAAGTCTCCGGTAAGGAAACAACAATTAAGACTTCAGTTTTCTCGCTGTTAAGGCAAAGCCAGTTGTTTCCCATCCTACGATGGACAGCAGACAAACAGGAGCGACAACGCTCAGCAATAATGGGGAGAAAAAGATCAAGCCACACCAAGATCTGGGTGTCATCCACATTCGAGTAACACATGAAAACCAAAAGAGTGAATATTTTTAACAAGAGTCTGAATATAAACGTTAAAACGAAGTGAAGAAAGAGCAGAAGCCTGAGTTACACCATGCGTGAGGGGCATAGGAGGTGAGATAAATGGAGAAAAGGAGAGAGACAGAGAGCGGTCAGAAAGAAATGACAGAAACCAGCCCAGGACTGTGCCAGAGATGCCCGCCGATGACAACCTCTCAATTAAGATGCCATGGTCAATGGTGTCAAATGTGGCTGAGAGGTCAAGCAGGATCAGGACTTCGATACCACCCTAATCCACGATCTGAGCCAAGTCATCGACTGCAGACACCAAGACTGATTCAGTTCCCCAGCTAGGCCGAAACACAGACTGGAAGGGATCAAGAAACCCAGAGTGCTTGGGAAAAGAGCAAAGGAGAGATCTGGCCACAGCTTCCAAAAGCTTCATAGGAAAAGAAAGTAGAGAAATCGGGTGAAAATTTGAAGCGATAGAGGGATCTGAATCTGGCTTTTTAAGGATTTAATAATCAGAGCATGCTTAAGTGCTGCAGGAATATGGCAGTTGGCAAAAGACAAGTTACCAGCAGCAGATACCAAAGGTGCAATAGAGAAGATGATCGCTTTAAGAATGCTGAGCGCAATCAGGTCTGCAGGGGAAACCAATTCCAAGCCCTGTGTACCTATGATGATATTAAAGAGGGAGACCTAAACCTAGCCCTTGTTACACCCACCCCACTTATCACAGTGGCAGAGAAAAGAGTGATGCACCTCGTTCGTGGTAGCATCTCCTTCATCGTCTATGTACTGCAGGTGTGAGAAATGCTATACACTCAGACAGCCTTTCAGATCATACCCTAATGACATCACTGAGGACATAGGCTTGCAGTCAATGGAGCATTTAGAGAGTGGTCGCAGAAGGAGGCACCAGTTATGTGTATCCAATCTATGAACCAATACCCTATGCTTCATATATATAGTTGACCTTACTAACCAATCCGAATAAACCATAGGTTTGAAGGATGTATCTTTATTTTGTGACAACATTGCTCCTTAAAACGCCTGGACAAGCACGTGATTGTAGAGAAAGTGTCATGGAGAATACTGTATTGTCCATTGCTTTATCCCTGTATTAGAGCTCTCTTATAAAGCAGTTATCCTTTGTTACATTGTTGGAATTCTCTGTTTTTGAGTGCAGGGTATTTTCTCGGCCCAGTTCCTCCTGCTCTTAACCAGGGATTTTAATAAATCCCTCATCTTAATTCAATATCACATTCCGTAAAGACCGGATATTTGGACCATGAGTGAGAAAGCTGACTAGAGGCAGAAGAATCTACAATCCCAGTCAACGAGGCCAGCGGGTTGGCAATCTTCTACCTGATTGCTACAATCTTCCACCTTCTTTCATGATTCTCATCCTAAGTTGGTCTATAAACAGGCTTTATTTGTCATGATCCACAGAACACGTCCCTTTTGGACCTCATGGTCCTTGTCACAGCGGGGCTTGCACTCCTTGATACTCCCAACATGGCCGTCTAACGTTCAACAACTTCCTTGTCCTTATGTCAGACGTAGCGTATTTACAAATAGGCCGTGCCCCTGCAGGCCCGCGCGTCTCAATGCTACTGCAAGCAGCGACTAGACGTGTGCTCCGTAGTTCGCTACACTGTTGTCCTTGTTCCTGGACCTCCTAATTCCATTCCCATTACCCTCTTCCTTGTTTCCCGGACTCATGTGCTGTGTGCTAACCTTCTTCGTTCCTGGATCCCGGAGTGTCTGAATCCTGGAGCTCTGAACGCACGCTGGAGCCAGAAGAGACTTGCGCGGGCTTATACAAGACCAGGTACGTGCGTAAGAAAACACTGCCCAAGAAATCCTGCAAGGATCGCTCCTCGATGAGAAAGGGGGAATTCTGTAACATTATTAGACTATCATGGTGCAATTAAAACAGCTAAACCCCAGTTTTGTGCAGGCTGCATTGTGGCAGCCTCTTGCTCTTTTGGGGAATTATTTCGAGTTGCTAAGGAGTTTTTTGCTCCCCCTCATCTTATGAATCAATTAATGTGGTTTACCTACCTTGTGAATAGGTTCTTAAAGTTTTGAAACTTAGGTTTGAATTCCTGTTTGATGACACCCACTGTTCCATATGTTTTTGTATCTGTGTCATTCTACTTTGATTTTTATTAATATTTTTATTTGTTCTTAACTTGCACAAAGTACAATCTGCTTGATGGCGTGATGACATCGTCATGCATCAAAATAAAAAGCGGGCATTTGGAAATGCTGATCCCTTAAGCGGATCAGCGTTTTCCAAAAGGACAATCGTATCCGTACTCCTGATCTGCTAAATTAACAGGTAAACACTATAATTGTTATCCAGAAGGTGCATCCCTAGATGCAGACTGTTAATCCATATATATTTATTTTTGGGGCAATCTGAAAAGATGCTCCTAATAGAACCAATAATACTTTCAGATTATCATACAAAACCAAGAGAACAAAGGGATTAGAAGAGACCCCTTTTGCTCAATAACACCACAATAGCACAATAAGGGTGAGTGCTGATTTAGTATTTGCAAATTAATATTTGAATTAGTCATTGAATAAGTAATAACTAAATTAGACAGTCTGTATCAGTGGCAAACAGCCATCACAAGACTTTTTCTTTTTATTTTTTCTAATTTTTCTTTAGACCTTGTTTTTTATGTGAACATTTTTTTATGATTTATAAAAGAAACTTTTTTTTTATCATAATAACCTGTTGATGGTCCACTGGAGACACAGTGGCGAAACACGTGCTGAGGTTATAAACCTGTGTTAAATCATCAAATGTTATTTACAAAAGATTCCTTATTTGGAGCTACAAATTAGAAGCAACATACTGGTGTCAACAAAGAAGTTGAGGCCATTAACCTGTGCTAATCAAAACAAATATGTTTTCAAACATGCAATGAAGTAAGACATGCAATGGCATTATCAAACTGGTCATGTTATCATTGAACCCAATTAAAGATAATGTCATTCACCCTTTTGTATTTGTAGTGATCATTTAAATCACAAAAGTGTGCACAATTTGAATGGCCTTCTTGTAAAATGTATCCATTGTGAAGCCACAATATTGGGACATTCTTTGACAACAGTGGTTTATAAATAGATAACAATAAGATTTGCCATTTAGGTTGACTTTTGACTGCATTTTCAAGCTAACAACCCACATGTGTCTTCAGAATCAAATCGCCAAAAGATCTGAACATGGATCATGTTTACAGGAGCCCTCAGCCTGGAAGATCACGACTTCTCAAAAGCTAGACCAGGATTGCAGATACCCGATCATCACCACTTTTGGTTTATGATGAAAAATTGAGAAAACTGCCACAAACATATATACTAACCTGCATGTATGATGTGTGAAGAGATAATGGCTTTATGTTTGTGTCCCGTTTGAAGCAAACAGGTGTGCAATTGACGCATGAACAAAATATGATAATACATTACATGGAATGCTCAGTTTAATTACATGGCCGAATAATATATCTGTAGGTCTTAGAATGGTGAATTACTATATTAACTGGCTGAATGAGAATCTATAAAGAACCCATGAACTGATCCATTCACAAAATAGTTGAGTGGAATGTGCAAGCAACTATAGAGAGGGCTATAAACTAAAAAGTGGTATATAAGAATAACATCTCAGCATTGTTTACATTCAACATCTCCAAAATGAACAAAATGATTAAATCCCTACAATTTCAAAATGCAAATCTGCTGGAAATGATGTAGATGGATACAACCATTGCTTCATTTTCTTTTTTTGGGGGCCGGGGGGTCAGCTCTTGCACTTATTCCTGAGCCCTGGAACTTATTTCTGTTCTCAACTTGATTATTCTATAGTATTTTGGCAACTCTATTATTTGAACTGACAGTCAGATCTAGTAATATAACCATCAACCACAGAGTGCACTGGCCGGGGTCTCTACATACTGGGCTGGCTCATAGTTATTCATCAACATGATGATCCGAGTTGCTAAAGTAGGTCTATTTATCATTTTCATTAATAACAATGAGTTGGACTGTGACAATGCTGGGCACTGACGCTGGCCAGGCCCCCACAATGCTCGACTCAGCCGCAGGGCATTGCTGCAAGTTCTGTATTGTAATAACCGTCAGGGTGGGTTGACAACAGGCCAGTCACCAGCCAGCTGGCCCAACGCAGGGGCAAGGTCAGTAAAAAAGCCCATTTGGAAGAGAAGTGCCTGTCATGAGTGGCCACATGAAGATCTTGCTACAGTTTATGACATGCATGTTCATCAGTTTAGCAAGGATTGTTCCCCAATTTCTCCATCTATTTACCATAGAAGGAAAACATGTGTGTGCATTCATTCTGTAGATAGATGGTTAACATGTTCTACCTGCCACCGATAGGATCAGAGCATAATGTCAACCATGATGTGTTTCAAAGAAACACTTAAACTTGTATTATATTTCAAGACACAACTAATATGTTATGTGAATTTGTATCTATAAATCACACACTACATCAATCACCCTTAATGATCCGATGGGAGCTGCAGCTTAAACATCAAATATGTTGACACTGTATTGGGCAGTCTTGGGGGGTGTCAACCGGGTGGCGGCACACAGTCCAACCTGTTGTGTCACAGGCGTGCTAGAAAATATTTGGGTCCTGGCATCTATTTTCATACAAATTAAGCACTGCATACAACACAGAAATATGTAATGGAGAAGTTACAAATATTCAAATAAACTGTGCCCAATATCAACATAATTGTAAGTGTAGTGATGAGAGCCTTCATATTCCTGTGTTTGTTTGAGGAGGTTCCTTCTCAAGGTCTTCTTTTATGCTTTCATCCATATCTGTACTTTCTCTTTTTCTTTCTACCTTTTGGCACCAAATAAGTGCAATACACTATCATTGATCTTTGTCTTATTCCTACGTTGACACTTTAAGAAAACATCTGTCTGACCCATTTTTAGATAATACTTCATAGCGCTTTACCAACTATATGAACTGTAATAATGTATTTAATTTATAATAATGTGCTTCCTGGTATTGTGCTGTCTATTTTCTGTAAAGTGATTTAGAAACAAATGCTTCATTAATTAGGATAGATTATAATGAACATATAAACAAATACCACATCAAGAAGAATTAAAATATACAGAATGAACTGCTTCATTAATATCTCAGCATTATATATTAAGACTGCAGCACGTCTTCTTAGTAACAGTCACTTTCCAAAATGTGTTTCACATATGATGTTGGTAACATTTCTTCCTTTTTCTTCGCGAAACCTCAGTAATATGATCCAATCCATAGGAAGCCTGATTTCTTCACTTGATTCTTGAACAGTGGGAATTCAAATATTTCAGAGACTTGTGGGCCGAGTAGAAACCTATTGGTGCAAAATGTACAGTGTCAACTGTGGAGGCGTTGAAGCTGAAGAATCCTATTGGTGCAACATGTACAATTCCATGGACACTGTCTATTTTTATTTTTTTATTTTAATACCAGCGAGTTGTTTCTAAGTGCAGGATCTGCATTCAAACTTGTGTTGCACAATGTTGTCTTCCTTCCAAGACAAACATGTTGCACCTGAACTATCCTTTCTCCCTTTAGCCGAAGGTCATGAAGGTCATGCCTAGTGGGCCTCAACGAAACCTATTGGTGCAAAAATATACACTAGCCACTACCAAAAGCCATGGACAATGGAAATGGCCTTTGGCCATGGCTAGTGGGCCACAAAGAAACCTATTAGAGGAACAGGAACAGTGGCCACAGGCTAGTGGGTCTGAAGACACTATAGTATAACAAAACCCTGGATATTCAGTGACAAGCATTTCGTTAGGAGAGAGTTAAGGTGATCGGATTTAATGTGAAAAATACATTGCAACAAAACCTTTGAAATTCAGTGAAAAATATCTTGGTTGTGAGATTGTTAAGGTGATCAGATGCAACAAAACCCCTGCAATTCAGCAATCGCATTTCAAACAAGTCCACCTAAACTATGCATCCCTGTTGGGCAGTGCATGACCAGAATGATGACATCAAGGGATGACATCACTGATGACATAACGGGTGACATCACTAATTACATCATACATAACGTCAATGATGGCATAACTGATGGCATTACTAGTTACATTATACATGACATCACTGACAACACTGCTTTAATTAATTAATGTATTTATTCATTTATTTATTGTTTGCTTGTTAGGCGCTTATGCAATAAGAATATACTGTTTCAAAGCGCCCACAGCGCAGGGAGGGAGGGAGGGGACATTGCAACACAATATTAAGAGATGAGGGGGAAGAGAAACAGGGACAAACCAATGCCTTGTGAGTATTCCGAACGTGCAAGCGCAGAAAGGAAGTGGGAAGAGGGGGTAAATGCTGGGGAGTCCGAGCTTGTGGGAGACCCATGGAGGAAGTGCTGGGAATGTTGAGTGCTACACAGCCAGGGCCGTGGGAGGTGTAAGTGTGAGTTTCAAGAGCGAAGGTTGTGCAGATGTTAAGAGCTGTGAATAGATAGGAGCTGGTAGTAATCTGTGAGGGTGGTCAAGGCCCCGAAGATGTATAAGGGCCATGGACACCGATTCAGCAATGGTGGGACTAGCAGAGGAAAGAAGGTGGGAAGGAGGAGGAAAAGAGGAAAGTCTTAAGGAGCTTCTGGAATTTCAGAAGGTCCTGCTCAAGGTGCAGAGGAAGGGGGGGGCTATTCCAAAGGAGGGAGGCCGCAGTGGAAAGTGAGCAACCCCCTGCCCTCTTTTTAGCAAAACGCTTTAGTGTTGGTGCCACAGGAACAAAGAGGTCTAGTGGGAGAGTGTTTAGTGAGATAGACTTGAAGATAGTGTGGCCACCGGGCCCAGACAGCCTTGTGGATGGATTGAGCGATTTGAATTTAATCCGTGCAGAAACCAGGAGCCAGTGAAGACTTTTTAGAGCAGGAGAGATTACATTGTGGCATTTCACAACTCTGCTTTTTAACATAACATATATGTACATATTTCATACTTTCACAGTACAATATATTCTGCCCTTGTTTCTTTAAATGTAACGCACAGTATACTATTGTAAGTAAATACATACATTATTACAAAGAAGAATACAATGTAAGCATTTATGTACCTTGAAAGGGAATCTGTTATACTGGAATAAACATTTGAAATGCATTTTCATAACAATGACTAAAAATATAAGTATTACCATTGCTATATCTATAATTACATATTTAATTTCTAATCTTCATTTCTTTCATGATGGCGGCGATCGTGCAACACATGGAATGTCACCATCCTGAAAGAATCCAGTCGAATCAAGGAAGCATTAGCATTAACAAGGTAAGAATATATGAAAGAGGCTGGCAGGAGAGCCTCTAGACTGCTTGATGAAAATATTGGGCTATTTGGGTGAATATCTAGTCTTTTTTTTATAGGTGAACTCTAATAAGAAAGAAATCGAACTAAAATGAAAACATAACAAGTACATGGTACCCCCAGAGTAATAAGATTAAGAGGTAATTTGACATGATATAGACTACTATATGCACAATATGTGACCTCAATTATGTGGTCTACATTTTGAAACTTTTCTCTCTTCTAGGATATGTTACTTAAACCTTACTATTGTAATAGGAATACTGTTTTCAAAGAAGATGCCTGCACTTTCAATACCACTGCTAAAATTGCAAGCTATTGACCACTCGATCCACAGACAGAAAGAAGATCTAATAACACTAATTTGAAACATTAGGTAAGAGATGACACAGACCTTAATACATGACATGACATTAGTGAATCAGCTATTTTTAGACCTAACCCACTTCTAAAGCCCTTCTACTTGCATACTGCCCCCCTCTCTCCTTGCAGAGCTACTAGCCACTGTACACCCATCAGTTGTTCAAAATGTTATGAACCAATATTGTATGAAATATGTACGCATTATCACTGTGAAGCAACAGTAAGAAAAGTATATTTACTAGGGAAAACAATGCATTTAAAACTGTACTAACCGAAACACTGTGCATGACCAATGTATTGTTTGAAAATAATGTGCAGGAATGTACTAAATATGTCACACCTGTAAATGTGAGTACCTAATTGCAAATGCGTGCCTTAAGAAAGCCCAGGCACAACAAAAAAAAAATCACATGCCTCCAAAAGGAGAACATTGGCAGTACTTAATACACATGTGCTTACTACACATAACATGAAGATGTACTACAAGTGCTCATGCATGAACCTAGGACACATGAACCAAGGACACATACACCTATGTTAGATCCTCCTATGACACATGCTGATATGATGACACATGCTCCTACGACATGTGTTCCTATGACACATTTTCCTATGACACATTCTTCTATGACAAGTGCTCCTATGACACATACTTATACCACACATGTTCCTACCACACACGTTCCAACCACACATGGTCTTACAACACACACTGTTATGACACACACTTTCTGCACACTCTTCTGACACACACTTGTTTGACATGTGCTGCTATAACATGCACCCCGACAACACACATTCCTATAATACATGTTCCGATGACAAGCACACCTACTTCATATACCTCTACTACAAATAACATGCTCCTACTACATGCACTCCTACAACCCATGTTCCTATGACACACATTCTTTAAACAAATACTCCTACCACAAAGGTGCCTACGACATGCGCTACAATCACGTTCGCAACGCGTATGAGTTTTACAGTTGGCACATTACAAAACTAACATCTCCTGAAAACTCACATCAAAAGCAACTCTATATGAGTTTTACTATTCATACATTACACAATTAACATCTCCAAAAAATTCACATCAAAGGCAAGTCACAGCTGACTTTGATGTTAGTTTTAAAGTGATGGAATATACACTTTAGGAGGCATACAATACAGGAGCAGAATGGAGGTATATTTTATATTAAAACCCTATATGTACACCTGCAATATTAATATTGTGTATGAACACTAATAATCTGCACCTAGTACACACATGCTTAGTACATATAACATGCAGACATACAAGTGCTCTGACCTGCACCTATGACACATGTTCCTATGACACATGCACCTATGACACATGTTCCTATGACATATGCTCCTATGACACATGCTCTGATGACATGTGCTCCTATGACATGTGCTACTACCACACACGCTTCTACCACACATGCTCCTACCTCACACACTTACTGCACACTCTTATGACACACACTCTCATAAACACACTCCTACAATCCAAGCTCCTATGAAAGAAGTTGCGAGAACATGTGCTTGTACAACCCCCACTCCTATAATACATGTTCCGAAGACTAGACCACACACTAAACACAAGCCTACTACACATAACATGTGAATATATAACATGCACTCTTATGACACATGTTCCAACGACACACAGTCTTATCGGGCACACTCACCACACACTCTTATAACACACATTCCTACAACATGCTCTTACGTGCTACTATGACATGTGCGCCTGCTCCTGCTGCAAACATACGCTCCTACGACACATGTTCCTACAACATGTGCTCCTACAACAGATGGTCCTATGGCACACATTTTTAAAACACATACTCCTACCACACAGGTGCCTACAGCATGTGCTGCAATAACATAAGCAGAGTCTAGGAATTTTACAGTTGGTACATTACAAAATGAACATCTTAAAACTCATCAAAGGTAAGTCATACGAAGTGCACACAGAGGGTGTGCATTTTAGTGTTCGTACATTACATGATTAACATCTCCTAAAATCTCACATCAGAGGCAAGTCTAAGCTAACTTTGATGTAAGTTTTAAAGTGATGGAAAAAAGGTACACTTTTAACACAACCTGTACACAGAGCATATGAGTATCACATTTCATACATTACACAATTAACATCTGAAAACTCACATCAAAGGCCAGTGACAGCTAACTTTCATGGCAGTTTGAAAATTATGGAATAAATGTACACTTCTCATACAAAGGTTTACACTTTTCATACAAAAATGTACACTTAAGTAGACATAAAATGTGTTAGCAGAATTGAGGTATGTTTTATATTAAAACCCTACACATTCATTGTGATATTACCATTGTGTATATCAACACTACTAACACAAACTCTTACTATGCACCCTGTTATAACACACGCTGCTATGACAATTCGTTATATAACATGCACTCCTACAACATGTGATCCTACCACATGCTCTCTTATGACACATCCTCCTACAACACAGTCCTATGACACACTCTTATAAACCAATTGTGTGATGCGGGAACCAATGACATGCAATGCTATTACTCACACTCTTAAGACACACACTATCACACCCGCTCCTGATGCATGCTCCTATGACACATGCACACATGCTAAGTGCACCTATAACATGTGCAAATATCACTCCTGCACCTCCAACAGTTGTCCCTAAAACACATGCACATACGGCACATACACCTACAACACATGCACTTACAACATGTGGACATATGACATGGGTTCCTATGGCACATTGTACCCTAACACAAAACCTGACTATGCACACTATTCCATCTGACTACACACACTACAGCAAACCAACTTAAACTAACCTTACCCAAATGACCTGCCAATAACTCGCAACCTATTGCTCTTACTGGGGCCTTAATAAATGCCAGATTCCTAGTAGCCAACTCAGTGGAGTTTGCTGACCTAATTCTTGAAAATAATTAGACTTCCTGGCAATTACAGAAACTTGGTTACACGTAGCAGCAGGCCCCTCTCTCCTCATTGCCACACCTGACAATTACATAGCCTACAGATCAGATAGAGAATGTGCTAGATCCGTTCCTGTAGACCATTCCTCTCGCCTAAAAGATGCATTACTCTAGCTAGAGCCCTGGTACTTTCCAAAATCGACTATTGTAATGCTCTTTGTTTGGGAGCTAACAAACAGGTATTTTTGAAACTACAGATCTTACAGAACAATACCCTCAGAACAGCCTTAAGCTTCCCTCGCAGACTACATATCTCCTCTATCAGACGCAACAACAACTGGCTTTCTATCAAGGAACATATCCAACTCCAAACTACATCCCTAATGCATAAATGCCTTAATAACTCAGCTCTGCAGTACTCATGGATAAATTCCACAAAACCCAGCATGCTCGTCTAACGAGAGCATCCAATTCAGGATTTCTACAAGGACCCAGATGCAAACTAAAGAAAGCAGGGGGCAGCAGCTTTCCAGTCTTGGTGCCCCAACTCTGAAACTCTCTACCCAAGACTCTTAGAGCTGAACAGCCCTTTTCTAAATTCAGGAAAAATATGAAAAATTGGATTACTGCCAATGATGCACCCTACTAGACCTACCAGCTACCTGGTCCTAATTTGACCCACCTGAAACGGGTACTTTGCTGTACTCTGTAAATATGAATGTATATTTTCCGTATTGTTTCTTGTGAACTGGTATTGGCATGTATGTCTTTTCATACCACTGTCCACTGTATATTTTTTGCTGTACCTTTGTATATATCCTGTGTAACTGAGAAAATGCATATTCTTGTATAGCGCCCAGATACCTCAGGGTCCGGCGCGACCTCAGGTTCCGGTGTGCATTATAAATAAATAAACAAACAAACAAAACACACACTATATTGACACGCTCCTACAATACACGCTCCTACAGCACACACTCCTACAAAACAAACTCCTTCAACACATTCTACTACATACATGCTCCTTCACCACATGTACCTACAACACACACTACACAGAATCTTACTACATAATCTCTTACAACACAGAAGCTTACAACACACACACTTACAACATATAGACGTATGCCATGCACTGTTATGCAACATACTCTTATGCACCCACACATACACAATTGCAGACACACACACACACACATTTATACATGTGATCAGTGATGTCATCATTGTGGTCATAGGCTGCGTAACAGGTGGCGCGAAGTTAAGGTGGCTTTTGCTGAATTGCAGGGGCTGTGTTGCATTAAGTTCTCAACTTAAGGTCCCTGCAACTAAAGTTTTTTCCTTGCATTAAAAAGGGTTTGTTACAATGTATTGCCCACCTTAACGCCCCTGCAACTGAAGTGTTTTCCTTGAATTTCAAGGGTTTTGTTAGTCCATAGATTTTTAGAATGCTTCCAGATGACCAGCATGGTCTTCGGGCATGGTCAGTGGGCACGGCCTTTGGCTATGCCCCCTGTCCATTTTAAAACGCTGCTAGACCATTAGCCATGACCTTTGGCCGTGACTGGTGGGCATGGCCGAAGACTACCAAAGCACTAGGCATGGCCACTCTATTTTAAAACACTTGCAACCCATTGCTCAAAGACGTTCATCAATCACAAATTAATTTTGTCCTTTTTTTTACAGTGGTATTCTTAAAGATTACAGGCTTTGAGAACTTGCTATGTTTTTTAGGCAATGCACAGTGTGATGAAATTATTTCCCATGGACCACACACTTTGGTTTAACTGTGTGCTCCAAGCCCCTTGTTTTATGGCCCGTCTATTGGTGACTGTAGTGATACATCCCACAACCCCAATTAACCACTTCAGTAGAATGGAAAAGGGAAAAGAAATCACCTGCTGGAAGAATAACAAATGCCCAGGTACCTTCTGCACCCATAGTGAAAATCAAATACTGGCACCCATGAATATACGCACAGTAAGTGAACTTATATCTTAAAGTGAAATATACAAATGTAGTTCATTTGACCTTCCCATTAGAAGAAAGTGCGAAAGAGAAAATAGCATTGGACTTTTTTATAAAAGCAATGAACACCAGAAAAATAACCTGAGAGAGAAAATGTTTCAATAAATATGCTGGCAAAGTATAAAGGGTGCTCACCTTTTAAACCCATCAATCTATAGTGAAATATGTGCTAGAGAACAAAATCCCATAACAAAACAAGTGCTTGTTGTCTTGTGGGTAAGTATTTGCACTGGGAACATGACAACCTGAGTAAAATCCTGGGAGCCAAATACTTGAGCAAGCTTGCCAACCTCAAAAAGCTCCATGTGTTGAAGACGCCCTTTGAAAAAAAAGTTACGCTCTTCACCCACATGTCCTGTACTTGTGCCCTGAAAAGCAGCCACAATCGGGGAGAATAACTGCACCAGTGTCCAGGATTACGAACTCTCTTGCCACATCGTGGGAAAATACTCATGACTTACTTGCCCTCTCACCCTTTCCCCTCCTCACCATCATGCCTGGCTTTCCACAATATTCTGCTTTATAAAGATAACTTGAAAAGTACACATTCCATAGTGTCACTCGAATATATGAAACCTTATTGAACTATGATAGGCAAAAAGTGTACAATTGTACCATTATTCCCCCAAGGCTTGACTGGCAGACTACACATACCAGAATGCAATTCATCAAAAGATAAAAATTGATCTCTGAGTGGAAATCTTTCAAGGACTGACAGTAGCATGGTTTAAAAAAAATAATAATTCCAATGCCCGTTCGGTCGCCCATCCATCTAATAACCGGTACTGACCCTGCTTAGCTTTAAAGCAGGACTGACCTTGCTCAGCTTCAAAGCAAGGAAAAGGCTGGCCCATTTCTCTGAGTGGTCTTGTAAGTTTGGCTAGTTTGTTGAGCAACATGGCCTGAGGAGGCTGGCTCCTTTGTCACTTTGAAGCTAAGCAGGGTCTTTCCTGGGTACTGCATGGGTAGGAGACTGTGATGGCAATCGTGCATGACCAGTGATCTTTCACCCCAGACACTATAGCTGCAAAAATATCTTTTAAAAACTGTAACCATGTGCGAACTACACATAGCCTCAGCTATCTGTAGTGATTTATAGCCTTGAATAGTGGAAAAAAGTCTGGAAAAACAATGCTTTCCTCACCAAGTCCCCCCTCAAATGTGCCATATTCCCCTCATACACCAAATGGCCTCCTCATCTCCCCTGCCCTCTGCCTTTCCCCCACAACACACACAGTTTCTGTGACAGAGTTGGCTTTGAGATGTCGGCTATTTGAGTCTATAGCTGAGACTACAAAACGTTTTGTGTTGCAAACTCAGTTCCTAGACCCTCTCCAACTCCCAAACTTCATTTGATGCTCTCTAGCCACCCTACCCCACCCCACCTCAGGCCTGGTGGTATGCAAATAGCTTTTTTTCCTGTAGTTTCTTTTTCCCATATTATTGGCTATAACTGCAGTTATCTCTCACACTTTCTAAAAACACAATTTTTGGGATAAATCCCAGAGATACAGCTATCTATCTTTGAGAAAGGGGCACCCTCTTCTCCATCATATATTTAAAAAACTATTACACAGAATAACCCCAAACCATGCATGGATTGCTAGTCAACACTTTGTGCCCAAGTTTTTTCAGACCTCGTCCAAATCCATCCAGTGGTTTGGGCTTGTTTACTTGTTTGTCTATGGGAAATGAATGGGAAGTAGGCTGTACTTTTGGCAAAAAAATGTTTGGTCTTCTTAATAACTTTTGTATGTTTTTAACGAATATAAATATATTGTAGGGAGGCCACAGCCACCCTCTAGTTAAGGTGAGTTGGACTCCCATAGGAACCCCTCAACATTCTCTTGTTAATAACATTTTAATTGAGTAGCAAATTTGACTGAAATTTTGAAAGTGATTAAGGACTCGCAGGCACCCTTAGACTGAAAAGTTTCTTGAATATATGATAAAACAAAAATAGTAGTTATATGAAGACAACAACATGTTTTTCCCCAAAAGTTTGACCTACATCCCATTCATTTTGCCCTAGAGAAACAAGGTACATTTTTGCCAAAGTGCACAGGCCAAACCTCTGGACGAATTTGGACCAGGTACAAAACAACTTGGGCATGAAGGGTTGGTTTTGTTGCATTGTGTACCTTAGGTTTCCACAGTCTCCTCAGTACAAAATATATGTGAAATTGAGTGTGACAGTTCTGTCACAGATTTGAAAGTACATTCCATGACTGCATTGAATCCAGAACACCCAGGGTTCCATAATTGACAGCACCATTGCATGCAGATGAGCTCAATGTGTGTACTAGTCAGAATAAAATGTTGGTAGTACTTCATAAACAATAAACAGCAACCATATTCAGTATTTTCACAATCTGATTGGAAATGGTGTACTTTGGGAGAGCAGGAACTCACTTGGGTACTATACTATGTGATGACATATACTGTTATACAATGCACAGACATTGGAAGATGTGAAACAAAATGGGGTGCATAATTAACCCTAGCTTCAACTAAGCAGCATAACTATACCTTTGATAAATATTGCAGTTGTGTATGTGCTTTACAGTGGTATATAAAACTGTTTCCTGTGACCCTATATTAATGACTTTCTACTGTGTAAGAGTTGTGCAAATGTTTGAATGTGGCTTTAAATTTGAGAAGTCTTTTGAGGCAGTCCACCTTATGAATGCTAACTAGGTTATAATGTTCAACAATGTTATTTTGCTTATTTGTGGAGATTTCTGTATTCTGACAGCTTACTGGGAAAATAAATTTCAACTGGCAAGTTTGCAGTGATCATTTCTGCTCTTGAGAAGAGTTTTGTGTATTGTACTCTGAAGTTATGGTTACATTATGCCAGGTATTACTAAAGAAATACAAAATACAAAACAGCACTTCAGCAGCAACTTACCCATTAATACAGACCCCACAGGGTCAGATGGGATGGGCATGGGGTGGGGGCAAGAGCAATATGATGGGGTTCGGTAGGGTAGCTTTTCCGGGTTCGACACCATGTTACTGGTAAGTAAACAAAAAGTACCTATTACTTAAAAAGAGATAAGGGATGCCAATTAATTATTACAATCCTGTCATTGCTCAGCGTTGGAATGCAAATACTGATGTACAGTATATTGCTGATAATACAACAGCTGTTGCTCGTTATGCTACAGCATACATGACAAAACATGGAAACAGCAATGCAGCTGAGGTATGGGCAGATTTGATTAAAGTCTTAGTCAGAAACTTCTAAGTTTTGGTCTGAAGATGATCTCACATAGAGAGTGTGGTAGCTACTAAGCTGCAGATCGGCTACTCACTAGTTTGCCTCTGTATGGACGAAGCATTAATGTACTTTGGTTAAGTCTTGGCCCAGCTAGTACTAGAAATCGATTACTGAAGCCTTTGAGTGAAATTCAGCAGTTAGTGGAAACACTACCTGACAATACAGAGATTCTGAAAACCAACTTGCTTGATACATAGTATCCAAATTGATCTGTAGAGTTGGAGGATCTTTGTTTACATGAAGTAGCAGAATGCTACTCATATCAAAATATTGAAGCAAACAGTGAAAGGGGACAGTTTATAGTACCTGGATGTACCGGTTGTCTAGTGAGACATGAGAAGACAAGTCTCATCAACCACATGAAACTGTTTTGTCCAATCGTAGAGAAAAAGGAATTCTTTCATGTTTGTCTTTTGCAGTTGTTCTTACCATGGTGTGCACAGAGTGATTTGCTTGAATGTGTTGAAACTTTTAAAGATCATTTTTTGCTAAAAAAAAAGAAGTGTACTTACAAATCCAAAATGTGAGCAGTACTTTGAGTTACCGGAGCAAGAACTACATAAAGAAGAATTTTCTGGCAGCTAAATTGGCAAAAGAGACTCCTGTGGGAAGTCAACATTCTGCAGCAGGAAGTCAAAATGTGCTTGGTGAAACAATTATTCAAACTGATGTTGAGCTTGCAATGGAAGAAGTAGAAAGTGCAATGCAACAAACTAAAGTTGCAGATGCAAATTATGATTAAATAGTTAGTAAACCTAACATAGAGCAAAAGGAAGTTTATTATGAAATCAAAGATAGGTTCTTACCTGGTTTACAGTAAGACGAGCAGGGATGTTCTTGTATCCAATGCAAACCTGTATTGTTGTATGTTAGTGGGAACAGATCGATCTTTTTTAATTCATGCAATAAGAGCTATGATCCAAAATGTAACTGATTGCTTTTTGTCATGTATTGTACATGCTCCAACAGGTTTAGCAGCATTCATTGGAGGAGGTGTTACTTTACATCAACTGTTGATGCAAACAGTGGAGCATAACAACAAACTAGAGTATCAAAAACTTGTATAAAGTGCGGCACAAGAAGTAGGAAAGGTTCTTAGAAAAATAAATGTCTTGATTGTAGAGGAAGTGAGCATAGTGTCTAACTTGGTGCTATCTTTAATTCACCTACGAATGCAAGAGGATTTGAAGACTGACTACAAGGTTTTGTTTGGAGGTAAACATGTACTTGCTTTTGGAGACATGCTACAATTAAATCCTGTGAAAGGTCAACCAGTTTTCAAAATGCAAAATATTCAGGCAAAGCCAGTTTTCTGCCATCCATGTTTGGATAGTGGAGTAGATGGATTTGATGGTTTTCATGTCAGACTCATAGTCACTGGTGAGAGGGATGAGGACCTGCGTGTCATCAGCATAATTAGGATATGTGATGCCTAGCGCATATAGTATGTTGATTAGTGGCCTTGTGAACAGGTCGTATAGGGTGGGTGAAATGCAGGAGCCATGTGGGAATCTGCATTTAATGAAGCTTGGGTGGGCGCAGGATTTGTCAGAAAAACTTTCATAACTGTTTCTTGTAGGAAGGAGGTGATCCAAGCTGTGGCCTTAGGGGAGAAGTTGGCAGCGGACGAGAGATGGTGGAAGAGGGTTTTGTGATCCACCAAATCAAAAGCTGCTGAGAGGTCAAGGAGCAGAAGGAGGGCTGGTTTGCCCGAGTCTCTGAAATCATTCATTTGATTTTTGAGGGCTAATAGTGCTGTTTCAGTGCCGTGTCCAGGACGGAAACCTGACAGCCGGAGACCGAGAATTTTATTAGCCTCGAGGAATTTATGGACTTGCAGATTGGCTGCTTTGTTGAGTATTTTTAAGAGAATAGGGACAGTGGTGATAGGTCTGTAGTTCCCTGGGATGGCTGGGTCGAACATGGATTTCGTTAGGAGGGGGCATACCCATGCTTCGTTGAGGCAGGTTGGGGCCTGGACTGTTGTGAAGGATGCATTGATGTAAGGAAATTCCGTAAGGAAAGGGGCAAGGGTGTAGGCACATTCTTTGAGGAGTTGAGCGGGCAGGCATCTCCTTTACAATTGGAAGGTTTGAAGGATTTAAGAAGGGTGATCACTTCCTGTTCATTCATTTCCTTAAAGGCAAAATTAGGCGAGTCACAGGAGATGCTACTATGAAGGTTGATATTTGGTGGATGAGGGCCTGTTGCACTGAGTGCAACAAGCCTGGGCTGTACTGCTACGGGACCACCTCCATGCAGCGACACTGAGGTCGAACCCCAAGGCAACAGTTTGGAGGGTTGTCCCTTTCGAACATGGTAGCAGGTTGAGTTCCTCTATTGGATTCTCTGCATCTGCACATGTCATTACAAGAGACACTTCTGTGGGACAGTGGATCCCTAACCAGGCCTCAAAGGCCATACACAATGCAGTGGACTTTTACCTTTTGAGGAGGGTCACTGTACTGTGTATGTACTGCGACACAGTATTCTGCAGGCGGAACAGTTCTGAAGTGCTTTCGAAGATACCATCTGGGAGCACGAGGAACATTGCCCGGTACCTAAGTGAGGTCCACCCAACATCTTCCTCTCTCCACCTGCCCCTTTGTCCCTGTGGTTGGTGCCCCTTCCCTACACAGCTTCCCTCCCTTCTGTGTCATGTCAAAAAAAAAAAGTGCACAAATAAAAAAGGCTCTTTTCAGAGCCACCTTTCATAGTTCTAAAACAAAAGCACCAAAAAATTGGTGAAGGCCACTGCACAGTCTGTGAAGTCTGCAGACAGCGCGATAGTCTGAAGACATCCCAAAAATGTGGATGGTGGTGCCATCAAAAACATTGCACACTTTTCTGGGAATAAGTGGGAGCTCTGAAAATAGCCTTTTTTCTTTTTGGAAGGTTTTTTGCAAGGTTTAAAGAAAAAGTAGCAACACATACTGTAAAATTCTTGCTATATTGCCAAAAAAGGCTGAAAACCATTTTGGATATTTTGCAAAAAAAGCTGACTGCCAGCATCGGTAAGATGGACTCCATCTCTGTGAAAAGTATTGCTGCTACGAAATATAATGTTTTAATTGTGGAAGGACGACATGCCAACATCTCTGAAAAATACGCAAACAGCCTTGTTGCCATGGCACCTCGCTTTTTCCATTTGCGATCCAAATGAAGTGGAGGACAGCCACATCTGTCTCTGGGCAATGCCAGAAAAAATTACTTGGGAGTTAGGAAACATGTCCATGACTTTCCCAAATGCCTCCTTCATCGCAAACTGTAGTGAGATTCAGGTAACATTACCTAAACTATTCCCTCCACAATGAACAATAATAGTGGCAGGATGATGGCGCGTCACCAAAGTGGCAGAAAGGGGAAGCAAGTCCACCCACTTCATATCACGCACTCCGTACTACTGCACATGAACATGATGAAATCCCAGATGTGCTGCCACTCCACAGTGCTCTGCATACAACTTCAACCAATGTATCCACGAGTCCCCCACAATCCACACACTCTGCCTCCTGAAACACACAGCTGTAGCCATAGCCATCTGCACTCCACTCAGAAAACAGACCTTCTGCCACAATCTCTCCTTGTACACCACACCCAAGAAACCTTATTGCCAATCTCCTGGCCCCCACAGTCCCATTGCCATGCCTGCCATCCCCAAAAACCCCGGATGTAGCACGCATGATCCGTGGGCTAGCACAAAGTCTGCGAACATATCGTCCAATTCAAGGGGGTGCAAACAGAAATTTAACCAAGGGTTGGAGAGTTCTTCTGTAGTGGTGGCTCTGAAAAGAGCTTTTTCTTTTTTGAAGGTGCCTGTAAACAAATACCTTGTATTTATATTTTTGTGTTTTTTTTCTTCTTTTCTTCCCTACAGTCTTACATGACTCCTTGCAAAGCATCCCTTAGATTGTGAAAGAAAATGGCATTTACAATGGTGGACAAAGAAATGGCATCTGCAGTGAAAAGGTTCACACTAAAAGAATCAATGTTCTGATTGTGGAAAGAGAACATCCCAACACTATGCAAAAATGCAAACATGCCACTGTTTAGAAGACACCTTCTGAAACTTTGCCTGGGGCAGAGGTAATTGGGGTTGGTCCATACTGTTGTAGGTGGTATGTGTGAGAAAACCACCTATGCACTGGTAAAAAAAAAAACACCATCAGTGCCTTCACCAAGTCCTTCAGTGCACTGAGCAAACTTGGAGCACTAATGTAACCCAAATACAGTGCACCACAATGCAGCACTACAACATCAGGAGTACTGAAAGTGGCCATATCTTTGTAACGTGCAAGCACTCCTTGCAAATTGTAGCTAGGCACATCGCACCACAAATCCCCCACTCCCTGAAAGCCAAGATTGTCAGACATGCCTCTTCCCTCTGCATACCTCTGCAGATCACCCACAAAGGAATCCCACACCATCAGCACTCTGACTCTCTGCATCTCTGCCATCTTCACTACACACAGCAATGAAAAGAAGTATCACCCTCTCTCCCTATAAAGCACAACCTCAACACCTGATTGCCTAATCCCACAGTCCCATTTCCATGCCAGACATGCTGAGAAGCCCTGGATATGGCACGCCCTGTCCACGGACTAACCCTTGGGCCATGGACCCCATAACACTGGGGCAGCCCTTCTTCCCTTTCCGCTTCAATCTTTGCAGAACTCCCTCACTGGCTACTGATAAGCAGTCACACAACCATCCACTAATTGCATGCAAGAACTCTACATCTAAATCTGTCATCATAGTTCAACACTTTAGAGGCACTGTTCAACACGCAGAGTACAGGTTTCCTGTTACTCCAAAGCACCTCCATCAACAAGTACTGTACAACTCTCCAAGATTTCTGCTTCCAGATTCATCCACATCTGCATCCATCAACACAAACTACAAGTATGCATATATTTTGTAGAGTACATTTGCAACTCTTTTAAAAATGCATGTGAACAGGGTGCCTGCCACTTACCCTGCATAACCTACTCAATAATCATACTCTAATTTGTCACATCTCCTGACATCAAGTGGCAGGTACTTACAATGCTGTGTTCTTTTAAACTTTTCTTTTAATGCCCACTTGCATAACAGTTGCAAACCACATATTTAAATTTTGGCAGCACTCTCTGTGATTTTGTTGTAGAAAAATAAAAATAAAACAATTTTGGGAACATTTGCACAACATGTTCAAGTGCCAGATCATATGTGAAACTTCAATATATTACCACAACATGCATGCTTGCCCACATCACCCATTGTAATGTGAAAACTGTTATTTTCTTTCTTTCCTTCTGTCACTTTTACATCCACTTCTCCCACTAACACACCTGCTGTAAAATGCCCAGAATGCAAACAGAAAACAAAAACTGCATGTATGTTACCAAAGCATGGCAAGCACATACATTGCAAAATCAACAAAATGCACTGCGCTTACACCTACTCATTTCAGGACTATTTGATGGAACTCAAATAAATGTATTTGTACATTGGCAACAGTGCTATCTGTACATTTTAATAGATAAATGAAAAGAATAGGACAGGATTTCTGCAACATACTGCAATGGCACACATGTAGCAGGCATCTATGTGTGGCAAGGTTAATAAAATTGCACACAATAACATTCTTCTTTCTAATCTGTACATCTTTCTGGACTTCTGCCTTTTTCCAGCCTACAAGGAATTGCACTACTCCATTTCCAATGCAAATAGTGCAACAACAACAATGCCATAGGACATTCTTATCACAGCACCACCGGCTCCCATACCAACGATGCTGATGCTTCCAAGTCCACATTCCTATACATTGCTGTACATTTTCACACACATAATACTAACATTTTCCAACACCTGACTTTCCAAGCCAACCTCACCTGTAATAGCCTAGTGACACCGGGAAACTTGCTGAATACAAGTATTAGGAATCTTGTGGCAACCTGTCTGCACCAACAGCAGTGTTACAACCGTATTTGTAATCTTGTGCACTGTTACTAACTCTTCTTCCCAACAGATCCTCATAGAATGTAAAATAATGTGTTTTCCTAGTACAATTATTGTGCCATTAACACACATACCCACTAACTTCCCTCTTTTGCAATTGCAGTGAAGAACAGTCTCCTGAAAGACAGAAACATCTCTACTGGAAGATAAAACCCAGAAGAAACCTAGTCTTCACATCCAACAAAGTAAGTGCAGTACTATAGTAGTATTCTTCCTGTTCGATTTTGATTTGATTTTGTACATTTGTAACACGCATCTGACAAATTCAATCCTAATTGGGTGCAGATATATCGATTGCCATTAGACTATGTCTTGATCCACTTAATCATATGAGATTGATTTATACCAACTAAGGCCCAAAAGGGAGTTCCAGCAGAACAGATAAGTCTTCAGGGCCCTCCGGAAGGTTGGGAGGGTTTTAATCTCACAGATTTCTCTGGGTAGACTGTTCCATGCTATTGGGCCGTAGACTCCAAAACTGCGGTCCCCTTTGCTCACATACCTAGTATGTGGTATCTGAAGCAGATATTTATCTGCTGAGTGCAACTGTAGAGTAGGAACATGCCTCCTGATTTTATCTGATAAATAGCGTGCCCTGTCTTATTAACACACTTATAAACCAGGCAAAGAACCTTAAACTCAATTCGCTCCTTTACTGCCAACCAATGTAGATCTCTTCTTAAATTCGAGGTTGGGGCTGATTCTTTTACCCTATACACCAGCCTAACCGCTGCATTTTGAGCCATCTGCAGTCTTCGGAGATGATAGGCTGGTATGCCCGACAGCAGTGAACTTCCATAATCTAGCCTCAAATTGACCAGAGTGCCAATAACTACTGCTCTGTCCTCATTCACAATGAACGGTAGGGTATGTTTCAATAGGCGTAGTGAGTGGAAAGCTGCTTGCACCTTCGCGCTAACCTGAGCTCCACTTCCCATGTTATCCTCCCAGACACATCCTAGATTTTTAATTTTCTTAGAGAAATTCAGCTGTGTCCCCTGGAAGCGTGTGTAATTCCTCCCTCTGCAGATGGTGTTTTGAAGCGAATAGAGGGACTTCTGTTTTGCTGGCATTCTGCAATAAGTGATTGGCACACATCCAAGCCTGTATTTCTTGTAGCCACTTTTCCACTATCTCGTATGTCTCTTTGAAATTCTGTATTCTCAGAAACACCTGAGTGTCATCTGCAGACTAATTAAACTGTATGCCGTACTTCCTCAGGATGTCCATGAGTAATTTAACATATAAATTAAAAAGCAGTGGGGAAAGATAGGATCCCTGCGGGACTCCACAGCTTTGTAGTACTGAATCTGACAGGAAGTCTCCTACACAAACTCTTTGTTCTCTTCTAGAGAGAAAACATTGAAACCATTGAAGGGCGTGTTTCCCCACCCCACCCACTTCTCTCAAACATTTCAGTAGGGTCCCGTGGTCCACAGTATCAAAGGTGGCGGACAGGTCCAACATGACCAACAAGGACACCCCCCGATCCGCTGTCTCCAATAGATCGTCCCAGACTGTGAGCAACACCGTCTCCATCCCGAAACCCGGTCGTAGTTATTAAAAAGCATCTGCCTGTGCTTGTGATGATTCTGGTGCTGCTGACGCATACCCAGGGTTTACTACTGGGAAATTTCTGCATACAATTCCCGTGGCCTAGTCATGACTTTATCAATTTTCCCAGGTATGAATTTAGCTTTGGCTTAAAAAATGGCTTTTCTATATTCTCTTCGGGAACTCTTGACCTGATCTAAATTACTCTCAATATGATTCATTCTCAATTTTTTTTCTCTAAAGATCTCACCTGTCCCCTTTTTTTGTCCAAATATGGTGAAAACTAGCTGTTAGTGGGCTCTCTAGCTTTCTTTTGTTGGAGAGGGGCCTGTTCATTGCATAGCATGGCCATGATTTCTGTGCCTTTATTGAAGAACTCCTCACTTGGAAGAGCATGCACAATCTGTGCCAAAGCATGTTTCAGAGTTCTCCCTGAAATTTTCAATAAGTCTTTTGGCTTGCGGAACTGCCCCATCCAATTTTCTGTGTGCACTCCTGAGTTTTCTTGTGCACTATGTGATCAAATACTCTGGCATAATGGTCCATCCATGATATTGGGATTGTCTCTACATAATGGATTATCTTCCCACTGTATTGCAGGACATCAAGACAGTGGCCCTGGTAATGTGAGGGGGATGATACTAGAGGTTCCAAGGCATGGGCTTCCAGGGTCGCCCTTAATTCTCTGCCATCTACAGATGTCATATCCTCAGCCGTTATATTGAAGTCCCCCAAACATAGCAACTTGTCATGCTTGCTCCTCGTATCTGCCAGAAATAATTCTAATTTATCCAGGAAAGCCCATGCTGGGCCAGAAGGTCGATACCCACAAATTGTTTTTATAGTTTTGTTTGGTGTACACTAAATGCAAGCATGCCCGATCTGGGTGTCGCTGTCCCAGTCTAGGGATTGTAAATGTGATAATTTTAGTGGTGCTCTCACAATAAGTGCAATTCCACCTCCTCTTTTTCCTATTCTGTTGGTATGTTGTATCAAATAGCCTTGTGGAACTAGGAGGTGAAACACAGCCTGAAAGGTGTCATTAAACCACGTTTCTGTCAAGAATATACAGTCCAGGTCCTGTGCTATAATTAGCTCATGAATCCTATTGCATGTTAAACAGCTGATCTGACATTGAGTAGCATTGCTCTAAAAACGTGTGTTCAGGTATGATTTTTTATAAGTGTAGATTCCATTCTCAATCTTTTCAATCCATCCCTATGTTTCCTCTCTCGTTCCCCATCTCTTTCAAGTCTCTATTCAAGTAACTTATCGTGTTTCTATTCATTCCTGAGACTCTTTGGACTTAAACACCATTTTGTTTCTCACCTGTTATTCCTTTAAACTGTTGCAGATTGAGAGAGGCATGATTTTCAGCCAGATGCCACCAACGCGCCACTAACAGGCCTATAACTGTTACTCATGATATGATATGATATGATATGGCATTCATAACGCACCTATATACAAGTGTTTCAAGGCGCGATGAGGCATGGGAGGGGGAACAGAGGGAACATACAGACAACGATTTTATTAGGCCAGGCGACATTGAGATTGCGCAAGTGCTGGGGAAGGGGGAAGGGGAACAGTGCAGGGGGTAAGGGGAAGGGGGCAGTGCAGTACAAGGGAAAGACAGTAAAAATAAATAGAATAAATAAAGCAATAAGTACAAGTGCAGCCAGCTGGTGGCAAGTGCGAGGTAAGTGCAGACATCAGGTGTCAAGTGCTGGTAGGGGGGCTGTAGGGATACAGAAACAGTCCCCAGGTGCGTGGGATGCCAGGGAGGTAGTGCAGGGGTACAACTGGTAGGGGATGGGGCCTGGGCCCAAGAACAGAGGGTAGCCAGGTGACCAGTGCAGATTAAGTTTCAGCCATGAGTTCAGCAGGAGAGAGGAGGAGAGAAAGCAGAAGCAAGAAGAAGGAGGTTTTGAGGTGCTTCTGGACCCGGAGATGGTTCTCCTCAAGTTTCAGGGAGGGAGGGTGTTCCAGAGGGAGGCCCCAGCCGAAGAAAGAGAATTACCAACAATTTGTTGTGTGTGAGGCATCTGACCCTGAGGGAGTTGGAGGCGGATGAGCGAAGAGCTCGAGACAGAAGATATTTAGGAAGAGAGAGTTGAAGGTATTGAGGCCCCAGATCCCAGAAGGCTTTGTGGACAATGTAGAAGGTTTTGAAAGTAATCCTCATACCATGCAGTGTAATTGTATAGTAGCCTACAAAATTCTATCCATCCCAACAGCATTTGCTTCACTGTTCCTCATTGCACCTCTGCAGGTAAACTCTTTGTATTGTCATCTGAACAACAGTATCGTAACACGCACTAGTATCGTAAAACAGCATAATGTCCTTACTTATTCATCCACAGTGCACTGTCATATGCATTGAAGCAAACCTTTCACACATCAACATACACAGATACAAGTAGAACCTTCCCAACCAGAAGTAACAGCCCATTGCACAATCACACACCCTTCTATTTATGCCTACCCTGATATTCAATTATGCAACACTTCCCTTTTTTTCTCCAACAGACAAAAGAGAATGCCTACCAAAAAGCAACTCCATAGAAACCAACACAAAAATAGAGTAGATAAAACTAAAAGCATGCAAAATAGTAATCCACCTCTAGCAGAGTGTGTTCGAAATGTTGAAAAAAACAGCTAATACAGTCACTGAACAAAACTGAACCAGCTAGCAGGAAAAAAAGTGTGGCCCCTCTTCCAAAATGTAAAAAAAAAAGAAATGTATTAAGAACAATACAACTACCAGTAGCGCTAGCACTGCATGTACCAATGTTAACGTAGCCACAGTTAAGCATTCCAAAAAATTAATTTTGCAAACTTTCTTCCGCCGTAGAGTCCTTCAGAATCTTATAAAAACAGCTGAGAAATCACGCTCAACCCTTAAAACCTGCCACAGAAAACTAATCCTGGAAGTTCTCATTGACAGTGCAATGCTCCTCAAAAGAAAATTGTTGATATTAATTTTAAACAGAATTAAATCATTAACAAAATTAATTAGTATACTACAAAATGTGTTTCGCAACATGTGCAATATCAACATAGCAGTACCATAGCAGTAAAATCACACTTTTTTTCCAGTACCATGCAGTACCATTGATAAAAATTTAAGACTGCAAGCACGATTATCTAAGTTGCACGAATTACCTGCTAAAAAAATAGAGCAATTAAACTATCTAAAAAAGAGCCTAACCCATAAGGTAACTTCAGTGCCTAACCCAGGCTTGGCCAAATTTAAAAGTCCTAAACCCAATCCTGGTAGGCACACTATTATAGTCAAGCCTAGCTCCAATGGATCACTGGCATCAGAAAGCCATCTACCTAACCTCAGAGGAGCTCTAATAAATGCAAGGTCTCTAGTTGCACACGCAACAGAAATATCTGACATCATCTTAACAGATAACCTTGATTTCCTGGCCATTACAGAAACCTGGCTACATGAGGCCGCAGGCCCGACCCTGTCTCTGGCAGTCCCTGACAATTACACTATCCTGAGAGTGGATAGACATGCCTCTCGGGGTGGAGGAATAGCAATTATTGCCAAAACCGACCTCTCCATGAGATTAGTCACCACTCCCACTCTGAAATCTTGCGAATGCCTAACTGTCAAAATACCCATTCCCAACTCCCAAACACTGAATATTCATCTCATCTATAGACGACCAGGTCCCATTGGAACCTTCCCTGAAGATATTTCAATGGCCTTGTCTAACAACTTAAAAAATACTTCCCAAACTCTAGTGCTCTGTGATTTTAATTTAGGATATAACGACACTAAGGACATCCAATCCATTGCCATTGCTAATACCCTAAAAGAACTAGGCTTTACCCAAAAAGTAAACCTACCTACACATGACAAAGGATGAACTCTCGATTGGATTGCAGAGTATAATTGTACAATCACCATCACGTCCATCGCTCCTCAAATCTGGACTGACCACCATCTTCTGTCATTCACACTGGCAACTAAATTGGCTACAGCTCAGACTACCTCACTTGCCCCACCTACTCTTACAAGGAACAAAAAAAATATGACTGCAGACAAACTACTTCCTTACATACTACCTCACCTTAACTTCTTACCTGATAACTTGGACCATAACTCTCTAGTTGAACAATATAACAAAGCCATGACTATTGCCCTTGATGATATTGCACCTCTTAAACTAAAGAAAAGTAAACCTAAAAAACATCTCAACGCTTGCTTTACACCTCACCTAAAGAATCTAAGAATGCTTAAAAGAAAATGTGAAACTGCCTGGAGACTCTCATCCTCAGTAGAAAATAAAATAAACCTCAACAATATTTCAACCCAATACAAGAAAGACATCCTCCTAGCCAAACAAGAGACTTACAATAACAGAATATCACAGTCTAAATCTAGTACCAAAGAACTGTTCACTATTCTGAAAGAACTAGAAACACCTATCCTACCGCAAGAAAATTGTATCAAAGATAAAATGTGGTGCTCCAGTATTTAGCATGCACTTACCAATAAAGTCTCCAATTTACAAATTAAAATTGCCCACAAGAAAGCCTCACTAGCACCTCAAACTACTCCCAGCAAAGATTTGCTGCCTCACCAAAAACAAGAAATAAGTTTCTGCTTCTCAAAAGTCTCTGTTATCGAGATGGAGAAGGTTATACTTGGACTCAAACCATCCAACTGTAAGGGCGACCAATGCCCAGCACAACTCATCAAAGATGCTGCTAGAGAACACGTGCCCTTCATATCTAAACTTATTAATGCCTCATTCACATCTGGTAAAGTCCCTAACAATTTGAAAGAATCTTGGGTACTACCACTCCTCAAAAACCAAACCCTTGACCCAACCATACCCACAAATTACAGACCCATAATGACCGTGCCATTTCTCTTAAAAATCCTTGACAAAGTGGCATACATTCAAATCCAGAACTTTCTGGAATCTAATCTCTTACTAGGATCTCGTCAATCTGGTTTCCATCCTCAACACGGTACGGAAACAGCTCTGATTGACCTCAAGGCCCAAATAGACGAACTTAGAGACAAGGGTCAATCAGCGCTACTCCTCCTGTCAGATCTCTCGGCTGCATTCGACTTGGTCGACCATAAAGACCTATGCAGCCACCTAGAATCTGCAGCACACTTCTCTACGGAAGCTATAATATGGATTGAGTCATTCCTAAGTAATAGGACTATGAGAGTCTTCTCACCTTCGGCATCAGCAGACCCTATCCCTATAACCTGTGGTGTACCACAGGGATCCTGTGTATCACTGACTCTCTATAATGTATTCACCAAGCCCCTCTTTGATGAAATTGACCATTTGGGTATTGCCTGCACAAACTACGCAAACGATACCCAAATCCTCCTACCTCTCACCAGAGATTACTCCCTGGATCTGACCCTGGTGAATAGAATTCATATCATCATTCAGGCATGGATGGCCACCCCTGCACTATGTCTGAACGATGACAAAACAGAGTTTATTATCCTAGGCACTTCGGCCCACCTATCCAAATTAAGCCTGGACTATGCCTACTTCACCATTGATGGTAATGACCTCAAAGTAGCCAAAGAGGTGAAGACCTTAGGCTTTTACCTAGATGCCACCCTTAACTTTACTAAACAAGTCAACTCCCTGGCATCTGCTACTGCATACATGTGTAAATTAATCAGAGCAAGCAAACAATTACTCTGCACCAACAGCTGTCTAATTTTCCCGAGAGCCCTCATACTCTCCAAACTGGATTATTGTAATGCCCTGAATGTTGGCGCGAGTAAACATATCATCCAAATAATACAGTTACTCCAGAACAACGCTTTGAGAGCAGCACTCATGATAAATAGAAAGGAACACATCTCTTCCACGAGGAGAAAATATCAATGGCTATCTACTTATGACTCAAAATGGCTACCCTCACTTACAAATGCCTAAATAATAAAGCTCCGCCATATTTAACTGATAGGATTATCAGAAAAACCTCCCACAGACCAACTAGATCAGCCAACTCCAACTGCCTCCTGGTACCATGTTTTAAACTTTAGACGGAATATGACTAACTGGCTGAAAGAAAATGACAAATAAATTGACATATTGACATGACATAGCCACACCTGAGTTGTCTCTAACATATTGAGGATAGCCCTGATATTCTGCTGATTATGTGCCTGACTGTTACATACCCTTCCCCACTGTACATTTTCTGTATATTGTTTTCGCTCTAAAGTGTTTTAGTCCCTACTGGACACTTCTCTGTATATTAACTGCTATTACTATGTACTTATACTTTCATGTAAATTATGTTGTCCCTATGTTTCCCAATATATTACATGTACCTTGTAACCAGGTTGAACGTATTCTTATGTCTTGTGCCCTGATGCCCCAGGGTCTGGTGAGCACTATAAATAAACAAACAACAACATAGATACCTTTGCAAACTTCTATGCAGGTGAGTGAATTCACAAAACCAGCACAGAGCCATATTTCAATAAGGATATGTAGGATTATTTAGCGTGTTTTGGGAGCACAGCACCATTGCATGGGATTAATGTATTGCTATAATGCGGTACAAGCAAGTGCACCATTTTTTTTTTCTCCTGAAATGCCTCTCTTGCAGGAGACACATTAGAGGATTAATGAACTGATATAATTAACAGTACTAACATGATCTTAATTTATTAACATCACAATGTGTTCTCCAGTGCAAAATGAGGTGGAAAAAAACAGGCTCTGAAAGTCATTTAAACGTGCACTTGGATTCATTTTTTTTTCTCTGTTCACTGTGTTAGCTGGATGCGAAATCTGCATGCCAGGAAATGAGTAGGTACAGTTTCTAAACCGTATAAACCAAGCCATTGTTAAAAGAGGAGGATAGATTATTGTGCATTTTCATTGGTGACACGTCACCTGAAGGGCTGTAACAGAGGTCTCTTGGTACATTTCGGGGAGGAAGAAAGGCAGAGGACATTTTACACAGCTCCGGGGAAGACCTGGCTGGAGTTTCTATGGGATTTCCTGATTGAGAGGTGCCGTCCCAGTCCATTGCTGACTTTCCCAGACTGAAGATTCCAGTCGATAAGCACCGGCTTGAGAGACCGCAGATCAGAACTGCATGTCCTCGCTTGGGTGCTTTGAAGGAAAGCCTTGAGCCATTTAAAGAAAGCGACCTGTCCGGGGAGTTCGCGTGCTAAACAGCTACAATTCGCTGGTAATTATCTTGTATGAAAGTGAGGGAGACCTATTTTAGACAGGCAGTGTAGCGATAGCTTTTCACTGTGTTCAAATGACACATTTTAATGTTGCCAGCTGAAGGCAAAACAAACGATGTAATTTTTCACTCTCTTGTGCAAATATGAAATTAAATTCGTAGTGTTCTTGCATTTTGTCTTTCTCATGTTTTTATTTTAGAAGAGGATTGTCTCACGAATGGTAATGTATCATTTTAAAATGAAATTGTGATAACACAGTCTACCTAAGAGTATTCTTCTTTCTGTTTCATTTGGTGTCTAAAAAAAAATATTATGCCATAGAGGGAATGATGCTTAAAGCGCCAAGTTTCTATGCAGATAATGTAATGTTATGAGCAATTATAAATAGCTGTGTGCGTGGTTCCACTCAGTGTATATATGTGTGTGTGATTTCTGAGTGGAACATAATGAAATAGTTTGCTGGACGTATATGAGACTGCAGAAAGAGAGGCCTCTGGAAATAGTTTCACTAATGTAAATAAATTAGTGATTATACCACATGTTATTGTGAATACTTTATGGAAGCATAGCTCACTGGTGTAGATAAATCAGTGATAACAGCCATAAGTGGCATTCCATATGAAAATGTGGTGTTCTTTAATAATGTAGAAGCCTTAGGCCTCTAGAGATCACAAAAACAGTCTAAACAAAAGAAAGGGGTTTTGTATGTTGGAGCCACAAATAAAACAAGGAAATTATGCTCATCGCTATACCACAATGAAATGCATACCAACTAAATGTATCTGTGTACTGAAATAATGCATATCCACTATATTACTATAATATCAAACCCAATCTGAATGCAAGGAGTGATTATTGCTGAATTACTTTATATTTGGCGGTAAGAAAATACTGCTAGGCCCCAAAGCTACACAAAATACCCTACAGGAGGCATAAAAACAAGATCAGACAAACCCAATTGCCATACATGGCAGTGACTGAGGGTATGAAATGGCAGACAACACCACTATGGCAGAAGATATGCTATTTGAAAGAATGTCCCCAACAAATTTACAATCAACTCTCCATTCCACTGAACCAATCTGTCCCGTCTACAAATTGCCCTGCGCCTCAATGTGTAATGTACTAAAACAATCCTTCAAATCTTTAAAGCAATTCCTCAAGCACTATGTAAAAGCGAAAGAGAAAATGAGAATGAAAACGTTGCAAACCATGGACTCCTGTCCAGCACGCAAGTACACAGGTCTGCGAGGACATTCATTCGCCTGCATTTCCGGGCTTGCTTGCAGAAGCACCTTCCACCACATCAAAATGTGAGCGACACACCATTCAACTGGACAGAATCTTGTCCAGAGACTTTACTATGCTTTAGAATTGGAGCATTTAAATCACACTCTCCTACAAGGCACAGCCAAAGAACTCCTTGAAGAAATAGACCACATCCAAAGCAAATATTTTGGAAGTGAAGAGCACTTACAAAATCCAGTAACTTTAGAAAAGAGTAGTAGCGACAACCTCACAGATGCCAAATTTCTAACACACATGTACAAAAAAGAAATAGCAAATCTTAAAAGCACATCTGCCGAAGTACCAAACCAAGTATGTGTGTGTTGTCAAAGAACTTTTTATACAAAGAGCACCAAAACTGTAGATATAACGTACAAAATAGAAGACAAAGAGTAATCCCAATGGTTCCAATTAGCTGTCTACCTTGTAGCAGAAAACAAATACAAACTTACTAACCCCTCAATACTTTGCAAATATTGCACTACAAAGCTCGATAATAACCAAATGCCTTCACAGGCTATCACTAATAACTTGGAAATATTCCCACTTCCAAAACCACTCCAACAGCTTAATTTGTATGAGAGCATTATAATGAAAAAATGGGGGTGGACCACAAGCTTTCTCCTGTTCATATTACTCTTGTGACTAATAATATTCGAGTCCCAATCCACACAACCCTGGAGAGTGACTAGTTAGTATCACTCTACAACAGACCACTGCATCTAAGAAACGACCTTGTTTCTTAATCAAAACACATGTTTATTAAAAAAAATTCATTCTCATTCATACACATTAACATTCAATATGGGTTAGTTAAGTTTTGGCCTATGTTGTTATGCCATCACATTTTTCATACTTCTCTATCTATTTTTCTATAAGAGTTCTGGTAAATGTGTGAACCTCACATTTGGAGTGGTGTCTTGCCACATTGTACCTCAAAAACACAAGACGGAATCACAAGTATTCTTGTTGCCTGGGATTAACTGGACTAGAGTTATTTAGAATAGTCACACTTCACAGTTGTGTGTTTGTATTTCCTGAGAGTTCTCTCATGTCTCTGTGTTCCTTCACTGTCTTGTCTTTAGGTACCACATACCGTCCACTTGAGGTGCTAGTTGATTATCACCCTGCTCTTCACTATAAGTGAACCAATGGATAAACAAAAAAGTGGTGTCGATGCACTGCGTTTCGGCCTTAAGGAATGAGATAGTCCACATCCATGCGGTGGTCTTCCCTTGATGATGAAAAAGGCCTTCGTCAGGACAGAAAAAATGATTTGTACTGATGTTAATCTTCTAACCCCAAAAACCGTAATCTACAATTAAAAAGAAAGGGCAACCATGTTAAAAAAAAATGGTCAGAGTGCTCTAAATTACTAGTGACTATGGGACGTGAAATTGGGACAAAGTCACTAACTTGATTAGATGAACCAAACTAGGACAGACCCCCAATGAAGAATGCATCAGAGGTAGCACATTTCAGAAAAATTATTTCCTGTAGGAGAAATAACAGGTTGAAACCATATTAACTCCAACATTAAAGATTTTGGTGTGTTTGTACTTTACACTTAGGCAGAGAATGCTATAAATCAATGTTGACAAGGGCCTAAGGCCCGTCCCTACCTTAGTAGAGAGGTAAGGACATCCCACTGTAGACACTTATGGCATTCTGAAAAAGATTCTCATTCAACCGTTCAAACAAAGTTCACTTCAAGGAAACTGCTGCTGCAGATACAGTCCGCAACTAAAAAGCAATTTAAAAAGTGTCAGCCATTCTGGATATAACTGCCTAAAACACATGTTGTTAAATGGCTGAAGCGGCTCTGAGTGTCAAAGTGGCCGTTAGTGGTGAAGGGAGCTAAAAGGCAATACTCAACATCCCGTCAATGTCATGATTTAGTAATACACGAGGTGATAAGAACCTGCACTGGTACGTGGGCAAACACAATCCTGTAACTTTCACATTAGTTCTGGTGGAGTGTAACATTGATGTGCTCGCCAAAGTAAAATAATCCATGTCCTGGCTCTGTGGTTATTGAGAAAACGACTTCTCAGAGACCACCGGCAGTGCTCCTATTCAGAATGACATTAGTCAAAACGTTGCTGTGGTTCCCGCTACAGGGCTGCTTAAGGTGCCGTAGCTATGGTAGATAGAGGGAGAGATATATAAGACATACTTCAGTACAACTCGACAGGAAGCTCTCCTCTTGTTATTTCGAACGCACAACGATCATATTTTATTTTAGTAGACTTAAACAAAGTTAGAGAAGCCCTACAGGTTCTTAAAGAGAACAATGAATACTACAAAGAAATAAACATTGAAGAAAACCTGAGGGAAACCACCAAAATAATTTAGGACTCCTCATCAACTGGTCAATTTGAGCTTGTAGATCCTATTGCAGCATCCAATATTTTAGACCAGTATACAATTCACCCACTACACTCCAAAGACAGCATAGACGATGTTCTACAAACATATCAAATGAGGCAAGCCAAAGGATCTCCAATCAGCGTATGGGAAAAAAGTGTAGAAGCACAAGCCTTTCCTTTGCTCTTTCCTACTGGAAAAGGGGGAAGGTATGATGAAAGATGCACACAAATAACAGCATCTGCATGCCACTCTTTACGGATGTATTCTGAAAACCCCAGATTCAGACAAAACATTGAATACATATTCAACCTCCTGTTTGAAAGTGAGCTTGCAACTCTATGTTATGGAGTTGCACACACATTGAAAATAGGTTGCAATTTCTTTTAACATGTCTGCTACGCAACTACTGCAAAAGGTGCAAGACAAAGAGGAAGCTTTGCAGTCATTTTGCGCTACAATGCTGTTTCTAAAATGGAAAATAGTTTCAATATGGCAACAGATGTGCATGTTGTAAATTTTTCATAATGCTATACAGTTTTTCCCCCAAAGATCCAATGATTAGACACAGAAACAACAACTGTGGAAAGCGCGCACTAATATTAAAGTAAAACTAGCAACTATTAGAATACACGAACAGATATCTAACTACCCCACAATACTGCAATATGGGTTTTCAATAGTACAGTACTTGGAATACACCAACAGGAATCAAACTGCATTAACAGATAGTGTTAAAAAGTGAAAAAGGATTAACAGTTAGAATACGCCAACTGGTATCTAACTGCAACCATACCACCACCACTTCTGAAAAGCAAAACACATACACCATTTCAATTCCTCCTACTTGAACAATCATACATAAATCACATATAGCTGTGCATCTTAAACATTCCTGTAAGTACTGCCACTTCAGTCAACATTGTGTGACACGTAATGTCAAATAAATGTACTAGGTTTATTTTTATCCTGCATGGATTTTTAATCCGACAGACCCAATGATTATGCAACCGAACACAGGAACTGTGCACATTGCACAGTAAAGCTTCTTGAAGCATAGTACTTGTAATGTACTAATTGTGAGGGTCTACAAAGAACAAGAATATGTGAAAGTGTGTAGAATACAATATTATGAAGAACCTTACCTAACATATTATGCTCTTTTTTTCACAGAGAAAGAAACAAAGGTTTCTCCTGCATTACCATGTTCAAGAAACAGAATGTGGGCCCACAATGGCACATTAATCAAAAGTGCTATTTCCACTTCAATGGTATTCTCTTGCTGTGTTCCAAAAAGTATACAGTGCCTGGACAGTATGCATAATGAATTTGCACATATTAGTGGCATGCTTCTTTCCAATGGGCAAATTGCATTTCTCCGGCCATGCACCCAAGAGTCTAGGGGGTGGCCACAACCACCACAGCATAATACGGCAATGCACCCAAGAATCTGACCAGTGGCCACATCCCACACACAGCAATTTCCCTTTAACTTCCCAAAGTGAACACCATCTGCATATATTGAAGTAGACCGCTAAACCTATCTTTCTCCCATGCCAATATCACCATATCATCCAGACTCTACTCCCTTACTGTAAGAAGCCCTCATGCAATCACCAAATAAGCCAAAACATGTTTCTACTACTGCCCACCAAACACTAGCTACTGCAATAGTTGTGGGTAAAGACTTGGTTGCATGGTCGTATGATAGTGCAATTGTTCTGCCAGTGCCTAGATTCCTGGGTGTGTGGCCTAATTTTACCCTATGCAAACATCCTCCTATTATCTACATTCCACTCCCCTAACCTAATGAAGCCTGCCTGCAGTCACCACATAAACTGTCCACCCAAAGGCCTGGTCTATGGCCTACAGTACACATATTATTGTATTGTTTTTTTTCCAATAGCCAAATTCCACTTCTGTACATATACTATTACAGTACTTGCAGCCAGTGACCAGACTCTTGGGTGCATGGGCATATTATTCTGTGGTGGTTGTAGGCAGACCCTAGACTCTTGGGTGCATCCTCATATCATCTACATTCCACTCCCCTACAGTAATGAAGCCTTCCTGTATTCACCATATAAGCTGCCCGCCCAAGACCCTGTCTGTGGACTACCGCTGTGTCTGCGGACTGCCGCGCTCCGCACGTTCTTCTTCCACCTAAACAAATCCAGACAGGATTGTGAGTATTAGCAATGCCACACTTGATTAGAAGTGTGAACATTAGCCTGCGCCTGACCCAGTCGGGATTGTGAGTGGTAGCAATGTCGCATCTGGTTGGAATTATGAACATTGACCTTCGTCGCATATAGATAGGATTGTGAATGTTAGCAATGCCACACTTGGTTAGAGTTGTGAACATTAGTCTGCACCAGACCCAGACAGGATTGTGAATGTTAGCAGTGCCGCATCTGGGTAGAATTGTGAACGTTGGCCTGCATTGCATTTAGATAGGATGGTAGATGTCGGCAAGCGCAACATTTGGATAGAAGAACACATTTTATCTGTAACTTCAACCTAGAAATTGCTCCTGCTGCATTGGTTCTTAAATCCACACAAACACTCCCATCCCATAGCATTATGCTTACTCTCTACTGTACACCATCACACAAATAGAATGCAGCTATACCCCTGATAACTTTGGCCTAGCAGTTCACATACAAACATTATCGCATGAAATACCTCATTACTCAAATAAAACGCAGCTATCCCATGACAATCCAGTATAGCTGCTCACATAAGTGTCCTACAGGCCTAACACAGCCAAAACCCAGCCTGGGTGACCACCCACCAGACTGCCAATACCAGATGCCCCAAAACATGTTTCCGAGCCCTGCTCTCCATCGCGCTATCCGCGAGCAGTTGCGGATATCTGCGGATAGAACATGGCAGGCGTTAAAGAAAAATATGACGCACATCACGCTTTCCACCAGCCAATCCGCGAGCACATTGGATGTCTGCGGACATCACACAGACCTCTGGACCAATCAGAGCCCTGTCCGCAAAGCGAACAGGGAAAAGGGTCTGTGGACCGGACCCAGATATCACTCATTTTTTGGGACCTACATTTTGCCTGTTTTCAAGAAAACTACTGGACGGATTTGCACCAAATTTACAAAAGCCTGCTTTCAGGACCAAGCCGCTGCTCCTGCCGAAAATTTCATGAAAATCTGTCCAGCGGTTTAGGCTGTAGGCATGAGCAAAATGTGTTTCCATTACTTATATGGAAAAGAAACATTTTTGGGACCACCTATAACTTTGCCCGCCCTTGACCAAACCTCACCAAACTTGCCAATTCAGAGCAGGCCCTATACTTTTTTTACAAAGTTTTGTAAGGATTCATCTAGGGGGAGCAAAGTTATAAACCACCCAAAAAGGGCTCTTCCTATGAGTTGAGCAACTTAACCATAACTACAAGCGTGCTACCGCATGCCGTGTAATGTGTATATATATATAAATATATATATATTTATTGTTAAATATTTTTAAAGAAGTGAGCAGAGTTTTTTTTCTTTTCAACGTGAGTTTTTTTTTCCTCTGTAGCATGATCAATGAATACAGCCATTATTGGTCGTGTACTAGGAATACATTCAGTATTCACTTAGTACTATTATGAAAACAAAAACATCAATACTCTTGTTATTTTATTGTGAAATTCATTTTATTCTGTTTTAGAACTAGTCTTATTCTACAATGAAGATGACACATATAAAGGTATTAGGTACGACATCTCATAAATCTACCCTATAATATAAAATCATAAGTGACTATTTTGTGCAATGTTTTATGTAATGTTTTTGTAACACTTTAAATTGGGGTCAACGTATGTCCTACAGACATGGAGTGGTGTCATTTCGTTCCACATTTAAGCAATTTCAATGGTATGGTATTCTGTCCAAATCCGCAATTCCTAAGGCGTTTGGAGTGTAGTCACTGATGAAGTTGTGTATAATGAACAATGCCATGTAGCGTTTATTTTATAACGTTTTCACTTGAGGTTATTGTACATCTTACAGTGATGGGTCCGGTGTCATTCCATTTCACATTTCGCCCACATTAATGGTATACAATTCAAACTTCAAGTCACTGGAGTCAGTTTACTGATGAAGTTGTGTATAAGTGACGATTTTGTGTAATGTTTCAAATGAGTCTGGTGTCATTCCCTCCCCCATGCACCCAATTTTGATGTCATGCAGTCCAAATCTACATTCCTAAGGTGTATGAAGTGTCTTAATTGATATTAACTGATTAAGTTGTGTGATGAACTTGTGTAAGTGACAGTACTGTGACGCTTTGACTTGGGGTCATTGTATGCCCTAAAGTTATGGGTCTGCTGTCATTCGGTCCCATGGCTTCCAACCATGGATAAAATAACCCTAAAAATTCTATCACTTACACACAAATCCCCTGAATAATACTGCGCCTACCTACTTGGCCGACAGATTCCACAGACATTCATCTCTGAGACCGTCAAGAATGGCCTATAAAGACTGCCTATCCATCCCCAAATTTAATTTAATTATGAATATTGTACTTCTATGGTGCATGCTGCAGCCTTTGCCTTTGTGTATATTTTTATTTATTTTTTTTTATTTTTTTTATTTCGGATGGCTGATTAAATCAACCTTTCAAAACATTTGTGTATATTTAATTATGGACATTCCAGTATTAACAACACTCCAATATAATATTTTGTTTTTATTGAGTACATTCTTCAATACATGAAGTACTTCATGATAGATCTCCTAATCATATCTGACATCTTGCTACCGAAATTGTAAACATAACCCCTTGTAGGAACTTTTTATCGCAATAAATGTAATATGTGATGTCATCAGTGATGCCATAAATGACATTTGTGATGTCATCTTTGTCCTGCGTGTTAGTGTTAGCAGTGCACAGTGGTTGTGCGAGTTATGGTTGGTTAGCTTACCCTAACCGGTAAATGTCTGTGGTTGTTTGTTTTAATTGTAACCATAAAGTTCTTTTAACAAAGTTTTTTCACAGAATTTCATAGATTTTTATTAGTTAAACTTACCCATAACATCCCTTTAACAATGTTTTTCCACTGAATTTCATGGGTTTTTACCAGTGCACCATAATTTGCAACAACTTCCTTATATCATATTTACCCCCAATAAAGCAGCATTTCCGGCTGATCTATAACATTTCACCTTAAAACTGTGCCATTTCCCAGCAGCTAGCAGCATTTTTAACACTTCTATGAACTTTTTGTAACTTTTTGCACTGTTTATTATTCGCAGATGTACGCGAACGTCTGACATCATTGCAGACTTTCCAGACAGTGTTAGGTGACCACACGCGTACGTGTGGTGTGATGACATGTGCATGAACAAGTCTGCGCTTTGTAAATGGGTCCGTGCTTCACCAAAAGTTAGAAACTGTATTTTCAAATGACCTAGGAAGTTTCAAACTGAAACTTACCCTAGCAATGCTCCTAGACCTATTCTCACTGATTTTCCATCTGCAATCCAGGAGAGAACACATGCTTGGAAGAATATTAGCACAACTTCTATATAACTTCAAAAATGGCATCAGCCATGGCCATTCCTCCTCCCCAGGAGCCACCACCATGAACACCACGAACACCAGCTCGGGGGCCTGGACAACAGAAAAAGCGCAGTGAAGCAGAAAAGAATCAAGAGGACCAGGAAGATGAGAGAGAGAAAATGCCTACCTACAGCATTTCATTTGTATAGCACGCATGCAACCCAGAGGAATTGAGGCGCTGTTACGGGTGCAAATTTGATAATCATACTTTCGTCATACAATCATGTTTTCATCATTCCATACCAAGGTTAACAGAGGTACATGTTAATCAAGTGGCAATATCATTCAGTAAAGTAGTGTAGCAGGGTTAATTTTGGCAAGTAAGTGTAGGGGCAGGGGGTGTTGAGCGATAGGAGAAGACCCAGTAGGTAGTTGTGTACATTTAATAGTTGTAGTGGGTGTAAACAGTTGTGTTGGATGAGTGAAAGGATTTGGTGTGAGACAAAATAGTAGTTGTGAAGAATAAGTCTTAGAATTGTTTGTAGGTAGGATAGGCTGTAACTGAGTGTTTTGAAATGGTAATTATTTGAGAATCGGTAGCTATTTATTTAATTCCTCATTAAATAAAGTTTTGTTTATCACATCAGCATGGTTTTGTAGCCTAACCGAGTATGAAGCATGTTTCTTGAATTTTATTTAAAAGTTCTGCTGGCAGTATATTGCCTCACATTGGCGAAACTGTCTGTTGTTGAACTATGTTTTTGTAGCAAATAAATGTATTCCGTGATAAAATTGCCATACCAAAAGAAAAAAGAAAATCAAGTGTTATGCATTTCAGGTAACATGCTTTTCATAGCATACAGTTAAGAAGTAAACAGTAAGTAAACATACTTATTTTGGAGTATGAGTTGATATCTGCAAATATTTTATTTTTTATTTGTGCATATGTAATTGAGACATCTTGCTTTCCCCATAAACACTGTACATGTGTGGGAGGTTTTTACCCATGCATCCAAGCCCTACCATAAAATTGTGCAGTACTGGCATGGAAAACAACATGATGGCCAGAACTCCCCAGAGAGTGCACAGGGAAAACATGAAGAATAGGCTGCCACCCATTTTTGCCTATGTTGTGAGCACAGGAGGGCACTGCCTAAAACCACCATTGGGCTACACACACAGTAGCCTGAAACCATTGGGAATGGCAATGCTGATTGCCAAAAAGCAATTCAGAACTGTGGGGAATTCATTTTCTTAATCCCAAAAATGGTTGCATTATCAGTACTCACCACTATCAGAAAGCCGGCGTTTTAAAACCACCAGACTTTTGTGTAAAACTGAACAAATGAAACAAAACCAGACCAAGGAAAGACTTGCTAAGAGGTGGATACAATGTAAAACTATATTCTGAAATGACTTGAAGGAAGTAATTATTTATTATTTAATGTATAGGTAAAAATTGTCAGTTTGATTTGAATGTAGAAAACTGGGAACAAAAAGTGACATTTAGCTGAAACCTGGCTTAATGAAACTGAATTCTGCCTGACAACTACCCCCGACAGGAGTTGAAACTGGATCAACAGCCACTCTTCCCAGGCCTAGCTGCATCCTGCTGCCCCTTGCCAAAAGGAGTTCACCTCTCTGATTAGATTAGGGGTGGAGCACCTGGGAATTGGAAGGGACAGAACAATGCAACTTCCTTGACTCAGGCAAATGTTATATTGGGGGCGTCGTAATAGCTTCCTCTTGGGAGAAACTGCGGGGCAGCTGTGCCTCTGTGAACAAGCTGGCTTGGGGGAAGTGGATAAACCAGTTATTCCACCCTGTGATGTGGGAAGCCACACCCCTTTTTGACCAGAGCATAATTTTAAAAAGATAGATAACTCATAGTGCGGACTTGTCCGAATTATATAAGTAATATCATTATTTTTGTGATTTTTCTGTGAACATTTTAAGAGACGTTAGGACCCTGTGGTGTATTCTGGGGGGTTGCTAGCGGAAAATAGGGTCTCACTCCAAATGTATGCATGTTAAAAATCTGACACTTTATCATCTGTAACCCATATCCCTGGTGCACATTTGTGTAAAATCTGGAAAGGTTTAGAGCTCGTTATCTGGATGAAAAGGGGAGAATTCTGTCATCAGTGGACACGACATCGTACAAAGACAGGGATCGGATGGTTTGGTGCTACAGAAAATATGTTAACTGGACCTATAATATTACAAAAATGGTACATAGATAAATATGTATTTGGGTCAGAAATAGATTTGTGTGCAATCTGACCAGGGGAGGATCCTCTGACCCATAAACAGACCTCATCATGATGACAATCCATTTCCTTCCCCCAATCATGGGAGAGGGGAGAATTGGGCCAATGACAAGTAGAGAGGTGCAGGCTTAGCTAGGCCCAGACACACACCCATTTTCAAAACACATAAAATGAAACTGCTGGGACAGGTAGGGAGATTCAATTCCATTTGCTGCGGAGCATGCTGACCGACGACTTCACATCCAGAGATCCAGACTTCAAATCCATCAATCTCCAGAACCTGTAGCAGAAATTAACTCCATAATTTGTAGCAGAGAAGCCTGAATCCACCAGCTGAATCCTCTTCAGCAGGCCTCAAAACTAACCAAACTATTCAACTGCCGGGGAGCTGTTTGAAGTTTTGCCGAGAATTTTTGCAAGAACCTGTAGCAGTACCCAAAAAGCAGTGTTACATCCAGAATCCAGAGAGGCTAGACTAGCAGAGCAGACTGACCCCGATCGCTGTGAGCAGAACCGGTGCCTGATTGACCCGCCGAGCAGACAGAACCGCAGCCGGACGTGTTGACCAGACCTGTGACGAGGCCTAGTTCAAATTTATATTGTGAGTACCTAGCAGAACTGTGCAGAACCAATCTCTTAGTTAAAATAATCTAATCCAAACTATTTTAACCTAAGTAGAACTGCCTCCTAGAAATCGTGTCATCTGTCATTTTTAAAGCTGCACAACTGTCACCTGTCAATTCTGCAGCTGCAAGCTGTCACCTGCCATTTTGAGTTTACTTTAAATCTGAAAAACTACATTTATTTAATCGTCCGTAACTCTGGAACCGTTTGGGCTAGGAACGAAAGTTAACTTTCATCTGAAAGCTTAGCATCTAGGCTTTCCAACGAACCTGCTAATCATTCATAGAGTATTGTTAAAGTGAGCCTGAACTAATATAAAGTAGCCATCACCTACCCTGAACCTCTAGAGGGAATTAAAAGCAATTTTACCACCTTTTCACTTCCTTGCAAACCACATTAAAGTAATTTGCCTGTGTTTAAAACTCATCCCTTTTTTCCCTAAGCTTGCTGGGGGAACTGGAACTGTATATTGCATTATAAAGTGTGATTTGTTGGGATTCTTGAAGACTGTGTGCTCTCCTTCCATTTCTTGTATTGCATAGGGGAGGTGAATTGCCAGAGAAAAAGTGATTATCTTATCTTTTGCTAAAATCATATCAAGTATTTCTGTACTGCATTTTATTCCTCATTGCTTTTCCCTTGAAACCATAAAAGTATTTTTGCTACTTTATCCATCCTATACTAACTCCTCATTGATTGTAAAGAAGTGTGCTAGTGCCAGATTACCCATTGTTGATCAACATCATATGTCTAAGTGTACTATCAGATATTCATTTATTATAAAAGTGTGATATATATATATATTGTTTAATTTTTCAAATAAACCTTTTAATTTGCAGAACAAACCTACTTCTTGGCTCAGTGGGGTCAGGGGGATTATAAGAGGGGGGTGTTATACAAGGGTTGTCATCCAGAGTACTGAACTGGATATAAAAATACATCAATAAGGGTTTTCCTCAGCATCCCAGACTAGGCATTGACTTAGCTGTAGTGTTGATTGAATATCGCTTACAAAAGTGGGGGCTCGGAGCCGGGATATTCTGGGTTAGATTTACCACTTGTGCAGATTAATACAATGTGCCAACTGACCAGATACACATATCCGGTTAGATCACCAGGCTGTTTTACACTGTGAAAGCATCCCTCAAAGGAACGCTCTAAGGAAACGGTCTGTTTTGCAAAATAAAATACAACTTCTGTAAGTCAGGAAGGAACTCAAATTCCAGAATGACGACCTTGGTAGATATGAAAATAACCAGAGAGCACTTCTTACATAAGCTATTTGTGAGAAGTGAGTGGACCCATCAGGACCAAACGGTCTGGTTGCAGGCAATCGCGCAACAGGTCACTGAAACAGGGTCAGATAAATGGGGAGATCAGGATCCCCTACATATGGCCCTGAGTGAACTATATATGGCCCCTATAGCCAAAGATGAACACAATAAGATTGCAAGGATAACGGCATATTTGTATCTATATATGGGAGCCATGCAGGACAAATGTGCCGAAGGCCAAGATCTGGCAAATAGGCAACAGATGGCGTTAGAGAAGGCCCAATCTGATCTGGACTCTTCTGAGCAGAGGCTGCTCAGGAGTCAGAAAAGGACAGCAGACAGTACATCACTAAAATAAAGGAGGATATGGATGTGCTGCAACAGGAAAAGGCGGACCAGGATACCAGATTTCTGGCCTTGCAGAAGGAGTACCAAGAAGGTTTGGACTCCCTACTGCAGAGCCAGAAAAAGCTGGAGCAACAATTAGATTTCAATAGGGCATGTGCCGAGCAGGTAGTCACCCTGCAAAGCCACCTAGATAGGGAGAAGGCAGAGAGCAATAAACTGATTTTGAAATACCTGGATACCCAGGCAGAGTTTGACCAGGAGTGCCAGAAAGTTGGTGCCTTCCAAAGGCAAAGGGACGACCTGGCGGCACAGATGCAGGCTCTTAGTCAGGAAAGGGATACCTTAGGCCAGGAAGTCTGCCACTTAAAAAGGAAAATGGAAGAAAATCGCCTGGCCCTCCAGGCACTGGGTGACCTCCAAAAAGAACACCAGAACTTGTTAGAGCACACCAGGAGGGTGGAGGATGCTCTGGCAAGAAAGGAGCAGGCCAATAGGGACACAGCTCAGGAGGTAACCCTCCTGCAGCAGAGACTGGCCCAGTACTCCAGGACCAATCAGGAGGCACAGAGAGAAAATGAGGCTCTCTGTCAGCACAATGATAGGCTCCAGCAACAGGTAGCGATGCAGGAGAGACTGATAGAGTCTAGTAAGGCCTTAACTGAGGAACTGAAAGCGCAGGCTCTTACATTGCAACAGGGAGCAGGGGCTGATAGAGACAAGGTGTGCTGGGAAAGGGAAACACCTGAGCATAACCTCAGGAGCCCTGGTACCAGAGGCCTTCATCTCTCCCAGTCCCTGGACTCTGCCACCCCCATGTCCCCTCGCGCACATGAGCCCAGGGCCACGGAGATGGCAGATTACTCTCCAGCTAGAAGTATGGGGCTCATAGGCCAGTACCTCCCAGGAATGGATGGGCGGGCATCCGGGTATGGGCACCCAAGCACAGTGCAATTTAGTGGGGAACCCCAGGAGAGTAGTCCCATTAAGGTCATCCTGAAAACCTCTGCCCATTTAGGTCAGTGGGGGGGGTACCCATCAAATCCTGGCAGCAAGGAGGGGTCTGAAGACTCCTCTGAGCATTACAGGACACAGGAGACCAGGTCCCCACATTCTGCCAGCCATTCCCAGGCTCGCAGAATCCGGGAAAACCTGGAAGATCAGACGGGCACCTCTGGGAGCAGCGCTTCTGAATCGGAGGATGAATTGACCAGGGTTACCCGAACCAAAAAGGCCAATAAGGCAAAAAGGGCCTTGCTTAAGGACCCATTGAAACAAATAAAGGCAATAAGGAGTGTCATCACGCCTTATCATAAGAACGCCAAGTATTCTGTTTGGGAACACTTGGAGATCTATGAGCAAATGATGGAGACTTTCCATTTGAAGGACAGCCAAAGCTGTATTCAATATGTAAAGTGGACCTTCTCACCAGAATACTCCAGTTTCTTTGCGGGGCTGGAGGATCAAAACCATTCAAGGTGGTCCACATACAGGGCGGCCATCTTGAAACATTTTTCTGTGCACAGAAATCCTCAAGAGGCTCGCAAGGCAGCCTACAGTTTGCAATGTGGGGAGGATCAGGCCCCACAAGAGTTTGTGCAAGAATTAAAGCGTGCTTTTGCGCAGACCACCAGAAGGGTGCGCACGGATAGCAGAGAATTTATCAATACGTTTTTCCATACCTTACCCAAATACATAATGACCCAGCTCGTGAGAGATTTTCATGAGTAAAGATCTTTAGACTGGGTCATTTAACAGGCTACCCGGATCTATGAGGTGCAGAAGCCTATCGAAAATAAAAATAACGCGCCGAAAAACCCCAAAACCAACAGCACCCCTGCTGCTGCCAAGGTGGCAGAGGTAAAGGTTGCCCCCGTTTTAGATTTGGAGATGGGGGGGCCTAAAAACCTGCCTGCACCAAATAATTCACAGCCCAGAAGGCCCTCCGGCCAGTCACAGACAGGGAGTCGAGGAGGTAGTCCCACAAATGGGGTCCCCCCTCCCCTGACTATGTAAGTCCCCGCTAACAGGGAAACCGACCGTCCTGGGTTATGTGTGGACTCCTCCAGCCCAAGGGGGGGATCCAGCCAAGCACCTAACCCAGGGAACTTCCCTCCCAACTTCCCACAGGAGTTCAGAAATTCTCCAAATCCTGGGCAGAACTTTTTCCCCAGGTATCCACCCAATTTCCAGCACCAAAATCATCCATCCTTCTTTCCCCAATTCCCTGAGCCCAGACAACCTAATCCGGGAGAGGGGGGGCCAAGGGTGGAGGGGTACCAAAATCTTCCCAACCAGGGGTACTACCAGAGAAGGGATAGCTACCCTTCCCGGGATCAGCCCAGGGGAGAAAATAGAGCCCCGTATCAGCCTGAGCGGGTTTCACAACTTGAGCGCCAGGTCCAAAATATGGCACGGGATCTGGGTCACATACTGAGGGCTCAACAGAACCCTCAGATGAGCATGCCACCGCAAAATGCCCCAAACTCTGGACCTGGTGCTCCAGACCAATGACGGGGGCAGCACCCCGATAACCCACCGGTTCCCAGGGAGGAGGCACAAGGGGAAGGGGGGTGTAAAGCCTTGGAGGAAGCTTCCTTCCCAACTTGTAAACAGCCCCTGGAAAACCAGGAACCGGAAACAAAATCTCCAGCCCCTGAAGGCCTGCCTCCCAAGGAGCAGAGGGGGGTAGGAGAACCAAAGGACCCAAACAGACCCACTTTGTGGAGGAGGTACAGGTCTTCCAATTTGAGGGAGGGAGATCCTCAGAAGATCCTGGGAAAAGGATCTTCTCCTTCAGAGATGGGGGAACTCCTCCCAAGGAAAAATGGGTCCCAAGGGATTCCAATCCAGACTGGGGAGATGTGGAGACTGAGCTACCGCCGCCCATCATCTCATCCCAGAACCGACAATACCAAAATCCCAAGGGTCAAACCCATCCTGATGACTGCCTCCAAAAAGGGCGGGGTGGCCCAGAACCGGAACCAGGGGAACCCACAATGGCTCTGATCTCCAGTTGCCAACTTTTTCTTTCAGATTCCCAAGGCTCTCCACAGAATTCTTCCCAAATCTCTTCGCTAGCAATGTCCAAAACCAGAAAGTTAGCCCACCATTTGTCCAAAAATGTGCATTATCTGTGCCCCCTTGAGGAGAAGGAGGGAAGATACTATGCCCCGGTACAAGTACAGGGGCAGGGTACAATTTTGGCACTGGTGGACACTGGATCCCAAGCTACCCTTCTGTCCAAAAGGGCCTTTGAGGAACTAAATGCAGGAAGGGGGGAGAATTACCAAATTCCTCTCACCTCTCTTCTTGGACAACTGCAGAACTTTGACGGGAAGGAAATTCCCGTTGAGGGGACTGCAGACTTGGACATTAAAATTGGGAGACACAAGGTGAAACACCCGGTCATAGTAGTGACTCCAGAGGGCACCCCTTGTTTACTAGGAAATGACCTCCTGAGAAGGTTTTCACCCCTAGTAGATTGTGTAAACAAGGTCCTCTGGACCCAGACTAGCCGACCAATAAAATTAAAACAGAGTGTCAACCATGTTAGTTTAAACGGCACATGCCACATGGTTGAACAAAAATCTGACCAAGTAGAATTTCACTTCCAGAATAGCCAAATTCCAGACGTGACAGTAATAGCAGTAGGACAACAGACTGGTGGTGGGGGGTCCTCTCTATTTCTGAAAATCAACCTTCCTTCCAGTTTAAAGTGGTATTCCACACTGGAAGGAAACACCCTGAAATTCTTTACTAATCCACAATCAGAAACTCCCACTCCTATAGTCCAGTAAGATGTGAAATCAGCTCAGAGCCTGGCTGATATTCAGCAAATTGGAGAGCAGTTGTTCATCCCTGTTCAGTTAAATGATGGGAAGGACTCTGTTCTCGCTCGAGTGTGTGTGAACAACGGTAAGAGCTTCATCAGCGAAGCCATGTTCCGCCAACTCCCAAAAGATCCAGCCATTCCCACATTCAAACTGATAGACAAATGGGAAATGGACCTGGAAGCACCCAATTCCAAACATCTCCTGCCAAGCAGGTGTATGCTAAAAATCTCCATTGGCAACAAGAGCATAGTCCATAATTGTTGGGTCGTGCGAGACGTCACTGCCGCCTTTTACTTAGGCAGTGACATTCTCAATCGCTTTGCCATTAGTTTGGACCTAATAAACTTCAAAGCTTGGTCCCGATTAGCGGATAATCCAATGGGCTTTGATGATTCAGAAAAAGCATTTAGGTCAGCTCAATTGCTACCTTATGCAGTTGAAATTCAGATTAAAGAGGAAGTCACCATCCCAGAAAGGACCCGACAATTCTCCCTGGGAGTGAAAGTTAAAAGAAGACAAAAATTGAAAAACCCTGATGCTTATATCCGTCTAAATGCTTCTCTCCAACAGCAAGGGTTAGGGGTAAACCCAACACCATTAGTCAACATAGAACATGACACCATTCCAATAGAGGTGGATAACAGCAACTTAAAGAGTATTACTCTAGCCGCAGGCACCATTATTGGAATGGCGATTGATGACCGACATTTCTCCATTGATTTAGGAAATGAACTGTTAGGACCAATCCCCAAGGACTGTTTTGACAGTGACAGGGAGGACAATACAACACCAGACAGGATTTTCACCCGGCATGGGGGGAACTTCCTGGTGTACACTTCTTGCCCTTATGGTAAGGAAGATGTGACTTGTGACTTCAGGAGGGATGAGGTGATTTTCCAGGTCCATGAGGGCTGCCTTTCCCACCTGAAGCCTCCAGTCCAAATCAGCACTCTGACCAGGGACTTCTCCACCCAGCTGGAGGAGGCCGCTGAGATAGCCAAACCAGAAGTCTTTCCAGGCTTCAGGCAGATGGTGGAAGAGAGAGTCAACCTAGCTGATGCCTGTGTGACTCTGGAACAGAAGCAAAAGTTGAAACAAGTTTTCTTGGATTTCCAGGATCTCTTTGCGGTAGACTCATATGACTGTGGTCGCACCGACATCCACACCACAACAATTCCCACGGTCCCTGGAATGACTCCAGCGTTTGTGAAGCAATATCGCTTGCCTCTCGCATCCATGGAGTCCCTTACTGAAATAATTAAGAACCTTGAGTCCCGGGGAATAATCCGTCCAGTCCACAGCACTTTCAATAATCCGGTGCTGGGAATATTGAAGCCAAACGGCCAGTGGAGACTCTGCGCCGACCTTAGGGAGCTCAACAAACGGGTCCATACTTCCCGATGGCCTCTGCCCTACATTGACCAAGGGCTGGCCCAGATTCAGGGGTCACAGGTATTCACAGCAATAGACCTGACCAATGGATACTGGACCGTGCCTGTCAGTAGGGAGGACCAATACAAACTGGCTTTTACCTTTGGGGGCCAGCAGTACACATGGACCCGGACTCCCTTCGGATACCTCAATTCCGGCAATGAATTCAACATTTTCCTACATAAGGCCATGCCCGACCTGGGTGGCAGGGGTAACCCGGTTTATGTAGATGATGTCCTCATCAAAAGTTCATCTGTGGAGGAACACATAGCGGAGATCCGTTATGTTCTGACACAGTTGAGGGCCGCCGGAGCAAAACTTTCCTTTCAGAAAGCACAGTGGTGTAGAACCCGTGTTAATTTCTTGGGGCATGAGATTACTCCTCAGGGTCTCTGTCCCCGGGAAAAGAAAGTGGAAGCACTTCAGAAACTGAAAGACCCCACGACTCTGCGGGAACTAAGGGGCCTCCTTGGACTGACTAATTGCAGCTGAAAGTTCATTGAAGGCTACGCAGAGATCACTAGACCCCTGATTCATCTCTTGAAGGGGGGGGTCATGTGGGGATGGGGTCCAGAACAATCCGAGGTGGTAAGACAACTCAAAAGAAGCCTCTCACAAGCGCCTTGCCTAGCTTACCCTGTCAGAAACAAGGAGTTCTTCCTGGAGACAGGGTTCTCTAATACGTGCTTGACGGCAGTATTATACCAAAAGCATGACAAGGTCAATAAAGTAATCTCCTATGCGAGCAAAACTTTATCCTCTGTGGAGGAAAAATTCAACGATTGTGAGAAGGCACTCCTGGCAACGGTGTGGGCATTGAAGAATTACCGCCAGTTTATCCAGGGGGAACACATCATAGTGGAGACTCCACACCAGCCTCTGTAATAGCTCCAAAGTGACAGAATCCGGGCCGGAAATGTGAGTAATTCCCGAATTACTTCCTGGATTCTGTCAATGCAAGGCTTTCCTGTGGAGGTCAGATATGGCCAAAACAAGAAGAGTCCCCTCGCGCAAGGTCTGGCTGACTTGCATGATTGTGCCAGAGAAAACTGTCTCGAGGACGAAAGTCTAAAAATCAAGGACAACATGGAGGCATACCTTAATTCCCCACACAAAGTCTTTGAAGAAGACAAGTGTGAGGGAATGCCCACTGTCTATGTGGATGGATGCTCTTACCATGTTGACAACAACGGGGAGAAAGAACTGGTGGCCGGCGTAGGGAATGCATGGGTGAAGGAGTTTCCAGAACCCTCCGCTGGATACAAAATTGGTCCCCGAAGTAGTCAGGTGGCAGAATTGATGGCTGTGCATCAGGCCATCCTCACTGCTGTCCAACATCAACTCCACGAACTGGTCATAATCACAGATTCGTATTATGTACGGAACGGGTTCGTGGAGCACCTGGTTAACCGGAAAACCAGAGGCATGTTATGTGCTAATAACAAAACCTTGAAACTTGGGAAGTTAATTAAAAACATTGATGATCTGGTCACATCGAATGGGATGACCATCTACTGTAAAAAAATCAAGGGTCATTCCAAAGTAGAGGGACCAGACAAAACTGGAAATGACTTAGCTGATCAGCTGGCCAAAACCGGGGCCATCCAAGGGGATATAATAGAAATAGAGTCCCTGTTGGGGGAAATCCAGGTCACTGCTATCACTAGGTCCCAGACAAATGCTCACAATGATCTTTCAAATGCACAATGGAGTAAGGAGACCCCTGATGCTGATTTAATTACAGCTCAGAAGGGGGATCCAATTATTGGTAAGTTTTACCAACACCTTGAGGACCCTGAGAACTTTCCCCTGACAGATACCGATTACATTGGGAAAGAGGACCTAAGAGTGTTGATGAAATGTCCAAAAATGTTCCGAATCCAAGACGGTTTGTTGGTAAGGAAATCCCAAGCTAGCCATGATCAGTGGGTGGTTCCTACCTCATTCTGTAGCCTGATGTTAAGTCACGCCAATGATGCGGCCACCGCCGGTCATAGGGGGTTTCACACAACACTGGAAATCTTAAGAGAGGTTGCATACTGGCCACACATGGGGCAGGACCTCGACCAATACTTGAACGGGTGTCTTGTGTGTGCACAATTTCAGCCATCATCCCTCACACACCGTGCGCCTCTCCAAAAGAGGGGGATGACACTGCCATGGTCAGATTTGCAAATCGACTTTGTAGGCCCTGTGATTCGCTCGTCTAGAGGAAACAAGTACGTGTTGACCGTTACATGCTTGTTTACCAAGTGGGTGGAATGTCTACCGGCCCCAAATTGCAAGGCAGAAACAGCAGCTGCTCTGATGATTAACCACATCTTTTCCCGTGTTGGTCTACCTCAAAGGATTGAGTCAGACAGGGGTAGCCACTTCACCAGTGAAGTAATGACAAAGATGTGGGAGATACTGGGGGTCAAAAGGAAGTTACATATTGCTTACAGGCCAGCTTCTTCTGGAGCAGTAGAGAGATACAAACAAACCATTGTGAGCATATTAAAAAAGTTTGTGGCAGATTCTGGCCAAGTTGGGATATCCGATTACCTCTGGTCCTAATGGCCATCAGATCTACCCCTTCATCTGCAACTAAAATGTCACCATTTGAGATGATGACGGGACGCAAGATGGTGCTTCCCCAGCATTTGCTCTACAGGACTCAAGAGCAGACACTGATAAATGCCTCCACAACTCATGAGTATGTGGAGAATTTAAGGAAACACCTTCAGCATGCTTTTGCCTATGCTCAGCGGAATCTAGAAAGATCAGCTGAGAGCATGAAGACCCACTATGATTTAAAAACTACCCAAAAGGAATATAAGGTGGGTGATCGGGTCTATCTATACAATTTCCAAAGGAACCAGGCCAAACAGCGAAAATTCTTGCCTACATGAAAGGGACCGTTTGAAATTATAGACAAGATCTCCCCTGTTGCCTATAAGATCTGCATCCCCAAAGGCAGTCTGGCGGAAGGGGAAGACAAGTGGGTACATATAAATCAGCTAAAGTGTTGCCATCCCAGGCACACTATGCAACAACTGGAGGAATCCACTGGAATCCCAGAGGGGGCCGCTCCAGAGTAATTCAGTTCCAACTCTAAAATATTCCACAGATAGCATATAAAATTCTGTGATCCTTGTATATATATATGTTCTTGTCTCCTAATTTAAAAAAGAAAATGTATATGTTCATATCTTCTGATTCATAAAATGTATATGTTCGCCACACCATTAATAGTGGTGAAGAAATGTCTACGAATAGGTATTGCCGCTTTGCTTTATCATCCTAGGAGAGATGAAACCATGGAGACTGACCAAGGAGGACGACCGGGGACCGGGAGCAGAGACCCGAGTGGCCCGGGGTACCGCCAATCCTCCCATCAGGACCAGCAAGGAGAACTGATTGATCGACTGGAGGGAGGACAAGATGCTGAACGGTGCCATCCATGGAATTGGAAGAAGAGGAGGCGAACATCCCAGATCTTGCGAGTTCCATCAGCGAAAGGACAGAATGGCCATCGCAAGAGCGGGGGCTTGTGGGATGTTTTTACCCATGCATCCAAGCCCTACCATAAAACTGTGCAGTACTGGCATGGAAAACATCATGATGGCCAGAACTCCCCAGAGAGTGCACAGGGAAAACATGAAGAATAGGCTGCCACCCATTTTTGCCTATGTTGTGAGCACAGGAGGGCACTGCCTAAAACCACCATTGGGCTACACACACAGTAGCCTGAAACCATTGGGAATGGCAATGCTGATTGCCAAAAAGCAATTCAGAACTGTGGGGAATTAATTTTCTTAATCCCAAAAATGGTTGCATTACCAGTACTCACCACTATCAGAAAGCCGCGTTTTAAAACCACCAGACTTTTGTGTAAAACTGAACAAATGAAACAAAACCAGACCAAGGAAAGACTTGCTAAGAGGTGGATACAATGTAAAACTATATTCTGAAATGACTTGAAGGAAGTAATTATTTAATGTATAGGTAAAAATTGTCAGTTTGATTTGAATGTAGAAAACTGGGAACAAAAAGTGACATTTAGCTGAAACCTGGCTTAATGAAACTGAATTCTGCCTGACAACTACCCCCGACAGGAGTTGAAACTGGATCAACAGCCACTCTTCCCAGGCCTAGCTGCATCCTGCTGCCCCTTGCCAAAAGGAGTTCACCTCTCTGATTAGATTAGGGGTGGAGCACCTGGGAATTGGAAGGGACAGAACAATGCAACTTCCTTGACTCAGGCAAATGTTATATTGGGGGCGTCGTAATAGCTTCCTCTTGGGAGAAACTGCGGGGCAGCTGTGCCTCTGTGAACAAGCTGGCTTGGGGGAAGTGGATAAACCAGTTATTCCACCCTGTGATGTGGGAAGCCACACCCCTTTTTGACCAGAGCATAATTTTAAAAAGATAGATAACTCATAGTGCAGACTTGTCAGAATTATATAAGTAATATCATTATTTTGTGATTTTTCTGTGAACATTTTAAGAGGCGTTAGGACCCTGTGGTGTATTCTGGGGGGTTTCTAGCGGAAAATAGGGTCTCACTCCAAATGTATGCATGTTAAAAATCTGACACTTTATCATCTGTAACCCATATCCCTGGTGCACATTTGTGTAAAATCTAGAAAGGTTTAGAGGTCGTTATCTGGATGAAAAGGGAAGATTCTGTCATCAGTGGACACGACATCGCACAAAGACAGGGATCGGATGGTTTGGTGCTACAGAAAATATCTTAACTGGACCTATAATATTAGAATAATGGTACATAGATAAATATGTATTTGGATCAGAAATAGATTTGTGTGCAATCTGACCAGGGGAGGATCCTCTGACCCATAAACAGACCTCATCATGATGACAATCCATTTCCTTCCCCCAATCATGGGAGAGGGGAGAATTGGGCCAATGACAAGTAGAGAGGTGCAGACTTAGCTAGGCCCAGGCACACACCCATTTTCAAAACACATAAAAAGAGACTGCTGGGACAGGTAGGGAGATTCAATTCCATTTGCTGCGGAGCATGCTGACCGACGACTTTACATCCAGAGATCCAGACTTCAAATCCATCAATCTCCAGAACCTGTAGCTGAAATTAACTCCAGAATTTGTAGCAGAGAGGCCTGAATCCACCAGCTGAATCCTCTTCAGCAGGCCTCAAAACTAACCAAACTATTCAACAGCCGGGCAAGCTGTTTGAAGTTTTGCCGAGAATTTTTGCAAGAACCTGTAGCAGTACCCAGAAAGCAGTGTTACATCCAGAATCCAGAGAGGCTAGACTAGCAGAGCAGACTGACCCCGATCGCTGTGAGCAGAACCGGTGCCTGATTGACCCGCCGAGAAGACAGAACCGCAGCCGGACGTGTTGACCAGATCCATGACGAGGCCTAGTTCAAATTTATATTGTGAGTACCTAGCAGAACTGTGCAGAACCAATCTCTTAGTTAAAATAATCTAATACAAACTATTTTAACCTAAGTAGAACTGCCTCCTAGAAATCGTGTCATCTGTCATTTTTAAAGCTGCACAACTGTCACCTGTCAATTCTGCAGCTGCAAGCTGTCACCTGCCATTTTGAGTTTACTTTAAATCCGAAAAACTACATTTATTTAATCGTCCGTATTTCTGGAGCCGTTTGGGCTAGGAACGAAATTTAACTTTCATCTGAAAGCTTAGAATCTAGGCTTTCCAACCAATCTAGAACTGTAGAAATCTGTAGAAATCAGCAGCTTTTTGCTTCTCTTTGCTAAAATTCATTTGCAATCTGCTAATCATTCATAGAGTATTGTTAAAGTGAGCCTGAACTAATATAAAGTAGCCATCACCTACCCTGAACCTCTAGAGGGAATTAAAAGCAATTTTAGCACCTTTTCACTTCCTTGCAAACCACATTAAAGTAATTTGCCTGTGTTTAAAACTCATCCCTGTTTTCCCTGAGCTTGCTGGGGGAACTGGAACTGTATATTGCATTATAAAGTGTGATTTGTTGGGATTCTTGAAGACTGTGTGCTCTCCTTCCATTTCTTGTATTGCATAGGGGGGGGCGGTGAATTGCCAGAGAAAAAGTGATTATCTTATCTTTTGCTAAAATCATATCAAGTATTTCTGTACTGCATTTTATTCCTCATTGCTTTTCCCTTGAAACCATAAAAGTATTTTTGCTACTTTATCCATCCTATACTAACTCCTCATTGATTGTAAAGAAGTGTGCTACTGCCAGATTACCCATTGTTGATCAACATCATATGCCTAAGTGTACTATCAGATATTAATTTATTATAAAAGTGTGATATATATATATTGTTTAATTTTTCAAATAAACCTTTTAATTTGCAAAACAAACCTACTTCTTGGCTCAGTGGGGTCAGGGCGATTCTAAGAGGGGGGTGTTATACAAGGGTTGTCATCCAGAGTACTGAACTGGATATAAAAATACATCAATAAGGGTTTTCCTTAGCATCCCAGACTAGGCATTGACTTAGCTGTAGTGTTGATTGAATATCGCTTACAAAAGTGGGGGCTCGGAGCCGGGATATTCTGGGTTAGATTTACCACTTGTGCAGATTAATACAGTGTGCCAACTGACCAGATACACATATCCGGTTAGATCACCACGCTGTTTTACACTGTGAAAGCATCCCTCAAAGGAACGCTCTAAGGAAACGGTCTGTTTTGCAAAATAAAATACAAACTTCTGTAAGTCAGGAAGGAACTCAAATTCCAGAATGACGACCTTGGTAGATATGAAAATAGCCAGAGAGCACTTCTTACATAAGCTATTTGTGAGAGGTGAGTGGACCCATCAGGACCAAACGGTCTGGTTGCAGGCAATCGCGCAACAGGTCACTGAAACAGGGTCAGATATATGGGGAGATCAGGATCCCCTACATATGGCCCTGAGTGAACTATATATGGCCCCTATAGCCAAAGATGAACATAATAAGATTGCCAGGATAGCGGCATATTTGTATCTATATATGGGAGCCTTGCAGGACAAATGTGCTGAAGGCCAGGATCTGGCAAATAGGCAACAGATGGCGTTAGAGAAGGCCCAATCTGATCTGGACTCTTCTGAGCAGAGGCTGCTCAGGAGCCAGGAGTCAGAAAAGGACAGCAGACAGTACATCACTAAAATAAAGGAGGATATGGATGTGCTGCAACAGGAAAAGGCGGACCAGGATACCAGATTTCTGGCCTTGCAGAAGGAGTACCAAGAAGGTTTGGACTCCCTACTGCAGAGCCAGAAAAAGCTGGAGCAACAATTAGATTTCAATAACGCATGTGCCGAGCAGGTAGTCACCCTGCAAAGCCACCTAGATAGGGAGAAGGCAGAGAGCAATAAACTGATTTTGAAAGACCTGGATACCCAGGCAGAGTTTGACCAGGAGCGCCAGAAAGCTGGTGCCTTCCAAAGGCAAAGGGACGACTTGGCGGCACAGATGCAGGCTCTTAGTCAGGAAAGGGATACCTTAGGCCAGGAAGTCTGCCACTTAAAAAGGAAAATGGAAGAAAATCACCTGGCCCTCCAGGCACTGGGTGACCTCCAAAAAGAACACCAGAACTTGTTAGAGCACACCAGGAGGGTGGAGGATGCTCTGGCAAGAAAGGAGCAGGCCAATAGGGACACAGCTCAGGAGGTAACCCTCTTGCAGCAGAGACTGGCCCAGTACTCCAGGACCAATCAGGAGGCACAGAGAGAAAATGAGGCTCTCTGTCAGCACAATGATAGGCTCCAGCAACAGGTAGCGATGCAGGAGAGACTGATAGAGTCTAGTAAGGCCTTAACTGAGGAACTGAAAGCGCAGGCTCTTGCATTGCAACAGGGAGCAGGGGCTGATAGAGACGAGTTGTGCTGGGAAAGGGAAACGCCTGAGCATAACCTCAGGAGCCCTGGTACCAGAGGCCTTCATCTCTCCCAGTCCCTGGACTCTGCCACCCCCATGTCCCCTTGCGCACATGAGCCCAGGGCCACGGAGATGGCTGATTACTATCCAGCTAGAAGTATGTGGCTCATAGGCCAGTACCTCCCAGGAATGGATGGGCGGGCATCCAGGTATGGGCACCCAAGCACAGTGCAATTTAGTGGGGAACCCCAGGAGACTAGGCCCATTAAGGGCATCCTGAAAACCTGTGCCCAGTTAGGTCAGTGGGGGGGGTACCCATCAAATCGTGGCAGCAAGGAGGGGTCTGAAGACTCCTCTGAGCATTACAGGACACAGGAGACCAGGTCCCCACATTCTGCCAGCCATTCCCAGGCTCGCAGAATCCAGGAAAACCTGGAAGATCAGACGGGCACCTCTGGGAGCAGCGCTTCTGAGTCGGAGGATGAATGGACCAGGGTTACCCGAACCAAAAAGGCCAATAAGGCAAAAAGGGCCTTGCTTAAGGACCCATTGAAACAAATAAAGGCAATAAGGAGTGTCATCACGCCTTATCATAAGAACGCCAAGTATTCTGTTTGGGAACACTTGGAGATCTATGAGCAAATGATGGAGACTTTCCATTTGAAGGACAGCCAACGCTGTATTCAATATGTAAAGTGGACCTTCTCACCAGAATACTCCAGTTTCTTTGCGGGGCTGGAGGATCAAAACCATTCAAGGTGGTCCACATATAGGGCGGCCATCTTGAAACATTTTTCTGTGCACAGAAATCCTCAAGAGGCTCGCAAGGCAGCCTACAATTTGCAATGTGGGGAGGATCAGGCCCCACAAGAGTTTGTGCAAGAATTAAAGCGTGCTTTTGCGCAGACCACCAGAAGGGTGCGCACGGAGAGCAGAGAATTTATCAATACGTTTTTCCATACCTTACCCAAATACATAATGACCCAGCTCGTGAGAGATTTTCATGAGAAAAGATCTTTAGACTGGGTCATTGAACAGGCTACCCGGATCTATGAGGTGCAGAAGCCTATCGAAAATAAAAATAACGCGCCGAAAAACCCCAAAACCAACAGCACCCCTGCTGCTGCCAAGGTGGCAGAGGTAAAGGTTGCCCCCGTTTTAGATTTGGAGATGGGGGGGCCTAAAAACCTGCCTGCACCAAATAATTCACAGCCCAGAAGGCCCTCAGGCCAGTCACAGACAGGGAGTCGAGGAGGTAGTCCCACAAATGGGGCCCCCTGCTCCCCTGACCATGTAAGTCCCTGCTAAAAGGGAAACCGACCAATCCTGGGTTATGTGTGGACTCCTCCAGCCCAAGGGGGGGGATCCAGCCAAGCACCTAACCCAGGGAACTTCCCTCCCAACTTCCCACAGGAGGGCAGAAATTCTCCAAATCCTGGGCAGAACTTTTTCCCCAGGTATCCACCCAATTTCCAGCCCCAAAATCATCCATCCTTCTTTCCCCAACTCCCTGAGCCCAGACAACCTAATCCGGGAGAGGGGAGGCCAAGGGTGGAGGGGTACCAAAATCTTCCCAACCAGGGGTACTACCAGAGAAAGGATAGCTACCCTTCCCGGGATCAACCCAGGGGAGAAAATAGAGCCCCGTATCAGCCTGAGCGGGTTTCACAACTTGAGCGCCAGGTCCAAAATATGGCACGGGATCTGGGTCACATACTGAGGGCTCAACAGAACCCTCAGATGATCATGCCACCGCAAAATGCCCCAAACTCTGGACCTGGTGCTCCAGAACAATGACGGGGGCAGCACCCCGATAACCCACCGGTTCCCAGGGAGGAGGCACAAGGGGAAGGGGAGTGTAAAGCCTTGGAGGAAGCTTCCTTCCCAACTTGTAAGCAGCCCCTGGAAAACCAGGAACCGGAAACAAAATCTCCTTACCCTGAAAGCCTGCCTCCCAAGGAGCAGAGGGGGGGTAGGAGAAACAAAGGACCCAAACAGACCCAATTTGTGGAGGAGGTACAGGTCTTCCAATTTGAGGGAGAGGGATCCTCAGAAGATCCTGGGAAAAGGATCTTCTCCTTCTGATGTGGGGTGGAAAAATGGGTCCCAAGGGATTCCAATCCAGACTGGGGAGATGTGGAGACTGAGCTATCGCCGCCCATCATCTCATCCCAGAACCGACAATACCAAAATCCCAAGGGTCAAACCCATCCTGATGACTTCCTCCAAAAAGGGCGGGGCGGCCCAGAACCGGAACCAGGGGAACCCACAATGGCTCTGATCTCCATTTGCCAACTTTTTCTTTCAGATTCCCAAGGCTCTCCACAGAATTCTGCCCAAATCTCTTCGCTAGCAATGTCCAAAGCCAGAAAGTTAGCCCACCAGTTGTCCAAAAAATGTGCATTATCTGTGCCCCCTTGAGGAGAAGGAGGGAAGATACTATGCCCCGGTACAAGTACAGGGGCAGGGTACAATTTTGGCACTGGTGGACACTGGATCCCAAGCTACCCTTCTGTCCAAAAGGGCCTTTGAGGAACTAAATGCAGGAAGGGGGGAGAATTACCGAATTCCTCTCACCTCTCTTCCTGGACAACTGCAGAACTTTGACGGGAAGGAAATTCCCGTTGAGGGGACTGCAGACTTGGACATTAAAATTGGGCGACACAAGGTGAAACACCCGGTCATAGTAGTGACTCCAGAGGGCACCCCTTGTTTACTAGGGAATGACCTCCTGAGAAGGTTGTCACCCTTATTAGATTGTGTAAACAAGGTCCTCTGGACCCGGACTAGCCGACCAATAAAATTAAAACAGAGTGTCAACCATGTTAGTTTAAACGGCACATGCCACATGGTTGAACAAAAATCTGACAAGTAGAATTTCACTTCCAGAATAGCCAAATTCCAGACGTGACAGTAATAGCAGTAGGACAACAGACTGGTGGTGGGGGGTCCTCTCTATTTCTGAAAATCAACCTTCCTTCCAGTTTAAGGTGGTATTCCACACTGGAAGGAAACACCCTGAAATTCTTTACTAATCCACAATCAGAAACTCCCACTCCTATAGTCCAGAAAGATGTGAAATCAGCTCAGAGCCTGGCTGATATTCAGCAAATTGGAGAGCAGTTGTTCATCCCTGTTCAGTTAAATGATGGGAAGGACTCTGTTCTCGCTCGAGTGTGTGTGTGAACAACGGTAAGAGCTTCATCAGCGAAGCCATGTTCCGCCAACTCCCAAAAGATCCAGCCATTCCCACATTCAAACTGATAGACAAATGGGAAATGGACCTGGAAGCACCCAATTCCAAACATCTCCTGCCAAGCAGGTGTATGCTCAAAATCTCCATTGGCAACAAGAGCATAGTCCATAATTGTTGGGTCGTGCGAGACGTCACTGCCGCCTTTTACTTAGGCAGTGACATTCTCAATCGCTTTGCCATTAGTTTGGACCTAATAAACTTCAAAGCTTGGTCCCGATTAGCGGATAATCCAATGGGCTTTGATGATTCAGAAAAAGCATTTAGGTCAGCTCAATTGCTACCTTATGCAGTTGAAATTCAGATTAAAGAGGAAGTCACCATCCCAGAAAGGACCCGACAATTCTCCCTGGGAGTGAAAGTTAAAAGAGGACAAAAATTGAAAAACCCTGATGCTTATATCCATCTAAATGCTTCTCTCCAACAGCAAGGGTTAGTGGTAAACCCAACACCATTAGTCAACATAGAACATGACACCATTCCAATAGAGGTGGATAACAGCGACTTAAAGAGTATTACTCTAGCCGCAGGCACCATTATTGGAATGGCAATTGATGACCGACATTTCTCCATTGATTTAGGAAATTAACTGTTAGGACCAATCCCCAAGGACTGTTTTGATAGTGACAGTGAGGACAATACAACACCAGACAGGATTTTCACCCGGCATGGGGGGAACTTCCTGGTGTACACTTCTTGCCCTTATGGTAAGGACGATGTGACTTGTGACTTCAGGAGGGATGAGGTGATTTTCCAGGTCCATGAGGGCTGCCTTTCCAACCTGAAGCCTCCAGTCCAAATCAGCACTCTGACCAGGGACTTCTCCACCCAGCTGGAGGAGGCCGCTGAGATAGCCAAACCAGAAGTCTTTCCAGGCTTCAGGCAGATGGTGGAAGAGAGAGTCAACCTAGCTGATGCCTGTGTGACTCTGGAACAGAAGCAAAAGTTGAAACAAGTTTTCTTGGATTTCCAAGATCTCTTTGCGGTAGACTCATATGACTGTGGTCGCACCGACATCCACACCACAACAATTCCCATGGACCCTGGAATGACTCCAGTGTTTGTGAAGCAATATCGCTTGCCTCTCGCATCCATGGAGTCCCTTACTGAAATAATTAAGAACCTTGAGTCCCGGGGACTAATCCGTCCAGTCCACAGCTCTTTCAATAATCCGGTGCTGGGAATATTGAAGCCAAACGGTCAGTGGAGACTCTGCGCCGACCTTAGGGAGCTCAACAAACGGGTCCATACTTTCCGATGGCCTCTGCCCTACATTGACCAAGGGCTGGCCCAGATTCAGGGGTCACAGGTATTCACAGCAATAGACCTGACCAATGGATACTGGACCGTGCCTGTCAGTAGGGAGGACCAATACAAACTGGCTTTTACCTTTGGGGGCCAGCAGTACACATGGACCCGGACTCCCTTCGGATACCTCAACTCCGGCAATTAATTCAACATTTTCCTACATAAGGCCATGCCCGACCTGGGTGGCAAGGGTAACCTGGCTTATGTAGATGATGTCCTCATCAAAAGTTCATCTGTGGAGGAACACATAGCGGAGATCCGTTATGTTCTGACACAGTTGAGGGCCGCCGGAGCAAAACTTTCCTTTCAGAAAGCACAGTGGTGTAGAACCCGTGTTAATTTCTTGGGGCATGAGATTACTCCTCAGGGTCTCTGTCCCCGGGAAAAGAAAGTGGAAGCACTTCAGAAACTGAAAGACCCCACGACTCTGCGGGAACTAAGGAGCCTCCTTGGACTGACTAATTGCAGCTGAAAGTTCATTGAAGGCTACGCAGAGATCACTAGACCCCTGATTCATCTCTTGAAGGGGGGGGTCATGTGGGAATGGGGTCCAGAACAATCCGAGGCGGTAAGACAACTCAAAAGAAGCCTCTCACAAACGCCTTGCCTAGCTTACCCTGCCAGAAACAAGGAGTTCTTCCCGGAGACGGGGTTCTCTAATACGTGCTTGACGGCAGTATTATACCAAAAGCATGACAAGGTCAATAAAGTAATCTCCTATGCGAGCAAAACTTTATCCTCTGTGGAGGAAAAATTCAACGATTGTGAGAAGGCACTCCTGGCAACGGTGTGGGCATTGAAGAATTACCGCCCGTTTATCCAGGGGGAACACATCATAGTGGAGACTCCACACCAGCCTATGTAATATCTCCAAAGTGACAGAATCTGGGCCGGAAATGTGAGTAATTCCCGAATTACTTCCTGGATTCTGTCAATGCAAGGCTTTCCTGTGGAGGTCAGATATGGCCAAAACAAGAAGAGTCCCCTCGCGCAAGGTCTGGCTGACTTGCATGATTGTGCCAGAGAAAACTGTCTCAAGGACGAAAGTCTAAAAATCAAGGACAAGATGGAGGCATACCTTAATTCCCCACACAAAGTCTTTGAAGAAGACAAGTGTGAGGGAATGCCCACTGTCTATGTGGATGGATGCTCTTACCATGTTGACAACAACGGGGAGAAAGAACTGGTGGCCGGCGTAGGGAATGCATGGGTGAAGGAGTTTCCAGAACCCTCCGCTGGATACAAAATTGGTCCCCGAAGTAGTCAGGTGGCAGAATTGATGGCTGTGCATTAGGCCATCCTCACTGCTGTCCAACATCAACTCCAGGAACTGGTCATAATCACAGATTCAGATTATGTACGGAACGGGTTCGTGGAGCATCTGGTTAACTGGAAAACCAGAGGCATGTTATGTGCTAATAACAAACCCTTGAAACTTGGGAAGTTAATTCAAAACATTGATGATCTGGTCACATCGAATGGGATGACCATCTACTGGAAAAAGATCAAGGGTCATTCCAAAGTAGAGGGACCAGACAAAACTGGAAATGACTTAGCTGATCAGCTAGCCAAAACCGGGGCCATCCAAGGGGATATAATAGAAATAGAGTCCCTGTTGGGGGAAATCCAGGTCACTGCTATCAATAGGTCCCAGACAAATGCTCACAATGATCTTTAAACTGCACAATGGAGTAAGGAGACCCTGATGCTGATTTAATTACAGCTCAGAAGGGGGATCCAATTATTGGTAAGTTTTACCAACACCTTGAGGACCCTGAGAACTTTCCCCTGACGGATACCGATTACATTGGGAAAGAGGACCTAAGAGTGTTGATGAAATGTCCAAAAATGTTCCGAATCCAAGACGGTTTGTTGGTAAGGAAATCCCAAGCTGGCCATGATCAGTGGGTGGTTCCTACCTCATTCCGAAGCCTGAGGTTAAGTCACGCCCATGATGCGGCCACCGCCGGTCATAGGGGGTTTCACACAACACTGGAAATCTTAAGAGAGGTTGCATACTGGCCACACATGGGGCAGGACCTCGACCAATACTTGAAGGGGTGTCTTGTGTGTGCACAATTTCAGCCATCATCCCTCACACACCGTGCGCCTCTCCAAAAGAGGGGGATGACACTGCCATGGTCAGATTTGCAAATCGACTTTGTAGGCCCTGTGATTCGCTCGTCTAGAGGAAACAAGTATGTGTTGACCGTTACATGCTTGTTTACCAAGTGGGTGGAATGTCTACCGGCCCCAAATTGCAAGGCAGAAACAGCAGCTGCCCTGATGATTAACCACATCTTTTCCCGTTTTGGTCTACCTCAAAGGATTGAGTCAGACAGGGGTAGCCACTTCACCAGTGAAGTAATGACAAAGATGTGGGAGATACTGGGGGTCAAAAGGAAGTTACATATTGCTTACAGGCCAGCTTCTTCCGGAGCAGTAGAGGGATACAACCAAACCATTGTGAGCATATTAAAAAAGTTTGTGGCAGATTCTGGCCAAGTTGGGATATCCGATTACCTCTGGTCCTAATGGCCATCAGATCTACCCCTTCATCTGCAACTAAAATGTCACCATTTGAGTTGATGACGGGACGCAAGATGGTGCTTCCCCAGCATTTGCTCTACAGGACTCAAGAGCAGACACTGATAAATGCCTCCACAACTCATGAGTATGTGGAGAATTTAAGGAAACACCTTCAGCATGCTTTTGCCTATGCTCAGCGGAATCTAGAAAGATCAGCTGAGAGCATGAAGACCCACTATGATTTACTAACTACCCGAAAGGAATATAAGGTGGGTGATCGGGTCTATCTATACAATTTCCAAAGGAACCAGGCCAAACAGCGAAAATTCTTGCCTACATGGAAGGGACCGTTTGAAATTATAGACAAGATCTCCCCTGTTGCCTATAAGATCTGCATCCCCAAAGGCAGTCTGGCGGAAGGGGAAGACAAGTGGGTACATATAAAGCAGCTAAAGTGTTGCCATCCCAGGCACACTATGCAACAACTGGAGGAATCCACTGGAATCCCAGAGGGGGCCGCTCCAGAGTAATTCAGTTCCAACCCTAAAATATTCCACAGATAGCATATAAAATTCTGTGATCCTTGTATATATATTTGTTTGTGTCTCCTAATTTAAAAAACAAAATGTATATGTTCATATCTTCTGATTCATAAAATGTATATGTTCGCCACACCATTAATAGTGGTGAAGACATGTCTACGAATAGGTATTGCCGCTTTGCTTTATCATCCTAGGAGAGATGAAACCATGGAGACTGACCAAGGAGGACGACCGGGGACCGGGAGCAGAGACCCGAGGGGCCCGGGGTACCGCCCAATCCTCCCATCAGGACCAGCAAGGAGAACTGATTGATCGACTGGAGGGAGGAAAAGATGCTGAACTGTGCCATCCATGGAATTGTAAGAAGAGGAGGCGAACATCCCAGATCTTGCGAGTTCCATCAGCGAAAGGACAGAATGGCCATCGCAAGAGGGGGGGCTTGTGGGATGTTTTTACCCATGCATCCAAGTCCTACCATAAAACTGTGCAGTACTGGCATGGAAAACATCATGATGGCCAGAACTCCACAGAGAGTGCACAGGGAAAACATGAAGAATAGGCTGCCACCCATTTTTGCCTATGTTGTGAGCACAGGAGGGCACTGCCTAAAACCACCATTGGGCTACACACACAGTAGCCTGAAACCATTGGGAATGGCAATGCTGATTGCCAAAAAGCAATTCAGAACTGTGGGGAATTCATTTTCTTAATCCCAAAAATGGTTGCATTACCAGTACTCACCACTATCAGAAAGCCGGCGTTTTAAAACCACCAGACTTTTGTGTAAAACTGAACAAATGAAACAAAACCAGACCAAGGAAAGACTTGCTAAGAGGTGGATACAATGTAAAACTATATTCTGAAATGACTTGAAGGAAGTAATTATTTAATGTATAGGTAAAAATTGTCAGTTTGATTTGAATGTAGAAAACTGGGAACAAAAAGTGACATTTAGCTGAAACCTGGCTTAATGAAACTGAATTCTGCCTGACAACTACCCCCGACAGGAGTTGAAACTGGATCAACAGCCACTCTTCCCAGGCCTAGCTACATCCTGCTGCCCCTTGCCAAAAGGAGTTCACCTCTCTGATTAGATTAGGGGTGGAGCACCTGGGAATTGGAAGGGACAGAACAATGCAACTTCCTTGACTCAGGCAAATGTTATATTGGGGGCGTCGTAATAGCTTCCTCTTGGGAGAAACTGCGGGGCAGCTGTGCCTCTGTGAACAAGCTGGCTTGGGGGAAGTGGATAAACCAGTTATTCCACCCTGTGATGTGGGAAGCCACACCCCTTTTTTACCAGAGCATAATTTTAAAAAGATAGATAACTCATAGTGCGGACTTGTCAGAATTATATAAGTAATATCATTATTTTTGTGATTTATCTGTGAACATTTTAAGAGGCGTTAGTTAGGACCCTGTGGTGTATTCTGGGGGGTTGCTAGCGGAAAATAGGGTCTCACTCCAAATGTATGCATGTTATAAATCTGACACTTTATCATCTGTAACCCATATCCCTGGTGCACATTTGTGTAAAATCTGGAAAGGTTTAGAGGTCGTTATCTGGATGAAAAGGGGAGAATTCTGTCATCAGTGGACATGACATCGTACAAAGACAGGGATCGGATGGTTGGGTGCTACAGAAAATATGTTAACTGGACCTATAATATTAGAAAAATGGTACATAGATAAATATTTATTTGGGTCAGTAATAGATTTGTGTGCAATCTGACCAGGGGAGGATCCTCTGACCCATAAACAGACCTCATCATGATGACAATCCATTTCCTTCCCCCAATCATGGGAGAGGGGAGAATTGGGCCAATGACAAATAGAGAGGGGCAGGCATAGCTAGGCTCAGGCACACATCCATTTTCAAAACACATAAAAAGAGACTGCTGGGACAGGTAGGGAGATTCAATTCCATTTGCTGCGGAGCATGCTGACCGACGACTTCACATCCAGAGATCCAGACTTCAAATCCATCAATCTCCAGAAACTGTAGCAGAAATTAACTCCAGAATTTGTAGCAGAGAGGCCTGAATCCACCAGCTGAATCCTCTTCAGCAGGCCTCAAAACTAACCAAACTATTCAACAGCCGGGCGAGCTGTTTGAAGTTTTGCTGAGAATTTTTGCAAGAACCTATAGCAGTACCCAGAAAGCAGTGTTACATCCAGAATCCAGAGAGGCTAGACTAGCAGAGCAGAGCTGACCCCGATTGCTGTGAGCAGAACCGGTGCCTGATTGACCCGCCGAGAAGACAGAACCGCAGCCGAACGTGTTGACCAGATCCGTGGCAATGCCTAGTTCAAATTTATATTGTGAGTACCTAGCAGAACTGTGCAGAACCAATCTCTTAGTTAAAATAATCTAATCCAAACTATTTTAACCTAAAGTAGAACTGCCTCCTAGAAATCGTGTCATCTGTCATTTTTAAAGCTGCACAACTGTCACCTGTCAATTCTGCAGCTGCAAGCTGCCACCTGCCATTTTGAGTTTACTTTAAATCCGAAAAACTACCTTTATTTAATCGTCCGTATCTCTGGAACCGTTTGGGCTAGGAACGAAATGTATCTGCTAATCATTCATAGAGTATTGTTAAAGTGAGCTTGAACTAATATAAAGTAGCCATCACCTACCCTGAACCTCTAGAGGGAATTAAAAGCAATTTTAGCACCTTTTCACTTCCTTGCAAACCACATTAAAGTAATTCGCCTGTGTTTAAAACTCATCCCTGTTTTCCCTAAGCTTGCTGGGGGAACTGTAACTGTATATTGCATTATAAAGTGTGATTTGTTGGGATTCTTGAAGACTGTGTGCTCTCCTTCCATTTCTTGTATTGCATGGGGGGGGGTGAATTGCCAGAGAAAAAGTGATTATCTTATCTTTTGCTAAAATCATATCAAGTATTTCTGTACTGCATTTTATTCCTCATTGCTTTTCCCTTGAAACCATAAAAGTATTTTTGCTACTTTATCCATCCTATACTAACTCCTCATTGATTGTAAAGAAGTGTGCTAGTGCCAGATTACCCATTGTTGATCAACATCATATGTCTGAGTGTACTATCAGATATTAATTATATATATATATATATATATATATATATATATATATATATATATATATATATATATATAGTTTAATTTTTCAAATAAACCTTTTAATTTGCAAAACAAACCTACTTCTTGGCTCAGTGGGGTCAGGGGGATTATAAGAGGGGGGTGTTATACAAGGGTTGTCATCCAGAGTACTGAACTGGATATAAAAATACATCAATAAGGGTTTTCCACAGCATCCCAGAATAGGCATTGACTTAGCTGTAGTGTTGATTGAATATCGCTTACACATGATTAAACAAAAAGGAAGGTGCTCCACTTTCAGGGCTCTTTATGAAAATAGATCATCGAAATGGAGATAATCAGGGTGGTTAAGAGGGGGATTAAAAAGGTTCAGAGGGAACAGTAGTGACAAGTAATTCTGCATGCTGGTTTTGCTCATGTGACCTTTCTAGACAGCAGATGTATGTCTATCAACAAACAATTGTTGATGCGCGTGATGATAACACTTTTCTACTCATGTGCCCTATATAGATATGGGATATATGTCTAAAGAGCAAATTGAAGCCCATTGTGATGAAAGCATTATTGATAATAGATGGAAGAGATGTACTCTTCTAAGTCACATAAGGACATAAGATTGGAATTGTATTGGAGGCCAGCACACAGTGGGGGGTTGACCGTGTTTGAGTGGGACATGTGATCGATCGCACAGTGAGATGAGAGGAGTTTTCTGAGACAGAGTAAACTTGGTAGGTTGGATCTAGCGTATTCATAGATTGATAGACCAGAGGAAAACATCTAGAGAGCAGGCGTTGTTGCAAGGAAAGCCATTTACATGCAGATAATGGGTGCAAAATGTGGGCAGTTGAAGAAACTACCCGTAGCAATGTCGAGCACTCTGTTGAGGTGGTAAAGGAATAGCCCAGTTGAGATGAGGGTATTAGTGGAGTTACAAGAGAGGTGGAAACAGGTTTTATAGACATTCAAAAGACTTAAGCTGGTTGTTGTGGAGATGATAAACTGTAAGAGCGTAAAGTCACTGTCCAAGCAAACCCAAAGGTTGTGAGCTATTGGTCAGAGTAAGAGGAAGTCTGTGGGAAAGACTATAGGAGATTGGAGATGGGGGAAGATATAGATGATTATAGGAATGTTACTTCTCTGTTGGAAAGGGAAGATTCAGGAACAGATGTGCAGTTCAGAGCAGATGGTTCAGATGCCATTTGAGATAGGTAATGTTTTTATCATATACAATTGAAAATATTTGTTGCACAATAGTCATTGTCAGATTTATGGAAAGGTGAAAGTTAACCGCTTCTCACCACATAAAAATGATTTTTGTGTGATCTACACAACAAAGAATTTTTGAAAACATAATGTTGCCCTTGTTGTGAATTTGAGAGGGATGAAAAGTTGATTAAACCATGTAAAATATTACTCATATGCCACACACCAAGAGCCACATTTTTCCACTGATATCATTCTGGAGTAAATGGAGAAAACTGTATCTTTGCATAGGAATGACGTACAAACACCTGGCAAGGCTTATGTGATTCGCAGTAACATATAAGTATCAAAAATGCATTCATATCTGTCAAAACGTGGAGGTAAAGGGCATTTGTCATCTAGTGAGATTTCCATGTTTCCCAACCAGACCAAGCACCCTGTCGAAGTAAGATGATGGAGTGCTCTCCTCCCCTAACCAGTCCAAAGCACTCCCACATTTTCTGAACCTAGTAGCACACAGGTGGAAGTGGGGTTCTGGAGTATTGACCAATCACTTCCAAGGGAAGTATGACACAATAGTGATGTCATTTGTCCTGTAACTAAGTCACCCTGCTTCAGAGCAAAAGAGTTCCCACTAATCCCATGAGGTGACTTGCTGTCAAAATCTGGAGAAACATCTCAGCACAGTGAGGTCTAGCTTACAGTGGAGCCAGGAGAATTAGAAGCTAACTTGGGACCCCTTGCAGGACTCAGCAGATACCTTGACTGACCCCTATTTGCTGTCCCAGCAGTGTCCTGATGCTCTCTGATGTCCAGCACAGATTCTCCTGCAAGTATAAGTTCCCCAAGCCATAGATTGTATAAGCCCTATATTCTTTCAGCATTGCCTTAGATATTTCCCCAGTTGAAAATCCCATCACGTTTGTCTGTCTATTTCATTAGCTTTCCCATTGAAGAATCCCTTGCTTGTTTGTGTATTTCAGTAATGTTCCCAATGAAGAATCACTTATTTGCCTGTGCATTTCAGTCATCTTCCCATTGAAGAATCCCCCTGTGTCGATCCTAAGTATAGTTCTTTAATTCAATTACTTACCCATTTATTTCACTGGATTTGTATCATTGAATTCAAAACCAACAGCCGTTTCACAGTGTTTTGTGAGCCGGTATAGTTTTAAAGATTTGCTAAAAGAATTAACTTTAAAAAAATCCTGTTTCCATTTTCCCATTGTAAGGTGAAAAACAAAATTGTTACTATTTCCCATTGTAAGGTGCACAACGAAATTGTTCCTATTAATCCCATTGTGCTCTGAGAAACAAATTTGTCCGTGTTTGAAGTGCGCCCAGCTAAACGAATTTCGATCTGCAATTGTGTTTTCCTATTGCATTTGTCATCCTAACCTAAAACCGATTTTCCCTTTGTGAGCTACCCCACATTCCCCAGAGCTTGCCTGTCATTTTGAGGATAAGTATAAATGAATCCCCATTTGCACTTTCTTTCCCATCGAAATTGTGCTCAACATCCCTAAAAACTATTTTCCTATTCTGTTCCTCTTTCGCCATTGTGAGTATAAAAATGAATTTCCATGTGCATTTATTTCACATTGCCCACGTGTTGAACATCCCAAACCCGATTTTCACCTTGTTTGTTGTCTAGTATTCTCTAAAACCCCTGCATGTCTTTCTAAGTAGAAGCAAAACAAATGTCCTGTCTTTCTATTCTTTCTCAAAGCAGTTGTGATAAATAATTAAAAAGACAATTCTTCCATTGTGCTCTAAAAATGAATTTTCCCTTTCTTTACTTCCTCCCCATATTGTTTCTGTGAACTATATCTCAAATCCGATTTTTCCCTGGGGTTCCCTCCTTACCACTGCCTTCCATCCAAAACAGACAATCCTAGTGCATGTTTGGGATAAGGGGGGGTGAGGTTTGCTGGGGCTCAACCATCATTTTGTGCGCATGCACTTTCCTGTTTGTTTGTATTCATTTTCTTGGTGTGTTTTGAACTGTTCTCTGATTGTAGTGGTGAGAGAAGTAAAAGGAAATTCTTGTCACTGTATATTTTGAGTGATCTCAGTGTACTGCTTGATCGAAAAGGGTATTTTTTTTGTGTTGCCACAAAACTGTTGCCTGATGTAAGCTGTTTATTCTGATTTTACATAAATAATAAATGAATAAATATCTTATTGATAAACACCGGCCTGGTACCTAGTCCATTGTGACAAGGGGTGTGTGTGGGGGATGGGTGTGAGACGGATTGGAGGCCTTTTCAAAAAGGATCCGAGGTAAAGAAAAAAAAATCTAAGCGTTTTTATTGTGCGCCACACTCATTGTAGGGGAAGGAGATCCCTGGCTTGCGTGTGCCTTTTAATAAATCTGTGACATAGTCACTTCTGAAGAAAGGGATGAGTTATCTGGAAGAGGAAGTTTAAAGTATGCAAATGAGGGCATCCAAGCAAGGCTTGTAAGGATCTCCTAGAGGGAAGAGGAATCAGAGGTGGTGTGTGACAACATTCAAAAAGATTAGGAAGGAGCAGTCCCACAGGTCAAATGAAATACAGGCAGTATTCTAGAAATCAGCATGTTATTTGTAAACCCTCTGTAACTATGCCTCCAAAATGTTTACCAAGATAAAGTGATACCATACTTACAATTCTTAGGCTGACATGGGATTGAAATGGGTGGGGAGAATAAATAAATAAGAATGTGGACGCAATAATATACCAATAAAGCCACAGTAACAATCAATAACATTCACTGGAAATGTTCATCAGTTGTTCAACATAAGGCGTTTCCTCAATGGGGCCTGGGTAAAATGGAAGATTGAGAGGTCTATAGCCCCCTCAACTATCTTTTGGTTCCCTCACACATTAATCTCCATAAATACATATGCACAGTTGCTGTTTAAGGTCAGGAGCACCAAGAGGTGCACCTTCACAAGTCAGAGGCCTCAGGCATTGTTGCCTGGGAACACAAGTCAATAGAGCACACAGAACTAAGAGGTTGGGGGTGTTGGTGGTTCTGAGCCTTGTTCCCTTCCAGATATAATAAGGTAATTCAGTGCCATGGTGGTAATGAAGAGAGGGCTGAATTATCAGCAACATGTGTCCTGTAAGGGCGCACTGTCAGCTGACCCATCATTGAGTAATGTAAGAATGAGCCAGGACTCTGTGGCAGACTAGCATTGCATGTCACCCGCACAGGTTGACATTGTAGAAAAGGATAGTCCTGGAACTGGACCCTCAAAACCTATTGGCATATAGAAGATATGCAGAACAACCATACAAAGTCCCAAAGTGACCACCTGTAACTGTGCTTTAAACTACAAAGTAAACACTCGTACTGGCAGGCTAAATTCAACATTATGCCAGGGAAATCTCTAAAGAAACACATGTGTAATCTGCAAAATAGCAAGCCGTGTGTGAAGGCACAAGGCTATAAACATGCAGGAAATTCTTATGCGCGTTCTGATCGTAGAAGCAAAGAGGTACCTACAAAGTCTGTGCCAGATGGAGTTAACGCTGCTGCTGGTTGTGGCCAAACGACTTCCTACTTTAAAACGAGCAACACAGCAACACAGCGGAAAATGCAAAAACAATCTCAGTCAACGTGTCCAATGAGGTGGACGCGCCTTTAGAGGGTAACTTCTGCCACTTCCTGTTCTAGGCTTGAATATTACATGTGAGGAAATAGACAATATAGATAATAATAGATAATAATCTCTGCTTGAGCTATGTTACTCAATGTGTCAAGCAAACTCACGTCCTCAACTGGTCCAAAACTACTCTATGACACAGCCTGTTCCTGAAATAAACATGAATCCCAGGTTATCCGTATCACCTAAAATGTTTATATCTAATTGCACTGAAAATGAGAACTCTATACACAGCGACCGTGAAACTCCAACAGCAGAGTTCAGTGTTCACTCCACTGCTAAATCAATAACCGGGCGTGAACAGCTAAGTGATGATCCAGCAGGGGGGGTCAGGGGGTTTACATTTTTCTATAAAAATTCTATTGAACTTTGTGGACACATACATGATGATGTGCAGAAGTAAGGCATGTCGATCCCACAACTGTTGATAAGCAATTGTAAAGCCACATGTACTAACAAGGCAAATGCCTCTACTGATCCCACTATTGATACTACTGATTTAAATCAGTCTCAAGAAGTTATAGTGGTGGGGTCACAGCTCCTTGAGGATGCTGAATCGCCTCTTAGTTGCCCCACACACAAGCAAGCAAGGATTAAGAGGATAAAGAAAAAAGAGGCAAAACACACTGATCTGGTCTTAGCTGTAACCCCAGCAGGGGAAGATACTGCAGACATTTTGAACTCGACTATTGTGACTGTTATAACTCAGAGTCAACTAACTAAGAAGGCAAAGAAAAAGACAATAAGGAGTAAATGCCGTCACCAACAAAATGCAGGAACTTTAACCAGCTGTTACAAGATAATGAGGCTAATACTTCTTGTCCCAATGTTATTAATTACCAGTAGTCGGATCCGTTGGTTTCATCCCCTTGCATGCCTAGTGCGCCTGTAACAGATTGGTGTGCAGAGATAGAATCCGTGCATAACGTTCCCTCGCCAGTCCTGTTGGTAACCCAAGTACAGGAGCGAATTTGGATGCACAAATTCTGACTATCAAATATAGAGCTGAGCTGGTGTAAAAAAGCACATTAACAAACCGAATCTACTAAAAGTCTTTGCTAAAATACCAACACTACGCATCTTGAATTCATATGACTTTGACTGTATTGCACCTGAACGTGTGGGGGGGCTGGTGGGATGGCTTGTGTCCACTGTGTATTACCCATGACAGCTTCTCTGATTAGAAGCAATGCTGACTCTTTTTAGTTTTTAAGATATGAATTAGACAAACCTTGTGTACCTCAAGGCATTACTACCTGGTGTGACCATTGTAAAAGAAATCATCATCAGTTGTGCCAATTGTGGGGGTAGCTTCTGGGAAAAAGTCCAATGTTGAATATGATGACAAAAAGGGGTGGCAATGGCAAAAAAGGTTGTTCCCGGTATTGAATATTCTCAGTAGTGAAATTTTGATGTGATTTCATGGAATACCCACAGCCATGCGCATTTTATACAAAAGGGTCGCTCACTTGAAAATGTAGTCAAGTTTTCGGTATTTATGCTACAGGAGACATGGCTGATGGATAGGCTTTTAATTGATGTATTTGTTATTCACCAGTCGTCAGCAAAGAGAGGGATGAAAGGTCGACCGTTTGGAGTGCTTGTTATTGGAGTTAAACAAGAGATACCATCTTCGATAGTATTACAGCCGGATGTTAACGATAATGTGCTGGCTGTAGAACTGATACATAATGATAGCATGAGTAATCGATATATGCTTATTACCAATATGTATGACCCGCCCGGCACTGACATTGACTCAATTATCACCAATTGGTATGATGATGTAGACATTGATTTGTTACTGTTGGGCAGTGATCTGAATGCAAGATGCGGGCAACATTCTATTGATTAGTGTTACTCTACCATCTTGAAAGACAATGGGCCTCATTACGAGTGCGGCAGTAAGGGGTTAACCACACCGGTAAGGATGCCGAAGCCGTTAACCCCCTACTACCGCATTCCATGGTGCCTTAGCGGATCCCACTAAGGCCGGCTGGTTTGACCAGCTGTCCTTAGCGGGAGCCGCTAAGGGACCAGGGAGCTAATAACGGGTCCGCTACTTGCGGGCCCGTTATTAGCTCCTTCCCCATTCCCATTGAGCTCTATGGGGGCTCAAATGGGAATGGGGAATGGTTTTCAGAATGGGGACTTACCGGGTCCTCCAAGGTTGGAATGACCCGGTAAGTCCCCATTCTGACTACCCGGACCAGGACACGGGTTTGGAGGCAGCCATGGCGCTAATAGCGCCATGGCTGCCTCCAAACTCGTAATGACCCCCAATGTATGGCTACAGAAATCGGATAATGCAAAGGGTAAAAATTGGCTTTGATTTCTGGACCAATATTGTCACACTTAATCGGCATACAAAATGCAATATCCCTGGTCAAGCCACATGGAAGTGTGGAAATAAAGTGGCAATTTAGATTACCTATGGGGAAATCCTCAACTGATTAATATTGTTAAAAATGTAAGTGTCAGTAAGAATTTGTATAGTGACCATGCCACTTTAAGCTTGACGTTGAATCCTGAATTATTAGGGGCAAGTCTATATGCCACTGGCGAATTGGTACCAAACCAGGCTGGCAACCGCGTTGTTTGGTCAGAAAGAAACATTAGAAAGGTGTGTAAGAAGATGGAGCTTAGATGTGAAGTTAGCCTGGCCTACACACAGGGGATGAAATTGAAACCTGGCTAAAGGAGTTGGCTCATGAAAGCGGAAAACCTAAGAAGCATATCTTGGTACTGCCAGAAAAAAGACATGCACAGTCTTTTGACATTGAAATTCTGTCATGATTCACAGTACATGCCCCTTTTGGGCTTCCTGGTCGCTATCACAACGGGGATTGCACTCCTTGGTACTCCCAACATGGCCGTCTAACGTGGTACGCCTTCCACCAGCCTCCACGTCGGACGTAGCGCATTCTACAAATAGACCACGAACCCAGGGCCCACGCGTCTCAACGCTATCGCTGGTAGGGGCTAGACGTGTTCTCTGTAGTTCGCTGAACTATTCTCATGTTCCTGGTTCCCGGAACCTCTAAATCCCATCTCCCTTCCTCCCTCTTCTCTCTACCTTGCTTCCCGTATTTCGTGTGCCGTCATCGTGTACACCTTCCTCGTTTCCCGGACTTCCAGGAGCCTCCGAGTATCCCGGAACACTGAACGCACGCTGGAGCCAGACGAGGCTCGCGCGGGCTTGTACAAAACCCGATCCGTGCGCAAGAAGACTCCTCCCAAAAAATCCTGCAAGGATCGATCTCAGGTGAGAAAGGGGGAAATCCATGACAGTTTGAGATGTCAAACGACCGAAGTTTAGTTTAGTTTAGTTTTTTCATTTGTATTGCACACCAGACCCGAGGGTATGAGGGCGCATGAGCAGCATGGTTATTCAAAGCTTGGTTACAGGTTGCTCATACATTACAATATTATAGTGTGACAATGAAGGACAAAGTGTACAGTTTTACAAGAAGGCTATAATACAATACAGATATTTTACAAATTTACAAATAAACATACATTACAGGATTGCGGCAGTGTGGTGTTAGAGGTTAGAAGTATTAGTGATCCTTGTTCTTTATCCACTGGATATAGTTGCGTCTAAAGTGTGTATAGGTTTGGGGTGTCCTGAGGGATGGTGGTAGGCGTTCCAGTGTTGGGGTGCTTTCACCTGGAAGTTGTTGCCACCCATTTTGGTGCGTTTGAACCTGGGAACTATGAGCAGGTTTGCGTTGGAGGTTCTGGTGGGTCTGTTGGGGGTGTATTTGCATATTCTGTCTACCAGGTAGCGTGGGGCAGCGTTGTTCAGGCATTTGTGAATTAGCGATGCTACTTTAAGCAGGATTGTGTCTGAGGTTTTGAGCCACTTATTGGATTTCCTGATGTTGGAAATGTGTTCTCTCCTGGGAATACTGAGCACTGCTCTGAGAGCGTTGTTTTGTAGCGTCTGAATTTTGTTGGTAATTTGCTTGCTGGCTCCTACGTAGAGGGCATTAGAGTAGTCCAGTTTAGATAATACCAGGGCTCTGGCTAGTGTAATGCAGCTCTGGGTGGATAAGAAGGGTTTGGCTGCTCTTATAAGCTTACATGTGTGGGCTGTAAAGGATGCCATAGAACTAACCTGTTTGTGGAAGGTTAGGGATGAGTCGTGGTATATTCCTAAAGTTTTCACTTCTTTGGCTACCTTGATCGGGTTCCCGTCTATGATGAAGTTGGTGTAATTGTGGTCTAGTTTGGTTAGGTTTGAGGTGGAACCAAGGATGATGAGTTCAGTCTTGTCATCATTCAGGCATAGACTGTGCAAAGCCATCCATGCCTGAATGATGAGGTACACCTTGTTCACCAAGGCCAAATCCTGGTTGTAATCTCCCGTCAGCGGGATGAGGATCTGTGTATCATCAGGTAATTAGTGTAGGTGATACCCAGGCCATCTAGATCATCAAACAGGGGCTTCGTAAACACGTTGTTCAGAGTAGGGGAAACGCAGGAGCCCTGTGGGACTCCGCATGTGATGGGGATGGGGTCGGCAGTGGCAGAGGTGGAGAAGACACGCATGGATCTGTTGCTGAGGAATGACTCGATCCAGCCGATGGCTTCTTGGGAGAAGTGGGCAGCTGAGTCTAAATGATTGCATAGGATTTTGGTGTCATCTAGATCAAACGCAGCAGAGAGGTCTAGTAAGAGTAGTATTGCAGTTTTCCCGTTGTCTCTAAGGGTGTCTATTTGGGCTTTCAGATCAATGAGGGCCGTTTCAGTCCCATGTTGAGGTCTGAAGCCTGATTGTCGAATACCTAGGAGGTGGTTTATTTCAAGGTATTTTTGGATTTGTTGGTATGCTGTCTTGTCTAGTATCTTGAGCATGAATGGGACGGTGGTAATGGGTCTGTAATTGGTCGGGATGGAAGGGTCAAGGGAAGTTTTCTTAAGGAGGGGGGGGACCCAGGACACCTTGAAGTTGCTGGGGACTGTTCCTGAGGAGAATGAGGCGTTTATGAGTCTGGTGATGAATGGCGAGAGGTCTCTTGCCGCATCTTTAATGATTTGTGGGGGGCAGAGGTTGCCCTTAAAGTTGGATGGTTTAAGGCTGAGAATTATTTTTTCCACTTCGAGAGTAGAGACTTTGGAGAAGCTGAAGCGAGCGGTGTTGAGTGTAGGGTATGTGGGTGAAGGGCTCGGGGGGGGTGTTAGTGGGGTTGATTGGTTTGGTAAGGGAATCTTTCTTGTTTTTAATTTTGGTTTGAAGACCTGTGACTTTGTTGTTTAGAGCATTTTGGACACTAGTGCACCATTGTTTGTTCTTCACGCAGGTATCTGGAATTACCACCGGTGTTTCCAATTCTTTGATGATTGTAAACAACTCTTTGGTACTGGAGTTGGATTGTGCAATTCTCTGGTTATAGGATTCTTGTTTGGCAGCTATGATTTCTTTTTTGTAATTGGCCGTTATTTATTGAGCATTAACTTGTTGTGGTCTGTGGGAGACTGTCTCCAGAATTGTTCCAATTTGCGTTTTTCCAATCAAAGCGCTTTAAGGTGGCTGGAGAACCATTGGTTGAGGTGCTTTTTTGGTTTGCATTTTCTTAATTTTAGTGGTGCAATGGCATCTAAGGCTGTGCGCATGGTATTGTTATAGCCTTCTACAAGGTCGTAGGGGTTGGAAGCAGGGAGTTGGTTGAGCGTAGGGAGGATAAGAGGGATCAGTTTTTCCACTGTAATATTTTTCGTGCTTCTCGTGGGGATGGCTGCGGCTATCGCCATGTTGGTGATGGGACTCGAAGCTTCGAGGGAGAAGGAGAGGAGATAATGGTCAGACCAGGATTGAGGAGCGTTATTGGTGATAAATGCTGCGCAGTTGTAGTCTGCTACCCAGTCAAGGATTCTCCCTTTGTTATGGGTGGGGCTGGATACTTTTTGTGTGAAGCCTAGTTTAGACAAAGTGTTATTGATGACAAATAGACCATGCACCCGGGGCCCCACGCGTCTCAACGCTATCGCAGGTAGTGGCTAGACATGTGCTCTGTAGTTCGCTGAACTATTCTCATGTTCCTGGTTCCCGGACCCTCAAAATCCCATCTCCCTGCCTCCCTCTTCTCTCTACCTTGCTTCCCGTATTTTGTGTGCCATCATCGTGTACACCTTCCTCGTTTCCTGGACTTCTCGGAGCCTACGAGTATCCCAGAACACTGAACGCACGCTGGAGCCAGAAGAGGCTCGCGGGGCTTGTACAAAACCCGATCCGTGTGCAAGAAGACTCCTCCCAAGAAATCCTGCAAGGATCGATCTCAGGTGAGAAAGGGGGAAATCCGTGACAATTTGATACGCCAAATGACCAAAGTTGAATTTAACATGGAAGCGGCCGTTCAGGATCTCATGCGTGGCATGCAAGAATTAACGACCGAGGTGCAGAATTTAAAGGCGGAAAACGCTCCATTGAAACAATTAGTTTTGTCCCGTGATTCTGCTACAAAGGAAAGCGTACTACTGGGCGGCATTGTAGACAAATACGATGGGTCTGCAAAAACCCTTCGTGGATTCCTTGATTCCTGTTTAGTCCACTTTACCTTTAAGCCCTACTACTTTTCAACTCCCAGGGCTAAGGTGGGCTTTATAATCTCACACTTCTCCGGAAATGCACTAACCTGGGCTACACCTTTGGTCAATTCTGGTGATGCCCTCCTGGATGATTACGACAGATTTATACAGGTTTATACAGGCCCTTAAGACAATGTTTGACCGTCCAGACAGGTCTATAGCGCCCAGGAACGTCTACTTGATTTTCAGTAAGGATCCCAGGACATGCTTACGTATGTAACTCGATTCAAACAATTGGCTAAGGAAGCGGATTGGTCTTCAGAAGCAAGTTTTACTCTTTTCCGAAGGGGACTAAATGAAGAGATAAAAGACGAATTAGCGAGAGTGGCTCGCCCAAGTTCATTCCAGGCCCTTATGGATCTTGCCATGCAGATAGACTTTCGTATCCGGGAAAGGAAGGCAGAGAAGAAAAAGTCCAAGATGTCTTCCAGAAGGTGTCCTTTGAGACCTCATCGAAACCTGACCCTACTCCAGTCTCTGTCAACGATCCAGAACCCAGGCAAATAGGGGCTTTCCGTGGGCCCATATCCCCGCAAGAGAGGATGAGAAAGATCCATACAGGGTTATGTATGTATTGTGCCTCGGATTAACACCTAGTTAGAGATTGTCTTCTAGCCCCTCCACGGCGTTCGAGAAACGCCAGCTCCCGATCCTAGATGGAGCAAGGCTTCGGGAGAGAGATGTTTGCTCCACATCTATTCCATCCTTCAACTCTCCTGGACAGAATAACCTAGTGATTCTACAGGCCTTCCTATCGCCATCCAAGAATGAGACCTACCCCATTTTGGCCTTGGTGGATTGTGGGGCTATGGGAATATTCATTGATCAAGATTGGGTCTTTAGCCACCACATTCCGTACGAAACACGAAGCATCATTCAACCTGTGGAGGCGATCGACGGAAGACCTCTCACTTCAGGACCTATAACCTTGCAGACCAAAGAGATCCAACTCTCGATAAACCATCACCAAGAGGTGATCAAATTTGACATCATTAAGTCAGCTCATTACCCCATGGTACTGGGCATGCCCTGGTTACAGAAACACAATCCATATATCAACTGGGCAGCAGGATCCTTGTTTCTTGGTTCTGAGTTTTGCATGTCTCACTGTCTATTCCTGGATTCCTCCTTGTCATCTTCCGAAAACATGCCAATAGACCAGCAAGGCCCACTCATGGTTTCTAATATCATACAGGTTCCTAAGGCCTATCAGGAATACACTGATGTGTTTTCAACTGCTATAGTCCAGTCCCTACCCCCTCACAGACCTGCAGACTGCGCTATAGATACAGAACCTTCAGCAGTTTTGGAAGGATGTTCATTCTATCCGAACCGGAAAAAAGGGCCCTTCGAGAATACTTGGATACTAACCTTGAAAAGCTAAGACCATAAAACCATCTAAAATCCCCAGCTGGAGGTTTGTTGTTTTTTGTTCCCAATAAAGACACTAAAGAGCTTAGACTTTGTCTTGATTATTGTGGATTAAATCAATGCACCCTCAAGGACCGCTACCCATTGCCCTTAATCTCTGATATCCTGGAAGCAGTGAGAGGAGCTGTAATCTTCACGAAATTGGATCTCAGGGGTGCCTACCATCTGATCCGTATTAGGGAAGGAGATGAATGGAAAACAGCCTTTAGAACACCCTTTGGTCGATTTGAATACTTGGTCATGCCCTTCGGACTTGCTAATGCCCCCGCGGTCTTCCAACGTTTTATGGATAGGGTGTTTTCTGACATGCTGTTCCTCTTCGTCATCGTTTACCTGGACGATTTCTTGATTTACTCCAAGGACCTTCTAAAGCATGAAGAGCATGTAAAGGCAGTCTTGCAGCGGCTACGTGAACACAAACTCCTAGCTAAACCCGGAAATACCTTTTTCATGTCACTTCTGTTCATTACCTAGGATTTGTCCTTAGTCCAGAAGGAATTGGAATGGACCATTCAAAGGTAAAAGCCATACTATCTTGGCCGGTTCCCACTTCCGTGAAACAGATTCAATCCTTCCTGGGGCTTGCCAATTTCTACCGGAAGTTCATACCGTCCTTTTCTGAGATAGTTCAACCAATCATTGCTCTCTTGAAGAAAGATACTCCCTTTCTCTGGACCTCAGATCAAGACAAGGCATTCCAATGATTAAAAACAGAGTTTACTCAAGCCCCCATCCTAGCTCAACCCGATATTAATCAACCATTCCTAGTGGAGACGGATGCCTCTAACTACGCCATAAAAGCAGTGCTAAAGCAGGAATTCGAGGACAAATTGGAGCACCCCATTGCTTACCTTTCACGAACCCTAACTCCCAGCGAGACTCATTATTCCGTCTTGGAAAAGGAGCTGTTAGCCATCCGCCAAGCCTTCACAGAATGGTGACATCTACTTCTGGGAGCTAAACATCCTGTCCAGGTCCATACGGACCATCAAAATCTCCAAGTTCTACAATCTTTGGAGTGTAGGAACAGTAGTCAAGCCCGTTGGGCCTTCTTCTTTGACCAGTACCAGTTCCACATCCATCATGTCCCTGGATCACAGAACATAATTGCTGACGCCTTATCTCGACATCCTGATTACAAAACTCTTGAAGATCGGGCCTACCCAAAGATGTTTACCTATACAATCTTTGAAGCCCAAGCAGTCAATCTCCTGGAAGATATTCGAAAGCAAACCCAGTCCTCTGAGATCTGGAAAGAATTCACGGAGAAAAATTGGTGGAGTCTTGGAATTAGAGACGGGTACCTTTTCAAGCACAATGCCCTGGTCATTCCCACACAGAGACTGCAACTACGGATCATTAACCTCTGTCATGATACTCTTCACTCCGGGCACCGTGGCGTCACCAACACCCTCCGTCTAATACAAAAACAATTTTGGTGGCCTAAAATGAAAATTGACGTTCAACGGTACATTCAAGCCTGTGCAGTCTGCAATCAAAACAAGCATGATAACAAGAAACCGGTAGGTCTCCTATTTCAACCTATGTTACCTTCTAGGCCCTGGGAATTAATCGCTACAGACTTTATCGTGGAATTACCACCATCTAGTGGCTATACGACTATTATGGTCACCATTGATTTATTCACCCACTCGCTGGCATTTTCCTGGAACATATATTTCGCCTTCATGGACTCCCTTCCAAGATCATATCAGACCGAGGACCTCAATACGTCTCTCAATTCTGGAAACATCTATGTCGCATTCTAGGAATCCAACGTGCCCTCTCATCAGGATACCACCCACAGACTAACGGAGCTACGGAATTTGTGAACCAGACCCTGGAACAATACCTTTGTTGTTTCGCCACCACGGTACAGGACGACTGGTCGCTCCTTATACCCGTGGCTGAATTCGCCTACAACAATTCTGATCACTCGGCAGTCAAGACCAGCCCTTTTTATTGCAGCCAAGGATTCCACCGGTCAGTTCTACCTTCCATTCTCCCACATCCCACATCAGTACCAACCATCGACTCCTGGATTGAAACTCTCATCAACGTACACAAGGAAGCCAAACAACATTTAGAAAAGGCCGAACACACACTAAGCATTATGCGGATACCAAAAGAAGACCAGGGCCTTCTTATGCCATCAGTGATCAAGTCTGGCTGTCCTTGAAACTACTGCCTAGACATTTACGACCAAATAAACTGGCCCCGTGATACTATGGCCCCTTTTCCATAAAGGAAATCATAAACCTAATCACACTCCGGCTCAAGTTGCCAGACTCCTGGAAAAAGATTCATCCCATTTTTCACACTTCTTTATTAAAACCTTACATCCGATCCTCCCGGAAATCCTGCAGACCCAACCTCGTGGTTGTGGACGACCATCTGGAATATGAAGTTTGCAGAATATGCGACTCCAGGTATAAACGGGGTCAACTCCAATACCTGGTCGAGTGGAAAGGATATCCTTCTAGTGAAAGAACCTGGGAACCAATTTCTAATCTGAATACCCCTCGATTGCTCAGAAGGTATCATCTCATACACCCGGGCAAACCTGGTGGAACAGGTTTTCGGAGGAGGCATGCTGTCATGATCCACAGAACACACCCCTTTTGGACTTCATGGTCCCTATCACAAAGGGGCTTGCACTCCTTGGTACTCCCAACATGGCCGTCTACCGTGGTATGCCTTCCACCAGCTTCCACGTCGGACGTAGCTCATTGTACAAATAGACCACGCGCCCGTGGCCCTGCGCGTCTCAACTCTATCGCTGGTAGTGGCTAGACGTGTGCTCTGTAGTTCACTGAACTATTCTCTTGTTCCTAGTTCCCGGGCCCTCTAAATCCCATCTCCCTTCCTCCCTCTTCTCTCTACCTTGCTTCCCGGATTTCGTGTGCCGTCTTCGTGTACACCTTCCTCGTTTCCTGGACTTCCCGAAGCCTCCGAGTATCCCAGAACACTGAACGCACGCTGGAGCCAGAAGTGGCTCGCGCGGGCTTGTACAAAACCCGATCCGTGCGCAAGAAGACTCCTGCCAAGAAATCCTGCAAGGATCGATCTCAGGTGAGAAATGGGGAAATCCGTGACAAATTCAAAATTACAAACAAAGGTTGCGCATTTGTATTTATAGATGAAAAAATGAGTGCATGTCTAGTTTGGAGGTCCATATGGAAACACGTAGATTGAAAAACCAATATAATAATTCATTGAAACAAAGGAAACAAATGGGCATGACTGCACATTGGCAAAAGATGAATGGGGCACTCTGTAGTAAAAATACTAAACAGGTCTGGCCAAATTCTCAATTTAGCCAGTCCCCCACTGACAGAGCTATTATTAACCTTATTCCTGAGAATGTATGAGCATGTTTTGTGAGGAAAAAATGAAGAAGAGTGATATCGAGGAGACCCTTTACAATTTAAAACCGTGAATTGGCCAATGAACTTTGAAATCTCCGATATGATAGCCAATAAAACTAAATTTAAAAAACTCTAGAATACCCAGACCAAATGGTCTTTCAGCAGTGGTTCTCAAGGGTAATTACGAATTATGGGCTGTTGTATTATGTGATTAGTTTACAAAAGGTTTCTCGAGAGGGTTGTATCCCCATGTCATGGAAAAAAAAGCTATCTATATACCTGTGTTTAAAACCAGGGACTGCCTGCTTCCTGAAAATTACTGTCTATTCTCACTCCTTGATACCACAGGAAAAGTATTTGCTTGGTTTATTTTTGGACCATCTGCAGGCGTGGGCTAGTGAGCACAACATTCTACATGCATTTAAGACTGCTTTTTGTCAGGGCTCCAGCACTGTCCACAATATCTGACTGTTAGATTCCGTGATGGGGTGGGCCACATCCATGAATAGCCTTTCAGTCCTTAAATGATTTCTGCACAGCATTTGATCAAGTTAAGCATGAGCTGCTGTGGAAGAAACGTTAGGCACTTGATTGCCCGGAATGGCGACTTCAAATCTTAGTGGCCTTACACACAGTGACTACAGCTCAAATGAGGCTAGGAAATAATGGTCTTTTATCTGGTGAAGTGATAATTGATAGAGGGGTAAAACAGGGATTCATGCTTGCAGCCCTGCTTTTGAACCTTTACATAGCTGATCTCCCTTCTAGGATGACAGTATATGCTAAATGCCCACCGAAAATTGGTCAATGTGTTGCTGCTCAAGAAGCCAAAGACCAAGTCGGATGCAAGGTCACACAGCCGCTCTCTTAGAAGACCCAATCAGGGTATGTAAGTTATGTAGACTCTATAAAGCTTGATAGACTCCAAAGTAAAATTGTTTACATATTCAAAAAATAATGATAATAATGAAAGTTCAGTGGTATTTCATAAAGATTTTTATCAATCACTGGTTTTGTGAAAAAAATACGTCTCTTGGTATGAGGCGTCACTAATATCTTCTTAGTGAGGAAGAAAAAAGCCAATAGCATTTTATGTCAGACCAAAACAATCTTTTGCCAATGCATTCTTCCCCAATTTTGGTGAGACACACCACAGTGGAGGCACGCATTTTCCTTAACATTTAAAGGATAGAAATTATATATTACTATGTCATTTGAGGACATTGAAGGATTATCGAACAAATGTGCAGAGACCTTAGGGTTTTCAACTGCGGAAGCAAATACCATTTTGGGATTAATCAGTGACACATCGATTGGCACGCATGGAACTTCACTTAAAGATCCTGCGAAATGGATTAGACAGCTAGAATACCTTATACGCAAAGAGATCAATAGAAAATTACACGCAATCACATTAGGGCGTTATTTTAAGAACCAACGAATCCCTAGAGGCCTACGGATACAACTTTGACCCACCGTGTGTAAGGAAAGCAAGGAGTTTCTCCGCAAATGGGAGGCAATCTTGAACAAATGTTCATTAGATCTCATTCTATTAACCATCCAAGAACTCTCCAAGAACTTGACGACGCTTAAGATAGAGATCGAAGATATTGAGAAAGAACTAGTTGGTACACTAGGAAAGGAGGAATACGATACCATCTTGTTAGATATTAACACTAAGCTTGAAGACTACAAAACGGAATTGGAACAGAAAAAAGTTAAAAAATTTAAACGAGACACCTACGACTACATCAACGATGAAGTCTATACGTTGATGGAACGGTATGGCCCTGTAGCACCCAAGAAACTTTTCAAATACACATCAGATAATACCAGAAGTTCTGATTCAGAAGCCCAGAGAGAACCCGAAATATCCACGGAACAGACGGCTGAGGAGCTCAACACAGGAACTGGTCCTGCAGCACAAGTACCTTCCTCTTCGGCTTTTTTAGGCGCCCGCCCAAAAGGACCCGCAGGGGGAGGAGGAAACCCAAAAAACAAACCACAGACCAGATTTCAGTCAAGGAGAACCTAGTTATTAATATATCCAGCCGACCATTGAGCAGGCCAGAGGTTGACACGTTACAAAAAGGTCTGAGGTTTGTACCCACATATGGTACCACTTTGTTCGACACCAAAATTGAGCTCTACAAATTCATTAGGAAATTGAAATTGAAGGTCTTTTTTGAAGAATTAGAAGTTCAAGAGAAACCACCATACGGTCCAGATTTCCAAGAATTTAGAAAAAAGAGTGGTTTCGTGCCTCCCATAACTGTTCCATCCATCGACATCTTTCAAAAATTGGTGACCCGTGACTTGGAGAGAATCAGTTACAAGAATCCTCCACATAAAAATCTGAAACCTCACGAGATGAGACTCATCAAAGACTTGTATAGTGACAAGAACATAACTATCCGTCCAGCGGATAAAGGTGGAGCGTTGGTCATCCAGAATACGGCTGACTATGATGCAGAATGCAACAAGAAACTTCAAGATAGGACTATTTATGCCACCTTAGATCTGGATCCAACTGTCACGATCAAGCAGAACCTGAAGACTTTACTGGATAAAGCTCTCGAACTAGATTGGATAAACGAACATACCCAAAAACCTTTGTTTAAAGACCACCCAAGGATTCCAAACTTCTACACCTTACCAAAGATTCACAAACATCCCACTAATCCACCAGGAAGACCCATTGTTGCAGGTATGGAAAGCATCAACCAACCGCTGGGTATTTACATTGACTTTTTTCTACAGCCTCTGATTCAAAAAACTTCGACATATACTCCTGATACCACACATTTTCTACAGAAACTTAATTGTATAACTCCTACACAGGATGATTTGATGTTCACCATTGACGTCAAAATCCTATATACGTCTATACCACATGACCTCGGTATAGAATCAGTAGAATGGCTATTGCTACAAGCATCAGAAATTCGAGCACAGAAAGAGTTCATACTGTCTCTCCTACAATTCATTTCAGAAAATTCTTACTTCCAATATCGCAATCAGTTTTACCTTCAAACCTCGGGGACATCTATGGGAGCGACAATGGCACCCTCATATGCCAACAGCTTTATGTATAAGTTTGAGACCGATAATGTGCTTAATAACCAACGTTGGAAGAATGACATTCACCTTTGGACCCGGTACATTGACGATATTTTTGGAGTGTGGAGAGGCACAAGGATATCCTTTGATACTTTCTTTGTATATCTAAACAACATAGATAAACGGATCCAATTCACGAGAGAAATTTTTTATGACACTATCACCTTCTTGGATGTTTCCATCAAAAAAGAGACCACATGTTACAGCACTTCAATCTTCCATAAACCTACTGATCGCAACAACCTTCTACATCGTCTGAGTTTTCACCAGCCCAGTTTACTCAAAAGTCTCCCATATAGTCAACTCCTAAGGGTTAAGAAGATTGTCAGCGACCCTAATGATTGTTTAGCCCAACAACAGATTATGAAAGAGAGGTTTTTAGCCCGGGGCTATAAACAAGCAGAATTGGACACAGCATCAGCTAGGGTCAACAGCCTGACATGAGAGACCTCGTTATCTACCCAAAATCCTATAAAAAAGAGAGAACTTAGAACACCTGTCTTTGTATCAAAATTCTCTATCCAGAGCAACAGAATTAAGAAGACCATCAGTAAGCACTGGGGGATCTTTAAAAATGACATCAGAGTACAAAATTTATTCACAGAATTACCAGTGTTTGCTTACCAACATAGCAGGAATCTGAGAGATGAACTTGTACACACAAGACCACCCCTTAAGGAACCGATAACCCAACTGACGGGTACATACCCCTGTCTGAACTGTACTAACTGCAACTTAGTTATCAAGGGAGATTCCATTAACCATCCCAGAACAGGGAAAATGATTTTGCTCAAAAACTATGGAACCTGTGACAGCACCAACATAATTTATGGCATTAAATGCCCGTGTGGAAAATTTTATGTGGGCCAATCCACAAGAATGGCCAAAACAAGGTGGAATGAGCATCGTTCATGTATTCGTAATGCTAACACCAACTCTGCCGTAGCACGGCACTGGTTGGAGAATGGACATAATTTGACTCAGATTAGATTTGTAGTTTTAGAGGTACTCACAAGAAACAACCCACATGAAGACCTTAACCAGCGGTTGAATCGCAGGGAGTCATTCTGGATTGACAAACTTGGGAGTTTGGTTCCCAATGGGATTAACAAGGAGATTAATTATCACTGTTTTCTTTAATTTTGTAATCTCTTTGCCTTCAAGGTATAATTTCTAGCAACTATTTACCTATTTACTGTGATATATCTTATGTGTTATGGACTTAGACCACCCCGCTGTGTTTCCTGGACTTTGGTCTGGGACCCAAGCTGCCGTCTGGCGACGACACCATTACAGTGGGTTGGTACTTGCAGCATGACTCATGCATCTGATTTCTCCTATGATTTTTCCTATGACTACATAAAATAGCCTCAGATGCCGCCGTTTGATGACATGATCCAGTGTGGTCATATATATATATATAATAATGTTGATATAGATGTTATTACTATGTATTTACTTTGCAACGTTCTTTTATTAGCCCAGCATTCTTTAGGGCTCTTTTGTATTTGCTATTTCTCTTTTATGACTCTCTTATCTTCTTTCACTAGTTCCACCCCTGTTACTTTGCCTTGTATTGGAGTATTTCTTTTATCTCTATGCTTTCAGTTTCCTTATTTTTACATTTTTTTGTTTCCACAATTCTTGACATATTCCAATTAAGGCGTATAATTAGTTTATAGCTCTAAATAATCACTTAGAAACCTATTTGCTGTCATTTGTCCCAGAGCGCGCGCCTCGCTAGGCCGCGATCACGTGGTTTATTAAAGGAGCGTTGTCTGGGCAACACTCCGATGCGAACAACGCAGTTACACGCCGGCAAGCGAGAGGAACAGTCCGACTCCTCGCTGGTCTCATGGTAAGCTCCCCTGATGTTATGACACGTACTGCTTACACGGATCCCACCCGGGTTCCTTACAATGTCTCTCTTACATTTCAGCTTATCTGCGCCTTGGCGCCGATTTTGTCCGGGCAGATTTCTGCCCACCACATGGTTCTGGTTCTCCAAGCCACTGTCCATGCAAGCATTCTGCCATTTTCTCAGGTAAACGCGTTCTGCATTTCTTGTCATCGCTAACCTCATTACTTACAGACTTCTTATTGCTCATTCTTTCTCTTTTTCTATTTTTTCTTTTATGTATCAACCAATCTTTCTACCACTACAATTATTGGTATGTTATTTATATTTCTTTGTGAATGTGCATTGTGATACACTTTCTTTTGGATGTTATGTAAATATACATGTTAACTACAGACTTGCCCTGACGAAGGATTTGTAAATCCGAAATGCATTGGCAAAAGATTGTTTTGGTCTGACATAAAATGCTATTGGCTTTTTTCTTCCTCACTAAGAAGATAAAAAGGGCTATCGTGAGCTTTCAATGTGCAAGTCGTGAAAAGCCGAACATATCTCTTTCATGGTAAGTAGATTTATATACCATCATGCTGGGTTTACACTAGGAGGTATCCTTGACCTATACAAACAGTGGTTTTGCCCAGTAGTGCTATATGGGTTTGATGCTTTGGAGATGCATGATCTAGAATGGCTACAAGTACTTGAAGGTTTTTTTGGTGGTGTGTACTAGGGCTTCCTCGTCCTGCTTCTATTGAATATAGACAACTAGAATTAGGACCAATGTCGTTAAAAACACTGGCACTAAAACATAGAGGAGAACTCTTTTTGAAATCTAAAACATTCCCTACATGACCCCTGCTTTTAAAACTAGGTGCCAATTACTGTCTAGAGCAAGGATCTGAAAAGGATAACGGGTCCATGAAGCTGGTGAAGGATTTGTTTCATAGGCTTGCTTGGAAACCTGACGTTGGACGTTCAAATTACAAAAAAGTAAAGGGTGCTTTTACTCGCTGTTTGGAAAAATGGGATTGGGTCAATAATTATGACCACCTGCAGACATTACATAACTATAGTCAGGTTCCGCAACTCTCCCATAAGTTCATGAAACCTCAAGGCTATCTGCTATGATGCCCTGACCCCGAAGTGTGATGCTTCAGATTATTAATGCGCACAAACCAACTCCCTGTGAGATCCATTTGTGGTGCACAATGGAAAATCCCTAGGGATGGTAGAATTTGTAGCGTCTGTGAGATTTCAGACTGTATAGAAACAGTCAGGCATGTTCTTACGGAGTGCTCCAAGCTGGGCCACATTTACATGACCATACTGGTCCACCTGACACACGACTATGAGTCGATAAAAACCTCACAGTTTTGGACCTACTGTTTGAATACTGAATGAGGGGCCATATTACACTGTATAGAGTATGGTGCTGGATGAAAAAAACCTTCGAAAAAGCACTCTGATACTCCTATAAGGCAACTGATTAATATATAGAATACGGGTACAGACGGGGAAAACACAAGCATCTTTTCCCACATGAAAAATGTTTCAGCTGTTTCAATTGTTTACATGATTTTAGGAAAAGGTTTTAAGATCATTGTAAAAACGGGAACATTGTTATATAGTTCTCATCATAGAATATGGATGATGTATTCATATTTATTTGTGTCAAGTACTCTTGAATTGTATTTTTATTGTATAATTTTTATGTGTTGTTTTGTTAAATAATAGTATGAATTTGTATATTATTTGATTTTGCAAAAGTTCTTTTAGCAACTGAATACAAAATAAATAAATAATTGTGTTGTCATTGTTATGCTAATTATTATTTTTGAAACTTGAAAAATCCTACATCTTTTTCGTCACAGAATGTTGGCAAGTAGGGTGCCAAGGTTTTTCATTTCTGAAAATGTGCAATTACGCAATTCGAAGAATCAATTTCTCGAAATGATTTTGCAAAGTGCCCTAAAATGATATATGACCATCAGCCCTGGCAGCCCTCTGCTAGTCTGTCCCCTTACCAGTCCAATTTGCAGCTTCAATTTACCTCAAAACCTCTGCACTGCCTCCACCACGAAGTATACCTGCAACATATCCTCCTCCTACACGATCAACTGGGAGCACTGCTGTTGAATCCAGGACTGGACCATCTTCTACCACTTCCTGGTAGACCAGAATCAGCTGCACCTCAACAGGACAGCACAATCCTGCACCACCTACACTGTGGCCATCCCACATACATGTGACATGGTAATGGAATGCAATGTGGCATATGTATAGGGCCTGTGTGTTCTTGCAATAGCCTCAAAGCACTGCAAGCGAATTCCCTTGGAGGAAAGAAGTACAATGAATCACAGATTGGGCATAATCATAAAGAATGCCTGGGTGCATTTCAGCCTGTCCAATAGTAGGCCGGTAGATAGGCAGGCAAAGTCCCTGCCAGTGTCAAAAGCTGAACACGCCTGTGTATGGGTGAAGGGAAGCCATTCAGAGAGTGTGCGACTCAGGTAGACAGGAAATGTGTTCTGCTAGACAGAAATGTCAATCATGGGACTGACCTGCATTCAAGTGGCAGAGGTGATGCATGATATGTGAGCAGGTATTGGGTGATTGCAGATGTGTGTGGGTGGGTGAGAATGATTTGGGAGTAACACAGCAATCTACCATCTATGAGAAAACGTCAACAATCAAATGAAAATAAGGCAGTCCTAGTGACGTCATGTCAAAATAAAAGGGCCTTTACGAAGAAACCTATTGCCAAACCTCACATCTAATACAAAAAGGGGTGTGGGATAGTTCTCAAGAAAAGAAAGCAGTGTTCTCCAATGATGTTCCAGGATGCGGTAGCCTGAGCCTCCCTTCCCCACATTTTGGACATGGGTTAAGATGGGAACCTGAAGCACAGTACAGTCTTGGGCTTCTCCAGCACGAGACAACAGTTCCAATGGCAGTTCTCAGGACAGTTGATGGATAGGTCTTGTTTCCTTAGAAAGTCTCCTGCCTTCGGGGGCATGATGTGTTCAAATAACAAAAACAAAAGTTCCTTGAACCAAATGAAAGTTTTCTAGGGTGATATTGATTCACCCTTTGGGTCCCCCTCTTCTGGGTGCTGACCCTTCTTAATTGTAATCCACAGTTCAGATTTGTTGACCGTTTCACCCCTGGGTCCCCCACTTCTGGGCACTGAACCTTCACGTATGGTGTTCCACAATATATTACAGTTTTTTTCTCAATGACCTTTTGGGTGATAGCTTCACGCCCGAATCTCCCTCTTCTGGGCTTGAATTCCTCTTCGATGTCCGTTCTTGGGTGATGGTTTCACCCCTGAATCTCCCTCGGTCAGGCTCGGACCCCTCATGACTGCCAGCTCTTGGGTGATAACTTCACTGCTGGATATTACTTGGTCGAGCTCAGACCTTTCTTCAATCTCATTCACTTTATTGTCACTTCTGGCCTTACCTTTCACCAACCTTTGGGGTGACAACTTTTCACCCTTGGGACCCTCTCTGCCGGTCTCTGACCCCTTCTCAACTTTTGGCCTGCCTCCACCCGGTTCACTTTGGCTCTCAATTGGGATGATAGTTGTTCATCCATGGGTCTCCCTCTTCTGGGTGCTGACCCCTATTTTCTTTCAATGTTCTCTTTTTACACAGTTCAATGTTTGTGGGATTCACCTCCCTTTCTTCACATTGCTTGTAGATCAAAGCCTTTTGATTGTACATAGATTTTGCTTGACCCTCTGCATGACCACTTTGACCTATTTTGCTGGCCCTCCTATGGCCTTCTAGTATATGTAGGTTTGCAATCGGGGATCAACCAGACTCTCTCAGGTTATCACCCATATGGCTCTGTTTCCCCTCACATCTGGTTTCCCCTTCTCACTTTTTACAGTTCATATACAGATCACTGCTGTGCTTTCAACTTGCCACTTTGTGATTCTTCGTTAAAGCAGCCTGTTTCTTATCAGCTCTCCCCTCGACTCACCAGCTGTGATGAACCTCTTGGCTTTTGGCTTCTCTGGATTCATGGCTGGTACCATGGGCGCGGGTGCGTCCCTCGCTCCTGCTTATCAGCGTAAGCTTGTCCCATGTACTGTTGGCATCTGCTGCATGACACTTGTGCTATTGTTTGCAGTCTTGGTCTCTCTTCCACAAAAGATTCCGCTAGTATGGCACGAAAAGGGCAAGGTCACTTTTCTCCTCGCATCCCTCTCCAGTCTTGCCACCTTTCTTCTTTTTCTTGAACTGTCGTGTGGTAACCATCTCATCGTGCTGTCTGCTGTCCTCACCTTGCTCCCCTTGTGCTCTTTTGCTCCCCTTTTTCCTTGTGGGGAAAGGAAAAGGTGGTCAGCTGTGTATGGTTTAAGTCAATTGCCTGACTTTGCCTGACCTTCGGGTTGAGACATGTCAGTAAACAGGTTTATTACAAATCTGTTGACTATTATCTGAAAAAGTAGTCGTGTCGGAAAAGGGGATGGTTGGAGTGTCCGAGTAGCTTACGTTACTGGAAAGGGAAGGATGGTGCAATGTACGAGAATGATCAGGATGTAGAACAGATCAGAGGGGATTGTAAGAACGGTAGTGTTCTCTCATATTAGATTGGGTGTTCGGAAGATGACAATCAGAGGGACAGGATTGGTAGAGTTTGCGGGTTAAATGGGAACAGCTGGGATCATGAAATGAACAAAGGGGTTTGTGGGAATTGTAGTGTTTTGTCTGATCAGGTTGGGAGTGCGGAAAATCATAATAAGAGGGACAGGAAGAAGAGGGATGGGGAGTGTTAGAATTGATACCAGTGAGACAAGTACTGTGGGAATTGTGCTTTTTGTGTGCAACCGGGTTTGGGACCTTAGAGGATTGGTTACGTACAGAGGGGTTGGTGGATCTGTGCAAGAGAGATCTAATGGGAGGAGGGGAGGCAGATGTAATACAGCCTATAAAAGTTTCAGATATCTCGCCCTCCTCTCCTTCTCAGGCAAAATATTGTGTCTCATCTGGGGCATTTTCTCAAGCACAACCCCGGGATCCCCTACCCATATATTTAGCTTTTGCTCTTTCGCCCCCAGGGCTTGGCTCTGAGCATGCCATGCTTCCTTTGGTCACTTGAATAAGGGCACCTCGTGGTTCGCTTGTAAGAATACCCTCAGGTTTCTCGCACATCCCATTGTCCTATGCACCACCTCCATAGTCATTTGCAACACCAACTGGGCCGTACACGCAATGGGCCTCATTACAACTCAGGCGTTAAGGGTTTTACGACGGCGTAAACATTGCCGACCCTTACCGCCTGAGTACGAGGTCCCTTAGCGCCATGGCGGATTTAACACCTGCTAAGGGACCATGGAGTTAATTACGAACACGACAGATACCTCGCATAAGGTTCTGCACTACTCCTTGTGATCCCTTGCCTCAATTCAACCTGAATTTGACATGCATCTTTCTACGTCATGGCTCCCACACTCTGATACTCTCTCCCACTCAGCATCGTCCAAGTGGTGGGCCAACTTTCATTCCGTAAGGCACAAGGAGCCTGTCTCTTTCCTTCCCCAAGCAGGACATAGGTCACACCCCATGCAAGGTCCCAGTCAAAATTGCCCTGCTGGGTGCACTCCCCGGCCCCATGGGACTGTTGCACTGCATGTCATGGATGTGTTGGTTTTCAGGAGTCTGGCTTGGTAGGCCAACAGGGTGCCTGGCCAAGGGCTGTACATCAGCTCACCTGCACCCAGATGGCAGGGTATTCTGGCCGAATGTCTCCATGTACTCCACAGGAACAGTTTAGCACACTTGCACTATCTAGGTTTGTACTGGTTTGCACATGTGGACCGCTAACAGCCTTTACCTGTGTTCCCCATATAAGTCACTTCTTTTATAGTGTTGTTTTTCAGTTTGTTTTCTCATCTTCATTGTATTATATGACGTTTGTTTCCATAACTTGTTCAAATCCAGCACTGTGACTGACTGCACGATATGTGTCTGTACATTGTGGGTACATGCATGTGGAAGATCATCCCTTCCCCACAGCTTCTGTTCATCTGTTGTCCCTGCAAGTGTTTTTACTACACCCTATTATCCATGCTCCTTTCCTTGGAACAGCTTGTGCAGGATGTGAGATCTGTTTGAGGGTGATACAACGGATCTATGTGATTTTACCGAACTGAAAAGTTCGACTCCCAAAAGTCTGTTTTTTTTTTCAATTTTACACAAATATATATGTGGGGGGGACCCTCCACAGCCCCCACCTTACCCCTATACATTTTTTATTCACTTTACCCCCCACATATATATATGCAGAAAATTGGGGGTCGAACTTTTGGGGGTCGAACTTTTGGGAGTAGTTAATTTTTTACAATACCGATACAACAGCTGGGGAGTCATGACCTGTTCATGAACTGTCGTGTCCAACAAGTGGGGGGGATGTAGGTGGGTGGTGTGGTGTCTGGAGTGGGGGTGGCAGAGCCTTGTTTGTGTGGATTTTTTGTGATATGGGTCTCTTTCTGGGTTGCATGCCGTGGTGTGTTGACCATGTGATTTTGGTGAAGAGAAGCTGAGGAATACCCTTTAGCAGGTGGCCTTTGTTTCCCAGCCTGCCCTCCACACTCACCCCCTATTGTCCTTTTTCACACCCAACCTGTGCTACTTCTCCGTCAGTGTGCCTCCTGGGCTCTCTGCCCCTGCTTCCTTCTTTTCCTATCCTTCTGTCTCTCTCCTAATCTTTTCCCCCCTCTCTCAGCCTTCACCCACTATAACAGACTCTCCTCACATGCCCACCAGCCTAACTTTTCCTTGCTCCCCAGTCTCTCTCTCTCTATATCTCTCTCTCTACCCTCTCTCTGTCTCTCTCTCTCTGCAGCTCCACATTCTTCACTTTGCCTCCTCTCGCCCTCTTCCATCCTCCTTCCCATCAGCTTCCCCACGTGTACTTCCCCTTCCAAGACCTTCTCCTCCTCCCTTGCTGTCCCTTTCCCTCCCCTGCATCCCAGGGTAACCCAAAGGCACCCGGAAAACCTGTGCCTGACGTGTATGCCTGCAATCGATGGCCCAGCTTGTGCCTGCATTCCAGGGCAGACTAGCCCCTGTGTCCTGAGTGCATAACTTGCTCTGGTGGAAATGTGCTTCACTGCCAGAGATTAATCCATCAATGAGTTCAGATTTTGTTGGATTCACTGGTGCTCATACTCTTTGATGTGTCCTTCCAGCTGTTGACACTGGATAGACGATGGATGTCAGGTTACCTTGTTCCATATGGGACACTTCAAGGCTGTCCTGTTTGTTTACTTTCATGCACTGCATGTCTTTGTAAGCTGGGAATGTGATTTCTGGTGAAAGGCTGCAGATGTGATCCATGTGTGTACCATGTGCACATAAGTTGAAGGCACGCAGAGGGGCACAGGGTGTGGTGTCATTGGTGCCACGGATGCTGTGTTTTTCATTGCACTGGTCTAAGGTGAGCAGGTCCGGCTGTATTGGTGCTGGAGAGACATGGTGATGGGAGGATGATGAGTCATTGCTTGCAGTTGGTGCATGACACTCAGGGGGGCAGGAAGTGGAGGTGCTGTGTATGGGGATGCTGTCAATGTGTAGGTTTTTTTTATTGTGTTGGCCTGAAGTGAGCATCTCCGTCTGCATGAGTGCAGGGGAGATATGGTGATGGGAGGCTGGTGAATCATTGCTTGAAGTTGTTTGTGTCATGTCTGCTGTGTGGCAGCCCATTCACTCACCTTTCCTGGCATGTCTACCCATGCTAGCAGTCCACTCCTGGCAATTCTGCTCTGTCTGGGGGTGCACTCTCCCAACAACTCCACACCCAGCACAGCATTGAAGGCTGTGTGAAGTCTGTCATGTTCATCTGACCATGAAAGGGTGGAGGACACCAAGCAAATGACATAGGCCAGGCGTTGATGTTTGCAATGGCGATGTGTACCACGCACAGTATGCTGGCAGCTATTTAGATGCCTGTTGACAGCTGCTCATTGCGTCTCAATGTGCCTTTCATTTACCAGCTCATTGAACTCTGTTCAGTCCATTCTGACCCTCTGAGCTTCGCCTTCCCTTCTTCTTGCATATTCCCTGCTCTCTTTTGTCTGCCAGTCTCCTTGACCTCCATGTCCCCTTCCTTTCTCTTGTCTGCTTGCCTCTTTTCTGCCTGTGGTCTGTGTGTCCTGCCTTCCTCTCTGCCTGGTCCCTGTTTGCCCAGCTGCCTTCTGCTGGATCCTTTTTTCACTGAAATTGCTGTGAACTTTGTCTTCCTTCATCTTAGACATTCCATCATCGGCACCCCTGCCAGTGTTTCCTGCACTGTCCTGATGCCTTGTTAATCAGGGGAATTTGAATTGCTGCATTGGGAGGGCTTCCAATGAGATCCCGAGTTTCCAACCTCTCTGTGTTCTCTATTCGAGAATTGTCTCAGTGTCATTTTGACAACAGAAGAATCACAAAGACCCCTCACCAGAGAAAGAGGTAAAAAAGGTAAGAGAGACCTGGTAGGGGAGATGGTTGCTGCTATGCAAGGACAGAGGGTGTGGAATGGATGCATGCAAGACCTAAGCAGTATAGGCTGGTTTGATGCCAATTGGGGAGAGCATGAATACATGATTGTCTACAGCTGGAGCAGGCCCACAAGGGGAAAGATGTGAGGTGAGATGGGCATCTTTCTTGAACTGAACTTGCAATGTTCTCAGTCTGTATGACCTTATACATGTTGATGTGTATTGTGAGCTAAATTGTTGTCAGGGAATGGGGTGGCCACTCCACCTGTATATTGTTGTGAGACATGTCTAGGGTGGCCAGGGCAGTCCCCACAAGTGTTAGTTACTGCTTAACATATATGCTGTGCCTTCATACTTGTGTTCTCCGGCGTGCTGTTGGGGGTCTGTGTGCATAATTGAGCATGTGAAAGTGATAACGGATTTTGCTGATTGTGTTGTGTGCTTTTGTGTGAGCGACAAGTATACTGTTGTTTCCACTTGCAATGACTGTGTGAGTGGTTGGTGCAGTTGATTTGATGGCTATGGACACACACAGTTTGCCTGTCTCGGCCATACATTCTCAGGGTGTTGTTATAGGCAAGGTGGGCTAGCCCAGATTCATCATTGAAGGCCACCAGGGATGTGGCCTCACTGTGTGTGTGCCACAATGGCTGGTATTCATGTGAAATAGGTTTGCATCAGCTGATTGCGTGCATCCTGTCCCTATGCCCTTTGGCCAGCTAAGGAAATGGGTGGTGCTTGTAGCTGAGGGTGATGTGCCTCCTGCTTCTCTACTGGTATGCCATGCTTTGCGGCAACATTGTGCAGGACACAAGATGCCACAATAATTTTACATACTACTGGTAGGGCATATAGCAATACGCTGCCAGGGTGATCAAGGGAGTGGAAACGCGACTTGAGCACCCAGAATGTGTGCTCCACTATGCCCCTAGTGGCTATGTGTGCTGCATTGTACCTGACCTCGGCTGGTGTGGCAGGATTAGGGAATAGTGTAAGCAGGAATTGTGAGAGTGGGCAGGCAATGTCCCCTGCAAATGTGTAAATTGTTGTTAGCATAGAATGTCATGGTCTGTTAGTCAGTGTGTTATGTGACTGCATGAATGTGCATGACAGTTGATACTCACCAATGAGCCAGGTGTTGCCAAAGGTTCCCGATGTCAGGGTGGTGACTGACAGTAAATTAAGCTGTTATGTGTGTTTCCAGAGACATTTGCATTGATATGCATTATGACACCCTTTGCGTTGCAGATGACATGGACATGGATTGAATGCCATTGCTTGTGGTTGCAGTAAATGTGCTCAGTTACTCAGGGTGTGGGGTGCTGTAGAGCAAGCATGCGTGCAATCAATGGTGCCCAGTAACCGTGGAAAGTGTGCTATGGCATAAAACTGGCACAGGCTCTGCCTTGCCTGTGGTATGTGTGGCAGGAATTTGTGTCTACCCACACGTGATGTGATGCAGCGCAGTACCTGGTGCAGACAATGGGAGTGCGTGGCCAGCAATATGCCTGCCAACAATGGCAGAGGGGTGTTGAAAAGAGCCTGTGGCTAGGAAATGTAGGGCTGACAGCACCGTCTCCAGGTGTGATTGCATGGGAACAGATGGTGGGTGATGCAAGGTCTTCCTCCCACTCCCATAGCAGGTATCGGATGAAATAGGGAGGGAATCTGTTCCTTGCATACACCTCGTCATCTGGCATACCAAAGAGCATTGAACGTGGGTGGAAAATCCTGTCCCTAACCATCCTTCTCTTCATCCTCCTTCCATGGACATGTATGATTACTGCCACTATAGCTGGATTCATCCTGGTAGAGAAACGTTTGCATGGTGTGCATTGCATGCTTTATATACATTTCCTTTATGCATTGGATCCTTTGCACATTTTACGTTGCGTCTCATATCATGTGGCGGTAAGCTCACAAGGTTTGTGTCTGCCTTTTCCCAACATTAAGTTGCACATTGTAATCCATTAATTTGATAGATTTGTGCTTGACTGGGCGTGTAATTTCTTCCTTTGGTGCGTCCCGAACACGCCTGCGTTATTCCTCGTTCTTCCTCATTTCACAGTGAAAAATGGTTATTATGCATGTTCCACCCCTATTTGTTTCTTTGTGCAGGCCCTTCCCACACTTTACGCAGTGTTTCGCTCAAAGCGTTCTGCACCACACAAAGTCTGGTCAGACCCACGCAAAATCACGCAAAGTCCTAGCCATGAATCAGGAAACCGAGTTTTACATGCTGTGAAGTTTTTTGGTGCAAAGTCGCATTGCAACACTCAAAACATTCTATGTCCTTTAATTCATGATATTGAACGTGCACAGCTGTCTTTTGATGGTGCCCTCAGACCGTCATCTCCCTCTTATCACCTCTTTGTCTTTTTACTCTGGTTTCTCTGAAAATAACACACTCCCTGTAGCACCCTGCTGCCACAGAGTCATTAATAAATAACTTTACCAAACTATGCTCAGAATATTGAGCGGGAAACAGGCTCAAGCCTTCTGGTCTTTAATTTCATCAAACAGAAGAACGAGTGAAGACAACCTATCAAACAGTGTTAGTGAACAAGATTGGATCTTACATTTCACAAACCCATTTAATAGACCCCAGTCAGAGCAGTCTGAGCCAGACATCAACCATGAAAAATGGGACAGAAAGCTTGACAAAATGACAATTATGGGTAAAATCAACAAGCTATAAAGCTTGACAAAATGACAATTATGGGTAAAATCAACAAGCTATAAACTAACATCTAGAGCACCTGGTCCAGACGGGCTCTCGAACGCAGACTTGAAGGCCAACTCTGAGGCCTGGTCAACCTTGATTGTTGAAATCTTCAAAACTTGTGTTGAGTCAAACTCGATTCCTAGATTGTGGAAAACTGCGAACATTGTCCCGATCTATAAAAAAGGCAACAAAGGTAACCCGAGCAACTACCGTCCCATCGCCTTGTTGGACTGTATCGGTAAACTTTTTGCAGCCTGTCTTCTGGAAAAATTCAAAACATGCACACCATCTTCAGAAGGACACAATCACTTCCAAACAGGTTTTATAAAAAACCTCGGAACATCAGCTAAAATAATGATGCTCAGCATTTCAAAATCGAAAGTGCTAGAAGGCTCGCCATGTCTAGTACTGGCCTTTATTGACCTCTCCCAAGCCTTTGATGAGGTGAATAGAGGAAAACTCTGGGCTAAACTTACCAACTGGGGCTGCCCAAAATCAATATTAGCTCCAATCAAAGAACTCCATGCAAACACTTCTATGAGGGTATGGCTTAACAAAGCGGGTTACCTCTCTCAGAACTTATACACACACAGAGGAGTCACACAAGGTTGTCATCTGGCACCTGAGCTCTATAATGCCTACATAGGAGATATTCAAATTGCTGAAAGAAACATCAAAACCTTTCCGCCATCTCTGGGCGACGAAAAGATTCCTAGTTTGTTAATATGCAGATGATATTATCTTAATCGACCAGACCGCAGTAGGCCTTCAAAGGAAACTTGACAACCTCTTGGCCTATCTCTCACTAAACGATCTCGAGATCAACACAAGTAAGACCAAGGTGATGATCCTTGAGAAAGTGCCTAAAAGAAATAAAATTCAATCTTGGCACTTAGTCAAAGAATGACTAGAAAGAGTGGAAGCCTTCACTTACCTAGGTGTCACCATTAGCAACAACGCACAAGAAAAACCAATGCAGGAAACCATTTGTCATAAAATCAAAAACCTAATCATCCAGACGCAGATGATGGACAAAAAGTTTGGCCGCTTTTCCCTCAAAGCTTCCCTGACTTTTTACAAAACAAAAGTAGTTCCAGCAATAGTTTATGAAGTGTAAGCCATGCTGGCTATACCCTCAGAACTTTGGAACAAACTAGAGGGATTGTTTTCAAAAAAACACTTTGTTTGCCGACTTCTACTCTTATAGTATCTATTAGAAGAGAGCTAGGTTTAACATCCTTGAAAGCAACCATAGACCTTAATGGTCAAATGCTGTTTAGGAAAATCTGTTCATCAAACAGAAAATCTATGAGACAATCCGAAAAGAAATTAACAAAGGAGACAACAAAATGTTGGCCTCATGGGCCTGCCACAACCTTTTACTCCTTGAGGAAATTGGAAGCTCAAAAGAAGAGTTAGAGAGGAACCTGACGAAAACAGCAGAAAACCTCAAAGATACATATTGGTGCAAACCAGCAGAGTTGGCTGGAAGAAACGAGTTAACCACACATCTTCCTACTACCGCCCAGAAACTGAATGAGCCTGTGAACTACCTAGTAAAATTCCCTAACAAAAGGATACGCTCAACTTTCATGAGAGCCCGGTTGAATGTCTTAAAAACTAAAGAGATCCAAGCAATCAGAGATAAAACTAAGTCCAACAAATGCCGATATTGTGAGGAACCTGAATCGATCAAAACACTAAAACATTTACTCCTTAGCTGCAATGGTTTGTCGGCTAACAGAAGAACACACCTCGCCCACCTTTTTACATACTTCTGCAGCCTGGAAGAGGAATATTGGTGGACATACCTGATGAACGGAGAAAACATCCAACCAGTGATTTCTGTAGGTAACTTCCTAGATAGCCTTGATTTGGACAATAAACCAGCTGCAGAAAGTGAAAAGGAGACATAACAGCCAAGAAACAAGGAATATATTTTAAAAGGAAAACTTTGCTTATTGTAAAATGAAAGACTTTCCAAATGATCGAATAAAGACTAAAGTCAAATCACTAGATGAAAAAATTAATAGTACATTCAAGGCTTGCACAACTTGCAAAAACTAGTAAAATAGTTGAATCAAGTATAAATAAATAAAAAATAAAAAATAAAAATAGCTTTTCAGCAGATATTTAGTGGTTCAGCTGCCCTCTGGCTCACCCGTGATAATCTGCAGCTATTCTTTTGACATATTTATAATTTAAGCACTCCAAGAATGCCTCGGACTGTTTCTCACAGTTGTAAAACAAGGGGCACCCCCAACCAGCATGCTGAAATGGACCCCCGCCACTCCTGACACGCTCTTGCCCTCAGTGGTGTAACACAAAATGTGGGGGCCCCCCTGCGAGCCATGCTGAGCCCCCCCACCCCCACACAGCAGCAAATCAAGTGTCACGCCACACACCTCGCCAGCCTAGATTATCACACTTGCGCAATACGCAAGAACGTGCTGCTGAAGGGATATGCCACACACTGCACTAGGAGAGAAATATATAAATATGTGTTTTAATATTATATACAGCACAATTTCTGAGAAAAAAATGGCTAATAAGCCAGAGTATTTGCAATTGTTTTGTAGGGTAAAACCAATCCAATAGATGCAAGTCACCAACAGTGTACAGGAACATTAATACTTTGCTATTAAAAATGCCATGCCACAATTAAATCATTTCCAACTGGCTGCACAGTGTAGACTAATGTTAAGTTCCACTGTACTCATTGAGGATATCTGGTTATATTCAAGTGCAAGATCTATGTTTTATGGCTTGTTTGCCTTTCAGAGATATGGCCTACTGAAGTATGGCTACTAGTGTCTTGTTGGCCTACACAGGGAAGTCTATATATGTGAGGTAGCTTTCTTTATGCTGTTTATATTTTCATAGTGACTTTTGAAGCTTGTATTTTCATGCACATTGAGGGTGTTGGATGTACTCCCCAACAATACAAAGGACCTGATGTTTTTAAAAGTGTTTTTCAATGGAAGAAATTCTTTGTATACCAGGCACAAAGGGTTTACATTGTTTCTGTTGTCATGGGGGTCATAGGTTATTTTCACTGCCAAACATTGCTTGTGGGAATGGGGTAAAAAGGCATAGGGCCTCATTACGAGTCCAGCGGTAACCGTGCCTGAAATTCCAGCAGGTTACCGCCGGACTTTTATTAGCATTCCGCCTCCGTGATTCGCAGAATTACCGGGGCATTACGACCCCGGTGACCCGGGAATTCCGGAGGCAGAATTCAGTAAATCCCCATTCCCACTGATTCCGATAGTACTCAATGGGAATGGGGAAGTGGAAACACCGGCACCATCTTGTGATGGTGCCGGTGTTTCCACGTCAACCTGCAGGCGGGAGATGTTCAACCCGCCAGGCCAGCTGCAGGACTCGAGATCCCCCGGTATGGAAACAACGGTGGCGGCGGGTTTACCGCCACCGTTATTTCCATACCGGGTGACTCGTAATGAGGCTAATAGTGTTACTTAATTTTTTTAAACATTGAACGTGACCTTTTATGCTCTACTGAGGAATAATTGCATCTAAATGGAACGAATGTACTTTTAGAAAGTTAGGCCCCCTTTATAAAGATGAACGATTATTTAATCTTTGCTATGTGTAAACAATGAAAATTGTATTTGCTTCAGGTACATTTTGCACCCATTGATTGTGCAGTCGTTGTATTCAATATTCTCCTCTCACACGCACCGCCAGTAATTGATAATCCCTCTCTAAAGCTGCAACTGGATTTTTTACTTCGGGTTGGAGACACACAATGGTGGCTTTTCTGTTGTTAATTGGTCACCTGCACTGAGGTTGCACTTGTTAAAGTGAGACTCTGTCAGCTGTTACCCTATGAATGGCAGAGGTATGGGCACAACTTGGGAAACGCTAATAGATCAGATGCAACCTTCTTGAAATGTGAGATACTTGCCCCGGTATTCTGGACCTTGCAGAGAAGTGGCTTAGTCAATGTCACATTTACACCATTAACAAAAACGAAATAATACTCTTCTAATGAGCTCCAATGAGAGAGATCTCCATGTAATCAGGGTTTTTTTAAACCTTTTTCGACTACCTCTAGGGTTAAAATGGTGCATTATACTGCACACTTTCCAAATGGGTAAAAGGCCAGACAGTTTGCAATTGGTTTTGTAAGATAACTCATGAAACGATACAATAGATGCAAGTCACCAAAAGTGCACAGCACATTTCCCAATGCATTTTCATGCTTTCCCCTGCAATACATGGCAGTATACAAATGTTTTTCAAGCTGACTGTACCCATACATTTCCATGCTGGCTCCACTAACATATGCTAATATTACAGTGTAGACACGTAATAACAATATAGTAAAGCTTTCCAGGCCACATTTAGACATATCTAGACTGGTAGCACCAAAATGCCAGTCGAAGCAATAACACTCATCAAGAAGAGAACACACATTCAAGCCAGTGTCTCTGTGGCCTCTAACAACACGGCCAAACTCTTTAAATCTGAAAGGAACTGGTCAATCATGTTGCAGTCTTTACCTCTCCTGTTCCCTCCCAGGCCCTCTGTATGGCTCTGTCATCTCACTTCTTCGCTAAAACTCAGGACATCTGTTCTCCATCTCCTCTTCCTCTCTCGGCCCCCTTTTGGCCATATCTACCTCTCTTCCTCCTTTCTCCTCTTTCTCTGTGACAACACCTGACAAAGTTTCTATACAAGTCTGATCTATGAAAGTGTCATCCAAACAGGTGCTCTCCTGCTCCACCAGAACCATCAAGAACCATATTGACACCCTGTCTCCAGCCTTGAGCGATTTCTGTAATCACTCCTGCCACTGGAAAGTTCCCCTCTCCCGTTAAGCGCTCCCTTATGCACCCACTCCTCAAGAAGCCATTTGCTGATGCTGCCTGCCCGGCAAACTATCGCCCAATCTCCATCACCCCTTTCCTGGGCAAACTGTTGGAAAAGCTGGCCATCTCCCAGCTTACTCTCCACACGGAATTTGTTGGTTGTCTCCATGACCATCCGTCTGGCTTCAGAGCTGCCAGAGGCACGGAAACTGCTGTCCTGAACACCTGTGAGGATCTGCTCTCTAACCTTGATTCCAGCATTCCTTCTGTCTTCATCCTCCTTGATTTTTCCTCTTCTTTCAACATGGTCAACCATGCCATCTTGATCAATTCTGTTCAACCGACTCCATGAGAACCTGGGCATCACAGATCAGGCCCTTGAGTGACTGAACTCCTTCCTCTTTGACTGCCCCTCCCTGGTCCAACGTGGTCCCTTCATCTCTGCTCCATCCTCTCACTCTGATTTTTCAACCTCTATGTGGCCCCTTTGGCCCACCTGATTTATACATTCTCCTCTTTCTTTCAGTGTTATGCAGATGATACTCTGCTTTCCTTTAGGCTCCATTCAGACTCCTCTCCTCTCTCGCTCATTCCTGACAGTCTATCCGCAATTCAGAATTGGTGTGCCACCAACGATCTCTGCCTTAATGTCAGTAAGATGGAGATCCTTCTCACTTGAACTTCTGCCCTGCTTTCCCTCTCTCATTCTGGCTGCCCACCTTGGGCCCTCTTCCTTCGCCTTCCTGTGAGGCAAACAACACTGGTGTCATCTTTGACTCCACTCTCTCTTTCTCTCCTCACATCTCGGACATCGCCAAGAAGTCCCACTACCAGCTGCTCCTCCTCAAAGGGACTCTTCGCTTTCTCACTTTCCCCCAGAAGCTCACTGTCTCCAGAGCCCTGGTTCTCTCTAGGCTGGACTATTGCAACATCCTCTTTCTTAATCTGCCTTCCTCTACTCTCCAGTCTCTGCAACTAATTCAGAACAGGACTGTGAGACGTATCCTTGGCCTCAAGCCCAGGGATCGTATCTCTCTAGCCCTGAAATCTCTCCACTGGCTCCCAGTTGCTGCAAGTATCAAGTTCAAGACCCTTTGCATTGTCCACAAGGCTTTATGGCCCCGGGACCCACACTACATCCAATGCTCTCTTCCAAAATATCTTCCTTCTCAAGCCCTTCTCTCAGCTACCTATAACTCTCTAAGGATTAGACGCTTCTCCAGGCAGAGAGTGGGGGGTAGATCTCTCTCCTCTGCAGGTGCCTCCCTCTGGAATAGCCTCCCTGCCCCTCTCAAACCTGAGCCAGACCACCTGAAGTTCCGGAAGCAGCACAAAACTTTCCTCATCTCCTCTGCTTTCTCTCTCTCCCTCCCCTGCTGGCCTACCTGACCTACCTTTCTGCTGTACCGACTGCTTGCTTGGCTACCCTCCGAGTCTCACTGAGTCCAGACTCTTTCTTGATCAGTCTCCCTTGCACTGCCTCTGGGCCTACCATGCACTTAGGGGCTGTAATTGGAACCGTGCAGTCCCTTGTTCTCCTTGCACTACCCAGAACCGTGCTGCCCTGGCTGCACTTACTCAGAGCATTGCTGCCCGGTTTTTCCCTTCCCTCTCACTTGCACTTCCCCCCTCCCTTCCCCTTGCACTTCTCGTTCTCGCACTTGTACGATATGAATGACACAAGGCCTACTAAGATTGTTTGTCTTATCCTCCCTCTAACTTCCCTCCCTTGTGTTATCACGCTTAGAAACACTTGTTTGCAGGCGCATTATAAATTACTTATATCATATAATTTGATCACAGATGCCCAAAAAATTATACCATGCCGCAGTAAGAAACCGCTAGACTGACAGCACCCAAATGGCAGTCTAGCTAGGTAATTCACTTAGCAGCACTGCTTTATCAGAAATGCCCAGTTAAAAAAAGTCATACCAAACTGATACCACATATCATGCCTGCTTAGCCTGGAAATGAACAGCCATTATGATTTGTCTTACAATCCTGCCCCCCACACATCCCCTCTCCCTCCCACCCCAACCTCCAAAATCAGCTCCTTTGCCCAGAATTACCTCCATGTCCCTCTTCCTTGTCTCAGAGCTTACGGTTGAGGCACCTTGCATCATAGGTAAGTTCTGGGATGCGGAAGAGTGGGACTAGGCGCAATGAAGATTACAGGTAGCTAAGTCAGGCATTACCTCCATGTACCTCTACCTCAGAGTTCCTTATACACAAATACTGTCTCATACACACTGGGACGAGGAAGAATAGGGCTAGGAGTAATGAAGAATACCAATAAGTAATCCAGGCATTAAACACAAGTATTGATGCAACACCATTGAGTTGACTGGGATTCAGCGCCCCCCCCCCCCCGAACCCCCTGAAATGTTGGGCTATGTTGACTTGACCTGGCTGACCTTCAGAGCAGGTGCCAGACAGAACAGGACACAGATGTTAAACAACACCTGGGTTTCGCTGTTAACAAGAACCCGCAATTACTAAGATAAAGCATTTCACTGTTAGTACCTGCATTCAAATGCCATTTTTTAGGCTAATTAAATCGTGATGTGGGTTTAATATTTGCATGCCAGGGGAGTGATTGGAAGGGTAGAGAGGGAACAGGAGACCACTCATTCTCACAGCAGTCCATAAGTGGGTGCTTTCAACCTTAAAGGAGAGAGTTAACTGCTTGTAACATTGAAGCTGCACTAGAATAGTCTCATTAAAATGCGTAAAGAAATTAGATGCCCCAAACAAATAAGTTTGCCGCTCCCCCACCGCCCATGAAGTTAGCGCGTCTCCCAACATTTGAAAGATTAGCCCCCAAAATGTAGGTTTTGTTGCACCCCTGAATGCAAGCATACACACCATTTACCATATACACACACACGCACACCCAGCCATCCATACATTTAAGTGTGCATTCTTTCACCATACTGGCACTCCCAGGCAGCCATCCATACATTTACGTGTGCACCCTTTCACCATACAGGCACACACACCCAGGTACCCACCGATACATTTAAGTGTGCACCCTTTCACCATACGCTCACACAGGCAGCCACCTATACATTTAAGTGTGCACCCTTTCACCATACAGGCACACCGAGACAGCCACTTGTACATTAAAGTGTGCCCTCTTTCACCATACACTCACACAGGCAGCCACCTATATATTTAAGTGTGCACCCTTTCAACATACACTCACACACGCACATGTCATGAGGTTGAGGAGAGCCCTAACACTTCAAAAAGAAATTGGGCCTCATTACAACTATGCCGGACTGGTAACAACGGTGGCGGTAAGCTTACCGGCACCGTTGTTCCAGGCCGTCATATTACAGCTCTGCGGGTGGTTGCTGTCCTGCCTGGCAGGTCAGACCTGCCGATCAGAACGGCACCCACCTGCATAGTTTTCACGGAAGCACCGGCACCGTTATTAACGTTGCCGGTGCTTCTGTGGTCCCCATTCCCAAAGAGTCCAATAGGACTTTATGGAAATGGGAATTTACCATTTGCTGGCATCTGACTTCCCAGACCGCTGTGGTTGTAATACCCCGGTGTTACCGGGTAGTCGGGCACCGGTAAATCATTACGGGTCCAGCAGCAACCTGCTGGTAGCACCAGCACAGTTACCGCCAAACCCATAATGAGGCCCATCGTTTCTTTTTGAAGTCACTCTGACTTCATGAAGAAATTATTTACGTTAAGGACCGAACCATAACGGAAATACATTTCTTTGTGAAGGCAGAGTGACTTCAAAAATAAACTATTTCTTTTTGAAGTTATAGGGCTCCCCGCAACACATGACATGGAGGCCTCCAGCCTAGGGTCTTCCATGCCACGGGGAGGGCGCAGCCCTCGGACTTTAAAAAGAAAGTTTCTTTTTGTAGTCACTCTGACTTCATAAAGAAGTTATTTCTGTTACAGAAATATTTTTTTTTATGAATGCAGTGGATTCAAAAAGAAAAAGAAAATTGTGAAAAGAAAAAAATCTTTTTTTTTTCTTCAAGTGGGGCCACCTCACAGGACATGTGCTGGCGCACCTTGGGAGCTGAGGAGGCCCCTGTTACGCCAGTGCTTGCCCTTCCTGTCTATCCCATCACAAATCAAGAGGTATTTTCTATCTCCGCTATTGGAGGCATTATAAAATACGCTGTGTTGAAAAATGTACCTATTTCTTACATCAAAAATACGGTCCTCCCATTCATGTACATGAAGTAATCTTAATTTCCAAAGAGTATTTTTGGTCACGAAAACATCCTTCGATACTTTTTGCTTTGCTATGTTCTGTTTAATTGAAGCACACAGTCTACTTTTTAATATGTTTTTTTTTTATTTTATAAGAGGACGGTGTTTTTCCCTTTGTCTCAAAATGTTATTGGGAGCATCAGGCGATTTCCTAACTGCTCAACGTCTCAGCATAAGCAGTGTGCGAGGCTCGGATTAGCTGGCCTGCTCGCGAGACTTGTCAATGAATACCGTGTTCTGCTGGGCACACGGTGCACTCTGTGAAGGGGCTCATGCCAGATGTATACTGAACGCCCTTTTAAGCTTGCAATCAGCCCTGCCTGCGCACATCTCCTTGAAGTGTTTAGTTGCGCTCGACGAGACACCGAGGAGGAGAAACGATTACTAAAGACCGGTTCTGAAGGAAGTGGTAATTGGAGAATGGCATCAAAATTAGTGTACCTCGCAATTGCGTCTGCGCTTCTCGCGTATTATTTCTATTTACCGCTCCCGGAAAACGTCGAGGAGGGATGGAAAGTAATGTTCATAGATTCGATGCTGAGAACTCTGTCGCATGTGGTAAGTAGCACATCGCATTATAGAGAGTTGTAGTTTTAAAGAGAAATCATGACATTGTTAAACTGGTAAATAAATGTTAGCCTACTATTGGCCGCTAACAGGGAATGTGTTTTAAAAGTATGTACATAATTGGTAAACTCCCCCCCCCCAACTCTACTATGTTAAAGTCAGTTTGCAATAGTTGTTATAGAGACCTTTTCAAATGCGACATTGGGTTTTGCCAGCTGTACACTACAAGCGAAGCCTCTCCTTATATATTATATTCCTGATGTTTGAAACTGCTGCTTAGGGAAAGTAAGATAGTTTGGGAATGCCGTGTCACAGTGTTCGTGAATGGATCGATTAAAAATATTAATATGCTTAAAATACTAAGGGCGGGATAATCATATTGCTAAGACCGAGAATATTCTAAATCAATTATGCAGTTCCTAAGACATGGGCGGGTATTGACAATAAACGTTGGCTGATTTTGAATGACGCGAGCTTTATCCTTCGTGCCAATGAGCATGGGCGGCGCCAGGCTAGTGCTTGGGAAAGCCCTCCCACTTTGAGGTAGCAGGCATCACTCTGCACTACTGTGACAAGAACCTGTCACATTTCTCATTTCCGAGAGCAGTCTTCACTTACTTTTTTGTTTATTTATATGTATTCATCACATTTGTTGGTAGCGCCCAGACCTGGAGGTATCACTTTTAAACTTCAAATGTAAGCAAATATCCCGCTCTCCGAGATGAGATAGCAGTCTTTATCGTGACTGCGTTACAGCAGCAAACGTAGAGGCAGAGGACAACAGTCTGCCATGGGGATATCCGTGGACCCTCCTGCCTTGAGTCTAAAGGCTTAACTGCTGGGCTCAGCTTTCACATAACCCATGACTTCAATAATGATCAATAACTAAACAAAAAAAACGTTTTTGTGTGAATGTGCGGGCTGCATGCACGTATGAATGTATGTGTGCATGCATGCGAGGAAGTGTGTGAGTGCATGTTTGTATGCGAGTGTCTGTAAATCATGCATGTGAAGGAATGCAGTGTGAATGGTGTACATGAATGAGAGTGCAGTGTAAATGTTGTGGGTGCTCTCGTGCAAATGACAGATAAGCTGTATGGGGTGTGACTGGTTGGTGAATGTTTATGAATGTGTGTATCTGTGTGTGTGTGTGTTAGTGCAGGATAGTAGCTGTGCTCACCACCTCACCTGGGCTTTCCACTCCCACACAGGAAGTGATATATTGCAGCGAAAGTATGCTGAAAGCAGACATGTTTGTGTAGTTCACAACCTGTACCTGCCCCTCTTCCCAGTGAGCTCAGTCACTTCTAAGAGCAGCTGATTGGGGCTGATTGTCAGGAGAAAACAGAGCTCTCCATATGTATGGGAGCTCATAGGCTGCATGGAGCAAATGGCACTACCCATTCTGTTCCACTTGATTCTGTGAGGGGAGCATGCCCTGGCTCTGCCCATGCTGTACACAAACGTAGATTTGGCTTGAATTTGTTGGTGTCAAGTTTGCCATGGTATTTCTATTCAAATGGGCTTTTCAGATTCCTGTAATGTCACACAAAAGTGGTGGTTGCTGTTTTCTTCCTGCAGAACAGGAATTCAGTTTGATATATGCCAGAAGCCTTCAGGACAATGTCAACCATGCCTTGATTTGAATACTCCTGTCACTCCAATCTACCCGGTCCCTTATCCACCTCCTAACATGTACTTGAAACAAATCCCAGCAATGTTCTCTTCTGGTTCTTGGTCATAGCCCTTCGGCTTTGTAATTGTAGTTCTCCATCATAGCGCTTGGTCACAGGCCTTTTTTTCATCACTGTCCTTCTCCTTGCTCAGTCCATCACCACAGTCTTTCTTTTTCACTACAATCCTTATCTTATGTCACATTCCTTCTCATTTTCACAGTCCTTGTTTAGCACATAACGTCTTCACATTACAGGTTGTATTCACTACATTCCTTTGTCACAGTCTTTCTCCTTTGTCATTGTCCTCCATCACAGTCCTTCCCCTTTCATCACAGTAATTTTTCTCCGCCATAGTTGTTTTGCTTTATCACAGTCCTTCATCACAGTTGTTCTCCATCATCAAAGTCCTCATCACAGTCCTTATCTTTTTTGTCACAGTCCTTCTCCTTCATCGGATTCTTCTTTCTTCTTTACAGTCCCACTGCTTTGGCAACGTCCGCTTCCTTTTTTGGCACCCAAGGCAGGGGAGTCAACCTATCAGGTTGCTTGGATATCAGGCTAAATCCCACAATCTCAGCCTATGTTTCTTAATTGAAAACCCAGGGTCCTAATAGCAGTAAGCAGCCATTCTAAGGGCTTCACTGGCTGGTAACAGTGCTGGGGCCCAGCGTTATGGCATTTGCTTCTCTCAGGCCTATAACTTGGGATCCCGGGCTGTTACCAGCTGGCAAAGCACCCAAATTGGGTGCATATAGCTTAGTTACACTCCTTATCTTTCATCAAAGTCATTCATCATTTCCCTTTTGTCACAGTTCTACTTCATAAAGGTGTTTTATTACAGTCCTTCATAACAGTCATTCCCCATCATCACAGTCCGTTGTTATAATCTTTGGGCCTCATTATGAGTCTGGTGGAAGCCCTGCTGGTGCTACCAACGGGTTGCCGCAGCACTCGTAACATTTTACCAGCACCAGACTTCCCGGTGCCACTGCGAGATTACAAGTCTGGCGGCCTGGGAAGTCAGGTGCCGTTAAAATGTTAGTTCCCATTCCCAGGACTCTATGGGGGTGGGGACTCAGAAGCGCTGGCACCATTGCTAACATTGCCAGCGTGAAGAATCTGCCTGCTGGGGCTGCTGCACCCCGGCAGGGTCAGACATCTCAGGCGCAGCGGCCCTGGCAGGCAAACTTGTAGTTTGCCAGTCCGGAAACAAGGGTGCTAGTGAGCTTACCGGGACCCTTGTTTCCAGACCGGCAAACTTGTAATGAGGCCCTTTGTCTTTCATTTTCACTGTTGTCATTCTTTATTACAGTGCACATCCTTCTACGCTTTCCTCCTCTATCAACACAGTGTGTGCCATTCGTAATAGTACTTCATTAAAGCCCTTCTCCTTCATCACGGTCCTTCATCACAGCCATTTTTCATCATAGTTTTTCTCCTTCGGCAAAGTCCTCTCTTTTGGCACCAACCTTCATCACAGTCCATCGCCAATATCAAAGTCTTTCATCATAGTCGTTCTCCTTCCTCACAGTTCTCCACCTTAATCACAGTCTTTCATCATTTTCCTTCTCCTTCATAGAAATGTTTCTCCTTCATCACATTCCTTTTCATGTGGCACAGTCCTTCTCCTTTGACATAATCTTTCTTCATGGAGGTCAGTATACAAGGTCAATTTACTTACTTCCTTCCTTATTTCATCACAGTCTTTTATCACAGCCATTCTCCTTCATCATAGTTCTTCTCTTTGTGACTGTCTGCTACATCAAAGTCTTTCAACTGTATCACAATTATACTTCATCACAGTCCTTTGGCATAGCCCTGCTTCTTCATCAGTCATTTTCCTTCATGGTCACCGTTCTTATTCTTCATCATGCGTCTTCTGCTTCATCATATCATAGTCATTCTACTTTGTCACAAGCCTCCATCTATCCTCAGAGTCATTTATTTGCACATCCTTGCGTGCTCTTCCATTAATCAATGTTTGCATTCATAGAAATTCATCGACGACCCCTCCTGCACCCTCTCTCAACTCTGTCTGCTTCCCCCTCAACATATCCCCCACATGCCTAAGTGTGTTTTTGCGCAATTTGTCAGGAAATGTTTTCATCATAATAAAATTCAGAACTATCAGCTCTGTCAATGTCGGTTAAACTTGCTTAAAATGGCCTGAGCATGCTGTACTCGGAACATTTTGAAAGGGATGCTTGCACTATCGGTCTCAAGCTCTACCGTTAGTAGTGCAATGTTGCAGTAGTATTATTTGTGCTATACATGTATCCACGTATGAGAAAAATGTGCTTGCAGACATTTGTCCTGCTTATGATGTACGTGTGCGTGTCTGTAAGATACACTGGCCCTGTCCATCGTGTACCTATTTATGAGGTAATCATGTACTGACCCAGCATATATTTTGGGAGTGGAGTCTCCACTGGCCCTGAAGGTGCTGTACATGTGCACATTTGTTAGGAAAACATAAACAAGCATTGCCGATACTTTACATGTACTCCACTGTGAGGGAAATAATCACTGGTCCTATTTATTATGTGCCTGTACCAGTTTGTACTTCAATTCAAATAAAACGTCCACATGACCATGCTGAACTGTTTGTAAGTGAGGGTTGTTCTTGTTGTAGCCACACCGTACCTGTTTGATAGTGAAATTGCACTAGTTCTGTCCATGCTGTGGATGTATTTTAAGTGTAAGGAAACCCTTAGTAACCCTTGACATGCTGCTAGTGTTTGTCGGGAAAGCATGCTGTACCTGATGGATTTTACAGGAAGCCTTTTCTAGCCTTGTCCCTGTTGCACAGGTTTGCACCAACCAAGCTCCTGTGCCTGTACCATGTTCTCTTTGTGAAGGAATCCTGTTTTGGTCCTGTCCATGTAGTATCTGTGTGTGCTGCATTTGTGGTTAAAACTGATACTTGGGGGAACTGTGCCATGCTGCTGCCTAGGCTGTGACCTTTGTGTGTGCCTGTGAGCGACGTTGGCACTGATACTCCCCATGCTGTATCTACTCAGAGTGTCTTAGCAGCTTGCAATGCTGTTGGCCTTTATGCACCTGTCCAGTGTGATGGAAGCTTTTGATGTTGCTTGTTCTTCCTGGTATAACATTTCTTTCTTTGGGGTCAACTGCTCAGATGTTACCTTTTGTGTATGTCAGGGAAGTTTGAAATTTTACATGTGATGTTTTCTGTGTGCAAATAAAGCTGTCTCTGTTTGTGCCAGTGCTGTACCAGTTTTCCGAGTAAAGAAGGCTACGTGGACGACAATCACAAAGCACAACTAATAACTTTACAAGACAAGCTCATTATTACAGGGGTGGGGTGTTTGGGTGCTATGCTGGAAATGATGGGTTTTAAACAACATTAAAATTGGATAACAGCTCCAGCTGCATAACCCACTCAAGAAACTCGGCTGAAGCAGTGTTTTCACCATTGCTCTATTCCTCCTCCTTGTGGCCAGGGCGGCAGGTACTGGCACTGCCCGTTTTTCATGTCCTCTACTAGTGATAATATAAATCATGAATAAAAAGGGGTGTCGCTGTGCCGTGGGTTTTCAACAGAGATGGAGGTTATTTAATTCCTGAAACTCCCCTGGTCAACCCAATGTTAAAGCAATGAATGCTGCAATATTTTGTTTTAAATCTAATCCTCTTGACAAGACAGGTAAGATACCAAAAGGAGGCAAGTGTCATAAAACATATTTTTAATATATGTAAAGAAATGAAGAAACAATCAACAAGAAATGAAAAAAGAAAAACAGCAACATAAGTCTCAAATCACATGAAACGATTTGGTGTAATGTGGCACACACCTGAACTTTATCTGTTATCTAATCACAGAAAAACATGCGTTTAAATCAAAGCGGTGGTGTCCGGGAAACGACAGAGATGCAGAAAAGAGAGAGGTAAAGGGTGGTAGGCTGAAAATATAAGAGGAAAATGTACAGTGAAAATTAGCAGCACACAGTAGGACAGGGGTATGTCTGCCTGTCCTAACACAATTTCAGGAACAAATCGAAATGGTCAACATTGTGTTGTGCTGCTATGATTGGGAGGTGAGTCCTCAGCCTTCCCAATGAAAAAGTCTGGAGAGATAAATGCAAACAGAAGGAGTCCTGATATTACTTCTCAGGTATATCGTCTTTTTCCAAAGTTTGCCTACTCTACTAGTGATGGCGCATTGCCAGTAATCAGCTAGGCTGAACAACTTTCCTCAAGCCAATTATCTGCACTGCCATATGGTGCTATGGATAGTGTAAAAACAAAGAGGTGATGGCTGGAAGGTTTAGAATTAATCTTAACCACTGGCAATGCTCTGGGCAACCTTCCAGACCACCGTTCTTCGCCTGCCAAGCCATTACAGAAGGGAAAAACCATATGCAAATCAGGCTTGGTCCCACCCCAAAAGGGGCAGTCCAGCCCGAACTGCTAGGCCACATCCCCTCTGCACGAGACCACAAGCATCCCCAAACATGTTTCGCCCTTGTTGGGGCTCATCAGTGAGGAGTAGCTTGGGTCTCTAGGCCCAGCAGGCACGGGACCCACGTCTGGGCATACCCGTCCCACTCGGGGTGACATAGTGTACCACCGGGTCTAGGATTGGGGACACAGTCCCAGGTGAATGACAGCGCCATAGGACTGAACGAATGGGTTCCAACATAACAGCTGCTGCTTTTGGGGAAGAAGGCAGAGTCGACCACTTGAACTGAAGATCCAAAGCACTAGCAGATGCCCCACTGAAGCGCCATTGCTGTCCAGACCCCGTTTTCACATCAATAGGGAAGCTCTGCCAAGGATGACTTCCTCATTTAGGCTGGTTTGCATAATCATTCTCAAGACCTCCTTCGGTTTGAGCCATCCCCCGCCATCCTGTGACCTTACTGGGCTGCAGAACCCCAATACCAGGGGTACCTCAACCATCTTGGAGTGCATCATCTTGCCATGGATGAATATCACTGGAACTTCGGTGGGATTTGTGTGGACCTCCAGAAGCAAGAATCCTCTCCCCAGTGTCCCCTCACCAGAGTGCTGCACCTAATAAACAAGAAGATTCCAACCAGTGGTGACCATTCATTTCTGGTGCTGATAAAAATGCACCAAAACTGCCAACCGATGCAGGAGTAAGAAGAATCCTTTACTGGTGTGTCACTGTCTCGACTTCTGCTGCAGTATCCCATCCAGAGTCCCCCCTTTCGTCCCCAGTCTGCATCCATACATCGGGAAGGCTTCTAGAAGCATCCTCTTCTTCACTCTCTGTGTAGTGTGGGGCTCTTGGTAAACTTACATTGAGCCATTTGTGTCACTCCTTTATTCCTGGAGTGCTGTTTCTGCTGTTTGGGTGTTCACGCAAATTCAGTCACCCAGGCCTAATACGTGTGCTCCAACAGAGAGGCTTCCTTAAGGTTCCAGATAGTTGGACAAGGAAGTGAGATAGCGTCTTTATGTTAGGTGTCCCAATAACGTTGGCCTAGGAGGTTAAGGAAGAGAAAAAATGTGTTATTTATCTTTTAGTCATTGTTGGCACCGACTGAACAGATAGGTTGTATTAATTGAGAAGTATTGGCTTTGAGCTGCAAGGTCGGAGCACGCTTATATTTGTTGTTTTTCTAAAATGTATTTTGTGCAACTAATGGTAAGTATTGACAGTCGATTGAGACTTGTCACAATGGGGGATGTTACTCCACTGATGCATTTGTGCAAGATGCTGCCAAAGCACACGCCTAAACGTAAACAGTATAGTGTGGAATGGTTAAAGGGCACAGCAGACAATATGTCCATGCCATGGCCACAAGGGGGATCGCTGTCAAAGGCGGGTTTGCAACACATGACCACATACTTGAATGCTGCGTACACAGGGACGAAATTGGAAAAAAGGTTAGCTAGTTTAGAACTTTGGAAAATGTACCAAGAGGAGCAGGAGGAGCCACCTCCTGAGGATTGGATGCTTAACCAATGTAGGGAGGAAGGTGCTGAGCCTTCTGCTCCCCTTACCTCACCCGAAGTAAATGGCGATAGTGCAAAAGATGAAGGATTGTATCCATTAAGGGAACTAAAAGTGGTGACAGGATCCGATATATGAACCGCCTGCCTACAGCAGTGATGATAGTCCAGAAAAGACTAAAGGAAAGGAGGAGATCTTTAAGGTCTCACAGGACAAAGAGGAGAAAAATGAATGACCGAATATGTCAGCAGATATACAACAAGAGATTAAGCGATGGAAAGGAGAAATGGATAAAGCTGACGAGGTAACGCTCGTACAGTACAATTGGATGGGTGGACAGATATTGCCCAAGCTCGATGAAAAAAGTATCGAGGAAGTTAGGCAAATAGAAGATCCACACAAACAGGATAGAAAAGACAGGGAGTGAGAGAACAGAGTGAAAGAAGATAATCACAAAAGAAAGAGCAGGCAGAAACAAGAACAGATGTATCAGGAAGAACAGCAGAGAACGGATGAAAGGGCAGAGGACCAAAGGAAGTATAACACCAGACAGAGACCATTTGAAGAACAAGACAGGCAAGAAAAGAAGAGAGAAGAAGAGGAAGCTATCACCCTCTGGCCCTGGAAAGGACGGCAGTGTTGGAGGCTCTGTGAGTTTTTGCCTAGAAGTTTCTCCTGTTTAGCAGTCTAGTCTTCCTTGGTTCCAGCGCTACTTAAGGAGGCCATGCCCTCCTCTCTGAGAGTTGCAACTCTGGTTGCTATTGTGCTCATATTCCACAGATGGAGCAGACATTTACTGGGCGTTCTCTGTCTGTTTTTCCCCTGGCTTCCGGGTGCATGGCTCGCTCTTTGCGGAGCTGGTTACCTCTGCAGCGCTCTTCTTTAGATTTCTCCCCTTCGGGGGTACGTTTCTGACAGCGCCTCCTCAGTTCCCTCCCGATGGAGTGAGCCGAGTCTTCAGAGCCTCTCCTGTGATTCTTTCCTGATTGCGGGCTGCAGTGGGACTCGCTCCTCGCATTCTATCAGCTCCCGTTCTCCACTGCATCCCGGCTGTTCTCTCTCCTTCGCTCTTACTTTGCCATGTATGTTTTTCCTTTTGGCTCGCTCTTCCTTCCCAGCAGTTCCTCTCATTACTCTTTGTTGCCTTCCATCAAGGGTAGTATTTCAACTTCCCTATTTTAGCACCCTTGTGCCAGCCTGCATCCTTTCTCCAGTGCCTGTAAATCCTCCAAGCACTATTCTGGCTTGACCTGTTAAGCCTTCCACTACGCTACATGTTTATTTTAGCCATTGGCTTTTTCTCTGTTTGGGTCTGGCTCCTCGGAGTCCCCCTGTATTGTCTTTACTCAGTCAAGGTGGCCTCTCGGGGAGCCTGCCCTTATCTCTATGAAACGTAGAAGGAGAAGAAGGATAAGGAGGAGGAGACCAAGAAAGGTAGAATAAAGAAGAAGACAGAGACCCAAAAAAGTTCCACCAAAGAACCAGGGGAGGGGGGTTAGAGGGAAGACACCTCGGAGTCTGAGAGAAGCGCAGATATTATGGGATACAAGAATGCAAATAGGGAGGGAAGAAATGTGCAGAGCAAATGAGAGAAGGGAAGAAAAAAGAAGGGAAGAGGAAAGAGTTAAATGGGAAAGAAAGTGAAGGGAACTGGATGAAGAAATGGAGCAAAAAAGGAGACAGAAGGAACCCAATATTGATCACATTCAGAAAGAGCTGATGGAACCGAGTCAAGTAATATCATGGGGTCATATAGAGGAGTTCCTCCCGTCGCAGGGAGCAATGTCAGCGCCGTTTAGGGTAGCCTTAGATGAGAATTTTGACATAGGGGGCATCAGAGTTAGGATTGATAAAGCCTATCAAGACTTAAGAGAAAGCATCACATCAAGAAGCAGAGGGAAGGGAGAGCAGTCCCTGGACATCCAATCATGAAGTGAGGAAAGAAGGCTGTTTAGTCTTGGCACAGAGCCTTGTCCTTGGACTGGCAGACTTTAAATAAGGGTGATGGGGATGAAAGCCATACTAGCTGGGGACTAGATATGTCAGACGTAGAGAGAGAAACTTTCCATGGGGAGGAGGGCGGGAGTGTATGCGGTCCCGAGGAATGTCTGCTGACAGACAAGGAAGTGAGATGGTCTGAACTAGAGCAGCCTAAGGATAAGACGCCAGATCACATGGCATATCCAGAGCAATCTAAAGGCCGATTGCATAGTGAGAAGAGAGAGTTGCCGCTATATGTGAACAGGCTGAGGTCATAGCCAGGCAGAAGGCAATCAGGAACAATTGTCCCCACTATGGACAGGCAGATGATGGGTGCCGATTTGGGTACACATAGTACCCTTTATTGGAGAAAGGTGGGGCCAGACCACAGTATATCCCCTGGCCACAGATGGATAAGGATAATTTAAGATGTGAACTTCCCAGCTTAACTGCAGGTACAGGAAAATTGATTTATGAGCTAGAGAAGATGATAGCTTTAGGGGACATTAAGGATATCCTAGCAGCCATTCTTTGGGAAAAGGCTGATGACATGTGGACGAGAGCAGGTTACACAAGTGCCACGGCACAGAACACAGCGCACGATGGAGCATCCTTTTAATAATTGTAGAGCAGATGTCTGGAGAGTGCTTAGGGTACAGTATCCTCATACGTCAGATGTGGGTGTAATTATGGCACTTAAGATGAAAGAGGACAAAAATCTGATTGTTTATATTCAAAAGTATTCAGGAACGGTGGACTTTGGAAATAACTGAGCCACGGTGGAAATGGATGCCAGTATTTTACCACATTCTGTGTCAGGGATTACTCAAGCAAGTGCAGAGGCAGCTCAAGAAATTAGTGGGAATGGAAGCAAAGCCATGGGCAGAGATACAGTTAACTATAGTGCATCAGTGTCGGCTGTTACAAGAGAAAAATAATAAGAAGGAAGATGCTAGAAAACTTGAGGAAGCCATGTTCTTTCAGAAGAAATTGTCAAAATACACCATATAAGGAGCAGTTCTGACAAGCGGAGAAGAATTGGGAATTCAGCAAGCAGTGGGTGCATCACAGGCAAATAATCAACGTCATATGTACCAAGGAGGGAATGGGTTTATGCCGTGAGGCAAAGGAATGGGTTACAGAGGAAGAGGTGGTCTTAAAAATAACCAAGGTGGGTTTCAGAACATGCAAAATGACAATCACAATGTGCAAGTAGGATTTAATCAAGGGGGGGCTAGTCAGACAATTCCTTACTGTATGTTGGATGTATGGTATTACAGGACACTTCAGGCGGACATGTGGGAGCCAAGGGTATATACATAATGGGCAATACTAAAGAGGGGGACAGCTTATCCTCCAGCATATAGCTCACAAGCAAGGGGTGCGTTCACCCAAGATCAGCACAAGTGCGGCAAATGCAACAGGCATTGCAACCACAGCAAGCACCATTGATTCTGCTGCAAGGGCAGTCACAGCACGCACCCATGCAGATACAGTAGAATGCAAACATGTGTAGTTATTGACACCTAGAGTAGGAGGTGTCACTGACGTGGGAGGAAGTCCTTTAATGGGTACTGGGATAAGCATGCACCCACAACAGGACAGCTCACAGGATGACTTGATGTGTTCACTACTATCAGTGACACCAGACCCCCAAGAGGAACGAAGGGTTGATGTGACCATATGAGGCTAATCTTTTTCTTTTTTAGCAGACACTGGGGCTACTCGTTCATGTATACACCAGGGCAAATATCCATTGTCGGGAAATGCCATGAATGCACAAGGTTTCTCTGGAGCTACAAGCAGAGTTCCTTTTACTGATGAATTACCAGCCTCCATTGGAGAGTGTGACATGTCGTTCCATTATTGTATTCACAGCAGACACCAGTTAATATTCGAGGCCGAGATTTAATGATGAAGCTTATTATGACGGTTTCTTTTACCGATGATGGCATAGTGTGTTCTACTCCAGGGATACGTGATTTGAACGTGGGCACATTTATACTGGTGTTTACAGGGCAAATGGCTCTGCCTGGAATACCGTCAGAGCAAGAAGTTTTCCTTTATGGAGTGTGCATTTTGTTGACATAGTTACCTAGCCTAGTAGGAAAGATTATGAGAATACCTGATGAGTTTTTGTTCAGGCCAGCGATACCTATGGACAGAGAGGGGGGACAGACTATTCCCCTAGAGTTAGATGCAGCCATAGTGAGAGGGGATTTGGCCATGCTCTACAGAACTGTTGACGAGGGCAGACCATGGAGAACAGTGATTGCCATTGGGGAAGAGTATAGATTGACTGAAGTCACAGACAAGGATATGTTCAGAGATGATCCATCAGATGATGAATTGGTATTCGAGATGTGTATTACATATTGGATCAGAATAGAGAGAAGAGAACTCTCACAGCGAATGATGATAGTGCAGCAACACCGAGCCTTTTTTGATGAAGATTTCGAAAAAGTGCCAACCTCTTTATGGACTACAGGCTCCTATGACATAGGCCTGTTGAAGGGGAAAGGGGAGGTTAAGATTAAGCTGAAGCCAGGAGCAATTTAACCTTGAGCAAGGCAGTACCCTATGTCTCGAGAGGCAGATGAGGGTATTTCTAAGACAATATCAGCCTTGATGGAACAAGGAATTTTAGTGACGTCAGAGTCACTGTGTAATACCACTGTGTACCTTGTGAAGAAATCGAAGCTGGGTCGTGGAGATTTATCCCAGCAGAGGCATGATATTTCATGGTGATTGACTTGAAAAATGCGCTTTTCTCATTCCTCTTGCATAAGGACTCCCAAGACCTTATGTCATTTACGTTTCGTCAAACTAAGCTGAAGAGCACTCGCTTACCCCAAGCGTACTGTGAGTCTCCAGCGATCTTTAATACAGTCCTGCAGATGGACCTAAGCAACATTGATTTACAAAGTGTTGTGCTGCAGTACGTAGATGATATTTTGGTTTGTAGCATGACAGAAGATGAGTGCAGGCAAGATTTGATTCAGTTAATGTCAATTCTAGCAGACAAGTGATATAAAGTGGACACAGAGAAGTTGCAATATGGTCAAGAAGAGGTGTTGTATATAGGACAGTTAATCTCCCATGAGGGAATGAAGGTGACACCTGAAAGAGCTGTAGCGATTATGAAAACAGCAAAACTGCACACGATAAAACAAATGGAGCAGTTTCTGGGATTGTGCAACAATGTTAGAGCTTAGGTGTTTGATTATAGTTCATACACAAGATCCCTTTTTGCAGAAGAAGAAAACACAAGTGAATAAGGAAAGAATAAAATGGACTGAGGAAATGGAGGGAGGGTTTGAAGAGTTGAAGAAAGCAATTTGTACAGCTCCAGTTTTAGGAATTCCCAACTTTGATGAGGAATTATTCCTGTTTTCAAATACACATGGGACAGTTATGAAAGCAGTGCTTACACAGAGGACTACATGGCGGTACAACCCTGGCACATTACAGTGGGATTTTAGATCCAGTTATGAGAGGGCACTTTCCATGTGAACAATCGCTGGCAGCAGCTGCGTTCGCAATAGAGAAGTCTGCTAGTATTGTGATGGGGTGTTCTATCATGTTCTTTGAGCATGCTTTGTTGGCTGTTTTGGAGAAACCTAAGGGTACATTGACATCTCAGAGAGCTTCTGCATATGAAGTAGTCATATCGAATCCTGCAATCAAAATAGTCAGGTGTAAAATTGTGAACCGTGCCATGTTTGTAGCTGAGCCTGTGGCAGAGGTTGAGCATGTGCATGATTGCTCCAATTACGAAGAATTCTATGATTATATCGCACAAGTAAAGGAAATTGTGTTAGCGGGGGGGAGGTTCTTTTATTGATGGGTCTTCAAAAATTGATCAGACTGATGGGGAAAGGCATTCAGGCTCAGCTGTGGTAACGCACAGAGCTAGTGGGGAATTTGAGTTTGCAGCAAGTGCAAAACTATGTCTCACTTTTCAGCGCAAGCCGCATAATTGGTGGCGCTTATTGTCACGCTCAAGAAACATGCAGGGCAGGAAGTGACGGTGTACAGGGACTCCTCCTATGTGACGTCAACCATGCACGCAGGGTTAGCACATTGGAAAAAGATGGGCTACCTCTGAGCAGACGGCACTCCAGTGCAACACGCAGCATTATTGGACAGGATTATCAAGGCACTACAACTCCCAGTGGCCATCGCAATAGATAAATGCTCAGCACATACTAAGTGAACTGACTTTATCTCTTGCTGGAATGAAGCCACAGACGAGGAGGCCAAAAGGGTTGCATATTCACCAGATATTTCAAGTTTTGATACCCCAAATGTAAAGGAAAAAGTAGTTACAATTATGATTGTAAATGAAGGGTCTAATCTTTTATCAAGAAAGCAGTTGATGAAGGTTTAAGGTTGTTCACCGCAGGAGGAGCAAGAACTGTGGTAATGGACCGGGTATTGTTTATCCCCCTCTGAAGCATTGTGGCGGCAGGACAGCACTGGAAATCCGGTGATGCATGTTGCCTTTTTAAGCGTAGCGCTTGAACAGTTGCACTACCCTGCACATGTAACTAGGGAAAGCCTTGCGGCAGCTATTGAAGAGGACTGATTTATACCGAACCTGTTACAACACGTTGCATTTTATGAAGTAGATTGCATCATCTGTCAAAAGTTTACTGGGCACACACTGCAAACAATCAGAGGAGTGATTCCTCAACCTAATGGTCCTTTTTTAGCATTTACATATTGACTATTTTGATATGCTGCAACTATGTAGTGGGTATAGTTATATGATAGTGGTGGTGTGTCCCTTTTCAAGATGGATTGAAGCAGGACCATGTACACACCCTGATGCCAATTGTGCAGTGAAGTTTTTAGTCCGAGAAGTCTTTCCTAAATAGTGAGTATGTGAGGTGCTGAGATCCAACAATGGACCCCACTTTTTTAATTAAGTGTTTGAAAAAATGAGCCTATTGCTTGGTATAAAACACACATTTTCCTATGCTTATAACCAGCAAGCGAACGGAATATGTGAGAGACTCAACGGAGAGAATTGCCTAGTTAAAATTGACCTTGAAGAAGGGATAGCTGTACTGTCAGCCCCTTGCTTTATATGCATTAAATAATCAGACTGGGTCAGACCACCCCCTCACACCCCACGAGCTAGTGACAGGGAGGCAAATGAGAATGCCCTTGTCTCATCCATCAAGGAGCAGAAGTGATGCCCAGAAGACTGCAGAAATGCTAGGAAATGAGCTACATGCTTATTTGATATGTATGACCGCTAGTATCTCTGTCAATTCCGATCAACTGAAGTGCAAGGAGTGTCAGTCTCAGGACACAGATTAAGACCATTCAGGAACCCAACAGCAAGAGCTATTACCTGTACCTAAAATGTTTATTGGAGATCCAATCTTAGTGCTCAACTTCACAAGGAAGTGGCACAAGCCCCGTTTTAGTGGACCCTATGTTGTGGAGAATATTACTCCCTCAGCAGTAAAAGTCAGAGAAAAACGTACATGGTTACACCTGAGCGACATCAAACCGTATGCTGGTGAGACCGATGCACCCCCGACCGCTGACTCTGAAGCAAGACAAGAAGAAGAAGTTCAGCACATGCAGACTCGATCGATGACGAGGAATAAGGATGCTAAGATTGCTGATTAAATAAATGCAACTGTGTATTTGGACTGCGGCTCACCCAGACACTCTTTATAGATAGTTTAGCACGAGTACAAAGTAAAAGCACTTGAGCCACAGGAATCTTTGAATTGGATCTTAGAAAGTGTTTATGTGCTAAAAATGCCAAATCTAGACTTTGAGTTCAACGACTGGAAAAGGGAGCAGTTTCCCAATTCATTCCTCACTGAATATCTCTTTGGTTAAGCCCCATGGTTCTGTCAGATGTCGATGCCCATAGACTACTTCTTTGTATACATACTCCAAGCCTATCCTGCTCTTGTCTTGCATAGTACTAATATACATGTGTTTCTAAGCAATCCTAAAAAATGGCCCTGCAATTAGGAGGTTACTTATGGAGATAGATGAGCAGATCCTGCCGCTACCTGAGCATTTAACGAGGCAGCCTGACTAAAACATTTTCTTCCTTTCTTAAAGTAGTACACAGGCACAATGATATGTGTGATCATCATTTATTATTTTTCTGATTTTGCTGATCCATACTTTCTACTTCATTGGCCCAAGTAAAGTAGAAGTCCCTTTGAGTCTTCCCACTCCAGTGACTCACAGAAATATCTGTTGCAGAAAGACCAAGGCCATATGTGACTATCCCTACACCAGTGACACATGTAAAGTCACCCATTTCTCTGACAAGTGTTCCTATGATTCCTCCTGTAGGATGGTCCATTTTTGATATACTTCATGATCATTATGTACGAGCCTACTTGGCAAAAGGGAGACCCAAGAGTAGCACAAGGGAAGATGATTATGAGTTAAATAATTATCTAGACAGTACAGCACATTTCGGGAATATCATGCGATATCGGCACATGAAAGAGGTGGGAAAAAGAACCTCTAAGCGGAGTTGCTATGTTTGTGCTCTCCTACCTTATGCTATGGGGAGTTCCAAGATATTCATAGCTATAGAAATAGCAGTCTAGACAGCTCATTTCCTGACACACCTTGCTCTCTGCCATGCGAGAGGTCAATTCTAGGGTCAGCATCTTTGGTATGGGTGACTGAATGGACAGCTCCAGAAGAAGATGATTACATGCAAGATTACATAAGATTTAAAGACAAGAGAGAGACTACACATCAGAGATCATGTGATAAGATACGAACAGCCTGGAAGGAAGGGAGCAGGAATCATACGGGAAATAAACAAGAAGCTCAATTGTCAAGAAGAAAATGATTAAGAAATATGAAGATGCAAGAGAGAGGCCAGATGCAAATTATGGGAACAGTCCTTTCTCCAGATGGATGGGAGGAAGGCATAGTTGTACCTATGGCCTAGTTGTATGTAGATCAGTGGCAGTAACAGGACATTACGAGCCAGTTACAGATTGTGTGGAGAAGGGATGCTGACATGGGTCGATGACAAAGGAGGCCCATTGCATATATTGCCTCTGGCTAGTGCAGAGCTATGCTTCAGAAACAATGGCACAAGAAGAGTTGGAGAGAATCATCAGTGCGGTCAAATTTTCGATGTACCAGGAATGAAGGATGGAACAGTAGTGTTAATGGACCTCTACTGGGCCTGTGGATCCAGAGCTTACATGAAGCTGCCTAAAGACTTGGGTGGGCTGTGTTCCATAGTGATTGTCTGCGTTCCAGCATTGGTGATTCGGAAAAGTGACCTGAACATTGGAGAGTTTCCAAAAGCAGATGCTCACCCGAGAAAGAGGAGATCAATTAAATTGCTCAATCGAACAAAGAGGGAGAACTACTTTTCAGCTAAATCAATAGAAGCTTTCGATGTTATTCCATATGAACACAGATTGTTCAGTCAGACTTCAGCAGTATTCGCAACAATCTTCATGCCATGGATCCAGACGATGGCAAATGCGAAATGGTTACAAATTACCAGCTGGGAGCTCCTGCAGACAATCAACACTACCATAAAGATATCCAATGCAATCAAAGAAGAGCTGAGAACCATAAGACTGATGACTCTTCAGAACAGATCTGTTTTGGGCATGATTACAGCCATGGATGGAGGTGCTTGTGCCAAAATCAGAGAATCATGTTGCAGATTCATACCTTCACACGATGAAGAGAATGGGAACTTGACAGAGGTCATAACAATGCTGACAAACGTGCATGTCAAGATGGAAGATGAAGTAGACGATATTGCAGATGACAGCTGGTTTACGTCGATCTTCTCATGGGTTCCACAATGGATGGCAAATATCTTCAAGTTCTTTGGAGCATTGTTGGTGATGATCATGTTTGGAGTCTGTGTGACAGAATAATAATCAGACAGTGCAAGAAGACAACAAAGAAAACAATGGGAATGAAGATCATGATCAATGTCGAGTCAGGGTTTGAACCCAAAGAGCTGACAGATGAAGAAATTAGAGACTCTATAAAGGCCAGTATCTTAGTACCAGAGGGAACGAAGTTCCTGTATCTGAGAAACCACAAGAAGTATGTGGGAAGATGGATCTACTGCAGTCCAAATGGACAATGTAGTCTTATTACCTGGAGTGTTGATGACGTGTGAAATCAGCAGGATCTCTGAAGGAGTAATGAAGATATGGATTCCAAAGAAGCACTTTTTCAGATGAGGATGTCTAGATGTGAAGATGGATTGGAGAGTGGTCGATGGATCAACAAGAGGGGGGGTGTAGAGGAGGAGCCAAGTGCCTCTACCATAGGTCCCGCCCCCATTTTACCTATATGTTTGAAGCCGGAAATTACGACATGCACGATGCCACTAATGGTACCCATACTGCGATGAGTCCTTGAAACAAGGTATCCCTTGAGAAAACCCTAGATGATGTACCCGCAGAGAAATGACAGCCTTCTAAAGGAAGTTCTGGAAGAAGTGTGAAGATGAATGAAAGAGAAGAGTGGTGACATCACATGATGCAGAAGTGACACACCCAGAGGAGATGCCGAAGATGAAAGTATATGGACCTTATAGAATCTGATGGCCAAGTGAAGAATTGAGCAACACTTCATCATTAAAATGAAGATTGCATGTGCGCAGAGCGCTGAAGAAAATGCAAGCCATTTTACAACTTTACAGATGCTGAAACGCAAGTAGACTAAGTAATTATGAGGCTGGCTATACATAGTGAATAGACTGCAGGCGGTGCCACCAATATAAATATATATAAGTGTGTATAGAATCTAGATGTTCCACAATGCATTTTAGCAAACTAGGACCCCATGAACAGAAGAGCTGAAAGTGTGGCGCAGTTGAAGAAAACAGCTGATGCTGAAGGAAGCTTCGAGAAAGTTTGTCTGGCCACGTGTCAAGAGTAGCCGCCAAGAACCTGGTTATCTATTCGAGAAGATAGAATGAACGTGAGAAGCGAGACACGCCCCTTTTGAGGTGTAATGGAAAAACACTAGAAATGCCAGTTTTTTTTCATTTAATAGTGTGAAATGCGAAGAAGGATCTCAAAACACGGTCTCCTGTCACATGCTCAACATATGAAAAGATATGATATGATAGTTCATTTGTATCGCGCTCGTACACAAGTGTTCCACAGCGTGACAAGGCAAGGGAGGGGAACAGGGGAGAACAAACAGCGATCTTACTAGGCCCAGGGACATTGGGAACACACAAGTGCATGAGAAAAGCAGAGCAAAGGAGAACAGATAAATAATAATAATAAATATAAGGATGAAAAAAGGCTTGGGGTGAGCTGCACCGAGACCAGAAGATAAGACCATGCTCACAGTCCCTTCTTTTCTCTGGCACAGTGATACTTGCAAGGTCGAGTTCAAAGACTGATTCAATTAGCTTACAGGAGGAGTGATGATGGATGTTGGGCTAATTAGGTGGGGAGGCATGACCAAGTCCAACCCTCCAGCACATGGGATACCAGCTTGCGTGCTGCTAGCGAGTGGAATATTCCAGTAGGGTACAAGTGGGCCAACAAATCATAAAGGACCACATAGCGAGGAGCCCTATAGTTTGAAAGCCAATGAAACAAGGAGTAGTAGCGAGCTGTCTGTTGTCCCCTAGATGGCAGAATAAGAAACCGTTGTGAAATGGCGCGGTGTGCGAAGCAGTGTGTCTGGCTGAGGACGTGAGGACAGACCTCTGCCAATTTTGCTCTTCGTTTTCTCCGTGGATTGCTGCTGCAGTCCGCTTTCGATTTCCACAGAACTTTTCACAGAACTTCCTACTTAAACACTGCGCATGCACGGAGCGCTGCGCGGTGTGTGAAGCAGTGTTTCTAGTATCTGGAGACAGGAGGCGAGGTAAGTGGGCCCCCCCACCCTGGTTAAGGACTCTGGTCACTTTCCACCACTTTCCACCACTTCCCACCAGTTAACACAAGCGAATACAAGAATACACAAACACTCTGTCACACTCTGGTGACCACAAATTCAGTTGAACCGATGGCCCCAGGAAGATCAACCCAACCCGCAACGCCGCAGACTCCACAGACCCCAGTGGAAGTGGAAAGGGGTGGAAGGCGAGGGTTCTTCCTCTAACGCCTTCACAAACGCGCACCTTTCACCGACGATGGTGATGATGGCGCAGGAAGCGGACGACGTACCGGGAAGGGACGCATCCAACAATTCCAGCATACCGTCAAGCATACCGTCAAGAGCAACTCCACCGGATGTGCCCGGCCGTTCCACCATTTTGACGAGCGACTCCCCGCCGGAGACTGCCGGAGGGCGGTCGCGGCAGGGGTCTAAACGGTCAGGGGCGGCTCCCATTGACGGCGTCAACTCAAACCCGTGTCCGCCAACAGCGGCTCGCCTTCACCCACTGACTGGGGGGTCTACCCCCAGCGACGCAACTGAGCAGGTCACGGCATCACGCGGCCAAGGCTGAACGATCATGGCGCAGATTCACCAAAATCCTAATCCTCCAGCAGACGTGGTGAAGCACTCACAGCGGAGTGCACTAAAAGCTACACCTGTAACGATCAGCCCAAATGACTCCTGGGCCACAGACATTGAGGACCAGGCGTCTTCACCGAACAGAAGGTCAGAAGATGACTCGGTCTTCAAAGTGACCCACGGGCCAAATTCCACTCACCAGGATTTACCCATAGAACCAAGTGAGTCTAAAGACAAAAACGCACCTGATGTGGCCGATGGGGCAGGCCTGGGTCGATGTCTCTCCAATTACAAGCACAAACCCTAATTCGGCCTCAGCCGGTCCATTATCCTCAGACGAGGTCCAGCTGAAGGATAAGGGGTGCTTGGACACTGCCTCAAGGAACACAGATTAGGTTACAAAGAGTCTGTGTACCAAAAGACAAGCTAAAGTAAAAACTACATGTGATAAATTGACCATAAAGAAATATCGGAAAGCAGGCATTAAAACCCAGGGAGGTTCGAAATGTCTTCCAGCACCGTTGATATTGTCATCTCTGAAAGAACATTTTATAAAACAACATAAAAAAAGGTATTTTATGACACAAAAGATGACCTGCACTAGGGGTGGGCATAGCTGTCCACCTGACCTTAGAGATCCAATCACAATCCAGTCCCCCATAGAAAGTATACTTAGATGTTCCCCTTAAGCCAATCCAAACCCTCAATAGGTTTTCTTTTTTGCAACGTAGTATAACGTCATGTATGACACATTTTTACTATATATATGTGTTTTTTCATACAAGACATTGAGAATGCTTGTGTGGGTCCGTGATGCCCGTTGTACTCCCTGTTTTAAATAATTGTTAATGAAACAGCTTAAGTCTTGCTTACTTCCTGATGCGGTCTGATTATTGGAGTAAGAGGAATATCTGCCCCCCATCCATCCCAGATAGCGCTACCTTGCTTAAAAGGGCCTACGGGTTCACTACCAACTCTCTCTACCGCTCTAGTCTTCCAACACCCTCTACCCCAACCACCCTGCCAACTCTCTACCCTTAAACACCTTACCAACTGTCTCTACGCCACCCACGCTATCAACTCTCTCTAACCCATTCAAGCAACCCTCACCCTTCCCATCCCTCTCTGACCCCAACCCACCCTAGCCCCCTCTTTCTACCTTTACCCACCCACCCTGGTCCCATTCTCTCAGCCCACAGCCCCCTACCCACCGTACCCCCACTCTCTCAAACCCACCCCCAACCCACTCTACCCATACTCTCTCTAACCCCACCCACCCTCCACTCTCTCTAACCCCATCCATTTTGACCCCAACTCTCTCTACCCACACCAACCCCACCCAAACTCTCTCTTCTCCCACCCACCCACTCTCAGAGCCCCCACTCTATCTATCCCTACCCACTCTATCTACCCCTACCCACTCTCTCTACCCCACCCACCCTACATCCAATCTTTCTACCCCTACCCACCCACACTACCCCCACTCTCTCTACCCTCACCCGTCCAACCTACACCCACTCTCTCTACCCCCAAACACTCTAACCCCTACCCTCTCTACCCCTACCCACCATATCCCCCATGCTCTCAATTGTCACCCACCCTTCCCCCACTATTTCTACCTCCACCTACCCACTCAGCACCATATCTCCACTCTCCCCACCTTCACTCACCCACCCACCCTACTGCCATTTTCTCTATCCCTACTATCTCTAACCCATCCGCCCAAACTAACCCACTCTCTCCACCCCATCCAACCTCCCCCGCTCACGCTCCCTACCATACCCTCAGTCACCTTACTCCCATTGTAAACCCCCACTCTCTGACCCCCCACTCTCCCTACCTCTGCCCACGTTTACCCTTCACTTACTCTACACCAACCCTACCACAACTCCCTCTATCCCCACTCTCTTACTACCCCCAGCCACCCTACACCCTGTTTCCACCCCCACCCTCCTACACTGATTTTCTCTACTCCCACTAGTCTTCCAACTCTCTCTACCCCCAACCACTCTACCAACTCTCTACCCTAACCACCCTACCAACTCTCTCTACCCCAATCACTGTACTAACTCTCTCTACCTCACCCATGCTACCCGCACCCTTTCTACCCCCTCTCACCCAAACCCACCCTAACTCCACTCTCTCTACTTTCACCCACCCACCCTAAACCCATTTTCTCAATCCCTACCCCCCTACTGACCCGACCACCGCTCTCTCAAACCCACCCCTACCACCACTCTCTCTAACCCTGCCCACCCTACCAACTCTCTCTACCCCACCCACGCTACCGTCACCCTGTTTACTCCCACCAACTCACCCATCAACCTTTCTCTGAACCCATCCACCCCACCCCCTCTCTCTCTCTACCCCCATGCCCACCACCTACCACCTCTCTATCCCCACCCACCTTCCCCTTCCCTCTACCACAACCCATCCTACCCCCTCTTTCTCTACTCAACCCTACCCCTACCTCTTTACCCCTACCACGCCCTCTACCCCCTCTATAGCCCCACCCATCCATCACCCTTTATTCCCCCACCCAACCCCACCATAGCCTCTTAATTCCCCCACCCACCTTGTCTCCTCTCCCTATCCCCTCTCATCCTTCCTCTCACACTCTCGCTTTATGTATTACCCTCCAAGTCTCACCTTGTATCACTCATATTTTCTCTTGCTCATCATCAATGGCTCTATGACCTCCGCCTTTGTTCTGTTCCCCTTCTCATTCTATTGCACACCTGCACCCCTTATAACATCCTTTGCCCTCTCTTCCTTGCACAATGGTGCCTAGAAATGCAAAATGCAAATAAGAGCAGTAAACAGACAAAGTATTGGCTTTTCCAATGCTTGTTTTATCATGGTGGTTACAGAGCTCCCTTTGCACAATTTTGCTTCTGTTGAAACAGTGTTCATTTATTTGTTGGTCCTTCATTCGTCTCGATTCATTCCCCCATGCAAAAGAGGGTACACCCCCCGCCTGTGTGCATGATCATATTACCAGTTTACTGCACCAGCCCTGTACACCTGCAGAGAGGTTGTGTGGTGATCACTGAGTATATCGAACAGGCAGCTACTTAGCACCGCTGTTTCCAAATAACGAAGTGGGGAAAGGGCACCCTTTGAAAGACAGGTCTACGATGCATATGCACGGACATCAGTGTGAAAGGAGACGTGCTAACACTATTCCTTTAGGCACAATCTCACCTTTGAGAGGAGGCCAGGGACACTACGAGTGTGGGTGCAGACTGGGAGGGATACACTACCCATTCAAGAGTACGGGCACTGGCCTAGAGGGGTTCTCAGAGTGACAATTCACTTGTGACTGTAAGAGGCAGCTACCCCTGGGCACGGAAGACCGGTTTCGTTTGTTATTGGGTTACCCAGCGCCTGGCGTCAAATAGCACAACCAATACGCCTTGCAGTCTTTTTTGTTTTGTTTACAAAAGTGACTCGCATCTGCAAGGCAAACAGGGTCATGTCGTGTCGTTTGCGCAGGGTGGTGCACTGTAATTTGCGCAGTCGTTAGAATTGTACGGCATGCTATTTTGTGGGGTGTTTTGTATTACCATAAACTGATGTATAAGTCAAGTGATGGAACAACTATCCATGTTCATGTACCAACCCTGCACACGTGCATAGAGGTCTTGAAGTGATCACTGGACATCTGCAACTAATATGTGCAGGCAATCAATGAGCAGCCGTGTATGGCGATGCCCAAAAGAGTGGGAGAGGAATGACGACCCCTATCAAAGGCAGCCGTTTGGGTTGCACATGTACGAGGTATTCAATGGGAGAGCATGTGTGCTAATAATATGCCTGTATATACCCTCACACTTTGAGGGGAGGGAAGGGGCACTACAAGTCTAGGTGTAAACTGCTGCACCCACACTCTTTGGGGTTTCAATTACTCACTCAAGGAGGGTTGGGGCAGGGGAGAGCCAGCAACACACATTGGGAGTGTCTGGTTCATTCGTGGCTCTATAAGTGCCATTTACACCCGATCATGGGAATAGTTTTGGGGATATTAGGCAGCACAAGTGCTGACTTTAAATGGTACAACTGAAGGGCCTTATAGCCTATTCTATTAAACTAAAGTCGGACACCTGCATGGCAAACAGTACCAGATGCTGTTTGTGCAGGAGAGGTGCAACGAATTTTACATAGCCAATAGTATTTTATAGCATGCTGTTTTGCGATTTATTGGTGCCCCCAATGTTGTATATTAACATAAATTACTTTATGAGTCAATTGATGTTTATGTAGGAGCCATGCACCCATGTAAGGAATTTTGTGATGATTAATTAATTTCTGCAACCTATATGTGGCTGGCAATCAAAGAGCACCCCTGCTTTGCTTTCTCTTATGTAGAACTCAAAGCTGCTTGGCCTCCAACCATTCTATATGATCCCTCGTGTGGTGTCTGGCCCTAGACAGCGCTGGTGGGCCTCTTATCTAGGCTTAGGGGATAGATAAGAAGAGGCTTACCCTAAATCCTTCAGGCAATTGACTATTTTATTAGATTTCTGTAACATGAAAGACCCCACTATGAGTGTGTCTACCAACACTGAACCCAAAACGTGTGCTCAGGGCCTCTTAGGTGGAATACTTTTCTTTATTCTTTTTCCCTGTATTGGGATATAAAAATAAATTAAAATGGAAAAGCATTTTGAAGTTTACAGTCCATACTTCGGAACTCCACATATGATGTGGTAATTCCAAAGCAGTGTTTCTCTCTAGCAAGTGGTGTTTATTTCACTCTTTTCACCTCCGGACCTTACATATAGTCCCTTGTTATTAGGAGGTCTGAATAGGCCTACATGTTTCAGTGGTTTGGTGATTGCACCACTTTCTTCAGGGCCTCAGCACCCCTGCGGTAGCTGACACGAAAGCTCTGACTGATCACAGCACCTGCAGATGGAAGGAAGCAGGGAGGGTGGTGGGAAAAAAGAAGAAAATATATTTTAATTGTCTTCCCCCATGGCCATTCCCAGTGTTACCCCTCTATTGGTATGGACGCTCCTTACCCTACTTGCAGTTTCAGCCATGCCAGATGTAAGGTGGCTTTAGCTGAATATCCTGGAATTTGTTGCATTAAGTTCTCACCTTAACGTCAATGCAACTAAAGTTTTTTCCTTGAATATATATGTGAATTAGAAAATCTGTTAGTTTGCGCCTTATACAATTCCACACCATTCCACCAATCTGCACCAAATTTTGCGTAGTTACCTGTTAGGACCCGCCAGACATTACTGTCTACATGACACTGGGACACCCCACACCTTTCTCCAGATTTCAGCACTTTCACACCTGAGACGGTTGCCTGAAATCGGCGAAACATCAATGTGGTTGTAGAAGGACCAGACAAAGCTCATTTTAATCCTCTCAACTGGATGAACAAAACATCAAAATCACGTTTCAAGGCCCTTGGACACACTGTTTCTGAGATACATGCACCTCAATGCACCACAATGCACTGCACTGCATCAGGGTGAGGCAACAGGTGGGGAGAGCGTGAAAAAGGTCCCAGTATGCTGCATCATGACAACTCTCACCTCCCATCCACGTATGCTCCGGGGTATGTCAGCCAGCCACACCCGCGCATTCTCAGTGCAGTTGAATTCAGATTGCAAAGAACATCAGTCGATAAGCAACTCAGAACAGCGACTTACAGGATCATTCATCAGTACCTTTTTATAGTATTGACATAATATCAATTTATATGTGAAATGATAAAGCAACTGTTGATATTAGTGTATGACACTGAGTAAAAGCAACATTTTTGTTTTGTTGGAACATTTTAAAAATACTGTTTTCAATATGGTTGCGGAGGTAGGTGTACATTTTGATTTCTACAGAAAATATCATTAAAAATGTTTTTCCAAGTTCACAATTTCAATGTATATTTAATTTAATAGACTATGCAAGATACACTGCAGGCACATTTACTTGACTATATTTCCCACAGATTGCTGATTTATTGTTTTATTTATTTTTCCATAGGCACAACTATCTGATAGACTTGGAATGCCATATTATATGGACATTATGATGCTCTTCATGTCTAGCAGAAATGTTCCGCCAATATCGGATGAAAATGTCACAGTGACAGACATTGCATTTAATAATGTTCCAGTGCGCTTATTTATTCCCAAGAAGCCATCCAATGCGCTGAGGAGAGCAATGATTTATTTCCATGGAGGAGGATGGTGCATTGGCAGCCCGGGTAAGTACCAATGTATAAATGGCAGTTAATGTATAGATGTAACATACAATTGGTAAGAAAAGCAACAAAAAAACAAAGAAATAAAACACTTTATCAGTATAAATCTATAGATTCAAGAGACTGAAATTCGGGATTACATTCAACAAGACCATATCCCTCTCCCTGTAGCTTGAGAGACTAGTTAGTAAATCTTGCATTTAACCACAGATGCTGAGGAAGATTTTCTCCCACATCCAGGTGCAACTAATTAAACTAACACTCTGGTGATCTACAAGTTAAATCACTGCAATAGCATGTTCAAAGTTCTGAATGCACTACTAACCCCTCCTAGGAGGCTAATTCGAAACTGCAATGCCAGTATATTCCTGCGCCTGAAGGCATGGGACCTCATTAGAGCTAGACTCTGAGCCCTACATTGGTTACCTTTCAAACTATGTGTGCGTTATACCCCACGGCCTCTAGAATAAAGGACCCAAATATATCACGGGGAAGCACATTTTAACGGAATGTAAGGAGTTGGGACCAGTTTATATGTGCAATCTAGGTCAATACGTACACGAGCTAGAATCCATCAAACAGGAGTCATTCTGGATTATTGCCTAAATACCACTAATAAGGGAACACAGACAGCACTTTTAAGAGTATGGAAAGCTGCAGTTAAATGTGTAAATGCCCAGCTGAAATGAAGAAATTGTAATGTGAAATGAAGTGTAGAATGGTTTTATAATGATGTTTGGTTTTATTGAAGTATGAAAAATATGAAATGAAATGTATTGGTTTTAGGATATTATGTTGTTTTAATACACTGTGATTGGTATTTGTATATAGTCACATATCTATATATGTTTGCTTGTTTTTGATTGTTTACATATTAATAGATGTTAGTAGTGTTATAATTGTTATTTTATAATGTATGTGAAAAGTGTATATTTAAACTAAATCATATAAAATAAATATCAATTACCTGCATATAATATTCTTACTTAATAGACCCCTAATTCATCAGACGAAAACCTCCTTATCCCTCCCAAGTTCAAAATGCATCCAAAGATGGAAAGGGGGGAGGGGAATATTTGCCGTCGATGCATCCACAAACTGGAATAGACTATCCAAATCCCTGAGACTAGAAAATAGTTATATCAAGTTCAGGAGGACATTAAAACACCTCATGATTAAGGAAGGGTTCTAAGGCACGATATATCCACCCGGGAAATGGCCTACACCCTTCCTGAATGCCACCATTAACTTACAATATGGAATACTCCCCCATTAGTCACACACAAACGTCTGTAAATCTAAACCGAGTTTTAAAGACACATGGTTTCCTCAAACTGCTTAGCATTGGATAGGAATAGACCTCATTTCGCTGACATTTCTCTAAACCTGATGTTTCTAAGCATTTAGGATGCGACACCGGACACTTAGAAAGGTCTAGCTGTGTGATTATCTAGGTTAGGCATGTATAATTTTTCAACTTTTTTCTGAGCTACGTTCAATATACACTAATATCATTTATAGTCATACTCACAATCAATTGTGCACTGGAGTCCCCTTACACAACCTTTTAGGTATTCCTGCAAACTATGTGTTTTCTTCATTCACTTGCATTGGAAAGACTTATTTGTTGATGAGCCCTTTTTGTGTGGTCTTGATGAACCTGGCTTGAGCAATGAAAAATATGGTAGAAAGGCTTTTGGAATCACTTTCAAACAAAAATAACCATCACCCCATACAGTTTTAGGCATTAAACAATGCCAAAAGATATTTACCCAAGTTGTATTTCAAGATGTATTATTTAATCTTACTAAAATAAAGTAAACATAAACATCAGTCAATTTTCATTTTTGCATATTCAAAAAACAGTACATAAACATAACAGTTCTAAATTCAAACAATTTACTAATGATTCTAGATGCATAGTTTTAATACAAATAATACAAATAATTTCTTTCTTATTTGTATTCAGCATAAAGTATCTCTTAATGTTCTAAAGAGAGTCCATTTCCTATTTTTCTCTATTGCACTACACATGTCCTTTTCTTTCAAAGTTCATTTTTCAACTCCTGGCTAATTGCCTTTGTGTTGATCTGAACCTCTACTACACAACGTGTTTCAGGCACGTGACACCCTCCATCAGGTGTGGACTGGTGTCTTTTTCAATTAATGATTTTCTGCAAATTAAAAAAATAAATAAACTTGTCATTAGTGTTGCCCAATTATTGAAATATTCTAGTAACTTTCGTTTTACCTCAAGAGAGACATATTTGTATCGTTTTCTCTGACCTGTGGACCACTGTCTGTAAGATTCACCACTTGTTGCTGAAAAAATTACTCCTGTAGATTTTTCGTGTAGGACCTTTGCCTTCTTCAATTCTTCAGTTGAAACAGGGGATTAGTCAAATCTGTAAGTCAATAGATGGTAGGTTTTAATGCTTAGCCCTTTCTCCCTGTGTGGTTTTTGTACCGGGACCAGTTGCTACTATGATATGAGGCAAGAAGAAAAAACCCAACCCGGAAAGTGAATTTCACGCAAAAGAGAAATTAGTCGTAAACATGTCGGACTACAGGTTAAGCAAATTTGAGGAAAAAATGCTACCAAAGGGCATCTCTTTTGTCCCGAATTACAGCATTTCACTTTCCAAAGAGAAGATTGACTTCTTTAAGTTAACTCAGAAAATGAGACTGAAACTCTTTTTTGACACCTGTGAATCGGGATCTCCAAAGGAAGACTGTAAATATCTAGAAATGAGACCGAAAAGCACATTCATGCCCCCGATTCAAAATCCTCTATTAGATGTGTGCCAAAAACAATTCTTGAAAGATCTGGAAAAACTTAACTATCAGAAAAGAACTAAATCCAATTTCACCAAAAGAGAACAACAGGTGTTGGATAAACTTTGGAAAAATCCCAATTTGATACTAAAACCAGCTGATAAGGGTGGTGCTTTAGTGGTGATGAACACAGAACAATACAAAATGGAAGTGGAAAGGCAATTAGAAGATGGTAATACTTATCTTGACATTTTTGAAAATCCTACAGAAAAAGTACAGAAACTAATTCAGAAGACACTGGATGAAGCAGAGAGTGATGAACTAACAAATTATCGTACAAACATTTTTTTGACTAATCTTCATCCATCTGTTCCAATCATATACACATTACTGAAAGTTCACAAGAATCTAACAAATCTGCCGGGAAGACCAATCATTGCAGCAAATTACAGTCTATTAGAGCCATTGGCACAATATATAGACCAAGCAATTCAACCATCAATACAGAAATTCAAGACCTACATCAAAGACACCAATGATTTTTGGTATAAACTCAAAAACATAGAAATTGATGAAGAGCAAGACATCCTCTTCACTATGGATGCCGTGAGTCTATATACAAACATCACTCATGAAGGTGGATTAGAAGCTATGGAATGGGTACTTTTAAAACCAGACACAGATTGTAAAGCTGACACAGTTTTTATTCTAAAACTATTGAAGATTGTACTACAGAACTATTTCTTTATGTTTGAAGATAAATATTATGTACAAACATCGGGAACATCAATGGGTGCCGCAATGGCTCCAAGTTATGGCAATACCTACATGGCCTATTTGGAAGAGAAGAACACCTTCAGTGAAGAAAAATGGACAAAACATCTGAAATGTCTGTTCAGGTTTATCAATGACATATTGGGGATTTGGAACGGTTCACAAGAGGAGCTAGAGACATTCTTCCAACATCAGAATAAAATGCCACCAAGGATAAAACTGACAACCAAGACAAGCAGAGAAACAGTTGAATACCTGGATGTACAAGTATACAAAAAAAGAAACAAATTAGAGACAACAATATTTACGAAACAGACAGGCAGAAACAGCATACTACATGCTAGTAGCTTTCATATAAGAAAGACAATAGAAATCTTACTGTTCAGCCAGTTTCTAAGGTATAGACACATAATATCTGAAGAAGATGAATATAACAAGAAAACAAAAGAGCTAAAAAGTAAATTTGAAAAAAGAGGGTATCAACCAATGAACATCAATACAAGTGTTGAAAAGGTGAGCAAAATAAGCAGAGCAGATGCATTGAAACACAAAAATAAGGAAGAAGGAGAAAAGTTTGTGTATGTAACTACCTTTTTCCAACAAAGTCCCAAAATCAAGAAGATAATAAACAAAAACTGGAAAACATTGACTCTCGACCCAATGATGAAAAGACTGTTCCCCAAACCTCCGCTTTTTGCTTATAACAAAAGTAAATCCATTAAACAACACTTTATCAAAGCAGATTTTTCGTAAAAAAGAGAAACCTTGGAAAACTACAAAGGTACAATGTCACAAATGTAACAATTGTAACAATATAATAAAGGGCAGCACTATAAACCACCCACACAAAGGGTACAAGATCAACCTCCACCATTCATGCACGTGTGACTCAAAAAACGTAATACATGGAATAAGATGTCCGTGTGGCATATATTATGTAGGAATGACAAGTAGAAAGGCAAAAACAAGATGGTCCAAACACAAGTCTAATATAAGGACTTGTGCAGTGAAATCTCCAGTCACACAGCACTTCAAGAAAGAGAGACACAACATTGCTCAAATAAGGCTTATTACACTGGAACAAGTTAAATTATCAATAGGATGGGCAACCTTAATAGAATCTTGCTCCAAAAGGAAACATACTGGATAGAAAAATTGAACTCCATGCAGCCAAATGGGATGAATGCAGACTGGGACCTAAGTTGTTTTCGGTGAATCATGAATAGAAACCTAAACTTGAACACCAACATAAAAGCCCACCAAGAGCATAAAAGAGCTTCACTCCATACACTGATGAAAATCAGGAGTACAAACACACTACAAGATGGCGCCCGCCATATGAACGCTGCAAGTCACCTCCTCGGGTAAGGAGAGAGATTATTCAGAAAATACGATCCATTTGACATAAGAACTGTATGTCGTAAATCTCCCCCCGTCTCACCTGTGATCGGGATCTCCCTTGTTCGGCCGCAGGACTCTTCTTGTGGATCGTTCGGGTCTTGAATAGGCTCGCCCGAGCCTCGTCAGGTTGCAGGACGCTTTCAGAGTTCCGGGAACTTCGTGGTTCCAGGGTATCCAGGATAGCGATGAACGAGTAAGTAGGGGGGGGGAATCCAGGAACAGGATAAAAAGCAAGGAAGGAAGTAAGAGGATCAAAGGGAACTAAATAAGAGAGTAAGCACACGTCGAGACACTACCGAAGATAGCGTTGAGACGCGCGGACCCACAGGGGCGTGATCAATTTATAGTACGTGCCACGACGTGAAAGCTAGAGCGTAGCACGTAGCTTGGTACGGCCATGTTGGGAGTAACAAGGAGTACAAGCCCTTCGTGACAATGACCATGAGGTCCAGAAGGGGCAATTTCGCCGGGTCATGACAGCATGCCCCCTCTGAAGACTGGTTCCTCCAGGCTTGCCTGGGTGAATAAGTTGGAATCTTCTGAGCAAACGAGGGGTCTTTAAATTAGAAACTGGTTCCCATGTTCTCTCGCTAGGGGGGTAGCCTTTCCACTCGACCAGATATTGTAGTCGACCCCTCCTATACCTGGAATCACATATCCTGGACACCTCATATTCCAACTGGTCGTCCACAACAACAGGTGTGGGTTTGAAGGGTTTTCGAGTAGAACTAAGGTAGGGTTTCAACAGAGAAGTATGGAAGACTGGATGTATCTTCTTCCAGGAATCCGGGAGCTTAAGTCGGAAGGAGACAGGATTGATGATCTCCTTTATAGAAAATGGACCATAATAGCGAGGAGCTAATTTGTTTGGTCGTAGATGTCGAGGTAACATTTTCGAGGCTAACCAGACTTGATCGCCAACTGAATAGGATGGTGATGGTCTTCTCTTAGAGTCCGCATATCTTTTGGTTCGAGTCTGGGCCTGTTCTAACTGATCCTTTGCCTCTCTTTGTAAGTCGATTAGCGTCTGAATCCAAGAGTCAAGGGTAGGTACCGGAGTAGATTCTGGCAGAACTGATGGTAAAACAGACGGGTGATAACCTTGACTGCAATAGAAAGGGCTGATCTTGAGAGCTGAATGATCTGAGTTAATGTAGGAGAATTCGGCTAAAGGTATGAGGAGAAACCAATCGTCTTGAACCTTGGTGGCAAAACAACAAAGATATTGTTCCAGGGTTTGATTTACTCATTCCGTTGCCCCATTGGTTTGTGGATGATAGCCTGAAGAAAGGGCACGTTGGATTGCTAGAACACGACAGAGATGTTTCCAGAATTGTGAAATATACTGAGGTCCCCGGTCCGAAATAATCTTGGAAGGAAGGCCATTAAGACGAAAAATATGTTCCAGGAAAATTCCAGCAAGTTCTGAGGAAGATGGTAGTTTATACAATGGTGTAAAATGAGCTAGATGAGTGAACAAGTCAATGGTTACCATGATGGTTGTATATCCTCGGGAAGGTGGTAATTTAACAATGAAGTCAGTGGCAATAACTTCCCAGGGTCTGGTTGGCAACGTAGGTTGTAGAAGCAGACCCGCCGGCCTCTGATTATTGTATTTGTTATGACTACAAATAGCACAGGTCTTGATGTATTGAACTACACTGGACTTCATCCCTGGCCACCAGAATTGTCTTTGTATAAGACGGAAGGTGTTGGTTACTCCTCGATGGCCGGAGTGAAGAGTATCATGGCATAGATTAATTACCTTCTGTTGAAGTTCTTTTGTCGGAATGACCACTGAATTGTTCTTGAATAAATATCCTTCCTTGATTGTCAGACGCCAGGGATTCTTCTTCGATATGTCCTTCCAGAGTTCAGATAATTGAGTCTGTGCTCTGATTTCTTCCAGGAGATTGATCGCTTGAGCTACAAAGATTGTGGGTGGAAACATTTTAGGATAGATCTTATCCTCCAAGGGAACGTAGTCGGGGCGCCGTGAAAGGGCATCGGCAATCAAGTTTTGCGATCCAGGAACATGTGAAATTTGAAATTGATATTGAGCAAAGATGTAGGCCCATCGAGCTTGTCTACTGTTCCTGCACTCCATGGATTGTAGGACCTGAAGATTTCGATGATCAGTACGGACTTGAACTGGATATTTAGCACCCAGGAGTAAATGTCTCCATTCAGTGAAAGCATGACGAATAGCCAATAACTCCTTCTCCAGAACTGAGTAGTGAGTCTCGCTGGTGGTCAGGGTCCGTGAGAGATAAGCAATGGGATGTTCCAACTTATCATCGGATTCTTGTTTTAAAACTGCTCCAATGGCGTAATTGGAGGCATCAGTTTCCACTAGAAAAGGACGATTTATGTCAGGTTGGGCCAGGATGGGGGCCTGAGTGAATTCTTCTTTCAAGCGTTGGAATGCCTTGTCTTGTGGTATAGACCAGTTAAATGGAACGTCTTTCTTCAGGAGATTAACAATGGGCTGAACAATCTCGGAGAAGGTGGGAATGAATTTCCGGTAGAAGTTGGCAAGCCCCAGGAAGGATTGTATTTGCTTAACAGATGTTGGGGCGGGCCAAGCCAGTATGGCCTTCACCTTTGAAGGGTCCATACTAATTCCTTCTGAACTAAGGACAAATCCCAGATAGTGAACTGATGTAACATGAAACAAACATTTTTCTGGTTTGGCTAAGAGTTGATTTTCACGGAGACGTTGAAGTACTGCTTTTACATGTTCTTCATGTTTCAAGGAGTCCTTGGAGAAGATCAATATGTCATCCAAGCAGACGATAACATTGAAAAATAACATGTCAGAGAACACCCTATCCATAAAACGCTGGAAGACTGCGGGAGCATTAGTCAGACCAAAGGGCATGACTAGGTATTCAAAGTGACCAAAGGGTGTTCTAAAGGCTGTTTTCCATTCGTCTCCTTTCCGGATACGGATCATATGGTAAACACCTCGGAGATCCAGTTTCGTAAATATCACTGCACCTCTCACAGATTCAAGGATATCCGAGATCAGGGGTAGTGGGTATCTGTCTTTCAGGGTGTATTGATTTAGGCCCCGATAGTCCAGGCAAGGTCTGAGCTCTTTGGTATCCTTTTTTGGAACGAAGAACAATGAAGCACCAGCTGGTGATTTTGAAGGTCTTATGGTGCCATTCTCAAGATTAGTGTCTAGGTATTCCCGGAGGGCTCTCTTTTCGGGTTCTGAAAGGATAAACATCCTGCCAAAGGGAATCACTGCTGAGGGTTCAGTATCTATGGCACAGTCTTCGGGTCTATGTGGAGGTAAGGCTTGAACAATGGCAGTAGAGAATATATCAGCATACCCTTGATAGATCTCTGGAACTTGTACAATATTGGAAACCATGAGTGGTGTCTCTGGACACCTTGGTAGACTTATAGGAGCTGTGACTGAGGTATCCAGGTTTAAACAATGGTTCATGCAGAACTCCGAGCCCAGGAATAAGGATCTGGCCGTCCAGTTAATATATGGATTGTGCCTTTGTAATCAGGGCATGCCCAGAACCAAGGGGTAATGGGCTGATTTTATAATGTCAAACACAATCCTTTCTTGATGATGATTTATGGAAAGATGGATCTCCTTTGTTTGCAGAGTTATGGGTCCTGAGGAAAGAGGTCTTCCGTCAATTGCTTCCACTGGCTGTGAAAAACGTCTTGCTTCATATAGAATGTTATGACGTCTGACCCAATCTTGATCAATGAAGACTCCCATTGCTCCGCAATCCACCAAGGCCAGTATGGGGTAGACCTTGTCCTTGGATGGCGATAAAAAGGCCTGTAATATCACCAATTTGTTTTGTCCAGGAGAGTTCAAGGATGGAATTGATGTGGAGCAAACATCGCTCTCCCGAAACCTTGCTCCGTTTAGGATCGGGAGCTGGCGTTTCCCGAGCGTCGGGGAGGAGCCAGAGGACACTCTTTAACTAGATGTTTATCTGAGGCACAATACATGCATAAGCCAGTGTGTATCCTTCTTAACCTTTCCTGCGGGGAAATTGGTCCACGAAAGGCTCCAAGTTACATGGGTTCAGAATCAGTGCTCGGATTCTTGGCAGTTTCTTTGAATTGAGACTTTATTCTTTCTCTTTTCGGCCTTTCTTTCTTGGATTCTGAAGTCTATTTGCATAGACAAGTCCAGGAGGGCCTGGAATGAACTAGGACGTGCCACCCTGGCTAATTCGTCCTTAATCTCTTCATTTAGACCTCTGCGAAACAAGGTAAAACTGGCTTCCAGGGGCCAGTCCGCCTTTTTGGCTAGCTGTTTGAATCTTGTAACATAGGTCAACATGTCTTGGGATCCTTGTTGGAATTCAAGTAGCTTCTCTTGAGCACCGTGGACCAGCTCCGGACGTTCGAACATGGTCTTGAGTTCCGCGATGAACCCTTCATAATCATCCAGGAGAGCATCCCCTGAATTGAGTAAAGGAGTGGCCCATGTAAGGGCATTACCGGAAAGATGCGATATTATAAAGCCCACCTTAGCCCTAGGAGTTGAGAAATAGTAGGGCTTGAAAGTAAAATGTACCAAGCAAGAATCCAGGAATCCACGTAAGGTTTTTGTTGAACCGTCGTATTTATCAACCACTCCTCCCAATAGTAGGCTGTCCTTGTTCGCGGAGTCACGTGACAAGACAAGCTGTCTTAGCGCCGCATTCTCGGCTTTTAAATTCTGCATCTCTGTGGAAAATTCTTGCATTCCGCGCATCAGGTCCTGAATAGCATTCTCCATGGTAGAATCCGTATTGATCGTTTGGTGTCTCAAACTGTCATAAATCTCCCCCCATCTCACCTGTGATCGGGATCTCCCTTGTTCGGCGGCAGGACTCTTCCTGTGGATCGTTCGGGTCTTGAATAGGCTCGCCCGAGCCTCGTCAGGTTGCAGGACGCGTTCAGAGTTCCGGGAACTTCGTGGTTCCAGGGTATCCAGGATAGCGATGAACGAGTAAGTAGGGGGGGGAAATCCAGGAACAGGATAAAAGGCAAGGAAGGAAGTAAGAGGATCAAAGGGAACTAAAGTAGAGAGTAAGCACACGTCGAGTCACTTCCGAAGATAGCGTTGAGAAGCGCGGACCCGCAGGGGCATGACCAATTTATAGTACGTGCCACGACGTGAAAGCTAGTGCGTAGCACGTAGCTTGGTACGGCCATGTTGGGAGGAACAAGGAGTACAAGCCCTTCGTGACAATGACCATGAGGTCCAGAAGGGGCAATTTCGCCGGTTCATGACACTGTAAGTATGCAGAGTGCGAATTTCAAGGGAGGAAGACGCCGATTTCCGACCAGAGCATTTAAGTCCTTCGTCACAACTACTGATGAAAATCACGAGAATTAACACACTATAAGATGGCGCCCGCCATATGCAAGCTGTTAGTCACCTCCTCTAGTAAGGAGATATACTAACTAGCAAATGCGATCCAGTTGCCATAACGACTGTAACAACGCAGAACGTGAATTTCGAGTGAGGAAGATGCTGATTTCCAAAGTCTTACCACGGACAAGGTAAGGAAAAATAAGGGGCACTAAAAATAACAAGAGAACTGTGCACATCAGGAAACAGCCCTTAGAACTGAAGTTTTGTGTAATCGACAGGGGAACAAGACGCCCCACGAACACAAAATTGCAGGTGATAGAAGGACAGCACGCATGGGAGAAAAAAGCAGTGATAAGAAAGTGCGCAAAGCTTAGCAACCAAGTCACAGAAAGAAACAAAAAGGTCTTTTTGAGCAAATCGTGTTGCCTATATGTCCTCAACTTGAATCCAGCACAAGAGCAACAAATATAATTGTAGCATAAAATCGATCGCCTTACAGGGAGAAAAGCACCAAAACATCAGAGAGAAGGAGCATAGAACTATTAAAAGTGTCTGAGGACGGAGACATCCCAAAAAGCCCAAGCTATCTTCTGCATCAGCTCTCCAAACATAGGTGAGCAAAAAAAGTGCATGATTGAAGAAAACTATACACAAGGCGATATACGTAAGAATACAGGTTTTTGTAGAGGGACACAGCGCTATCATAGTAGCGACTAAACACGCAGGGAGAAAGAGCAGAGTATTAAAACCTAACATCTGTTGACTTACAGATTTGACTAATACCCCGTTTCAACTGAAGAATTGAAGTAGGCAAAGGTCCGCCACAAAAACTCTAAGGGAGTCATTTTCCAGCAACAAGTGGCAAATCTTATAGAGAGTAGTCCACAGGTCAGAGAAAAAGATACAAATATGTCTCTCTTGAGGTAAAACAAAAGTTACTAGAATATTTGAATAATTGGCTACACTACTGACAAGTATATTTATTTATCTAATTTGCAGAAAATCCTTAATCGAAAAAGGCACCTGTCAACACCTGATGAAGGGCAACACGTGCCCGAAACGCGTTTTGTAGTAGAGGTTCAGATCAACAAGAAGGCAATTAGCCAGGAGTGAAAAATTAACTTTGAAAGAAAAGGACTTGTGAAGTGCAAAAGAGAAAAATAGGAAATGGACTCTCTTTAGAACATTAAAAGACATTATATGCTGAATGCAAATAAGAAAGAAATTATTTGTGTTATTTGTATTAAAACTATGCATCTAGAATCATTAGTAAATTGTTTGAATTTAGAACTGTTATGTTTATGAACTTATTTTTGAATATGCAAAAATGAAAATTAACTGATGTTTATGTTTACTTTATTTTAGTAAGATTAAATAATACATGTTGAAATACATCTTATGTAAATATCTTTTTGCATTGTTTAATGCCTAAATGTGTGCACGGGGTGATGGTCATTTTTGTTTGAAAGTGATCCCAAAAGCCTTTCTACTTTATTTGGTTCTGTAGCCCAGAACCTGGCTCCGTGGCACCTAAAATTGAGTACAAATTTTGGTAACACAGAATCAGCACTGAATGTACAAAGGTTAAATTGACAAAAGGTGTGCTCCTCTACACTTTTTTACGATACAATGAAACATATGGTTCAACTCACCTCCAGCCATTTTGGCCTCCATAGAGATGGCTTGTGAGTGGAATGAAGACAAGTCAGTAAATGTCTGATTCAATGTGACTTTAATCATTCTGATCCACTTTGAGCCAATAGATATTTATCGCATATCGGATTCAAATGTTTGTGAATAGTAGACATAGTGATTTGAATCAGCTTCTTTCTTTTTCAAGCTATAGGAATCTATTGATCCAAGTCTTGTCAAGTAAGCTTGACCTAGTCAGAGCAAGTAAAACAAAATTATACACTTCAAGTTTCCTGTTGCTGCCTTTGGATGGTGACTGAGAGAGAGAAAAAAGAGAAGGAAAGCAAAAGAGAAAGAGAGAGAGATAGAAACAGAGACAGAGAGACAGGGCATACACAATAGGGCTGTAAAGAATAAAGAATTTGCTTTAGGGCTGAATATCGTATAGTTGGTCCAAGAATTTGTCCGGAGCCAAATAGTGAGCTGAATAGTTTAAAAAAACAAAACAAAACAAGGTTTGTGAAGGCAAGGACCGGTGACATCCCCTTTCCCCCAATTTTAGCATTGTGCGTCATTGGGCCTTGGCCTGGTAGTCCCCCATATTGTTTTGTATTTGAAAACTCTGGGCAACAGGATTTGCCCACCTTGCCCTAGCTGCCCCATATGAAGTACTTTTTTTAAATTTGGTCAGAGTCCACCAGGGCAAGGCCAGCATCCTCCCCATGCAACAAATGCAGTGGTTGCCAGGTCTTGCCCTGACGGCCCCAGCTGTTTTATTGTGTAAATGAGTGGGGGGCCGCCAGGGCAAGGCTTCAACACCCCCAAACAACAATTGCGCTGTTCACCAATTCTTACCCTGTTGGCTCCCGCAGTTTCTTTTTTGTAAATGAGCAGGGGGCCACCAGAGCATGGCCTTCAATCCCCCCACTCAACAATTGCATTGGTCACCAGGTCTTGCCTTGGTGGTCTATGCTTTATTTTTTGTAAATGTGTGGGGGTCTCCAGGTCAAGGCCTTTCACCCCCACACAACAATTGTGGTGGTCACCAGGTCTTGCCCAATGAAGCCCCACTGTTTTTTTGTTGTTAATGAGTGGTGGCCTCAAGCACAGGGCCTGGCAACCGCCCCTCAGCAACAGTCACGGGGGTCACCGGGTCTTGCACTGGCGGGTCCCTTTGCTGTTTCTTTTTTTAAATGAGTGTGGGTGCTGCCAGGGCAAGTCCCAGTGAACCACCAGCAACAGTTACAGGGGTAGCAGGGTCTTGCTCTGGTGGCCCCTGCAGCTGCATTAAAACAATTAGACTGGGGGCCACTATCGCAAGGCCCGCTAACCCCCAGCAACAATTACGGGGGTCACTGGGTCTTACCCTAGCAGTCCCTGCAGCGTAATTATTTTTTAAAATGAGCTTGTCCCATCGATCCCACAGCAAAAATCATGGGAATTCCCAGGTCTTGCCCTGGCTGTCCCAGCAGCTGCCTTTTTTAATTAGTGGGGGTACCAGGGCAAGCCCAGATGACCCCCAACAACAATTGCGAGGGACCAGTTGCAATTAGGTTCTCTTGTTTTCTCTAAACAAACATGAGAAGCCCATTGGTAGAAAAAAAGAACTTGTATAGGTCTTTCCCTATGTATAAATGTTATAGGACTGGAACCTGTCTTGGTTTCTTGTGTATATGACCCACTGGTGGAAAAGGTGATGTTAGTCCACTCTTAACCACATGTAAAAACTGCAGGGTTAGAGCTTACTTTACTTGTGTGGGATCCCAGTTTGTGTCAACTGAGCCTGGTTCCATTCCTGACACCATATGTGAAGAGTCAGGAATAAAAGATGGACACACTTTGCCATGTTTTTGGTTAAAGACATTTATTAAAGTAAAGGGGTTTGGATTCTCCTGCCAGGTGTCTAATTTCCACTGACTTGAGATTGCCTGATATACTCCCCTGTCAGCACTTCTGCTTATTCAGGTTTTCCACCTATTCCAAAAGCTGCTTGTATATGATATCAGATAATGTATCTGTTTGATATATTATCATCTTTCTACTTTTTTCATATTGGCACTGTGTACATTTACACAATAGGAAAGACTTTATTTTTTTTCTTAAGGTTACATCCTGAAAGAGGGACCAGGAGAGTCCATCTGACTGGGGATTCCCCGGGAATACATGAGGGTGACTGCTGGCTCTGGACCTTGAAGTGTTACTCAAAAGTGAGTAGGAAAACTCCCCAAGTTTAAGTAGATGAGTCGACTAGAATCCTTCCCCTTCCAAGTCTCTAGAGTGAGAGGGGAAGATGGAGAGGGTGGTTTTCATTAAGTAGAACTCATTCCAAATAGTATATGTTGATATCTGAGTGGGAAATGCAACAGTGTTTGTCGAAAATATTGCAATTTTCTGTGCACAGTTTGAAGGCGCTTATTTATAAACTATTACTAACAGAACAAGAACAAGGTACTGTAGTTTGTTAGAGTGAGTCATCTCCTGCTTTTACAGTACTTAAAACTGAGTAATATTACATTTAAATAAGACCAAGATGTTTCCTCTGTGCTGTGTGCACTGTGTAAAACATGTTTTGCAGCACAGAGAATGCAGCATTTGTAAATTATAGCTAAAATAAACTAGATCCTGCCGTGGTCACAGGTAAAGTAAAAAACCTTAGGCTGTAAATCGGTGACCACTCTTCATAGCCTACAGAGAGTACTATTAAATCAACTTCAATGAAATCCAGATAAATTTAAAAAGACAGATTGGAATAGAAGGGAGTTTAGCATTTGTATTCCTATGGAATGTATAGCAGGAAATGTAAGATCAGGGATTGTCACTTAGTGGAAAGAGCAACATTTCTACAAATATCTCAACACATTAGACTAGTGTGTTTGATCCTGGATGTTCTTATTCATTTCAAGTGCCCTCAAATAATTCTGTGTAAAGATGGCACATGGAAAGGGAATAGGGACCTTACATTCATTTTGGGAGACCTGAACAGGAATTTTTAGAGCACACTTAGTAATAAATGACAATTCTGAGTATGGCAGACTGTGGCAGCCAAGTTGCCCCTTACGTCATCTGCAACACCTCTAGAGAAGAATGTGGTTTCAGACAAAATATGGCCACTACCAGACTGGGCCTTCATGTCCCAGAAGGCAGTCATTTTAGTGAAAAAAATAACTGAGAGAATGTGTTCAACATAACATTGGATAATCTGGCAGATATGAATGACAAGAATGCACACCATAGGAAATGTATGCAAACACTGGTGGAGAAGGTTCTTATGGTTGCCAAGGAAACAGGGAAAACACTAAGCAGAGAAGACTGAGTGTGGCACATTGTGGCATTCTGGCCAGCTACAATGCAACACACATTACAGAGACTAGGTTGAAGGATTCTTTGAATGGAATCAAAGCACACTAGACAATGTTAAATATGCACACCATGACTTGGAAAGTAAGTGCCTTATAATGTAAAGAATGTTGAGTCCATCAATGCTGGTGTATGCCATGAGTACTTACCAATAATCTTCATTACTCTGATTCTACGTTCTCTGTCTCATGAAGTAAGCCCACCTTCTGACAGAGTCACCCTTTTTTCCATTACTAAACAAAAAATTAAGCAAAATACTGGGCAATCCACTTCTTTAACGTTGAAAGAGCCATGAAAGGGCCCCTTCACATCTTTGGAGGGACCATCTAATTTTGGCTCACCTACATTTCCCTCTATGCCGCTATCCGAGCCCACCCAAATTGAAGCAGACTCATCACCATTCAGGAAGGATGGACATGATTACTGGAACAATAAATCAAAAATCAGTATACAGAAGATTACTGGTACATAATGTTGGCCCTGCCTCCTAATCTCCTTCTTCATCATAGTACTTACTTAAAAACTAATATAAACAAGAGGTCATTGTTTTCTTCAATTTACCTGACAAAATTAAAACCATTCCACAATGTGTGTTGCTTGTAAATACAGCTAAGCTGCAATGGAAACATAAAGGTCATTCCCACCGGCAGTACTGCTGAAATCCAAGGAACCCACCTTAGCCTGTGTCACGCATGAAAAAGAGGCAAAGACCTTACAAAATATATAACATTAGAAAATCTTTGCCAAGGGGAGCCCAAAGACCAGAGGCCGTATATGGCTAGGCCGGAAATACTATCAATTTCAGTAAATAAATACTTGTGGCACTAGAAAGGAACCTTGTGTCCCTACTAGAGGATGACTAGTGCATGTACTGCTAATCTACTGGGAGTAAGTAAACCTTGGACATAGCAACACACGCATAAAAAATAGAACTGATGTAATTTTGAACTCTTAAAAAATGTGCGATCTTGTTCCATACATTTTGAGACACACTGAACAGACCACCCAAAATGAATAACACCATCCTATGTGAAACCTTGTTCTTCTAACCTCAGAAAAAGGGGTGGACTGGGATCCCTAATTGGTCCTGGACACGGTTTTCAAATTTGCCTCATATTACACCATGGAGAGAATATAGCGAGTTACTGCAACACCTCTAAGTGGCATTGGGTGTGTTCTCCTCACAAGGCATTTGAGGAAAAAATGGGTCCAAATAGTGAGTTGCAAAGCATATTTGTCCTTACAAGGAATAAAATAAGCAGTGTTGTATAACAATTTGCTATGCAATTCTGTAGGTGTGCTAATTAAATTGACACTTGTGTAGCAAAAATAGCTATTTGAGTTGCCCTGTTCAATGAAAGCACAGCTCGGCCTGCATTCCTCACTTACCCTCAGGCCTCTCGCCACCCTTTTCTCCTCTGTTCACTGCAGTAATCATCTCCTCCACTCTTTAAGTGCCAAAGGCCTGTGTTGGAGTGCAAGTCAATATTGATATATAAATAATTGCAAGCCAGAATTAATCGAATGACACTTTTATTGAGCTAACTATATCCTGTCTGGCAAAGACCAGTATGTGTTAACTTTATATTTTTTAAAAGACAGTTGGCCTCGTTACGGGTCCGGCGGTAACATTGCCGGTGATACCAGTGGGTTGCCATGGACCTGTAAAAAAATGACTGGCGTCTGACTTCCCGGTGCCACCAGACTATTCCAAGTCTGATGGCCGGGAAGTCATGCACCAGCAATTTCATTAGTCCCCAGTCCCAGAGGACTCTATCGGAATGGGGACACTTGAGCAGGTCTGACCCTGCCGGGTGGGACAGCGCCCGCCCGCAGAGTTGTAGTGTGCCGGTCCGGAAACAACTGGGCACTGTTATTTCCAGAACGGCACACTTATGAGGCCCAGTCATACAGTTCTATTCTGTACATAATGCATAATTTCTTCTGTAAAACAATGCAGTGTTTCTCTGCTTTACAGTAAAGTTTATGTTAGTATATCTAAATCTCAGTGTCAACTAGATTTCATTTTATTGGAGAAGATGCATCAATGAGACGAGTTAACACTTTTGAAAATATGCACCTTTACACAGCCAAATACTTTAGATGGCAAACCTAGTTCTGTGACCTACTGGTTGCATCCACTGCACTGGCGCTCAACCCATGTGCTGAACGCATCCTATTGTACATTCTATTTCATCATCTTTTTGCTATATACCAGCTACCCTGAAAGTGAGATGACCACTAGTTTGTCCAGTTCCCTAACTGCTATGCCATCCACTCTGCTTAGTCTCTTATGTTCCTTCCTCTTACATAATGAATACAGAAAACAAACGACATATGTACATAAAGTAGTGATCAATAGTTCCATCCATTCTGTACATCTACTGATCTGCACTGTATTTAGCCTCCAGAGCTCACTTTCCTCTATGATTACTATTGCCTTGTATAACAGCATAAACATGAGAGGTGGCAAAACTGTTTCCAGAGCATTTGTATTGCATCTATTTGTGTCCATTCATGGAGCTAACCTTTTACAGACACTCATCCAGGGCACAAAAAGTCCACTTGCCCACTCATCGTCTAGTAGATTTTATGACGGGCGAGTGCAATTTGCAGGGGGCGTTTGACATTTACTGCAAACGAAGTAAATATGAAATAAAAGTTTTAAATACAGGTTTCACTGTGCATGGCTGGCCTCTGGTGGCAGCAGCATGCCAAACAAGGTGTGTTTTAGTGACTTGCATCATTTTACCGAAAGCGTATTTACATTTTGTGTCATCTGTTGCCATCAGTGGAGTACATTTCTCTTAGGTCGAGTAGGTAAACTAAGTTTCTAGACCTGGAGGTCTAGCAGAATTTTAAAGAATTTGCAAGGCCATACTCTTTTTCACAAATGTCTTGACTTAAGCTGTACACAAAAATGCTGTATTGTGTCTTGGGTAGAAACAACTTCTGGTGACACTAAAAATATTAGTATACCATTGCTAATCAAATGGGTTAGTTTGCTAATCAAGAACATTTCAATTAGCAAACTCTACTAGTCAATTTTTGAAAAATAATGTATACCTTGCTTTTAATAGGGATTAACAAGAACGATAACATAAAAAAAAACAAATAAAATACATTTTATTATTATTAAATTGAGTAAAAGGATACTTAATAACAAACGTATTACTCCAAAGGGCAATGGAGGATCAGAGAGAGGGAAAGCAGGTGGTGACTGGGAGAGAGGGAACAAGGACCAGAAAAGCAGGCAAATAAATTTTATTTTCAGATGTATTGCTAAAATGCCCTAGATGCCAAAAATAAAAGAGAAGAGATAATAGAGGGGAGTTGAGGTTGTTGTCTAAGTTCATGCATGATTATTAGGTATGGATAATGAAAGTTCACATGTTGCTTGTTTAAAAGGAGCGGAAGACATGTTGTGGGATGTTTTAACACAGCAATATCTACTTCAGGGGAATTTCCACATGCCCCAAAACAGGTACGCACCATTCTCCTTTATTTAATGAAGTTCTTTGTATTAATCTGGGAGCCCAATTTAGTAAAATTGATTCCCCATAGCTTCCCTCCCCTTTTGGGACAATAAGCATACAGGGTTGCAGAGAAGGGCTACTTATTAACCAAATATAAATAATTGAATCAGGTAACCGATAAATTGTTTCTTCAAAAAATACAAATGGCAAAAATAATAAGCACACTAGTCACTTTAGTTTTCAATGCCCCAGATATGGAAATAGACAATTTTGTAACACACACTTCACTCGAAGTAGCTATGTATTTAACTCACCCTGAGCATGAAGGCACCATAGATTGGATGCATGAGAGACCAAGAGGAATCTTTCATTTGTGAAAAACAACAAATCAGTTAAAATATCACTGCCTATCCACTTCTCGCCACTTCCCCTTTATTTAAATTACCACCCACCTTCTTCAATAGACAGGTCCGAGTATCAACTCTATTGTAAGAAGTGATTGGACTATCGGGTTTGTGAATTGCTTGTAGGAAAGAAAATGTATGTTCATTATTATATTGGCAAAATTCCCCTCTGTGATGTTTCTATACAATTACTGTGTAAAATGTACCTTTGTCACTTTCGATGGGCACCTTAGTCAGTGGAAAGAAATGGACAGTGAATAATCACTCTCTCCATTTTATCTTGAGCAACCCCCCCATTAATATCAATATTCTGCTTGATGAAATACACAGGAATTACTTCAATTATGCTATTCGTAAGGGTATGTGCAAAGTAGGATGTCCATTTAACTCCCAGATAATTCTTCTGTGGAAGATGTCATTACACAGAGAAAGAGGGAGGGGATCTCACTATAGAAACACCAATGGACCCAATCTATAAAATATATATTTTTCCAGAAGCACATACACTTATGAAATGTTCCCTAACTTCTTGGGATGTATACCTAATTGATCTATTCCCACCCCTCAGTACAAATAGATGACATGGACTGTGATTTACTCTAACTCCCTTTATAGTAACACTCTCCACACAATTATTTCCATTTTAAATAATATTCACATCAGGATTTCTTTTGGCTGTATCCCAGATCGGTGGGCACCCCATCTTAAGGACAGGTTAAATTCTCCCCCTCCAGGAACAGGAGGGTATCAGCCACCAAGATAGGCTCTGCTTTTCTACACAGCCTGTCTTCTTTCTCTTCCACTGAAGAAGGCCTGGGACTTTAACTCCTGGTAGGCTTCATTTTTCAGTGTCTACCAATAATCCATCAAAGGGTCCAAAGGAACGCAATCTATTCCTTCTCTGTCCTTGTGTTATCAACATTTCCCACGTTGTGGTCAGACCTTTTTGCCAAACTGTTTAGCCTGACTATGGAAGGGACACAGACAAGAGAGGTTGGGGGTAGTATACCACTCTTTACTCACAAAGTGAGTGATCTGGCCAAAATTCCTGGGGAGGAATTGCAGGTGAGACTGGCAAATATTGATATCACACTCCCATGTGAGGAATTCTTTACAATAGGCACTACCATATTGGAAAACATATGTTCTCATTATGCGCCCTTGAAAGCTAAGAGGACTAGGATTTCAATGCCCTGGTTGGGCCCCTTTGGTCCTTCTACATAAGCAGGTGTGCCAAGCCAACAAGCTTTGGCGGAAAACCAAGCTGGGCACTGATGCTGATAGGGCAAACAAGGTACTGATATCTTACAAGGTAACTATATTCGAAGCAAAAAGGGATTTTCTCCACGGGGAGATTGAGCAGGCAGGAAATCAGGCAAGGGCAGTATTTGCAGCAGTGTCTAAATCTAGTAAACCAACCTGCATTGCGGCTTCCCTTGCCCCTTCGCAGAAACAAGCCAATGATTTTAATGCCTTCTTCGAGGAGAAGATTATAGCTATACAGAAGAGTTTTGAGAGTCTGAGAGGCCATGGGGGATTGCCCGATTATAAAAAGGAGGATCTATCGGTGGGGAAGGGGGAATATGAGGAAATGTTTGGATTCCATCTTGTGACTGAGGAGCTGATACATTCCCTCAACTCAGGCCTACAAATGGTTTGGCATTTGTGATGCCCACTTGTGCTGCCAGGCAGCTTGCTGCAAATATAACACCATTTGTGACCTTGTTTGTTAAGTCCCTGTCTGAACGTCAGGTCCCGGTTGCACTTAAAAACGCAATAGTGAAACCCTTTTTGAAAAAACCCAACCTGGACCTAGCTGTATTAAAGAACTTTCGGCCAGTGACTGATTTGATATGGCCCGCAAACATTTTCGTGAAGGTTTTATCTTCTCAATTTCAAGCATTTCTGGACAAAGAGGGGCTGTTGAATGAACTCCAGTCTGGATTCCGACCCAAACATGGGACTAAGACGGCACTTTTGGCAGTACATGATGACCTTTTGGAAGCCACGGATGCAGGCAGATCAACAGCTCTGTTAATGTTGGATCTACCTGTGGACTTCTATACAGTGGATCATCAGATTATGCTGGAGCATCTCAGAGGAGTAGGAAAGGCTTCAGAACAAGTGTTGATGTGGTTTAGTTCCTTCTTGATGGACAGAGTCCAGCGAGTGTCATTTGGGGACTTCACCTCGGAGGCTATTTTCCTTGGCTGTGGTGTCCCTCAGGGATCATCATTATCCCCACTGATTTGTAACTTGTACATGCCCCAACTCTTAAATATAGTGAGGAGGCATGGGTTGAGATTTCACTCATATGCCCAAGATACTGACATCTACTTTGAGATGACTAACATCGAGGACGCATTTATGAGAACCAATCAGTGTATGGTGGATATTAATAAGTGTATGACCAGTAACCAGCTACAATTGAATGCAGCAAAGACCAAGATTATCCTTTTTGGCCCTAAGAGGAGAATTGCAGATGAGAAGCAATAATTCTCCCATCATATTCTCGCTGAGAGACTTACATTTGCCAAAAAATCAAAAATCTGGGCTGTGTCTGGCAAGATAACCATGACAGTGAAGCCCAGGTGTGCGTCAAGGTAAAGTCGGTTTATTGCACCCTGTGGATGCTCCGGAATGTTCTTCCCTTCCTGCCCTCAGAAGACCATGCAGTGGTTGTAGGTGCGATGACGAACACTCACCTAGACTATTGCAACAGCCTGGTGGCAGGTATCCCAGCCAAACAGATATCTAGACTCCAGACGGCTCAGAATGCATCAATCAGACTGGTGGGACAGTTGAGAAAAAGGGACCAGGTATACTCCTTCTGCAGATCTTTGTACTGGCTGGTGGTGGAGGACCGAACCAAGTTTAAAATTAGCCTGCCTGATCTATAAATCTCTCAATGGGCTTGTCCCAGAGTATCTTGGTGTGAAAGTTCGCCATTACCATCCGGCTAGAGCACTGCGTTCAGGAAATAAACTTTTGTTGGCTGTCCCACATTTTAGACTTGTCACCAGAAGGGAAAGCAGATTTGGTGTCTTTGGACCCAAGCTTTGGAACCATCTCCCATTGGAGATCAGAGCCTGTCAGTCATTGAGTCAGTTCAGGAAGGCGCTAAGAACCCACCTGTTCAGGTAGGCCGTTCAACTCAGAGACAACATGGTATTTGTTCTGTGGCACATGAGGTGTTTTCATCCATCTGTGCCTGGATACAGTTAAGTCTGTCTTGAGCGCGGTATAAATAATTAAAATCAAAATTCTTCTTTCTCTCCACCAGTCAGTGATTGAGCAAGTGAGTTTCTAAAAGTAAGTGTCCATGAGTGAGTTTGTCAGTATCTGTGGTGTTTGAACTTTTATAGAACAGAAAACCCCACCTCTTTGTGGTGTGCATACTTTCCCTGGTCAATGTATATGATTAGATACAATTCCAAAATGACATAACATCAGGCATACCCCTATGCAAGCATTGGGCATATTAATGAAGAGGTCAGTTTGATGGGAGTTACTTCTTCACCCAGCTTCCCTCCCATTTAATGTGATGTCAACTTAGGGATTTCTTGCATTAATTATTGGAACATTCTAAAATATTACATTCCAACTATGTGATCACTTCAAGAATCAGCTCATCATATTTCTTTCTCTGGCATGAATCATTTCATGCAAGTTATATCATTATAACAGACATTATTTCGGGAGTTATTGATTTTTCCATTTAACTCACTTCTATACCTATATTCAAATAATTGTTCCATCTCAACATAACAGGCTAATGACTGTGATCGCAGGGACTTGTGGAACACTAATGTGCACCCTTTCCATGAGTCAAAATATAAATCTGCCTAAATTTTAAGCTAAAACTATTTTTAAGCAATCTTCCGCTGAAAATGTTGACATCTAAATGAGTTCTCTAAGGGGTTTGGTTCCAGAGATAGAGGCAATATAAATAATTGTATGTATATTTTAAAGGACATTTTAATTGATTCATAAATATGTCATTACAATGACTGTTTTGCTGCCTGGATACAACACAACATGGTAATTTTCTATTGAGTCAGGCCTGGAAATATGCTCTTGTTGACTCAGGCCTGCTCATATGTACTTTATAGCTGATAAAAAGAACCTCTGGAATCTGAATATCTGTGGATTTAGTGTGACTTCTCTGTCCTCTTGAGAAGTTTCCAAAAATGAAGTCCTGTCAAGTATTACATTTTTCTCATGAGGAAGACTACAGATTCAATTGAATTTAAATTATTTGTTTAAATGTTCAGGCCTAAGATACACACATGGCAAGTAATACAATTCGAAACTTTATGGCATGGTCTGGTTTGCCTTGATGTTTGACGAAGGGTCCTAATATGCAGTAAGTTGGCTTCAAATAGTATATTAGCTTGAGAAGGGAACTTATCTGTCCACCCATTCTGTTTTCTGAGGTTGGGGAATGTCTTTTAGAGTTGAAATGATTCCCTTATTTCATATTTCAGTGCTGGCTACATTTACAGTTGGTTTCTTTTCACAATTGCAGCTTTTAATGTGTGTTTTCCTGTTCCCCTTGATTTGACATTTTCCCCAAAACACAGCAGCATTAAATATTGTTTTTCTTTCTTTAAAATGCTGTTCTTCTCCTCAGGTTCAGCAGTTTCCAATTCTTACAAAAGTGGCAAGATATTGGGCCTCCTTATAACCCTGCCCGTCCGGTAATAAATTGCTGGTATTAAAATATAATGGCACTTTACCGGACTGGCATAGTACGAGTATGTTGGTGGGGATAACCAGACTTAGCTCCAGCCAAGTGCTGGTGGTAAACCAGGCCCCCACCAGCATAAAACAGTCAGTGTTTTCGAAAATACCAGCAAATGGGGATTTACTGCATTTTCCGCCACCTGTAAAATCCAGGTAAAACAGCGATATCAGGCGGCAGAAACAGTAGGATTTCCACGAGGATACCGGCCAACCTATAATGAGGCCCAAATTGTCTACTACTGAAAATGTTCATTTCTAGTCTTGTCAGTGAGTTTTGAGTGGCTGCCGAGCATTGCACCTTTAATTTGTGCTGTGTTTCCCAACTGCTATGCGGAGACTGCAGATTAATATGGTTTTTACAATGATGCCTTGCTCTGCATCTTTTCTCCTGCATCAAATATCCCTACAAGGTTCTATGCAACTCTGATAAACTCTGCCGAAAAATGCAACAGCTGACGGCAGAGAATGAGAAGGATTGGCTTGAGTGACCAAGACATAATTGTGAAATAACCTACCCCTGGGAGAATGTGAACGATGTCTGACAGTCTAATAGTATGTGTTTCAGGACAAACAATACCTGTCTGAACAGCTAGACCTGTGAATGTGAAGCAGCAGTATGCCTTCAAGATGCATTTCTCATTATAGGTGTAGTCAGGAGTATTCCTGATACTTACTTCACCCTATGAAGAAGGGGAATGAAAGGGTACAGACCCTGCATCTATGAGCAAACTAAGCTGAGATTACACTTTTGTCTTTGGTATTTTTAGGATTTCTTTGTCATAAGTATGTACTGGCGCATTGGTCCCATCCCACATGCGTTTTGGCTGTTTAGGGCAAGTGCAAAGAGTCTTACTGCATTAACATGGTCCCACCTATGGTGTCTTAGTATCAATCTAGGGGCACACAACCAGAAATATGCCAGTTTATTTAAGGTCTTGGTTTTTCCAATATCAAATCTAGACCAAAATACCTTACTAACTGTTCCTCACATGTAATATCTCCTTACACGTCAGAGAGGCCTACAGCAGGATCAGCAGTGTTTCCGGTTGATATATAAATAGCATCAATTACCAAGGATGAGCTACCGAAGCAAGGTAGTCATATATTTTTTAGGGGATGGTTCCGGCAAGCGTATTTATACAAAATAAACTAGCAGTGTATATATAACACAAATAGTCTTATGCTACTAAATGCATCCATATGTTATGTCCTATGCTAGTATTGACATTCGAATTTCCTCTGAAAGCTCTACATAATAATAATCATGTACATATGCTTTCCTCCCTCACATGCACCCTGATCGAGGAACTTTACTAAAATGTCCCCTACGTATACTTTTCTCACAGAGCAGCTGAAAAAAAGATATTACCTAATTTAGCAAGTCAGGACCAGTCACAGCATTACAGGATAAACTCTGTTCTTTGCAGGACTGCACATATAGGCATAGCCTAGAACTGCCCCCACTATCCTGATTACGCTTCATTCCATCATTCACACCTGCACATTGGATGGAGAATTAGCACTGCCCAGCTCCCATTAGCAAAAAACAGAACTTCCTATATCCCAGATATTGTTAGCTATGCATAGCCCTGTTTTTTCACAACATAATTCTGTGTGTGCTATGCAACCGAGTCATACATGCCCATAACTTGGAGGCCCCTTAGGAAAAAGTCAAACTTCTCTGTAGGCCAGTCCAACACTGACATGATGTAAACAATGGTATCTGTGATTGAGGGTCTGTAGCCAGGGAATTGATAGCTGAAGAAGATGCAAACAACAAAAGGCCATTAACCATATGGTATCTCCAGTGGATGAGACATCCTTGTGGGGAGTGGGATTAAATGACTACTGCTCTGCAGGAGTAAGACAATGAGTAGTGGCTAAACCGACTAATCATCCCTCACACTGCTGAAAACCAACAAACCAACAGCACTCCCAATCATAAAGGCGAAACAGGCAAGTCAAGAGGCATAACTCCTTTTCCTTTTGTGGTATGGTGGATTGAAGGCAGAGCAGAGGGCATACTCTTAAGGAGGGTGTGAATGTGCACGGCAATGGTACAATAGTTAATGGACAGTTAAGGTTAATACATTCAGTGCAACATAGCCCTTCATGCTATTTGTAATGTGAACAGTATGCATAGAGGGTGTGGTATAAGGGCCTCATAGTTAAGGTGATGTAGCTTCCAACACCTGCCAAATTTCACAGGATTTGTTGTGTTAAATTACCAACTGAAGATTTTTTCACTGAATTTCAAGGATCTTGTTATGCTATACCTCCCACCATCTGTAATTTTTCCTTTATTTTGATAACATAACTGATGGTATATTCTTTGCTATGAATATATGTTTTTCAGCTATGCCACATGTGGTATTTGATCTTTCCTTGTGTTCATTAGCAAAGAATGGAATACTGATGGTGTACTAAGGCAAGGAAGAGGGAGGAGGGATAATGCAACACATTACTAATGTAGCCCAGAGACAAGGAAGCTGGATGTGGTGGGAAATGTAGGAATACTGATGGGTTACTTGGAAGAGGACTAGGGTAGTGTGGGTTGCAGGGGACTTTGATTAGAAAAAATAAGGTAGGAGTAGTGGGGGACTATGCTGAGGAAGAGTGAAGTGGGGTAATTAAATGGATTAGTATTGGGGTGATGGGACAAGGAAGAGGGAATTGTGGGTAAAGACATTGTTTACCACTGGGATACTGGAGTGAGTAAGAAGTATGTGGGCTAAGGACAGGGATGAGATAGAGGGTTGTGGGGGTAATGACATGGAATACATTTTGGGTACTAGAATCGGAAAACAGATGTAGGTGTCATGGCATGAATTTATATTGGCGTAATGGGAGCAGGAAGTGGAAGGTGGTGTAATACAAAGATCTTCACTGATGATGTGCTGAGATACAGGTCTTGTGTTAAATAATGTGACATGATTGTCCAATCAAAACAAAGTCTGTAGTATTCATAGATCAGCACCACTCCAGCTTCTGTTGTCCACTTTTTGTAAAGGCATTACCCAAATTAAATCTTTTGAAGGAAAGTCAAGGCCCCCAAACATGTATCGTTCACTATTACTCCATTCCCACAGATGTGTGATTAATTTAGGAAGCAATCCCTTTTAAAAAATATAATGAAAACATGGATTGCTTCCTAAATTAAATTAAAATACGAATTGTCCCCTATAAATTACTGTGATTACCACATCTGAACATATTACATTTGTAAAGTATGTACTCTTTTCTTTTATCACTCGAACCAAATTGTGATTCAGATGTCGATCTCCTCAAAATGCTCAAGAAAATATATACTATCCCCAGAGCCCAAATCCTCCACTCAAACCTTGACCACATGTGCCCTAGGCTCAAAACCTTTTATTTTTTGTATTTTTGATTAATGTGGTTCAATCAATTATTCACCTTTTCACATAAAACATCATTGCAAAAACAATAAAAACAATACAACATTCAACATTTAAAAGAAAGTCAATTCAACATGAGCAACAGAGCCAAATCAGCTTTTAATAGAGAACCAATCGATCCTCAGGAAACAGTCTTGAGCATTTACACAACTCCATTTCCACAAATTAATCAATTCACTTATTAAAAAAACCTAAATTATTCAGCATTCTCAGTACTTCAAATGAGAAGTATGTTTCATATCCCAGGCTAATCTTTCCCAGAACTCTTCTGTGTTTAGTCACCCTTCTTTTTCAACAAAAACACACACAATGCTTGACTCTCTGTGCCTGGACTGCATGGCTTTATATGTTTTAAATGTTGATTTAATGTTTCCCCACACAAATTACAACTATCTTCTTTATGTGACTCCTTATTAAACACTGCTAAGATTTCCCCCGTTGGCACCAAATGTAGGGGAATTCTTAGAAATGCCACCCTCAATTGAGAATTTGGAAAGCGCTTTAATAAGCCTGGTAAACAACCCTTGAGTTTGTCACGGGCTGAGCATGATTTAGCTATAACGCAGCTAAGCATTTGATCTATTGTATTGGCCCAGTCTGTTTTAATAATTGTCGATTTTACGTGATTTCTTTTTTTACAAGATCTTCCTTGGAACAGTGGTTATTCGCCAAACTTTTCCCCACAGTTCCCTTTAACTTACACAAAGTTAGACTGGTCCCCCTTTCTAAATGTAGGAAAGTGTCCTCATATAGTGCATGCTTTTGTGGTACTAATATAAGACGGTAATAATGTAGCAAGCTTCCAGTCCAGACTAGCCCATAGCAAGTTTAGCCCTAGTTTGAATCGCAGACTTGCCATCGGGAGAGATTGTGGTAGGTTTAATATTGTTTTCCAGAGCCTACCCTCTATTCTGGTCCAGTTAATAACCCAAGCTTGAGGCTCAACATCCATCCCATATAACATTGTTGGAAAATTCTTGCCTTTATAGAAGTTTATTAGTGGGATAATGGAGAATCTGCAATATCTGCTAAAATGATGTTTTTATTTGGCAGCAGAGTTGGTCCATTTTTACCTCTGTGCCTGACTCTACAAAGGCAACACTAGAGTATATTCTAATTCTAAAGCCCTGTTATATAACCTCTAAAATCACAGGGACTGGTTGTCTATTAAACCTCTTAACTGCTGGGCTTTAATGAAGTCTATGCAAAAAGGACAAGCATACTCATCCTTAAACCCATCAAGCGCTTTAGTGTATTACTGAAGCAGATGATAGTTGATTTTGCTGGATTAATCTGCGGTTCATTGGTTTCTGAATATTCCCCCAATGCATTCAGTAAATGCTGGAGGGCTATTGGAGTGTAGTCCATTAAGACAATATCAGCTGTATAGGCAATGCAGCATACTGTTTTATTCCCTAACTTGCGACTACCCAAAGCATGTGGATCCAGGGCCTCATTTAGATCAGCAAGATAGGCCTCTTTCTGTCGGGACAGGACTAGTTAAATGTCCTTGACAGTCAAGCCTCAATTGTATCTGTTTAATTTCATGAAGATATACTATTATTCCTAGGAGGCTAGCGGGCAGTCCCCATTGCTTTAATTTTAGCCAAAGACGCTATCTATTGATAGTATAAAAGGGTTGTGAAAGATCTACCTGGGCCCAATGGGGTGCCGGACCACCCTTTGACCATGTCTTTCCACATGCAATATTGAGAATAAGACCATCTAGGGAAGTTGACTGACCTTTTCTAAAACCAATTTACTGTTGTGAAGAAGGCCCCTGGCATTGGCCCATACTTCCAGTTCTATCAAGACAGTGCCCACAAAGACCTTGCTGTCAGTATCTAGAAGGGCCATCGGGCGATAGTTGACTGGGGTTGCCCGATCGCCCATTTCTTATAGTCGTATATTTTCTTTCTCTCCCTCTCATAGTCTACCCTTTTTTAGATCCCTTTAATGCTTCCAAGTTTTTTGGTCAGGAATGTGCTTATGTGATTAACCAACTTTTACTCCCATGTGTTTTGGGGAACCTGTTCCCATAGAAACTCTACAAAATTCAGTGAGCAACATAGTCTGCCCAATTCCACCTTGGATACAACACACAAAGATGTATGCAGTTCTCCATTCAACTTAATAGCGCCACTTTTGATTTTTTCAATTCAATTCCCGCCGGTGTTGACAGTGAGGCCATCATAATGCCCAACCTCAGCTCCCCTTACCGACCTAGATAGTCCTGCATTAAGCATGTTATGGTCACTGTACCTAGTTTCCCTTATCAGCATAACATCACAGCGACAACACATGTCCCCTTATAGGACCAAGTAGTCAATAATGGAACTAGAAGAATTAAAACTGCCCTTCTCACCACCCACCCCCTAACGCCTTATTTCATTTTAGGCCTCTTTTCAAAAAAGAAATCTAGATCTAAAACTTGATTTGAACAATGTCAGGTTTTCAGGAATTCAAATCGTTGCATACAGCAATGCATCTTGGGAGATATAACTAACTTTTTGGGTACATGGGCACCCTGATCTTCGCCAAATAAAAAAATATAAGTATTGGATGGATTTTCACAAAACCAACAAAGGCTTTTCTTTGAGCGCTTTGTGCCCAACTTGTTCATTATTTGGTGAATATCCATCCAGCAGTTTGTGCTGTGTGTTTAAGAAAGAAGGAATTTCATGTTTTGCATACGGAAAACAAATGCAGATATGAAAAACACACCCTATTTTCGACCCTATGAAACAGATTTGTACAAACTTCTCCAGTTTTGAGGGGCCTGGCCCAGACACATTTTGGAGATTTCCGTGCTGGTCCATCCAACATCTCAAAAGTTATTAAACATATCATTTGTGTGTTTCATATGGATGATAGGTTTCTCCTTAAGTATATGGGGCATACAAAAACACTAACAAACAACCACCCATGTGGAAAGAACACAGAAAATAAAGAATGTAGATGTAGCAAGCACTCTGGGTACTTTAGCAGAGTTGAGGCAAAAAATTGCAACAATGTCACTTTAAAGAATAGAAAAGGGTGCAAACGGGTGGCTTAGCGGTCTACAGAGTGCAGCAATTGAACCATGGGGGATGGATTCCACAAATATGCCTTATTCTGTCTTTAGGCAGTTTGATGTTGTTGCTCCAGACAACCACAGCACACACAGTCCGGGAGGATAGCTCAGCGGCAACATGCTCGCCATGGAAACAAGAAGACACGGAGCAATACAGGTTCGATCCCCAGGTCCACACTTAGAAACCTCTGGGTATTAAGCGCGTTATAAATAACCTATCATATCATATCATATCATAAACCAGTTTTGGATTCGGTGAATCGTTATGATCCAGGCTACGAGTTGGCATTGAGTCAGGTTCGAAGAGTAGCGCTGTGGGGTGATATGCCATGTTCGAGTGGTGCAGTTCGATAAGACTACCATGGTCGGTTCAATAGTTAAACTTGGGTCAAGGGTGAAGATGCCGGTGGATTGATGCATTGATCAAGATGGCACCCTTAGTGGTGACCTTCTGTTACAAGCTTGAGCAGGTGATGTGCTCTGCTGGTGTGGTGTGGCAGTGAACTGGTTTGATGATCAACACAGCTGATTGAGCTTTGAAGAAACTTTCAAAAGTAGAACTGCTGGTCCACATGGTTCAAATTCATTCAGGTTTGAGGATAGTTCTAGGTGGCAGAATACTGGAATCCAGCTCTATTGTCCCTTTCCTGTGCTGAGAGTGCCAATCCAAGTGCTCAGACAAGAGTAGTAATTTGCCCATTGCGGGGAGTCTAGCTGCCACCTGCAGGAGTCCTTCACCTCCAGTACAGAGCCTGGGTAGTAGCACGGCAGGGAGTGTACATCTTGGTCCAAAAGTAGTCACCCCCAATGTTGCTTGTGCCTTGGAACATCTACCTTCAACTTAAAACTGGAGGAGTTTGGAAGTACTGATGTCCCAACAGTTTCCAAACAAATTCTTCTTGAAAGGTCCAAAGGCATTCAAAAAGAAGTGCAACACCACTTTTCATGACAAAGGTAACAGTGGATTGGGTGAAATCAAGCTCGCTTTAAGGGATCCAATCTCTGTCAAGGTAACAAGTGGCTGTTGTATTCTTGCATCATACCCAAATGACTCTGCTCTGCAGAAGGTAGAGGAGAGAGGAAGGAAAGTGAAGACCACAGAAAACCAAAATTGATGGATGCTTCCTACAGTTTCTCCTACTCTTTCTGATTGGTCTAACTCCATCCCTTTCCCCAACCTGCAGCTTCAAAGGCCCTTCTGCATGCAGTACACTGATGTAAGGCTGCCCCTTCTTTTGTAGATGTGCTGCCAGGAGTGGATCGAACGGTTGGAGTGGATAGAGCGGATACAGTGGAGGGAACGGATTGAGTGAATGGAACGGATAGAGTGAATGAATTGGATGAAACGGATGGAACAGAGAGCTGGTTGGACTGAGTCTACTGGTCAGAACAAATGGATGGAGTGGATGGAGCAGATGAAACAGATGGAACGGAGTGGACGTACTGGATGGAGTGGATGGAACAGAGTGCTAGCTGGAGTGGATGCACTGGCCGGAATAGATGGAACCGACGGAGCGACTGGAGCAGACAAAACAGATGGAACAGAGTGGACGTACTGGTTGGAATGAATGGAACAGATGGTATAGATGGAACAAAAGGAATAGATGGATCAAATGAAATTTGGAACAGATGGAACAGATGGGAACGGAAGAAATGGATGAAGTGGATAGAACGGATGAAGTGGATAGAACGGATGAAGTGGATGGAACGGATGAAATGGATGGAATGGATGGAATGGAGGCAGTGGATGGAACAGATGCAGTAGATAAAATGGATGGAATGGATGAAACACGTATAGTGGAGGGAACTGATGGAGTGGATGGAACTGATGGAGTGGATGGAACAGATGGAGTGGATGGAACAGACGGAGTCGATGAAACGGACAGAGTGGATGGAACGGACAGAGCGGATGGAATGGATGGAGTGGATGGAACGGATGAGTGAATAGAACAGATGGACTAGATGTAACAGATGGAGTGGATGGAACAGACGGAGTGGAAGGAACAGACGGAGTAGATGGTAGGAATGGAATGGATAGAACGTATGAGAAGATTGAACAGAGGAGACGAACGAGCAGATTGAACGGATGGAAAGGATGAGTAGATTTCACGAATGGAACAGATGAAAAGGATGGAATAGATGGAACGAATTGAGTGGATGGAACGGATGCAGTGGATGAAACAGATACAGTAGACAGAACAGATGGAGTTGATGGAACAGATGAAGTGGATGGAACAGATGGAGTGGATTGAACAGGTCGAGTGGATGGAACAGATGGAGTGGATAGAACAGATGGAGTGGATGGAACAGATGGAGTGGATGGAACAGATGGAGTGGATGGAACGGATAGAAAGGACGGAACGGACTGATTGGATGGAACCGACTGAGAGGATGGAACAAATGGAGTGGGTGGAACACACGGAACGGATTGAATGAATAGGAAGGATGGAACGGATAGAACACATTAAATGGATGGGAAGGATGAAATGGGTCTACGGAATGGATGGAGTAGATCATGTGGATGAAGGGTTGAGTGGATGGAATGGATAGAAGGACTAGTAGATTAAATGGATGTAACAGACCAAATGGATGAACAGACGAAGTGGAATGAAAGGACAGAGTAAATAAAATGGATAGAATAGATGGTGCAGATGGAGTGCTCGATCTCAAGCACTCTACTGATAACCACCATATCACACTACCACGCTTACTCTCTCCTATACACCACCACTCAACTAGAACACAGCAATACTATGATACATTCGGTATAGCTGTTCTCATACTAACACCCGCCACATGCTCCTCATCATCCTAATTAAACACAGCTAGCTGAGCACACACCGCTAGCCTAAGCATCTCCTCAGGTCTAACGCAGCCAGAAATTAGTCTGGGTGTCCACCCTCCAGAATGAACACATACACTGACCTCCCCACCACCACACTTTTTGCTAAGAAGCAGCTATCATGCAACTGCCACACCGGCTGCACACATGTTCAGTGCACCCACGCACCTTATGACTCTCTCTTTACTGACTTGAACTACGGTTCCCGAGGGTGTTCAACCTACCAGTGCTTTCAGATCATACCAATGATACATAAGACGCTAAAAAAATGCCAAGTAACATAAAATAACATATAGTGTGAGGGCATTAGGGAGATATATGATTTCAAGATGTTTCAACATAGTTAACTTGTTTTTATTGATACAGAAAGGAATATAATACTGTAGTGTGGACAAGGCATAAAGCATGCTTGGTGAACTTGCTATGGGCATATTGTGTGTACAACTATTGTTTACTCTTTCTATAACAAGCATTTGCAAAGCCAATAGTTTGAGCTTTTGTAGTTTTTCATTGCATTTACATTTACAGGTATGAATTTGATGTGGCCCCATAAAGAATGGACCCTGCTAAAAAAAAGTTCAAGCTGAACTGCCAGTCATCATGAGAGTATTTTTGGATGAGCTAATGGCCTCTGCTGACAAGATTACTTTTCTCACATTTTAAATTGGTAGCTGAATTGCGAAGCCTGCAGCATAAACATCCTACTAAAACGGGCAATGTACATCATTTGATGTATATATCAAGAATGGAATAATCATAAATGTTAAAAGATTCCTTTAACTTTCAGTCATCAATAGCCATAAACAATGTTCAACTACAAAACTCCTGAATATCTGTTAACTACACGGCTGAAAAGTAGAACTGTGGTAGTCCGAAAAACAGATTACAGACATACATGATATGTACGGGCAAGTGTATAAAGACATGAACTGATTGATAACTATTTTTTGGAGCAAGATGAGAATATTGTACTGTTCCATGACCCAGCACTGGTTTAGCGGTCATGCTCATGAACATGACTAGAGGACAACAACTTTCATGCAAACATGCTACTGATACCGGATTTAAGGAAGATGTGGTTATGCAAAGGTCCTGTACTAATGTCTGCCTTCAAGAGATTTGAGCAGTACTCATGCTTTAACATTTTCCTCTATGATATCTGAGGAAGCTGCTCTACTCACTCCTTGCCTTTAACTTTCACCCTTAATGAAAAAGCATAGGTTCCATTCACACTGCAAACAGTGCAACACAGCATCTCCCCATTTGTAGAAATAACAGAAGCAGATCCATGTGTTTGGGTGGAAGGGTTGCTTCAGCATAACATAGCATAATTCTCATACATACCATCATATGTTCTGTTTTCAACATCTGGCCAATTACTAATTCTCCATGTAGTCTTTATTTTTTTCTTAGACTTCTTGTGCGCTATTTTCAGCTCAGTGGTCACTACACTCCTCACTGAGAAGAAAGCAAAGAGAGGGAAAGAGATATAAAGCAAAGAAGAAAGTGAGACAGGGCCAGAGAGAAAGAAAAACAGACAGGGATATATAACATGGTCAAATGCTCCAACCACCAGGCTGTCAGGAATATATTGCACTGACGATCCCTAATAAGAGTGAAACCAGGTATCTAGTTGTCCTGGCAGCTTTGCAAGTGTCTGTCTTGGGTTGATTAAGCTATTTATAAAGTATCACTGCACTCTCAGACAAAGACAATTTCCTGGAGAAAAAGGTTTGCATTTGAGCTAATTTGCATACCCACAATGCATTGCTGTTGTGGCTCAGAACTGGAGGTGAACTTCCAGTGATGGCCACTAAGTGGCATTGTGAATGTATGTATATGTATATATATATATATATATATATATATATATATATATATATATTCAATGAAAACACGTAGTTAAGGGGACGTTATGGTTAAGTTGCACTAATAGAAACCTATGAAATTCAATGGAGGTAGAACTGAAAAACCTCAGAAATTCGCAAGTTATGGTAAGCTAAGCAACCATAACTCGCACCACCACCGTGCACTGCTAAGACTAACACCCAGGACATCAAAGGTAACATCACAAATGTCATTGATGACATCACATGTGAAATTCATTTTGATGAAAAGTCCCTACAAGAGGTTGTGTTTATAATGTTGGTAACAAGATGACAGTGGTGATTGTGTAATGTTAAACATGTAATAACTAGCAAACAATTCAAGTCTTACTACATACTTATGCTGGTACAAACAATACATATGAAGACTCACAATGCATACAAATCAGAGGCACATACAGGGAATCTAAAGTAAGGAAGAAAGAAACAGCATCATCAGAAAATGTTAATAGCATTAAAGTTTATCTTCATGTATACAAATGAATTGTGTGTTTGAGGCCTGCCTATTGCCCCTTGTATGTGCACCATGAGCTGTGACCAAACCCTAAGGAAAGTACTTTAAGAACATATGACAAGGTTAACGTCCAGATATACTGCAACTTTTGAATTTTAATATTCTGTCAGTGAACAAAACCACCTGGCCTAGATATTTCAGTGAACAAAAATAAGTGGGCCAGATATGTGATGTCATCAGGGATGGCATCAATGACATTTGTGATATCATCGTTGATGTCCTGGGTGTTAGTCTTAGCAGTGCATGGTGGTGGCGTGAGTTATGGTTGCTTAGCATACCATAACAGGCATATTTCTGAGGTTTTTCGGTTTTACCTGTAACCATAATGTCCCTGTTAAAACGTTTTTCCATTGAATTTCATAGGTTTTTATTGGTGCATCTTAACCATAACGTCCCCTTAACAACGTTTTTTCATTGAATTTCATAGGTTTTTACTAGTGCAACTTAACCATAACGCTTCTTTTAACAAAGTTTTTTCATTGAATTTCATAGGTTTTTATTAGTGCAACTTAACCATAAAGTCTCTTTAACAAAGCTTTATTCAGAGAATGCCATGGGTTTTTACCAGAGCATGCTTTTTTCCTACAAATTACTATCATACTTACCCCAATATAGCAAGGTTGTTGTCCAATTTACAACGTTTCACCTTAAAACTCTGCCATTTCCCACCTTCTAGCATCATTTTTAACATTTCTATACTTTTTCCACTTTTTTTGCTTCCATCGATGTCCGTGAACATCTGACATCACTGTGGCCACATGACCATACATAGACTCAATACGTTTTTCTAACATTTGCATTTGCATTAGCATTTTGTGTTATGTTAATGGGAATAATGTAGCGTTCATCCCTCGTTCCAGGGACTGGAATGGGGAATAACTGGCCCGGCAGCCCAAGTTATCGGCCCAAGCAAAGTGTGTCTGTTTACGCCCTGATGCCTGCGGGTTTTGGCGCGTTATAAATAAATAAATAATGAGGGCTCTGGACCATTATCCTCCATTGCAGCCCCCGCAATGGGGGATGAAGTCCATTAGCACACCTGGTTCCCAAAGCGGGAACACAGGGTGCTAAAAAATAGTGTCCCGCTGTGGGATGGAAAATCCTTTTCCAAGATGGCCACCATGGAAAGAGAAGGTGGGGCTCAGTACAGAGCCTCTCTTCCCTTTCCATGGCAGCCTGCAGAAGGCGAAGTCAGAACCCTATGACCATATTACCAAGAGCATATTTTTTTCCCTTTCAAACCTATCCTACTTTTGAATAACTTTATCACATAGCCGGTCCCAGGTGGTCATGGCCACTTTAACACCATTTTCATCCCATGCGGTCAAGGCGAGTAGACAGATTGTCCGGGTCATGACCTTATACCATGACCCGGACAATCTGGCCACTACCCATGGCCACAGGGTATACCTCAGTCACCAAAGATATATCACTATTTGTTGTACCTACATTATGACACTTGTCAAAAAATAAAACACAGGCACATTTGCAAAACCATGCGTTCAGGTCCTTATTAATGTTCCTTATACGAGTTTGCTTGAAATCCGCCTATGTTTTTTTCCAAAGTGTCAAAATGTATGTACATACAATAGTCATATAACTTTGCCCCCAACTTGACAAAATCCATTCAAACGGCAACAAAGTTATAAGCCATCTAATAATGTTGAGACCCCATCTAATTGAGTCCCTTCTTGAGAAAATCCTACCAAACTTTGCAAGAACATTTATATCTAAATTTAAAATCGAATTGCAAACTTTTGTGTAGATTCGTCAAATGGCACTGCATTTATAAGCCTTTAAAATATGTGGGGACCCCCCCCTCTAATTTTGTCCCCACTTGAGAGAATCCCACTGAACTTTGCAAGAACATGTATATATAGATTTAAAATCGACTTGTAAACTTTTGTGCAGTTTTGTCAAATGGCACAACATTTATAATCCTTTATATTATTTTGGGACCCCCCCTCTAATTTCGGCCCACTTCACAGAATTCCACCAAACTTTGCAAAGCCTTTCAGTACCAGATCTAGAATAGAATTCCAAAATGCCATGCTGTTTCATTGAGTGGTGACAAAGGTATAAGCCATCCAATAACTGTTCCCGAACATCTGTAGTGTCCTCGAATTTCACATGACTGTTCGCCAACATCCGGTCCGTTTGCAAAACTTTTACGGTGAAAAACACCTGTTTTTTGGCTTCTTATGGCCATATCCCATCCACATCACTCCTCACCTCCCCACAGATTGTTTGATAAGTTTGTCAAGTGTAAGTTTGTGTTTTTTTATATGTTTTTACTGCGATGTCGGCGGACATCGGCCGAAGTCTGCAAATCCAACATGGCAGGCATTTTTTTCAAAAATCTGATGCACTTCACGCTTTTCACCATCCAATCATTGGACGTGAACGATGTCCGCAGACATCACGTCACCCCTTAAGCCAATCGGATGCCTGTCCATGGACCAAACAGGGAAATGGGTCAGCGCAGTGGAGCCAGATATCACTAATTTTTAGGGACCTACATTTTGCTTATTTTTACAAAAAAACGACTGAATGGATTTTCACCAAATTTGCAAAAATCACGATTTTGGGACCAAGCCAGTGCTCCTGCCGCAAACTTGATGAAAATCCGTCCAGTGGTTTGAGCTGTAGGCGTGAGCAAAGTCTTTTTCCTTTCAGTCTATGAAGAAGAAAAAAAATGTGGGACCCCCTATAACTTTGCCCCCTCTTGATGAAAAATAACCAAACTTACCGAAAATATTCAGAGTGGGCCATATACTTTTTATGCAAAGTTTGGTGAGTATTCGTCAATGGGGAGTGAAGTTATAAGCCGCCCAAAAAGTGTTCTTCCTATGAGATGAGCAACTTAACCATAAGTACACGGTCGCTACCGTAGGCTGTGTATTACACGATTGTATGTACATACATTTTGACACTTTTGAAAAAGTAAAACATGGGCGGATTTCAAGCAAACTTGTGTAAGGAGCATTGGCAAGAACCGGAAAGCATAGTTTTGCAAATGTGCCCATGTTTTATTTTTTGACAAGTGTCATAATGTAGATAATAAGAATAGTGATATACCTTTGGTGACTGAGGTATAGCATGTGGTAGATTGTCCGGGTCATGGTATAAGGACATGACCCGGACTGTCTGGCTACTGGCCATGACCACGAGGGACAAAAAATGGGGTTAAAGTGGCCATGTCCACTTGGGACCGGCTATGTGATAGAGTTATTGCTAAGTGTGATAGGTTTGAAAGGGAAAAAAATGTGCTTGTGGTAATATGGTCATAGGGTTCTGTCTTCTCCTTCCGCAGGCTGCCATGGAGAGGAAAGAGGGAAAATAAATTTGCTTGTGGTATTATGGTTGTAGGATTCTGTCTTCACCTTCTGCAGGCTGCATGGAAAGGGAAGAGGGGCTATGTACGGAGCCCCAGCTTCCCTTTCCATGTGGCCATCTTGGAAAAGGATTTTCCTTCCAACAGCGGGATGATTTTTTAGTGCCCCGGGTTCCTGCTTTGGGAACCAGGGGTGCTAATGTCCTTTATCCCCCATAGCAGGGCCTGGAATGGAGGATAATGGTCCGGAACCCTCGTTATTTATTTATTTATAATGAGCCAAAGTCTGAAAGGCATCAGGGCGCACACAGACACACTTCGCTTGGGCTGATAACTTGGGCTGCCGGGTCGTTATCCCCCTCTCTAGTTCTGGAACGGGGGGAACACCACATTATTCCCATTTGCATAACACAAAATGCTAATGGGTATGTTGGAAAAATGTAGATGGAGTCTATAAGAATGTTTTGTTGTTGTATTTATTAACTGTGAAAGGTGGTTCCTAAAGGAACTTTTCTTTTGTTGTTTGCAGCAGAGGTGAGAATGCAAGGTGGGGAGGGAAATGAGGGAAGAGGCACCAATTACTAATATGGAGGGGCAGGTGAACAGGGGAAGATGTTGCAAGTGTGTTACTTGTAAGATAGTGGGCAGTGTTTCTCATGCTCCTTGATTACAGCTTCAAAAGCACTTCGAAATTTTTTCCCCCTGCAGAGTGGTTTGTTGCTGTATATAAAGAGGACTGTGGTCTTCGAAAGATATGGATCAACAGCCTCTTTTATTGCTTGCATGGTAGCTGGTGGGAGTTTGTGTCCCACAGAAGTAGGCTGTGTGGTTACAGTATTGGTTGAGGAAGATGATGTGGAGGAAGACAGCCTACTACTTGCTAAGAAAGGAACAATCTTTCTGAGAGCATTGCAGTGGTTGGATTTGGTGTGGCGGCGCATGGAGGTGGTCCCATAGGAGTAATGTCCAGGTAGTCTGCGACTGAGTACAAAGCAAAGTTGCACTTTTTTTGTTGTGTGGGTCCGCCAGCTGGTGGTGGTGGTGGCTGTTGCAGAGGAGGAATGGCAATGGGTGTTGCCATTTTTAAGATGAATAGTGGTTTTGCTACTATTCTACAAAGTTTTTTCATTGAATTTCATAGGTTTTTATTAGTGCAACTTAACCATAACCTCCCTTTAACAAAGTTTTTTCATTGAATTTCATAGGTTTTTATTAGTGCAACTTAACCATAACATCCCTTTAACAAAGTTTTTTCATTGAGAGATAGAGAGTGGCAGACAGACAGACACTAAGGAACATGGGGAGGAGGAAAGAAGAAAATATAGTTAAAGCAATACACAGGGTGGCTGATATAGAGGAGTCCAGTTGACTGATGAACTATGTCAGAGACAGACATATTAGGATGAAGGGGTAATACAGGAGACTCAGATTAAGGATAAAGACAGGGATGAATGGGGACTGTGATGAAGGAAAGAAACTGTGAGAACAGGCTGTGCAAGGAAGAAGGACTGGGATGAACGAGGAGGACTGCAATTAAATGTGTAGGAATGTTATGAAGAAAGAGAACTGTGATGACGTAGAAGTACTATAACAGAGGATTGGGATGATGAAGAAAGACTGTCAAAAAGGTTAGGGATTGTGAAGAAGCACTGTGACAAAAGATGAGGACTGTTATGAAAGATAAGGATTATAATGGAGGTGATGTCTAGGACAAAGGAGAATTTCTCTAATGAAGAAGTACTGACAACGGAGACGGACTGAAGATGGGCCGTGATTCAGGGGAAGTTCTATGAGAAAAGAGGACTGCGATGAAAGGAATTGACAGTGATGAAGGAGAAGGACTCAGATGGATTCAACAGATTTTTACAAAGAAGAAGGACTATGATGAAGGTGTTTATAACAGAAGGAGGACCACAGAGAAGGCATTTAATAAGGGAAAGGGACTGTGATTAAAGGCTGTAATGATGGAGAATGACTGACAAAGGACTGGTATTAAGAAGAACAGTTTGCAGTTTAGAAAGACTGTGGATGCACTGTGATTAAGGAGGATTATGATAAAGGAGTGCAGTGATTAAAGATAAGCACTGTGATGAAGTATAAGGACTGCGACAAAGAACAATGATGAGGGATGCGGGAGAATGACTGTGATGATTGACTGTTACAAAGGGGAAGGACTTTGATCAATGAGAAGGACTTCAATGGAGGACTGTAACAAAGGAGACATACTGTGATGGACAATAGGAACTATGAGAGGAAACTATATAGTGGAAAGTGACTGTGAGGAAGGAGGAGGACTGTGATGAAGGACTGAAAAATGACACAGGATATGATAAAGTATAAATAATATGACAGAGGACTGGGATGGTTGAGAAGGACTGTAACTATTGTGCTAAAGCACTGACAAAAGAAGAGTGAATGGATGGAAGTTAACTATTATAATAGAGATGGTATCTATGACAAAGAAGGACGATAATGAAGAAGATGGACTGACAGAGGAAAAGGACTGTACTAAAGAAGGGCCTTGATGCAGGAGAAGTATTGTGAGAAAAAAGAAAAACTGTGATAAATTAGAAGTTCTGTAACAAATGACAGTGATGAAGAAGAATGACTTTGATGAACGAAAAGGAAAGTGACAAAGGAGAAGCACTAAGATAAAGGAGGAAGACCCTGAAAAGGGACTGTGATGAAGGAGAAGGGCTGTGGTGAAGGTCTCAAGAATGGAGAAAGATTGCCAAAGGACTGTGTTGGAGATTAAATGTGAAAAGGTAGAAGGGTTGTGATGAAGGAGGACAGTGAGCAAAGATAAGCTCTGTGATGAAGAAGGATTGTGATGCATGGAAGGGTTTTGACAAAGAACAATGATGTAGAATAATTACTGATAGAAAAGACTGTGATAAAGTAGACAGAATATCACAATGCAGCTATTGTGATGAAAGACTGTGACAAAAAAGGGGAACAATGATGAAGGATTGTGTGGGTGATGTCTAGGCCAAAAAAGGACTCAGATGAAGAAGAAGGACTGAAGATGGGCTATAATGAAGGAGATTGATGGTGAAAAGAAGAAGGATTTTGACAATAGAGAAGAGCTGTGACAAAAACCTATGAGATACTTATTACGATGGGTGATGCCTTACCAGTTTTCCCTTGGGTAAGACACTTATCACTCCATTATTTCTTGCTTCAGAAGTGTACTTCTGCGAAAAACGTTTTTTTAAATAATTGGCTACACTATTGAACTTAGCACCTTAACGACTAATCAGATAGGATTTATCTTTAACAGCCAGCATCAAGAGAGGTTTTGACTTTCTGTATAGATAGTGGACAGCAATGAAGACATACATTACTTGATATTGGTGATGCTCAAAGCGATCAAGCATTGGTTTATGTTTATACAAATTAACAACCACTCAAAGATGGATGAGAAGTATATTAGTATAAATGATTATGCTCCAGAATGTGCTTCCTAGTAAGATGCTTTTTGTCTTTGTTTTTAATAATTGACTACACCATTTATTGAGCACCTAATTAACTACACTGATAGGATCTATCTTTAACACCCAGCTACAACAGACATCTCCACTTTCCAAATAGGTATTGGATAACAATTGAGATACAAATCAACCTAGATTGGTGATGCTCAAAGAGGTCAAACATTAGTTGATGTTTATTCAAATTAACAACTACCTATTGAATGATGAGAAATACATAAGTATAAATGGTTATGAACTAATTATATGATTGAACAAAAGCTTTACTTTGGATATGTATCTTTGTGAAAAACTATACATTTTTGAATCATTCTGCAGTACTAGTAATTATATGCTTTTGAAATCTTTCTTTAGATGTGATTGAAATATTGAATATGCCCCTGAAGAAGAGATGTTCTCGAAACTCGTTGGGCCTTTGAAAAATAAAACTACGTATGAAGATTATAAAGAATTATGTCTTGAGGTTTTCATTGAAGACCAAAAATTGTTGTTTTGCTAATTGAAATAATTGAAGAACTTTGTTTATAAAACAATACACTTGGAGTGTGAACAAAATTCAACCTAAATTGTTTAGCTCACGTATTGAGCTTATGAAAGTGTGCAGGGTATGGGAGTTCCTCCATTAGGAACTTATTCTGATTGACAGTTTAGGATCGACCAGAAGAGGTGGTTAAGTCAGGTGTTCATGGCTGTACAACCGAATCATAGCATCATACATTAGATTTAGGTCCGGAGAGGCATCGACCGAAGGGGCATGACTGTACGAGGGATGCAGTAACTTTTTTGTTAATTAGAAATCAGGTGTTCTGTATGGTAGGATAATATAAAAATTCTAGCCTAGATATGTTTATGTATGTATAATAGTTTGACTTTGCACATTTGTTTTTTTTCTATGGAAGTGAGGTTACCTTTGAAGTTCTGACTTTTCAGAACTCAGCAAATTGATATTTGGTTTGAGTGTGAGGGTAAAGTCCTCCTGGAGAAGTTTGGCCATTCAGTTGCCGATTTGGGGCTAAAGCTTGCCTACATATAGCCTATATTTGTCAGCCTTGATGGGGTAAATTGAAAGTACACTGTGAGCATATGTGTTTGGATGGTGTCCACACAAGTTATGAGTCTTCTAAGGCCTTTAGGTGATGATGCAATGGACCTGATTCATGGAATTTTTAACACAGTGCAAAGTCACTGACTTTGCACAACAAAAATACATTTTGCACATTTATTGATTTATTTATTTGTCCACTTGTGATGTGCCGGAGCCTGCAGGCATCAGGGCGCAGAGATATAAATAAGAAAGAAAGATAACAAAAGACAACTGAGGTCATGAAGTCAGAGAATACATTACTTAAGATGTTAGTTTTCAACCCTTTCCTGAATTTCAATAGGTTAGTTTCTGCACGCAGTACTTTGGGAAGATTATTCATGGGTAGCAGATTGTACAATGAAAGATCTGACCATCCCGCTAACCCGCTTGCCCCAAGAAATTTATAGACAGACCCCATCACTCGATCTGGTAGTTCTGGCCGAGTGATGAGCCTTGACATAATCTTTCATATAGTCGGGGGCTTGGCCATACGAGCATTTGTGAGTAACTGTCAGGACCTAAAAGCGAATCCGAATTTCCACCAGAAGCTAATGAAGGCTCCTTCTATGGAATTAAATAGTTTCTTGTCTAGGAACATTTTTAACTATACGTACAGCATCGTTTTGCAAGACATGGAGGCGCCTAAGGCTGTTTTTACTAACCCCGATCATCAAGGCATTACAATAGTCAGTCCTTGGCATTATTAGGGCACAGACAAGGGTGGCACAATTGGTTTCTGAGACAGAAGATTTAACCAGTCTTAGAAGCCTAAGTACATATCGGGCTTTGTTGTTGACACTCTCAATGTGAGCATCTGCGTTCACAGAGGATTCAAAGATGAGGCCCAGTGTTTGAACCTCATCAACAGTCTTGAAAGAGTAGTTCTCAATGGGGAAACTTACATACCGAGCATTACATTTGTATCTGGCTTTGGGTGAGCCGTATAGCATAAGCTCAGTTTTGTTGGCCTTTAAACACGTCCCATTATTAGCCATCCAATTCTGAATTGAGGCATAAACTTAATTAACAAGCTCCACATCCTCTGCATACCAGCCGTTTAGCTCAAAGACAAGCTCAATCTCATCCGCATAATTGGTAGAGGGAACACCCAGCCTGTCCAAGAGGTCACAAAGAGGGTGGCAGTATACCTTAAAAAGAGAGGGGGACAAGCAGGTACCCTGTGGGACACCACATTGCCCCACACTACCCGAAACAAACTCCCAGTCAAAAAAGATGTAATCCATGCCATAGCCTCAACCGAGTAGCTATCTTCTTTCATCATGCTATTAAGCGATTTATCATGGTCAACAAGGTCGAAGGCTGCTGACAGATCTAACAACATCAGCAGCCCCGCCTTGACATTATCCATAATCTGAAGCATTTCAGTTTCCATGTTCAATAAAGAGCTCTCTGTGCCGGGGCAATCAAGCTCTGAAACCTGATTGCCTCGGATGTTTGCTCCAGATTCTTCCAGATGTTCCTGGAACTGGGATGTGGCACATTCATCCAAAGTTTTCAGCAAGAAAGGGGCATTAGAAATGGGTTTGAAGTTGGAATCGACCTTTTCATCCAAATCTGCTTTTTTAACAAAGGGGTCACAGAGACTTTCTTCAGGGCCCCGGGGACGCAAACATCAAAACAAGCTTGCATTTATAAGATCCACAGGAAAATGAAGGAATAGCTCCTTGTTATTAAGAATCATTTTGGAAGGAGGAGCCTCTCCCATACAAGTTTCATAATGATACTCAAGGTCTCTTCTGAGATACTTTTGAAACAGAAATGTGATTTAACACCTTGATTCCGCTCTTTGGCAAAGCCATCAAAGTCTATGTACTCCATTCTTGCTAAATTAGCCGTAATCTGAGATTGCGCTGTAGCAATTTTTGAGGCAAAGGCCCTCTAAATATCTTCACAGTAAGCATTTGGAGGGTTAATCTGATGTAACATCGCCCTAGGATTTTCCAGGTCCCTAAGGATCTGGAAAAGTTTCTTGGCATGAGAAATTTGATTATCAAAGAAAGTTTCCTTTGCATGCAAAATCTCTGCTCGGTAGAGTTTTTCTGATGATTTCCATTGGTCCCTATTTGCACCCGATTGGTCCTTCAGTCAAGCTCTCTCAGCTCTTCTCTTTTCCTTTTTTACAGTTCTACAGAGCAACAGAATACCATTTCTGGTAATTCGTTTTTCCCTCACAGACTTCAAAGTGACAGGGGCTACGTGGTTTAACAGCTCAGAGAAGTGACTATCAAATTCTGAAACCAGATAATCTGAGGATTTGGGAAACCCAAGTATGGCATTTCCGCAGAAGTAGTGGATATTAGACGATGTATCAAAGCAATACAAGTTTGAAATAATACAGTGCTGGATAAGTATCCTTGCAGTACACCTGTGACCAGATATATTTGCCATGTAAAATATCTCCCAAAACAATATTGATCACAGATGTGAGATTTACATACAGATATTTCTGGATTAAACCTCCCTCTCTAACTACCAGGGAGTAGGATCAAAGTTACAATCATTTGGGAAATATGCAGAAAATCAAGCACCAAGTAAAGGAAACAGCAAACACCTGTCTTGTTTAAATGGCATGATGTGATTAATGTTGTGTTGACACGCATGTGGCTTTTCACCTCATTACAGCCATGAAGCCGTACGATCTTCTTTCAAGATGGATTGCCGACAGGCTGAATGCAGTTGTTGTGTCTGTTGAGTAAGTTGTTTAGTGTTCATTAGTCTTCACATATTGTCTTTGCTATTTGTAGTGTACTCATGTTTAACTTGTGGTTTTCCATGCACCTTTTTAAACATGTCGCTCATACAGTTTTCTCCATCTACAAAAAAACACTCAGAAATTGGTATTTGTCTGTATTATAAAATATAAACAAGAAGGGGCCAAACACTGTTTCTGTGCTCATGCTTTTGTTGATGATCCCGTGATTTGCATCTGTTAACTTCGGTTTCCAAAGAGAATAGTTACACATCACCACCAAATTGCAATGTTTTCTTTTGGTATGAAATGATAAACACAGGTGTCTTTGCTGCTGCTTCCTGAGAGGCAAAAGACATGTTAAAAAGTGATTTTCCGGGCCCTGATTGTAAGTCACCCGAGGGAAACACTTGCTTTAAGCATGTGCACAGATAATGGATGGCCAATTTGTAACAAACCACTGATCCACTGATAGACTCTGACAAAACACTCCCAAGGCGATAGCTACATTTCCCATATCAAAGCCAAGCCCCATGCACAGTTCTCGGTTCACAGCAAGCTGCTCCCCAATGCCTACAAGAACATATCCAGCTGAAAACGTTTGAGGTGAGCTACGGGTCAAACATTAGAGCCCTTGGAGAGTGGACATGCATCTACCATCCTCTACAAGGTTTTTCAAAATGCCAATTGTTCTTCTGCCATTGGGACATGTTAAACATTGTTATTTTTCCTGCACTAGAAATCAGAAACACTGTTGTAGTACTGGGTGCTGGTAGAGAGACAGGGGGGTGGGCGTACGTGGGTGCTTTGGAAAGATGGGGAGAGGTTTGCACCCCAAAATGTGATCTATAATATTATCAGATCGCCACATTTTGCATTGATGATCCCCGAATATTCGTGAGTCACATAACGGGAAATTAAGTTTGCCTCCGTCTTTAAATGGTGAAATGACAATGGTAAAATGCAGAGGATTTGTTACATAGATCTCGATTGTTGGGTGTGAGATGATTCAAGCATTGCACAAGAATGTAAAATGAGAAAAGCTAAAAGCACAGGCTTTACAGTGCACCACTTAAAAGATTCAATTTCTTCTAGTGGCATTAAGAGAAACAAGTTGGCAGTGGATTTTATATTAACTAGATATACCTCACGCATTATATATCAGTGTAACATGCTGGTAGTAGTGCACCCAAATAAAAGCATATGTATAGTGCAGGAGAAGAAGCAATAGGCTATGTATTTAGGTGGTTAACAGGAATTAGAACAGCATGGAAAGAGACTTGTTGGTTATTTGGAGATAGACAGTGCCATCACTCGTGTCCTTCAGGAATGTCTCCATCACACTAAGGGATCCTTGTTCATAGTGAAGGTGGTAAGGGTGGTGAACTGGATAGCCCAGTCCTTTAAGATGAGTAGCAATTACCCTGGAGATGGATGGGGATGCAGATTTTTATTCATACATCAATGATCGAAACGACTCAGGTAGTTGGCAAAAGGAAGACTGTTTTAAAATCAATTATCTAAAACAGGGAGCATAACGAACATCAACGAATTCGCTCAATCCTCTTACTCAAACATTCTTAGTAAAAAGAAGATTTTATAAAGAAACCTCATCATCAATGAGGTTTACATATGTGTTACTAACCTCATCCTACATGGCAAACTAAAGAAACCTATGAGTATGGGTGATTGGTTCTGAGTGAACATCTAAGTATATGATCGATACTAGTCTAAAAAAGTGTGAATATGTGATTGGCTACTTAAAATCAGGTGGGGCAACTAAGCCCCCCCTACAAATGACCACTATAAACATCACTAAATACACGACGTCCCATTGGTTACGCAAACTATAGGACCCCTAATTACACAATCCTCTACAATTGGTTGAAACTGTGTGGGGTACTGGGCTTCTGAATTGCTAGTGTTTGTAGTGCTCAGCAAGCAAACAAAACATTTCCTCAGTGCTCACAGAAGAAACAGATCATTGGCCTTCACCATCTCCAGTATGCTAATTTCTAGGAAGGAAAGACATTTTGAGATACAATGTGTTGTGAATCACCTCTTTTTAAATGTTTACAACAGGGACGTCCTTTCACCAAAATGCCTGGGGTAGCGGAAGTGATATCACACAACCCTTGACCTCTGATGACATCACAGGAAGTGATGTCATTTGACCCCACCCCAAAGTGATATTGCGGGAAGCGATCGCACACAACCTTTCACCCCTTGACAAAACAGGAAGTGGCTTCACATAGCATTGTTCCTAAGTACACTACGAAAAATATGGTTACTATATCACTATAATGTGATATAAATTTCATACAAGAATGGATCGCCATATGTATCAATAAGATCATTGTGAATTGGCCCATTTGACCAAATAACTGTGAATGCAAGCAGACGTCCATGGCCAAATGATAATGATGTGTTACTATATAGCACTTAGGCGCTTTATATAGAAAATATGTACATACAATATCACCACCTGTGTTGGTACTTACTTATCGACCTCAGAAGGATGAAAGCATGTGTTGAGATGTTTAAGAACAGACTATACCAGTGAATCACTCCCTGAAATGGGCCTGAAATAAACATTTAATGAGTCTAGCAATTATTGTAAAGAATTCCAAAAAGACACATTATTTGGTATTCCTAATCTTTCCTATTTAGGGTCACTGCTGAAAGTGTTAGACTTGTGGAACCCATGTTAATTTTTTTAAGTGGCCACTCCAGAAGCAAAGATCCATATGGCGCTGACCACAGCCCAGGCATGCATTAAATAAAAAGAAAGGGGGGCGCTGTTGCGCTCAAAGAAGAAGGCCCCCTGATTGTGTGCTCCGTTCTGAGAGGCGTCTTCTGACTTTAATTCTCCTTCGGTGCCCTTCTAAACCCTGGGCCAGCCGCCTGATCCGGTGGTTGGGTGACCTGGCCGTGTGCTGCCGGAAAGCCGCCTCTCCAGCCGACTCCACTGCGGAGATCCAGCGTGTCTGCATCGGGCCGGGAGCTGGCGCTGCTCTGTCCCACACATCTGCTCCAGAACCGCGCACCGGTGACTCTGGGGATTTCGGGCCTGCTGTGGGGGAGGGGCGCTGTGGGTTGCAGCGTTGTTCCTCTCCCCTACTCCCTGTGGAGCCGCTGTGGCCGTGCGCAGGCATCGGTCCCCTGACTGCGACCTGGGGGCCTCCCCCTGAACATAGAACACTCTGCTCCGCTGCCCCTCCTGGGTGGCGTGCTGCCCTCCGGCACCTCTGGAGGGTCCGGTCCATGTGTCCTCCGTCTGGGGGCCCACCTCGAGGGATGACCCTGATCCTACCAGCTGCGGTGAGTCCTTCCATGCCGCCAGCTGCTCTGAGCCTCTCTGACCGGCTCCTACCACGGCTGGCGGCGCGCTCTGCTATCCCTCTGCTCCTCCGGGCACACTGTGCTCCCACGGTCGCCTACTGGGAGCTGCTGGGGGAACACAGACTCCTCGGGCACTGGGCCCCCACACACCTGAATTCGCTGGCAAGTTCCCCCATGGCTAACTCCTGGACTGGGCCCCCCCAGACATGGTCTCTATGCTCTCTCGCTGTAAAGCACCTATGGGAAGACTTCACTACAACACTACCCCTGCCTCCCTGGTGCCCATACTCATCAGCTGGGGCCCCGGCCTTCTGGGCCCTGATGGGATGTGACGGGGGGTGCTTCACAGTGGTCATCTCAGCAGCGACGCACGCCATCTGGACTCCCCGCTGCATCTAAACATCCTGGGACACGAGGATCCCCGCTCTGTCTGCTGTGGCACTGCCTGACCGTGTATACCCTGCTTACCCCTCGCCTGCTTCCGCCCTCCTGGCTGGATGCCTCTGCCACCCTCACGGCTGACTCAGGGGTGGTCCCCCCGGCTCACCCAACCACACCAGAGCACATAATCTCTACTGTTTGCACCTCGGGCTTGGCGCACTGATCCCGGTCCTTGACCCTCATCTGGGATCATCAAGACAATCAACACTGCTGTGCTCACCTGCTGGCTACTTGTGCCCTCGCATTGCCGCGGTGAGGGGTAGTCCCCCCGATCACCTGATCCGGTGATCGCTGTCGACCAGAGGCCCCACAGCCTGCTACAGTTCTGCATTCCCTTTTTTGACACTGAGGCCCTCTGGGTGCCCACAACGCCTCGAACAGCCCCTCTGTCCATCCTCAGTGTCCTGCTCTCCCCCCGTCCTGCCCTGGCACCCCCTCCATCCTCCTGGACCTCTGGGCCTACCCTCTTTCTGCTGTCATGACCAAGGGGGCTGGAAAGAAACAAGGCTCGATCAATATGTTTACCAAAACCCCAGCAGGACCGGTGGGGGAGACGTCCGAGCAGGAACCATCCAATTTGTCGTCCTCAGACCCGGCAGATTCTCAAAAAATGTTGTAATACATCTGGGAGGGCTTCACCACTCTCCACAGCAAGCTTGACGACATGAACGGCACTATCTGCTCCATCAAGGAGCATATAGAGAGGACCGATGGGCGGGTTGCTGAAATCGAGACACGAGTGAGTACCACCGAGGATAACTTGAGCTCCCTCAGGGAGGAGGTTTCCACACTCACCGGCCGTGTCTCCGAGGTCGAGAAACAGAAAGAGGACCTCGAATCGCGCTCGCGACGCAACAACCTCCGCATTATCGGAATACCCGAGGATGGCATAAATGAACCCATGGAAGACTACGTCGAACATATGCTATTGCAACTGCTGGACACTCCAAAGCTCTTCCCACAGTTCGCAATCGAGAGAACCCATTGTGCCCTCACAGCAAAACCCAGACCGGGCGCACCTCTGAGACCTATTATATCCAGAGTCCTAAATTTCCGAGACCGTGACACCCTCCTCAGAGCGGCGAGGGCCAAGGGAGAACTCCTTTTGGGCGCAGCCAGGATCCATCTATATCCGGATTTCTCGGTAGCAGTCCAACAGGAACGTAAAACCTTCCTGGCAGTGAAGAGGAGGCTGCGAGACCCCCAGGTCAGATACTCCATGCTATACCCAGCCAAATTGAGAATTGAACACTCAAACCAGGTGTACTTTTTCACAATCCCTGAAGAGGCCTCCAGATTCATCAACGAACACTTCCCAGGTTGATCCTCTTCTGCAACACAGCTTGCTGATACTGTGTCCCTTGCCTGTTTGTTTTTGGCCTGGGGCACTGCTTCACTGAAGAAATGGCTACTGGATGAATGAGTGTCGGAAGGGGCCGTCCCCTGCCTGCGCGCCTTGGCTGCGCATGACAGGCACGCACTGGTCCTTGTGTTGACTTCACAATCTCAGGGGAGACTCTTGGATTTATAGTTGAATTCTCCTCTGTAGTGTTTACCCATTACTGTAATCTCGTTATGTGTTGTTGAACCCACATACTGTCAGGATCCGATTGACTGAGAAACTAGTCATCCCAGTCTTTTGCAAATTGTTCCCTATTAAGCGTCCGTGCCTCGCCTACCCGGGATGGACTCTACCTGGGTGGCGCCCGATACCATCACTAGGAAACATGTTTATCCTTACATTGCCTCCCGTTTCGGAGCATTGCCGCCAGGCCAGTTCACAGGCCCCCCAGGCGTTGATGCCATTGGTTTGGATTTGGTTGTTTGGTTACGGGGTTATCATTCCTATGATTGGGGGAGGGATGTGGGAGGTGGTGGGGGGAGTTGGGTTTTATGTTAATAAAGGCTTGGTATCCACAAAGGAGGTAGAGTATAGGGCATTATGGAACCAATGGTATTGCAGATGTAACTATGCTGTGCACTGACCGTGGGGGGCACCGCTTCATTTACCCGCAACCTCCAATGACTTCCCCTGGTCTGTTGAGTGAGGACACCTTGGCATTCATGAGTTGGAATGTACGGGGCCTGGGAAATCATAAGAAAATGAGGCTATTGCAGCTTCAGACCGAACGCCCTGGGGGTAAAGTCTTGTTTTTGCAAGAACCACATGCCTGCACTGAGTATTGTGAAAAGTTTGCCAAAATATGGGGCCCTCAAAGGTATTATACTAACTACTCTACCCAAAGCCGTGGTGTTATGACCCTGATTCACAGGAGCCTTAAGTTTAACCCCATAGCGAGGGAGTCCTTCAAATCCTATATCAGAGGTATGGCTCTGTCCAAGGAAAGCGGTATCCTTAAAACTATTCAAAGGGAAAATGCTGAAAGCGAGGCTATGCTGTCCGCACTGGAAGCCCAATGCACGCTACACCAAACCCCTGAAATCCTTGCGTCAATCGGTACAGAACTTGATACCCTGTGCTCCCTTGTGGACCCTGAACTGAGGTTTTTGAACAGCCCCGGCCTCACGAGGAAATACGGCGAGGGTGAACGCCCGAGCCGCCTCCTGGCTAGAATACTCCGCCGAGAGTTCGGTGCCCCACCCATACCCGGAATAGAAAGATCCGACGGAACCCTGGTCACTTCACCCTAGGATATTAATTCCTAATTCCTCTCCTTCTATGAATCCCTATATGCCCAAGCGGACAGCGCCACGACATCGGAAATTGATCCCTACTTAGATAATCTCCCTCTCTCGATTCTTTCCCCCGAGATCATTGGCTCCCTCGAGAATCCATTCACTCCCGGGGAGTTCTCGGAAGCCTCGCTCTCTTCAGGTAAATCCCCAGGATCGGACGGAATCCCTGTTGAATTTTACAAGCATTTCAAATCACTCCTACTCCCTCACTTGATGGCCCTTTGGAGGAGTCAGTGGAAGTAGGTCAGTTCTCCCCCTCGCTCCGTGAAGCCATAATAACCGTCTTACTAAAACCAGGTAAACCTCCCACTCAATGTGGCTCCTATCGTCCACTTTCACTCATCAATTGTGACGTCAAGATCTATGCCAAATTACTTGCCTTACGCCTTGCACCCTACATGCCACACATCATTCACCCTGACCAAGCGGGATTTATTCCGGGACGCTCCACCTCCCTGAACCTGAGGCGCCTCTTCAACATTATAAGCAGGGTGAGCCCAAATGTCCATGCGGTAGCTGCAACACTCGACATGCAAAAAGCTTTCGACTCTGTCTCGTGGAAGTACCTCTGGCGGGTGCTTGACAAATGTAAATTCGGCCTTCACTTTCCTCTCCTGGGTCAGGTTGCTCTACTCCAACCCTGTAGCCAGAGTATGCACTGAAGACCGATGCTCCCCCCTCTTTCAAATAGCTAGGGGCACAAGACAGGGCTGTCCCTTTTTGCCCCTGATCTTCGCTGTGGCAATGGAGCCATTTGCAGACATGCTCTGCCAATGTCATGCACACAGATCCCTGCGCACCACCGGTTCCTCGGATATAGTTTCCTTATACGCTGATGACGCCCTTCTCTTCATCCGTTCCCCTGATACTAACCTCTTTGGTCGAATCTCCGGACTTAAAGTGAATTGTTCTAAATCCACATTGTCCCCTCTCACTGCCAGCACACCCCCTCTCCCTGACACCCTGGGATTCACTTGGGCCCAAACTGTCTTTACCTATCTAGGCATTGTAGTGTCACGCCAAACTGAACGGGTCTTTGAAGAGAATTAACAAAAATGCCTCACAAATCTTAAAGTAAAGTCACAGGGCTGGAGCAAGCTTCCGATCTCACTGGCGGGTAGGATAGGGATACTGAACATGGTGGTACTGCCCCAGCTCCTGTACAGATTTGCCAATATCCCACAGTGGCTGGATAGCGGGTTCCTCCATGCGCTGACTCGTACCCTAAATACTTTCCTCTGGCACTCGGGCACAGTCTGCCTTAAACTCAAGACCCTGGCTGCCCCAATGGAGGTGGACGGCATCGGGGCCCCTGATTTCCTCGCGTACTGGCTGGTGGCACAACTCCAATACGCCGCATATTGGTTTAACACATCAGACCCCCCCACCCCATGTCAGGCTTGAAAATCTATCAGTAAACGACGTGACATCGGTTCCCTGGTGATTACACCCATGCCGATGGTATTAGACTCACTCGACCCGGCGACCTGCACGTCACTGGCCCTATCCAAAACGTGGCAACTATTGGGCATCACCCATCCCTTTCACGGTAATCTACCACTTTGGAACTTCCTCCCAGAGGTCCCACAAGTGCCTCCCTCTATTGTTCGCCGGTGGGCTGAGGCGGGATATGAGTTGCTCCGGGACATTTTTGAGCAGGACAATTTCATAGAATGGCCTGACCTCCCGATGTCCCTGAGGTAGAGACCTTCCGTTTGGCTTCAATATTCATCCCTCCGGAAAACCCTTAAACGTAAATACCCGAGTTTCCCTGCGTTACCACCTGATGAGTCTGCAATTACGGTGCTGTCCTCACCCTCCCCTATGAGGGGCAAAGTCTCCAGACGTTATACTCTGGTGCCGACCAGATCGCCCCCTGCACTTTTCAAATTAAAACATACTTGGGAGGTCGACCTTGGACTCGAAATGACCGACGAATGGTGGGCCCATGTGTGTGCACGCATCCATGGGGTTTCCTTCAACTCCCGCTTCAAACTGATCCAATTCAAGTTACTCCATAGGTACCACTACATCCCGACCAGACTGCACCGTATCTCGAATGACCTCTCTCCGAGGTGCCCCAGGTGCGGCTGCGACAACGCTGGCTATATCGAAATGATCTGGTCCTGCCCCCGCCTTACTCAATTCTGGAGTACAGTATGCTCTAATATGTCAGCTATCCTCGAACACCCTTTCACCCCATCCCCAATGAGGTGTCTTTTTCATGACTTCCCAGAGCTCCATCGAGATTCCAGGAAACTGGCTGGCCTTTGCATGCTGCTTGCAGTACGCTCTGTCCTACTCTGCTGGCTCCGCCCTACTACACCTACTCATGCACAGTGGCTCAGGGCGGTCACATGGGCTTCAGACACCGAAGAATCCTGGGCAGTACAACAGCCAGCCCACTCCAGGCCTAGAGATATCTAGTTAAAGTTTTGCTCATTTATGTCTTTCGACGATGCAGATTCAGACCCTGCATCTCCAGCCCTCTCCTCTTGCCTCTCCCCTTCTACCTCCTGAATTGCCTACCCCCTTAGCCCTGTACCCACCTTGTATGTATCCCCCATGTTTATAAACTGATCTTTGTATTCGCTCTACATATCTGCTCTGTCTGCTTTGTTTTGATTGTATATGCCTTATGTGTTACTCACCTGTATCTGTGCTGCCAAGCTAAATAAATAAAAGTAAAAAAAAAAAAAAGTATGTATTTTGCTTTTTTTTTAGGGGTAGCAAGGGAGACCCCAGGGGTAGCAAGGGAGACCTGGGGGGTCGCATTTGAGACCCCTGGACATCCCTTAATGACGTCCCTAGTTTACAATGTTTATTTCTAATGAATACTTCCAGTATATAGTGTGGTCATAATGTGGACAATACACCTTTCTAAATGAGCAAAGCACATTATCCAAACATAGACTAACCATATCAGTTATTTTATAATAGAAAAATAGCATTGCTTGATCAAAAGTTTAGGACACTCAAGTTGTACTCTTTTGAAATATCCTTATGAGAAATGTGCAGTGCACAAATAGCACCAATGAGGAGTTTTGGCTGCTTTGCATTAAATGAAAGGATTGTTGGGAACATAGGAATGGCCGCGAATGTTTATATTTCACAAATGCATATGCAATAAAATCATTGTATTATGTACATAATGGAAACTGTTTCAATCAAAAGGTATGCTTTTTTAGATAATTTGATAACATTAAAACTTTTCAGAAACGAGTGAGGTAAGAATGACCTTCAACTCTTTTGACATTTCTTTTCTCATTTGAGACAGGAATTTCAATTTAACCAAGTGCCAGTGGAAGTGGTTGTGATATTACATTCTCAAAGACTTACAGGAATTGGTCTCAGAGGTTTGTTGACACAGATTAAATCACAGGAAGTAACATCATGTATGACAAAGAACTACTACAAGGGAATACTCATGAAAAACACGGTGCTACTATAGCTGACAAGATGTTGTGTTAGTTACTAATCATAGATAAAATAGTTTGTTATCTTGATATATTATAAGCACACCTATTATATGCCAGCGCTACACCAGCGAACCAATATGGGCCAGAAGCGCACATTCAGAAGCCAGTACAGAAAGATATAGAAAGTTGCTGACATCTTGTGCATGTTATAGCCTTACACACCATGTATAACCAACACATTCTAATTGCAACTTCACCTGCACAGGTGCTAGCATGCCATTCAAGTGCAGCCTCGGTGTCACCATACTGTCATATCGTGCACTGGAAAGAATTGTTCACTTTCTAGTGAGTCAGAGAAGGCAAATTAAAAATGTATTTGAAAGCACAAGCATCTCAAGGCACTTCTACAGGGGTCAATCCGTTCTGTTCTTGTTGCTGTTCAACATCTACATTTGCCCAATAACATCAGTCATCAAGTGACACAATGAACATTTCCAAATATGTGCAGATGACACCTTGATTTATTTTAGAGGTGAGGGTAAGTCAGAGATTTTCAGAAACACATCTCAATGCGTCGAAGAGCTCCAACAAGTGACGGGGAAAAGCTGACTTTAAAACATAAGTGCTGTTACTAGCATGCAGTATCATTCACATCACTCAGTTCACAAGAATGTTGTTATTATAGAGTGGCCCCACCCAACAATGCTATGACCAATGTACAGAACTTGGGGATTATGCAAAACTGAAGTCTTAACTTCATACCTTACAGAAAAAAATACCTATGCATTGTAAGTGTTGCTAATTTCTCATGGCTATTGATAATTTGCATTTCTACAATGCAACCAATTCCACCTACTGTTTTTAAAAGGCCTCAAGTGGTCAGATCTGTACAAAATGCAGGCTGTCCAGTAAACTGAGATGTTTCCCTGTTCAACTTCCTGCCACCTGTTAAAGGAATGGTTTGGTCAGAAAAAAAGGTTGTCCCTATGGTTCGGCCATGTGCTTTTAATTCGATCGATCGTACAAACATTTCATATGCACCTTACCCGAGTTTTCGTCTCATGAACACAAGCAAAATCAGGCAGCAGGGCACGGCCATCTTGTGCTAATCTTATCACTTGCCGCATCACCCTGGGTGACCTGTGTTTGCGGCATTAAATCATATCCCCTGCCCCTGAGCCTGACATCACCAAATCATTTATATTCTCCACATCTCTCCGTGACGTTGCTGGGCAGCGTGGCCAAACGTGCCCAGTCGTCACCTACGCGACTAGACGCGTAACCCGGAAAACAACACACATCGCCTCATAGGGCGGCGCGTCACAATTAGGAATATGAAACTGTACTTTAAAAGGAAACAACAAGACTGTACAATTGGTAAATTGGTAAAGAACATTTATTTCACATTAAATGATTCGATTACAATTGGCGTGTGACCGAATCAATTAAAATAGAACTTTTATTCTATACCGCGTACGGACAGATTGGACCTTGTCTGTCGTTTAATAAATCCGCAAATGTTTATTGTGAGTCACGCGCTGTTCCTTTATGGGTACATAGGGTGTTTGTTTTAGGTAATAAATCCGCAAATGTTTATTGTGAGTCACGCCCTGTTCCTTTTGGGTACAAAGGGTGTTCATTTTGGGTAATAAATCTGCAAATGTTTATCGTGAGTCACGCCCTGTTCCTTTTGGGTACACAGGGTGTTCGTTTTGGGTAACAAATCTGCAAATGTTTATCGTTAGCCACGTGCTGTTCCTTTTGGGTACACAGGGTGTTAGTTTTGGGTAATCGAAGCACTTCGGTCGCACGGTGAGTTGCAAGGCTGGTGCTTCAACTTGGCACTAGACCACCGTAAAGGTTGTTATGTTGCTCCTTATTGCCGGTACCGCGTACGGACAGATTAGACCTTGTCTGTCGTCCCAAAATACGGTCAAATAGATCCAGCGATTGACATGTAGCTGCAGCTGGCGGTTGAAGAAGCCATTGGTCGGGGTCTGGAATAGATGACAATCGCAGAACGGCACGATGTAACTGTTTGCAAAAGATAAAAATTGAAAAGTGTCTCAGTAGCTGATCTTTATTACAATTATTCATTTCCTTTATTAGCGTAGAGGTGACACAATGTGAACTGAGAGAATACAACGTGGAAGATCAAAGTACTCTGCTATTTGCTTCCGCGGATAGTGCAAATGAGAATGTTGAGCTCTAAACCTAATGCGTAAACTGGGGCAATAAAACGAGGTGCAAAAACAATATAATGGTTTATTAGTGTTGAGCCAGGGAGAAACGAGTGGTGGTCTACGTGCGTCTCGATGCTGGCCTGCCCCTGTTGCCCGGTAGATAGGAGTACTAGCACTTCATTGCAATATGCCAAACAGAACGAACAAGTACAATGTCACCCATCAGTAACGGTCAGCTATTCTTATTTTGATTAGATCTGGTATGAAATAGTCTAAAGAGAAACTTAAATTACATTCGCAATTTCCATTCTCTAGGCATTATGCAGACCGTGATGCAGAATCCTCCGTTCGTGTCAACGTTTTCTCATAAACTGAACTTACATGTAACTAGGTGCAGTTTCGGAATGGGCAACCTAATCATATCATACATTATTACACCCCTCTTCAATTCAATCCCTTTCGCAATGGCCCTGCCTCTCAAGGTAAAAAAACAATAGAACCTTATACTGTGCGAGGGACGCGTGGGGCCTCACAGCTCCCAAGCCGAAACTCAAAGCTAGCGACCTTCACTCAAAATGAACATACATTCCTACTTTGCAACATCCCGTGTCAACGCATCCATGATAAAATTAATTTTGAAACATGGGCTCAGGAAATAGGGGGCCGCTCGTTCTTCGTGGCGCTGCTCAGCTGTAGGTGAAATTTGCCAATAGGGCCTCCACTGCTTATTTCATGGGCTCCTACCACATGGCATGTTTTCACAGTCGGTACTTCTTGCGTGCCTAGAATGTTTTGTGGCCTGTGTCTAATCCCTTTTGTAGGTCCAGCAGTTATTCAGCTTTTTGCGGAACTTTATTGCAAGTCAACTGCCAAAACCCAAATATTCTTACACACTGTTACCCATTGTTCATTAACACTAAAAATGAAGGTTCCGCAGTATCTCAACTAAACTGTGAAATGTGAAAGCAATCGTAATAATTGTAATATATTTTCAAGATAAAGGACTGAGAGGATAGATTTCAAAAGACAAAATGCATACTTTATACAAATTATAGAAACATTGGTTTGCAAAAATAAAAACAGACGGTAATCATTTCAACAGGGATTTCAACGATTTAACAAGCTCTGCTCTGGGTGGACATGGTACGCTGGCAATGTTTTGTGGCAATGTATGTGTGCTCGGAACAGATTTGTGCGTGATTCCATGAGTATGCATCTCGACGACATTAACAATGAGAACTTTCACAAAATCGAATTCCATTTGATCATATACTGGCTTGACCACCCATTTTTTGCTTCTTTTTGTAAAGGCCATATTGTAGCGAAGCATCCCCAAGTTTCCTGCAGTCCTAGATTGTTCCCGGCCCACATTCTCATTATGTGCTAATACCGCTAGTAAAGTCCTGCATTTCATCCCCTGGATGCCAAAATGCAATCTCTTTGGCCTGTACTTCTGGCACATATTATGGAACACCTCCAAATCTCCTGTATGACAGAAGTCTGTGAGTCCCTTCAGATCTCTTGATAGAGTTTTCTCAAACGCAATGTGTGTAGGTGAAGATGGTATCAACCACTTCTTCTTCCGTGCCTGCTCTGGGGACAAAGGGCCATGTTCACATTGGTAGAAATGTTGGTTTTCTGTCCAGTGGTGAAAGTTGGAACAGTGGTGCATCAGTGAGCACCATTTTTCCAGTAAAATTTCCACAGACCCATCACATGTTTTGGAGCTCCACCAAAGATGGTTGCTGAAAGACTGGGACCATTGAGAAATACTTTCAAAACCTTTTTTTTCCCCTGCAGCCGAGATTTTTTTATTAATCGATTTGGCAACATGCCATACATCAAATTGATGTTTAATATTTGGATACTGCTCTCTCATTGTCTTGGCTATTGAAACGTGTCTGTCCGTGGCTATGAGGTCGATTTGCATTCCCCTCGATTCTAGATCTTCCGGTGATTTTATAAAACCAAGTTTCTCCATGGCCACCGAGGATTTACATCGGGACACCTGCACAACCACCAAACTCACAATTTTCTTACTTTCCATGTCCTGAAGATGGTAGGTGCAGTACTTAGCAGAAAATCCAGGGCTGTCACACTGTCCATGGCCGGCTATCCTGAACCGTTTGTCTGGGAATGTACTTTCAATAGCCAATTGTTCAATTTTACAAGCTTCATTAATGGCAGGGAATAGATAATAACGTTGGTATTTGTAGTATTGCGTTTTAGAAATGAAATGTAGTCCCACAAACTGAAAGAAACTCAATGGGCCTCATTACGAGTCCGGCGTTAACCGAGGCGGTAAAACCGCCTGGTTAATGCCGGACTCGTATTACCATTCCGCCTCCGTGATTCTCGGAATTACCGGGGCATCACAACCCCGGTTTACCGGGAATCACGGAGGCGGAATGGTGTAAATCCCCATTCCCATTGAGTCCTATGGGACTCAATGGGAATCGGGATCATGGAAACACCGGCAGCATCTTGTAATGCTGCCGGTGTTTCCTCGTCCGCCTACAGGCGGGCGGTGTTAAACCCGCCAGGTCAGACCTGGCGGGAACATCACCTCCCGCCTGCAGGGGTCGGGATCAGGCGGTCCGGAAACAACGGTGGCGCCGGGTTTACCGCCACCGTTATTTCCGGACCGCCCCGGTCCTAATGAGGCCCAATAACTTTGTGAAACTAGAGCCACTGAAAAGTAAAGCTGCTGCACACAGCATCAGTTGAGCCGACCATGAAAATGCTTTATGTGACTTTTCACAGGTGGCATGTATTTTTAGGTTACTGCCTTGTGTTAGACGAGTCACGCTCACCAATAGCTTTCCATATACTTCCCCTCCCACTGAATGCACACAGTTCAGCATCTTTAGAATCTCCATCAAGCTGCTGTCGAATACTATGTATTTGGCCTCTTTTATTATACTGTCATCTGGCAACACTGTTGTTTCGGACTGAACCATTGTGGACATATCAACCAAACCGGACACACTATAGTCGATATCTTTGTCTGTTTCGTCGGTCAATAGTGTTAATGCTTCAGTTTCTGTCATTTCAACATCTGTTACTTGACGATGGATAGGAGAAAACATCAATGTGGACTGTTTTTTGGGGGGCATTTTTTTGACGGGTGTCGATTGTGTCAAGTGGTCATCGAGTAATGTAAAACTATCTTCTATAAATTCAATTGCGTCTTCCTCTGGCGGTGCAGATGCATTGTAGCAATGGTCCAAGAACACTTTGCTGGAATTGCCGGTCTTATTAAATTCATTTTCTGGCCATTGTACATAGGCATCTCGAGTGTGAACACGACGCGCCTCAATGAATAGCACTTCCATGGTGAAAACAGTTTGGCAAGCAGCATCTGTCATTTGTATCGCTGTCTGTGTCTGCATAGTCCGTACTCGATTGGGCAACTACAGGACAGATAGTAAAAGGGATGTTCAGTCTAAATCCAACATACAGTGTTGTACAATTGACATAAAAAAAGCATATAATGAAGGCATTAGCACAACACTTTTGCCAACAATAGAAAGTGTTTATAACTAACCTTATTTTTATTTCTTTTCTTTGAAACCATCTTTACTCTAACATCAGCAAACTGGCGAACCGACTCTGATACACATTCCTCCGGTTCAATATACGGATCTTGTATGCATCCCTACAAAAAATAGTATCCATTTAAAATAAGTCATTGGCAAAACACATCTAATTAGACCGACTTTCTTTTATTCGATGGTATTGTCAATGCGCATACCTCTGGCTCTGGAGAAACTGTATGGTCTGTTTCCGGAACAACCGCAATTGATAATGTAATTGTATCAGACTTTGCAGCATCTCCCTGAAACACAGTACTTGCATTAGTAAGGTCGAAAAGATTGGAAACGGGACAAAGACGATAAAGGTACATATCAACAGTAAAGTGGCAAAGAAACATTGTGCAATGCAATGATAGGTTGGGAAAATATGATCTGATTATCTCGTCCAATTGAGCTATGATGGCCAATACCCCTGACACCGGATCTACTACGAGGGGTGTTCGGATTGTAGTGGACGCTTCAGCATCTCCCTGAAACAAAGTACTTTCATTAGTGAGGTTGAAAAGATTGGAAACGGTACACACAATTTGGAAAGACGACAAAGGTACTTATCAACAGTAAAGTGGTAAAGAAACATTGTGTAATGCAATGATACGTTGCAAAAATATGATCACATTATCTAGAAATCCCTACATAAAACTAGTCTGGAACAGAATAGCTAGGTAAGATTACCTGATACTTGCTCTAATTAGTTGATAACTCCAGGCAACACGTGGATGTTGAATCTTGTTCCTTCATATTCGGTGGATAGTAATGGAGTGGTAAAGGGAAAGTATTATTCGATTTAGAAATTCAAACATTACAAAATGACATGTAAGGAGACTGAATACTAGACAATTACACTTATTGAAACACTTAATATAGCATAGCTATCCGTCCCCATAAATTATTTTTCTATCTGGGTTCTACAAAATATGGACTGATAGCAAAAAAACTCAATATTTCAGCAGCTATTCAATTACATGAATATGGAAAGTACTATAAGTGGAATTTACACCGGAAATACAGGCGTAAAGCTAAACCTGTGGCGGCATTTTCACGAGTAAAGTCAGAATAGCATTTGGGAGCAATTTACGAGTTGCTCTCGGTTGATTCCTTTGTGTACAAGGATGTGTCTTACATAACCGGTGAGAAATGCAGGCTGCAGATGCGGTATCGATGACCCCTCTTGTCCTCTAAGACTTGGTTGACTCTACTTTCAAGGTCTTCCAGTGGATATCCGCAACGACTGACCCATTCTCTTATTCCATCAACAGTTTTAGGGAATACATGCATTGCAATGCCTTCGGACTTGTCATGGGTCTTCGAAGAGCAACCGAAAATAGCACATGCATGCATTGTTGTAAATTCTGCAAACTAAAGGTCAACATTATTAGAAAATGATTTTGCATGAGCATGTGAGAAAGAATGAATTGGACCATACATTTTTGGATGCACGCTTTCTTTTGGGCACCACAGCAAAACCAGTGCAGTGTGTGCGGCTGTATAATAGGATCAATTTCACAAACGATTCATTGATGTGTTGAAAATCAGAACATGTTGCTTGTCCCTTGAATGTTCTATCATGCACGAAAATGAAACATGCTTATACTATAGGCACGGTCCGCGAAGGATGCAATAGGATTAGGATACATGTTCTTACCTTGACCAACAAACAGTTGGATTCAGCAAACAGAGTAATTAGTGGAAGGAGAACAGGGAGATGTTCACAGGTATCACACTGACGAGTTCACTCGATGCGGTCACAGAGTAGCACGTTCACAAGTTGACTTGAGTTGCTCAAAAATGTTCTCATGGTAAACATCCAGTGTTCTATAAAGAATAACAAAAAGGGGTGTGTTTTATATGTCGTGGTATTATGAACATTGAAGGGGCGCGGCCTGCTTCAGGGGACGCCTGCCTGGAGACAGGGGGGTCTGAGGAGGCCATGTGAGCAATGGCTCCTGGGTGTGGGATACCTTTTGAAGTGTACATGTTGTTTGGCACCTTGGCCCTTCGCGCCCCTGACATCCCCCCATGGCAGCGCACATCCACTAGCGCGAACTGCCTTTGATAGTGGGGGGTGGGATGGATGGGCCGGGAGGCGTGCAGACAAGGCACCGAAACACTGCTGAATGGAGACACACTTATGTGGATTGCAGGGGCACAGCCTGCTTCAGGGGAGGCCTGCCTGGAGTAACGGGGTCTGAGGAGGCCATGTGAGTAATGGCCCCTGGGCGTGGGATACCTTTTGAAGTGTACATGTTGTTTGGCACCTTGGCCCTTCGCGCCCCTGACAGCCAACCATGGCAGCACACATCCACTGGCGCGAACTGCCTTTGATAGTGGGGGGTGGGATGGATGGGCCAGGAGGCGTGCAGACAAGGCACCGGAACACTGCTGAATGGAGACACACTTGATTCACAAAAAAAATGAAACACTATAGATAAAAAATATGTTGTGTTTTATTTGTTTTCTTATTTTGATGGCACAAAAATACTACACATTGTAAATGTCTGGTTGCAGCTCGGCAAGAGAATATCCACTGTACTGACCACTGTCGCTGGGGAAAGTTTGTCTAATGGCGCCAACGACACAGGCGGGTATTACTCATCGAACGCGGTGTCCAAGCCACCCATGAAGCCACCATGTGTACGAACGATAGGCCACCAGCCGGTACCACCTATGAAAGAAAAAGATACAATCTGTTTTTAAATGACCAAGATAAGTGTATTAAACCTTAGTTGTCAATGACAATTCTTGTATACAATGGCATTTTTGCCAATACAAATGCTAACTAGACACTGCACAATATTGAACGACTTTTATGCGACTATTACTAGAGAATTGCAAGACTAAACGGATATGACAATGATATCTTGAAGTAACGAGAATATAGGGAACAACCGTGAAATAGTAGTGGCCTAACTGACATCACAACAAGACTACACTTACTCATTGCTTGGATTACGAGGGCGAACTGTTGTGCAAAGTTCGTGTATAAGCACCATCAAAATCCTCAACACGGACCGTGTGAGACAGACTGCCATGAAGTCTGGAATCTCGATAACACATTGCGGCTGTGGATCGCCTTGCGATATGTAGGACAAGCATCCAGAGTTTTCTCGGCAGCAGCAGTTCTCCACCTCGGTTGGCATTAGCGCGCACCGATTGCAGGTGCACCAGGTGGAAACACCATCCATGCGACTAGGCTCAGGCTCTTCATCTGTTGAAACGTCCGCCCAACTGTTGTCCAAATCCCCATTGTCTACAGAGCTTGCTCTTTCCAGTAATTCCTCCTCGAATACTCGGGCTCGTACAGGTAGGGCATTATTGTTGCCATTGTGTGGTAAAGAAACGAAAACAAATTATAGCGATGGTACTGGTATCTGTTCACACGGGCTACAAGCACCGAAGGTAGCTGACCACAGCACAGAAACAAGTCACAGAATACTCAAAGAAATACAACGAGAGGAATGAAAAAGAAAATCTGCTGTTGTGTGTTATGAAACGCTGTTTATACTTGTCGAGGAAAGAGGCTTCCTGCCGTTTCCATGGCGACACGTCATTAGCTGAGGCGCAGAGAATGTTGACATGAGATATGCTTTGGCGTTGTGAAATGGGCGGTACGTGTCTAGTGATGTCAGGCTCAGGGGCGGGGGATATGGTTTAGTGCCGCAAACGCAGGTCACCCAGGGCAATGCAGCAAGTGATAAGATTATCACAAAATGGACATGCCCTGCTGCCCGATTTTACTTGTGTTCAACAGATGAAAACTCGGGTAAGGTGCATAGGAAATGTTTGTACGATCGATCGAATTATGATTAAAAGCACATGCCCGACCCATAGGGACAATAATATTTTCTGCCCGAACTATTCCTTTAACCTAAATAGGCAACTATAGTTCACTGGTTGGAAAGGGGTTGTTTATATGCCGCTTATTCCCAGAAGAGCACATTCACTACCTGTGAGGAGCTTAGCTTCCAGATCACCCTAAGCACCCCTAAAGGTTTGCTGGCAGGGCCCAATGACTGAATGGGCTGCACCATGGGGGCTGTGATCTCTGGAACCTTCCTCCTGAAAGCTATCCGACACTGGAGGTGCCTTCAGTGTCATTCACCTCTCCCTTCTATAGGACCCGCCATTTTCACAATTCCTGCTCTTCATGCAGAGCACTACCTTGAAACACCACTAACTGTGTTCTTGACAAATGATTAAATCCTTCATTTATAATCAGAATCATGACCACATTTTCCTTTATATTTGGAGTATCAAAACTAGAAATATCTGGTAAATATGCAACCCTTTTGGCCTCTTCGTCTACATCTTTTTTCCCGGGTGAGATAAAGTCAGTTCTCTTACTATGTGCTGCACATTTAACTATTACAATGGCTACTGGGAGTTGTAGTGCCTTGATAAGCATGTCCAATAATGTTGTGTGATCCACTGGAGTGCCGTCCACTCAGAGGTGGCCCCTCCTTTTCTAATGTGCTAGCCCTGCATGCATGATTGACGTCACGTAGGAAGAGTCACTGTAAACCATTACTACCTTCCCTGCATGTTACTCGAGCACAACAATAAGCACTACCAATTCATTTGCGTGTGCTGAAAAGTGAGACAGTAGTCTTGCACTTGCTACGACTTCAAACTCCGCATTAGCTCTGTGTCTTGCCACAGCTGAACCTGAATGCCTTTCCGCAACAGTTTGATCAATTTTTGAAGATCTGTCAATTAAGAGAACCCCCCCCGCTAAAGCATTCGCCTTCACTCTTGTGATATCATTATAGAATTCTTCGTAGTTTGAGTAATAAAGCACTTGCTCACTCTCTGTCACAGGTTCGGCTACAACCGTGGCAGCATTCACTATTTTACACCTGACTATTTTAATTGCTGGATTCGATATAACTACCACATATGAAGAAGCCCTCTGAGATGTCAATGTACCCTTATGTATCTCCAAAATGGCAAACAAACCATGCTCAATGAACAACGTCAGAGAACACCCCATCACAATGCTGGTAGACTTCTCAATGGCGAATGCGGCTGCTGCCAGCGATTGTTCGCAAGGAAAGTATCCTCTCATAACTGGATCTAAAATTCCACTATAATATGTCAGAGGTTTGTTCCCCAGTGTGGTCCTCTGTGTAAGCACCGCTGTCATAACTGTCCCATTGGTGTGCAAAAACAGGAAGAATTCCTCAGAATAGTTGGGAATTCCTAAAACTTGAGCAGTACAAATGGCTTTCTTCAATTCTTCAAACCCTCCCTCCATTTCCTCAGTCCATTCTATTTTTTTCCTTATTCACTTGTGCTTTCTTCAGAGCCTGCAAAAGGGGTCTTGTGTATGAACTATAGTCAAATACCCATGCTCTAACATATTTGCAAAATCATCCCAGAAACTGCTGCATTTGCTTTATTGTTTGCAGTTTTGCTGTTTTCATAATCGCCGTAGCTCTTTCAGGTGTGACTTTCTTCCCCTCATGTGAGATTAACTGACCTATATACAACGCCTCTTCCTGACAATATTGCAACTTCTCCTTGTCTAGTTTATATCACTTGTCTGCTAAAATAGTGATTAACTGAATCAAATCTTGCCTGCACTCATCTTCTGTCATGCTACAAACCAAAATATCATCTACGTACTGCAGCATGACAGTTTGCAAATCGATATTGCTTAGGTCCATCTGAAGGACCCTATTAAAGATTGATGGAGACTCACAGTACCCTTGCGGCAAATGAGTACTCTTCAGTTTAGTCTGGCAAAATGTAAATGATGCAAGGTCTTGGGAGTCCTTATGTAGCGGGATTGAGAAAAATGCATTTTTCAAGTCAATCACCGTGAAATATCGTGCCTCTGTGGGGATACTACATAAAATTGTCGCAGGATTTGGACCTAAAGGAAACTCTGTCTCTACAATCTGATTAATTGGCCTCATGTCCTGAATTAGTGTCCATGACCCACTTTCAATTTTTTCACAGGGTGCACAACAGTATTACATGGTGACTCTGACGTCACTAAGATACCCTGGAGGATATAGTCTTCAACATACCCTCATCGTCCTCTCGAGACATCGGATACTGTCTTGCTCAAGTAAAATTGCTCCTGGTTTCAGCTTAATCTTAACCTCCTCTACTCCTTTAATGGGCCTGCGTCACAGGGGCCTGTAGCCCATAAAGAGATTGGTACTTTTTCCATATCCTCATCAATTTCTCTTCTCTCTATTCTGATCAAATATGTAATACTCATCTCAAATACTACTTCATCATCTGATGGATCATCTCTGAACATATCTTTGTCTGTGACGTCAATCTTCCCCAATAGCAGTCACTGTTTTCCATGGCCTGCCCTCGTCATCAGTTACTTCGAGCATGGCCAATTCCCCTCGCACTATGGCTGCATGTATCTCAGGGGAATATTCTGTCCCTCTCCTTCGTCCATAGGTATCTGTGGCCTGAAAAAGAAATCATCAGGTATTCTTATAATCTTTCCCACTAGACCGGGTAGCCATGTCAACAACATGTGTACACCATAATGAAAGACTTCTGGCTCCAACGGCATTCCTCGCAGAGCCATTTGCCCTGTAAATGCCATTATAAATTCATCCATGTTTAGATAATGTATCTCTGGAGTGGAACACACTAAGCCTTCATCAGTGAAGGAAATTGTCATGTGTAGCTTTGCCATAAAATCTTGGCCTAGAATATTAACCAGTGTCTGCCTTGAATACAATAACGGAACAGACATGTCACACTCTCCTATTGAGACTGGTAATTTATCAGTAAAAGGAACTCTGCTTGTAGCTCCAGAGAAACCTTGCGCATTCATGGCATTTCCCGATAATGGATATTTTCCCTCTCGTATACATGAGCGAGTTGCCCCAGTGTCTACTAAAAAAGAAAAAGATTTGCCTCCTATGTAACATAAACCCTTGGTTCGTCTTGGGGGTTTGATGTCACCGATAGTACTGAACACATCAAGTCGCCGTGTGAGCTGTCCTATTTTGGGTAAATGCTTATCCCTGTACCCGTAGCAGGGCTTCCTCTCACCACAGTCACACCCCCTACTCTAGGCGTCAATATCTCCCCCGTGATTGAGTTCTGCTGTATCTGCATAGGTGCGTGCTGTGATTGCTGCGGCTGCAATGTCTGTTGCATTTGCGGCGGTTGTGCTTGATATACTGTCTGATCTTGGGCAAACCCATCCCTATTTTGTGAGCTATATACTGGAGGATAAGCTGTCCCCCCCTCTTGAGAATTGCCCATTCTGTACATACCCTTGACTTCCATATGTTCGCGCGATGTGCCCTGTCATTCCACATGTCCAACATACAAGAGGAGCTCTTCTGACTAGCCCCCATTTATTAAATCCCCCTTGCACCTTTTGGTTATCATTCTGCATATTCTGAAACCTGCCTTGGTTATTCTGGAAACCACTGCTTTCTCTGTGGCCTATTCCTCTACCTCACGGCCTGAACCCATTCCCTCCTAGGTCCATCTGATATTGATTATTAATCGCCTGTGATGGACCGACTGCTTGATGCATTCCCAGCTCGTCTCCGCTCGTCAGTACTGCCCCTTCTATGGCATACTTTGACAATTTTGTATGAACTTACTTGGCTTTCTCAAGTTTTCTAGCATCTTCCTTCTTATTTTTCTCTTACAACAGCTGGCAGTGATGTGCTATAGTCAACTGTATCTCTGCCCATGGCTCCGCTTCCATTCCCACTAATTTCTTGAGCTGTCTCTGCACCTGTTCTGGCAATCCCTGACACAGAATGTGGTCAATTACTGGCACTGATTTCCCGCACGGCTCCCTCCTTTCCAAAGTCCAGCGTTCCTGAATACTTTGAATGTAAGCAAGCGGATCTTAGTCATCTTTCATTTTACGTGCCATAATTGCAACCATATCTGACGTATCAGGATACTGTACCCTGAGTGCTCACCAGGCATTTACAATTATTAAATGGTGCTCTGCCATGAGCTGTGTTCTGTGCCGTGACACTTGAATAACCTGCTCTCGTCCAAATCTCATCAGCCCTTTCACCAAGAATGCCTGCTTGGTGACCCTTAATGTACTCTATGGCTAGAGTATTTACTCCTGTCATCTTTTCTAGCTCATAAATCCATTTTCCCACACCCGCTGTTAAGCTGGTAAATTTACATCTTAAATGATCCTTGTCCATTTGGGCCCAGGGGATTTACTGCAGTCTGGCCCCTCCTTTCTCCAATAAAGGGAACTGTGTGAACCCAAATCTGGAATTGACTCCCATCGTCTACCTATACATAGTAGGGACAATCGTTCCTGATCACCTTTTACCTGCCAATGACCTTAGCCTATTCACATATGGTGGTGACTCTCCCTTCTCATTATGTGATCGCCCTTTAGGTCGCTCTGGATATGCCATATGATCTGGCGTCCTTTCCTTGGGTTGTTCTAAATCAGACCATCTCACTTACTTGTCTTTTTGCTGACATCCTTCCGGACCACATGCACTTTCTCCCTCCTCCCCACAGAAGGTTTCCCTTTTTTCGTTTGAATATCTAGTCCCCAACTAATATGGCTCTCTTCTCTTTCACCCCTGTCTAAACTCAGCCTGTCTAAGGACAAGGCTCTATGCTTGAGACTAAACTGGATTCCTTCTTCATCTCCTGATTGCGCAATTATCGATCAATCTTCTTTTCCACTTCTTACCCATTCACCTTTTACTCTCATATCTTGAGAGGCTCTATCGATCATATCTCCGATGCGCCCTATGTGACAATTCTCCACTAAAGTCATCCTAGATGGCCCTGACGTGCTCCCTGCGATGACAGGAACTTCTCTATGTGACTCCATGATATTACTGGACTCGGTTCCATTAATTCCTACTCAATGTGATCAATGTCTTCTGCCCTTTATCTTTGCATTCTTTAATCCTGTAATTTCTGAGCTTCTTCCTCTTCTCTCTTCTTTTGTAGCCTATCTCGTTCTTCGATTGCTCTCTGCCTGTTGTCATACTTCCATTGCTCCTTTGTCTTTTCTTCCTATCTTTGCTGCTCCTCCTGATACATCTGTCTCTGTCTACTCTTCATTTTATACTCATCTTCTTTCAATCATTTCTCTTGTTCCCTGTCTTTTCTATCATGTTTGTCTTGATCTTCCCTTTGCCTCACTTCCTCAATACTTTTCCCATCGAGCTTTGGCAATATCTGTCCACCCATCCATTTGTTCTGTATGACGTTACCTCGTCAGCTTTATCCTTTTCTCCTTATCATCACTTAATCTCTCGTTCTATGTCTAGGGTCACATTTGGTTGTTCGCTTTTCTCCTCTTTGTCTTATAAGACATTAAAGATCTGCTCTTTTCCTTTAGTCTTTTCTGAACTATCATCACTGCTGTAAGCAGACGGTTCAGGTATCAGATTACTATATCCAGTCGCTGCCTATAATTCGCTCAATGCATACACTCCTTCATCTTTTGCACTATCTGGATTTACTTTGGGCGAGGTAATGGGAGCACAAGGCTCAGCACCTTCCTTCCTACATTGATTACACATCCAGTCCTCGGGAGGTGGGTATTCCCGTTCCTCATAGTACATCTTCCAGAGATTTAAAATAGCTAACCTCTTTTCCAATTTCTTCCCTGTGTATGCAGCGTGCAAGTATGTGGTCATGTGTTGCAAACCCCCCTTTGACACTGATCCCCTTGTGGCCATGGCATGGACATTTTATCTGCTGTGCCCTTTACCCATTGCGCACTATACTGTTTGAGTTTGAGTTTGGGTGCGTGTTTTGACAGTGTCTTGCACAGGTGCATCAGTGGAGTAACGTCCCCCTTTGTGACAAGTCTCAATTGACTTTCAATACTTAATAACACAAATACATTTCAGAAAACCAATAAATATGAGCGTGATCCAACACTCGCCGCTCAAAGCCTCTACGTCTCAATTATCTCAACCTATCTGTTTCAGTCGGCGCCGACAATGACTAAAAAATAGGTAATAACTTTTTATCTTTTCTTTAACCTCACAATTTACTCTTGTCGTTCTTTGACACTTCCTTTCAATTTCAAAATACACAAACAGACAGACTAGTCGACTTTACATTATCTCATTGTGATACTTCTTTTCTCTCAGCCCCTAAAATACACTAACTGGAGTTTGAGTCATTCCCTATCATAAGCCTGTTTATGTGCCACCTAAGTACCCACTTGGGTTTTGAAACTACTCCTTCTAAAGCTCCTTGAGCTAGGAAACCAGGCTTTACAGAACGCTCCTCGTTCAAACACTTCTCATCATATACTACACCAACCCCCCATTACCTTTCTACATTACCACAATCCTCATTCCGTTTATTTTGCTAGTCCCCTCAATGTATGCACCATTTGTTTTTCGGCTCAAGATCCTCGGTATCGACCCCTCGTCCAATCATCTACCATCACTTCGGTCCCACAGCGCCTGTGGAAACCAAGAGGGATTTTGTGAAAGAGGGACCAGTCCCACCTGTATCAATTTTCTTGCAAGAGTTCTATATTGGCCGTGCTCCACAGAAAACCTCAGCATCCTCCTGTTAGATGGCGGAAGGTGACTGACTATCCGAAAACGCTAAAGTCTTACTAACCGATGGGTCTGAACCATCCTCTTTCTGCTACCAAGTGAACCTGTTCGCCCTCTAAGACGAGCTAGCAGTATCTGAGATGGATGGGGATGCAGATCTTACTCAGTCAGACTGCTATGGCTCTCTTAATGCCCTACTTCAATGAATGAACTACAATACAAAAATCTCTTGACTTTAAACTCTTCTATATTCTGGGGTGCCTCTAACTGTGCATACACCACCATGTCTGTACTGTTTCTAGTTATTTTGGCTAAAATCAAATTTCGGTGTGCATCTAACAGTGCATCCACCACTATTGTGTACTGTTTTAGTGCTTTTGGCTAAAATGGAACTTAGGCGTGCATCCAACTGTGCATCATCACCATCATTTTGTACTGTTTTAGTGCTTTTGGCTAAAATGGAACTTAGGCGTGCATCCAACTGTGCATCCTTCACCATTTTGTACTGTTTCTAGTGTTTTTGGCTAAAATGGAACTTAGGCGTGCACTCACCACCATTTTGTACTGTTTCTAGTGTTTTTGACAAAATTCAAATTTAAGCCTGCATCCAACTGTGCATCTACCACACTTTTCTATCCAACTGTGCATCCAACACCATTTTGTACCGTTTCTAGTGTTTTTGGCTAAAGCGTGCATCCAATTGTGCATCCACCACCATTTTTTACTGTTTTAGTGCTTATGGCTAAAATCGATTTTAGGTGTGCTAACAATTTGTTAACTGATCTGTACATCTGGGAATTTCCAACATGCTCATTGATCACTGTCTGCTTGGCTGTCTGGTGTGATTCTACTGTTGCATAGTGCTTTACCCTCTCCCCTGGTATCCTCTGCACCCCACAGCCCCTCCTCATCTTCTCTCACCCCATGGCTCTCTCCATCTCCACTATGTTTTATAAGCGTTTCTCTGGTTGGAAGAAACTAAATAGGGTTTTTCTAGATTCCAACCCTGGTCTGCCCATCGCAGACACATACATCAATGTCTCCTCTTGACAGATTATCACACACATCCTCTTTGCCATTCCTTCTTCCAACCTGTGGAACCCCCATATGGTCTCTGTCCTCTCCCCTTTCTCCTCCTCTCCTATTACTGGTGGTGCTAGATGGGAGGTGCTCTTGGCGCACTTCGCATCTTACAAATGCACCATTAATGTCTATCATAATAGCACTATCATGGCACAGTGCTCTCAGACCAACCTCCACCTTCTTGACAGGTGTCTTCCTTCTCTCTTCAACTTCCTGCCTCTCACTCCACCCCTCATTCCCCCAACCCCCTTCCTCCTCTCCCCAGTGGTAGCCCCCACCCCGGTGCACCCCTTGCAAATCCCGTAAAGGGGGCAACCAACTGCACTTAGCCACCCTCAATTCTCGTTCTGCTATCAAACACTCCTCTGACATCTGTCCCGTCCTTGAAGACCTTGACCTTAACGTCCTTGCTCTCACTGAGACGTGGGTCAAGGCCAGCTCAGTGACTGATTTTGACACTGTTATCCCTGAAGGCTACAAAATCCTGTCCAATCCCAGGCCCTCACAGGCTGGTTGTGGATTGGCTCTGATCTTTCCTGAGTGGGTTCCTGCCTCCATCATCCTGGACAAACCTACTCATCCTTTGAAAGCCTAGACTGCAAGCTGTCTGTCTCACCTACTTTCTTTCTTACTCTCGCTGTTATCTACAGAGTCCCCAGACCACCCTCCCTCTTCCTCTCAGAATGGAGAGACCTGTCCACCTCTCTTCTTGCATCCCCCCAAAAGTATCTTCCTTGGGGACTTCATCATCCATCTTGACTCTCTTGATGCGGCCACTGTTGTTTTCCGCACCCTTTGCAAGACTCTTTCCCACTCTATCCTTCCTTCTGGTCCAACCCACTCGGCCTGTCACACCCTTGATGCTCTCATCTCAACAGACATCCCTCTCTCTCTAACCCTCTCATTACCCCTCTCTCTTGGTCTGACAACTCTTTCCTCTCTTCTCACCTAGACCTTCCCTGTCCCCCGATACCCCCACCAGCACTGTCAGTCTGCTTCTCCATCATTTGACCGATGAAGCGTGTGTCAATCACTGCATTTGCCTCTTCCTTCAACCCTCCTGCGCCCCACTCATTGGATACTCCCTCGGACTCTAATCTTCGCTAACGTCTACCTCTCTATCTCCAACACCCTGGACATCCTTGCCCCTGTCATGAGGATCCGCATGAAGCCTGACTCCAAATGCAACTCTTGGTATGACTCCAACTTAGTCACATGAAACACAAGTGCAAAACTGCAGACCGGAACTGGCTGGCATCTAGCTCATCCTCTGACAAGCTGGCATGCTGCCTACTTCAAAGGCAATACCGCCTCTCCATCTGCTCCAAGAAGGTGGCTCATGTCCAAGCCCGTATCTCTGGAGCCACCAACAACACGACTGAACTCTTTAAAATCTGCAGGGAACTTGGCAATCCTACCACAGTCTCCTCTTCCCCTCCCCCCACCCAGGCCTTCTGCTCTGCACTGGCCGCCCACTTCTCCAAAACTTTGGACCTCCTGTCCTCTCTGTCTTCTGCTCCCCCACTCGACCCCCTCACTCCCTCTCTTGCCTCCTTTGCCCCCCCATACTCCCCTCTTTCTCTCCCATTGCACCAGATGAGATCTCTAGTGTTGTCTGATATATTTTAGTCTCCTCTAAACAGGTGCTCCTGTGCTCCTCCACATCCATCAAGGACAACATTGCCTCTCTCGCTCCTTTAAACAAGTGCTCCTGTGCTCCTCCACATCCATCAAGAACAACATTGCCTCTCTCGCTCCAGCCTTGGCTGACCTCTGCTACCACTCATTTGCCACTGGCTCCTTCCTCCAACCCCTCAAGAGCTCTCTAGTGCATCCTCTCCTCTTCTTGCCCACCTAACTATTGCCCTATCTCCATCACTCCTTTCTTGGGCAAACTCATGGAGAAACTGGTCATCCCTCCAAAATGGCTGGCTGCCTCCATGATCACCAGTCATGTTTTAGGGCTGCTAGAGGCACTGAAACTGCTTTCCTGAACACCCGTGAAGACCTACTCTCCAGCCAGTATTCCAACTCCACCTCTGTTCTGCTCATCCTCGATCTCCTGCCTTTGACACTGTCAACCACTCCATCCTCATAAACCAACTCCATGATACCCTAGGGGCATCATTGACAGGGCACTGGCGTGGATTACCTCCTTCCTTTCAAACAGATCGTCCTAAGTACACATGGGTCTTTTCTCTCCACCACCACACTCTCTACATGTGGGGGGATGCTTGCTCCTTGTTTTTTACCCCCTCTCTCTGGCCTCACTCCTTGGGTTCCATCCCCTCACCCACATGTGAGGAAAAAAACCTTGGGACCTTGGGATCATCTTTGACTCCTTTCTCTCTTTCTCTCCATACATCATGGACCTTGCTAAGAAGGCCAACTTTCAGCTCCACCTTCTCAGGGGTGTTCTACCTTTCCTCACCTTCCCCCAGAAGCTAAACGTCTCCAAAGTTCTAGTTCTCTCTGGGCTTGACTACTGCAATAGCCTCTTCTTTAATCTGCCTCTTTCCTCCCTTCGCCCCATCCAACTAATCCAGAATAGGACTGCAAGATTTATCCTTGGCTCAAGCCCAGGCACTGCATCTCTCCTGCCCTAAATTCTCTGTATTCGCTCCCGGTGATCACAAGGATCAAATTCAATACCCTCTGCATCATCCACAAAGTCTACTGGGGTCTGGGACCTCTTTACGTCCAGCTTCCTCTCCCTAAATACCTCCTGACCAGATTCCTTCGGTCCTCTGGCGACACTCTCTGCAGGTCAAACATTTCTCCAAGCAGAGAGTGGGAGGTAGATCCCTTCCTGTGGCTGACTCCTCCCTCTGGAATGGCCTTCCTTCCCCCTCTGATGTGAGCCAGATCTTGTAAAGTTCCAGGAACTTCTCTCTCTAACCTCTCACCCTCTGTATTTAATACATTCTCAAGCACTTGCACTGTAGGATTGTCATAAATCCAATATAACTGTTTTTGTTTTTTGATTGTTATTCCCTTGTTCCCCCCACCCCCCATCCATCTTGCCTTGTGGCACCTGGAAACCCTTGTGAATAGGCGCCACACAAATGTCCAATAAAATAAATAAAAAGAAATGCAGGATCCAACAGTGACCCTCTACTGCAGCTGTGCTCCTTTATGTATGGCATGGCTTGCCTGGTTCAGGCATTCCTTGCAGCATAATCCATTGTGCAGGTAATGCCCTCGCATTTGCCTGTTAAGGAGCCACACATGCCACTCCTGTGTGTGGTGTACCACAGGCTGCTTCTTTGCCAGGCTGGCCTGCATGGCCCTGACTCCTTGGTCCTCTGCTCTGGTGCTCCTGCTATGGTGTTAGTCCCGCTGGAAGCAGCTGGGCCTACGGGTGGCTCCTTCTCCCTGTTGTTAGGTTGGTGCCACCTCAGGTAAGGCTGGAGTAGGGGGCCTTCACTCAGGCACCATGAGAGGGGCAGATGATGGCTTCCCTCCCATCCCTGACAGGACATAGAGATAGGGCAACTTTGAGAATTAAAAGGATTGTTAGTGATCCATAGGAATGCAAAATGGAGTTTGATAAGCCAGAGGTTACCCTATGAGCAGTTTAGAGACAGCAGTTGAGAAAAACAAGGAACCAACAAGAGCAACATTACTGCAAACAAATCCTAAGAGGGCTACTCTATTGCTACGACATACGATTGCACAGGTGAGGTTTCAAATCCTTGAGGTAATGACTAGAAAAGAATTCAGAGGTGATATTGTGAGAAGAAGAGCGCATAGAGAGGTTGTCAGGATTGATAGGAGTGGCATGAACTAAGAATTGGATTTGCAATGTTACTTATGAATGTAAACAGAGTATGTAATATACAAGATGGTCTTTCTGCATCTTGTATCAATTCACTGTTCAATGCATTGATTGATTGTTATTGAAAATGTATTTGGTAACCCGAAACTTATACTTCCGTACCGTATTGTTTTACCATTCAATTAACAGTTAGGACATGTTGGGGACTGTTCAATGCTATGCCGCAGAACTATTGTGAATTGTCATACTTGAGTTCTGTTTCATTTACCCATTAGATGGATATGGTGATAGTTTTCAGTACCTACTTCACATTTTGACACCTAGGGCCTCATTACACAGAAGGCGGTGAACCATGGCGCTATTAGCGCCATGGCTCATGCCGGTAAAATACCAGCACCGCCTTGGCGGAAAGGGGATTTACCGCCCCATTCCAAGGTTGGAGGGGCGGTAAATCCCCCTTCCGCCATTGCCCTTCCCCATTCCCTTTTCTGCCCCATAGGGCTCTATGGGAATGGGGAAGGCGCTAATTACGGCACCGCAATTTTGCGGTGCCGTAATAAGCTCCGAGGTCCCTTAGCGGGTTGGTTTTTAACGCCTGCAAAAAGCAGGCGTTAAAGCACCAACCCGCTAAGGGACCTCGTAGTAAGGCGGTAATGGTTAACGGTCACCGTTACCATTAACGGTGGCCGTTAACCGTTACCGCCTTCCGTGTAATCAGGCCCCTAATTTCCTTTCCACTTAATTTCTTTTTTTCTCTCTGTAATTTATGATGTTATATCTAATTTCTTTGCTATGAGTGGCCCCTGCTTGATCCCTTGGTAACCCGTGGAGAATAATGTGACCAGCTTTCAGACCCTAATGAATATTTATCTTAGTTGAGACAGGGGTAATGTTCACTATACAGTAGAATGGCAACTACATTTATTGTCGAGCAGATGTGGAGTTTCATAGCGGTCTTAGTATCACTCACTACATGAATTAGGTGTAGCAATATTGTGTAGATGTTTTACAATTGGCTCACAAATTGAGGATGGGTCTCTACTTTAGGAGATGGCATTACCTGATTTACTCAGAGAGGGCGTTCACGGGTCCGTTTTGCGAACTACACACGTCCCGTTCCATCCACTATTTAGATTGTTGGACGAGAACAAGTATCACGTGACTAGATGTCACATGATCACTGTAACTTTAAAGGATTCACTTAGAGGCCCTGGGTAGCAGACGCTAGGCTCTGTGTTAGAAGGATTGATTAGAAGGAGAAGATTAATGCAAGTCATTTCGGTGCGGGCTAAACACAACAGCAGATACCAATGGTGTGTTTCTGTATTTATGCTTAGAGTTGACTGAGATACTTTTTGCCCATGCTTTTCTGAACACAAATGTTTGCAACACGGTTTAGAGAGATGACTTACTTTGATAGACACGTCTTTAGGATAGTGCTAAATATAATGATTTGTAGGGAGAACTCTAAGAGGATTAAGCAACATCTTCTAAGATTTCGGTTCTCTTCTTTCACCTTTTTTCCTTTTTACCTTTCTCGCTTATTATTGTTCATTGTTTTACCATCCATATACCAATATGCATTAATACTTTCCTGATATGAATTTTGACTATTGATATTTTATTTATATCGCGCTCATACACAAGTATCTCAGAGCGCGACAAGGCAAGGGAGAGGAACAGGGGAGAACAAAAAAACGATCTTACTAGGCTCAGTGACATAGAGAATGCGCAATTGCATGGAAGAGGGGGAGGGAAAAAGTGCATGGAAGGGGGGAGAAGTGGAAAGTGCAGAGTAAAGGAGAAACAGATAAATAATAATAAATAAATAAATAATAAAGGCAACAAACAGTGGTAGTGCATCCTGCAATTGGCAAGTGCTGGTTTTAAGGCAACAGACAGGGTAGGTCTGATAAGTGAGGGAATAAAAAGGGGGGGGCTGTATGGGTACAGATACAGACCCCAGTGCAAGGGGTGGCTTGGAGGCAGTGCAGGAGGGTGGCACGGTGAGCAGGTACCTGGGCCCGGAGGACAGAGGGTGGCCAGGTGCACGGTGCCAAGAGAGAACAGATCAGCAGGGGAGAGGGGCAGCGAAGGCAGAAGCAAAGAGTAAGGTCTCGAGGTGCTTCCAGAACGGGAGATGGTTCTCTTCAAGTTTATATAATAATGTGATGGAATTTGCTCTTTCTGAAAACAATGTCCTTTTTTAAATTGGGACAACTGTGGAATATGGTCCACCTCAATTGAATCGAATGGTCACACGCACCTAGGTCACTGGGTGCTTTACGCAAATGGCTTATTTGCTGGCTTGATAACTTTGACAATAATATGGTTCAGACATTTTTATTTCTTGTATATATATATATATATATATATATATATATATATATATATATATATATATATGTGGTCTTGGTGAGTGATTAATTAATCAAACTAACAGTTTATATAGCTATTTGCATTGTAATTTTTATTATTTTTTGGCAAAGGCTGTCGAGTGGAGTCTTAAATGAAATAAAAACATAGCTGTTTTCATGAGATATCAGAGTCAACAGCATTATTTATAACAGATTAATAACGGAACAAGGTAGCAATACCTAAAATCAAATGTTTTTCTAGACTTTGATATAGATTAAGGGTGTGCAACCCATAGCGAGGCTTCTCTGCCTTGGTCCACATTGCTGTTCAGGACTTGGAGATAGGCCATGTTCCAAGAACCTTAAGTGGTTGCTCCACCCTGTGAGAGAACCTGAAAAAAGTAGTGGGCACTTGCACCCTGTAAATAACCTGACAACCATAAGGGGTAGCTATGCCCTTTGGAAAAACATAATTACTTTAATGGTCACCGTGCCTGAGTCACTGAGGAGTGTGTACCACAGATTGCCCTTTCTGTACGCTGAGGCAGCACTGCTCACAACAGGTGTCACTAAAGTACTGCCCATTGATGTTGTTAATCTTGAATTTGGCATTGCTAGTGTATTTTGAAATTGTTAGGCTGCCTTGTTATTCTATCTGCTGATTGTGTTCTTTGTCCATCTAATGGTGCAAGCCCTGCAGCTAAGCATCTCTTCTCATTTGAACAGTGTATCAACCATGTGATCTTTGCAGTGAGTCTTCTTCCCATTGAGAAAAGAACATCAATAGCGACTACTTTTACTTCAAATCATGGGTCCATAAAGGAATTCACTAGGAACTCAATGTAACCTTTACATCCAACTACCCATTAATCAACATGCGAGGTTAAAAGCAGGTCCCTCACCCATAGTGCCCTTTCACCGTAATTTGCAAAAGCACAGGCCCTCACCACGTTGATCAAGTTGAGCTGAAGCTGGTACACTAGAGGGAGAACCTCACTCATGGATGCATTGTAATGGCTAACCCGTATGGTGGCCTGTTATGTTATTGTTCATTTGTATACGCCTTATATACTCTGGTACGATCTCAAAGCTCTGTGGGTTGAATGCCCTCTGGGATTGTAGTCCAGGTCAGTGGAGAAAGGAGGGTAGTAGAGGTGCTTGGGCGCACTCACTATGTATGCAGCTAGTGCATTTTGTATGTGCATTCCACTGGTAGGCCTAGTGCGGTGGCTGTGTAAGGTCAGTAGAATGTGTGCAGCTAGGCCGTTGACCTTCGGTCTGCATTCTAACAGTGGTGGTACGGGATGATATGTGTGCAGCTTGGCTGTTTTTTTCATGGGCTATATCTGCATTCTAAATACTGTTGAGGTGTTCATGGAGGTGAGTAGTTATGTGTGCAGTTTAGCCAAATTGATCGAGGCGTATAGCTTCATTAAAGGAATGGTTAAGTCAGAAATATTGTTGTCCCTATGGTTCGGCCATGTGCTTTTAATCTTAATTCGATCGATCGTACAAACATTTCATATGCACCTTACCCGAGTTTTCATCTCATGAACACAAGCAAAATCAGGCAGCAGGGCGTGGCCATCTTGTGCTAATCTTATCACTTGCCGCATCACCCTGGGTGACCTGTGTTTGCGGCACTAAATCATATCCCCCACCCCTGAGCATGACATCACCAAATAATTTATATTCTCTGCCTCTCTCTGTGACGTTGCTGGGCAGCGTGGCCAAACACGCCCAGTCGTCACCTACGCGACTAGATGTGGAACCCGGAAAACAACACACATCGCCTCACAGCGTGGCGCGTCACAATTAGGAATATGAAACTGTACTTTAAAAATAAACAACAAGACTGTACAATTGGTAAAGTACATTTATTTCACATTAAATGTTTCGATAACAATCGGCGTGCGACCAAATCAATTAAAATAGAACTTTTATTCTTTGCCGGTACCGCGTACGGACAGATTGGACCTTGTCTGTCGATTAATAAATCCACAAATGTTTATTGGGAGTCACGCGCTGTTCCTTTATGGGTACACAGGGTGTTCTTTTCAGGTAATAAATCTGCAAATGTTTATCGTGAGTCACGCCCTGTTCCTTTTGGGTACACAGGATGTTCGTTTTGGGTAATAAATCCGCAAATGTTTATCGTGAGTCACGCCCTGTTCCTTTTGGGTACACAGGGTGTTCGTTTTTGGGTAATAAATCCGCAAATGTTTATTGTTAGCCACATGCTGGTGCTTTTGGGTACAGAGGGTGTTCGTTTTGAATAATCGAAGCACTTCGGTCGCACGGTGAGTTGCAAGGCTGGTGCTTCAACTTGGCACTAGACCACCGTAAAGGTTGTTATGTTGCTCCTAATTGCTGGTACCGCGTACAGACAGATTGTACCTTGTCTGTCGTCCCAAAATACGGTCAAGTAGATCCAGCGATTGACATGTAGCTGCAGCTGGCGGTTGAAGAAGCCATCGGTCGGGGTCTGGAATAGATGACAATGACAGAACGGCACGATTTAACTGTTTGCAAAAGATAAAAATTGAAAAGTGTCTCAGTAGCCGATCTTTATTACAATTATTCATTTCCTTTATTTACACAGAGGTGACACAATGTGAACCGAGAGAATACAACGTGGAATATCAAAGTACTCTGCTATTTGCTTCCGAGGATAGTGCAAATGAGAATGTTGAGCTCTAAACGTAATGCGTAAACTGGGCCAATAATTCGAGGTGCAAAAACAATGTAATGATTTATTAGCGTTGAGCCAGGGAGAAACGAGTGGTGGTCTACATGCGTCTCGATGCTGGCCTGCCCCTGTTGCCCGGTAGATAGAAGTACTAGCACTTCATTGCAATATGCCAAACAGAACGAACAAGTACAATGTCACCCATTGGTAACGGTCAGCTATTCTTATTTCGATTAGATCTGGTATGAAATAGTCTAAAGAGAAACTTACATTACATTCGCAATTTCCATTCTTTTGGCGTAATGCAGACCGTGATGCAGAATCCTCTGTTCGTTTCAACGTTTTCTCATAAACTGAACTTACATGTAACTAGGTGCAGTTTCAGAATGGGCAACCTAATATCATACGTTAATACACCCCCCTTCAATTCAATCCCTTTCGCAATGGTCCCTGCCTCTCAAGGTCAAAAAATAATAGAACCTTATACTGTGCGAGCGACGCGTGGGGCCTCACAGCTCCCAAGCCGAAATTGAAAGCTGGCGACCTTCACTCAAAATTAACATACATTCTTACTTTGCAACATCCCGTGTCAACGCATCCATGATAAAAATGAATTTTGAAACACAGGCTCAGGAAATAGGGGGCCGCTCGTTGTTCGTGGCGCTGCTCAGCAGTAGGTGAAATTTGCCAATAGGGCCACCACTGCTTATTTCATGGCCTCCTACCACATGGCATGTTTTCACAGTCGGTACTTCTTGCGTGCCTAGAATGTTTTGTGGCCTGTGTCTAATCCCTTTTGTAGGTCCAGCAGTTATTCAGCTTTTTGCTGAACTTTATTCGAAGTCAACTGCCAAAACCCAAATATTCTTACACACTGTTACCCATTGTTCATTAACACTAAAAATGAAGGTTCCACAGTATCTCAACTAAACTGTGAAATGTGAAAGCAATCGTAATAATTGTAATATATTTTCAAGATAAAGGACTGAGAGGATAGATTTCAAAAGACAAAATGCATACTTTATACAAATTATAGAAACATTGGTTTGCAAAAATAAAAACGGTAATCATTTCAACAGGGATTTCAACGATTTAACAAGCTCTGCTTTGGGTGGACATGGTACGCTGGCAATGTTTTGGGGCAATGTATGTGTGCTCGGAACAGATTTGTGCGTGATTCCATGAGTATGCATCTCGATGACATTAACAATGAGATCTTTCACAAAATCGAATTCCATTTGATCATATACTGGCCGGACCAACCATTTTTTGCTTCTTTTTGTAAAGGCCATATTGTAGCGAAGCATCCCCAAGTATCCTGCAGTCCTAGATTGTTCCCAGCCCACGTTATGCGCTAATACCGCTAGTAAAGTCCTACATTTCATCCCCTGGATGCCAAAATGCAATCTCTTTGGCCTGTACTTTAGGCACATATTGTGGAACACCTCCAAACCTCCTGTGTGACAGAATTCGGTGAGTCCCTTCAGATCTCTTTATAGCGTTTTAACAAACACAATCTTCTCAAGGGCTTTGTGTGCAGGTGAAGATGGTATCAACCACTTCTTCTTCAGTGCCTGCTCTGGGGACAAAGGGCCATGTTCACATTGGCGGAACTGTTGGTTTTCTGTCCAGTGGTGAATGTTGGAACAGTGGTGCATCAGTGAGCGCCATTTTTCCAGTAGAATTTCCACAGACCCATCACATGTTTTGGAGCTCCACCAAAGATGGTTGCTGAAAGACTGGGACCATTGAGAAATACTTTCAAAACCTTTTTTTTTTTCCCTGCAGCCGAGATTTTTTTATTAATCGATTTGACAACATGCCATACATCAAATTGATGTTTAATATTTGGATACTGCTCTCTCATTGTCTTGGCTATTGAAACGTGCCTGTCCGTGGCTATGAAGTCGATTTGCATTCCCCTCCATTCTAGACCTTCCAGTGATTTTATAAAACCAAGTTTCTCCACGGCCACCGAGGATTTACATTGGGACACCTGCACGACCACCGAACTCACAATTTTCTTACTTTCCATGTCCTGAAGATGGTAGGTGCAGTACTTAGCAGAAAATCTGGGGCTGTCACACTGTCCTTCGCCGGCTAGTCTGAACCGTTTGTCGGGGAATGTACTTTCAATAGCCAATTGTTCAATTTTTCAAGCTTCATTAATGGCAGGGAATAGATAATCATGTTGGTATTTGTAGTATTGCGTTTTAGAAATGAAATGTAGTCCCACAAACTGAAAGAAACTCAGTAACTTCATGAAACTAGAGCCATGGAAAAGTAAAGCTGCTGCACACAGTAGATTGCCAGCTGGCAGTTTCCCCCAGCATCGGTTGAGTGGACCATGAAAATGCTTTATGTGACTTTTCACAGGTGGCATGTATTTTCAGGTTACTGCCTTGTGTTAGACGATTCACGCTCACCAATGGCTCTCCTCATACTTCCCCTCCCACTGAATGCACACAGTTCAGCATCTTTATAATCTCCATCAAGCTGCTGTTGAATACTATGTATTTGGCCTCTTTTATTATACTGTCATCTGGCAACACTGTTGTTTCGGACTGAACTGTTGTGGACATATCAACCAAACCGGACACACTATACTCGATATCTTTGTCTGTTTCGTTGGTCAATAGTGTTGATGCTTCAGTTTCTGTCTTTTCAACATCTGTTACTTGACGATGGATAGGAGAAAACATCAATGTGGACTGTTTTTTGGGGGGCATTTTTTTGGCGGGTGTCGATTGTGTCAAGTGGTCATCGAGTAATGTAAAACTATCTTCTATAAATTCCATTGCCTCTTCCTCTGGCGGTGCAGGTACATTGTAGCAATGGTCCAGGAACACTTTGCTGGAATCGCCGGTCTTATTAAATTTATTTTCTGGCCATTGGACATAGGCATCTCGAGTGTGAACACGACGCGCATCAATGAATAGTTCCTCCATGGTGAAAACGGTTTGGCAAGCAGCATCTGCCATTTGTATCGCTGTCTGTGTCTGCATAGTCCGTACTCGATTGGGCAACTACAGGACAGATATGAAAAGGGATGTTCAGTCTAAATCCAACATACAGTGTTCTACAATTGACATAAAAAAGCAAATAATGAATGCATTAGCACAAAACGTTTGCCAACAATAGAAAGTGTTTATAACTAACCTTATTTTTATTTCTTTTCTTTGAAACCTTCTTTACTCTAACATCAGCAAACTGGCAGACCGACTCTGATACACGTTCCTCCGGTTCAATATAAGGATCTTGTATACATCCCTACAAAAAATAGTATCCATTTAAAATAAGTCATTGGCATTACACTTCTAATTAGACCAACTTTCTTTTATTCGATGGTACTGTCAATGCGCATACCTCTGGCTCTGGAGCAACTGTATGGTCTGTTTCCGGAACACCCGCAATGGATAATGTAATTGTATCGGATGTTGCAGCATCTCCCTGAAACACAGTACTTGCATTAGTAAGGTCGAAAAGATTGGAAATGGGACAAAGACGACAAAGGTGCATATCAACATTAAAGTGGCAAAAAAACATTGTGCAATGCAATGATAGGTTGCAAAAATATGTTCTGATTATCTCGTCCAATTGAGCTATGATGACCAATACCTCTAACACCGGATCTATGACGAGATGTGTTTGGATTGTAGTGGGCGCTTCAGCATCTCCCTGAAACGCAGTACTTTCATTAGTGAGGTCGAAAAGATTGGAAACGGTACACACAATTTGGTTAGACAACAAAGGTACTTATCAACAGTAAAGTGGTAAAGAAACATTGTGCAATGCAATGATAGGTTGCGAAAATATGATCAGATTATCTCGTCCTATTGAGCTATGAAGACCCATACGTCTGACACCGGATCTACTGCGAGGGGTGTTCGCATTGTAGTGGACGCTTCAGAATCTCCCTGAAACACAGTACGTTCATTAGTGAGGTTGAAAAGATTGGAAACAGTACACATAATTTGGAAAGACGACAAAGGTACTTATCAACAGTAAAGTGGTAAAGAAACATTGTGTAATGCAATGATACGTTGTAAAAATATGATCACATTATCTAGAATTCCGTAGATAAAACTAGTCTGGAACAGAATAGGTAGGTAAGATTACCTGATAAGCACTCAAATTAGTTGATAACTCCAGGCAACACATGGATGTAGAATCTTCAAGGTCTTCCAGTGGATATCCGCAACGTCTGACCCATTCTCTTATTCCATCAACAGTCTTAGAGAATACATGCATTGTAATGCCTTCGGATTTGTCATGGGTCTTCGAAGGGCAACCGAAAATAGCACATGCAGGCATTGTTGGAAATTCTGCAAAATAAAGGTCAACATTATTAGAAAATTATTGTGCATGAGCATGTGAGAAAGAATGAATTGGCCCATACATTTTTGGATGCACGCTTTCTTTTGGGCACCACAGCAAAACCAGTGCAGCGTGTGCGGCTGTATAATAGGATAAATTTCACAAACGATTCACTGATGTGTTGAAAATCAGAACATGTTACTTGTCCCTTGAATGTTCTATCATGCACGAAAATAAAACATGCTTATACTATAGGCACGGCCAGCGAAGGATGCAATAGGATTAGGATACATGTCCTTACCTTGACCAACAAACAGTTGGATTCAGCAAACAGAGTAATTAGTGGAAGGAGAACAGGGAGATGTTCACAGGTAGCACACTGACGAGTTCACGCGAAGCGGTCACAGAGTAGCATGTCCACGAGTTGACTTGAGTTGCTCAAAAATGTTCTCATGGTAAACATCCAATGGTCTATAAAGAATAACAAAAAGGGGTGTGTTTGTAAATGAATGATGTGTATATGTCGTGGTATTATGTACATTGCAGGGGCGCGGCTTGCTTCAGGGGAGGCCTGCCTGGAGACACGGGGTCTGAGGAGGCCATGTGAGCAATGGCCCCTGGCCGTGGCATACCTTTTGAAGTGTACATGTTGTTTGGAACCTTGGCCCTTCACGCCCCTGACAGCCACCCATGGCAGAGCACATCCACTGGCACAAACTGCCTTTGATAGTGGGAGGTGGGATGGATGGTCCGGGAGGCGTGCAGACAAGGCACCGGAACACTGCTGAATGGAGACACACTTGATTCACTAAAAAAATGAAACAACCATAGATAAAAGATATGCTGTGTTTTATTTGTTTTCTTATTTTGATGGCACAAAAATAATACACATTGTAAAAGTCTGGTTGCAGCTCGGTGAGGGAAAATCCACTGTACTGACCACTGTCGCTGGGGAAAGTTTGTCTAATGGCGCCAACGACATAGGCGGGTATTACTTGTCGAACGCGGTGTCCAAGCCTCCCATGAAGCCACCATGTGTATGAACGATAGGCCACCAGCCACTACCACCTATGAAAGAAAAAGATACAATTTGTTTTTAAATGAACAAGATAAGTGTATTTAACCTTAGTTGTCAATGACAATTCTTGTAAACAATGGCATTTTTGCCAAAACAAATGCTAACTAGACACTGCACAATATTGAATGACTTTTATGCGACTATTACTAGAGAATTGCAAGACTAAACGGATAAGACAATGATATCTTGAAGTTACGAGAATATAGGGGACAACCGTGAAATAGTAGTGGCCTAACTGACATCACAACCAGACTACACTTACTCGTTGCTTGGATTACGAGGGCGAACTGTTGCGCGAAGTTCGTGCATAAGCACCATCAAAATCCTCAACACGGACCGTGTGAGACAGACTGCCGTGAAGTCTGGCAGCTCGGTAACGCATTGCGTCTGTGGATCGCCTTGCGATATGTAGGACAAGCATCCAGAGTTTTCTCAGCAGCAGCAGTTCTCCACCTCGGTTGGCATTAGCGCGCACCGACTGCAGGTGCACCAGGTGGAAACACTGTCCATGCAACTAGGCCCAGGCTCTTCATCTGTTGAAACGTCCGCCCAACTGTTATCCAAATCCCCATTGTCTACAGAGCTTGCTCTTTCCAGTAATTCCTCCTTGGAATACTCGGGTTCGTACAGGTAGGGCATTATTGTTGCCATTGTGTGGTAAAGAAACAAAAATAAAATATAGCGATGGTACTGGTATCTGTTCACACGGGCTACAAGCAACGAAGGTAGCTGACCAGAGCACAGAAACGAGTCACAGAACACTCAAAGAAATACAGCAAAAGGAATGGAAAAGAAAATCTGCTGTTGTGTGTTGTGAAACGCTCTGTTTATACTTGTCGAGGAAAGAGGCTTCCTGCCGTTTCCATGGCGACACGTCATTAGCTGAGGCGCAGAGAATGTTGACACGAGACGTGCTTTGGCGTTGTGAAATGGGCGGTACCCGTCTAGTGATGTCATGCTCAGGGGCGGGGGATATGATTTAGTGCCGCAAACGCAGGCCACCCAGGGCGATGCGGCAAGTGATAATATTATTACAAAATGGCTGTGCCCTGCTGCCCGATTTTGCTTGTGTTCAACAGACGAAAACTCGGGTAAGGTGCATATGAAATGTTTGTGCGATTGATCGAATTATGATTAAAAGCACATGGTCGACCCATAGGGACAATAATATTTTCTGCCCGAACCATTCCTTTAAGTTGTTTGTTGGTGTAGCAGAGAGAGTGAGCATATGGGTATGTGTGGGTGTCTGTGAGGATTTGTTTGGAGGACACTGTTTTGATTTCCTTCCAGTATTCACTGAGTTGGTTGTGTCTATTCTGGCAGTGCGCTGATTCTCAGAGAGAACGCCCTGTCAGATTCCTCGCCTGCTTCAGGGCGCCTTCCCATGAGGTGGGAGCAGAGTTTGTCTGTTTCAGAAGCTCGATTAGAAGTGCTGTTGGGCACATTTTTCTGGGTCCCGAGTGACAGTTTGCAGCAGGTGGGTGGGTATTCCTGTCCTAGTATCTGGTTTGGATTGTGGCATTGTCCTGCATTGTCCCTTCCGGGGGCTGCAAGTGCTGGAGAGCTCCTCCGGTCAGAGAGTGCGGTGCGTATCTGCAAGGGAGTGGTTCAAGTCTAAGGTAAGCAAGAGTGAAACTCTGCCTCGGGTGAGGGAGTACATTGCATCAGGCCCTAGGCAGCTCAGGGAAACCCTGCTTGATCCGAGACTTCCTTGTATTCCAGGGCTCAAGTGGAGGGTACACGTGGGGGGATGGAGTCCACCCACTTTTTTCACAGGGTGGACTCAGTCCCCCCCCAGCTTAAATGAGAAACATTGAATGTCCTCTTTGAATTTATGAATTAAGTCGACCTCGGAGATCGAAATGCAGTTGTTAGGTTTGCAGGCCGGAAACTTCACCATTGCACTATATAACCTGATGAAAAATAACAAACGACTAAAAGTGAAATGTCCCATTTCGCTACTGAAAATCCCAGGGAAAACATTCAGATTGGTTCTTGGATATTAAAACATGCACACTTTTTAACGTTTTCAAAAACACCTTTAGAAGAAAATATCCTCTGTTGGTTTTTTTGTGTGTGTTGATTTTATGGAAAGCAAATGCCATTAGTCCCGCCCAATTTAGGTGGTTATGCAAAGCCAATTTAATGAAATGTGCATATTTCAACTTGATATGCTAACTTCTGGTGACATCATATCCCATTGCTTTGTTGATGAGTCCCCCCCACTTTAATTTTTAGGATTTGACCCCTGTTGTATGCCCGATGGACGATTATAATCTGGCCCGGTTGTGATGTTTGAACATACACACCGTTATGTTTCAGAGTTGTAGTTCTATGCATTAATTTCCAGATGGTTGGGATTGAGACAGCTCAACCAGGGCAGGCCCCGCCATGTTGTTTAGAGCATAGGTGCAATTGTGCTCTTGGTTGTAGATTTGTGCATTTATTTACAGGTAATAAGGTAGACAGAGGTTGTCCTATTCTGGACTGATGCAGAGTGCATACTCGGGGGAAGATAGTGATGGTCAGGTTCAGTCCAGGGGAAGGACATCATTGTTTTTAGGGCTCAGGCACGTTAGGATTTAGAGGTTTCCAGATAGATGGGGAAAGCATCTACTGGTTTTAGGGCGTATTGTCGGGGACCCAGAGGGAGTCCAGTCCTAGTGTAGAGTGTCAGTGTTGTTATGTCGTGGGTTTGGAGATGTGGGCATTGAGAATGTAGCGAAGTTCGGCTGGTATGGACTGGTTACTGGAGCCCGCTTCCGATCCTGACAGTTCTTTCCTCCCTGTCTTGGTGCAGTGCCTACGATTTCCGACCAGTGGTGGTTTGGCGAGTAGCCCAAGGTGGTCCATTATTTGAAATGTCACTACTCATATAGTGTGTCCAAACTGCGCAAAGAACAGTTTCAACAGCTGGCCACATAGGTATTAAGTTTGTGCAGTGGCAGCTTATGGCACAGAGTAGGTTAGTGCAATGCATTTTTGGTATGCTAATCCTGCCTTAAATGCGATCTGACCTTCTGCGCCAAAGCAACCATTTTGTCCACTGGCTAACAGTTGCTGATAAAATATGTGACCCTGAGCTGAAAGCCATGAGCAAATTGAGACTTAGATTGTTTTACCAATTTGAAAGGCAGCAATGACATTTGATCTATTGTCTATTGTAACAAAGCCTGGTTGCAAACTACGAGGCATTAGCCACTCGTCTCCCTTCTCCTCCAAATTCTCCCATATGTCACTTACCAGTGGATTTTACACTGAAACCCTTGCATGCGCCAAATTGTCTGCTGCCACCTTGAATCACAGGACCCCCTCTTGGCTGTTGGGGTAAGGTAACGACTCTCAGATTGCTGTGACAGATGTGAAGCTGTTGCTCTTACTTTTGGTCTGCATATCCATGGTTTAGTGAACCTTTTGCCCCTCAGTCCACTGTAAACATATATCGGTTGTGCAATTCCAGTACTGATTTTCGAGAGGAAAAATGTCTACTGAGAAAGTCCGAGCAGTGTTTTCCATAAGCCACCATACTCTATGGGTTTCCACTAAAGAATAGGGCAAGTGGTCTATTGCCTACTTTATATAGCCAGGTCAGTATTGAGAAGGAACTATCTGTCTATTATTTTCTGCTACAAATGGTTCCAAAACTCTAGCCTAATGCAACAGGATATCACTCATATGTACCATTGGGGCCCAGGTGGGTTTAGTTTGGTGTTCCTCTCCCAAACACCTAAAAAAGCTGTACTATTGTTGGCAGAAATTTTGTAGACTGGTGGAGGTATGGTATAGATAGTATGGGGCTGGTGCACCGCAGATAGTTTCACTTCTTACCTTTTCTGTTCATGGTATTCCTGCATATATTATCAAATAGGGGTGGTGCCCAAGTTGTCCGTGCCTCCCCCTGACCCGCTTCTTTCCAGGAAATCTTGATCCTCATCAATTTTGTCATCAACATTATTGTCTGACTTATCAGTGGTTGGGGTCAGGGGACCAAGAAACATAAGATTTTCAAACTCCTCCCACTGTTCAACTACTTTTTGTGTTTTTCTTCCCAAATCTTTAGAAGCTAAGATCTCCACTCCACTCGCTTCTGCACCTAATATAGTGGATGAGACTGAATGTGCGATGCCCTCCCATGGTCTTGCTGAATGTTTATTATTGTGGTGAAAAACCCATGCATTTACTCGTATGGGTGCATGTTACCTAGATCAACTGATGTGAGTTTGGAATTAATTGAATGACATTTTCAATTGACAAAGTGTAGTTCTGCCATTGCCAGTACACAAAGAAAGTGCTGCTGCAGGAAAAGACCTTGAGAAGCAAATCTCTCCCTCCTTCTGGTTCATTTGTGTGCACACATGATGCTCCAGATTGTGTTGTAAATTTATTGCCTTTTTTGTCACTCTCAACCTCGAATCTTGGCTCATCCCTTCTAGCCAATTCAGATGAGCTTGTCACTCCCACAAGCTTCCCTTGGGGATTTCCTGACCCTCCCACTCCTCCTCTCAGGTTTCACTTGATAGCACATGTGTCATCAACTCACTTCAGAAGATGAACATATATGCTGTATCACCTAGCTCCCTGAGGATCCCCCTAAGCATAATGAGGTGAACATGTCTCTTCAACGAGCTGCATTCAGGGGTTCCCTGCTCCTACTGCTCCTCATCTCACGTGCCAGTCAGTGGCATGCATCTCCTCCTTTCAAATAGATGGACACTGGCTGGTGTGTCACCCGCTACCCTGAATCTTTGCTTCTCCCTCTTTCAAAAATATGGTTAGCGCTTTTCACCCACATGCTCCCCTCAGAGATTCCCTGCTCTGCTTGCTCCTCCTCCCGGGTGTCACGTGTCTAGTCCACTCCTTTAATTGACAAACACGTATTGTTGTTTCATCTGATTTTCTAAATCTCTCCTGCTCCCTCCCAGAAAGGTCAGGTGAGCAGGAATCTCCCACAAGCTGCCCTAGGGATATTCTGCTCTTTCTGCCCCTTCCCATAGGTGTCTCCCCAGTCACCTGTCGCTTATACTTGCTTCAATATACACACTACGATTGGTGTGTAATCTGCCTCCCTGAGTCCCTAGTGATGTCACTTACATTTTTCACCCATTTGAAATCACGGAATGCATTACGCAGTGCGGAGCGTGCAAAGCAAAACCTAAAAGGAACTTGCCAACTGAATAATCACTGATTCACTTAAACTCCCTAATCTTCTTTCTCCTCAATCACTCCACATGCACACCATGTTATAACCCATTCCCTAGCAATCCCAATCCTGGCTCCAGCACCAACTCCCTGCCTCTATGAAAACTGCCTTAGACTGAAAATGAGCTCTAGCCCTTTGTCACTATTTAATCCATGAAGTTGACCTTCGGACAAACTTTTCAAAAGTTCTTAAGAAGTTCAATCTGGTCGAATCTCCTGACATTTGTTTGATTAGTGGGTCATGGGTGACAGTTGATCTAGGCCTATTGGAGACCTCTCTACTCGGAGCTATAATGTTGGACCAAATTAGTGCCATTCGTTTTCAAGATAATGGGACTGAAACCCCTCCTGGAAATCCTATCTAACAGTCTCTCAGAAACCATGGCTAGACTGATTCTCACAGCGGCACGCCAACTAACAAGAGCCATGTAAAATGATTCAACATAGAGCTAAAACGATTTGATTGTCCGTTAGAAATCTGCATATTAAGGATAGCAACTTACTTAGAATATTCCAGAATACATAAAAAGGCACTTCACAATTCTCAAGTGACATACTACCATTGGCGATTCGCTTGAAGTGGACCACCTCCATTTTTCTGATGTTGAATAACAGATGTTTTGATTTAAAACTTACATCTTTCACTGAACATGCCTTTCTGAAGACAGGCATTGTTAGTTGGATGTGCCATGTGCCATCAAGTGCAAGACAGATGTATGTTGGTTGGTGGGGCTGGGCAAGGTGGCAGGCTGCACTTCTTCTCTACACAGGGCTTGAAGGGCAGTGCAAGATTGTGTAAACATTCACTTTAGCTGCCAGTGGATTGGCCGAGGCGTGTCCTGAGGTGGTGGACAAACAGGGCAACAATAGCCCTGACCCTGCCAATCACGCAGCCATACAAAATGTATTGGCTGTTTGTTGAGCCAATGACATTTTGAATACGTGCTATGCAAGGGGTGGGCTGGAGCCTGTGAGTGGAGCATATATATTACCAACAGTTGACACCAATGTCCATCTCCGGGTCGAGGGCCTGTGTGGAAACCCGAGGTTTGAGGGACAGACTGCTATGTCTGTCCTGAGTTTGTGAGGCAGCAAAGCAGCACACTTTGTTATCAAGGCCCCCTGGAAAGGTTTGGTAAGCCTTCAGTGCATTGAAAATAACTGTGAAACTTTCTTCAGTGTTAATGTGTGACTAATACTATGACAGGGAGTGGCAGAGTCTGATGCTATATTAAAAGTTTCTGTCTGACTTGCCGCTAGACTTGTTAGTCTGCTAAAATAGGCGGGGCCTGAATGCAAAAATCGATCATCACTTGGTCGCAGGAGGCCTGTGAGAACACGATAAGTGTGCTGCGAGGTCACGTAACATAATATGCACAGATGTGATGGGAACTACTAGTACAAGCATGACCGATGCAGAACTGCCTTCAGAAGGAGCCTCGGCAAGGAACACGCTCTGCTATCCTAAGCAGTAAAATATGTACTTTCTGGCTGTGATATTCCATGCGGTCTCCTTTCATTTTTAATGTGATACATGCAGACGGCGACCCGTTTTGTGAGAAAAACGAGGGCGGATGAACGTGTGCAAGGGCTCTTTCATTTTGGAGATATTTCATAAGGGGCCTTAATGCTTCTCGTTATTCTAGTATAATGAAGTGCACCTGAATCTCAGAGAGCATGTGCGACACCCCTGAAAAGGTGATATGTTAATGTGGAGCAGAAGGGAGAAGGGTGCAGAAAATAACCAGGTTGGAGGGAATAGTTATGCCAAAGTGACACCCAGAGATGACAGTGATCCTGCTCTTCCTTGGGCCTCATTACGAGTTGGGTGGTATTGCAGTGGTAAATCTGCTGGAATACCACCCAACGGAATTACCGTTACCATCACTTCGTCCGGCGGATTTACGGCTGGATTTCAAGTGGTGGTGGCGGTATTAGTCCTGATTAATTTGGAGTCAGTGGGGGGTTTTTGCAGAATTACTGCAGTGGTAATTCCGCCTGCGGTTCTTCTGCCGGTTTAGCTGATTTTTCAGCAGAAAGTGGGAGGGTTTACCTCCTGCATGATGATGGAGGTAAATCCCCTACTCCAAGGCCAATCTCGTAGTATGGCGGAACAGGAAAAGTGGCGTTAATACTGTTACTGCCACTTTTGTCCCACGCCGCCATACTCATAATGAGCCTCGGCTTCTACTGGTGGCAGGGCCTATTTAAGACAAACACCCATTCTTCTTCTCATCAAAGAGCACAGGGACTGAAAAAGCCTGAGATCTGCAGGTGGCATGCAGAGTAAGTGGGCAACAGAAAAGATGAGAAATTCAGGCAGTTATAAAATGTCCCCCTTCAAGACGGGCATAGAAAAAACAGAGGTGTACCCACATGTAGGGAATGTGATGAAAACATTCACCTAACTTCAGCAAGGATAATACCATCATTGCGCACCACAGAAGGGCAGTTAATGGCACAATAGTCAGAAGAAGGTACACAAACTCACCTCAATGCTGCTATTTTTGTATAATACTTTAAAACAAAGACATGAGCCACTGTGCCTCGGCTCATAGCAAGCGAGGTATGGGACATACTAAATAGGCCCTCATGATGAGTTTGACGGTATTCCCACAGTAAATCTGCCAGAATACCACCATACAAATTACCGTTAATGCAATTTACAAGTGATCGTAGGCAGAGTTAGTCAGCATTTTTTCTCCATGGGGATTTCGTCAGAATTAACACCGGTGGAAATTTCACCAATTTTGCCATTTATTTGGCGGAAAGTTGAAGGATTTGCCACTAGCATGATGCTGAAGGTAAATCCTCCACTCCAAGACCAAACTTGGAATATGTCTGAGCGGAGAAAGTGGCGGTAATTCCGTTACCACCACTTTTTTTTACATCTCCACCATACTCGTAATAGGGGCCTAATAGAGAATTATAATTAATGTTTCCTGTATGTCAAAAACCTCATGGCCCCGAAGAGGTAGAGGGAACCACAGAAATATAGACTGCTAATATGTGTCACATTTCAGACCCTACAAACAATAAGATAGAAGGGAATGGTGTCTGCACAGGCCTCGGGCCAAGAGGTTCGTGCATTTAGCCATGGTTGTGTGTAGGCATGTGCCAACATGCTTCTCTGCTTAAGTGACAGTATTGAGTGCGTGTGTGGCTATGAATGGGCAAATGTACGTGCAGTTGTTACAGAAAGTTCATGTGTACTTTACAATCCAGCTTCTTAATCAGGCATCTTAATCAGGCATGGCTGCTCTGTGCTTCGGCTCTTATGCCTCGTCTCTGCGTCACAGCGTGTGACCTTTGAAGACCTGTGCTGCCCACTTGCCAGGAAGAAAGTCCAGGGATATTGCCTGGGAATGGAAGTTCAATGTACAATACATTCTGTTACAGAATCATATTTCATATTGAAAATGCCATCATGTATGACATATGGGCTGAATGCATTTGACCCGGATGAATCGTGTAGCTCCTGCCTATTTTCTCAGACATGTTTAAAGCTGAGTTCCTGCTGCTTTGCAGGTATGCAACAGTGCTTACTCCATTCACGTTCACCCATAAAACAGGCACTCTAATCCAGCTATCACTGCCAAGCTATATGCAGGCTGAAAATCAGACGTGGAAATGATCTTCCTTCCCAATAGGTAGGACGAACTACAGACTGGATGAAGTCTCCACGTATTTTTATTGTTGTTTGTAGGCTATGTGCTGACACTCGCCATATATGTTTAGTTTTCCTTTTGAGCAGCCAGAGGGACCTTTCTCCCTGCTCTGCGGCCCATCATGTGTCTGTTTCCTGCTGCTCTGCACCCCATTTCACATCATAAGGCATACATGCGATGATGTAGGGGCACCCTTTGTTACCTTATTAAGTTCATACTGACTGAATCGTGCTGCCAAACATCATCTTCTTTTGGGTCTGCCACATCTTGCTGCAGGTCAAGCATTCTCCTCTCTTCTGTTAATTGTTTTCTGGGCCGTTGCTTCCGTCACGTTCAAACTCTGTTTCTTCAGGTTGTGACTAGCTGTGTTCTGCAGTCTCTTCTTGGCTGCTATTGTCTGTCTCGGTTCATAGTCATTTTTTAGAATTAAAAAATGTCGAAAGTCATTTTTTCGAAAAAATAATGTCGAAAAAAAAGACGCATTTTTTTAATACGTTTTTTATTCGAAATGGGGGGGTTCCCCCCAACCACGCTTTTTTAAAAAAAAATTTTGTTTTACCCATTTTTTTTTCATTCCCGGACCCCAAAATAAATATATAATTTAAAAAAAAGGAATTCAACTTTTTTTTTCGACATTTTTTTTCTCGAAAAAATGACTGACCACCGTCTGTCTCTGGTGGTGGGATTCTCGCTTCTAGGTCATCTGTTCCACTGTTTCCTCTCCTCCTTGTACCGTAGCACTTACCTCTCTGATACACTGCTACACTAGACATGTTCCATGTTCTGCCTCCTGCTGTAGTTGGAATGTCCTGGTATATTCCTGTGACTGTTACAGGATCACTATATCTCGATTAAGTGTTCTTGATATAGTGATCCTGTCTTTGGGGTATTCTTATATTCACCAAGTCTCCTATATTGATCTTCCAGGGCATTTTGTCTGTCACTGTCAAAACATTCTCGTTGACGTTGTTGAACATCTAACATACTGTCCTAAGTATTTGAAGCATGTGTTTCTTGTGTGTTTCTTGGATTTCTCAATGCTGGATTTAGGTTGGTATTCACCATGTATCCCCTCATTAGTTGGAAGTGAGTGACTGCTGTAGTTGAGTTGATCGTGACTTTGTGAGCTTATAGAGTTTTATGGACTGCTCCATGGCAGTTGTTGCCATATGCTCTGGTCTATTCAATCCCCTCTTTTATCACTTGGTTCGTTCTTTCCACCTGTATGTTGCCTCTGTGGGGATAAAGTACTGCAAAAAGGTGTTTTATGAAGTCTCTGCTTAGGAAGTTCTTCATGTCATTTGATACAAATTGATTGTTGTCTGATACTAACTCTACTGGGCATCCCTCTCTCCTGAATACATTTGTGAGAGTTTGTATGGTACTTGTCGTACTTATTACTGGCATGAATTCAGATATGATCCTTTCATTCCACTAACTTCCTGTGTGGTATGCAAGTTGTGAGGTGCTCGTTATCTTCTTTACAAGCTGAACAGGACACAATGGGCCTCATTACAAGTTAGCCGGTCCGGAATCCGTTGTTTCCGTGAAGGCGGTGACACCTTTTCTGCGACCACAAGCATGCAGTAATAATGTGCAATTGCGGGTTGTTGGTCGCGCACCAGACCATTGCGGAAACGGTGTCACCGCCATTACGCTAACACCCATGCAGACGGATGCACCATGCAACATAGCAGCGGTACATCCGTATCCTCCCCTGCGGTCCCAGATATGGAAATACCGATCCCGGAAACACTGAGATTGCAAAAACCGGATAGAGAGCGGTGGCCATTACTTAAACCACAATCCACTGCCATCCTCAGCAACCACTGGTCCTACACCTACTGTGACTTGATCCAGCGAAGCAAGAACATGACCTCCCACATACCAGCCACACGGCAGCGCAAACCCTGCTTCAGCGAGGCTGAACTAACAGTTTTGGTTGAGCACCTAGTTGACACTGCGCCACTGCTCTTCAGCGCCGATCAAAGGCACAGCACCCAGCAGCGGCGAAAGGAAATTTGGACAGCCGCTGCACAGAAGTGCACTGCAGTCGGCGTGACATTGCGCACTGTCAGAGACTGCCACAAGCGCTGGGATGATCTGCGGCTGCGTGTACGCAACCTCATAGCAGCACAACTGGCAGCACAGCACCAGCAAAGGAGGAGGACCTGCTTCACCCCTGAAGCTGCAGACCTGGGAGGAGAGGTGCAGTGTCATGCACCTCGAGGGGATCGAGGGAGTTGGCGGAGCAGAGGTTGGAGCCGGCACACCTGGCGAGGCTGGTAAGTACACAGAGTGCAAAGCCATGAGTGCGAATGATGGAATCCCCTCCCCAGCCAGGGCCTAGAGGCACCCAACACATCCACCAATGACCCACAACCCCCCAGCCAGGGCCTAGAGGCACACAACACATCCACCAATGACCCAACCACCCCAGTCAGGGCATAGAGGCACACAACACATCCACCAATGACCACACCACGCGCAACACAGCCATGTGACAACACCACCAGGACAGGCAGACAACGTGCAACTGTGTGCAAGCCGTAATCCAAAAACCTGAGTGCATCACCCATCAAATGTGTGTACATGCAAGTGGACCGAGTATGAGGAGGGCGTTGCATGTGATAGCCCCATTCACATCCTGCCACACAACTAACAGCATGCTCTACATTCCCCCACAGGCATATAATCCGACAGTGACTCGGCACAACAGCCAACGACAAGGGTAACTGCATGTGGCCGTCGAACACAGACATCCCGGGATGCCACTGCCTCCACCTCTGGCACACAACCATCTGCAATGCCGAAGGTGGCTACGGACACCTCCATCCCTGCTGCACCCGAAGTGCAGCACGTGGCAACCGATGACACACCTGCTGCCACTTCCGTTGCACCCATCAGTGGGCGACCAACTCAAAGTGACAATGATGCAGCCAGCATCGACAGTGCACCGGGGGAACAGGGCGCGGATGCACCGACAATGTGGATGACGGGGGAAACATCACTCCCGAACAGGTGCCCATATTCAGCCCCATGGTACCCCACAGTCCATTCCACTCCCCACACCTTCACTCATGGAACTCTGCGCCCGCCTCCGGCACATTGAGGAGCACCAAGAAAGCCTAACGCAGCTTGTGGAGCAACAACTCCAGGAGGCAAGGCTGCAACGAGAGGAGGCCAGACTACAACGCGAGGAGGCAAGACTCCAACGGGCGAGCAGTGCCACCTCAGTGCACTGGCTATCACGTGCAATCGGTTGATTTGCAGCAACAACAAACATGGTGTTTTCACAGAGTGTCAGGGAGGGCAATAATATAATGTCAAATATCGTCGAGACAATGCTTGATGCCCAACAGGCTTTCCTGGGTAATGTGCCACCTGCGAACCCGGCAGTGCCATCTGCCAGCAGCACACCCTCCAGTTCGGTGGCCAGTAGTCCACGGGGGAGGACTTCCCGCCTGTCAGGACCATCTGGAAAGGACATGTACGGGCACAAGCATGGACGGATATTGAAAGTGCATTGTTGAACTGTCGTCCAAACAGTTGTGATGGGGTCATGGTTGGTGGGCGGGTACGTTGGGGAGGTGTGGGTGGTTCTTAGTGGGATAAGTCAGTTGGGGCCTGGTTGGTCGGTGGTACATTGGGGAGGTGTGGGTGGTCCTTAGTGGGGTAAGTCAGTTGGGGCCTGGTTGGTGGGTGGGTACGTTGGGGAGGTGTGGGTAGTCCTTAGTGGGGTAAGTCAGTTGGGGCCTGGTTGGTGGGTGGGTACGTTGGGGAGGTGGGAGGGCACGTGTGTACTTGATTCCTATCCAATTCCCATCACCCCTGTTTACTTGTAAATACACTGTTGTGAAGAAGCAAATGACGAGTGGACAATCTTGATTTCTTGTATCTACAAACCACTTAATGTTGTGCCACCACATGAAGTGCTGAATGTGCATGAGAAGTGTATCAAAAATAATTGTGGATGAGTGCTGCATGTGCATGTTGTCCATCAATGGCACCCCAGGCTGGCAATGCACCCATCCCATTACCATCTTCATCGCCGTCATCATCATCATCATCATCATCTTCAGCCTCGATGTCCGGGGGCAGTGGAATGTTCCTGCGTATGCACAGATTGTGCAGCATCGCACATGCTATTACTATTTTCCCTGTCTTCACCAGGCTGTACAGCAATGAGCCACCAGATCGGCTCAGGCAGCGGAACTTGTCCTTCAGTAGTCCAAAGGTACGCTCTATCATGCCACATGTGCGTATGTGTGCCCTGTTGTAGGCCTCCTCATGCCTGTTCCTTGGCCTTCGTATTGGGCGTCATCAGCCATGGCGTGACTGCATATCCAGCATCACCTGCATGGGAGTGTAAGAAAGGCACATGTTAGTGTTCGTGGCATTGCTGTCTGATTCAGATGCAGTACAATGATGCCCCATTTGGTAATCCGTTTTGTGATTCATCTGTACAGCACACTTGGATCACATTACCATGCAGGGGTCAGTGATGGTTACAGTTGTAGATTGATATTTGGCAACAACATGTTGCGCACATGTCAATGCCCATGGGTTCAGATGTGTTGGGTGACTATGGCATTGTGATGTGAAGGGCAGAACTGCATCAGGCTGACACAGGTCACTGTACAGATGTGAACAATGCACAGTGCACGGGGAGCGCACATCGTGTGCCTGGAGGAGGCACAGGTACATTGGGTGGGAGAGGGACTCACCTCCTCATGTCGATATTGCATGTAGTGCTACCACATGGCTAGGGTCTGCATGGAGGCAGGCAGGGCATGTACTTGCACGCTGTGGCAATTTAATATTATACGTGTTGAACTGTGTGGAATCTGGTGCTTGTCCATTACATTGAGCAGCGGTCATGCATTGGCAGTTGTACTCACCCCAATGCCTGGCACACTGTGGCCCTTAACTACCCCATGACCCCAATACACAAGGGTCATGCATTGGCAGTTGTACTCACCCCAATGCCTGGGACACTGTGGCCCTTCACTAGCCCCCCACAATACACAGGGGTCATGCATTGGCAGTTGTACTCACCCCAATGTTTGGAACACTGTGGCCCTTCACTAACACCCCCAATACACAGGGGTCAGGCATTGGCAGTTGTACTCACCCCAATGCCTGGGACACTGTGGCCTTTCACTACCTGCCCCCCAATACACAGGGGTCATGCATTGGCAGTTGTACTCACCCCAATGCCTGGGACACTGTGCCCCTTCACTACCCCCCAATACACAGGGGTCATGCATTGGCAGTTGTACTCACCCAATAGCCATGTGTTTTGGCCTGCATAGCATTCCATGTAGCATGGTGATGTAGAATTCCACAAGACCATGGAGTCATGTGTACACCCCGGGAAATGTGCACAGCAATGGTTGATCACTTGTCCGGCATCGAAGACCATCTGGACATTCAGTTAGTGGAATTGCTTCAGATTGCGGTACACCACCTCGATTGCATGTCCAACTGTCAACTCCATGTGCGTGCAGTCTATTGCACCTATGTAATTGGGCATACCTGAAATGGCATGGAAGGCCAACTTGGTGGCAATGACCTGGGCAGGGGTACGGGGTAGAGAAATGCACTCTGATGCATGGCGCATCAGCGCATCCAGTACCTGGACCAGTATTCTGGAAAATAAGGATTGTGACAGCCCATGCAGCTGCCCAACAGTGTGCTGATATGTCCCGGTTCCAAGGAAATGCAGTACCGAGACTACCTTCAGCAGGGTGGATTGCAGTCTGGATGCCAATGTGGCTACTGATGTCCTCTTCAATCAGGGTGACAATGGATATGATTGAGGCGCGGTCAAGCCTGTATAGTGTGTGGATTTGAGCTGGGTTCAGGTTCTAGGGTGAGGCCCTGTTGCAGGGTATTGCTGGCTGCCTGCGGGTTGGTGCCTGCTGCACGTTTATGTTTGGGATGGGCACAGGCTTAACGTTTTGCCTCCTGCGCCTCCTCTGCCCCACTGCTGCCACAATGTGCACTGCTGCTTGTAGGTTCCCTAGCTCAAATGCTGCTACAGCAGATGACAGCATGGTTGTGCTGGAAGGTGGCTTGGGTGTGGATGTGGCCCTTTTGTAGGCTCCCAGAGGCCTATGAGGTGCAGCTGGCCTCATTTTGCACACCTGGGGCCTGTTTCAGCTCACCTGCCACTGTTTAATGCCATGTCCGCGGTGGCAGCGATACTGCCGTGATGTACAAACACCGTGTCCATGCAACTCGCAATGAGAGCGGTGTTGTGCATTGCCGGTGACTGGGGGTGCGCCGGCGAGTCGACGTGCTGTTTACGCACACAGAGCTAGCTGATGCGTTGACACCGCGGGGGTCGCTTTGCGGTGATGATGTTTCCGGGGTCGCGGGCCGGAATGAGCTGGTCCGATAAATGGTGCCGGTACTGTTTTACCAGCAGCGTTGCATCCGGCCCAGCCTACTTGTAACGAGGCTCAATGTTTGTTTCTATGTCCTTGTCCATTTCTGGCCACAGTATTGCTCTCATATGCCCTCATTACAAGTTTGCTGGTCTGGATAAAAGTGCTGGCACATTTTCCAGACCGGCAAACTACAAGTCTGCCCTTAGGGTCTATGGACTACTGGCATGTCTGACCTGCAGGTACTTCTGGCTCCTACTGACAGAATTTTCCCTAAAGCACCAGCATCGTTAGTTACAGTGCCAGTGCTTCAGGGTTCCCATTAACATGAAGTCCTATGGCACTCCATGGAATGGGAGCTTAACTGTTCCTCCACTGCCCGTAATATCCCTGTATTACCGGAATATCAGGTAGCGAAAACAGTAAGGCGAGCTGCCGGTAACCCGCCGGTAGCAACAGCGGGTTACTGGCTGACACGTAATGAGGGCCATAGTCTGTGTTTGGATAGCATGCTGCCTATATGGCCTTCAAGAGCAAAGGACACGTATCGATCAGCATTGTGAGTGGAAAATGTTTTTCAGCTCTGTGTATCAGTCCATCGTCTTCTGCAATTTCTTCTGTTTGGACTTGCTGGAAGGACACAGGTTTGGTGGAAGAGTGTTTTCTAAAGGCCACCCTAATTTTGTGAATTTTTGCTCTCGACGTATAGTGTGTAAGTGATTTCAATCCGGTACTTCACTTAAGTCACCTAATCAATGCCTAGCGTGTAATGCACAACTGAAACCCTTATTTATTTCTTTGTGTCTAAAAGTTCTTTTATTCTGAACAATGTACCACTTATATCATGCCCCTCTCTTGGAATCCCCCTGAAAGGGGCACCTAGGGGTCCCTAACGTCTATGGAAACAAGGCGAGTCACCACACACGATAGATACGCCAGACACGAGGTTGTATTCCCAAAGCTAGGGTTTATTGCAAAGCAAAAGTCTCAGTTGGCCAACTGGGTCTCACGCCCCGCGACATGTATCTCTAGACCTCGAGGGACACAAGAGAGTGAATTACGTACATCAGTTACATATATACAAAATGCATATCAAACTATCAGCTATGACATGTTTAACACCCCCCTTTTATTGGGTTTCTTTGAACTTGGTGTGATGATGGACGTCTTCGACAACTATGACACCTTCAAACATTTTTCTAGTAACAATTTGCAATTTGTGAGTGCGGAGGCATCTTTCAGTTGTTGAATAGAACACAGCGCTTCTGTTCTTGGAAGCGAGCTACATATGCGGGGGAAGAGTTGCATTCCAAACCTTGCTATCTATTAGGTGCTATTCGTGTCCTGGGAGCCGACACACTCTAGCGGGGCTCAGCAAAGGGGGGGCTGTAAGAAAAGCATAATTCAAGCCTTTTGCTGTATTATTCTAACATATTCTACCATAAAACAAGACTGGCTGGCAGCTGCGAAATCATTAAATGTCCTGCAGCTCTGCATCAAGGCTACATTCGGGAGGGAGCCGGGCATTCTTCCTGGCGCTGCCTACGTTGTGTTTCAACGAACTCTTGTTATCCTCACGGCCCTGCGGCCTTGTCCTTTTTTTATGCAGACAACAATGTTTTACAGCCGAGCAGTGTAAGCAGAAAATATACTGTGAAACAATAGGAACAGAAAGCAATGAGCAATGATTAGAAAACAAAATGACGATTCTTGTTACATCAAAAATGGCCGTTCATTGGTAAACTCGAAAACCTATATTCTGTCATATCGTGCATGAGATGGTTGGCCCACGGCCATCAAAATATGTTTGTGGTCACAAAGTAGAGGTATCCATTTATCTAGACTGACAAACCCTCCTTTGGCCGTATGCCAAACGTCTCATCTATTTATTGAAACCTCCTCTAGTGATGATGAGTCTGAAGTACTTATGTCTGAATTTTTCATGCTATCGTAAACATCATCGTCTTCATCAATATCTATTGCCATGAACTCTTTTACGGTTTTCATCTCATTTGGGTCTTGGTCAGCTCGACCATAAGGTTGTTTTTTCTTCATCATCATATGCATACATCCTTCCGTACATCCCTCAGTTACCTCAGCACAAACTATTGGTAGGCAATGTATGCAACAACAGCATGTTAGGAATATTCCAAACACCACTACTAATATTGAAATCAACTTCCATCCCCAAGAACGTAGTATTCCCCAAAACCAAGATCCTATTCCCCAGCACCCTTCTTCAGTAGGCAGTTCAGAGTTTAGGACATTCATTTTCTTTATCGCTTCAAAGATCGTAGGGGAATAGTCATCGACATAACCGCAACACGCTGATCCCACTATTTTGCAAATTCCCCCACGATCAACCAGGATCACATCGAGAGCCATTCTATTTTGCAGCGTCATTAACCTGATTCCTCTTTCTTCCAATGTCATGTTAAATAGTGTATCTGTTGTTGTGTTTACGGTATTTTTTAGAATTCTGGACAGCTGCCTTATATTATAGGAGTTCACTATCTGCCCTAAGAATGGAATGAATGATTTCGCTACATCAGTTGCTATAAAAAAAACACCCTTGTCAGTCCTTTTGACTCTAGTTCTGGATAGTCTGGCCATGTCTGCTGTTTCTAAGAGGAATACTCCTGGGAACAGTAGACCTAGGTAACATGTACCTCCCCAGTTTCTGGGCAACCAAGGATATGCTTTCTCTCCACATATAAAATAAACTGGATTACCTACAGATACTGGTTCTATTTCCCATTTGAATACCACTGTATTCATGCATCCAGTATATGTTCCGACTGAAAAAGAACCTTTCTTTTTTAGACAAAAAGGGACAGTTCTTGGGCTATAATTCACTGTGTAAGATGGGGGGATTGCATCTTTGTCCCCTTCTGTTCTTACACGAAACGTTATTACAGATGTCTTTTCTGGTGGCGACAATCTATCTCGTCTATTTTGTTGTGTTATCTTTCGTGTACTTTTCCTCGTGGGCTCTGGGGCTATTACTTGTGCTTTATGGAAAATGGAACAACCCACAGGCTTCATTATTATCTCCTCAAACTAATTCATTTTGGTTCTGTCTAATTGACCCGTACTACTCTTATTCCATTTCCCATAAAACATTGCACCTAAAGATGCACTACATGCAGAACTTGATGGTAATGGCTGTACATGGCACCCTATTCCTTTCCCAGCATGCTGTGGTAAATGGGCACATACCCAGCACTTTGTTTTCTTCAGAATGGCATGTGTCATGTTCATGATTAATAACAACGTATTATTCCCAAAACCCTCCCTGTGTCTTTCTTCCATTGGGGGCAGGGTATAGGTAATCACCTGAACCGGGCTTTCAGTAGTGGATATATTAATTACTGGTAAAATATTTCTAATGGGTGTATCGCTTCAACATACCATAATATTAGGGCTGTCGATATTGGTGCTACCACACTCATAAAGCACATTATTATTGTCAGTGCCAGCATACAATTCGTTTTACCATGCGTTTTTCTTAAGCTTACAGTCTTTATAATTGACTCATTCTCAGCAGTGGTGGTGCAGGAGGAGGCTGGAACTGGTCCTGGCATGTTTCTCGTCGTCCTTCTTCTTCCTTATCACAGTTCGTCTTGGATATCTCTCTTCGTTGCGCTTGCTCTGATGTCAATAAGTTCAACGGAATTGTAACAGTTCAGTTCTGCCAGTCCTTAATAGCCTGGATTTGTTTATTCATTTTTAGGCAAGATCACTTGTCCTTTCTCATACTGCTCAGAGGACCTTTGATCAGTTATGTTATTGCCTTAGTACCATGTGCGCCCAGCTTGTCCGCTCTGGTTCCCGACACATGTACTTTTATGATCGCACCGAGGAGCCGCGAGTCTAGAATTGTCCGACTTGCACAATTCTCACGCTTCTCTCCTCTACACCTCTAGTTCCTTCTCTGTCCATGAGCTGAACCAGAGGTTGACATAAACACCAAAAAAAGAACAGCGGATCACTTTGTCTTTCGAGGCCGCAAGTTGTATTGCCTTACTCCTGGTATCGTGTGATCCGTGAACAGTGCCGGTGCACTTCCAGATTCAGGCTCAAAGTCAGCCTGTGGCGCTACTGCAGGTGCTGGTGTGCGCCGCGCCAATGATGCAGATCCGTTCTTTGGCGTGCTGGCAAGTGCTAGTGGGCGCCAAAGGGGTACACGATTTGTTTCTGCTGGTATTTGCAAGGCAGATTTCGTGTCAGCCAGCAGTGATGTCGATTCTGCTGGGCAAAGTTGGGGCACTCTTTGCCCTTCCCCCTCTTTGACACTCGTCTCAGGTGTTGTTTCGAGTTTCACTTCTCGTTTTGGCAGATTTGGTGGTTGCTTACTGGCAACAGTTTCTTCCGTTCCTGGGACCGCTGTCTCTTTCCGGTCATCAGGGTCAGGCAAGTGTATCAGTGAAGTTGGAATCTTCTTGGCATGGGTGGCATGGATCCACGACTTCCTTCCATCCACCATATTGCCGTCTGCGTTGCCAAGAGTACTTGATAGGGCCCGCGCCACCTGGGTGCTAACGATGACTTTCTTTCAAAATTCTTTAGCAGCACCCAGTCTCCTGGCTCCAGCGCGTGCCCCGGACCCGTGTATCTCACTGGTAATGACTCCTGCACCTGCTGATGAATCAAACGCAATTTCTGCATTAAGAGGCCACAATAAGTACTAAGCACAGGATGTTCTACCTCACTAAATCGTTTTGGCTGTGGTGCGCACCATACATTTGCTGGCCTCCCTATTATGATCTCGTACGGGGAGAGCCCAGTTTTAACCTGTACAGACGTACACATGCATAATAGTGCTATTGGTAATGCATCCACCCAACTCAACTTGCTTCCCGCACAAATCTTGCTAATCTTTGATTTAAGAATCCCGGTGTGCCTCTCCACAAGACCGGCAGAAATCGGATGCCTTGAACTATGTAATCTCTTATCAATCTGAAGACCAGCACATATCTGTAACACCACTGCGCCCACAAAATGTGGTACATTATCGGACCATAGGACACGGGGAAAGCCAAATCTGGAAAAGTATTCCTTAAGCATTACTTTTGCCGTGCTCATTTCTGTGCAGTCCTTCAAGGGATATGCCTCCACCCGCTTACTGAATGCACAGATCACCACTAAGACGTATTGTAAGTTTTGGCATCTCTCCATCTCTATGAAATCAAAATGGATCACCTCAAATGGCATAGAGGGCGGGCCAAAACTGTCTATTGGAGTCACTGTTCCCTTTCCTACATTGTGTTGCAAACACGTGATACAGTTCTGCACCAACCTCTCTGCATTCTTTTTTATGTTTACATTCTGCCATACTGTAGAAAGGTGCTGTATTATCTTTTTCGCACAGATGTGAGTCGGGCTGTGGGCCATTGTGACCATTGCAGTCACATACGAATTTGGCAACATCCAGTTTCTAGTTCCCTTGTCCACCCAAGAACCTTCGAGATCTAACTCAGCAGAGCCCTCTGCCCACCCATGTATTTCATCGGCCGTATCTTCGGCCTTCATTTCTTTGACAGTGGCAACTCCATTTTCTATCATACAGGATACTTCCTCTGTCTGAACCGTCATCATTTTGGTATTTAAATCAGTGGCAGTTTGTTTCGCAATTCTGTCTCCCAACGTGTTTCCCTCTCCTGCTTTGCATGTTACCTTTTTGTGTGCCTCGCATTTCACTATTGCTAGGCGTTTTGGAAGCGTGAGTGCAGACAGCAATCGTACAATCAAAGGGCCATGTTGAATTCTTGCACCATGTGATGTCAAGAAACCTCTCTCAGCCCAGAGTCGACCAAAGTTATGAACCACCCCAAAAGCATACTGGCTATCAGTATATATATTCACATTCAAATGTTCAGAAATCTCGCAGGCTCTGGTTAATCCTATTATCCCTGCGGCTTGTGCCGAATTGTAGGGAATTATTTTGCTTTCTACAACGCTCTCTAGGGTAGTGATAGCATATGCGGCAGTTGTCGTGCCATCTGGCAATTTAAAACATGAGCCGTCACAAAATAACTCTCCATCTGGCACTTGCTGTGGGGTATCACTTAAATCAACTCTCCCCTTGGTTTCTACCTCAGTGACCATTAAGCAATCGCGGGGGGGGGTGATTCATCCTCCCCAATTTCTTTTATGGGTAGTGCCATTAATTCTGTAGGATTCAAAGCACTACACATCATAATTTGGATATGGGGCGCGAACAAGATAATCTCATATCTTGTGAATCTAGCAGAGGTGAGTTGTTGCGTCTGTGTCCTATTTAATAGAACGTCTATGGCATGTGGCACCATTAAAATTAAAGTGTGCCCCAATACCATCCCTTCCATTTGTTTCACTGACGCAGCAGCCGCCGTGACAGATCGCAAACATCGTGGTAGTGCGCGCGCTACAGGGTCCAGCGCAGAAGAAAAATAGCTGCATGGCCTATTTCTTCCACCTTGTTCCTGTGTCAAAACCGCCTATACACATCCTTCACTTTCACAAACAAACAGTCTAAAAATCTTCTCATAATTCGGCGTACCCAAAACTGGAGCCGAGCATAATGCAGTTTTCAATTCATCAAATGCTTTCTGACATTCCTCATCCCACTGTAACGGCATAACCGCACCTTTTTTAGTCAAATTCACCATCGGCTTTACAATTAACGCAAAATTACCAATCCATTGTCGGCAATATGAAGCCATGCCTATTATGGCTCTGACTCCTTTTTTGTGTCTTTGGAATAGGCATACAAGAAACACTTTCTATGCGTTCTGGCGTTACCCTTCTCCCTTCTTTCGAAAGTAGGTAGCCTAAATAGGCCACCTCCTTTTGATTATATTGAAATGTCTTCAAACTAGCTTCATGGCCATGTGCCGCTAGGTGTGACAGTAGAAATACAGTGCTTTCTTTACAAATCTCCTCTGAGTCTGCAGCTAACAATAGATCGTCTATGTATTGTAAGAGTGCACAACCCACTGGTAATTCTAGCATGTCTAGCTGCTCTTTTAATGCTCTCCTGTAAATACTTGGGCTTTCCGTGTAACCTTGCGGAATCCACGTAAATGTAAATGATCGTCCTCCTAATGTGAACGCGAACAAATATCTGCTGTCCCTGCCCACTGGAATACTGAAGAACGCGTTTTTCAAATCCACTACACTAAAATATTCTGCTGAAACAGGTATCATTGTCAATATTGTAGTGACATCTGGCACTAGAGGAAATTGTGGATTTACTACCTTGTTCAATGCGCGCAAATCAATTATAAAACGGTATGGTACTTCATTGCCTCCTTTTTTATAAACTGGAAGAATCGGGCTGTTGCATGTACTGCCTGTAATTTCCTCAATTACCCCTAGTTTCACCAAATCTGTAACAATACTCTTCAATCCTTTCTCACCTTCAGCCGAAATTCTGTATTGGGGAATTCGCGGTAGGGTAACACCTTCTTTCAAAATGATCTTTACTGGCTCTATCTTTAAGCATCCTACATCATTGTCATGCATTGCCCATATAGAGGTTGGCACTTTACTTAGTTCCCCTGGTAAAGTTTCGGACATGAATTCTGACACAGGGGCATTGTGTGGCCAAATCGTTAGGAACACTCCGTCTGCCGTGCAATGTATAACGGAACCTAATTATTTCAGCAAATTTAATCCCAACAAGTTCTCCCCACAATTGTTTGTTAAAAGGAAAGGGCAATGTTCAGTAAATGGTCCTATTGTAACTGGGACTGATTTGGACACTGGATTTATGACTGGTGTACCTGCGAACCCTACAGAAACATTCTTTTGCCCTGACAGTGGTATATCCGGAACCAAGTGGTGGTCTATTGAACACTTCTGCGCTCCTGTATCTACAAGAAAGCGGTGCTCCTCCTTCCCGACTCTCATCTCTATGTAGGGTGCTCTCTGATTCACGGGAATAGACACTGGTTCCGACCCCTGTCCTGGGCTGTCCTATTGGGGAAATAACACATCGTCCGATGTGTAATCATTGCTGTTACTGTAATACGTGTTTGGCTGTGTATCGAAAACGTTCCCACTCTTTCCTCTATTTCCCCCACTCTGGTTTCCATACTGTTATTTTTGCTGTCCCTGACTCTGGTTTGGGGCATTTTGGTTTTGGCCTTGGTTTTGATTACCTCCGTTATTGTGATGCAGCTGCATACTATTCCTATTTGGTCCATTCGCTCCTTGGTGTCCTCTATGCTGTCTCCTCAGACCCATTTCTATTCTGCAGATGCGGACATTGCGCTCGCCAATGTCCTTCCTCCTTACAATACGCACACTGATTTGGTCCCACTGTTCCCCCATGCATATTCGAATTACTCCTTCCTTGTGCGTTCCCTCGCCCTCTGCTGCTTTCAATAGGCATGCTTTCAAGCCTGCCCCAATCTGTTTTAACAACGATAATTCGTCCACCATTTCCTTCTGCCCCGGTGATGGTAACTGCTGCCGTTCATTATGTGACCCCTGCATTCCCTTCCGATGTCTCCCAATATCCTTACCCCTGTACCCAGGTGTAGCAAACATTTCGGCATAATCATTATCTAATTCATTTTTAAGTTCAAAAAGTCCATATACATGTTCTCTCACTTCTTCATCCCTCTCCCTACAGCGTGCTAATGCATTCAAATCTAACAATCGCTGCAGTGGTAATTTCCCAATGAACTGTTTCCATTTCTCCACCAAATATTCACCCATGCATTCCAACACTACCTGTCTTTCGTTGCTTCTTCGAAAGACATACATCTAAGCCAATGCTGCCATCCCATCATTCCCGTCTATATACATATCTGCCTGTTGCTGAAATTCCACCTTCCTTTCTTTGCTGATCGCACTGCGAGTTACCCTTGTGCATCCCCGTTGGTCAGTCCCGCCTCTTGCCGCTGCGGTTTCAACTTCAACCGCGGGAGGAACGGACGGTACCGAGTCTGTGTCTGAGGCGGGAGGTGCGGATGGGACAATGGGAACAGGGAGTGTCTGTTGTGGGCCTGGTTGGCTAATAGGAAGTGCTACATGCGCGGTCTGTGGCTGTGGGAGGGCTTGAGCTACCGGAGGGAGAGCTTGAGCTACGGGCGGGGTTTGGGCAATAGCTACTGACGTGTCTGGCCTCACTTCTGATCTTGGGCCTTGTTTTGTATGGGTCAATATGTTTTCTATCAATTCATCTGCTATGTGTTATTCTCGTTGTGGATATATCTTTTCTATATTCAACTGGTCACGCCTACCTGCCCTTCTTAGACTCTCAGTCCACTCCTCCTCTTCTTTCTCTTCCGCTACTTCACCTTTCGATTTATGCCTGCGCACATGCTTCGCTCTGCTTTTAAATCGGAGCATTGCTTCCTTTCTCCAGTCTTTAATAGTCTCAAATGCTGCAGGATGCGCTTTCTTTCTTATCAACACCCTTTCCAAGTTATCAATTCTCGCTATCTCAAAACTACCATTAATCGGCCACTGATGGTCTTGTTGCTTTCTAGTTTTCCTATGCCAAGCCTCACAGAATATTGTCGCACCCACTCCATACTTCACATACATCTCATACGCCGGCGTTCCCCCAGGTGGTACAATTTGGCCATCTTCCAAAGATTGTCTACCACAGCGGAAAAACCCTGCTAAGGTGGACAATACCCCAGGCATGTTTCAACCTTCTCCCTGGTTAATCAACCTTACCTAGGGCGTTTGATTTAGCAAAGTCAACTCTCAACCAATATCAGGATTACTTTGAATCGGGGAATGACTCACCTGATAGATCAAGTCGTCTGTATACTGACGCACCAAATGACGTCGTGTCTGCGTTTCTTGGCTTCCGCCTCGTTTCGGGACCCTCGCCTCCTTGTTCTCTAGCCAGGCACGTCGATCAGGGATCAGATGTGTGCAGATCTGCAAAGGAGTCTCTCATCACTTCTACAGGGCGCCCCGAACACCTCCCGGTTTGATCGTCCCGTCCTCGCCATTCTCCGCCTTACTCAATTACAACATTATGCGATGGAACAAGTGGGGGAGAGTACCTATTCGGGCGCCATCTTGAAAGGGGTCCCTAACGTCTATGGAAACAAGGCGAGTCACCACACATGATAGATACGCCAGACACAAGGTTGTATTCCCAAACCTAGGGTTTATTGCAAAGCAAAAGTCTCAGTTGGCCAACTCGGTCTCATGCCCCGCGACGTGTATCTCTAGACCTCGAGGGACGCAAGAGAGTGAATTATGTACATTAGTTACATATATACAAAATGCATATCAAACAATCAGCTATGACATGTTTAACACCCCCCTTTTATTGGGTTTCTTTGAACTTGGTGTGATGATGGACATCTCCGACAACTATGACACCTTCAAACATCTATTCTAGTAACAATTTACAATTTGTGAGTGTGGAGGCATCTTTCAGTTGTTGAATAGAACACAGCGCTTCTGTTCTTGGAAGCGAGCTACATACGGGGGGAAGAGTTGCATTCCAAACCTTGCTATCTATTAGGTGCTATTCGTGTCCTGGGAGCCGACATGCTCTAGCGGGGCTCAGCAAAGGGGGGCCATGAGAAAAGCATAATTCAAGCCTTTTGCTGTATTATTCTAACATATTCTACCATATAACGAGACTGGCTGGCAGCTGCAAAATGATTAAATGTCCTGCAGCTCTGCTTCAAGACTACATTCGGGAGGGAGGGCATTCTTCCTGGCGCTGCCTACGTTGTGTTTCAACGAACTCTTGTTATCCTCCCGGCCCTGCGGCCTTGTCCTTTTTTTGTGCAGACAACAATGTTTTGCAGTCGAGCAGTGTAAGCAGAAAATATACTCAGAAGCAATAGGAACAGAAAGCAATGAGCAATGGTTAGAAAACAAAATGGCGATTCTTGTTACATCAAAAATGGCCGTTCATTGGTAAACTCGAAAACCTATATTCTGTCATATCGTGCATGAGACGGTTGGCCCACGGCCACCAAAATATGTTTGTGGTCACAAAGTAGAGGTATCAATTTTTCTAGACTGACACCCCGGTTACCCCCCAGGTCACACTGAACCAGGAATCACGCTGGTTTGCAAAGTTAAAATATTTATTTATATATTTCCCAATATAATCACACTATTTTTAATGGGGATACAATAATCACCAATGGGGTGATGTTACACTAAGCAATCTCTTTAATCACAAGGAGTAATAATGAGCAAAAACAATTCAGCACAGAAATAATAATTTTGTGAGTTTGTTCAATCAAATGGCAATGTGGTTACTATTTCCCCCTGCACAACCCTCAACCCCCCAATATGCAATATCAAGAGATAGAAGGAGAGAGAGCAGGTTTCAGGAATGCTGAATTCAAATAATGTCAATCCCAATTTCCCACCAGCAACACAAGAGAGAAACAGAAATGATTGGCAAACTGGCAAAATGGTTTTAAAGTTGTCTTTGAATGAAAGGGGTAAAACACTAAATATGGGCTAAATTGCTGAAATTGTTTAGATTCTAATGGGAGCCGCTTTATCTGGTTGCAAACAAACACTAGCAATGATTTGACAGTAATAAGCAATGTGAAAACTTAAATTTGAGGTCGGGTGCAATTGAAAGCTGTTTTGCACGTGTGACCATTTGCCAAAACGAAAATGTGCGTCAAAATTTGCAGTGCACGGTAATCATGACTGCGGGAAAACTATATGGGTTTGAGATGCAGTTTTTGGTTCTGTGGATGTTAGCTACAAGCAGACGTTTAAATTTTGTTTCTAGCATAACAATTGAAGAAGTTATGGACGTTTTCGTGGAGATCGTTTTTTCCAAATAGGTGCAAAGATGGGAAAACAGGGATGCGATTTCAAAAGACAAACAGGATTTCTTACACTAGTGGATGGCTATGAAGAAGCAAATATGACACGGAAGCACAGCCACTAGACCAGGGCGCCACTGAATCAGAGCGACTGCCTGCCGAGGGGCTTGCCTTCTTTAGATGAAATAAATCAGCGGAAAGATATTTAACAATACTAGTACCAAAGAAGATAGTAGGGATAAGATAGAGAATTCAGGCAATTCACAAATATTTCTAACAATGCAGGTTCTGAAGACAAGATAGGATGGATTTGGATAGGGATAGACTGAGGATAGTAGATATGCTAGTGACAGAGTCCTATACTATAGATACTCACTATATATGTTTGAACAGAACCGTCAGGAATTCTGGTCTGTCAAGATCAGGGATTCTGCTCAGAAATTCTGCTGGGCACACCGGACTGGGACAGGCTGCTGGGCAAACCAGACTGGATTGGGTCAGCAATGGCTCTGGTCACAGCATGGCACAACTGGATTGGGTCTTTTGATTCTGGTAATAATTCTTTGGCAGGAAAGCAGTTACAGCACAGCCCGGCTGCTTCTTTTGTTCCCCTTAGATGTCTGGGGTAAATTCTGGTTTCTGGTATTTTAAGGCCAAGCTGAGAATGGTTCAGCTATAGAATGGGCCTTTCTGCTTTCCAAGTTTCTGGAGTCTGGAGCAAGGAAGATGTCTGGTCCTATCGCAGGGTGCTCTGCCAGCAGTTGGTTAGTGGGTGAATCTGTGTGTCTTTCTAAGTCCTCAGCTTTCTCTATTTATGCATATGGTCAAGGGGTGTGTGTGCTGGATTTTCCTAAGCGCGCCCCCTAGGTAGGCTATTGGCTACAGTCTCCTCTCTTCCTTGATTGGAGGAGAAAACAGGGTGTCACCATGATGATGTGGTTTTATGAGCCAGAGAATCCTCCCCTTGCCTTTTGAGCATAACATCTACTTTTAGTACCATACATATTTACAAATGTGCAACCTTTCTAACAAAAACATATATAAATCACATATTTTGTGGAGCAGATACTCTTCCAAGCCCCGTAGCTGTGGGAACTTGTGTTGGCTTTTGACTAAATTCTGCCGGAGCACAATATCTAGTTTATCCAAAAATGTGTAGTAGATTATCAGTCTTTTTTAAAAATGTGCTTTTTGTCCTTGTGAATCAACAAAGGGTTGTCTGTCCCTGCCTCCTTCTCCTTCATGCAGCTCAGAAGCAATCTCCGCCCCCTTTCTTCTGGCAGAGGCCATTTACGATCCTTCCTGATTAGCATCTACTTGACTTGGAGGAAGTCCATTGTCCTCTTCCTACAGCAGCCATCTTTTTGTGCTTTGTAGAGCGCGATTTCCATAGGTTTTGGCACGCATAGGGGTTTTGCGGCGATTTTGATGATTCTGGCACCATCCGGACACAGTGATGCCGCAGGGCAGAGCATAAGTGGGTTAATACATCCCACGAAGCCCCCCCTCACGGCTTGACTTTTGACCGCCCATCAAGGGGAAGTCGGGAGATTGGGATGTTCAGTTTTTCTTTTTGGTCCAAGTGGGAAAATTCGCCTGCTTCTCCCATCAGTGGTGGATCGACAGGTTCTCCTCGCTGGTTCCGGATGAGAGTATGGAGCGATACCCCGGGCCTCTTGGGTCTTTCCTTCCAGTCCCCGAGTGGTCCTCCTTGGTGCTTAGCATCCATGGTTTCAGTCCTATGATGACAAAACAGAGCATATTTGTGGACATTTCCCCACCAATATGCATGTAGTGGGGCAGACACATACATTTGACATATGAATGACAATCTTTCCCACTTGTAATTACTACTAATTTTAACATGTGGAAGGGTTTTTAATAGTTGTAATTTTCTAGGGATCTGGAATGTCCTCCTCTGGGTTTCCAGATGAATCCTCTAATTTCTGCAGAGTATGCCTACTATGGGAATACTTCAGCTGGTTGATGTGGACCCACTTATCTTCCCCTTCTGCCAAACTGCCTTTGGGGATACGGATTTTGTAGGCGACTGGTGAGATTCTGTCTACAATTTCAAAAGGACCCCGCCAGCTAGGAAAAAATGTGTGCTTTTTGGCCTGGTTCCTTTGGAAATTGTACAAGTAGACCCGATCCCCTACTTGGTATTCTTTTCTAGTTGTCTTCAGGTCATAGTGGGTCTTCATACTGTCTGCAGATCTTTCTAGATTCCGCTGAGCATAGGCAAAAGCATGTTGAAGGTGTTTTCTCAGATTCTCAACATACTCATGAGTTGTGGAGGCATTTATCAATGTCTGCTCTTGGGTTCTGTAGAGCAGATGCTGGGGAAGCACCATACTTCGTCCAGTCATCAGCTCAAACGGTGACATTTTAGTTGCAGAAGAAGGGGTAGATCTGATGGCCATCAGGACAAGAAGTAATCAAATGACCAAGTTGGCCCAGAATCTACCACAAACCTTTTTAATATGCCCACAATTGTCTTGTTCTATCTCTTCACTCCACTACTAGAGGCTGGCCGGTAGGCAATGTGTAGTTTCCTTTTGACCCCAAGTATCTCCCAGATCTTTGTCATCACTTCGCTAGTGAAGTAGCTACCTTGGTCTGACTCAATCCTTTGGGGTAGTCCAAAACGCGAGAAGATGTGGTTGATCATCAGGGCAGCTGCTGTTTCTGCCTTGCAGTTTGGGGCCGGGAGACATTCCACCCATTTAGTGAACAAGCATGCCACCGTCAACATGTACTTGTTCCCCCTAGAGGAGCGAATCAAAGGCCCGATAAAATCGACTTGTAAATCTGACCAGGCAGTGTCATCCCCCTCTTTTGGAGGGGAGCACGGTGTGTGAGTGATGTTGGCTGAAATTGTGCACAAACAAGGCACCCCTAAAAGTATTGGTCAAGGTCCTGCCCCATGTGTAGCCAGTATGCAACCTCTCACAAGATTTCTAGTGTCGTATGAAACCCCTGATGACCGGCTGTGGCCGCATCATGGGCGTGACGTAGCATCAGGCTTCGGAATGAGGTAGGACCACCCACTGGTCATGGCCAGCTAGGGATCTCCTCACCAACAAACTGTCTTGGATTCGGAACATTCTTGGACATTTCATTAACACTCTGAGGTTCTCTTTCCCTATGTAATCGGTATCCGTCAGGGGAAAGTTCTCAGGGGTCCTCAATGTGTTGATAAAACTTACCTATTATTGGATCCCCTTTCTGAGCCATAATCAAATCAGCATGTGGGTTCTCCTTTCTCTATTGTGCAGTTGAGATTTAGTGATAGCAGTGACCTGGATTTCCCCCAACAGGGACTCGATCTTAAGTAGATCCCTGGATGGCTCCTGTGTTGGCGAGCAGATCAGTTAGGTCATTTCCAGTTTTGTCTGGTCCCTCTACTTTAGAATGACCCTTAATCTTTTTCCAGTAGATGGTCATCCCATTCGAGGAGACCAGATCATCAATATTTTGGATTATTGTCCCATGTGTCAGTGGTTTGTTATAAGCACATAGCATGCCTCTGGTTTTCCAATTAACCAGGTGCTCCACAAACCCGTTCCGTAAATAATCCAAATCTGTGATTATGACCAGTTTGTGGAGTTGTTGTTGGACAGCAGTGAGGATGGCTTGATGCACAGTCATCAACTCTGCCACTTGACTACTTCGGGGACCGATTTTGTACCCAGCGGAGGGTTCTGCGACATCATTCACCCATGCATTCCCTAAGCCGGCCACAAATTCTTTTTCCCCGTTGTTGTCAACATGGTAGGAACATCCATCCACATAGACAGTGGGCATTCCCTCACACTGGTCTTCTTCATAAACTTTGTGTGGGTAGTAAGACTTTCGTCCCCGAGACAGTTTTCTCTGGCACAATCATGCAAGTCAGCCAGACCTTTCAACAAGGGGACTCTTCTTGTTTTGGCCATATGTGACCTCCACAGAAAAGCCTTGTATTGACAGAATCCAGGAAGTTATTCGGGAATTACTCACATTTCCGGCCCAGATTCTGTCACTTTGGAGATATTGCAGAGGCTGGTGTGGAGTCTCCACTATGATGTGTTCCCCCTGGATAAACGGGCGGTAATTCTTCAATACCCACACCGTTGCCAGGAGTGCTTTCTCACAATCATTGAATTTTTCCTCCACAGAGGATAAAGTCTTACTCGCATAGGAGATTACTTTATTGACCTTGTCATGCTTTTGATATAATACTGCAGTCAAGCATGTATTTGAGAACCCTGTCTCCAAGACGAACTCCTTGTTTTTGACAGGGTAAGCTAGGCAAGGTGCTTGTGAGAGTCTTCTTTTGAGTTGTCTTACTGCCTCGGCTTGTTCTGGACCGCACTCCCACTTGACCCCCCCCCCCTTCAAAAGATGGATCAGGGCTCTTGCAATCTCTGCGTAGTCCTCAATGAACTTTCTGCTGTAATTAGTTAGTCCAAGGAGGCTCCTTAGTTCCCGCAGAGTTGTGGGGTCTTTTCATTTCTGAAGTGCTTCCACTTTATTTTCCTGGGGACAGAGACCCTGGAACCCCTTTCACCCAGGTCAGGCATGGCCTTGTGTAGAAAAATGTTAAATTCATTACCGGAGTTCATGTATCCAAAGGGAGTCTGGGTCCATAGGTATTGCTGCCCCCGAAGGTAAAGGCCAGCTTGCATTGGTCCTTCCTACTGACAGGTACAGTCCAGTACCCATTGGTCAGGTCAATGGCAGTGAATACCTTTGACCCCTGGATCTGGGCCAGCTCTTGGTCAATGTAGGGCAGAGGCCACTGGGAAGTATGGACCCAATTGTTGAGCTCCCTAAGGTCAGCACAGAGTCTCCACTGGCCATTTGGTTTTAAAATCCCCAGCACCGGATTATTGAAGGTGCTGTGGACTGGACGAATTATCACACGGGACGCAAGGTTCTTAATTATTTCAGTAAGGGACTCCATTGATGCGAGAGGCAAGCGATATTGCTTCACAAAAACTGGCGTCATGCCAGGGTCTGTGGGAATTGTTGTTGTGTGGATGTCAGTGCGACCATAGTCATACGAGTCCACCGCAAAGAGATCTTGAAAATCTAAGAAAACTTGTTTAAATGTTTGCTTTTGCTCCAGAGTCTCACAGGCATCGGCTAGTTTGACACTCTCTTCAACCATCTGCCTGAAGCCTGGAAAGACTTCCTGTTTTGCTATCTCAGCGGCCTCCTCCAGCTGGGTGGAGAAGTCCCTGGTCAAAGTGCTGATTTGGACTTGTGGCTTCAGGTGGGGAAGGCAGTCCTCACAGACTTGGAAGATCACCTCATCCCTTCTAAAGTCACAGGTCACATCTTCCTTACCATAAGGGATGGAAGTGTACACCAGGAAATTCCCCCCATGCCGGGTGAAGATCCTGTCTGGAGTGGTGTCATCATTGCTATGACTGTCAAAACAGTCCTTGGGGATTGGTCCTAACAGTTCATTACCTAAATCTATGGAAAAATGTCGGTCATCAACCGCCAATCAAATAATGGTGCCTGCGGCTAGAGTGATACTCTTTAAGGCGCTGTTATCCACCTCTATTGGAATGGTGTAGTGTTCTATGTTGACTAGTGGTGTTGGGTTTACCCCCAACCCTTGCTGTTGGAAATAAGCATTGAGATGAATATAGGCATCAGGGTTTTTCAGTATCTGTCCTCTTTTAACTTTCACTTCCAGTGGGAATTGTCCGGTCCGTTTTGGGATGGTGACTTCCTCTCCAATCTGAATTTCAACTGCACAAGGCAGCAGTTGAGCTGACCTAAATTCATTTTCTGGGTCATCAAAGTCCATGGGATTACCCGCTAATCCGGACCAAGCTTTGAAGTTTATTAGGTCCAAACTAATGGCAAAGCAATTGAGAATGTCACTGCCTAAATAAAATGCATCAGGGTCATCTCGCACGACCCAACAATTATGGACTATGCTCTTGTTGCCTATGGAAATTTGAGCATACACCTGCTAGGCAGGAGTTGTTTGGAATTGGGTGCTTCCAGGTCCATTTCCCATTTGTCTATCAGTTTAAATGGGGGAATGGCTGGATCTTTTGGGAGTTTGTGGAACATGGCTTCGCTGATGAAGCTTTTACCGTTGTTGACACATACTCGGGCGAGAACAGAGTCCTTTCCCTCATTTAACTGAATAGGGATGAACAACTGCTCTCCAATTTTCTGAATATCAGCCAGGCTTTGATCTGATTTTTCATCTTTCTGTACTATAGGAGTGGGATTTTCTGATTGTGAATTTTTAAAGAATTTCAGAGTGTTTCCTTCCAGTGTGGAATGCCACCTTATACTGGAAGGAAGTTTGATTTTCAGAAATAGAGAGGACTCCCCATCACCAGTTTGTTGTCCTACTGCAATTACTGTCACGTCTGGGATTTGATTATTCTGGAAGTGAAATTCTATTTGGTCAGATTTTTGTTCAACCATGTGGCATGTGCTGTTTAAACTAACTAGGTTGACACTATGTTTCAATTTTATTGGTCGGTTAGTCCGGGTCCAGAGGACCTTGTTTACACAATCTATGAGGGGTGACAACCTACGCAGGTTGTTATTCCCTAGTAAACAAGGTGTGCCCTCTGGAGTCACAACTATGACCGGGTGCTTCACCATGTGTCGCCCAATTTTAATATCCAAATCTGCAGTCCCCTCAACTGGAATTCCCTTCCCGTCAAAGTTCTGAAGTTGTCCAGGAAGAGGGGTGAGTGGAATTTGATATTTCTCCCCACTTCCCGAATTCAGTTGATCAAAGGCCCCTTTTGACAGAAGGGTAACTTGGGATCCAGTGTCCACCAGTGCCAAAATTGTACTTTGCCCTGTATTTGGACCAGGGCATACAATCTTCCCTCCTTCTCCTCATGGGGGCAAAGGTAATGTACATTTTTGGACAACTGGTGGGTTAGTTTCTTGGTTTTGGATACTGACAGAAAGGTGATTTGGGCAGGATTCTGTTTGGAGCCTTGGGAATCTGGAAGAAAAAGGTGACAGCTAGATATGGGGGAAGATTCAGGTTTCCATGGTTCTGATTCTGACCCCCATTTCCCCCTTTTTGGAGTCAGTCACCAGGATGGGTTTGAACCAGGGGATTTTCGTGCTGGTCATTCTGGGTACTGATAATGAGCGGTTCTAACGCGGTCCCCACATCTACCCAGTCTGGATTTGGATCCTTTGGGACCCATTTTACTTTTTTTCTTTGGGATGAGTTCCCCCATCCCTGAAGGAGAAGATCTTTTCCCCAGAATTCTCTGAGGACACCTCTCCTTCAAACTGGAAGATTTGTACCTCCTCTTCAAAATGGGTCTTTTTGAGCTCTTTATTTCTCCTACCCCCTCTCTGCTCCTTGGGTTGCAGACTTTTGGGGGCAGGAGATTTTGATTCCGGTTCCTGGGTTTCCAGGGGCTTTTTACAAGTGGGGAAGAAGCTTCCTCCAAGGCTTTACACCCCCCTTCCCTTTGTGCCTCCTTCCTGGGAACTGGTGAATTGTTGGGGTTCTTCCCCCGTCGTTGCTCTGGAGCACCGGATCCTGAATTTGAGGCATTCTGAGCCGCCATGCTCATCTGAGGGTTCCGTCGAGCCCTCAGCATGCGAACCAGATCCTGTGCCATGTTCTGGACCTGGCGCTCTAGTTGGGACACCCGCTCTGGCTGGTACGGGGTTCTCATGTCTCCCCTGGGCTGATCCCAGGAAGGGTAGCTATCCTTTCTCACAAAATACCCCGGGTTCGGGAAGTTTGGGATCCCCTCCACCCTTGGCCTCCCCTCTCCCGGATTGGGCTGTCTGGGCTCAGGAAAGTGGGGAAAGAAGGATGTGTTGTTTTGGAGGTTGAAATTTGGCGGGTACCTAGGAAAGAAATTTTATCCGGTATTTGGGGTATTACTACCCTCCTGGGGGAAGTGAGGAGGGAAGTTCCCTGGGTTGCCTGCTGTCTGGTTGGATCCCCCCCTTGGGCTGGAGGAGTCCACACATAACCCAGGATGGGTCTATTTCCCTTGTAGCGTGGGCTGATGTAGTCAGGGGAGTTAGGGGTCCCATTTGTGGGGTTGCCTCCCTGGCTCCCTGTTTGTGATTGGCCCGAAGGCCTTCTGGGTTTGGAGTTGTTTTGATTCTGTGCTGGAAGATTTTTAGGCCCCCCATCTCCAGATCTAAAATGGGGGCAACCTTCACCTCTGCCACTTTAGCAGCAGCAGGGGTGTTGGTTGTTTTGGAGCTTTTCCCTCTATTTATATTTTCCACTGGCTTTTGCACCTCATAAATGCACGTGGCTTGTTTGACCCAGTCTAGTGATCTTTTCTCGTGAAAGTCCCTCACTAGCTGGGTCATAATATACTTAGGGAGAGCGTGAAAGAAAGTGTTTACAAATTCTTTGCTATCAGTGCGCACCCTTCCAGTGGTCTGCGCAAAGGCATGTTTTAACTCTTGAACAAATTCTTGTGGGGCCTGGTCTTCCCCACATTGTAAGTTATAGGCTGCCTTGCGAGCCTCCTGAGGGGTCCTGTGAATAGAAAATGTTTCAGGATGGTGGCCCTATAGTTGAACCATCTGGAATGATCCTAATCCGTCAGCCCCGCAAAGAAGCTGGAGTACTCTGGAGAAAAGGTCCACTTTACATATTGAATACAGCTTTGGTTGTCCTTCAAATGGAAAGTTTCCATCATTTGTTCAAATAGCTTAAGGTGCTCCCAAACCGAATATTTTGCATTCTTGTGATAGGGCGTGATAACGCTCCTAATTGCTTTTATTTGTTTCATGGGATCCTTGAGCAAGGCCCTCTTGACCTTGTTGGCTTTCTTAGTTCGGGTCACGTTGGTCCACTCATCCTTTGACTCATAGGCCCTGCTACCAGAGGTGCCTGTCTGGTCTTCTAGGCTCTCCCGGATTCTGTGAGATTGGGAATGGCTGGCAGAATGTGGGGGCCTAGTTTCTTTAATCCTGTGGCGCTCAGAAGAATCTTCTGATTCCTCCTTGCTCCCAGGATTGGCTGAGTACCCCCAGACCCACTGTCATAGCTGGGAAGAGGTTTTCAGGATGCCCTTACTGGGCCTACTCTCATGGAGTTCCCCACCAAATTTTACCATCTGATCTCTGGGTAAGTTATATTTTTGAGGATCCATTTCTCTGATCCTCCCCTCATTGGAGTCTCCCTGATCAGAGAAGATGGCCCTAGCACTTGGGAACCCGTACACAGATTCCCGCCTATCCATTCCTGGGAGGCGCTGATCTATGAGCCCCATATATCCCATTGGGTTGCAGTCTACCATTCCTTTGGCCCTTGGCTCATGTGAACCAGTGGACATGGGGTTGGCAGAGTCCATGGAACTGAAGAGATGAAAGTCTCTGGTACCAGGGTTCCTGAGTTTAAGCTCAGGTGTTTCCCTCTCCCAGCGGACCTCATCTCTCTCAACCCCTGATCCCTGTTGATATGCAAGAACCTGACCCGTTTGTTCTTCTATCAATGCCTTACTAGTCTCTATTAGTTGTTCCTGCATAGCTACCTGTCTATGGAGCCTGTCATTTTTCTCACTGAGAACCTCATTGTTACCACCTGAGACCTGTCCTGACTGGTCTGGTCATTCTTTTCCAGAGCATCTTCCACCCTCCTGGCGTGCTCTAACAGTTTTTCGTAGTCTTTTTGGAGCTCACCCAGTCCTTGAAGGGCCAGGTGATTTTCTTCCATCTTGGTTTTTAAATAACTGACCTCCTGGCCTAAGGTGTCCCTTTCCTGAATTAGAGTACCCCTCTGTGCAGCCAGGTTATCCCTTTGTTTTTTGAGTGCACCAACTTTCTGGCGCTCTTCATCAAATTCTGTCTGGGAGTCAAGGTCTTTGAGAATTAATTTGTTATTTTCCTCTTTTATCTCATCAGTCTGATTTTCCAGGGCAGTTATCTGCCCTGTGCAGGCCCTATTATAGCTTAAATGCTGCTCCAGCTTTTGTTGGCTCCGTAGTAGAGAGTCCAAACTTTCTTGGCACTCTTTTTGCAGTGCCAGTACTTTGGTATCCTGCTCTACCTTCTCTTGCTGCAGGATATGCAGATCTCATTTTACTTTTATCAGGTTCTGTCTGGTTTCATTCTCTGATTCTTGGCTCTTTAGTAGCATTTGCCCTGCAGAGTCCAAATCATGTTGGGTTTCTTCTAGTGATTGTACTTGCCTGTTTGGCAGATCTAGATTTTCAGCATATTTTCCTGTATTGCTCCAATGTGGAGGTACAGATATGCCGCTATTTTGGCAATTTTACTTTGCTCTTCTTTTAACTTAGGGGCCATGTACAATTCACTAAGTGCCATGTGTAATGGACCCTGATCCTGCCATTTATCTAATCCTGTGGCAGTGGCTTGTTCTTTGATTTCCTGCAACCAAACATTCTGATCCTGCTCTGTCCATTCACACCAGACAAATAATTTGTGCAGTGGGTGTTCCTTTGCCATATTAATTTCTACTAGGGTCGCCATTCTGGAAATATTAATTTCCTTTCTGATTTACAGGAGTTCTTTTATTTTTGCAAAACAGGCCAACTCCTTAGAGCGTTCCTATTGAAGGGCGTTTTTACAGTGTAGCACAGTGTGGTAGCCCAACAGGGTTTATGTACCCCATCAGTTAGCATGCTCTATTAGACTGTCACAAGTGGTAGGTCTAATTCAGAAATCTCATGACGAACCCCAATCTGTAAGTGATTTCAATCCGGCACTTCTCCTAAATCAATGCCTAGCGTGTAATGCACAACTGAAACCCTTATTTATTTTTTTGTGTCTAAAAGTTCTTTTATTCTGAACGATGTACCACTTATATCACGCCCCTCTCTTGGAAACCCCCGGTCACACTGAACCAGGAATCACGCTGGTTTGCAAAGTTCAAATATTTATTTATATATTTCACAATATAATCACACTATTTTTAATGTGGATACAATAATCACCAATGGGGTGATGTCACACTAAGCAATCTCTTTAATCACAAGGAGTAATAATGAGCAAAAACAATTCAGCACAGAAATAATACTTTTGTTGGTTTGTTCAATCAAATGGCAATGTGGTTACTATTTCCCCCTCACACCCCTCAACCCCCCAATATGCAATATCAAGAGATAGAAGGAGAGAGAGCAGGTTTCAGGAATGCAGAATTCAAACAATGTCAATCCCAATTTCCCCTCAGCAACACAAGAGTGAAACAGAATTGATTGGCAAACTGTCAAAATGGTTTTAAAGTTGTCTTTGAATGAAAGGGGTAAAACACTAAATATGGGATAAATTGCTGAAATTCTTTAAATTCTAATGGGAGCCACTTTATCTGGTTGCAGACAAACACTAGCAATGATTTGACAGTAATAAGCAATGTGAAAACTTAAATTTGAGGTCGGGTGCAATTGAAAGCTGTTTCACACGTGTGATCATTTGCCAGAACGTAAATTTGCGGCAAACTTTTCTGTGCATGGTAATCGCGACTGTAGGAAAACTATATGGGTTTGAGATGCGGTTTATGGTTCTGTGGATGTTAGCTACAAGCAGACTTTTAAATTTCATTTCTAGCATAACAATTGAAGAAGTTATGGACGTTTTCGTGGAGGTTGTTTTTTTCCAAATAGGTGCAAAGATGGGAAAACAGGGATGCACTTTCAAAAGACAAACAGGATTTTTTACACTAGGGGATGACTATGAAGAAGCAAATTCCACACGGAAGCACAGCCACTAGACCAGGGCGCCACTGAATCAGGGCGACTGCCTGCTGTGGGGCTTGCCTTCTTCAGATGAAATATATCAGCGGAAAGATATTTAACAATACTAGTACCAAAGAAGATAGTAGGGATAAGATATAGAGTTCAGGCAATTCACAAATATTTCTAACAGTGCAGGTTCTGAAGACAAGATAGGATGGATTTGGATAGGGATAGACTAAGAATAGTACATATGCTAGTGACACAGTCCTATACTATGGATACTCACTATATATGTTTGAACAGAACCGACAGGAATTCTGGTCCGTCAAGATCAGGGATTCTGCTCAGAAATTCTGCTGGGCACACTGGACTGGGACAGGCTGCAGGGCACACGGGACTGGACTGGGTCAGCAATGGCTCTGGTCACAGCTATCTGGTCACAGCACAGAACGGCACAACTGGATTGGGTCTTGTGATTCTTTTAATAATTCTTTAGCAGGAAAGCAGTTACAGCACAGCCCGGCTGTTTAGTTTGTTCCCCTGAGATGTCTGAGGTAAATTCTGGTTTCTGGAATTTTAAGGGCAAGCTGAGAATGGTTCAGCTATAGAATGGGCCTTTCTGCTTGCCAAGTTTCTGGAGTCTGGAGCAAGGAAGATGTCTGGTCCTCTCGCAGGGTGCTCCGCCAGCAACCAGTTAGTGGGTGAATCCGTGTGTCTTTGTAAGTCCTCAGCTTTCTCTATTTATGCATATGGACAAGGGGTGTGTGTGCTGGATTTTCCTAAGCATGCCCCCTGGGTAGGCTATTGGCTACAGTCTCCTCTCTCCCTTGATTGGAGGAGAAAACAGGGTGTCACCATGATGATGTGGTTTTATATGTCAGAGAATCCTCCCCTTGCCTTTTGAACATAACATCTACTTTTAGTACCATACATATTTACAATTGTGCAACCTTTCTAACAATAACATATATAAATCACATATTTTGTGGAGCAGATACTCTTCCAAGCCCCGTCGCTGTGGGACTTTGTGTCAGCTTTTGACAGAATTCTGCCCTTTTGTGCCGGAACACAATATCTAGTTTATTCATAAATATGTACAACTGTGTGCATTGCATAAGGGCATAACTGTGTGAAGTTTCCTGCTTTTGACATAAATACATTTGGAGTAAGACCATAATTTCCACTACTACTTCCCAGAACATAGCACAGAGTTCTGGTGTCTCTTAAAACGTGCAGCCGAAAATCACCTTCACAAATCTGTTGTTGACATATTTTTCACAATTATACACTGTAAATGATCATTCTTTTTTTAGAAATGTGCTATTTGTCCTTGTGAATCAATGAATCAACAAAGGGTTGTCTGTCCCTGCTTCCTTCTCCTTCATGCAGCTCAGAAGCAATCCCCGCCTGACTTCATGTTAACCCCCAACCCATAAGCACTAGAATGTTTAGTTGTGAATGTGTGCCTGTCAGGACCATGAACATGAGTAGCGTGCCTCATGTCCATGTCCCTTATGTGTCCTTGGTGCGCTGAACCGCCACATGTATCATATAATGTACTGTGTATATACTGACATTGCAGACAATCAGCAACACCACATGAGTTAGCATTTCCGTTTCTGTATTATTATCTTCCCTTTTCACCACAAGATGTTCTCCATGCACTAATCTGGACCTTTGCCCTGAACGACATGACCTGTATACTTGTACATTGTGAACATTCATAAGGTATTATGGGCTTTTCTCACCTCCCAGTTTCTTGGTAGTTTGATAGTATGATTGATCTCTGTTAGTTAAACATTGGGCCTCATTACGAGGTGGGCGGTAAGGGATTACCAGCACCGGTAAGGGCACCGGTGCTGGTAATCCCTTACCGCCCTACTACGAGTTCCCTTTGCGGGTCCTCCCTTAACGCCGGGTTTTTGCGGTACCATTATTAGCACCTTCCCCATTCCCATTGAGCCGTATGGGGGCTCAAATGGGAATGGGGAAGGGCCCTGGTGAATGGGGAATTACTGGTCCCGCCAACCTTGGAATGGGCCGGTAATAGCTCCATTCACCAGGGCGGAGTCGGTAAGGTTTTGGAGGCATAGCGCCATGCTTACCTCCAACCTCGTAATGAGGCCCATTGGCTACATTCACCTGTCCCCAACATGTTGCCCTGTGTAGACTAGGCAACTTTTGGGGTTATTGGATGAATGCACATCACATATCTTTAACGATAATGTGCTGCCATGACTGGGTGCAGTGCATTGTCCCTATACTATGCAGGTATGGCCAGCCTTTTCATGGCATTGGTTGTCTTCCAGGGGTGGACCATGTTCAGTTTGTGATCATTTATATGCATATGTGCTGTCTTAAAATTTTCATGCAGTATGCTGAGTGAAGTATGCATTGTGTATGTGACATCATGTAATGAATGGGGAAATGTTGCATGCACTTTTGCTGCATTCCTTTGAGGGGGACAGACAGTGTTGGTGATGTTGGGTGTCCGTGTGTGTGAGTATTGTGTGTTTGTATTGCATGCAGTGTGCAGGTGTTTGTGCATGTGTGCAGGGACACATGTTGATGGCAGTTTTGTGACCTGTGGTTTGCATGTGTTGGATGTCACTGAGGGGTGCCCATGGGTCTTCCATTGAATGTTTTCATGTATCTGGCACATGAAAAATGTTTCATGTGTTTGTTTGTCTGCAGATCCTTGCATCAGGTAATGATGGCTACTTCATGGAATTAAATTGTAATGTCAACTGCATGCCAAGGGGACAGGTACGATCTTCTTTTATATTGATCAATATATAATCTCACACATTTCACCAGTATGTTAGTTATTCAGATCCACCACTGCAGTTGGTATGGAGCACAGGTTTCACAGATCAGGTTATGGCGTGGTTAACCTCATTTCTTTTCTGACCACCCATCCCAAGAGCCATAGAAGATGGAAAGCATTTCCATCTTCTATGGCTCTTAGAATCTATGACATTCCCCCAGGATTTGAGCTATCCCCCTGGTTCTTCTATGTGTACATGGCTGTCTTGGCATGTGTGATTAGCACTTTCACCTCTACTTTCACCTCTACTGTACAGTCTAATGTGGTTGACACTGGACTTTCTTTCAGTCGACTCTCATCTGCCTCCTCTTCATCACTCAAATCTGACTGTGTGTGCACGATGCCGTCATGGTGTGCTGCAAACAACCTCTGCCATAACGCCAGCAGGACCGAGATAATTAGCATTGGGAACCCTGCTCCAACTTTCCCCCTTTAACTCTGTCCAGACTCCCTTGGCCCTGCAGCCACACCAACATGCAAGGATACTAATCTTTGTGGTCATCTTCAATCTCCTTCTCATGTCACATTTCAGATATCTCTCGAGAGTACAACTATGACCTACACCTCCTCAGAGGTCCTGTACCTTTTCAAAATTTCCCCCAGCAGGTCACTGTCTCCATAGCCCCGGTATCTCCAGGCTGGACTACTGCAACTGGCTCTTTATCAACTTCCCAGCTTCTAATCTGCCCACTCTATTACTCATTCATGATATAACCGCAAGATTTAACCTTGGCCTCAAGACCCTGGACTACATTTGTCTGGCACTGAAATCCCTCAACTGGCTACCCATGGGTGCAAATGGGAAACTCTGAGTAACTCTGCACTGTCCACAAGCGTTTGTGGTGCCTAAGACCTACCTATCTGGAATGATTCATACCTAAATACTCACCCTCCTAAACCCTCGCGTCATGTACCTCCAACCTTCTTCGAGTGAACCAGTTCTCGAAAAAGGGATTTTGAGGAAGATCTTTATCCTCAGCAGGGGCCTCCCTCTGGAGTTGCCTCCCTGCCACACTCCGTATGGAGTCTCATCTCCTTAAATTCCTGCAACTCCTCAAGAGTTTACTGTTATACTCTTCCCTCTCTCTCCCTCTTCCCTGCTAAACTGTCCCTCTGCTCTATCGATCTCTCCCTAACTTTTTTAATACAGCTTGATGCCTGGCCGCCTGATATACCTCAGGGTCTCACAGGTCTATGCCACCCTTGCCTGTGTTTGGCACACTTGGCTCAGGGGCCTGCACTAGCCTCATCCTCACTGCACTTGTGGAATGACTCTAGAGAGTTGCATCTCTCTGCACTTACCCCTGCCTCCACCAACTGGATGCTCTTGGACCACCCCTCGAACTTGTTCCCACACTCCACCTGCCACTCCCCTGTAAACGTCTGTGCACTTGCTGGTTCTGATTGCACCATCCCTGTAGATCATCTTTGTGTTCCACCATGTCCTCACTTCCTGCATGATGGCACATTTAGGCACATGGTAAAAATGTAGAATTGTCGTCAAACCGATTCACTGTTACATACACTGTTAATAGTATGATGTGCACTTACTTGGCTTGTACAGACTATTGTGGGTTGAGAAATTAAAGTGCTCTGAAAGAATGTTATTTTTCCCATTGTTCTATCCATCCTTGGCTGCTTTTAAAGACGTACCTTGTGTCTAGGCCCTTCATGAATTAACTTTGCATTGGCATACCATTGCAGTGTATCATTTTCATTGAACGGTACATATGGGATGGTTTGGGTGACACAAGGGTGATTTAATTGATAGGTTGACATGGTGGTAGTGGCATACTCACTCGTCTGTGTTTCATTTGTCAACACCTGGTGGAAGGTCTTTTATTTCTAAGGGATGCACACAATGCAGCACTTTCAAGGACACATTCTCAGGGTGGTTTGGTGGGCACAGTTGATTGGCCCATTGTTATCATTGAATGGCACCTGGAATGTGACAGGGTTGTGTGCACTCCACAGGGGATGGATTTTAGGTGAAAAAAGTAGCCACAAGCTGGGTACAGGCAGCCTGCCACGTGCCCTTTGCCCAGCCATACGTAAGCGGTGGGCCTGTGGGTGTGTCTGGGGTACCACCACCATGTCCACCGATACGCCATGCTGTGTTGCAACATTGTGCCGCACACGTGCTGCCACAACAATCCTGCAGACTACTGGTGGTGCATATATCAACACACCACTAGAGTGGTCAAGGGAGCAGAAATGTGACTTCAGCACTCTGAATGTGCGCTACACTATGGCCCGAGTTGCAATATGGGCAGTGTTGTATCTTACCTGGGCAGGCAGGTGGCGTTCCGTATTGGCATCATCATGTAGGTGCTCAGAGGGTAGGCACTGTCCCCTGGAGAGGTGAGAATGTTTGTCATTAGTTGCAAGTGTCTATTTGTCTGTACCTAACATGCATGCATGTGCAAGACCATTTATACTCACCATTGAGCTATGTGTTGTCATGCTTCCCAGCTTCCAGGTACCGGTGTAGGGGTGACATCCTGAATATTTAACTATCATGGGTGCAGCCAGCATAGTTTGCATAGACAGACGTAATGCTGCCCTTGGCATCACATACAACCTGAACGTTGATGGAGTGCCAGTGTTTCCGGTTGCGATATATATGCTCTGTTGCTCTAATGGGACTTCGAGCAGCATGGGTGCAATCGATGTGACCAAGCCCTTTAGGGAAGTGTGCCACCCCATAGAGCCAGTGCAGAGATTTCAGTCCTGGAGAGATACGATCCCTGGGCTTGAGGGCAAGGACAGGTCTTGCAGTCCTGTTCTGGATAAGTTGCAGAGGGCGGAGAGTAGAAGCAGGCAGATTTAGAAAGAGGCTGTTGCAATAGTCCAGCCTAGAGAGAACCAGAGCTCTGGAGACAGTGAGCTTCTGGGGGAAGTAGAGGAAAGGGAGAATACCTCTGAAGAGGTGCAGCTGGTAGTGTGACTTCTTAGAGACGTCAGAAATGTGAGGAGAGAAGGAGAATGTGGAGTCGAAGATGACCCGAGGTTTTTAGACTTGCAAGTGGGAGCAGGAAAAGGGCCAAGAGAGGCCGACCAGAGAGCTACAGGAAGGAGGGAGCAGGTGTGCCGATGCGAAGAATCTCAGTCTTAGTGGCATTAAGGCAGAGGTCATTGGCGGCACACCACCTTTGGATAGCAGACAGACAGTCAGAGATGAGGGAAGGGGGGAGATGGCTCATGCCTTCCTGTGTTACCTTATGTACAGTACCACAGTAGGCCCTTTTGGCTGAGTTTCAACAAATGTAAAGCATGCAATTGAAATACTGCACATTCAATTAATCTCTCTAGATAAACTGCTCACAGCAGCTACTTTACTTTGATATATTTCTTACTGCGTATCTGTCTCTTTAAGCATGCCAAATAAAAGAAACTGAATTCAGAATAAATGTAATGAAACTAAAAGTTACTATGGAATCTGTGTTTTTATCATAAAATTGAAATATGCAAGTTACACAGAATGACACTTATGGCTACATTGTGTTTCACAGTACAATAGCTTTTAGCGCTTTATCTGTGCAGAGTCTTGCCAACTGTCCTGGGCATCGTGGAACTTGGCAAGAGAAATACACTTTAAAAAAAACACAGTAAGACTTTAAAATATAAATGCAGTATTGCATGCACATTAAAAATAGACAGCACCTAAAACAAAGTGAACACTTAACCTTGACTGCCTGATCTCATTCACAAAAGCAGCCCCTCACTTAACTTCATATTTACCTAGATATGTTGACAGTATTTCTAATTCAGTTTGTCATGGAGATCTTCCCCAACCTTCCAGCCTACCTCACCCAGGGTCAACCCAGATAAGGACTGCATCAGCATCAGACAGCTTGCTAGCACTGAATTCCATCTGCTTAGCCAGCCTCTGTTCCTTCGTCTCCCAGTGCCCGAAGATGAATGACCTCCCATTCTGTCTCAAAATCCTTTTTTACAAACCCCTTTGTCACTCAAGGAAAACACCTCCCATTGAGCAGAGTTCCACTGAAATGGCACATGATTTCATGGCTGGAGAGCAAAAGATGCATCTTTCTTGTGCTTCCCCGTCTAATACAATGCTCTGTTTTCACTAGAACGGATCTTCAATTTTTTTTAGTTTATCATCCAGTGCAGATTCAGCCTGCACGTTTAAATCTCCATTTCCAGAGCATCATGCATTTTCCCAATCTGCATTCAGCTTCTTTCATCAAGGACTTATTTGCATTAAATGTTATTAAGGTATTCAGTTACATGTTAACTGGGGCTGGGTTAAATTAGTATATTAACTTTATGTTAGTATTATATATAGTGCAGCTCAGTTCATTGAAATATCATCCTGAAATAAAGTACAATTTCAAGCATGTGCTGTGTGCTTTGGCATCTATTTAATTCTGCTTGAGACTCACACTCTTGAGTCCAATTGGGAGTTTTACACCCTGTGCCCCATTGCAGTTCAAACCCATGCTAATATGTGCATGCTGAAATGATGAACCTAACTGTTGAAATGCAGAGCCCCTAATCCTACAGACATGCCTTGATTATTGTGTCATCCTCCTGCCGGGTATTGGTAGGGGCAAAAATCACTTGCTAGCAGGTTAGTCAAAACAATGCAGTTCACGTTGTACAGGGTTTGCACAGATCTGCCCATGTGTCTGCTGCTAGGAGGGCCCTACACTAGCTATCCATCCACAGGTGAATCACCTTTCGGACCTTGTGTATCACAAACAACTGCCTTTATGGGAAAGGTCCTGGTTATCAATCTAGCAGACTTTCTTGGCTTCTCAATCGGAGAACGCTCAAATCAAACAACTCCAGCCTTTTCTAAATACCAAGGTCCAAAGTTTCACTTGTGACTGAGAGGTATTTTCCATACGCTGCCCCAAGATGCTAGAATGCCCTACCGCTGGACATAGGGGCATGTTCTTCTCTTGTAGGTATCAAGCATATTCTGCACTGTCTTGTTTGAGTCCTCTCCCCATTCAGTCATTAATCCACCTGTGTCTTTAGCCCTGAGCCTGTGTTTCTTGTTCTGTGTTCTTGTCTAGTGCTACCATGCCTGCAGGCTCTTGTCTTAGTGCTTTATAAATAAAATTAATAAATAAATACATGAGTTTGGGTATGGTGACCCAGCATCTCTCATATTTATACCAGTCAAATTCAATTAATATCACCGTTTTCACCTTGAAAATAAGGAGTCTCCCACCACTTCTTTGAATCATCTCTGGAATCCAACCCTGGAAGAAGATTTAGCTGCACCCTGCTGAGAGAGCACTTCTTTTGAAAGTTCTCCAGTTGTAAGGTGAAGGCAGATGTTACTAGGCAGAGTCAAGCACTGTCCCCTAACCATCCCCAGGGACCATTGGAGATTACTCTGCTGCTGGACCAAGACCTGCATCTCTTCCAGCCGTCCTGTTGTCTAAGACCTCACCATGTTGCATGACTCCAGGAGGTGTGTGCCAGCCACTCCCATGTTTTGGAGCCAGAGAAGAGTCTAACCTTGGCCCTTGAGACCCTTGAGTGGGACTCACAGCTCTTGAAAGCCCGCAACAGCCAAGATCCCTGTGTTTGTGACCAAACCCACTGCAGGCCGTTATTCAAGAGTATTCGACACTGATCAAACCTCCAGGACCCTTTGAAGCTGCCTTTGGCATTCATCGCTCTGCAAACCAACGTTTGCCATACCACCTAGTTTGTTGTTGCATCTCACCAGCTAAAGTGTGTTGTTGCCACGGCTCGAACCAACAAAGTACCACTGCTCGCCTTGCTCTAGTCACTGTTTGAAGAACCATCTTCTTCATTGCCCCTCATGATAAGTCAACCAACCCACCCCTGCTGTCCCCCAAAAAGTGACCTCTGAGACTTCACATCACATCGACTCACCTCTGCATCTTGGTACCAGCTCACCACCGTTGAACCTCGCCCAGTGACTGAACCTGGTGACCATTCGATCCACACAGCACAAGGAGACGCATTGAGACCGCAAATACCTTCCTTGTAATACCAACTTCACGCAAGCTTGCCACTGGGCCATCTCAACTGCTGCATCCCTGAACGTGAAAGGACCGGCAAACGACACTGAGAAGCCTGGTTCAATGCAATCGAACCGCTTAGTTTAATACACAGGTATTACTGACTGATTTCTGCCTCTGTGGTCCATCTGTGGGGCATAGGGATTGGCTAGGTCATTGACCCTCTTGACCTTGTTGGCTTTCTTAGTTCGGGTCACGCTGGTCCACTCATCCTTTGACTCATAGGCCCTGCTACCAGAGGTGCCTGTCTGGTCTTCTAGGCTCTCCCGGATTCTGTGAGATTGGGAATGGCTGGCAGAATGTGGGGGCCTAGTTTCTTTAATCCTGTGGCGCTCAGAAGAATCTTCTGATTCCTCCTTGCTCCCAGGATTGGCTGAGTACCCCCAGACCCACTGTCATAGCTGGGAAGAGGTTTTCAGGATGCCCTTACTGGGCCTACCCTCATGGAGTTCCCCACCAAATTTTACCATCTGATCTCTGGGTAAGTTATATTTTTGAGGATCCATTTCTCTGATCCTCCCCTCATTGGAGTCTCCCTGATCAGAGAAGATGTCCCTAGCACTTGGGAACCCGTACACAGATGCCCGCCTATCCATTCCTGGGAGGCGCTGATCTATGAGCCCCATATTTCCCATTGGGTTGCAGTCTTCCATTCCTTTGGCCCTTGGCTCATGTGAACCAGTGGACATGGGGTTGGCAGAGTCCATGGAACTGAAGAGATGAACGTCTCTGGTACCAGGGTTCCTGAGTTTAAGCTCAGGTATTTCCCTCTCCCAGCGGACCTCATCTCTCTCAACCCCTGCTCCCTGTTGATATGCAAGAACCTGACCCGTTTGTTCTTCTATCAATGCCTTACTAGTCTCTATTAGTTGTTCCTGCATAGCTACCTGTCTATGGAGCCTGTCATTTTCTCACTGAGAACCTCATTGTTACCGCCTGAGACCTGTCCTGACTGGTCTGGTCATTCTTTTCCAGAGCATCTCCACCCTCCTGGCGTGCTCTAACAGTTTTTCGTAGTCTTTTTGGAGCTCACCCAGTCCTTGAAGGGCCAGGTGATTTTCTTCCATCTTGGTTTTTAAATAACTGACCTCCTGGCCTAAGGTGTCCCTTTCCTGAATTAGAGTACCCCTCTGTGCAGCCAGGTTATTCCTTTGTTTTTTGAGTGCACCAACTTTCTGGCGCTCTTCATCAAATTCTGTCTGGGGGTCAAGGTCTTTGAGAATTAATTTGTTATTTTCCTCTTTTATCTCATCAATCTGATTTCCCAGGGCAGTTATCTGCCCTGTGCAGGCCCTATTTGTCAGGGTTGCACACGGGTACCTGGCGCAGGAGTGGATGTACCAACTACCCCCACACTGGTCTTGATACCTGCAAGACGAAGCTTACGCAGGCCTTCGCGACCAGGGCAGGGAAAGAGGGTTAGGGTCTCGTTGATTGGATAGGTTGGGGGGTTGTGGGAAAACCGGGAAAAGGAGTAGGGCGAGGTAATGGGTAGGTAGAGGGAAATTGGGTCAGGTTCAACTGCTGCACACCTTCATCGTCATAACACACCACATGATAATTCCTGCAGAGCCTGCAGGCTGGACCACACAGTACGCTTTCTGAAGTGTGAATCACATAAGCAACATTTGACCCCTGTGAGCAGTTCAATTGGCAGTGGGTAACCACTGTCACAGGTAAACTAGCATGCAACACTTAGCTTGGGTTCATTGTCCGGTCCGAGTGCTCGGTCCTTGGGAAGCTGTCAGTCTGTGCTGCGTCTCCGAAAACGGCATGGACTGGTCACGTCTTCCGCTACAAAGAAAGAGTATGTGTTATTCCAGGTCACACATACACACGGTCATTCACTCCATGCCGCATTCATACTTTCTTCCCCAGGCGCAAAACAAATCGTTAGTAACGTGTCAGCGCGAGCTTCGCCGCGCGTGGCTTGGGGCGCGGGTATTCTCCTTTTTATGGTGCCAATGTTGCGCTCCTCATTTCTGCATGACTCGCGCTGCTAACCACTTTTGTCCCTGGGCCTGTACTTATCTCGTATGCCGGCGCAGGGGCGAGCGCTATGGACTGGAAGACTGTGCCCCCTGCGCTTCCCAAAACTCTCTCTACGGGCTTTCTCAAGATGGAGTATTGCGTGGCTTCGGTTCCCCGGGTATGCGTCCCAAACTTATCTGAGTATCGGCGAGGGGCCAGACTCTCAATCAGGCGGGGCGGGGCCCCTCGCACGGGTTTTCCTACGGAGCTCGGTGTCTCACGTCCTCCTCCACAGCGATCTCGAGCACAAGCCCCGTGTCGGTGTTCTCGCGCATGCGCGTTGGGGCGTACCACGCCCGATCTGATTCCTGATTGGCTGTCTGTGCGCGAGGCATGCTGGGAAGTGTAGTCTCGATGCACTTGCAGCGCCTGCAGCCTACAGGGAGGACAAAGCAGTCTCCTGTATGGCAGCACCCTTCCCCATCCCACCTGAACACCACACACATTCGCAACACGTGGCCCATAGTGCAGGACACCCACCAGTTTCTTCACTACAGGTGCTGCCGCATACTTTGCTGCATGCTTTTTGCGTGCCCCCCCAGGTCTGCCCCTGACATCACTCCCCCCCCACGGAAGACCGGTGGAGGCCGGGGTTTATCTGGGAAGTTGCGATGGAAGGTGCGCAGCAGTCTTGGGGCATGTACATGAGCAGAGGGCTCCCAAGAGCGGTCTTCAGGCCCATACCCGACCCAATCTACCAGATACAGAACCCGTCCTGCCCTATCCCTTTTAGAATTTAGGATTGCTTGGACCTCATATTCAGGTTCTCCTAGTACTAGGACAGGTGGTGGTTTTTGGGTCGTGGTGGTCTTGGGGGCTGGCTTCAATAATGCGGTATGGAACGTTGGATGTATTCTCATTTGAGGGGGCAGTTTTAAACGCACGGCTACGGGATTGATGATTCGTTCTATGGGGAAAGGGCCCAGATATCGTGGTTGTAATTTACGTGGTCCATGTAAAGTTATATTACGAGTGGAGAGCCAAACCATGTCTCCCACTCGATATTGAGGGCAGGCTCGACAATGTTTGTCAGCATATTTTTTGTAGATGGTCTTGGATTGTACAAGATTATCCTGCGCCTCTTTCCACACCTGTTCCATGCATTTCCTCCGTCCTATTATGGTTGGAAGGGTCGGCTTGGATTCCGCCAATGCAACAGGGAGTACCTTGGGGTGGTAGCCATAAAGGCAGTGAAAGGGTGATTGCTTTGTGGAAGTATGGTTGGCGTTGTTGTACGCTAACTCTGCCAACCATACATGTTGCAACCAAGTTGCTTCCCGACTGGCAATAAAACAGCGTAGGTACTGTTCTAGCCCCTGATTGACTCTCTCCGTTTGGCCGTCTGTTTCCGGATGATAGCCCGATGTCAGGCTCACATCCATTCCTATGATTTTGCAGAATTCACGCCAGAAGCGGGAGGTGAATTGTGGTCCCCTATCCGTTGTTATGTGGGAGGGCAGTCCATGGAGGCGTACTATATGTTGAAGAAATAGCTCTGCGACTTGACCTGCGGTTGGTACTCCCATACAAGGGATAAAGTGTGCCATTTTAGAAAACGTATCAACCACCACCATGATGGAGGTAAACCCCTGTACTGCCGGTAAATCTACTGTGAGATCCATAGTGATGGAGCGCCAAGGTGCAGAGGGTGTTGGCAATGGGCACAATAACCCTGCTGGTTTACCGTGGTCGGATTTATTGCGTGCACACGTATCGCAGTCACTCACATACTGTTGTACGTCTCGCCGCCACTGAGGCCACCAGAAATACCGTGATACCAGTTCTTGGGTCTTGGTCCTACCTGGATGGCCCGCAAGAGGGGAATCGTGGCACCAAGACATGGCCTTTTTCTGGAGTTTGGTAGCGGGTAAGAAGAGTTGCTGCCCGTGATACGGGAGTCCAGCAATTACCTGATGTTGCGGGTCTTCTGCACACCACTTGTGCAAATCCTGCATGGATAATTCTTGCTGAATCATCTCAAATAGTCCAGTCGTAGCACCCACTATACGTGCTAGTGGAACTATGGTCTGTGGAACACTTTCTGTTTTATTGGCAGGTTCAGGGTACCGTGACAGAATGTCGGCCTTTCGGTTATTAGTCCCCGGCCTATACGTAATTATAAAATCAAATTCCGCGAAGAACAGGGCCCAACGCAATTGCCGCGGGCTCAAGTTTTTAGCAGTCCGGATAAATTGTAAGTTCCGGTGATCAGTTATTACAGTCACTGTGTGCCGAGCCCCCATCAGATAATGTCGCCACTCATCAAAGGCGGCTTTGATGGCAAGTAATTCACGGTCTGCAATGGTGTAATTTGCCTCCGCTGGTAACAGTTTTCGCGAATAGTAGGCCACTGGATGGAGTAGGCCTGATTCTGGATTCCTTTGAGACAATATGGCCCCTAGTGCATAGCTGGAGGCATCAGTCTCCACTGTAAATGGTTGAGCAAGTTCAGGGTGTCTCAGGACAGGTGCGTTAGTAAAAGCGCTCTTAAGTAGGCGAAAACCTTGTTCAGCGGTTTGATCCCACACAAAGGCGCATCCCTTACGTAGCAGTTTGGTGATTGGTGTTACCAATTCCGAGAAATTTTTTACGAAGCGCCGATAGAAGTTGGCAAATCCCAGGAAGGATTGTACCTCTTTCACGTTAGTAGGGGATGGCCAACTTAGTATCGCTTGCACCTTTTTCTGGTCCATTTGTACCCCGGTGGGTGTCAGGAAATACCCCAAAAATTCAACGGTGGTACGATGAAATTCGCACTTTTCTAACTTAGCGTAGAGTTGATGTTCCCGCAGTTTAGATAATATGGCGCGAACGTGCTGGACGTGTTCCTGAGGGCTACGAGAGTAAATTAGAATGTCATCTATATAGACAACTGCACAGATGTCTAGAAACTCTCGGAGGACTTCGTCCAAGAAGTGTTGGAAGGCTGCGGGTGCATTACAGAGGCCGAATGGCATAACCTGGTATTCGTACAATCCGAATTTTGTACGGAAGGCTGTTTTCCATTCGTCCCCCTCACGCACTTGCACTAGATGGTAAGCGCCTCTAAGATCCAACTTAGTGTAGATGACTGCATCTCGTACCTGGTCTGACAGAACTGGTATGAGAGGAAGGGGGTAACGGTTTTTGATGGTAATCGGGTTTACCCCGCGGTAATCGATACAAGTCCGGAGCTCCCCGGACTTCTTGGGAACGAAGAATAAGGGGGAAGTGGCTGGCGAGTTGGAATGACGAATAAAACCGCTCTGCAGGTTTGTAGCAATATACTCGCGAAGATGCTCATTTTCTGCCTCTGTCAGTGCATAGATACGACTGCACGGGAGAACAGCTCCCGGTTCAAGATCTATTCTGCAGTCCAACGATCTGTGCGGAGGCAGAGTCTCTGCAGCCTTTTTATTGAACACATCCGCAAAGTCGGAGTATTCTTCGGGTAGGTCTGTGAAACATGTCTTGGCCGGCTGGTCCTTTTCAGTACCAATGATGCACGAAGCTATGAGGGGTTTTGGTTTACAATGTGTTTGGCAATAAATGGAGTTCAATGCGACCCGACCAGTAAGCCAACGAATATCTGGATCATGTTTACGTAACCAAGGTAGTCCAAGAATAATCCCGAACTGTGGGGCGGCAATCACGTCAAAGATAATCTCCTCCCAATGTGATTCCCCACATTGTAGGGTCAATGTTTGGGTACAATGAGTAATAGGACCTGAACTGAGAGGGGAGCCATCAACCGCCTGAACCGGCTCTGGTGTTTCTTTCGGGTAAACGGAGATCCCTAATGCTACCACACACTTGGTATCAATGAAATTTCCCGTTGCTCCCGAGTCCACCAGCATGGATACCATCCTCTGGTGCCCTGAATAGCCCAATTGACCCGATATCTTAATATGGGGAGCATAATTGGGATTGTCCGTGACTGGGGCCCTAACCTCCGGAAAGCTCGGTCGGGTGACCCCCACTACCGCCAAGCGGATACGTTTCCCTGACTCTTAGGCTTTGTGGGGCACTCTCGCACGAAATGCCCGGCTAAACCACAATAAAGGCAAACACCTTCTTTCCTCCGTCGCTCCTTCTCTTCCGTGGATAAGGGTCCTCGGACAGAACCTATTTGGATGGGTTCATCCCCACCAGACCTTTCTACCTGCCCACGAGGTCCACGAGACTGATCTAACCGGACCATCGGGCGAGGTTCACCTTTTCTTTTATCGCCCCGTCTCTCAGCCTGACGATGATCCAACCGTAAGGCAAGATCGATCATGTCGGAGCATCCCACTGGCTGTGGATCAACCTGGGCAATTAGATCTTTCAGATCATCCCGCAGGCCTTGATAGAATAGAGACATTCGCTTGTCGGCAGGCCACTCTGCTTCCGCTACTAAGCGGTTGAAGTTTGTAACGTAAGTTACCAACTCCTTGTTGCCCTGCCTGAGCGTCAAAAGCTCTCTATCCTTATACAGGGTGGCTGCCCGTCGATTGAATATCTTCTCAAACTCACCCAGAAACCCATCCCAGTCATAGAGTAGTGGGTCGTCCTTATGCACCAAAGGATTGGCCCATGCAGCAGCATCCCCCGTGAAGTACGAAATGACGAAGGCCGTCCTAGACTGGGTGGACCGGAAGGCCATGGGTTTAGTAAGAAACAGGAGGCGGCACTGAGTGATGAAAGTAGTAAACTTCTGAGGGTCCCCAGCATAACGCTCTGGGGGTGCAAGAGGAACGGTGGGCTCTGGTGACACTTGCACTTGGACGGGGATCGGGGCTGAACCAGGTAAGGGCGAGGTCTGTGCTGCCAGACTTCGGACTTGAACCGATAAGGCAGCGTATTCCTGTCGAGATGCTGCCAATTCGTTCTGCAGATCCTGCAGGACCTTAGCAATCTCCTCCATGTTGCAAGAAACGGGGGAGGGTATCAAACCCACTCAGGCGCCGTGATTATTCGTGGGCTTGTGCTTCTGTCAGGGTTGCACACCGGTACCTGGCGCAGGAGTGGATGTACCAACTACCCCCACACTGGTCTTGATACCTGCAAGACGAAGCTTACGCAGGCCTTCGCGACCAGGGCAGGGAAAGAGGGTTAGGGTCTCGTTGATTGGATAGGTTGGGGGGTTGTGGGAAAACCGGGAAAAGGAGTAGGGCGAGGTAATGGGTAGGTAGAGGGAAATTGGGTGAGGTTCAACTGCTGCACACCTTCATCGTCATAACACACCACATGATAATTCCTGCAGAGCCTGCAGGCTGGACCACACAGTACGCTTTCTGAAGTGTGAATCACATAAGCAACATTTGACCCCTGTGAGCAGTTCAATTGGCAGTGGGTAACCACTGTCACAGGTAAACTAGCATGCAACACTTAGCTTGGGTTCATTGTCCGGTCCGAGTGCTCGGTCCTTGGGAAGCTGTCAGTCTGTGCTGCGTCTCCGAAAACGGCGTGGACTGGTCACGTCTTCCGCTACAAAGAAAGAGTATGTGTTATTCCAGGTCACACATACACACGGTCATTCACTCCATGCCGCATTCATACTTTCTTCCCCAGGCGCAAAACAAATCGTTAGTAACGTGTCAGCGCGAGCTTCGCCGCGCGTGGCTTGGGGCGCGGGTATTCTCCTTTTTATGCTGCCAATGTTGCGCTCCTCATTTCTGCATGACTCGCGCTGCTAACCACTTTTGTCCCTGGGCCTGTACTTATCTCGTATGCCGGCGCAGGGGCGAGCGCTATGGACTGGAAGACTGTGCTCCCTGCGCTTCCCAAAACTCTCTCTACGGGCTTTCTCAAGATGGAGTATTGCGTGGCTTCGGTTCCCCGGGTATGCGTCCCAAACTTATCTGAGTATCGGCGAGGGGCCAGACTCTCAATCAGGCGGGGCGGGCCCCTCGCACGGGTTTTCCTACAGAGCTCGGTGTCTCATGTCCTCCTCCACAGCGATCTCGAGCACAAGCCCCGTGTCGGTGTTCTCGCGCATGCGCGTTGGGGCGTACCACGCCCGATCTGATTCCTGATTGGCTGTCTGTGCGCGAGGCATGCTGGGAAGTGTAGTCTCGATGCACTTGCAGCGCCTGCAGCCTACAGGGAGGACAAAGCAGTCTCCTGTATGGCAGCACCCTTCCCCATCCCACCTGAACACCACACACATTCGCAACACGTGGCCCATAGTGCAGGACACCCACCAGTTTCTTCACTACAGGTGCTGCCGCATACTTTCCTGCATGCTTTTTGCGTGCCCCCCCAGGTCTGCCCCTGACATCACTCCCCCCCCACGGAAGACCGGTGGAGGCCGGGGTTTATCTGGGAAGTTGCGATGGAAGGTGCGCAGCAGTCTTGGGGCATGTACATGAGCAGAGGGCTCCCAAGAGCGGTCTTCAGGCCCATACCCGACCTAATCTACCAGATACAGAACCCGTCCTGCCCTATCCCTTTTAGAATTTAGGATTGCTTGGACCTCATATTCAGGTTCTCCTAGTACTAGGACAGGTGGTGGTTTTTGGGTCGTGGTGGTCTTGGGGGCTGGCTTCAATAATGCGGTATGGAACGTTGGATGTATTCTCATTTGAGGGGGCAGTTTTAAACGCACGGCTACGGGATTGATGATTCGTTCTATGGGGAAAGGGCCCAGATATCGTGGTTGTAATTTACGTGGTCCATGTAAAGTTATATTACGAGTGGAGAGCCAAACCATGTCTCCCACTCGATATTGAGGGCAGGCTCGACAATGTTTGTCAGCATATTTTTTGTAGATGGTCTTGGATTGTACAAGATTATCCTGCGCCTCTTTCCACACCTGTTCCATGCATTTCCTCCGTCCTATTATGGTTGGAAGGGTCGGCTTGGATTCCGCCAATGCAACAGGGAGTACCTTGGGGTGGTAGCCATAAAGGCAGTGAAAGGGTGATTGCTTTGTGGAAGTATGGTTGGCGTTGTTGTACGCTAACTCTGCCAACCATACATGTTGCAACCAAGTTGCTTCCCGACTGGCAAAAAAACAGCGTAGGTACTGTTCTAGCCCCTGATTGACTCTCTCCGTTTGGCCGTCTGTTTCCGGATGATAGCCCGATGTCAGGCTCACATCCATTCCTATGATTTTGCAGAATTCACGCCAGAAGCGGGAGGTGAATTGTGGTCCCCTATCCGTTGTTATGTGGGAGGGCAGTCCATGGAGGCGTACTATATGTTGAAGAAATAGCTCTGCGACTTGACCTGCGGTTGGTACTCCCATACAAGGGATAAAGTGTGCCATTTTAGAAAACGTATCAACCACCACCATGATGGAGGTAAACCCCTGTACTGCCGGTAAATCTACTGTGAGATCCATAGTGATGGAGCGCCAAGGTGCAGAGGGTGTTGGCAATGGGCACAACAACCCTGCTGGTTTACCGTGGTCGGATTTATTGCGTGCACACGTATCGCAGTCACTCACATACTGTTGTACGTCTCGCCGCCACTGAGGCCACCAGAAATACCGTGATACCAGTTCTTGGGTCTTGGTCCTACCTGGATGGCCCGCAAGAGGGGAATCGTGGCACCAAGACATGGCCTTTTTCTGGAGTTTGGTAGCGGGTAAGAAGAGTTGCTGCCCGTGATACGGGAGTCCAGCAATTACCTGATGTTGCGGGTCTTCTGCACACCACTTGTGCAAATCCTGCATGGATAATTCTTGCTGAATCATCTCAAATAGTCCAGTCGTAGCACCCACTATACGTGCTAGTGGAACTATGGTCTGTGGAACACTTTCTGTTTTATTGGCAGGTTCAGGGTACCGTGACAGAATGTCGGCCTTTCGGTTATTAGTCCCTGGCCTATACGTAATTATAAAATCAAATTCCGCGAAGAACAGGGCCCAACGCAATTGCCGCGGGCTCAAGTTTTTAGCAGTCCGGATAAATTGTAAGTTCCGGTGATCGGTTATTACAGTCACTGTGTGCCGAGCCCCCATCAGATAATGTCGCCACTCATCAAAGGCGGCTTTGATGGCAAGTAATTCACGGTCTGCAATGGTGTAATTTGCCTCCGCTGGTAACAGTTTTCGCGAATAGTAGGCCACTGGATGGAGTAGGCCTGATTCTGGATTCCTTTGAGACAATATGGCCCCTAGTGCATAGCTGGAGGCATCAGTCTCCACTGTAAATGGTTGAGCAAGGTCAGGGTGTCTCAGGACAGGTGCGTTAGTAAAAGCGCTCTTAAGTAGGCGAAAACCTCGTTCAGCGGTTTGATCCCACACAAAGGCGCATCCCTTACGTAGCATTTTGGTGATTGGTGTTACCAATTCCGAGAAATTTTTTACGAAGCGCCGATAGAAGTTGGCAAATCCCAGGAAGGATTGTACCTCTTTCACGTTAGTAGGGGATGGCCAACTTAGTATCGCTTGCACCTTTTTCTGGTCCATTTGTACCCCGGCGGGTGTCAGGAAATACCCCAAAAATTCAACGGTGGTACGATGAAATTCGCACTTTTCTAATTTAGCGTAGAGTTGATGTTCCCGCAGTTTAGATAATATGGCGCGAACGTGCTGGACGTGTTCCTGAGGGCTACGAGAGTAAATTAGAATGTCATCTATATAGACAACTGCACAGATGTCTAGAAACTCTCGGAGGACTTCGTCCAAGAAGTGTTGGAAGGCTGCGGGTGCATTACAGAGGCCGAATGGCATAACCTGGTATTCGTACAATCCAAATTTTGTACGGAAGGCTGTTTTCCATTCGTCCCCCTCACGCACTCGCACTAGATGGTAAGCGCCTCTAAGATCCAACTTAGTGTAGATGACTGCATCTCGTACCTGGTCTAACAGAACTGGTATGAGAGGAAGGGGGTAACGGTTTTTGATGGTAATCGGGTTTACCCCGCGGTAATCGATACAAGTCCGGAGCTCCCCGGACTTCTTGGGAACGAAGAATAAGGGGGAAGAGGCTGGCGAGTTGGAATGACGAATAAAACCGCTCTGCAGGTTTGTAGCAATATACTCGCGAAGATGCTCATTTTCTGCCTCTGTCAGTGCATAGATACGACTGCACGGGAGAACAGCTCCCGGTTCAAGATCTATTCTGCAGTCCAACGATCTGTGCGGAGGCAGAGTCTCTGCAGCCTTTTTATTGAACACATCCGCAAAGTCGGAGTATTCTTCGGGTAGGTCTGTGAAACATGTCTTGGCCGGCTGGTCCTTTTCAGTACCAATGATGCACGAAGCTATGAGGGGTTTTGGTTTACAATGTGTTTGGCAATAAATGGAGTTCAATGCGACCCGACCAGTAAGCCAACGAATATCTGGATCATGTTTACGTAACCAAGGTAGTCCAAGAATAATCCCGAACTGTGGGGCGGCAATCACGTCAAAGATAATCTCCTCCCAATGTGATTCCCCACATTGTAGGGTCAATGTTTGGGTACAATGAGTAATAGGACCTGAACTGAGAGGGGAGCCATCAACCGCCTGAACCGGCTCTGGTGTTTCTTTCGGGTAAACGGAGATCCCTAATGCTACCACACACTTGGTATCAATGAAATTTCCCGTTGCTCCCGAGTCCACCAGCATGGATACCATCCTCTGGTGCCCTGAATAGCCCAATTGACCCGATATCTTAATATGGGGAGCATAATTGGGATTGTCCGTGACTGGGGCCCTAACCTCCGGAAAGCTCGGTCGGGTGACCCCCACTACCGCCAAGCGGATACGTTTCCCTGACTCTTAGGCTTTGTGGGGCACTCTCGCACGAAATGCCCGGCTAAACCACAATAAAGGCAAACACCTTCTTTCCTCCGTCGCTCCTTCTCTTCCGTGGATAAGGGTCCTCGGACAGAACCTATTTGGATGGGTTCATCCCCACCAGACCTTTCTACCTGCCCACGAGGTCCACGAGACTGAACTAACCGGACCATCGGGCGAGGTTCACCTTTTCTTTTATCGCCCCGTCTCTCAGCCTGACGATGATCCAACCGTAAGGCAAGATCGATCATGTCGGAGCATCCCACTGGCTGTGGATCAACCTGGGCAATTAGATCTTTCAGATCGTCCCGCAGGCCTTGATAGAATAGAGACATTCGCTTGTCGGCAGGCCACTCTGCTTCCGCTACTAAGCGGTTGAAGTTTGTAACGTAAGTTACCAACTCCTTGTTGCCCTGCCTGAGCGTCAAAAGCTCTCTATCCTTATACAGGGTGGCTGCCCGTCGATTGAATATCTTCTCAAACTCACCCAGAAACCCATCCCAGTCATAGAGTAGTGGGTCGTCCTTATGCACCAAAGGATTGGCCCATGCAGCAGCATCCCCCGTGAGGTACGAAATGACGAAGGCCGTCCTAGACTGGGTGGACCGGAAGGCCATGGGTTTAGTAAGAAACAGGAGGCGGCACTGAGTGATGAAAGTAGTAAACTTCTGAGGGTCCCCAGCATAACGCTCTGGGGGTGCAAGAGGAACGGTGGGCTCTGGTGACACTTGCACTTGGACGGGGATCGGGGCTGAACCAGGTAAGGGCGAGGTCTGTGCTGCCAGACTTCGGACTTGAACCGATAAGGCAGCGTATTCCTGTCGAGATGCTGCCAATTCGTTCTGCAGATCCTGCAGGACCTTAGCAATCTCCTCCATGTTGCAAGAAACGGGGGAGGGTATCAAACCCACTCAGGCGCCGTGATTATTCGTGGGCTTGTGCTTCTGTCAGGGTTGCACACCGGTACCTGGCGCAGGAGTGGGTGTACCAACTACCCCCACACTGGTCTTGATACCTGCAAGACGAAGCTTACGCAGGCCTTCGCGACCAGGGCAGGGAAAGAGGGTTAGGGTCTCGTTGATTGGATAGGTTGGGGGGTTGTGGGAAAACCGGGAAAAGGAGTAGGGCGAGGTAATGGGTAGGTAGAGGGAAATTGGGTGAGGTTCAACTGCTGCACACCTTCATCGTCATAACACACCACATGATAATTCCTGCAGAGCCTGCAGGCTGGACCACACAGTACGCTTTCTGAAGTGTGAATCACATAAGCAACATTTGACCCCTGTGAGCAGTTCAATTGGCAGTGGGTAACCACTGTCACAGGTAAACTAGCATGCAACACTTAGCTTGGGTTCATTGTCCGGTCCGAGTGCTCGGTCCTTGGGAAGCTGTCAGTCTGTGCTGCGTCTCCGAAAACGGCGTGGACTGGTCACGTCTTCCGCTACAAAGAAAGAGTATGTGTTATTCCAGGTCACACATACACACGGTCATTCACTCCATGCCGCATTCATACTTTCTTCCCCAGGCGCAAAACAAATCGTTAGTAACGTGTCAGCGCGAGCTTCGCCGCGCGTGGCTTGGGGCGCGGGTATTCTCCTTTTTATGGTGCCAATGTTGCGCTCCTCATTTCTGCATGACTCGCGCTGCTAACCACTTTTGTCCCTGGGCCTGTACTTATCTCGTATGCCGGCGCAGGGGCGAGCGCTATGGACTGGAAGACTGTGCCCCCTGCGCTTCCCAAAACTCTCTCTACGGGCTTTCTCAAGATGGAGTATTGCGTGGCTTCGGTTCCCCGGGTATGCGTCCCAAACTTATCTGAGTATCGGCGAGGGGCCAGACTCTCAATCAGGCGGGGCGGGCCCCTCGCACGGGTTTTCCTACAGAGCTCGGTGTCTCACGTCCTCCTCCACAGCGATCTCGAGCACAAGCCCCGTGTCGGTGTTCTCGCGCATGCGCGTTGGGGCGTACCACGCCCGATCTGATTCCTGATTGGCTGTCTGTGCGCGAGGCATGCTGGGAAGTGTAGTCTCGATGCACTTGCAGCGCCTGCAGCCTACAGGGAGGACAAAGCAGTCTCCTGTATGGCAGCACCCTTCCCCATCCCACCTGAACACCACACACATTCGCAACACGTGGCCCATAGTGCAGGACACCCACCAGTTTCTTCACTACAGGTGCTGCCGCATACTTTGCTGCATGCTTTTTGCGTGCCCCCCCAGGTCTGCCCCTGACACTATTATAGCTTAAATGCTGCTCCAGCTTTTGTTGGCTCCGTAGTAGAGAGTCCAAACTTTCTTGGCACTATTTTTGCAGTGCCAGTACTTTGGTATCCTGCTCTACCTTCTCTTGCTGCAGGATATGCAGATCTCATTTTACTTTTATCAGGTACTGTCTGGTTTCATTCTCTGATTCTTGGCTCTTTAGTAGCATTTGCCCTGTAGAGTCCAAATCATTTTGGGTTTCTTCTAGTGATTGTACTTGCCTGTTTGGCAGATCTAGGTTTTCAGCATATTTTCCTGTATTGCTCCAATGTGGAGGTACAGATATGCCGCTATTTTGGCAATTTTACTTTGCTCTTCTTTTACCTTAGGGGCCATGTACAATTCACTAAGTGCCATGTGTAATGGACCTTGATCCTGCCATATATCTAATCCTGTGGCAGTGGCTTGTTCTTTGATTTCCTGCAACCAAACATTCTGATCCTGCTCTGTCCATTCACACCAGACAAATAATTTGTGCAGTGGGTGTTCCTTTGCCATATTAATTTCTACTAGGGTCGCCATTCTGGAAATATTAATTTCCTTTCTGATTTACAGGAGTTCTTTTATTTTTGCAAAACAGGCCAACTCCTTAGAGCGTTCCTATTGAAGGGCGTTTTTACAGTGTAGCACAGTGTGGTAGCCCAACAGGGTTTATGTACCCCATCAGTTAGCACGCTCTATTAGACTGTCACAAGTGGTATGTCTAATTCAGAAATCTCATGACGAACCCCAACCTGTAAGTGATTTCAATCCGGCACTTCTCCTAAATCAATGCCTAGCGTGTAATGCTCAACTGAAACCCTTATTTATTTCTTTATGTCTAAAAGTTCTTTTATTCTGAACGATGTACCACTTATATCACGCCCCTCTCTTGGAACCCCCCGGTCACACTGAACCAGGAATCACGCTGGTTTGCAAAGTTCAAATATTTATTTATATATTTCACAATATAATCACACTATTTTTAATGTGGATACAATAATCACCAATGGGGTGATGTCACACTAAGCAATCTCTTTGATCACAAGGAGTAATAATGAGCAAAAACAATTCAGCACAGAAATAATAATTTTGTGGGTTTGTTCAATCAAATGGCAATGTGGTTACTATTTCCCCCTCACACCCCTCAACCCCCCAATATGCAATATCAAGAGATAGAAGGAGAGAGAGCAGGTTTCAGGAATGCAGAATTCAAACAATATCAATCCCAATTTCCCCCCAGCAACACAAGAGTGAAACAGAATTGATTGGCAAACTGTCAAAATGGTTTTAAAGTTGTCTTTGAATGAAAGGGGTAAAACACTAAATATGGGATAAATTGCTGAAATTCTTTAAATTCTAATGGGAGCCACTTTATCTGGTTGCAGACAAACACTAGCAATGATTTGACAGTAATAAGCAATGTGAAAACTTAAATTTGAGGTCGGGTGCAATTGAAAGCTGTTTTACACGTGTGATCATTTGCCAGAACGTAAATTTGCAGCAAACTTTTCTGTGCATGGTAATCGCGACTGTAGGAAAACTATATGGGTTTGAGATGCGGTTTATGGTTCTGTGGATGTTAGCTACAAGCAGACTTTTAAATTTCATTTCTAGCATAACAATTGAAGAAGTTATGGTGGTTTTCGTGGAGGTTGTTTTTTTCCAAATAGGTGCAAAGATGGGAAAACAGGGATGCACTTTCAAAAGACAAACAGGATTTTTTACACTAGGGGATGACTATGAAGAAGCAAATTCCACACGGAAGCACAGCCACTAGACCAGGGCGCCACTGAATCAGGGCGACTGCCTGCTGTGGGGCTTGCCTTCTTCAGATGAAATATATCAGCGGAAAGATATTTAACAATACTAGTACCAAAGAAGATAGTAGGGATAAGATATAGAGTTCAGGCAATTCACAAATATTTCTAACAATGCAGGTTCTGAAGACAAGATAGGATGGATTTGGATAGGGATAGACTCAGAATAGTACATATGCTAGTGACACAGTCCTATACTATGGATACTCACTATATATGTTTGAACAGAACCGTCAGGAATTCTGGTCCGTCAAGATCAGGGATTCTGCTCAGAAATTCTGCTGGGCACACCGGACTGGGACAGGGTGCAGGGCACACGGGACTGGACTGGGTCAGCAATGGCTCTGGTCACAGCTATCTGGTCACAGCACAGAATGGCACAACTGGATTGGGTCTTGTGATTCTGGTAATAATTCTTTAGCAGGAAAGCAGTTACAGCACAGCCCGGCTGTTTAGTTTGTTCCCCTGAGATGTCTGAGGTAAATTCTGGTTTCTGGAATTTTAAGGGCAAGCTGAGAATGGTTCAGCTATAGAACAGGCCTTTCTGCTTGCCAAGTTTCTGGAGTCTGGAGCAAGGAAGATGTCTGGTCCTCTCGCAGGGTGCTCCGCCAGCAACCAGTTAGTGGGTGAATCCGTGTGTCTTTGTAAATCCTCAGCTTTCTCTATTTATGCATATGGTCAAGGGGTGTGTGTGCTGGATTTTCCTAAGCATGCCCCCTAGGTAGGCTATTGGCTACAGTCTCCTCTCTCCCTTGATTGGAGGAGAAAACAGGGTGTCACCATGATGATGTGGTTTTATATGTCAGAAAATCCTCCCCTTGCCTTTTGAACATAGCATCTACTTTTAGTACCATACATATTTACAAATGTGCAACCTTTCTAACAATAACATATATAAATCACATATTTTATGGAGCAGATACTCTTCCAAGACCCGTCGCTGTGGGACTTTGTGTCAGCTTTTGACAGAATTCTGCCCTTTTGTGCCGGAACACAATATCTAGTTTATCCATAAATATGTACAACTGTGTGCATTGCATAAGGGCATAACTGTTTGAAGTTTCCTGCTTTTGACATAAATACATTTGGATTAAGACCATAATTTCCACTACTACTTCCCAGAACATAGCACAGAGTTCTGGTGTCTATTAAAACGTGCAGCCGAAAATCACATTCACAAATCTGTTGTTGACATATTTTTCACAATTATACACTGTAAATGATCATTGTTTTTTAGAAATGTGCTTTTTGTCCTTGTGAATCAACAAAGGGTTGTCTGTCCCTGCCTCCTTCTCCTTCATGCAGCTCAGAAGCAATCTCCGCCTGACTTCATGTTAACCCCCAAACCATAAGCACTAGAATGTTTAGTTGTGAATGTGTGCCTGTCAGGACCATGAACATGAGTAGCGTGCCTCATGTCCATGTCCCTTATGTGTCCTTGGTGCGCTGAACTGCCACATGTATCATATAATGTACTGTGTATATACTGACATTGCAGACAATCAGCAACACCACATGAGTTAGCATTTCCGTTTCTGTATTGTTATCTTCCCTTTTCACCACAAGATGTTCTCCATGCACTAATCTGGACCTTTGCCCTGAACGACATGACCTGTATACTTGTACATTGTGAACATTCATAAGGTATTGTGGGCTTTTCTCACCTCCCAGTTTCTTGGTAGTTTGATAGTATGATTGATCTCTGTTAGTAAAACATTGGGCCTCATTACGAGGTGGGCGGTAAGGGATTACCAGCACCGGTAAGGGCACCGGTGCTGGTAATCCCTTACCGCCCTACTACGAGTTCCCTTTGCGGGTCCTCCCTTAACGCCGGGTTTTTCCAGGCGTTAAGGACGGGACCCGCAAAGGGACTCTGGAGCTAATAACGGTACCGCAATTTGCGGTACCGTTATTAGCACCTTCCCCATTCCCATTGAGCCATATGGGGGCTCAAATGGGAATGGGAAGGGCCCTGGTGAATGGGGAATTACTGGTCCCGCCAACCTTGGAATGGGCCGGTAATAGCTCCATTCACCAGGGCGGAGTCGGTAAGGTTTTGGAGGCATAGCGCCATGGTTACCTCCAACCTCGTAATGAGGCCCATTGGCTACATTCACCTGTCCCAACATGTTGCCCTGTGTAGACTAGGCAACTTTTGGGGTTATTGGATGAATGCACATCACATATCTTTAACGATAATGTGCTGCCATGACTGGGTGCAGTGCACTGTCCCTATACTATGCAGGTATGGCCAGCCTTTTCATGGCATTGGTTGTCTTCCAGGGGTGCACCATGTTCAGTTTGTGATCATTTATATGCATATGTGCTGTCTTAACATTTTCATGCAGTATGCTGAGTGAAGTATGCATTGTGTATGTGACATCATGTAATGAATGGGGAAATGTTGCATGCACTTTTGCTGCATTCCTTTGAGGGGGACAGACAGTGTTGGTGATGTTGGGTGTCAGTGTGTGTGAGTATTGTGTGTTTGTATTGCATGCAGTGTGCAGGTGTTTGTGCATGTGTGCAGGGACACATTTTGATGGCAGTTTTGTGACCTGTGGTTTGCATGTGTTGGATGTCACTGAGGGGTGCCCATGGGTCTTCCATTGAATGTTTTCATGTATCTGGCACATGAAAAATGTTTCATGTGTTTGTTTGTCTGCAGATCCTTGCATCAGGTAATGATGGCTACTTCATGGAATTAAATTGTAATGTCAACTGCATGCCAAGGGGACAGGCACGATCTTCTTTTATATTGATCAATATATAATCTCACACATTTCACCAGTATGTTAGTTATTCAGATCCACCACTGCAGTTGGTATGGAGCACAGGTTTCACAGATCAGGTTATGGCGTGGTTAACCTCATTTCTTTTCTGACCACCCATCCCAAGAGCCATAGAAGATGGAAAGCATTTCCATCTTCTATGGCTCTTAGAAACTATGACATTCCCCCAGATTTGAGCTATCCCCCTGGTTCTTCTATGTGTACATGGATGTCTTGGCATGTGTGATTAGCACTTTCACCTCTACTTTCACCTCTACTGTACAGTGTAATGTGGTTGACACTGGACTTTCTTTCAGTCGACTCTCATCTGCCTCCTCTTCATCACTCAAATCTGACTGTGTGTGCACGATGCCGTCATGGTGTGCTGCAAACAACCTCTGCCTTAACGCCAGCAGGACCGAGATAATTAGCATTGGGAACCCTGCTCCAACTTTCCCCCTTTAACTCTGTCCAGACTCCCTTGGCCCTGCAGCCACACCAACATGCAAGGATACTAATCTTTGTGGTCATCTTCAACTCCACTATCTCCTTCTCATGTCACATTTCAGATATCTCTCGAGAGTACAACTATGACCCACACCTCCTCAGAGGTCCTGTACCTTTTCACAATTTCCCCCAGCAGGTCACTGTCTCCATAGCCCTGGTTATCTCCAGGCTGGACTACTGCAACTGGCTCTTTATCAACCTCCCAGCTTCTAATCTGCCCACTCTAATACTCATCCATGACATAACCGCAAGATTTAACCTTGGCCTCAAGACCCGGGACTACATTTGTCTGGCACTGAAATCCCTCAACTGGCTACCCATGGGTGCAAATGGGAAACTCTGAGTAACTCTGCACTGTCCACAAGCGTTTGTGGTGCCTAAGACCTACCTATCTGGAATGATTCATACCTAAATACTCACCCTCCTAAACCCTCGCGTCATGTACCTCCAACCTTCTTCGAGTGAACCAGTTCTCGAATAAGGGATTTTGAGGAAGATCTTTATCCTCAGCAGGGGCCTCCCTCTGGAGTTGCCTCCCTGCCACACTCCGTATGGAGTCTCATCTCCTTAAATTCCTGCAACTCCTCAAGAGTTTACTGTTATACTCTTCCCTCTCTCTCCCTCTTCCCTGCTAAACTGTCCCTCTGCTCTATCGATCTCTCCCTAACTTTTTTAATACAGCTCGATGCCTGGCCGCCTGATATACCTCAGGGTCTCACAGGTCTATGCCACCCTTGCCTGTGTTTGGCACACTTGGCTCAGGGGCCTGCACTAGCCTCATCCTCACTGCACTTGTGGAATGACTCTAGAGAGTTGCATCTCTCTGCACTTACCCCTGCCTCCACCAACTGGATGCACTTGGACCACCCCTCGAACTTGTTCCCACACTCCACCTGCCACTCCCCTGTAAACGTCTGTGCACTTGCTGGTTCTGATTGCACCATCCCTGTAGATCATCTTTGTGTTCCACCATGTCCTCACTTCCTGCATGATGGCACATTTAGGCACATGGTAAAAATGTAGAATTGTCGTCAAACCGATTCACTGTTACATACACTGTTAATAGTATGATGTGCACTTACTTGGCTTGTACAGACTATTGTGGGTTGAGAAATTAAAGTGCTCTGAAAGAATGTTATTTTTCCCATTGTTCTATCCATCCTTGGCTGCTTTTAAAGACGTACCTTGTGTCTAGGCCCTTCATGAATTAACTTTGACATGGCATACCATTGCAGTGTATCATTTTCATTGAACGGTACATATGGGATGGTTTGGGTGACACAAGGGTGATTTAATTGAGAGGTTGACATGGTGGTAGTGGCATACTCACTCGTCTGTGTTTCATTTGTCAACACCTGGTGGAAGGTCTTTTATTTCTAAGGGATGCACACAATGCAGCACTTTCAAGGACACATTCTCAGGGTGGTTTGGTGGGCACAGTTGATTGGCCCATTGTTATCATTGAATGGCACCTGGAATGTGACAGGGTTGTGTGCACTCCACAGGGGATGGATTTTAGGTGAAAAAAGTAGCCACAAGCTGGGTACAGGCAGCCTGCCACGTGCCCTTTGCCCAGCCATACGTAAGCGGTGGGCCTGTGGGTGTGTCTGGGGTACCACCACCATGTCCACCGATACGCCATGCTGTGTTGCAACATTGTGCCGCACACGTGCTGCCACAACAATCCTGCAGACTACTGGTGGTGCATATAGCAACACACCACTAGAGTGGTCAAGGGAGCGGAAATGTGACTTCAGCACTCTGAATGTGCGCTACACTATGGCCCGAGTTGCAATATGGGCAGTGTTGTATCTTACCTGGGCAGGCAGGTGGCGTTCCGTATTGGCATCATCATGTAGGTGCTCAAAGGGTAGGCACTGTCCCCTGGAGAGGTGAGAATGTTTGTCATTAGTTGCAAGTGTCTATTTGTCTGTACCTAACATGCATGCATGTGCAAGACCATTTATACTCACCATTGAGCTATGTGTTGTCATGCTTCCCAGCTTCCAGGTACCGGTGTAGGGGTGACATCCTGAATATTTAACTATCATGGGTGCAGCCAGCATAGTTTGCATAGACAGACGTAATGCTGCCCTTGGCATCACATACAACCTGAAAGTTGATGGAGTGCCAGTGTTTCCGGTTGCGATATATATGCTCTGTTGCTCTAATGGGACTTCGAGCAGCATGGGTGCAATCGATGTGACCAAGCCCTTTAGGGAAGTGTGCCACCCCATAGAGCCAGTGCAGAGATTTCAGTCCTGGAGAGATACGATCCCTGGGCTTGAGGGCAAGGACAGGTCTTGCAGTCCTGTTCTGGATAAGTTGCAGAGGGCGGAGAGTAGAAGCAGGCAGATTTAGAAAGAGGCTGTTGCAATAGTCCAGCCTAGAGAGAACCAGAGCTCTGGAGACAGTGAGCTTCTGGGGGAAGTAGAGGAAAGGGAGAATACCTCTGAAGAGGTGCAGCTGGTAGTGTGACTTCTTAGAGACGTCAGAAATGTGAGGAGAGAAGGAGAGTGTGGAGTCGAAGATGACCCCGAGGTTTTTAGACTTGCAAGTGGGAGCAGGAAAAGGGCCAAGAGAGGCCGACCAGAGAGCTACAGGAAGGAGGGAGCAGGTGTGCCGATGCGAAGAATCTCAGTCTTAGTGGCATTAAGGCAGAGGTCATTGGCGGCACACCACTCTTGGATAGCAGACAGACAGTCAGAGATGAGGGAAGGGGGGAGGTGGCTCATGCCTTCCTGTGTTACCTTATGTACAGTACCACAGTAGGCCCTTTTGGCTGAGTTTCAACAAATGTAAAGCATGCAATTGAAATACTGCACATTCAATTAATCTCTCTAGATAAACTGCTCACAGCAGCTACCTTACTTTGATATATTTCTTACTGCGTATCTGTCTCTTTAAGCATGCCAAATAAAAGAAACTGAATTCAGAATAAATGTAATGAAACTAAAAGTTACTATGGAATCTGTGTTTTTATCATAAAATTGAAATATGCAAGTTACACAGAATGACACTTATGGCTACATTGTGTTTCACAGTACAATAGCTTTTAGCGCTTTATCTGTGCAGAGTCTTGCCAACTGTCCTGGGCATCGTGGAACTTGGCAAGAGAAATACACTTTAAAAAAAACACAGTAAGACTTTAAAATATAAATGCAGTATTGCATGCACGTTAAAAATAGACAGCACCTAAAACAAAGTGAACACTTAACCTTGACTGCCTGATCTCATTCACAAAAGCAGCCCCTCACTTAACTTCATATTTACCTAGATATGTTGGCAGTATTTCTGATTCAGTTTGTCATGGAGATCTTCCCCAACCTTCCAGCCTGCCTCACCCAGGGTCAACCCAGATAAGGACTGCATCAGCATCAGACAGCTTGCTAGCACTGAATTCCATCTGCTTAGCCAGCCACTGTTCCTTCGTCTCCCAGTGCCCGAAGATGAATGACCTCCCATTCTGTCTCAAAATCCTTTTTTACAAACCCCTTTGTCACTCAAGGAAAACACCTCCCATTGAGCAGAGTTCCACTGAAATGGCACATGATTTCATGGCTGGAGAGCAAAAGATGCATCTTTCTTGTGCTTCCCCGTCTAATACAATGCTCTGTTTTCACTAGAACGGATCTTCAATTTTTTTTAGTTTATCATCCAGTGCAGATTCAGCCTGCACGTTTAAATCTCCATTTCCAGAGCATCATGCATTTTCCCAATCTGCATTCAGCTTCTTTCATCAAGGACTAATTTGCATTAAATGTTATTAAGGTATTCAGTTACATGTTAACTGGGGCTGGGTTAAATTAGTATATTAACTTTATGTTAGTGTTATATATAGTGCAGTTAAGTTCATTGAAATATCATCCTGAAATAAAGTACAATTTCAAGCATGTGCTGTGTGCTTTGGCATCTATTTAATTCTGCTTGAGACTCACACTCTTGAGTCCAATTGGGAGTTTTACACCCTGTGCCCCATTGCAGTTCAAACCCATGCTAATATGTGCATGCTGAAATGATGAACCTAACTGTTGAAATGCAGAGCCCCTAATCCTACAGACATACCTTGATTATTGTGTCATCCTCCTGCCAGGTATTGGTAGGGGCAAAAATCACTTGCTAGCAGGTTAGTCAAAACAATGCACTTCACGTTGTACAGGGTTTGCACAGATCTGCCCATGTGTCTGCTGCTAGGAGGGCCCTACACTAGCTATCCATCCACAGGTGAATCACCTTTTGGAACTTGTGTATCACAAACAACTGCCTTTATGGGAAAGGTCCTGGTTATCAATCTAGCAGACTTTCTTGGCTTCTCAATCGGAGAACGCTCAAATCGAACAACTCCAGCCTTTTCTAAATACCAAGGTCCAAAGTTTCACTTGTGACTGAGAGGTCTTTTCCAAAAGCTGCCCCAAGATGCTGGAATGCCCTACATAGGGGCATGTTCTTCTCTTGTAGGTATCAAGCATAGTCTGCACTGTCTTGTTTGAGTCCTCTCCCCATTCAGTCATTAATCCACCTTTGTCTTTAGCCCTGAGCCTGTGTTTCTTGTGCTGTGTTCTTGTCTAGTGCTACCATGCCTGCAGGCTCTTGTCTTAGTGCTTTATAAATAAAATTAATAAATAAATACATGAGTTTGGGTATGGTGACCCAGCATCTCTCATATTTATACCAGTCAAATTCAATTAATATCACCGTTTTCACCTTGAAAATAAGGGGTCTCCCACCACTTCTTTGAATCATCTCTGGAATCCAACCCTGGAAGAAGATTTAGCTGCACCCTGCTGAGAGAGCACTTCTTTTGAAAGTTCTCCAGTTGTAAGGTGAAGGCAGATGTTACTAGGCAGAGTCAAGCACTGTCCCCTAACCATCCCCAGGTACCATTGGAGATTACTCTGCTGCTGGACCAAGACCTGCATCTCTTCCAGCCGTCCTGTTGTCTAAGACCTCACCATGTTGCATGACTCCAGGAGGTGTGTGCCAGCCACTCCCATGTTTTGGAGCCAGAGAAGAGTCTAACCTTGGCCCTTGAGACCCTTGAGTGGGACTCACAGCTCTTGAAAGCCCGAAACAGCCAAGATCCCTGTGTTTGTGACCAAACCCACTGCAGGCCGTTATTCAAGAGTATTCGACACTGATCAAACCTCCAGGACCCTTTGAAGCTGCCTTTGGCATTCATCGCTCTGCAAACCAACGTTTGCCATACCACCTAGTTTGTTGTTGCATCTCACCAGCTAAAGTGTGTCATTGCCACGGCTCGAACCAACAAAGTACCACTGGCTCGCCTTGCTCTAGTCACTGTTTGAAGAACCATCTTCTTCATTGCCCCTCATGATAAGTCAACCAACCCACCCCTGCTGTCCCCCAAAAAGTGACCTCTGAGACTTCACATCACATCGACTTACCTCTGCATCTTGGTACCAGCTCACCACCGTTGAACCTCGCCCAGTGACTGAACCTGGTGACCACTCGATCCACACAGCACAAGGAGACGCATTGAGACCGCAAATAGCTTCCTTGTAATACCAACTTGACGCAAGCTTGCCACTGGGCCATCTCAACTGCTGCATCCCTGAACGTGAAAGGACCGGCAAACGACACTGAGAAGCCTGGTTCAATGCAATCGAACCGCTTAGTTTAATACACAGGTATTACTGACTGATTTCTGCCTCTGTGGTCCATCTGTGGGGCCTAGGGATTGGCTAGGTCATTTTAATCCCTTTTGAGTACTCAAGAAATATCCTTTTGAACATTGTGGTCTTTTAAGTGCCTTTTCTTCCTTGTCTCATTACCCAGAGTCGTGCATCTGTTTTATATTTGCATATTCTGGGTTCCTTCTACATGGGTGGGTTTTACACTGTTTTCTAGTTATTATTGTACATTGTGTTTGATTAAAGTATTATAAATGTATAGATCCTCTAATGGACATTCCTTTATTTTGGAATGATATACTTTGCTATTTGGGTTACTACTGAAATACATCCACGCCCCTTTTAGGGGAATAGCCTTCCATCAGCCCATGGTATGACAAAAGACAAAGGAGGTATATCTCTTAACTGTGCCTGTGTTACCTTTATGATTGTGTTTTCTCATTGTCTTGAGTGTGTGAGGGCTGAGTAGGCTTGTTAGCCTTTGTACATCATTGTACTCATGCAAGGCAGAATTTAATTAGTCACAGAGACATCTTTATTTAGTGTGGTACTTTGGTACTGTTGTATTGAGGAGAGCTGTGGTGTTATCAATGCCATTGAGCAGACATAACGCAATTCAGTGATAAAAGACACACTATGAGACAGTGCAATCCAATAGTATATTGCAATAACGTTGCCGGGTCATGATGTCAAACAGTGGCATAGGGGAGTCATTGTAGGTTCCAGGTGTTCAGCTGCAAGATGGATCACTGTCATTCATTGCATAGAAGGATATGATGGTTCAGACTTTTAAAATGAGTGCATTCCATTTTTGCTATGCCCAGTCATTTGCACTGTTACTGGACCTAATTCATACAAGCTTAATCCTATACACTAGCAGTTTTTAGGCTGCCAGAACTTCATGGCGTGAGATGTACAACTTTCTGGTGGGTTATCACATTGTTATAAATAGAGATAGGCAATATTTGTAAGATGATGAGGGTTTGTGGGAGGGGGTTTATCCCACTGAATCCTGTGGGAGGGATTTAGCTTCTTGGATAGGAGAAAGAGGTTTCACTTAGAGTGATAACGCTGCAATAAGAGTCCATTGAGTAGTGTGCCATGACCACAATGCTACCCATGATCCATTTAACTCCAAAATCATATGTGTGATGACGAATATTAATTGGTGCTTGATTGATAGCTTTGCTTAACTTCACCATAATAGATGCATTTATTTGAACACTTGTTTCTAGGAGTGGGAGTCTCCATTCTGAAAGAATACATGGCTTCCAAATGGATGCCTAGTGAATTTACTGTGGCGTGGCATCAAAATGGCTATCAAGTTGAACTGTCCTAGGGAGTACCATTTCTCAAAATGGCCAAGGTGGTATCCATTCAACATGAGTCCTTAATCAAAAATAGAGCCAGTCTTTTTTTAAAGATGTCCTGCATTGAACTACACCAATTCAATGCGCTACATTGTAGATAATCTGTGTAGGTCAATAATGAGTAGGGGATTCGGAAGGGGTAGAGTACAATGGGAAGGAGAGCCACCCTCACATCGCTTGATGGTCTGATAAGGGGAAATCCCAAAACACTGACATCGATCCTACAAGTGACTGTGAGGTAGGCGTGATGAATTTCAAAGTGAGACCATAGCAAACAAGAGAGGTGTAGGCTTGATCTGTGTCAGTGCCATAGAAAGGTCACATTACTGTGCCTTGAGCAAAGAATTAAACAGTGAAAAAAACTGCGGTGTCATTGCTGACATTATGGATTTCCTCCATTAGTGGCTTAATCTAGCCAGGGAAAGTAAAGTGGTGCTAGAGGAGTGGCAAGTACCATAGACACATTGAATCTTTCAGATGCAGTGTTGAAGGACTCCTAAGTAGAACTTTGCAGAGGCTTTCAGTGCCAGGGCAACAGGATGGGATTAAGGCAGCAAGGGGCAGGTGGAGGGTTGTAATATGGAGGCAAGACACTAGGAATTCGTGCAAGATAAGAGCTAAGAGAAATTAAACTGAAACTGGTTGCCATTAGAGATAAGAGACTTTCACATCAAGATAGACCTGGGCATTAGCCCACACTCACAAAGTATCTTACATCGGGCCTCAGGGCAACCGGCGTCTGTCTATAGTAATGTTCAGGAACGCCTAGAGCATTAGCATGAAAGTATCACTATACATACATCATGACACACTCTACTGTCATAATTCCTGGATCAATCCAGTATTAGAGAGGCAAATATTTTTATAGGAGGGGAAACATTCATTTTGGATGATACAATACTTCTTTTAACAGATCTACAACTGTGTGTGACAAATAATAATAATTAAAAAGTTTCCTTTTGAACTTGGACTGGTACTTCATAATGTCGCTCGTGCCAACACATAGCAAAACGACAAGCAGTACGAACACGATATTAAAATAGCAGCCTTGGATGAATCTAATTCAAGCCACAGTGTTGTGAGAAGAGCATTATTTCAAGAGTGGAAAGTGTCTGTCTGCCTAGACCAGAGCGAGTTATAGCCCACAGTCAAACGTTGTTTATCTTGGCTTATTGAGGGATCTTTATTCGTTAATCACTGATATGGTTGCTTAATGACAAATGGCGGTTGCTGTCTATGGTGAATGTGAAGAAGAAAGAATACTCGTTTGCTTGACACCAGATGAATGTAACAAGGTTCTCTTGATTAATTCTCAGAGTGTCTCGAGAAATGCTATCACCAGTGGGAGCAGGTATGCAGTGGGGTTGCATTGCCTCAAATAGGCTCAGAAGTGGCAATCTCCATTTGGAAAGTTGCTTCAATGCTTGAGTTCCCATTGACGAAAATCATTGTAAAGTCATTGGCAGGCATAGTGGCCATGCTTTCCACAGTTAACAGAGCTCCTGTTGCCTGTGCTCATGTTACTAAAGTCCCACATGTTACATGAAGAACAGCCTTTGCTGGGATTCCCTTAGCACCAGAAAACAGTCGACATCCCACAGAGGCTTTTTCAGTAGTATGTATCTTCATGTCAGAAGCATGTAATAAGATTGACCCTTCTGCCCCATGTGCATTGTCGTTGATGTCCATGCTCCCACGCCTTAATATTTCTTTTCACTCCATCATTAACTCCAATGTTCAAGCAATAGGCATGCGTGTTTACATTGTAGTATATGTTGCTTACAATTGGACATATATACATAGGGGTTGATTCCCAAAGAGTTTACTGGTAGTAACTCTTACTTTCTCGTTTTTGGTGTTTTACATCACCATAAAATTTGCTTCGGAGTGCTCGGTGATTGATAGATATTACTTATCACCTTACTTGTTCATCACATGGGGTTTGGGATTCGGAGGGCTACGTTACCCATGACACAAGTAATCGTCCTGTTGCCACGGTGATCATGTTCCACTTGAGCTATCCTCCCAGCCACTACTCCCAGCTTGACTTACTCCTGAAGAAAGGGCATTCGATTCACAAGGAAGTTACAGATTGTGTGGCTGATGCACAACGATTTTACTGGTTGTGACTATGACATACTCCTGGAAAGCGAGGCATAACTCTGGAGGTGGTCAGGTAACTTGCTTGCAAATCATAATGTCATTACCCCGGTGTTACTTCTGCTGACCTATTTTGTCCTAGCATTGTTAAGTGAGACCTAAATCGCCTGCACATGTGGAACACAGTGTTAAATATCGTATTTCAAAACACATAAACCGGGTCTAGCAATTGCTTTTACTGTAGTACATTTATCTGACTGGTCAACGGTTAACATGTTTTTTATGCATTAGAAAACTGTGTGTTGCATTGCTGAAACATGGATTATATACTGTAGTAAACTATATGCACCAATACCATATAAAAATAATGTAATTTGTTGTCATTCTTGTTCTCTTCTTTGAGCTCCAAATTTAAGAAAGGTTTGCTCTTTTCATAAATATGTTTAACACAATGACCGTTTCTATTGTCATGAAGGCACAGTATTTAAAGTGTTTGAGTGGCAATGTGCTACATATAACCTCTGTTTTTTTTTCCTCATACAGCTACAGATTAGCACTTGTTCATCCCTTTCCAGTACCATTTGAAGATTCGTATGCCACAGCAAAGTATTTTCTACAGAAAGAAATTCTTGAAAAGTACAATGTGGACCCAGACAGAATCTGTGTGTCAGGGGACAGTGCTGGTGGCAACGTGGCTGCAGCTGTGACTCAACAGGTACAGTCCATTTGCTAAATGGAGAATTTATCATTTCAAAAAGACCACAGAATTGTTAATCTTGAATAACTGTGGTGTCAACCAGGAGTTTGAAGTGACTGTGTGGCAGTGTTAAGTTTAATACAAATTTAACGATACAAAAAGCTATTTTTCAAAAGGTGTGCTTGCTCACAGAAGCATATACACCTACTTTAGATGTGTGATTTCCAGGTTATTAAATTGCTTCTGATTGTGGCCTTTTGGGGGCATTTACACCGAATTTGCAATGCGCCAGGGAAGTAAATACATTACACCTGTGTTTCCTTTTGTGAAAATGGCTGCATTTTACCAAGGTGTAAATGCTATAGTCTGGTCTGGTCAGCAATTACACCAGTGGGAACCTACGTTTTAAGCCCTCCTTATGAGTACTGCAGCATTACCGCCTGCAGTTATTACTGTTGCTGCATGAGGTAAGACCAGGAATGTGCCTGATTATAACAATACTGCAAATATGCCAGTAAAGGATGCAGATTTGATCAAATACTGAAATGCCATGAAGTATTCCTTTTACTTTGATCCATTTCCATACTTGTTCCCAGGCTGGAAATTGATTGTGTGCAGCGGAGGATAATGCTGCTATTGTCCAGTTAATTATTCATTCGCTGCAATTACAATGAATTGGGGCTGAAAGGGGATGGCATCTCAGACGTATTCAACCACTTGACGGTTTCTCTAGCGATTACTATTCTCCTGAACTTGAATGTATGTTGAATGAATGCACCACATTCTTCTTTCTCATAAAGAAAAATCAGGGCCTTCTTTAATAACATGTTCTCCCCCATTTCTTGCAGAGAGGTAACATATTGAAGTACATGATTTGAGATATTTTGCTTCACAATCTTTCGTTAATGCTAGCCGGACAACCAACCTTGCTCATAATGAGAAGGCCAAAAACTATAAAGAATTTGAAAGACTCCCTGTTATACCGCTACTTCCAAACTCATTATGGGGCTATAAGTGTTGCCCTAACCTATGACTGTTATAAAAAAAAATCATCAAGGTTGGATGTTCTTATTCAGAGGGTGTAAATGTAGTTTAACAAAATATATATTGTATCTATGGTTTATAAAACCTTGCTACACAAATACAACATTGTATTATATCAAATCTGGTACATTTCTATCACATAAAATCACATAAAAACAAAAATCTTGCACACATCAGAATATTTATGCTAAAAACTCCTACAATAATCTTCATCACGCCAAAACCCTTAAACAACTTTGATCACCCTGATGAATTCAAACTATCATGGTTACAATGTACCCAAAAGGACAGGTTTCTTTCTCCTCAGTCCTCATAAATTTGTTTAGTAAACACACTATCCTGATTATCAATTCTGGATAATTATCCAAAACCAGGCATTTCCAAAATTCATTTGAAATCCAAAATTCATTCTCCTGCACCAGGGCATGGTGTAAAACGAACCTTGAGAAAAATGAGTGAACCAAATCTCTTGTATATACACTCCCAATCATTACATGTTTCCAGGTTCTCAAGGACCCTCGGATATTACAAAGGCAAAACCCTCTTTCTTAGCGTAACAACCATTTTCTTAGCCCCAAACTTCCATTCTGTGTGGCTGATTAAGTCTGAACATTATAAATACCAACCGATCGATACCTGTGATTCGGAAACACTATACATATTCCAGTAGGGTATCATATTTCTTTATTGCGCCTATGTACTCTTTCAAGAAAGTGTATGCATTGATTTTGTTACACTGGTTGATCCAGTCAGCTTCTCATAGCTTCAACTTTACTCTGGCTAGGCTGTGCTGCAAAAGGTCCTTATCACACACCCGCTTACTTAAATATTCCTTTCATTCGTTCCTAAAACTATTTAGCACCCCAGAGGACTCTCTTTGGAGGATGTCTTTCAGGATTACATAAAGCAAAACCCTTTGGAGGGTCCAATATCGTATTCAACAACATCATGCACTGTCGGGTATAATCGATCACATGACCAAGTGTCCTGTGTTTAAAGAATCGAGATGGACGGGAGAGTTTCTCGGTACTGGCTGCATTGAAATAAGGCACAGTCTTGTTCGGAGGGGATAAGTGTTTGTTCACATATATTGTGGTTTATTTTACAGCTTTTTTCACAGACATTTGGATCTTGGTTTGTCCATTATTTAGCAGTTAACATCCATCGCTCCCGGTGGGAGTAAGCATTTACCAATTCGTTTTTTTTCATCATTACCATGTATACATTGCTGGTCACTGGGAATCAGTTCAGGGCTCTCAGAGGAGTTTTATTGGTTTACAGGTTCCTCGTGCTAGTTTCCAGTTTCTGTTGTAAAAAGTCCACTGAGGCTTAAGACTTGGATTATGTCCCTATCATCCATGAAAGGTTTGGGCTACTGCAATCATCTTATTGTGGGTTATGCCTCATTTCAGGACCATTAGATGCAAGTGGTAAGCATTGAATATTTTCCTCCTCCGCCATTTTCCAGTATATGTACTTTTATTAATGAATGCAGTCTTTTCTAATTTAGCTTCATTCTCTTATGGTTAATTCTTTACCCCAGTATTTCTTCCATCTTCATTCCAGCTATTGGTCTGTAGATTCTGGCTACCTGAATAGTATATATCATCATGGTATGATGCATGGCGCATTTCTTTTATGGATGTTATTGGACCCCACATGAGGTCTTTCTGACTTTTCTAGGTGGTTCATTGATTAGGTGGCATACGATTTGGTTGTAACACAATGTACTTTTGAGGTATGTACATGGTACACCACTTTATCTAGGATACCATACTAGTTAAAGCAATGTGGTATATGCACAGGGCATACCACTTTTGACTAGTGCAAAACGGGATGTTTACTTTTCTCTGCACGTTGGAGACAGGACTTCTTTTTCTCAATTTGGGTTATGAATATGTAATCTATCTGCATGGCATTCTCACTGGGTATCGCATGGTTTGCACTCTCTACTTTTATATTGCATGTACTTTTTCATTTTTTGGCCCTTGATTGGGACATTGGTTAATTGAGCCACATATACTTTTTGCGGTTTCTGTTCAAGTATAAGTATGTATTTTTGAGAAATGGTTGCATGCACATTACTAATTTCACTGTTGCCGATTACATTTACAGTTTTTCCCACGGAACCCATTAGGCGTTGTTCGAACATAATTAAAAGAAGTTTCAGCCATTGTTGAAGATTGTATAAAGGATTTCTTTCTGTTAAAGCTATTACTTGAATGCACTATGTATATACAGCATAATGGTGTGTGTGTGTGTGTGTGTGTGTGTGTGTGTGTGTGTGTGTGTGTGTGTGTATGTGTGTGTGTATGTAATTTCTATTGTTTTATTGTTTGTGTGACTTCGTGTCAGGGTTGTGTTACCTTGCCTGCACCCGAACCTCAACTAATAGTTTAGCATATTACTTATAAGATTCCTAGATAAGAGTAGGTGTGCAGTGGTCTCTCCCCTCTTAATGATGGAATTACTGACAGATTTACTGCACCACAGAGTTGTGACTTTGAAGATGAAGTGTAGGATAAGCCGTCAGCATTTGTAATTCCTTTACTTTACCTCCAAATATTGGATGATTTACCACAGCAGAATTACCGCAGATGGAAATCCAATGAAAGACCCACAGAGTCCTGTGGAGGCTGTAGTCCTCTACCTAGCTTGTATTCCTGTGCTAAATCTGTGGAACAAATTAGCGGTACATGTAAATGAGTTTGGCAGTAACCCTTCCTTACCCTGAATTACTTCCAAGCTCAAAATAAGGTCCATAGACTTTAATCATTATGCCTGGGCTGCAGGCATGACCTAATCTGGATTGCAGTGTATAATTTCTGATGGTTACTTTCTGATCATTCTCCTACATGATGTGCACTTTTTCACTTTGGGGGAGTCACACCATCTCAACAACCAAACCCAATTACCAATCATTACCATTATATGTATCTATTTATGCTCCAGTGAGGTCTAGTCAAAATACACCACCCTGACACCTACGTGATAGTTCCAATTAATTTAAAAGGATTCATCTAATCTATTTTTTAGCAGCTCATACTAGAGGTTGTACCATGATTACCACCCAATTCACTTCAATTCAATTAATCTGGGTTCTGAGTTGTATTAAGGGACCTGTCTCTAACCATAATTGCATGTATCTATTTTTTGATTTTCTGTTTCTACTTTGTGTGATGACTAACTTGTTAAAATCTTTGCTAAAACTGTGATATGTCTTATGCTTTCAGCTGCAAGATGACATCGAAGTCAAGGTCAAACCCAAGATGCAAGCATTGATCTACCCAGCACTGCAAACCATTGATCTGGATACACCGTCATACCGGGACAACAGCCACATGCCCATTCTGAATAGGAAAAGCATGGCCAGGTTTTGGAGTGCATACTTTGCCAGTGATTTGCTCTTAACAGAAGCCATGCAATCCAACACACATGTGTCTTCAGAATCAAATCACCTGATTAAATTTGCAAACTGGAGTAATCTTTTGCCAGAAGAGCTGAAAAGGAATCATGTTTACAGAAGCCCTGAGTTTGGAGAATCACAATTTCTGAAAGCCTACCCTGGAATTGCAGATCCCAGAGCAGCACCACTTCTGGTTGTTGATGAAAAATTGAGTAAACTGCCAAGGACCTATATGCTAACCTGTATGTATGATGTTCTAAGAGATGATGGCTTTATGTACGTCTCCAGGCTGAAGCAAGCAGGTGTGAAAGTAATTCATGACCACTATGATAATGCATTTCATGGAATGCTTCTTTTTATTACATGGCCGACTGATCTATCTTTAGGTTTTAGAATGGTTAATAACTATATTAACTGGCTCAATGAGAACCTATAAATATAACAACTCATTCATTCATTCACAAACTAGTTTAATGAATTTGCATGCAACTATAGAGGGGCTATAAAGCGTAAGGGGCCCCATTTCGAGTTTTACAGAGTGGTAAAATATGTGGTGGTAATTCCGTTACTGCCACCTTTTTTATGAGTGACAGAACTACTGACATTTGTACTGGTCTGCCAAATCCTGACTTTTACGCTGAAGTGGGATATTTACCTCAGGCATCATGCTGGAGGTAATGCCTCAACTTTAACACTAGAAATTGTGTGAATTACCACGGTGGAATAACTGTGTGCTAGTAATTGTGCCAACATCCCCATGGAGTCCTATGGACTCTAAAAATGGGGACTAATACTGCCTTACCACCACTTGTAATCCTGTGGTAAACCCATGGAAAGAAGTGGTGGTAACGGTAACCGATGTTGGCAGTAAAAACCATAGAATTACCACAAGACTCGGAATGAGGCACACAGTGCTACATATAAAATAACATTTCAGCATTGTTTACATTGTACAGCACCTAAATGAACACACATATTAAATCACTACAATTTTAAAATGTATCTTTCTCAGGAAAAGTGCATGTAAATCTGCTGGTAATGATGTGAAAGGATGCAACACAGAAATATATCATAGGCAAGCAATACACATGCAAATACATTGTGCCCAATATCAACATCATTGTAAGTGAAGCAATGAGTTCCTTCATATGGCAGCCTTCACTTAAGGGGTTGCTTCTCAAGGTCTACTTTTCTGCCTAGATCTCCTGTCCGCACAGTCCTGTTTTCATCAAAATTATATGATGCATTGCCTTTGATCTTCGTTTTATTCCAGCGTTCACACTTTCATAAAACATCTGTCTGACCCAGATACGGATAATACTTCATCTCACATTAACTATCTGTGCTGTAATTATTTGTTTTGTTTTCAGTTGTTTCTTGCTATTGAACAGCCTAATCTGTAAAGTGGTTTACGTAAAAGTGCGTAACCATATGTTGATGGCTGGAAGGTTTTGAATAAATCATAATCACGGGCAGAGTTCTGGGGAATCCTCCAGAAGATTATTTTTTAGCCTGACAAGCAATTACAGAAGGGGATAGACGGTAGGCAAATCAGGCGTGGCCCACCCCAAATGGGTCAGTCCAGCCCGAACTACTAGTCCCTTCCGCACAAGAGCACAAAGAATCTCCAGGCATGTGTCAGCCTTGTTGTTACTTGAATGAGTAAGCGTTATTATAACAATATTCCCAAATATCTAGGCATAATATGTTAAGACTACAGCACATCTTCTTAATAACAACATGTACACTTTCCTGTAGGCAATACCTATGTCAGGTAATCCACCCCTTAGAAAGCCTGTTGTTCAGTACTTGATCTTTGAGTGCAGGAAATCAAAGATTTCAAACAGGGCATTGAAAATTATTTTCAGAAAGTGTAAAAAGTGCTTCAGAAAATAATAAATACTTCTGAATTGAGTTGTCAGTGAAGAAAATGCACATTTAATTTCTATTTAATATTTTCCCTTTTTAATATAACCAATTAGTTATTGATCCATCTTTTTTATCTCATCAAACTCTGAAGTGTCTCTTCATGTGAGCAAATAAATGACTTTATATCCATAAATGAAACTGAAATTTAGGTTTAATGGAAAGTCTTTGGGCCTCATTACAAATTTTCTGGTCCGGAAACAACGGTGCAGTAAATTTACCAGCACCGTTGTTTCCGGACCGGCAAACTAGGAGTCTGCCTGCCGGAGCCGCTGTGCCCAACAGGGCAGACCCTGCCAGACACAGCGGCCACAGTAGGCATACTGTCACGGAAGTACCGGCACCGTTAAAAACGGTGCCGGTGCTTCCGTGCTCCCCATTCCCGTGGAGTATCAGACTCCACGGGAATCGGGACTAACAATTTACCGGTACCTGAATTCCCGGAATACCGGAGTTCTAATATCCCGGTGTTACCGGCAAGCCAGGCGCCAGTAAATATTGCAAGTCCTGTGGCCACCCACAGGTAGTACAGGCAGGGTTACGCGGGACTTGTAATGAGGGCCTTTGTCTATGGTATATATATTTATCTGGTCCAATCATAGCATCCTACTAATGTACATTTTACTCCAGTCCATTTTACTCCTGAATGTATTCATTGAGGTAGAGCCATATTGGGTTCCCTGGCCACACGTCTTTGTTTAAGAATTTGCATTTGTATCTGGGAGGACTTGCTGGACATTAAATGCCCAAAAATGCAAACTTATGGCACCAAGCAAAGCAAGGGCATTGGGTTGGAGATGGGGTTGGGCACCCAGATCCTTTGAGTACCATCCCCAATGGGTGCTAAGACTTTTAGCACCCATGGGTAGACCATAGGATGCTGTGATTCTGCCACCGAAAGAGAGAAAGTGATCCAGAATGGACTTGTACTGGGTTCCTGGCTGGCAAGGCTATGTATAGGGTCGAGAGAAATTCTTATATTCTATTCCGTGAGCTGCTGAAGCGACATCTGTCCGATTTTGTACTGCTTCACCCCAATCTGCCGTTTAGCCAACCCTGTGTAACAAAAACATCAGCGTGATGTTTCTCATGTCGCTGCACATAGAGTGCAAAGTTTCTGCTGCCACTGTGCAAACCAAAAACCACTGCATGCAGTTTATTGTGCCATCACGCCATCCCCGCACAAATCAAAAGGAGCAGGCATAGTTTCTTGTGCAACTGCATGAACCTAGTATGAATCAAAAAGAGTGGGCCAAAGTTTCTTGTGCTGCTGGGCGAACCTAGTATTAATTTAAAAAAAACAAAATTGCGTAAGGTTTCTCGAGCTGGTACAGATCAAAAAACCTGTACAAAGTTTCTTGTGAAGTAGCGTTAAACTAGTACGGATCAAAAAAAGGGCCACTCAAAGTTTCTCGGGCCACTGTGTGAAACTAGCACAGATCAGGGAAAACGGCAGGAAGTTTCTTATGTCGCTGCGCGAAATTAGCATTCATCAAAAAAGAACCACATGAAGTTTCTCATGTCGCTCTGCAAACCTAGCATGGATCACAAAAGACCCGCAAAAGATTTATTGTTCTGCTGCATGAACAAAGTACAAATCGAAACCTCGCGTGGAATTTCTCGTGGCACTGTGCAAAACTAGCATGGTTAAAAAAAATATTCTGTGCAAAGTTTCTCATCTCGCTACACGAAACCAATATGGAAACGAAACACAGTGCTCTGGGCAAAACCTCACAAAACAGGCCAAAATTTAAATGGTGGCAGAAGTGTAATGATGATTGCGTGGAATGAGTGGAAGCAGATTCCAGTGCAAATTTCTCCCACCCCTAGCTGTGTACGCATAGCAATGCAAGTCACCGAGCTGCTTCAGGAGATGGCATTGTTGACACTTGCTCAAAGATTGACGATGAGAGTGTGGTGCCCTTTGGCAGGACACATGCCTGAAAAGTACATTGGGGGGAAAAGATAGCAGGAGTGGGCTGGCGGGGCACATGAAGAGAGGCAGCATGCCAGTGAGAATGTTCAGTTTTGACCAGTTTTACAAGCAGGAAATTTATGATCATTTATCAGCTCATAGTGCATGGAATTTGCATGGAATTTTCCTTCCTAATTGGCTTTACCATCAAGAATGTTCTAAAGAGCATGCAAATTAGATGGTATCAAACTTTCTCCAACACAATTATTTGGTCATAAAGGAGAAAACAAAATATGTTCAGTGTCTTGAACTTTGCATTAAAAAAATTCTCAAACAAGCTTTAAGAACACTTTCCACAATGCCGCTATCACCCTGTTTAGGGACATTTTTTACATTATATTACAATCGAAGAATCATACTTTGAAATGACATTAACAGTTATGACAACTCAGCATCTGAGAGCACTCCCATCAATTGAAAATACATCATGCCAGAAAGAATTTAGATTAATTTTATTACATTTGCGGACGCTGGGCCTGATTTATAAAATATAGGCATATGACAAGACTGGAAGCCAAAGGGTAGGATGTTCGATCACATAGTAGTTAATTCTAAACAGGTGGTCAAATGGTCAACTATCGACCAGAGTGTGACAGTGCCGAGTATGTATGCAAGTATTGTTCCGTTTATCTCAGGTATCTGCCTGTGGGATCCCAGGTCTTCAGTTGTAAGAGTGTTATACATAAGTACACATAAGTATGGTGAAGATTTTGTAATTTTTTTTTAAACCAGCAATCAAAATCAGGAAGTACAATCTAGCTAATAAAGGGTGATACGATGAAGACTGCCTGTTGGCTAAGCAGAATTTATTGAATTTCTTTAAAAATGTGGCTGTGATTGACAAGCCCCATCTGATGCTTCTCTGGGCTAATTAAAAAGCAGTAGTGACCCTTAAAAAGTCTCAATATATTAGAAATAAATGGTGTGAACTACTGTCTTGTAGTGAGAATGGAGATCGTGTCAGGTTCTGGAGGTTGGTAGGAGGAAATTAAGTGAAATCTTCAGGACCTTTCTCCAACCATATTTCTTCTGGCTAATGGTTTACTCATTTCAATATTTTTTGTAAGAAAGGGCAGAATGATTCAGCTGCTCATTTAGATCAGTTAGTTAGGGAGAATAGTGATGAATCCCCATGGATATTCTATACTACTGAGGTGGAGGAGGCTATAGCCGATCTGGGATTAGGGATTGCACCAGGGCCTGATGGGATTCCGATTGATATGTTAAAAGAAGAAGCATCCATTTGGGCTCCTTTACTAAAGCGCATATGTGATTAAGTAGCAAGAACAGGAGATGTTCCCCAATCATGCCGGGAGGCAGTCATCATGCCTCTTTACAGGAAGAGTGATAATAAGAACTATAGACTGATCTCACTGCTAGATTCAGTGGGAAAGGTCAATGCAAAGGTGTTGCTGTCCCACCTGCAGAGTTGGGTTCTAGACAGTAGCCATATAAACCATATGCAGGTTGGTTTCCAGTCATGTAATGGAACAGTGGACAAATGTTTCCGATTGTATGCAGTCTTGTCCAAATATTTCTCCCTACAAAATAATATGGTTTACGCTGTATTCATCCATTTTCAGTGCAGCATTTGATAGTGTCTCCCGAAGTAAGCTGTGGTCAATGCTGAGGAGCAAGGGCATTGCAGGTCCATTGCTGATCAGCATCCAATTATCTATGCTAAGAATGGAGCTTCTGTAAGCTTGGGGCTGGGAGGTGAGACTACTGAAATGTATATGGTAGAGAGGGGTGTCCAACAGGGGTGTGTGTTGGCCCCCCTTCTCTTCTGTTTTTATATAAATGTAATAATCGAAGAATTGTTAATCAGTGGACTTGACCAACCCAAATTATGATCTGATGTGTTTCCAGCCCTCTTTAATGCAGATGATGCACTGTTGTAATCCGCTACTCCTATGGGTTTGAGATGTCATTTGGATATTTTTGCTAAAAAGTGCAATGATCTCTCAATGGAGCTCAATATAGCAAATACCAAGGTGATGGTGTTTGGCTGTGAGCAAAGTAAGAGAATTATTTAGGAGGATTTTGATTGAGGAGTGTGTTTTAGAACAGGCACGTTTTTATGATTATTTATGGGTCAGGTTTTCGGATGATCTTTCATGGGTTGCACATTGCATTGAGACCGTGATCACTTTGGAAAAGTACAGCAATGGTGTACGCCGTTTTTATAGCACACATGGGAGAGGTGCACTTTCCCCAGTTTTAAAATTTTATAAGAACTGGAATGGTCATCCACCCTTTATGGAGCAGAGTTGTTGGGTCACTGTGAGTGTGCACAGATCAAGGTGGCAGACAACCATTTCCTTAGGTCTCTACTTATGCAACCAAAGTGAGCCCCGATGGCCTGTTTGCCATGGGAATCTGACCTTATACCTTTGTGTAAAGTAGCTGCCAGTTGGCCGACATTGTTCTGGGCCAGATTATGGTGGGCACCTGAACTTGTAAAATATAGGGATATGATTACTAACGTAAAGAATGTACCGGGGTCAAGCTCACTCCCATGGTTTAGGCATATCTGTAAAGGGCTTGCTGATTTAGAGTTGCCAGCAATTTGGTCAAGCTCAGAGGATTCACCCCATGGTTTAAAGAAGATGGTCAAACTAAAGTGCTGTGATGTTATAATTAGAAATATGAAAAGTGCATGTGCTGTTTTAAAAACTGGAGTGCTGTTTTTATTGCTGAAACAGAGGTCTTTGGGCCCTAACTAGATCAAGGGGCCCCTGGGTATGCATGAGCCTTGTTTAATCAGCTCCACACCAATACCCTTAAGGTGGGCACTTTTACTGCAAAATGGACTAGTTCCTCTGACACACAATGTAAAGTTTGTGGCAACCCGATGTAGTCGCCAAAACACTTCCTTCTTTTTTGTCCTCGTTATCAGGACCTTAGCAGGTTGTATTTGATTCCCCTGTTTAGATTGAAGGGAGTTTTTCATACAGAAGATGCTGCTGCATATTGTAAAAGCGCCTCTATCTGAATGAGGTTGATTATATTGTAAAATGTACCCATAGGGCATGGTTGAGGAGAATGAAAGCAATGTTATGAGGTCATGCAGCTAATTCCTTTTTTATTGGGATTGATCATATTTAGCCATCATTCTTTTTTAAATATTTGTTTATTCGTTTATTGATAACATGCAATATTGATTGATATGTATTTTTATGAACTGTGTTTGAAAAGTGCACAATTTGTAACTGTATTGATGCTTTTATGGTTTTTGTTGCCGAATAAATCGGTTTTCAACACAGCAAAAATAGGACTAAATCAGTGCAAAGAGGTTCTAGCAGCGCTAAGACTACACTACTCAGAACGATTGCGTGGTGAGCATATTCACAAAGTAACACAGCGCTAGGGTGTAAAGGAAAATCTACAGAGCAGTACAAACACACAATACGAGCCCAGGACAGCACAACAGTGCACAGGGACCCACTTTGTACTGCAATGAGAGGTGCTAAACGGTCAAATGCTGTGAGTGGAGCAATCATACTCAACAGGACATCAAACACCCTCTGACCCCCTAAGCACAGTCAGTCTGTGAGTGGGCCTATCATATGCAATGCCTCACCTTATCAACATAAAGCACTCCAGAAAGAGGGACTGAAGTGTGATTGACCCTAACATACTGCTCTACGAAGAAAAAGGCAATTCGATTAGCGACTGCATAGACAGAAAAGATGCTAGCTGTGTCTGTGCTACATCAGGCTATGAAGCAAGATTCATATGACTGAAGGATGTTCTTAGCCTCCATGTGTCAGAGGCCATGCATGGTTGCTGCTTGATTTTGATGTTGTTTGTTTATTTATCGTGCGTTTTATTCCTCCTAGGAGAAATGCTGAACAAAAACTGTATCTGGGCGCAGGGGTTTATAAAAATAAATAAATAAATAAATAGCTGTATGATGTAAGATTATAGGAAACAATTGGGTTTAAGCTTCTTCCAAAATAGGGCAAAGGAGTCAAGCTTCCAAGCACAGGCACCAAAGAGTGGAAAATATCTGACCTCTATGTACGTAATGAGACTGCTTCAGTCGGAAGAGTCAACAGCACAGAGGCAGGGAGAGTCTTGACTATGCCCGGTGTGGCCTTCCTTGAACATAGGCATACTGAGATTTTCCATGTTGATAGTTATGAAAGTTGTCCAGCCAGTAGTCTTTGTGCAAAATGGAATGTGTGTAGTGCAGTCAGTTGTGATGTTGCAAACTTTTGTGTATGTGCATCCTAAAGGGCTACTACATGATGATACATTTCGATGGAGTTGGAATCCTTCATAAACGACATTATGTGTATTTTAGGTAGACATGTCATGCAGTGCTTTATGGCCTTGAAGAGCTCTCTGCCTTTGTCGGTGGCCTTGCTTTTAGTGTACATACAGCATACAGACTTGGCAGTGCCTATCAGTTGTCTGTGTGTAGCACACACCTACCAGAGCTGGGTGTGCATGGATGTGGTGCAGGATATTTCCCAAGTTACTTTTTGCCTTCTGATTCAACTTTTGTAGAGGTTGAATCTGTCAGTGCACCGGGGTGTGGAAGGTGAAGGCTTTAGGGTGTGCTGGTGGTTGATGTTAGTTGTAAGGCTGTTTTTCATTGTTTGGAGTTGCATTCATAGTTACTTTAACTGACTACATCCCATGTGACAGAGGAGGTAGCTGATGTCTTTTGTGACATATTAGAATGTCAAGTGACTGAATGATCTGAGAGCCTGTTTGCAGTGTCACCGATGGATGTGCTCAACTGGGATGGTGTGAGTAATGTGAAAGTAAAATGTCAGATTCTCCAACAAGTTTAGTGTGATTGGAGATGCATGACAGAGGGTTTGTAGGGTATTGATGATGAGGAAGGGGATATATCCTTTTTTGTGTATTGGGTCAGTAGCATTTGGTGTGTGGTTCAGAGTCTTTTGAAGGCTGCAGACAACTTCCTTCATCCAATTGGTTGCTGGATTGGCAGGAATGTTGAAGTCACTGAGGAATACATGGTTGGGGTCAGTGAGGAACTTTGTGGTGACCAAATTGGTGAATTCTATAATCAAGGAATTTTACCCTTGGGTGGCAGTCATATGTTGTTGAAGCTGACTATGTACACTACAGAAAGTGGGAAGTTCCCAGAGAGTTGTTAGAAAGAGTCAATGTTGGTGACGCCAATGTGGGTGCATCTTCAGGAATCATTGTGAATGATGGTGCAGCCTCCGACAATCTTCTTTGGTGTCCTCATTGTATTCTGTAGAGATTGTGGATGATAACCTTTGGGATGTGGTTGTAGGTGGGTGTCATATAGGTCTCAGCCAGGAAGAAGTAGTTCAGTCATATGTGGGGTTTAGGATGGTGACATACGCAGCATGTTAAGTTGCTAAGTTGCTGTAGGGGAACATCACTCATTTCCTGGTTTCTGATGCAGTGCTCGTGAGGCTTATGGTGGCAGGTATGAGGTAACAGTGATGCCATGTCCATGAAGTCGCCTGTGAGCAGCCTCATTGCAAATGAGTGTTGATTGTGTGTTTGAGCTGGAGGGCGAGAGAGAAGTGTAGAAATCATTACAGTGAGCTCACCTTTTGTTTGAGAGCCATCTTTGAAATCTGTTCTACATACCGTGACAGACATGAACAACGGTCCAAACAAAATTTACTTCATTCTCTTCAGGTGCTCTACAACACAGCAACCTGTGTGAATCCTTGTACTCAACACAGGTGTTATTCTGCATCAAAGTCACAATAGTGTCCTGTGAGTATTCTCATCCTATATCTACATGCTCCAAACGTTGTATTAATAGCTTATAAGACGCAACTGATTGAATGCTAGTCAAATATAACTAGTATTGACACTGCAGGGTAAGTCTGAATGTCTCCTCAAACGAGTCCAAGGTGAGACTGTTCCACTATTACAATTGAGTGTTCAATACAGAAATATGAGAGTATGAGAGGTCTACCAATGTGTAGCCACGCTCTAGAAGTAGATTAGCCTTGCAAGCTAATTACAAAGACAGTCCTGAAGAAGGTAGCACTAACAACCGAGACCACCGAAACCGGTTGACATATATGTGGAGACAGCAGAAAGGTTCCTGCCCCATACCACGTTAGAACCGGTGGGAGACTAAGACATTTTAGTATCGACCACTCTGGCATAGTCTTCACATCATGATGGTTTTAGTCTTCAAACCAGAGATAACCTTTTAATTGGGGTTCATACACCCTCAGTAGTAGCCAAGAAAGTGATATTTCTGCCTCAGTACTGTTTGGGAATAGGTTTCACCCCATATTTAATTCTATTAAGAAGCAACCATGAGCATTCATCAATAAAACAGTGGCTGGGCCATCAGCCAATCAAAATAGAGTTGAAATATTAGTAAACTGTTCTCTTCTTATTCTATCCACTATTAGACAGGCGGCACACCATCACTGACTAGGAGAAGGGCCTAACACAGATAGGGGCAGATAGAATCCCCTCTGTCCTTTTTTGCCTTGTTATATTGATTCTTGATGACAGGCCCAGGCAACCTGTCTATATTTGTAGAGTACTTAGCAGGTCAGTAGTAATTTCTACAAGTGTGACAGGGGAGTGGTGCTCTAATATCAGCTCACTTCTTGAGACATTATAGATCACTCACAAACATTATATATGCCCGTTTGAGTAAAATTGGGTTTACCTGCCCCCATCCATCAGATGAGTCACCAATCACAGGAAAATTCCCCTACGGTAGCACAATGTCATGGGAAGTCTATTGGGTCTACAGTGAATTCTGGAAGCCTTGTCCCTAGCCTGCAGCTCCTACTCAGTGGAAGGTCCAATGTGAGCTGCTTAAGACACTGCCAAAGAGGGACACAGGAAAATCCCTACTATAACCATGTGAATAAACATGTCTATTCAAAACTGTGACACTTGGCCATGCAGAAATGAATGTACACCAAATGTATACATTTTTGTGGACACAGATTAATGTGTCTCATGCATGTATACAGAGACAATGTAATTGGAAGGGCACATGGTGAGATGCTCAACTGACCTCCATTTCACAGACTCATGTATGTCCATCTTGCTATTAACATCCAGGACAGTTTGGGTAAAATGTTTGTAATATACATGCATTTTCTAAATGTCACTCCCATAGGACGGGCTTGTGGATCCTCCATCTCACATCCACTAAATGTCTCCATATTCCCTGAAATCCTGCTAATGTGTCATGCTTCTGTTGTGAGGGAATATCATGTACACAGCATGTGGGAATGAAATGTCTTTCGTACATGAGCATCACACACAACAGACAGGCATCCCTTCAATGTATTTCATTGTAAGCAATCAAAACTCCAGTCACATTTTAATTGTAATTCTGAAAAGATCAGAATGATAAAGAAATGCCCTGCCTCTATAGAAGGAGCTCCAGTACTGGTGATTGAGCTAGGAAGTGCAACCCATCTTCTTTTGGGCTCACTGTAGTATTACCTAGAAATGGAAACAGTGAGAGAAAGTTTTCAAGGCATGCGCAAACTCCTGCATGCATTGCTTCTGTTCTGATTCACACGTGTGAACTGAGATTGAAATTTAAACTGCTGGGCCACATTTCCAGAGGATGGTTCTGTGAAGTGCTGCAAATCCACACTATTGGATATGTTTAAAACCTAATTTATGGGTGTTTTCAGATGGCAAAAGAGTGAGTTTGGAGGTATTTGGTGAGAAAAGAAGCTGGGATCAGTGAAGAGCCTCAGTTAATAGATTTTGAAGGATGGGATAAGAAGTATAGCTGAATAGGGGATGGTTAGGAGATGGTCAGAAGATGAGGAGGAGGAGGCACTGAAAGGAGTTGAGGCAATTGGGAGAAGCGCAGTTGAGGAAGAAGTGGTAAAGGGAGGCGGTTGGAGGAGACGAAGAAAGAAATATCTGAGGAGAAGGAGGTGAAAAGAGGAGCTGAGAGGCAGAGAAAGGAGTAGCCAAGGAGGAGAGAATGAAAGTAGGAGGAAAGAATCTAAAGGTGGCACGGAAGTTCATAAGTGGATATTTGATAAGATTGGGGAGGCACACATGTAGTCCACATCTATGGTGTATGTCAGTGAGGTGGGAAGTGACACATTCTTGTGGAAGAGGAGGTGTGAGAGGCCCTTTAGAAGCATACAGATGTTGGTGAGACTTCGGGGAATGTGAGATGGGCTGGAGGATGGTATGATGATTTGTTTCTCTACATAGGAAGTAGGTCAGGAACCCAAGGAACAGCCACTGAGAACTCAAAGACATCCCTCCGTGAAGGTCTAAGCCAGCAGAAAAAGCATTCAGGCCTCTGGTGGAAGATGTGAGCCATATGCCTACTCTGTCTTAACTAAGAACTAACATAGAACATTGGTTTGGAAGCTGATTAATAAGGAGAGCTGAGGAACAACCTATCAGTCATCTACAAAGAGATGCAAGCCACCAACCATCTAAAAGACAAAACTGAGAGAGAACTTGGTGAGATACACAGAAATACTTTACATACCTTGGTTTACTGAGTTTTGTACCTATTACTTCTGAAGTGGAAATTTGTATTTTTTCCTTTTCCACTTTTCCTCTGACTCTTTTGTTTGCATGGAGGGAATAATTGCATGAAGACTCTGTTTCATAACCCAGGAAAGAGAATGAGACATATCATCTTTATAAAATTGTTTCATCTTGAGGACAACATTCTTTGAAGACTTTTAAAAATCGAATAAGTTAGAGAACCTTTGGGGCAAAAATAGAAAATCAGTCTTTTAAGAGAAGTTCTTCTACCTTGGTTTATTGCCCCCTTTAATGTGTCCTTGGTTTTTTCTTAATGGCTCCATCAGTCTAAAGAACCTCCAAACAAAAATACGCAAAGTAGTTTTGATCTATTGTTCTTATTAATCCATATGTAACTCATGAAAAAGGGCACAGTTCTTCCTGACCAGAAGTATAAGAAACTTTAGTCAACAGCTTTATTAGTAAGCTAAAATCATTGTAATGAACTTGGTTAAACGTTATTTATTGTTTTCCAATTAAGTCGAAATGTTTTTCTTTTTTATAGTTGCCATTTTTTTGATCACTTGTGGACACTATGCATCAGTACGTTTTTTTTTAAACAATGCTATATGATTTTTTTAATGAATTTATCATTTCCTGCAACAAGAAGTATTTGATTTCATGAATGAGAAAGAGTTGTTGTAGGATCCCTCATCATTGAAGAAAAGAAGTATTGGGAACAAATATGAGGTATGTTGCTACTGGGAATGCAGAGAAACATGCATAATGACATTTTTGGAGTGGTGGAGTAGTCATATTTTGCAACCATCAGTAGCTTTCTCCCATTCATTTTTGATAATTGCCCAAGAAAATGTTTCAAGGTATCTTTGATTCTTCCTCATAAGTTCCATGATGTTTCCAGTCAGAAGTCTTAAGACAGGTTCTACCACGTGCCTCCAGTGGCAGATTTTGGCAAATGTTGATCTTCTTACACTATTCACATCCAATAATTTCCCTCTGACACAAATAGGGCATCATTTAGATTTGTATTGTGCAGCATATCATTGATGGGGATTCAGTTACCACTATCTTTTTGGCAGTGATGGAATTACTGACAGATTCACAGCAAAACAGAGTTCTGACTTTGAAGGTGAAGTAGAGGATATACCTCCAAAATATTGCTAGTGGTAACTCTTTCACTTTACCTCAAAACATTTAATGATTTCCACAGCAGAATTACTACTGATAGAAAATCATACGGATTTCAAAAATGAGCACTATCAATGCTATTCCCTAAATTGCAATTCTGTGGTACATTTGTGGGATCAACAGGTGGTGCCAGTAAATGAGTTTAGCAGTTATTCATCCTCACCAAGAATTACTGGCAAGCTCAGAAAGAGGTCCATAGTCTTAAACAGTAGGGGTATGGCCAACCTGTCTGGACAACATGTCCCGATCTGGCTCGATGATGGTTGATTTCTGCCTATTGTCCTACCTTTTGTGCGGCCTCCCAGAGTGCTCTGAGGAATTCAAAAGGCAACAAGTAGTGCTGTAAACATCCCTAAAATAAACAAATGCGTGTTGTACACTTTGGCTCTATGGACGAGTCACACAATCTGTTCAAACCCACTTAGCAAACATTGCAGTTATATGTATCAATTAAAAATGCTAGAGTCAGATCCAGGAAAGAGAACATACACCAAGGTGGAATATATATGTAACCGTCTCAATTCATTTCAGAAGATTTATCAATTTGACTTGTTTGCAGCTAATGCTAGATATTCCAGAAATGTTACTCAATTCAATTAAATGTAATTCATATTATTCAGATTTTACTCTGTGTTGCATTAAGTGACCTGTCTGTAACCGAAAATGCTTGTATCTATTTTTGATTTGATATTTTCTACTTTGCATGTTGACCAGATTGTTAATACATTTATTAAAGCTAGGATACAGGTTGTACTTGATTACAACATGTTATGCTTACAGTGGCAAGATGACATTGAAGTCCAGGTCCCACCAAAGATTCAAGCATTGATCTACACAGCACTTCAAACCATGGACCTGAATACACCTTCATACCAGGACAACATCCACATGCCCATTATTAGCAGGAAAAACATGGCCATATTCAGGAGTAATCTCTTGCCAGAAGAACTGAAAGGGATCATTTGTATAACAGCCCTAAGCCTGGAAGATCACCATTTTTCTAAATCTACCATGAGATTGCAAATCCGTGAGCTGTGCCACTTTTGGTTGATGATGAAAGATTGAGAAAACTGCCACAAACTTATATACCAACCTGTACGTATGATGTCCTGAGAGATGATGGTTTTATGTATGTCTCCAGGTTAAAGCAAGCAGATGTGCAAGAAAGCATGACCACTTTTATGATGCATTTCATGGAATGTGTAGTATTATTACATGGCTGACTGATCTATCTTTAGGTCTTAGAATGGTGAATAACTATATTAACTGGCTAAATGAGAACCTATAAAGAAACCTTTAGCTCATTAATTCTCAAAATAGTTTAGTAGAACATCTATGCAACTACAGAGGGGCTATAAAATGTAGTGTTATATAAAAGTAAAATCTCAGCCTGTTTACATTGAATAGCTCCAAAATGTACCATACGGCTAAAGGCAAGCCCATCTGTGCCCGTCAGTGACCCGGACAGGTCTTGGGCCTTAACTGCCTGTCATCATGGTCCTGCAAGGCCACTCCCTTCTCTGAGCTCATTGAGAGCTCTTACAAATGCTATACTGGCAGGGATCTGCTGCTTCTGGCCCCTCCTGATGTGGGTTGGACTTTAGGGTTTCTCCAATCTTGCATTTCGGTGCATGAATTTCAGATTCAGGAGACTGGAATTGCAACAGGCAACAAAACAAGATAGAATGCACTCAGACAGCTCTGCCTTTGAGGTGTTTAACCCAGCCTATTACTTCTCTGACTGGGTTCCTGATAAACGCTAGATCTGCTGTAGCACATCGGGATGACACTTATGCTCTTCTAGACGATATTTCTCCTGATTTCCTGTGTGTGACACTGAATCTCTTAATACATATTGTATTAGTTCATCATCTCCCATCTCAGTCCTCAGCTAATTTTGTTGGTTGGTTTTCCCAATTAGTTGCAAATTTGGCACTTAACTATCTGAAATTCATACTTATGGGCAATTTTAACATGTGTCCCAACAGCCCCACCAATTCCCATGCCGAGAATATAACTGCGCTCTTAGATGACTCCTTTCTATATCTATGTCATTATCTTCCTACTCACTGCTTAGGCAATACCCAGATCTGATTTTCTCTGAGGAAGGTTTGACAGCAACTTGCAACCCTCTTCCTTTTCTTTGGTCAGATAATGTTTTACTTAATTTCATTATATCTTTTCTGTCTCCTCCTCAGGTACCTCAGAAATCCATTCAATTTCAATGCCACTGGGGTAGGGTTAGCCGTGCCTCTATGCAAATCATTTGCTTTTTAGTGCTTATTAACGTGATGTCGAGCACTGCAGATCTACTGGCCCCTGTTAAATCCTCTATCAGCTGTTTTAAACATTCAGCTCGCTGGTCTTCATCGGATCTTAGGATGCTCAAACAAGCCTGTCGTCGGGCTTAGCGCAAATGGTGTATGATTATGTTATGTTAACAGCATTTCTAAAGTGCAGCCTTTACCGACTAGGGCATCATGGTGCTGAGAAAGCAAGACTGTAAATAAGGCTGGGAAACAAGGCTGGAATCAGACTGAGAACAAAAAGGTTTTCAGGGCACACCGGAATGGCAGATGATCACAGATCTTGCGAAGGGATAGCAGAGTGGAGTTTCACAGTTGCGCTGCAGCAACTGAAATGGAATGGCCTCCCACCTAAGAGTCATTAAACCATGGGACAAGGATCTACAGAACAGTGGCAGAGCACAGATAACGAGAAGGAGTACACGGACTTAATTTAGCTTGAAGATATTAGTGCTCCATTTTATAGAAGGCCCGATCAACAATGAAAATGGACTTGAACTTGATCCATTTAGAAAATGGAAGTCAGTAAAGGGAGTTCAGAATGGCAGAAATGGAAGAGTAGTAGGAGGCACCAGTGGCCAGCCTAGCCGCAGAGTTTTGAAGGTTTTTTAAATGATATAGGAGGTAATCCCCATTGCGCAAGATAAAGAGAATTGCAATATTCCAAGGATCCTGTGATCAGGGAGAATACAAACAGGGAAAGAAGCTGTGGGGACGTAAGGTCATACTTTGCACAGGATCTGCAGTTTAAAAAGGACCGACTACCACACCACGCTTACCTGGGCCTGCAAAGACAGAAAAGCAGAAAGCTTCACACCCAGATGTGCCAAGTTCAGCAGGCCACAAACCCCAGGGCAAAGTCTCAGGTGAGGAACTGACAATTAAGACCTCAGTTTTCTCACCATTAAGGCAATGTCAGTTGTTTCCCATCCAACGATAGGCAGCAAACAGATACACGTGATTTGACCGTGGAAGAATTGGTCACGGCGGAATTGACTGTGGTCAATTTCGAAATGCAAATACAATTTTCCTGTAGCCAAATACGGCAAAACCTTGATCCCTCCCCCAATACATCCCCCCACTTAATATTTGCTTCTTTGCTTCCTTCGGATCATGCAGCATCGGTTACGACACTCTTACGCGGGTCGGATCTGATGCTGCAGGGTCTGCTTTTCTCTTTTTTTTCCCGTCCTCTGCCTCAGTCCTCAGAAAGCAGGGGAAACCCCTACACCCCCCAAGGCAATCACATACGAACATGGGGAGAACGGACGCCCCTGCTCCCCATGTTCGGTATTGATTACCACATTTTGTTTGAATGTAATCGAACAAATGGCACTGGATGAATTTGGCCAAATCTACCATGTGTTCAATTAAATTCAAACAAATTGAGCAATACCCAGGAAACAAACAGGAACAAAAGCACTCATCAGTAGTGGGGAGAAAAAGATCAAGCTGCACCAAAATCTGAGTATCATCCGCATTCGGTAATGCCAAAAACCAAAAGAGTGAATCGATTCAACAAGTGGCTGAAAATAAACATTGAAAAGAAAAGGAGAAAGAGCAGCACCCTGCGCTACACCACACATGAGGGGCATATGAAGTGAGATAAATGGAGAAAGGGAGCGAGGCAGAGAGCGGTCAGAAAGAAACGACAGAAACCAGCCCAGAACCGTGCCAGAGATGCCCACTGATGACAAAGTCTCAATTCAGATGCCATGATCAATGGTGTCAAATGCAGCAGAGAGGTCAAGCAGCCGGATCCATGATCTGAGCCAAGTCATCGAACGCAGACACCAAGACAGATTCAGTTCCCAGGCTAGTTCGAAACTCAGACTGGAAGGGATCAAGGAACCCAGAGTCCTTGAGAAATGAGCGAAGGAGAGGTTTGACCAGAGCTCCCCAAATATGTATAGGAAAGCAAAGGAGAAAAAATTGGGTGAAAATTCAGTGTCCAGTCATTCTTTCGAAAACTTAGTTTCAACATACAAAAGTTCTGAATACAAAGTTTTGAAAACAAATGTTTTGAATACATTTTTTTTCATTCTAAGGGTTTTATTTTAGTTTCGTATAGAAAAAGAAGTTTGTTTTAAAAAGAAAACAGGGGTTTGGGGGAACACCCCCATTAAAAAAATAAAAAAATGAAAATGCATTCGAAACTTTTGTATTTCGAAACTGTCACTGTCGAAAATATCACTATGAACCAAAAATTCAAGGGGATAGAGGGACCCAGATCGTCTTTTAAAGGAGAGGAGTAATCAGAGCATGCTTAAGTGCTGCTGGAATATGGCTGTTGGCAAAGACAAGTGAACAGCAGCAGATACCAAAGGTGCAATAGAGGAGGTGATAGTTTTAAGAATTCTGAGCGGAATCGGGTCTGCAGGGAAAACCGATTTCAAGATCTGTGTAGCTTTGATGATATCACAGTCCCTGAAGACAAGAAATTTGGACCATGAGTGAGAAAGCTGACCAGAGGCAGTAGTATCTACAGTCCCGGTCGACTTGGCCAGGGAGCCAGCAATCTTCTGCGTGAATGCTACAATCTTCCACATTCTTTCATGATTCTCATGCTAACTTGGTCTATAATCAGGCTTTATTGGACTATCAGGTTGCAATTAAAGCAGCTAAACACCAGTTTTATGCAGGCTGCATGGTTGATGCCTCTTGTTCTTCTTGTGAATTATTTTGAGTTACTAAGGTGCTTTCTGCTCCCCTTCCTCTTGTATCTGAGGCGTCACGTACCCATGTTCGATGTGATGACATCAGCACATATTTTACTGAAAAGATTCACAAGATGCGATAGTTCATTTTGAGTAGTGACTTATGTCATCCTACCTCCTTGGAAAGGGTACAATCTCCTATTGTGAGGAATTCTGGTAGTGTGTTTGGGTTTGAACCAGTAACTGATGAAGTAGTTTTAGCCATTCTATCCAAGCTAGAATCTGCCTCACCTGCGTACCCAATTCCTCTCATGTTATTCAGACTCTCCTTATAAATATTATTCTCCTGTTTATGGCCACGCTTCATCATTCTCTAACTTGTGAGATCCTTACACCTTTAAAACACGCTGTGGTTTCTCCACTTTTGAAGAAGCCTCCTTTGAACCCTACCGTGGTAGCGAATTATCACCCCATCTCTCTTCTTCCGGTCCTCATGAAATTGTTAGAAGCCCTTGTAACTCTGCAAATCTCACATTTTCTTAAATCCCTGCATCTTTTTCACATTTTTCAATCCTGCTTTAGACCACTGATAGGTACTGAATCGGTGACGATTTCCATTTTGGACAATCTTGTTTTATGTCAAGACCATAGCAAGACTGTGGCAAGGGATTCCATTGACCATGGAATCCTCAGTGGCGTAACAGGGGCCCCCGCAGCCCCCGCGGTGCGGGGGGGCCCAGGGCCTGCGGGGGCCCCCACGCCATCGTCACTGAGAGGGGCCGCCTCTCCCAGTCCCAGCACAGCAATATCACAGTCAGAGCAGCAGCCCTGCACCATAACCCAGAGAGACTACGGTCTGGCTGGCCCTCTGTCTCTGGGTCTATGGTGCCGTTGGGGTGCTGCACTACTGACTGTCTGCAGTGGACCCGGCGCCTGGGATTGGGATGCACACTCACACCAGTTACTGTCGCTCGGCAGCAGGCTCAGCTCAGGCAGGCAGTCACACTAACTTGCCTTGCAGATTTGCTGAGCTGAGCCTGCGCGTGGGCTGCATCATGCTGCAAAGCGCATGCGCAGCTGGCAAGCTAGCCCTGCCTCCGCACGAGCCCAGAGCGAGTCACACGGCCCGCCCGCCGCACCCTGCTGACACACTACGCATGAGACTTATAGTGTGTGTTGTTGCCGGCCTGGGTGATCCATTGTAATTCGGCAGGCAGGATCGGCTTCAGTTTGAAAGGTCGTCAACTAAGGTAAGTTATTTTTTTATTTTAATTTAGCAGCAGGGGCACTGGGCAGCCTTACTGATGGTGCATGCAATTGCGTGACTCTATTGGCTGGGCTAGGATGGGGTGCGAACCGTGCGATGGCACTCTCGTCTTCATTTTTTTTTAATGAAACACCCCCTTTCATTGACATGCCCCTTATTCCTGAAACCCAGGAGTCCGTAAACATACAGCCCCCTGTACAACGCTACAACACTTCTTATCATTCTGGGCAAGACCTCTGTGTATTGCGCTTTTTCGCAGAAGCATCTTCTGAATCGGATGCGTAACATGCGTTGCACTAATTTCATGCTTATAGCGTTTACTGTGGAGGATACATGGGGCGGGGGGGTATGCTGACGGCGCTTTCCCAGGGAGCTGAGAGGCCATTAGCCCTCTCTGGACCAGCCTAATAACCGGAAGCGCACTAGTGCCCGGGGTGACCGTAGCCCGTTGCGGCCTCTTGCTGACACTTCGCAGTGGGCATGACATGAGGCACAATTGTGAGGTTCCGAATGTCTCTTGTCTCTAGCGGCACGTCAGTTAAACTTTGGGGAAATCGTGTAAACTTTTGCTAATTCTCTGGTAATAGTGGAGACTGGGCTCTGCAGGGATGAGTACCTAGGGGGAAGGGTGAACTCTCTAGACACATGCCATTTCGGCCACATTTTATTCTACCACACAACATCCAACACCGAAAATGTGACATTCCCCCTAAAACATGAAATGACGAGATTCCATCTTTATGCCAGCAAGTGGACCAGGCGAGCCATGGTTCTGGCCTGCCCTGCAGGGGTGGTCCTGAGGCCCCGGCCCCTCCCCATCATGCCTATTTTGGGAGGCATTATCAGGAGGTGCCCCCCTCCAGTAGCACTACACCCCCTCTGGGAACAGGATAGCCCACACGCCCGGGTGATCCATTGTAATTCGGCAGGCAGGATCGGCTTCAGTTTGAAAGGTCGTCAACTAAGGTAAGTTATTTTTTTATTTTAATTTAGCAGCAGGGGCACTGGGCAGCCTTACTATGATGGTGCATGCATGCGTGACTCTATTGGCCGGGATGGGGTGCTCGCCTCGCAAGCATCGTCCACGTGTCGTCAGCACTCTAGAACCTGGTCACGCTTGCCACGGCCATCCAGAGGAGATGACCTGCTAAACGGGGCGAGCCTGGAGGCCACTGGGCGCAGCAGCTTGCTGCAAAACGACCGTTCGCCCAGCGCATGCCATCAGCCCACGTGAATACACAAAATGGAATCAAATGCCCTGTTATCCTGGCATCGCTTGCGCGGTCGCTCTCCGCTCTGCGCCTATTACTACAGACTAGAACCACGCCGACATGCCCTGGCGAAGGGAAGGCGTCGCCGTGTCTGTTTTCTCATTTGCTGCCTTACATTCTGCTTGAAAATCCAACAGACACTCTCTTTACAAATTGAGTCTGTTGGATCCAATTGTGGTATATCTTGCTTTTGAACACTGCACTTTTTATGTCGCGCCGGAAAAGGGAAATGCTACTGGTAAAATAGCAACATCACCTGAAATAAAATCACCAATGTGCCGGCTTTCTTTCGATTTTCTTTTGTTGGTGGTGTTATTTGATGTTTAGGTTATTTATTACTTTGTATTTATTGGCCATGTGTTATGTTCTTGCTTTTCAGTGACATTATAAAAGGGATGCTAGGCAACATAACCTCTGCCGACAACCCCCTCACCTCTTGGGTCATGCCCACTTCCTCCCATAATTTAGTAAATTATGACTGTACATTGAGTTAAGGGACAACCATGTCTACTATACATGTGTAACGTAAGCCTGTTGGAAATGGTGCTTTTTATTGGTTGAGAGTGTAAAATATTATGGGCCTGCTGCCCTGCCCTGATTCACAAAAACATTTTACAGGGGGAAACGTCACCCCCCAAAAAAACGTTTTGCAAATCATTGCAAAGGACATGCTGCACGCACTTAATCAGTTTTGTTAATTATGTTTGTACTAGGCCAGACACTTCACCACTGCACTTTATAACTTGATGAAAAATGACAAACAACTAAAGGTGAAATGTTTTATTTCGGTTCTGCAAGTCCCAGGGAAAACATTTGTATTGGTTCTTGAAGTTTAAAACATGCACACCATTTAAAGTTTTAAAAACCACTATGGGGGACGGAGTCCACCCACTTTATTCAGGTGGTGTACTCAGTCCCCCCCAGCTATTGAATGTCCTCTTTGAATTCATGAATTAAATCCAACCTTAGTGATCACACCACAGATGTCAGGTTTGTAGGCCAGACACTTCACCACTGCACTATATAACTTGATGAAAAATGGCAAAGAAATAAAGATGAAATGTTTCATTTCGGTTCTGCAAGTCCCAGGGAAAACATTTGTATTGGTTCTTGAAGTTTAAAACATTCACACCTTTTAAAATTTTCAAAAACACTATTCGAAGAAAATATCCCCTGTTAACTTTTGTGTGTTTGTTGATTTTATGAAAGACAAATGCCATTTGTCCTGTTTAATTTGGGTGGTTATGCAAAGCCAATTTAATGAAATGTGCATATTTCACCTTGATATGCTAATTTCTGGTGACATCACCTCCTATTGCATTTGTTGATGAGTCCCCCACTTTAATTTTTAGCACTTGACTTGATACACATGTGAATGGGTTTGTTGCTAGAAAACAAGATGTTCTTTGTTTTTTACCTTATATGACGTATATGGTAGGGTGGGGTGTGTGGACGGTAGAAGCTGATGAAGCAGAGCTACGTGTAGCAGAGGGTAGGTATACCGACAAAGCCAAGCGCAGAGAAGAGCAGGCACGCGCTAAAGTTCAAAAGACAATCATGTAATCATGGGACTGCTAGTTTTGCGCATGTGACGTGTTTCTTCATTTATTTACCGGCCTTATTCCTCTGGTGGGGTTGACTACTAGAACATCTAGTCTGGGTGTGCAGTTTAGAACCGGCTGACGAGGTGCACCGGAAAGGCACCTCTTGGCCTGATAGAAAGACAGCGAGAGAGAAAGGGAAACCAAGAGAGAGTGGGTGGGGGAGAGAGAGCGAGGGAGGGAAAGAGAAGAGAGAGAGTGAGAAGGAGAAAAACGGGGAGAGGGAGAAGTGCAGGAGAAGAGGGCGTGGGGACACAGGGGGTGTGGTGAAGGTGGATCAAAGGCTGCTAGAAGATAGTAGTTTTGTTAAAATGGGTGCTCTTCCCACATATGTCACAACTGATGGGACCCTACCTGAAAAGTGCATTTCAGGATTTTGGTGCACACTAAACACAAATGTAAATTAATTGATTAATAAGCCTATTATAGTTAGTGGTGGCTGCTTGCAAAGTGTTCTAGGTATTTCACTATGTGTCAGTCGATGCATGTCACGGAGGAGCCAGCCCTTATAAGCAGCCATTGACAGGGCACAGGATGAGGTGGTTGGGCTGGATTGATTATACCCATAGCTGATAGTAAATCTATCACGGCACACGCCTGATAGCTCGGACTAAACACTTTAATTCTGACAAGATCAAAAAGTTGCTTCAACAGGCGTGATTAGCTCACAGCCATCCCACCCCAGCAGTCCCTGACCGTGTATACTAACTCCACAGTAAATATCTCCATCACATAAGCATTTTATTAGCTTACCAATGCTAGTCTGTGATGTCTAATTTGTTAGTATGAAACCAGTGTGCTATTAATGCATTGTGCTGCTTGCACATTCTTTTCACAAAATGCCTGTGTGAAACAATGACTTAAAACAATGGTGTGTAGTATACAGCAGTCTATTTACAGTAGGTTTTCATCTATGTCTCTACAGCCTTCAAGGTACATCGCCAGGCAGGCAGCGAGGACACTTGTGTTGAACAAGAGAATTGTGACTGACTCTGCGACCAACATCTTGCAGAAAGTATATTTCAAGGTAGGTCTAACTGTCAAAAATGTAAAGAGGAAGGTGTTTTATATTGTTTAATCTGTGGCTAATGTCCCTCTCCTTGCATCCCCCCATTCACTACTCCCCCCCCACTTCTCTTGCTTCTCTTGCACTACTATTTTTCACTGCTCTTCTCATTTAGCCTGTAACGTGGAAAACATTTTGTTCATGCACTGGCTTAGCGGGGGCCCACAGACACTCCCAGTGCAATGCTTTTGCAGTGGTCACTATATATATCAGTGACAGTAAAATGAAACACCAGGAAATAAAGAGCCACATTTATTCCATTCATACTTTGACACAGGTAAAATAACTGTTTCATTTTTATTTTTCTATTGCACGTTTAATATTGCTGGTGATTAATACTGCATGCTCTCTTCATTTTGAATGTTGGCAACTTGGCATGTATTATATGCATGAATAATTTCAAATATTTTTCCTTACTTAGGCCAACAAATATCCAGAATAGAGGAGGTAACTTACAAGGGACACCACAAGCACCATTTAAATTAACTACAATCATTTACAAATTCATAAAGTAAGAAAATGAGTAAACCAAGGAAGTATTTAAGTGGTGCTCAGAAGCGACGTAAAGCTAGTGATGAAACTCCTAAGAGCAAACAGCCAAAAATTGAATCTTTATTTAAGCCTAGAAGCAGTGTTCATGCATTATCTTGTGCAGAGCAACAACCACAGATGCCACTGCCAGCAGAACAACCATCCTGCTGTGGTCTAAACTTAGCTGCTTTGCCTCCAGTACTTACTGCTTATTTGCCTGTAGTTGAAGTGCCAGTAGAACAACCAACCTGCTCTGGCCAAAACATAGCTACTTTGCTGCCAGTAAATACTGCTATATTGCCTACAGTTCAAGTGCCATCAGACCAACCATTCTGCTCTGACCAAAACTTAGCTGCTTTGCCTTCTGTAGATACTGCTTCATTTCCTGCTGCTGAAGTTCCAACATCCTGCTCGGGCCAAATGTTAGCTGCGTTGCCTCCAGTGATTACTGCTAATTTGTCTACGGTTGAAGTGCCAGTAGAACAACCAACCTGTTCTGGCCAGTTGTTAGCTGCTTTGCCTTCTGTAAATACTGCTTCATTTCTTGCTGTTGAAGTGGCAACAGAGCAGCCATCCTGCTCTGGCCACGATTTGCCTGCTTTGCCTTCTGTAAACACAGCTACGTCAGTGAGGCTCATAGATCCATTAACTGTTGATGAATATGGAGGGACTGAGACAGTGACTGTAATGGAATCTGACATTGACGTTGAAATCATTCCATTGACTCTCCCAGATGTATTCCCTACAGATAGAGCAAACTTTCCCAATAACTTTGACCATAATACTGCTTTAAAGAAATTAATTCTTAAAAATGGTCCCTGCAAACCAACAGGACCCTTCCCAAGAGATTTAAAGAAGAGGTCTTTTTCAAATGAGTACTATTATATATTAACAAAGGCAGGGAAAAAGGTACCCCGAAATTGGCTATGCTACTCAGTTAAATTGGATTGCGCATATTGTGAGCCCTGTTGGCTGTTTGGTGACAGAAGACTTTCTTCCCAACAACAATCATGGGCTGTCGGAATAAAAGACTGGCAAGGAATTTCGAGGAAAATTAAAGAGCATGAAATGACACAATCCCATTTAGGGGCTTGTGTTGTTTATGACATGTGGAAAAATGATAACACAGTTGACACAAAATTGCAATCTGAATTCCGAGAACAGGTTAACTTTTGGACTAAAATTATGAGAAGAATTATTGATGTCACCCTCACATTGGCTACATGTAATCTAGCTTTCAGAGGACACAGGGAAAAAATAGGAGAGATTGATAGTGGTAATTTTTTGTCAATCATAGAGCTGTTAAGCAAGTATGACCCCGTTCTTAATGAATTAATTGAAAAAGACACAAGAATAAAATATCTAAGCCCAAAAATACAAAATGAACTAATTGAATTGCTTTCACATAAAGTACAAAATGAAATAGTTGCTGAAATTAAAGATGCACAATTTTACTCCATCATCATGGATACGACACAGGACATTAAAAAACAAGACCAGCTAAGTCAGGTTTTCAGATACATTACAGTCATCCATGATGGGAATGAAAAACCAATTGAGGTGAAAATCAATGAATGTTTTTTAGGTTTTCACACTATAAAAGACCAAAGTGCAGAAGGCCTTACGTAGAAATTCTAAAAATTATTGAAAATAAAGGATTGTCAATCGAAAAATGTAGAGGCCAAGGATATGATGGGGCTAGCACTATGAGTGGGATATACTCAGGTGTCCAAACTAGGATACGCTCTAGAGAGCCGAATGCTGTCTATGTACACTGTGCTGCGCATAATTTAAATTTAGTATTAAATGATGCCTGCATGAATATTTCCGAAATTAGAACATTTTATGATGTTGTGCAGCGAGTTTATACATTCTTCAGTGACAGCATCAAACGGTGGGAACTTCTTACCAATTTAAGGGAAGTAGCTTCATCTTCAAATCCCACATTGAAAAAACTGTGTCCAACACGCTGGGCATCAAGACATGATGCTCTTCATGCGCTACGTTTTTGCTTTCTGGATGTCATGAAAGCGCTGGCTAAAATAATTCTGCTGTCTAAAAAAGGAGATGAACGTACCGAAGCTACTGGGCTTAAGAAATGCATGGAGACATTTGAGTTTGTTGTTATGGTTGTAGTACAAAGCAAAGTTTTAGAAAATGTGAACATAGTTTCAAAACTGCTACAATCTAAGAATGTGGACCTTTTGCAAGCAGTTGGTATGTTGAAGAGCACAACTACAACTTTTGTAAATCTTAGAGGACATTTTGACGATATTAAAAACACTGCCTGTTCTCTTGCAACTGCTTGGGGAATTGAACCAAAATTTACTGAAAAAAGAATCCGGCACACAAAAAAACATTTTGACGAATTGTGCGAAGACAAACGATTATCCAACCCTGAAGATAATTTTAGGGTATCAGTATTTTACACCAATATTGATATCATTCTAACACAGTTACAAAAAAGATTTTCAGGCATAGATACCATTGTTCAAAGATTTAATTTCATGACTCCATCTGAAATTCTAAAAGCAAATGATGATTTGTTTTTTAAATCGGCAGAATCCCTTGCAGCTCAATACAAGGATGACCTATCCTCAAACTTCCCATTGCAACTTCTAAAATTCAGGACTGCATTGAAAGGGCAAATCAAAAACATGTCAGGGGGAACAATGAAAGATTTGGCAGATCTTTTATTTTTGAAAAATAGTGGAATACTGCCTAGTGTTTTGGATGTTGCAACAGCTATTAAACTTTTCCTAACTATTCCAGTAACTGTTGCTACTGCGGAACGATCTTTTTCTAAGCTAAAATTAATAAAAAATTATCTTAGAAGTTCCATGACACAGGAGAGACTCACAGGACTGTCCATTTTGAGTATAGAGAGCGCAAGAGCAAGGAAAGTAGATGTTAAAGAGCTAACAGAGGAGTTTGCACAAAGAAAGGCAAGCAGACAAACTTTATTCCAACACGGTACCAGAGTTTCGAAAAAAGGTGCCAGCAACCTTTAAATTCTAATCCAAGGTGTTTTTCAAAATCACAGATCAACATAACCTCTCCTTCTTGATTGCAAGTGGGGTAAACTGTCTAATAAAATGCATCTTTTATCTAGTCATAAAAACATGGTCTGGGATGCATGGATACCTGGAGAAAAACAATGTTAAGAAAACCACAAACCTAAGTAGTGGAAAAGTTAAACAAAACAGTATTTTTCAAACTTGCAGAGCTTAAAGTGTGCTTGACTAACAACATGAAAGTGCATAACTAATGACGGTATGACGACAGTGCTTGACTAACGGTACAAAAAGCGTATTTTGCCCTAATACTCTACAACTTTAATTTACCAGCAAATCAGTCATCAAGATGTAGTTCAGTATGAGAACAAAGCAGTAATTGGTGTAGTCCATTCTGTCAACCAGTCAACAGTCAAATGTGCCAGCAAGCATCCAAAAGTCTGAAGTCCATGTTGCCAGCCAAGACATTATCAGTCCAGTGTACCAGCCAAGCAGTCATAATTTCTTTCAGCCAGTCAGTCATCAGTCTACATTTACCAGACGAACAGTCATCTGTCAAGTTTGCCAGCTAAGCAGCCACAAGTCCGTAGTACAGTGTGACAACAAAGCAGTAATTGGTGTAGTCCATTTTGTCTTCCAATCAAGCAGTGAACAGCCAAGCTTTCCAGCCAAGCAGTCAATAGTCAGGTTTGGCAGCCATGAGTCTGTAGTCCAGTGTGACAGCAAAGCAGTAATTGATGTAGTCCAGTTTGTCTGCCAATCAAGCAGTCAACAGTCGCGCTTTCCAGCCAAGAGGTCAACAGTCAAGTTTGCCAGCCAAGCAGCATGAGTCTGTAGTCCAGTGTGACAGCAAAGCAGTAATTGATGTAGTCCAGTTTGTCTGCCAATCAAGCAGTCAACAGTCAGGTTTTCCAGTCAAGCAGTCAACAGTCAAGTTTGCCAACCAAGCAGTCATGAGTGTGCAGTCCAGTTTGCCAGCCAGGCAGTTACCAAGCTCTAGTCCAGTGTGCCATCCAACAGTCATAATTTCTTTCAGCCAGTCAGTCATCAGTCTACATTTACCAGACGAACAGTCATCTGTCAAGTTTGCCAGCTAAGCAGCCACAAGTCCGTAGTACAGTGTGACAACAAAGCAGTAATTGGTATAGTCCATTTTGTCTGCCAATCAAGCAGTGAACAGCCAAGCTTTCCAGCCAAGCAGTCAATCAAGTTTGCCAGCCCAGCAGTCAACAGTAATGTTTGCCAGTCAAGCAGCCACAAGTCTGTAGTGCAGTGTGATAGCAAAGCAGTCATTGGTGTAGTCCAGTTTGTCTGCCAGCCAAGCAGTCAACAGTCAAGTTTTCCAGCCAAGCAGTCAACAGTCCATTTTGCAAGCCAAGCTGTCACCAGGCTCTAGTTCAGTGTGTCAGCCAAGCGTTCATCAGTGACAGTCAAGTTTACCAGCCAAGCAGTCAGTCTCAGTCCAGTGTGACAGCCAAGTGTTTCATAGATATGAGGTATTCATTATTTGTAATGTTCCTTTTTTCTCTGAAAATGTCTTTTACAAGTGATGTTGAAATTACTTTAATAAGCAGTTTTGTTTTTAGCAACCGTTCACTTAGCATTTTTAACAGTGAAGTAGGGCCTCGGATTATGTGTTAGGAAAAGAATCTAAAGGCAGTTCATATACAGATACATTACTACTTTCTAATTATTGGGTAGTTTGCTAGATGGTTAAATCTATGATGTGTATGTTGCTGGCAAGGCACTTTATTTAATTCTTGTTTTTTTCCTCAAATTATAGTTCTGGACTGTCTCCAGGTACAAGGATCTGTCACTGACATTTTTAATTGATGGGACTTCATTCACTAAATCGATGGGCTGTCACACTGTCTAGCTGGTGAGACCATTTTGCTCTTTCTTCATCCTGCTCAATTGCCTTTTTTGTTTCCCACTGATGTTAATACACTGTCTATTGACATGCACACATGCCTTTTCTTTGTATGTATATGTGAATATACATATGTCATTAAGATTGTTTTATTTTTGGATACCTGCAATTCCAAATTTCCATTACTTGATTTGGGATAGTGACTATATTGTGTTACTGACAAGCAGAAACATATTTTATAATATTTGACTTCCATCACTATACTCTGATTTGGAGTTTGTTGTCTTTATCACTTCTTTATATATATTTGCTTAGTTTGTATGTGTCGTAGGATAATATATGTGTTGCAGTATATACTGACTGTGCTATATATTAAATACAATACATTGTACATTAATTGGTAGCAATGTTTACGAAATAAGAGTGAGAACAGTGTACTTGAGTGCAGATGCTCGTCAAGGTATGAGTGGGATGAATGGCTCGTAAATATACGAGTGGAGCAAATGTTTATGGGCGGAGCATATCGTGGTGGGCATGGTCTAAACTGGTGGGCGGGGCATACCTATGTTGGGGCGGAGTTTAGGGGGCCCCCATTGGGAGGTCTCGCAGGGGGGCCCCCACATTTTGTGTTACGCCACTGGAATCCTTCTTCAGTGTTTGGAAAACACAAGTATCTTTGGCTGCCCACTCATGTGGTATTCCTCTTTTCTTTCTGACCTAAGCTCTGTGACAAGCACATTTTATTAGTGAGTGGGTTATTGGATGCGCTGATTCTAAGACAAAGAATTGACAAGAGTCATTTTACTTTAAGAATTAGCATCTATTTGACCACGGAAATAGTTATCTTTAATGGTGATGTATCGACGTAGACATCAAAGTAATCACATGAAGACCAACGCTTTTGTAGACAGTCCGAGTTTACAAAAATGTAGCAGGAAAGAATCTGGCAAGGAGAGAACCAAGCGATCGGAGGCACTATCTCTGTGTTTGCCGTTGCTAGCACACAACAACCATAATATATTAACAGGGATCAACTACCCCCAACATAGTGCTAAGTTCCATCAGAAAATGATGTAATGGTGGCAGGGAGCCTCTGTAAAAGAATTAGCCAATTAAGTAGTCTGTGACTTTAATTCTGGCATGTTGCTATCTTTGTACGACCTGAATGGCGGCTCCCCCCTTTGCCAAATATGATGCAGAGTCCACTGCAATGTATGAATGAAATAGCATTGACTTAGCTGCATTGAAAATATTTGACTCGCAGGTCACTCCACCTTGTGTACAGTGTAACTGGCAATGTGTTTTATGATTACTCCACCATGGACTAAAGTGTGTTCAACAGTAGAATAAAGAAAAAAGGTACACATTAATGGCAACTTATGCAGAACTACTGTTTAGATGAGTTGGTATTTGTTGTTTTATCATATGTGCCATGATGTTAGAGTTATTGTCGTCTGGTGTGCAACCAGTTGTGATACTCTGTTTTTGATACTTTGTTCTTACAGAGTCAAGGATTCAAGCACAGCGCTACTAAAATATTAATTGTACAGTAAGAAGTGCTGTTGTTTTGACTCAAAAAGAAACATATGTGAGTATATCACACTGATATTAAAAAAGGCAGTCCTGAAGAAAGTCAGTAGAAAAGAGTTTACTTACCACTGACACCGGTCGACACACATGTAGAGCTGGCATTCTACTAATTGCAGCGAACTACATTTCACTTGATGCTCAGGGGTTAAGTAAGCAACACCTTCTGAGTTGATTGAGTTGGTTTATAGATCCTCATTTTTATTAGTTTTGTTTTTAAAGCTTGTTAACCCAGAATATTGGCTATTAAACCTGTGAATTTAAGCCAATAAATAGTTTGCTGATTCCACATGATGTTTTGGTATTAGCATACTTGATCGTGGCCCAATTGACCTTTTCCGATTTGACCAAATTTTTATGTTCTGATTCTTTGGGGATTTTGGTCAATTTTAATTAAATATAGATGTGGGGTGGGGTCAGGGAATAGGTTATGGTAGGGAGAAGTGGGGGGATGGGGGATTGGGTCTCCTCCCACTTTTTCAGACAAAAAAATGAATAACAAAAATTAAATCAAATCAGAAAAGGCCCTTTTTTATCAAGTAGACCTAAACCATTGTAGTATGAGAAGTGGGAGTGAGGCTGCTGTGAGGTGAAGTGGTATTGTACAACTGGCGACACAGTGGCATCACGCATCCCGCTGATATACGTTTTTGTGGATTTCTTCACCTATCCACTTTTAGATAGGTGGCATATCAGTGCCCACGGGGAAAATTGCAGTAGAGGCCGGAGCTAGACAGTAACTGTTTCCTGTCCTCCTCTTTCACCCCTAGTGTTTTGAATGGAACACGGATCATCACCTCGCTCTCCGATGCTTGTATGCAAGGTTACATGTAAATAGATTGTGGGTGTTCTTGGCCAATTTTTGTGTTAGAATCTACCTTGGCCAACCATCTTTTCTGGTCCAACATATCCTGCAAAACTCAGCAGCTCGACTGGCTCTGGGGGCCTTGAGGCTCTTTCACTCTCTGGGACTCCACTGGCTTCCTGTAAAGAGCCGGATTGAATTTAAGATACTTTGTATTACGCACCGTGCTGTCCACAATAGAGGTGCCATCTATCTTCGTGCTAAATTGACTCTTTACAGTCCCACTAGAGCTCTTCATTCATCTTCACAAATTCTGCAGAGATTTCAGAGATACCATAGGGCTCAAGTAGGGGGACGTTCTTTCTCATTTCCGGCCCCCACTCTGTGGAACTCTCTTCCAGTTTACCTCTGAGATACTGTAGACCATCTCCAATTCCACAAGCTTTTAAAAACGAATCTTTTTTCATTTTAGCTGTCTCTTGACGGTGTCGCAAATTGCCTGCTCTCATAGCACCTGGATGCCCTTTGGCCTTAGATCACACTGTATACATTTGATACCATAACATACAATTGTGCGGTTACCATGTAATAGGGTGCAGCAGAGGGAACGCTGCACAATGGAGGGACACAGAAGTGGGCCTTGCCTGCCCACAGGCCTGAAGAGCACATCGGAGAACAAATTAAATCCACAGAGTGTGCCGGCGGGGCACATGGAGAGAAGTCGTTCAAGAAGAAAAAGTATGAGCATAACTCAGCTCATAGAGCATGGAATTTGTAAGGAGTTCTCCTTTCTGAATGGCTGAACCAAAGTGATTGTTCTAAAGAGGGTGCTCATGTTATGGTATCCAATGTCCTCCTAGGCATTTCTGAGATTGTAAAGAGGAAAACAAAATAGGCTCAGTGTCTTGCGCTTTTCATTAAAAAAATAAAGCGAAACAAGCTTTTAGATCCCTTTCCACAGCGCAGCCACCACGCCCTCTTTGGTGGTATTTTGTATAAATCACGTTACCGTTGTAGATTCATACGTTTGGCTGGCATGAATAACTGCGACAACTTGACATCTGTGAACACTGCCGCCAATAGAAAATAGTTAATGCCAAAAAATATTCAGATTTTGTTTATTAGATTTTGGGAACACTGTGGATTTAGGGCGTGATTTTCGAAAGCATTTTACAAACAAACAAACAATGTTGCAATCCCATTAAAAACGCTTCGTAAATCAGGCCGTGTGTAGTATTAAAGAAAACTCTCAGGCCCATCTGTTCGAGCGTTCCCTGAAGTCCTCCAAAGACGACAATATAATTCACTTCCAAAACTCCACTAACCTATTCCAAACACTGTATTCCCACTCCCAATCTCCTGGCTCTCCTAAACTATTCTTGCTTCTCAAAAGTATATATGCACTATTAATGCTCTCATAAACAAAAGAAGATTTCCTATAATCCCCTATGTCATAGTCAATAATTGAAACACAGATTGTGGCTTTTTCATAAAATTATGATTTTTTTACATATACTATTTAAACATAATGCATACTTTTGAATAGGACATATCACAATATATTCTAGGACTTTTTTACAAAAATGTTTTTAAAAAAAGAAAGGGTATTCTTTGAACAGTTTGACCGAAAATTCAAAGTATTAGAAATCTTTGAAAACATAGTGAATACATTGGCCCTCATTACAACACCAGCGGTAACCAATGGCGCTATTAGCACCATGGTTGCTGCCGGTATTATAACGAGTCCGCCATGGTGCAATGGGGAATTACCACCCCATTTCAAGGTTGGCGGGCGGTAATTCCCCATGTACCATTGGCCCTTCCCCATTCCCATTTTTGCCCCATAGGGCTCAATGGGAATGGGGAAGGAGGTAATTACGGTACTGCAAATTGCGGTACCGTAATTACCTTCAAGGTCCCTTTGCGGGTCCCTACTTTAACAGCTGGTCCAGACCAGCTGTTAAGATCGGGAGCCGCAAAGGGACCTCGTAATTAGGCGCTAAGGGGTTAACGGCGCCGCAGCCTTTTACGGCGCCGTTAACCCCTTAGCGCCAGGGTCGTAATGAGGCCCATTGCATTGACAGAAGCTATTCAATAAGGATGACGCATGAACGTGAGAATTCTGTCACTGCATGGCAATGTAATGTTCAGTGCTTCCCTTTCTTTATTTGAGGAAATGTTATTTCTCAGAGTTTTGGGGGTTCTTAGTAGAAAGGTCACTGAAGCATGCTGCATGCTTGTTTATTTAAATAAATGCTCCCCATAGGGTCTACGATAAGGTTGCATATGGACGTGAAAGAGTGCCTGACACCGAGAAATCCTTCAACTTGTGTATGGATGATCATTCATTACTATGGCCCTACTCTCCCGGTGGAAGGCGTGTGGATCTGACTCGAGCAAGTACATGTAATGCAGCTACCCAACCAATTATTCACCTCTATTAATCCTCTCAAATCTGGAAATCAGAAGGAAAGAATGGAGAGAAGACCTTAAGAAGCAGACAGTCAGCTAAATGAAATCAATGGTTTTACACAACCTCAGCCGGGAGCATTTAACATAGTTTGTCCTTCCCTCCTTCCTCATCCATCTCCTTCTGCTTCTCATCCCCTTCTCTTTCTCCTTCCCCCCTACTCATTCTCCTGCCCCTCAACTTTCAGAACTGGCATCAGAAGCTGAGGCTTGCAGAACCGAGAAATGGAAATGTATTAAACATAGCATATCAGTCAAAATATGTCCCTTTCCAAGGATTAAACACAAACCTCAATGGACTGGTGTTGCCTGCTTGCCTGGGTGGAGGGATACGCTAAACACGGTAAACTACTTGCGTATCTCCATGTGACTCTGTGTACAGTGAAGGGACAATCCATGTTTTTAACTACACGTTAGCATGTCACATGCAGGTAGTGTCACAGAGCGCATGAATTGTTGACATTCTTAGTAGTGGGAATATGAATGTATGTTAACTAGAGGTTACCCCCAAGCACAGGCTTGCACAACTTCTCTGTGTGAACCTGTGTATTTGTTGTAGAAAGGGCGGATGTCCAAAATGTCCTGTACGTCTTTGAGCCTTTTTGGGCTAACTACAGATCAGCCTGTCGTCTACCCCTGGTCACAGATAAGCATACACAGTGAGAGGTTTATTCTCCCAAACTAGCCTTTATGTTTCCAATATAAAGTAAAGCTGGGTGATTTCAAAATCTAGGAGTAACCTTAGGGTGAAAGTACAGTGTGGTGTAACAAGCCACGAACACCCAATTTATAAGCCATGCCAAACACGTTGGGAGAGCTGGAGGAGTATTAAAATGATCTGAATAACTCAGGAAAAGTTTCAAGATTAATCGTCTGGAAGTGTACATTTGTGAGCACATGGTTTGGGTAGATTTTCTCTCTTGAGAAGGTGTTCAATTGCATTTCCTACATCTACCAAAGGTCTTTATTAGATCACCTAATCTTAATAGGTCTGTTTGTTTACTTATTTATATAGCGCTCCTGACCCAAAGGTATCTGGGCGCAAGTTGACAAGTTAAAAGTGAAGTACAGGGAGTTTCACTAACAATTCAACAAAGTACATACAGTTATAGAAGGAAGCATATTATAATACAACAAAATAATGCAGTTACAGTGCAGGAGATACAGTATAGTACAAAGCATAACACAGTTAGTGCGGGGGTACATTATGTTCCCCACATATGTCAATAATATGGTACTTGAATCGTTATTGTTCTTGTGCAAATAGCCATCTTTTTTTTTTCGGAAGGCCCAGTAAGATGGTTCAATTCTTGGGTCTGAAGGTAGGGCATTCCAGAGTATGGAGGCTAGGACTGGAAAACTGTTACCCCCAGTTTTTTCTAGTTTGTATCTGGGTATCATTGGTTGGTTGAATTGACATGCTCTGGAAGGTCTTTTAGATTGCGTATTGGTGAACTTGCGATTTAGGTATTTGGGTCATTGTTCGCAAGGCACTTGTGGGTTAGTGAAAGCATTTTGAAGGCGATTCTGTTCTTCACTGGAAGCAATTAACCATTTGTCTGTCAGAAGTTATGTGGTTAGCTCTTGGAATGTTATATGCTGCTCTTAATGCGTTGTTCTGTAATGCTTCTTATTTCCTTTGATTACGGCAACTAGTGCCAATATAGAAGGCATTGCAGTAGTCCAATCTTGATAATATAAGGGCTCTAGCCAAGTGATGCAGCTGTCAGGAGAGAGGAATGGACTGCTGGCGGTAATGAGTTTTGCTGTATGGGCCACCGTGGAGGCTGTAGCATTGATTTGTTTAGTTAATGAGAGTGTTGAGTCAAGTTAGATCCCTAGAGTTTTTACTTCTTTAGCAACTGTGATGGTAATGTTATCAATAAGAAAATATTTACAGGTAGTTTGTTTAAACGGTTTTGGGAGTCATTCTCTGTTTTGTCATCATTCAGGCTGAGGCCATGAATGGCCATCCATGCCTGTATAACTTGATACTTTTCATTCAATAGTTAAGAATCAGTATCATAGGAACCTGAGAGGGGTATGAGTATTTGGGTGTCATCTGCATAGCTAGTGTAGGTGACACCCAAGTTGTCAAGGCAGTGAAATAGTGGCTTTGTACGCATGAACCGTGGGGACTTCACACAGAACTGGTGCCAGGTTTGCCATTGCTGTCTATGCGAATGCTCTCATTGTCCTATTGGAAAGGAAAGATTGTATCCAAGATGCGGCATTAGGGGAGAAGTGTGCAGCTGAAGTCAAGTGTTTGCAAAGGACGTTGTGGATGACCAGATCAAAGGCTGCAGATAGGTCTAGTAGGTGAAGGAGAGCTATGTTACCTGTGTCCTTTAGCTCATACATTTGTATTTTAAGGTCAATGAGAGCTGGTTCTGTGCGGTGACCTGGTCTAAAACCTGACTGGTGCAAGTTTAAGAGTTTATTAGATTCAAGATAGTCTCGAATCTGTAGGTGCGCTGCCCTATCCAAAATTTTTAGAAGGAAGGGTACTGTAGTTATAGGCCTATAGTTAGTAGCTGTATTTTGGTCTAGTGTAGAATTCTTTAGGCGTGGGAGAACCCAGGCATCCTTGAGATTACACAGGACTGTACTTGTTTTGAAGGTTGCATTTATTAGGGTGGTGATGTTACGCTCACCTGGTTCCCACAGAGGCGTCAATCGGAACTGGACAGCTGCAGTCTCCACCAATGTGACGCGTAGGGCCAAGATGACAGACTGGTCTGGCCCACCTAGCTTCATTTGCTTGGCCCGTAGGAATATTCTTCTGCAAATGGAGAAAGGGAATTAACCACCCGTGGAGCTGAGCGTAAATTCCCCCACCCCTGCTGTTCTCCCCACAGATCGCCTTTGATGTGCCTTCTTATAGTCTCACCTGATGGTTTGAAAAGATGAGCTCTCCATCCTGCATTCAGCGCAGGGGCGCGTTGATAACCAGTTGCTTGACTGGCTCGAAGGAATTGGTGAGTTCCAGAACAATATTGACTCCGAGATTCCCGGCAAGACGCCGTAAGTATAAAGTTCGTAAGAGTTCAAATGCCTGACTTTCACTCTTGTCCGATTCCTTGCAGGTTGCAGCTTGACCCTAATGAAGAGTTCCTTGTGGCAACCGATAGTATTCTGGTAAGGATTTGTATTTTCCAACACAGTTCGATAAAATAATGTCAATATGTAACCTGTTGCTTTCTCCCTTATTCAGGCGCTGAGAGAAAGGATGAAGTCTTGGGGAATAATACCACCGGCGGTAAAATCAGGTAAGTCTATTGTGGTGAGGAGGGTTCCCCTTGTTAGTCCCTTTGTTTCACCTTGCTGTCCTTTTGTTTCCCCTTAGGGGCAGAGGTTCGGCGAAGATGCAGTGGAAGCTGCGCCGACCCGTGAAGAGGAATAGTACCCCCGGTGGTAAAATCAGGTAAGTATATGGGGGGGTAACTAATATTACTCTGTGTATTCCCTTGGCTCACCTTGCTGTTCTTGTCTTCTCCTTAGGTGCAGGAGTGTGGCGGGAACATGCAGGAGGATGCGGTGGAATGTGAAGATGCTGCGAAGGCCGGTGAGTTCAGCGCGGCGCTGCAGCAGGCGAGGTGACATGCATAAAATAACTTCTTTCTTCCAGCTCGAAGGCGCGACGGATCGGGAATTCAGGTAAGGATTAAAGGTATTGCTCTTGTTCTAACCTTTTCTCCTTCTTTCTCCCTTTTTCTACGAGCTCCAAACTCAAGGCGGGCTTGGCAGAAGGCTGGATGCAGACTTGCAGGCACGGTGAGCGTTACGCTGCTGGGTGCAGAATAACGCAAAGCGGGTGCTGCTCTTCGGGCGTGGTTTAAATAGCCTCCAAAGTAGTCCCCGGTAAGTATTCCTCCCCAGCCCCGCCCGAGTAAAAAATAGTCCCTAAGTAAAGTAGTCCCTTCCAAGCCTCCTTTGGCTTGGAGCTCTTGCAGCATGGTCTGCATCAGGGAAGTTTGCAGCATGGTCTGGATCAGGTAAGTTTTAATCTATGAGCCTGGCGCCTATGGCGCCAGGACTGATTCTCCATATGAGCCTGGCGCCATAGGCGCCAGGACTGGACCCAAATAGCCCCTAGCAGGGGTGTTGGGCTTGCTTAGGATAACTTGATGCCTGCTTCCGGGGTTGCTGGACGTGGTCTGTGCCCCCGGGTGTAGGCATCATGACAGGTGATGAAGGGAGCAAGCTCCACTACCACATCTTTGATAAAAGTGGTGGGACATATGTCCCCCTGACAGTTTGAGGCTTACAATTATTTTTATTACTACAAATACTGGGACTGGGGTAAACTGAAATGGGGTAGTTGGAATCAGTATGCTCAAAAAGTTGATAGTCTGAAGGCGGGATGAGTTTTTTGGTGCCAATTTTAGTTTGAAGGAGACAGATTTTATCCAGCAGTGCTTTTTAGATGTTTCGAACACCATGTGACGTCTTTTATGCAGTGTTCCTGCGGAGTCACTGGGGTTTCTAGTTCTCTAAGGATGGTGAATAATTCTTTTATGCCTGATGTAGCATTACTGATTCTTTCATTATAAGTGTCACTTTTGGTTTGGTGGATAGCGTTTTTGTAGGCATTTGAGGTGGTGACAAATTTCTCTTTGTTCATAGTAGATGTTTTTGTTTTTTCAGATTCCTTCGGCTGCTCTCTTAGTACTACGTAAACTTTTTAAGTTTGTGGTATACCAGGTGTTTAGGTGAGCAGACTGTTTAGCTTTGCACATTTTTACTGGGGCCACTTAGTAATGTAAGAACTTTAGATTTTCCTACATTATTTTACCTCTGTCATTAACAACACTTTCAGTGCAGTTATAGGCCCAGCCATATTAAAGCATATTATGATTATCCCAGGTATGACTAAGCCATCACCTGAAAGTGCATACCCTTCAGTTATCTCCCCATCCTGTTCCTATTCTTTAAAGCCAAACTCATGGAGAAGTTAGCTGCTGATTGACATAGAGACTGCATCAAATACTCCAAATATTTCATCCAACATGCTGGTTGTCTAGCCCTTCAGTCACATACTATTCTTGTTGTTGTGTGTCCTCTTCATAGCAGTGGTGATTGTGGTGGTGTCACAGCCCTGTATTGTTTTATATCTGTTGCTCCTGATTACTGCCATAGACCATTCACGGTTCTTGGGAGGTTTGGAGGATGCAAGTATCTCAGACACTGCACCCTCCCGGATCACATCTTTTCTTACTGATCATGTCCAATTCATTTTGATTCCCCATTACTTCAGATTCTCGACCCATCACTGGTGGGGCCATTTAAGTATGTTCCCCTCCTTTTGTTAAACATCTGTTTGCATTCTTTGGCTGCTCAAAGTCACTTGTTGGCATGGACTTTTACTCTTATCTAAAATAACATGCAAATCCTGCTCCATGAGAGTAGTGAAGGAGGATCTCGGCCCAAAAACACATAATTAAGCAATTGGCCATGAGCAGGGGGGGCATTATCACTTCAGGTAATACCCTGGGCCATAGTTACAGGCCAGATTGAATCGAGGGCCGTACATAGGCCCAGGGCATTACATGAAGTGGTAATACCCCACCTGCGAGGGGCTTATTGCTATTAGTACCACGGTCCTCAAGACTGATTGAAGAGTGCTGTTAACTGGGAATAGTACTGATATCTAGAATGACACATTTCTGTCCCCTGTCACTTGTGTGAAGCAGGAGGTTGGAGTGGGAGCATAGAGGAAAAATTGATCCCTATGCTGATCTTTGTCAAATTCTGCTGTGCCTCCTGCTGCAAAGTCCAGGGTTCCTGCGGAACAATGCTCCCAGAGTCCTGTATGTAGAGGTACTGGTGAGAGGGTGGAACGCGGTTGGGGTTGGAGCTGGTTTGCCAATGTTTTTGACTGAGTGTGTTGGTACGACTGGCACCAGTAATTGATAAGTCTTGAGACTGGGTTAAACACGTATGGTGCTTTAATTGGCATTCAATTGCCACAGTCTAGGAAGCACCTGTGTTGCAAACTACATGAGAAGAGCCAACACGTGATTCGACCGAAGGTTTTTATTGAGGCTGCATTGTAGTGAATGGTGACATGAGGTGGTGAGAGGTGAAAAAGCCGAACATGGTAATGTGAAAGGTGTAAAAATGCATTGTCCAGTGACATGTCAATATACCATTGTCATGTGTCAAGTATGGTGACACGAGTTAATAATCTTGCGATCATTAATAGCATGTACAAGTTCAAGCATTTATACAGAATTATTAGTTGCCTGAGTATATATGGCATGTGAGAGATGAAGCACCGAGGAGCAGGAAAGAAAGGAAAAGGTTGTGGGTTAGAATGGCTAAGGCAGGATGCCGGGAATGATCAATAAGGTTAGAAAAGTGTAGTGGGTCTTACCATGGAAGTATTTTAGGTTGATATTCTTGTTTGAGGAAGCTGAATAGCAACTGGGGAGAACAACTAACATGACTGTGATTGTGACGGGCAAAAACATTAAAGCCGTAAAGAAGGCTGGTTGTGCGGGCTTGGGTGGCTGGCAGGCTGCCAAGAAGAGGGATGTAGTAGTGGATTGCTACTAACAATGGGGTGTGCTGTGTTGTGGTAGCGTAGTCCCATAGTGGTGAGACATGATGTGCCTGGGTGGGCAGGGTAACAGTATGGCTGGATATACCAGTTGCGCAGCGAGGAGAATAGAAAAAAGTGCAGTGAGGCATACTGCGAAGTGCCAAAAGGAAAAGTGATGTGCATGTGGGAATGGCACGTGTGGTGAGAGTGAGTGCTGCGAGTTAGCCTGCAGGGAACAGAATTGGGCAGGTGGAAGTATAATAATTTGGTATTGACCGGGACAAGGGAAGTGCCCAATCTGAAAAATTAAGCAGGATTAATTCACTACCTCCAAAAAGTCTACTTGTGCATAGCGTATACCTGCTGGGCTGTGGTTTAGTTTAGTTTAGTTTATTTATTTATAGAGCACACAGAGGCTTTAGGCAACTAGGCGCTACGACGGCTACCATGCGTTGCGGGTCCAAGTGGGCACAAAGTGGTGGGGGGAAGCAGGGGGTCAAAAATCGTAGGCATGGAATACCGCAATACCAGTATGGTTGGGAAACTAGAAGTCGAGTGATATGGGGGTATTGAGTAAAGGAGCACCTATTGGGAAGTAACAAGTGAGCAAGGGGCTGCAAACTACAAACAGACTTGGGAGCCACATATGCGTCAGCCATGGCCAACCTGTGTATGAACCTCATTACACGGATGGCGGAGAACCTTGGCGCTATTAGCGCCATGGTTCATGCTGGTAAAATACCGGCACCACCTTGGCGGAAAGGGGAATTACCGCCCCATTCCAAGGTTGGCGGGGCGGTAATTCCCCCTTCCACCATTGCCCTTCCCCATTCCCATTTTTGGTCCATAGGGCTCAATGGGAGTGGGGAAGGCGCTAATTACGGTACCGCAAATTGCGGTACTATAATTAGCTCCCTGGGTCCCTTTGCGGGTTGGTTTTTAACGCCTGCAAAAAGCAGGCGTTAAATCCCCCAACCCGCAAAGGGACCTCGTAGTAAGGCGGTAGGGATTTACCGGTACCGGTATTTTACCGGTACCGGTAAATCCTTACCGCCATCCGTGTAATGAGGCCCTGTGCCTTTTCCAACTCTGATTTCAACCATCTGATTATAAAATGGCACTGATACATCAGCAATGTCTTCATGATATGGTCAGGAACAACCGACCAACTTAAAGCCTCCAAAGAATAGTTAAACAATAATCCTCCTATAGGATCACAGCATAATGTGATGTGTTTCTAAAAATCACTTAAACATTTATTATATTTCAACATACAAATAATTGATATCTATAAATCACACACTGCATCAATCAACCTTAATGAACTGATGGGAGTTGCAGCTTAAACCTCAAATTTGTTGACACTATATGGGGCAGCTGTGGGTGGTGTCAACTCGGGGACTGGGCACTTTTCAACCCGTTGTGTCACAGGCGTGCTGGAAAATATTTGGGCCCGGCACATATTTTCATACAAATTAAGCACCTGATACAACACAGAAATATGTAATGGAGAAGTTACAAATATTCAAATTACCTGTGCCCAATATCAATATAATAGTAAATGTAGTGATGAGTTCATTCATATGGTAGTGTTTGTTTGCGGTAGTTTGTTCTCAATGTCTTCTTTTATGCCTTCATCTGAATCTGCACCTTCTCTTTTTAGTTCTACCTTTTGGCACCAAAAAGGTGCAATCCACTGTCATTGATCTTCATCTTATTCCAAAGTTGACATTTTCATAAAACATCTGCCTGACCCATTTTCAGATAATACTTTGCTCCACTTTAACAATTATCTGTACTGTAATCATGTGTTTAATTTATAATAATGTGCATCTTGATATTGTGCTGCCTATTTTCTGTAAAGTTTTTTTAGAAAAAAATTGCTTGATAAATTAGTATACGTTATAATGAACATATAAAGAAATACAAAATCAAACTAAATTATAATATCCATAATGAACTGCTTCATTGATATCTCAGCATTATATATTAAAACTTCAGCCCACCTTCTTAGTAACAGTCACTTTCCAAAATGCTTCACATATGATGTGAGCAACATTTAATCCTTTTTTTTAGCCAAAACCGCAGTAATATGATTCAATCCATAGGAAGCCTGATTTCTTTCTGCATTTCATTCTTGGACAATGGTAATTCAAATATTTCAGAGACTTGTGGGCCAAGTAGAAACATATTGGTACAACATGTACAGTGTCCACAGCTAAGGCGATGGCTAGTGGGCTCCGGAGAAACCTATTGGTGCAGCATGTACACAATTCCATGGCCGAAGGCTGTGGCCACTGTCGATGCCCAAATGTCATGCCAAGTAGGCCCCAAAGAAACCTATTGGAACAACAGGAACAGTGGCCACAGCCGATGGCCATGGCTAGTGGGCCCCAAATAAACTATAATATAACAAAACCCTGGAAATGCAGTGAAAATAGTTTAGTTATGAGTGTCTTAAGGTGATCAGATTTAATGTGAAAAATACATTGCAACAAAACCTTTGACATTCAGTGAAAAATACCCTGGTTATGAGATGGTTAAGGTGATCCGAGTTAATGCAACAAAACCCCTGAAATTCAGCAATCACATTTCAAACAAGTCCACCTTAACTATGTGCCCCCTGCTGTGAAGCATATGATCACAATGATGACATCAGTGATAACATCACTAATGACATAACTGGTGACATCACTCATTACATCATGCATGGCATCACTGAGGTTGTAACTGATGGTATCACTAGTTACATCATGCATGACGTCACTGACAACACTGGTTTCATTAATTACATTTTGAAATATTACAACTTTGTATATTAGCATAACATATGCACGTATTTAATACTTTCAAAGTACAATGTATTCTGCCCTTGTTTCTTTGAATGTAACGTGTGGCGTACAATTGTAAGTACATACAGGCATTATTACAAAGAAGAATACTATGTTAGCATGTATGTACTCTGGAAGGTAATCTGTTATAATGGAATACAAATTTGAAAAGTATTTTCAAAAGAAATGACTAAAATATGATTAATACCATTGATGTGTCTATAAATAAATATTCACTTTCTAATCATCATTTCTTTTATATAAATATAATCATGTAGTATAAGTAACTGATTTTTTGTGCATGTCAACCAAACTTCAAATTAGCATGTGCTACCACAAGGCACAGGGGCACATACTTTCTTGTGTATGTGATTTTTTTTAAACTTGTCGTTTAGAAAATGTGTTCATGTAATGTTATTACAGTAAGAATTGTAAATTAAAATGTGAACATTGACTATTTTCATAACACTTTTAAACATGTTTCTACTTCTATCTATTCTTATGTATTGTGTTACTACTACATTTACTTATTATACTATGTTTGATATAACTGAAATAGATTTAACAGAATCAGGTATTGAAATGGTTTACTAATACATGAAATTCAAACCATTTGTTCAATGCTACATATTTCTTATTCCAAACTTTATAAATTGATAAGTACTACAAATTAGTGCTCCACATTTAATCATAGCATACTTCAGTATCAGTATATTGTCCCATGTCACGTTGTTGTTATTGTTCAGTGTAATAAAATAGAATATGCATCAAAAGAGGAGAACAAAAATATCAGAACTTACTAAATCAGTAATGTCACATTTGATGTAATTTCTTATCTCATCAGTGATGCCATTTATGATGTTATTAGTGGTGTCATCAGTGATGTCATCTGTGATGGCATCATTGTTTTCATTCGCTGCACAACAGGGGACGTACAGTTAAGGTGAACTTGCTCAAAATGCAATTGCGGAATTTCAGGGGTTTTGTTGCGTTAATTCTGGTCATCTTAGCTCTCTTTTAACCAAGGTTGTTTTCACTGAATATATATAATGCCTTTGCGCTAGCGCAAGACACACATAAGGTTAAGACGAAGTCCCGATAGCATTTCAGAAAAATACTTTTCTCAATACCTTTTGAATGCTTGCATGAAATAAATCTGAATATATTCCATAGTTATATTTCATGGCAGCCACCCGTACATGCAAAATTGCAGATTTTACATTATCGCCTCCATAGTTTAATTTTTTATTTAGTTTTATTGTGTTTTAAAAAACTTTTAATGCAGGGATTTCCCATTGGAAATAATTAAATAAATGTGTCCCAAATAATTCAAAGTTGGTCAATTCGATGTTCCTAATTGTTTGCAGGCATGTACATATTATCTGGAATTATCTGGAATTGGTGCACTGAAAATGTTTGGGGAGTATCAATTAATGTTTGAAATGCATCTATGTATGATAAATAACATGTGCAGAATGAATGTGCATATTTCATACAGATGTACACAGAGCGTATGATTTTTATAGCTCGTACATTACTATACAATGAACAGTTTTTACATTACACAATGAACATCTCCTAAAATCGTATATCCAAGGCAAATTTCAGTTGAGATTTATGTCAATTTTAAGTTGAGTGAATAAATGTACACTATGCACATTAACTGTACAAGGGAAGACAAGTCAAATCTGAATCTGATGTCAGTTTTAAAGTGACAGTTTTTGTGCATGTTAACCAAACTTCAAATTAGCATGTGCTACCACAAGGCACAGGGGCACATACTTTCTTGTGTATGTGATTTTTTTTTTAAACTTGTCGTTTAGAAAATGTGTTCATGTAATGTTATTACAGTAAGAATTGTAAATTAAAATGTGAACATTGACTATTTTCATAACACTTTTAAACATGTTTCTACTTCTATCTATTCTTATGTATTGTGTTACTACTACATTTACTTACTATACTATGTTTGATATAACTGAAATAGATTTAACAGAATCAGGTATTGAAATGGTTTACTAATACATGAAATCCAAACCATTTGTTCAATGCTACATATTTCTTATTCCAAACTTTATAAATTGATAAGTACTACAAATGAATGCTCCACATTTAATCATAGCATACTTCAGTATCAGTATATTTTTCCATGTCATGTTGTTATTATTGTTCAGTGTGATAAAATAGAATATGCATCAAAAGAGGAGAACAAAAATATCAGAACTTACTAAATCAGTAATGTCACATTTGATGTAATTTCTTATCTCATCAGTGATGCCATTTATGATGTTATTAGTGGTGTCATCAGTGATGTCATCTGTGATGGCATCATTGTGTTCATTCCCTGCACAACAGGGGACGTACAGTTAAGGTGAACTTGCTCAAAATGCAATTGCGGAATTTCAGGGGTTTTGTTGCGTTAATTCTGGTCATCTTAGCTCTCTTTTAACCAAGGTTGTTTTCACTGAATATATATAATGCCTTTGCGCTAGCGCAAGACACACATAAGGTTAAGACGAAGTCCCGATAGCATTTCAGAAAAATACTTTTCTCAATACCTTTTGAATGCTTGCATGAAATAAATCTGAATATATTCCATAGTTATATTTCATGGCAGCCACCCGTACATGCAAAATTGCAGATTTTACATTATCGCCTCCATAGTTTAATTTTTTAGTTTTATCGCGTTTTAAACAACTTTTAATGCAGGGTTTTCCCATTGGAAATAATTAAATAAATGTGTCCCAAATAATTCAAAGTTGGTCAATTCGATGTTCCTAATTGTTTGCAGACATGTACATATTATCTGGAATTATCTGGAATTGGTGCACTGAACATGTTTGGGGAGTATCAATTAACGTTTGAAATGCATCTATGTATGATAAATAACATGTGCAGAATGAATGTGCATATTTCATACAGATGTACACAGAGCGTATGATTTTTATAGCTCGTACATTACTACACAATGAACAGTTTTTACATTACACAATGAACATCTCCTAAAATCGTATATCCAAGGCAAATTTCAGTTGAGATTTATGTCAATTTTAAGTTGAGTGAATAAATGTATAGTATGCACATTAACTGTACAAGGGAAGACAAGTCAAATCTGAATCTGATGTCAGTTTTAAAGTGATGGAATACATGTACACTTTTGATGTCAACTGTAAATGCTGAGCAAATGGCATTTACAGCACATGCATTACAAAATGAACATCTAAAAACTCACATCAAAAGAAGTGACAACTGATTTTGATGTCAATTTTAAAGTGATGGAAAACATGTAAACTTTTCATATGAAAAGGGAAGATTTTAAATACAAAAATGTACACTTTTCTTATTAAAATGTGCACATAATGAAGCATACAATGAATGAGAAGAATGGAGGTACATTTTATTATTAAAACCCTAAACGTACATTTGTGACATTAACATTGTGTATATCAGGGGTATGAAACCTTTGGCTCTCCAGTTGTTTTGAACTACAATTCCTATGATATCTGGCTATTGATTATGTTGGATAGTGATGATGTGAGTTGTACTACATAACATCTGGAGAGCCAAACGTTGCAGACCCCAGGTGTATATGAACATTAATAGCATGCTCCTATGACATGCACACCTAAAACACATGCACTTATGACACATAACATGTAGACTTTCGACAAGTGCTGTCACAAGCACCTAGGACACATGATGCTACAACATTTGCACCTAGGATAGATGCACCTAAAACAGGCTCTTATGTGCCACATACTCCTATGACACATGCTCCCTCAACATGCGTGCCCAACACACACATACCACACATACTCTTATGGTGCACACTGACTGCACACTAATACTGCACACATCCTGACACTCCTACAACACATGGTTCTATGACATACACTGCTTTAACATGTGCTCCTACAACACACACTCCTGTAATACATGTTCTGATAACAAGCACACCTACTACACATTCACTTTCTACACATAACATGCTCCTACAACATGCACTCCTATGATATGCACTCCTCCAACACATAGTCCTACAGAACACATTCTTACCACACATATTCCTATTACAAAGCTGCTACAACATGTGCTGCAACCACATATGCAGTGTGTATGAGTTTTATAGTTGTTACCGTACAAAATTAACATCTCCTGAAAACTCACATCAAAGGCAAGTCATACAAACTGTAAACAAAGCGTATGAGTTTTAATGATTGTACATTACACAATTAACATCTTCTGAAAACTCACATCAAAGGCAAGTGACACCTGACTTTGATGTCAGTTTGAAAGTGAGGAAATTAATGTAAACTTTTCATAGAAAAAGGAAAACATTTCATACTAAAATGTACACTTAGGCGGCATATAATGCATGAACAAAATGGAGGTACATTTTATATCAAATACCTACATGTACGTTTGTGATATTAACATGGTGTATATCAGCAGTCTGCAACTGTCAGAATGCTGCCCTTGTTGTTATGGAAACACTGGCAGTTCCCGCGACATAATGCTCCATTAAGTTTGAGACATAATCAGTTCAATAGTCTAGTCTCAAATAGCAAGACACGATGCAGCATATATTGGATGAAGAGATGGAGAAAGGACACGTCTCAATAAAGGTGATTACCAATGCTGTGTTTCCTCCTTCCTTAATGAACCCTTGCTAATTCTTTTGTGCTCACAGTTCCTAGCCTATTCCCCTTTTGCTGCCTTCCTTTGATCCTAATTGCTCCTGTCTTCCATCTTTCATTATTTTATTCTTCCCCTTCTATGCTGCATCCTCCATCCTGAGTGAGTTTTATGTTGCATCCTCCATCCACAGCGAGTTCTACTCTGGTTTCCTTTGAGATCCTGAAACGTTCATCTCCATATCTCCAACCTACTCAGATGTTATCATGAGTCCAGCTTCACCAAGGGTTTTTCAGCCATTGCCTTTTCCCCCTTGGGTCCATCGTCTGGTCTCTTGCACCTAGGGTTCTGTGTCAATCTGGAAATTAGGACAAGAACCTTCAGGTTGGTTCCCCTATTTTCTACATCCACCTTACAAAACAAGTCAGGCGGTAAGTGGGCTTTCTTGTAGTAAACTGGGGAATCTCACTGCAACCTTTGGCCTCCACGTGTTTCGGACTGGAATTCCAATGATTTCTGGCTATTAACTATGCTGGTTAGGTATGATGGGAGTTGTAGTCCAAAACATCTGGAAAGCCAAAGGTACTTTCATTCTAATAACATGCTCCTACAACACCAGCACCTAATACACATGCACTTACTAAACATAACATATAGAGGTACAAAAGTGCTCTCACATGTGCCTAGGACACATTCACCTAAGACACATGCGCTTAAGATACATGCTCCTACCACACATGCTCCTACCACACATGCAGCAATGAAACATGTGCTTACGACACACATTCTTATGATTTATACTTTCTGCACACTCTTACGACACACACTCTAATGGTATACACTCCTATGACACACTGCTATAACATTTGCTCCTACAACATACTCTCATATAATACATGTTCTGATGACAAGCAGACCTACTATACACACACCTTCTATACATAACATGCTCCTACAACATGTTGTAAGAATTTCAATAACTAACCTGATGGTGCAGCAATCAACGAGGCACTTGGGGAGTCCCCTGAGGGCCCTGACACCTCCCCTCTCCTAGAAAGGGAAAAAGGGGTTGTGTGAGGGATCCCAGGGAAACCCTCCTGGGGGAGAAAACCCTGCCGGAACGAAGATGTAGCAGGATGGATCCAGTCGTCCTCGGTATGTCGCTTTTCAACGCAGGAAGGATTCGTATTCGTGGGACCCTGACTGCTTCTGTACTCTAAATAAACAAACGGGATATGAGCTGAAGGATAGACATTCGGAAAAATCAGACAGAAGGAGAAAAGAGCAATACCCAGCGTGTTGGGAGGAAGTGACTAACGAAGAGTCTTGAAGAGTCTCGGATGTCGGGAGTGGGAGGCTGGATAAGGACACAAGTCTGTAGGTAGGTAGAGAGAGAAGGTAAGCAAGAGGCGAGGAAGTAGGTAACATGCACCCTAGCTGCAAACTTACGGAGCGTCTGGGGAGAGAAGCGACGCGCTGAGCTGTGGTTCCGCTGCACCATATCCGGGATCCCTGGAACAGCGTGGTGACGTCAGAGGATGTCTGACTGAACACGGAAGCACTGCACCGCTACCCGTAGTAACAGGAGCCATGCTGGGAGAGGGAAATAAAGACATAGTCCGCAACCTCCAGCGCTACCAAAGGGAACGGCGGCGCCAGCGAGACATGACACATGTCATGTTCTCCTATGACATGTGCTCCTATAGCACATGGTTCCGTGACACACAGGCACCTACAACATGTGCTGCATTCACGTCCACAGAGCATATGTGTTTTACAGTTGGTACATTACCAAATTAACATCTCCTGAAAACTCACATTACAGGTAAATCATATGAACTGTACACAGAGCATATGAGTTGTATTGTACGTATATTGCACAATCAACATCTCCTAAAACCTCACATGAAATGCAAGTCACAGCTGACTATCACTTTGAAAGTAATGGAATAAATATACATTTTTCAAATGAAAAAAGAACTCTTTTCATAAGAAAATGCACACTTTAGGAGGCATGCAATGAATGAGCAGAGTGGAGGTACATTTTATATTAAAACCCTACATGAACATTTGTGATATTACTATTGTGTATATGAACACTAATCTCGTGGCACGCACACTTAGTATACACACTTACTACACATAATATGTATATGTATAACAAGTGTTCTCACATGCACCTAAAACACATACACCTACAACAGATGAGCCTACAACAATCGCTCTACGACACATGCAACTACAACTCATGCTCCTATCACACACGCTCCTACGGCACACACTATTATGACACACACTTTCTGCACACTTTTATGACACACACTATAATTACACACACTCCTACGGTACACATTACTATAACATGGTCTCCTACAGCACACTCCTATAATACATGTTGCCATGACAAGAACACCTACTACACATGCACCTACTTCACATAACATGCTCCAATAACATGAGTTCCTATGACATGCACTTCTACAACACATGTTCCTATGACACACATTCTTACAATGCATACTCCTACCACACAGGCGCCTACAACATGCACTGCAATCACGAATGCAGAAAGTATGAGTTTTACTGTTCCTACATTATGCAATTGACAGCTACAAAAATATCACATAAAAAGGCAAGTTACAGCTGACTTTAATGTCAGTTAAAATGATGGAATAAACATAAACCTTTCATACAAAACAGGAACACTTTCCATTCGAAATTATACACTTTTCATATGGAAATGTACACTTTAGGAGGCATAAAATGCATGAGCAGAATCGATTTACTTTTTTTATTTAAACCCTACAGATACATTTGTGATAAAAACATTATGTATATGAAAATTAAAAACGTGCTACTATGACCTGCACCTAATACACATGTGCTTACAGTGCATAACATGTGTGGTGTGCAGCAGCAGTCTCTGTTGGGTGTGCAATACTGACAGAACAAACCTCCTCTTCCTCTATTGATTGAATCCTGGCTATTGGCAGTCCTACCTCTACCTCTGATCACCTAGGAGGAAGGACTTTTGCATGTATATATTGGTATATATTGTGCCTGCATGGAGCATGGCATGGTGTGCGGCAGCAGTGTGTGTTGGGTGTGCGACACTGACGGAACAAACCTCCTCTTCCTCTGTGGATTGGATCCTGGCTATTGCAGTCCTACCTCTATCTCTGATGACCTAGGAGGAAGGACTTTTGCATAAATATACTGCACCTGTGCGGAGCGCAACGTGGTGTGCAGCAGCAGTGTATGTTGGGTGTTTGGTCTGCCGCATTCAGCATTCAGTGTTGCTGTTAGCCACCTATCTGAAGCACCATGGGTGAGTACCCACCTCCTGTGCAATACAACTACTTTGTCACCATGTATAGCTCCCACGGTAGCCACTGCCCTCTCTGCTATTGACTTTTTGGAGCTGCCGGGAATGTGTATCATTTCTTGGCACATGGCCCCTCAGCTTGTTATATCTCATCTTCGAGGCAGAGCTTAGCGGAATCCTCTGGTACACTGTGTTAAGGGTAGTGTGTGTCATTTGTGCCCACAGTATCATTATTCTTTATCCCATGTACTGCACTTTCCCCCTCCCACTTCCCATGCACTTGCACGATCTGAATGACACCTGGCCTAGTAGGATTGTTGTCTGTCTTCCCTCTGTTCCCCCTCCCTTGGAGCAGCAGTGTGTGTTAGGTGTGCAATACTGACAGAACAAACCTCCTTTTCCTCTGTGGATTGGATCCTGGCAATTGGCAGTCCTACCTCTACCTCTGATCACCTAGGCGGAAGGACTTTTGCATGTATACACTGCACCTGGAGGAGTGTGGAGAGGTGTGCAACAGCAATATGTGCTGGGTGTGCGATACTGTCAGAACAAACCTCCTATTCCTCTGTGGATTGGATGCTGGCTATTGGCAATCCTACCTCTACCTCTGATCACCTAGGAGGAAGGACTTTTGCATGTATATATTGTGCCTGCACGGAGCATGGCACGGTGTGCATCAGCAGTGTGTGTTGGGTGTGCGATACTGACATAACAAACCTCCTCTTCCTCTGTGGATTGGATCCTGGCTATTGGCAGTCCTATCTCTATGTCTGATCACCTAGGAGGAAGGACTTTGCATATAACGACTGCACCTGTGCGGAGTGCGGCACAGTGTGCAGCAGCAGTGTGTTTTGGTTGTGCGATACTGACGGAACAAACCTCCTCTTTCTCTGTGGATTGGATCCTGGCTAATGCAGTCCTACCTCTATCTCTGATCACCTAGGAGGTGTCAGGAATTGGAGGCTGTGGAAGCGCTGGAAGCTTTGATCACGCTCCAGTCCTCACCCAAGATGGCCGCCGGCCCTTTATAGGCAGGCTCCTCCCACAAGCCGACGCGTTGTATCTGTTTACCAACGCTCGGTTCGTGTGGAGAGTCTCTCGTGAAATTCATCCGTTCCGGCTGCCTACTTTCGCCTATGTTGATTCCTTACTGTGCTCTTCAGCCCTTCTTGTGTTTGCCTTGCACTCCTGTTTTTTTTTTTTTTTTCTTTCTCGCTTTCTCCTTTGCCTGAATTCTACTGCACTGCACGCGGAACTCGGCTTGCTCTGTGCCGTGCCGTGCTTACTTTTTTCTTTGCCTTTTTAATACTTATTTCTGTGGTATTTCTTTTGAGCACTACTGGTCTTTTCATTCCTTTTACTTTTAGGTACCGGGGGTATAATTGCAACCGGCGCCGTCACTCTGTTTTAGCGAGCGGAGCCTTGGCTCGCGCTACGACCTTAAGGAGCCTTTTCTTAACTGGTGAGTGGGTTTCTTTCACGGTACTTCTTCCTTTCTTCCTAACTGTCCGCCTTCGTGGTCTGTTCTGATTGGGTTCTTTTATTCTTTACCTACTTACCATTCTTTTCTAGTACTTTCTCTCTGTTATTCTGTTCATTCTGAACTGTCTGGCTCTAGTATCTTTCTTAGATATCTCCTGTTCTAAATATTCCACATCTCCTGGATACACTGAGCAGTTTGTATCATATTCATCAGCGGTGGAGTTTGTTCTCAAGTCTAACGGACTTCCTTGCCTGCTGCAAATGGAACTTTCATAACTGGAAGAGAGGAGATCTATTTGCCGCCCAACAGAACCCAATTGGGAACAGGGTTTTTTCTGCCTTAGTGCTTTTTCCCTGAATCTAGGACTGGCCCCCTGGGGATCCCCGCGGTCAGGGAATATCTCTGCCAAGGTGGCCTCCGGAGGGGACAGACCCTATCTGTACGATAAAAAGGCCCGAGCACCAAAGGACAAGACTCCCACAAGGAGGAGGGATCAGAAGAGATCAGAGGCTATTCTTACAGAACCCATTCCGGAAGAAACAGGTGAGCAGTTGGGGGAGGAAGCCTCGGTATCTGACAGTATACAACGCCCGAAATCCTTCATGGCGTCACTCGAGCAGTATCAGGAGTTGGTGGCTGCTCTGCAGAACCTTACTATGGAGGTGCAGGCCCTGCGAACAGAGAACATAGCCCTCCAACAGCAAGTGGTGTTACATCGGGATGATCGCGGGGACCTGCCTACTATGCCCCTTTCCTTTGGCAAATACAATGGACATCCAGGAGACCTGAAGGAATTCCTTGATGCTTGCAGGGTGTATTTCGCCTTCCGACCTCACGCTTATGAGACAGCCAGATCAAAGGTTGGGTTCATTATAGCCAATCTTACCGGAAACGCTCTCTCATGGGCTACACCCTTTGTTACCCAAAACGATCCCCTTCTGAGTGATTATGACCGTTTTACGGAAGTTTTCAGTGAAAGGTTTGATAGGCCAGAAGTATTCTATTCATCCTTGGAAGCAATCCTAGACGTCAAACAAGGAAATACAGACGTTCAAACTTATCTAACTCGCTTCCAGAGGCTAGCAGCCAAGGCAGATTGGCCTGATTCCGCCCAGCAAACCATCTACAGAAGAGGTCTCCAGGATGAAATCAAAGATGAACTAGCCAGAGTAGCCCGTCCTGCATCTTTTCAGGAGCTAGTGACATTGTCCCTTCAGATTGAATTCCGTCTTCAAGAAAGAAGATCAGAGAGAAGAAGAAACCGAAGCTTCTCACAACCAACCCCTACTCCTCCACCTAGAGCCAACCCTGCTACAGATGAGCCTATGCAGATTGGAGCTGCCCGTGGTCCTCTGACGCTAGAAGAAAGAAGGAGAAGGAGAGAGGCAGGACTATGCATGTATTGTGGCTCCTCGACACATTTGTTGAGAGAATGCACTGAAGTCCCTCCTCGTCGACAGGGAAACTTCCGCCCCCGATCTATAGCAAGGGAAGTCTCGGGGGAGGGAACAAGCACCCTTGCAGCTACACAAGAGCAGTAAACACCCCGGAAGACAACAGTTTAATGGTGTTCAGAGTGGACCTATGGTTAACCGAAGAAGCTCCCACAGAGGTGTTCGCCATGTTGGATTGTGGAGCAGCGGGAAATTTCATCGACTCCAAGTGGGCTACAGAGCACTTGGTACCCGCCAAACCCAAGGTCACCCCGATTCCGGTAGAAGGGGTTGATGGTAGGCCCCTGTCATCCGGACCCATAACTTTGGAAACTGTTCCATTAAGGGTGAGGTTAGGTCAACATGAAGAGTTTCTGGTGTTTGATCAGATCCGAGCTGCTCATTTCCCATTGGTATTAGGGATTCCTTGGTTAACCCTCACATTGATTGGACTGCAAACCGGGTCTCTTTCAATTCTAAGTTCTGTGATTATCACTGTATGACCTTGTGTAACGCTCCCCACACCATAGACCGCAGAAGAAGTATCCAGAAGCCAGTCACAGTGGCCTCGGTTCCCTTACATTACCAGGACTTCTCAGAGGTATTCATGGACATAATTCCAAAACAACTACCACCCCATAGAACCGAGGATTGCTGTATCGATCTGATACCGGAAGCAGTGGTACCGTTCGGTAGAATGTACCCTTTGTCACTACCGGAAAGGAAGGCATTAAGAGAGTATCTAGATGCAAATTTGCAGAACGGACTCATTCAAGAGTCCAAATCTTCATGTGGTGCCTCCCTATTCTTCATCCCAAAAAAGGACTCGACAGAGCTTCGCCCTTGTATAGACTACAGGGGTCTCAACAAGGTCACTGTCCGGGATAGATATCCCATGCCCTTGATCCGGGACGTCTTGGAGGCTGTACAAGGGGCGGAGTACTTCACAAAGCTTGACCTGAGAGGTGCCTATCACCTCTTGAGAATCAGACAAGGAGACGAGTGGAAGACGGCTTTCCGCACCCCATTCGGGCTCTATGAATATCGTGTGATGCCCTTTGGCCTAGTAAACGCGCCAGCCGTCTTCCAGAGGTACATGGACAAGGTTTTCGCTGACATGCTGTTTGTGTCGGTAGTGGTGTACCTGGACGACATCCTGATCTACTCCAAGTCCTTGTCTGAGCACAGATCATTGGTCCGACTGGTTTTACAACGTTTGCAGTCCCATTATCTGCTAGTAAAGCCAGAGAAGTGTTCATTCGAATCCACGAGGGTGTCCTACTTGGGTTTCGTATTGTCTAAGGAAGGTATTGAAATGGATGCAAATAAGGTAAAGGCCATAAGAAACTGGAAGGATCCTACCAACATCAAGGAACTGCAAGGATTTCTAGGATTGGCAAATTTTTATAGGAGGTTTATTCCCAATTTTTCCAAAAAGGTACTCCCTCTGACCTCCTTGTTGAAGAAGGGTGTTAGATTCACTTTTGACGGAGAACCTCGAAAAGCTTTCGACTTTTTAAAGGAATGTTTTTCCACAGCACCCATCCTGGTCCAACCAGATCAGGCTAAGCCCTTTATTCTGGAAACAGATGCTTCTACGGGGGCAGTAGGGGCAGTATTACTTCAAGAGACAGAAGATGGCTATGAACATCCGATCGCATACTACTCCAAGACTTTAACTAGTAGTGAGCGAAACTACTCTGTTATCGAAAAGGAACTTTTGGCCATAAAGTTGGCCTGCCAAGAGTGGAGACACCTCTTGCAGGGAGCCACACATCATTTCACTATTAGAACTGACCACCGCAACCTACGGGTCTTACAACAATTGGAATGTTCCAACGCCAGACACGCCAGATGGGCGTATTTTTTCCTACAATACGACTTCATGATAACTTACATACCTGGCACAGAAAACAAGAAGGCAGACGCCTTATCTAGAAGCCTAGGAGATCCATCCGGATCCTATATAGGACATGAACTGGTGTTGCCACATCTCACTGTGTTGGCTTCTACGGTTTCGTTTCTTCAGGATTTAATCCCTCAATATCAGATGTGTTCTGAATTTCCGCTATCTACTAAACAGGAAAAGGACGGGTTGTTTTATCATGAAGGAGCCCTCTATATCCCCATAAAGAAGCTGCAAGAACAGATACTTTCTTGGTGTCATGACACCCCCCTGGGCGGGGCGTGGCTTGGAGCCGATGGAGGGCAGAAGCTGATCTGCCGGGCTCCGGCCGAGACGCCGCTTCCCGATCCTTTTTCTCCGGTACAAGAGTGGTTGCAGCCAGCGGAAAAGCACGCTTCGGTGGGGGAAGTGCTCCCCATTTGGAATTACTCGAGTGTTGGAATTTTCGGAGCCCCCGTGAGGAAGAGCGGGCTCCAGATCCCACCCTCCCCTCCGCCGCGCATTGATCCAAGATGGCGCCTGGCACAGCTTCACGCAGCCCCTGAACCAGCGTCCCCTGACGGAGCGCTTTGGGGATCGGCAACAAGGCCGGGGGGGGCGACCCCTGTCTGACGCTGGTTCGGAATCGACACTGGCCCCCAGGCCCCTGACTCCGTTACCCCTGGGCTGGCCCAATTTATGCAAAGCGGACTACAACTAGAACCACGTGGATGGCATCACATAAAGAGAAACTCGCCACCTCTGAGAAGCAGCACCCCGCCCCACGGCCATCACCCGAACGACCTGATTCCAGCCGAAGCACTCGGGGGCCCTGAAACTCAAGGTGCGTGAGCCTACATAATACCCTTTGGTGGGCCGCCTGCACTTGGCTCCCCGACTCGGCTGCCCCGGGGCACGCACTTGCCCCTGCATGTTCGGCGATCTACGTCCAGCGGCTTCAAGATGGCCACCAAGAACAAGAGCAGGGCCGCCACCATGGACTCCTTTGTCTCGACCAAGGCGAAGTCCTCCACCCAGTCCAGACCTAGCCTCTCCGAAAACACTCATCCGAACGAAGGGGAGGTCAACGACAATCGCTCTCAGATATTGGATGCCATTGCCTCACTGAGAACCCACATTGACTCCAAGATTGATGAGTTCAAAATAGACATACAACTCATCCGCCAAGATGCCCGCAACTTGACGGAGAGGGTAACGACCGTCGAGAATTCCACGACGGAGCTGTCCGGGGCCACCACAACCCTGAAGTCCGAAGTCTCCGATCTAAAGAGGAGGGTCGCCTTCCTGGAGGAAAGGGCGGAGGAAGCTGAAGGACGGGCCAGACGGGGGAACATCAGGATCCTGGGTATCCCGGAGGGAACAGAGGGCCTAAACACCACATCCTATGTCGAAACCCTTCTGCTACAAGAGATCGGGGCCGGAAAACTAACCCAAGGCTTTGCGGTCGAAAGGGCACATAGATCCCTCCAGAGACGTCCTCCCCCCGGCTCGCATCCACGGCCAATAATAGCCAAAATATTGAATTTTCAAGATAGAGAAACCATCCTACGGCACTCCAGGGAAGCAGGTCCCATTGAAAGGGGGGACTCAAAAATTACTATTTACCCCGACTACACCCAGAAAGTGCAGAGGGAAAGGAACTCATTCGTCCCGATCAAGGCGAAGCTTCGCCAACTGGACATTAAATACAGGCTGCTGTACCCCGCGCGCCTGAGAGTTGCTTATAATGGGCGAGCGATATTTCTCGAAAACCCGGAGGCGGCCAATATGTGGCTAGAAGATAACCTAGCCGATGGCAAGGATCCTCCTCGGAATGCTGATTAAGTCTCGAGTCTCCTCGCACCACCAGTAACCGGACCCCAGCAGGTAATCCAAACAACAGTTTAACTTACGGAAGCGGCCCTCGCACGGCCCTGCCGCCTCGCACCAACCCTACCCCCAGCAGAAAATCCAATTGGGCCAGTTCACCGCCCGACCCAGCTCACGCCCGATTCCCGGATGGGTTCAGACGGCTCGAGAGCGCCTGAGCACCGCGACAGTGTTGTAGTCGCTGGGCGCACCAGTTTGTGTTATGTTATTAGTTTAGTTGGTTTTGCAGTCTACGAATCATCAATGTTGGTAAAGTACAAGATGGTGGCAAGTTACGACACAAGACTTCATGAACCAGGGGCCCCCCGTCCGCAGTACGCCACCTGTGGTTCGTTGTGCCACCGGGCCAGCGGGCCAGAACTCCAAGACGAATTCAGAACACCGATCCGATGGCGTCGCAACTTGTTTGATGACATGGAATGTGAGGGGAATGGCTTCATACCTCAGAAGGAACCGCGTACAGTCCTACCTCAGGAGGAAGAAGGTCTCGATTGCGCTATTACAAGAGACCCACCTTACAGCGGACTCCATGTCTAAGTTAACGGATCGATGGGATGGGACCACGAGGGGGTCTCCTTACTCCAAATATGCGAGAGGCGTACTGATATGGGTGAACCCGAATGTGCCTTTCCAGCTAGAAGGCTGGGATTCTGACAAGGAAGGGAGATATACATCAATGTGGGGCACCATAGAACAAACCCCAGTGTGCTTCATTAACACATACTTTCCGCAGCATGGAATCCCGTCATACTTAAGCACGTTGAGTGCTAGACTGGCACAACACCGAGGCAGGACCTTCGTGTGGGGGGGAGACTTCAACTGCGTCATGGACTTAAGCAAGGACAGATCGCGCCCTCCTCCTCAGCCAAGCAATCCCGCATCCACCTCCTTGACGGAAACACTCGACCAGCTCAACCTGGTAGACATCTGGAGAGTGCAACATCCAGAGGCCAGAATTTACTCACACTACTCAGCTCCACATGGCGTCCACACAAGGATCGACTACTTGTTTGTTGATAAGGAACAATCTCCACTGGCCACATCCACTGAATATTTGGGGAGATCGATCTCCGACCACTCCCCGCTCGCCATGCATTGGCAGCTGCGTGGACCCAAACCTCCAATTCCCATGTGGAGGATGCCTACAGCAGCGTTGGATGATCCGGAGTTCAGAGAGGACCTTGCTGAGAAGCTAGAGGAATATGTCGAAATCAATAAGGGATCGGTGGCTACCTGGTCCACACTGTGGGAGGCCATGAAGGTGGTTACCAGGGGAGAAATCATTTCAAGAGCGGGCGGAACCCGCAGACAACTACAGTCCTCTCTTGAGGCCCAGGAATTAGAGATCGCAAGACTAGAGTCCGCCCCTGACATTTCCCCAGAGTCCGAAAAGATCCTTAAAACAGCTCGTATAAAATGTCAGGAATCATGGGTCAGACTGGAGAAATTTGACTTCGCAACACATACCGCCAGATCCCACAGCGAGTCTGACAAACCCGGCAGATTGCTTGCCTGGCTCTGCAAGCGGGAACACCCTAAACACCTGCCAACGGAGATAAAGGACGAAAAAGGAGTAACACACAAGACGCAGATGGAGATCAACGAGACTTTTGCTAAGTTCTACTCCAAATTGTATGCCCACGAGTCCCAGGTGCCCGCCGCAGAATTAATCGAAACATTGGAGGAGATAGGCCTCCCTCAAATCTCCAGCGAGCAGAGGGAGGAACTGGACTCGGAAATCACTTCCGAAGATGTGACAGCGGCCATCAGATCGCTCGCTAATGGCAAAGCCCCCGGCAGTGATGGTCTCCCGCCCGAATTCTACAAGACCTACGAACCCATTCTCACCCCCATCCTGCATGAAGTTTATCAAGAAGCCTACACAAATGGCATCCTGCCCAACACCATGAAAGAGACCATAATTATTCCAATGCTCAAGCCGCACAAGTCACCCACCGATTGTGATTCTTATCGACCTTTGGCCATGCTGAATTACGACAGCAAGATCCTCACTTCTATATTAGCCAACAGACTCGCCAGAGTGGTAGGATCCATAATTCACGAAGATCAAAATGGATTCGTCCCAGGACGCAACACCACGGCCAACCTCAGGAGACTACAACACATCATGGCCGAAACCCACGACCGAGAGGAGGACCTGGCGATACTGTCACTTGATGCCATCAAGGCCTTCGACTCTATCTATTGGGAGTGGCTTGTGGAGGTTTTGAGGGGCTTCGGCTTTGGTGCGGGCTTCATCAGATGGATCCAGGTACTTTATAATTCGCCAACGGCAAGGGTTAAAACGGGCAGAATTGTCTCGGGATCCTGGGCAATACAAAGGGGCACGAGACAGGGGTGCCCACTCTCGCCCATGCTGTATATATTGGGCCTAGAACCAATAGCCATATACTTTCGCCAACAGTTCTTTGATGCGGGCATTAAGGTGGGCAACGTTTACAACATAATTTCATTATACGCGGATGATGTACTTCTCTACTTGAGGAACCCTGAGCTCAACGCACCCACAACGCTAGAAGTTCTCGACAATTATGCAAAGTACTCAGGGATACGATTCAGCAGACACAAATCAACTGCATTCCCCCTAGCTAGCCTGAGGGGCATTGCAGTAGACGACCTCCCGCCTATCGGAATACAGTGGCAACCTGACAAGTTCCGGTACCTGGGAATCAATGTGGGTCACACCCCACTACTCACACACGAACATAACACTATAGCAGCAGTCACCGGCCTTCGGCGTTCAATCAAATTTTCGTCCAAACTACCACTGTCAATGGTGGGTAGAGCGGCGATTGCCAAAATGATAATCCTTCCTCGATTCCTGTACTTCTTTGCCAATATTTGCCACTACGTTCGCCCGCCTTTCTTCAAGACACTAGAGGCCATCATCAAGGACTTCTTGTGGGGTCCGCGCAGACACAAGCTCACACTGGCCACGCTGTCTCTCCCACATAAGGAAGGCGGAATAAAACTTCCAGACCTTCACCTTTACTACTTGGCGGCCCAGCTCAGTCACATTACGAAGTGGCTGTCTGATGACACATCGGCCGAACTGGAACTACTCAGGCAATCTTCCACAAACTTAATCCCCAAAGAAACTCTATGGTTTCCCCCTCGGCTACCTCCCGAAACTCCGCTGATTGTCAAGCTGGGCAGGCAGATATGGGCCAGGGCCTGTCACATAAGGCAAGTGAAACATCCATACTCACCGGATAACCCCATAATGGTGGATGTGTGCAAGTCGGAGGCGGAACTTCCCACTCCCAGGAGATGGGAGGAAGCAGGCATATATACATGGGGAGACATGTTCACTGATGGGGAATTCAGGGACTTCGAGTCGTTACAGAACATTGAAGGACTATCCAAGGGCCAGTTCCTCTGGTACCACAGGATCAAACAGATCGCTAAGAAGCAGTGGAACAGCTGGCCGGAAGAGCCCACCCCAGACCCACTGCTACAGGAAATTCACGACCTCTCAGATGGATGGAGACCAGTTTCCAGACTTTACAACAGACTCATAGACAAGCCTAACCCCAAAGGGCAGGCACTGAAGGCGAAATGGGAGGCAGATCTTGAATCACCACTTACTGACAAGGAATGGGAGAGAGCACTGATCTACCCCAAGAAAGTGTCCCGGAATTCCAGATTCGGACAAATACAGCTGAATGTCCTTTACCGGACATATATGACTCCCCACAGGATTGCCTCATTCAACCCGAAAATACCCCCGACGTGCCCATGGTGCGGAAATGACAAGGCAGACATGATCCACATGTTCTGGTCCTGCATCAAAGTGAAATCACTCTGGTTCAAAGCCAAACAATCCTGCGCAGAAGCTGGCATGGTAAGATACGACTGGACGCCCGGAGAGTGCCTACTAGGTATATATCCTAGACCGGGCAAATTTAAACATTTGGTGAAACTAATGGACATCTCATGCATTTTAGTCAAGAGAACAATAGCGATGGCCTGGAAGACTCCAGCGGGCCCCAGCCATGCTCGGTGGCTGAGCGAACTGGCGAGATGGACGACTGCTGAAACCAGGGCCTGGCAAGACGGGATCACAACCAGCGGAGAAGCCACAAGTGGAACCCTGGACTCCTGGAAAGCCCTCCTGTGTGACATGCGCTTCAAGGCAGACTATAAGCCTCCCTGAGGGACTGTAGCGTCCTACAACACCCGATTTTTCATACTGATACAGAGATGGAATTACCCGAATCTGTTCCCCTCGCTTCCTGTAACATCGGAACTATAATTTTTACTTGCCACCAAACATCTCATAATTAACGCTACATGTAGACTGCTGTTGTTTTGGTTGTTCTCACGTTACTTTTTTTTGTTGTATCGTTTCTTTATTATCACACTTGTAAGTTTGTAACGTTTCTCACTTTCTTGAAAAAACCAATAAAATACTTTACAAAAAAAAAAATGACACCCCCCTGACAGGACATTCTGGTATTAGGAAGACCTTTGATTTGGTCCGGAGAGGATTTTGGTGGCCTACCCTACGAAGGGACGTAGGTCAGTATGTCTCTACTTGTTCAATATGTGCTTCCAACAAACACCAAACAGGAAAACCTCTGGGGTTATTACACCAACACTCCTTACCAGATCGCCCATGGGAACACTTATCCACTGACTTTATTGTGGATCTGCCTCCGTCATACGGAATGACCACGATCATGGTGACGGTCGATTCCTTTAGCAAACTGGCACATTTCTCCGCCTTCAAGCAAGTGCCTTCGGCCTCAGAAATGGCTGCAACTTTTCTCCAAGACATAGTCCGTCTACATGGCCTACCTAAGACCATAGTTTTGGACAGAGGACCACAATTTACCTCGAAGTTTTGGTCTTCCCTCTGCCAGGTTCTCGGAATTCATAAGGCTCTTTCCTCAGGATATCATCCTCAAAGCAACGGCCAAACGGAGAGACTCAATGCCAATCTGGAGCAATATCTCAGGTGTTTTTGCAGTACACAGCAGGAAGAGTGGTATCGCTTCCTCCCACAAGCGGAATTCGCCTACAACAACTCTCTTCACACCTCGATCCAGATGAGTCCTTTCTATTGTACCTATGGCTACCAACCTCAACACCTGCCCGGGCTCAGTCCGCCTTCAACCAAAATTCCGACTCTGGATACGATTCTACAGGACTTGCAAGAAGCTCACAAACTCGCTAAGGAGGCACACCAAGCAAGCCAGCTTTCACAAAAGAGATGGGCCGACAAGGGTCGGAGAGCCCATCCCAGCTGAAAGGTGGGACAATTAGTCTGGTTATCCACCAGATTCCTACCCAAGTGGGTTCATAAGGGGAAGTTCTCCTCTCGTTTCCTTGGGCCATTTTCCATCATACAACAAATCAATCCAGTTGCTTATAAACTCAGGATGCCAGAATACCTCAGAAGGGTACATCCTGTCTTTCATGTCTCCCTTCTCAAAGAACATAAGGAGGATCCTTTCAAGAGACCTGTGAACCGTACACGAGCCCGAGTGAAACCAGCACCTGAAGAATACGAGGTGTCTCATCTGGTGGATTCTAGTTACCGCCACGGGCGGTTGTACTATCTGGTTCATTGGAAGAACTATCCAGTAGCAGAGAGGACGTGGGAACCTGTGGGTCATATACACGCCCCGCGTTTGGTGCAGAAGTTCCATCTACTCCATCCGGGCAAACCCGGGGGTGCCCCGAGAAAGAGGGGGTATACTGTCAGGAATTGGAGGCTGTGGAAGCGCTGGAAGCTTTGATCACGCTCCAGTCCTCACCCAAGATGGCCGCCGGCCCTTTATAGGCAGGCTCCTCCCACAAGCCGACGCGTTGTATCTGTTTACCAACGCTCGGTTTGTGTGGAGAGTCTCTCGTGAAATTCATCCGTTCCGGCTGCCTACTTTCGCCTATGTTGATTCCTTACTGTGCTCTTCAGCCCTTCTTGTGTTTGCCTTGCACTCCTGTTTTTTTTTTTTTTTCTTTCTCGCTTTCTCCTTTGCCTGAATTCTACTGCACTGCACGCGGAACTCGGCTTGCTCTGTGCCGTGCCGTGCTTACTTTTTTCTTTGCCTTTTTAATACTTATTTCTGTGGTATTTCTTTTGAGCACGACTGGTCTTTTCATTCCTTTTACTTTTAGGTACCGGGGGTATAATTGCAACCGGCGCCGTCACTCTGTTTTAGCGAGCGGAGCCTTGGCTCGCGCTACGACCTTAAGGAGCCTTTTCTTAACTGGTGAGTGGGTTTCTTTCACGGTACTTCTTCCTTTCTTCCTAACTGTCCGCCTTCGCGGTCTGTTCTGATTGGGTTCTTTTATTCTTTACCTACTTACCATTCTTTTCTAGTACTTTCTCTCTGTTATTCTGTTCATTCTGAACTGTCTGGCTCTAGTATCTTTCTTAGATATCTCCTGTTCTAAATATTCCACATCTCCTGGATACACTGAGCAGTTTGTATCATATTCATCAGCGGTGGAGTTTGTTCTCAAGTCTAACGGACTTCCTTGCCTGCTGCAAATGGAACTTTCATAACTGGAAGAGAGGAGATCTATTTGCCGCCCAACAGAACCCAATTGGGAACAGGGTTTTTTCTGCCTTAGTGCTTTTTCCCTGAATCTAGGACTGGCCCCCTGGGGATCCCCGCGGTCAGGGAATATCTCTGCCAAGGTGGCCTCCGGAGGGGACAGACCCTATCTGTACGATAAAAAGGCCCGAGCACCAAAGGATAAGACTCCCACAAGGAGGAGGGATCAGAAGAGATCAGAGGCTATTCTTACAGAACCCATTCCGGAAGAAACAGGTGAGCAGTTGGGGGAGGAAGCCTCGGTATCTGACAGGAGGAAGGACTTTTGCATATATATACTGCACCTGTGTGGAGCGCAGCGCGGTGTGTGGTAGCAGTGTGTGTTGGGTGTTTGGTGTGCCGTTTTCAGCATTCTGTGTTGCTGTTAGCCACCTAACTGAAGCACCGTGGGTGAGTACCCCCTTCCTGTGCAATGCAACCACTTTGTCACTATGTATTGTTCCCATGGTAGTCACTGCCCTCTCTGCTATTGACTTTTTGGAGCTGCCGGGAATGTGTATCATTTCTTGGCACATAGTTCCTCAGCTCGTTATATCTCATTGTTGAGACAGAGCTTACTGGAATCCTCTGGTACACTGTGTTAAGAGGAGTGTGTGTCATCTGTGCCTTCAGAATATTATTCCTTATCCCATGTACTGCACTTTCCCCCTCCCCCTTCCCATGAACTTGCACGATCTGCATGACACCTGGCCTAGTAGGATCATTGCCTGTCTTTCCTTTGTTCCCCCCTCCCTTGCCGCGTCGCGACTCGAAAAACACCTGTGTATAGGCCCATTATAAATGCCATATCATATCATTTTTGGCACATAGCCCCTCACTTAGCCTCATCCTAATTTTGCCTGACAAAAGATCCTCTTTTCCTACCTCGGCATTGGGTCTACTTAAGGCACAAGTTCCCTGTTGGCTTGCACATCTTCACTCCACTATGCACTGCTGAGAACGGTGTGATAAATTGCCTGCTAACTGCCTCTGTAGTATTTTAGAAGTACTCTTAAGAGAATGAAACCTACACAGCAGCGCAAATACATAATGCACAGTGCAGCACTCCAGACGAGCAAAAGAACTTGTACCCCTACACTCACAAAGAAGTCCACTGCCCCCTCACCCCTTTCCAAGAAAGAAAAATAGGACCTGGAAACAGGCAGGCAATCAAAGATTCCTGGATTCTTTGCTGCAATAGTGATGGATTTGGCGCAAGTGATGGACACAATCTCAAGGGCAAAATTCCAGCTAATGTTTCACTGACATCTAATAAGAACTCATTTGTTGACCAGCCCTGATTGATAATTACCACTCCCTACTAAAAATGTGTATTGGCCTACAAAGACACTCACTGGGAGGCACACAAAAGCACATCTTTACAGCATTGGGACTGGACAATATGATTGGCACACAATTATCAGCGACTCTCGATCTCCAAAGATGCCAATCCTCATCTCCCTCTTTTGACTTGTCTGACATTGACTACTCTTGTGAAGCTGGGAATACTATGCCACTGGCTTTCTCTCACTAGGACAGTATTGTAACTATTGCTCCTAATGCTATACTGAAAACTATACTATCTAAGAGTGAATCTTTGATATCGCTATGTGCCAACATGGCAGATGAACAGCGAGAGTTTAAGCACGTTGTGGATAAAATTGTAGATGTAATTTTGATGAACAATACTGTACCAGATAGGAATACATCTCTGGTGTCTCCCGATCCCATTGAGGTTGTTCCATCTATTCCGCCTCTCCCTAATTTAAGACAGCTCCCTGTTACAGTATATCAGTTCTTCCCAAAATCGCTGCAGTCCTGTCCAGTGTCTTTTTCCGCCTTCCCCCTGACTCTCCTTCGGCACTGGTGGAGGTCCTGTCTGGTATAACTATGTGGGAAACCTTGTTTGAGGTATCTTTTCGCCCCTTATACCAGTAAAACATGAGCAAGCTAAAATACCAAGGAAAAATCCTTCTAAATCACTGGCCCTCCCCTCTGCTATTGATATATAACCACGGGTGGGGATGATTAAGAAATTACACCTTTGCCCCAGTCCCATATCCTTAGCTCCTGGGAGGTTATCCAGAAAACAGGGGGATGGCACCACCCGGACTGTCCAACTTCAGGGACCTCTAGACATCTGGGTGTACCCTGGGACACAGCCTGCTATGAGTAAGGCAACTCACCCTGTGGGCACATAGGGGCCTGAAGTGACCGTATTGCCATTCCTTGGAGACAGCCCAAACCATGCATGGATGATAACACTGGTAATGTAGTATATACTGATCCACAGATCTCCCGTCCTTAACTGTGGCTACATCACCTTTCCGTAGGCATGGCACACCGGGACCTCACCACATTATTGGGTTGATACCAGGATACATATTTTCCTCATCATTTCATAAGAAATATGTGTGGACACCATCACACTTCAGGGCTGATACCCAGACACATATCTTTCCACCCCACTTCAACACAAATACTTATGATCACAATGGAACAACGTGCCATCCTTGGCACATGCCTGTGTCGCCCCCCCGAGGGGAACCCCTTCCCTCTCTCAGCGCTGCAAATGTGGGCCTGATGGCAGCAGGTCCCTATTATGAACGCCAGAGCATACCAGATAATATGCAAAGGGACCATACTGCTTCTTTTGGGTACAAAGTCCACATCGTGACACAGCAATAGATAATGGCAATTTGCAAACACTATTGCACCTAATGCTACTAATCTCCATACATCTAACACCTCATCCCATCATGAGCATGCAGAGCGACTTCCTCTGGGGACATGGGTTAAAATCGAGGAACTCAATCCAAACAGGGAGAGCCCATTTATGAATTGTACATTTCTTCTTGAGCTGTGGTCCAAAATAGCTTGTCTCAGTGATTTAAGCACTGAAGATACGATCCATATTGAATTACCCACAGTAGATAGCTCAACAAATGGGGCACTTATTGAATTACTCTCCCCTGCGGTAGTTGCCCTTCTAGGTGCATGTACTTCAGAGGTCTATAGACTGGGCTATGTGCTCACAGTCTATAGGAAACACGTAATTGCTTTCTCCATGGATAATGACCCTGTGCCCAGCACAACATCAGACGGTTCCAATATGCGCACTAGTAGGTTAATCACAGATAGAGCCAGCCTGCATGCTATGATTGATGGAAATAAGACCCCTTCGAGGAGACAGAAGCACACTATAAACTGGGTTTCAGAAACACTAAACACGCATGGGCTGAGATGGCAAGCATTGGGGGGACACACGCTATCCTGGATGTGCTGGAACACTAGGTGCTCTCATTCCTTCCCGTTCATCCCCAGGGCGTGTTGCACATCTTGGATAGCGACGTATTCATGCTGCAAGAAACATGGCTGAGGGAGGATTTCTACTTGGACGATTACCAAATACTGTGCTGAAATGCGATATGTGGATTATGGGGGTAGATCTAAGGTGGGCCTGGCTATTGGTGTGCGCATGACAATCTAGAACACTATGCTGTTGGAGACCCTTCTCCCTTGTCTTCGCAGCCATTTTCACAGTCCCTAAGTGCATAGAGGCTCCAATATTGGTGATCAATGTCTATGATCCCCCCCCAGGTGGGACGGTCCCCGCGATGCAACATGTATTATTGAGGGAACTCTGGGCGCATGGCTGGAGACCAACCCTAATGCTAAAGTGATCATCGCTAGTGACCTCAATTTTCCAGCTTTAATGAGCTATCAAACAAACCCTATCATAGCATCCAGAAGTGGTTAGCCTTGATTGAGGCATTTTACCTCCAGTGCCTTAACATGGAGGGCCTGGTGGGGAAAGCAACTGTGCCTACCGTGACCCACGGTACATCCAGCTCTTGCCTGGACAGTGTACTTATAGATCATGCTACCAAACTTTTACTCTCCTCCCTCATCTTTTCTTGTTTTTTCTATTGTTCTTCTCTCTTCTTTGGTCTTCCCACTTCCCACCTTGCCCCCCTCAAATCCCTTCATCACTCTGCCATCTGCACCCTGTGTCTTCTCTTTCCTCATGACTCCATTTCCAACTCACTTTCTCAGCTAAAATGGCTTCCTTTCTATTCCCAACTTAAATTTCACTTCCTTTGTCTAGTCTTTAAATCTCTTCACAACCTTGCTCCTCTGTACCTCTCTTCTCTTCTCTTCTCTCATTTTACACCTCTTCTCGCTCCCTTGGTTCTGCCAATCTCTTCTTACTTTCAGTTCCCCACCCCCTTGTGCCTCTTCTCGTTTTCATTCCTTTCAGCTCCTTGCCCCCTTACACTGAAACTCCCTACCTTTCTCTATCCGTTCCTCCCCTTCCTATTCTTCCTTCCGCTCCTCACTGAAATTGCATCTTTTTCATTCCCCTCCCTGATCCCCTTCCCCCTCTTACAATTCTTTCCCTCTTTCTTTACCCTTCTCCGTGTTCTTTATCTTCCCCTTCTCTTCTACATCTCCCTTCTTCCTACTACTCACTTCACTCACTACTCTCTCTCCCCCTCCTTCTTTCTCCTCTCTTCTTCTTTCTCATATGTAAATTGTTCTACATGCTGATTTTCTGGTTTGACTCATGTTTATTGTTATTGCATCTACTGTTCCTTGTTTAATTTATATTTTGTTGTTTATTGTAAAGCGCCTTGGATTAAGGCTCTATATAAAACAATAAATACAAACGAGAATTTGTGGTGTATAACAGGTAAATCATATCAGCCTTAGTGATCATGCAATATTGAACTGGCCTCTTACCCTTGATTCCCCTCAGATGGCACATTACATCTCCCCTAGAGCCACTATCAACTCCCATGGCAACTGGCTCATATGGACAGAAAAGAACATCAATACTTTCTGCCTCATCCCAAGTTTGGCGGTGACCCTAAAATGCGGCGTTAACGCTATTACTGCCGCATTTAATGATCCTCCAAATCACAGGCGCTATTACCGTCGACGGAAATACCGACTGGAGTCTTAACCTACTACACACCAACGACAATAGGACATTTTGGGCTATGATTAGAAATTATACAGCCAGCTTTACCCCTTTAGAGGATAATGTCATTACTGAGCCTTGTTGGACAGTCGCAATAAGGAATCTGTACTTTAAAGCCAGCTATTGTGGCATTACTCTGCCCTCTCCACCTAAGCTAGAAGGATTGCTGGACTTTGATGTTGATGATATTCTCTATATCATCAGGGGTTTGAAGAATGCCAGGGCCCTTGGACCGGATGGTATTGCCAATGCCATTATCAAAGGCTATCCAACATTCTGGGCATATACCTTGTGCCATCTCTACCTACACGTTATCGATACTGAAGACATGCCTGATAGCTGGAGACAATCGGTTCTGGTCACAGAATATAAGAAGGGAGATAAGACCAGCCCACTAAACTCTATACTGTTGGCCATGCTAGATTGCAGCCAAAAAATATTTGCCACCTTTCTCCTGAAAAAGTTAAATGCGTGGGCGGTATAGCGTTGTCTGTTACATAGGTATTAAACTGGTTTTCAGAAAGATCATGCAACCACACTTCACATCTGTGCTCTACAATGCCTGGCCACCGAAGTGGAATTGGGAAAGGGGAAAATAAATGGTATGCCTGCTTCATCGACTTCTCTAAGGCCTTTGATACTGTGCCACATGATCGCCTTTGGGCAAAATTGATAAGCTTGGTCACTGATCCCAGGCTGCTTTATCGGATTAGAGAACTCAACAAGAACAACACAGTGGTGGTGCGTGTGAATCAAGCGTGCTTATTCTCCAGGCCCATATCCACCAACCACAGCTTGAAGCAGGGGTGCATTCTCGTTCTCCTATTCTACAACTTGTATACTTCTGATACAGCTATTGATAAGGTTAGGATTTTTCCTCCTAAACTGGGTGGTACTCCAATACCATTGCTCGGCTATGCAGACGACATGGTATTACTGGACCGCACTCCCATTTGGTCTGCAAAGCTCTATTACGGCCCTGTCTATCTATGCCCAACAGAATAACCTCATTATCAATATTCATAAAACCAAAATTGTAACTTTTGGCTAAAAAATTAGGGGAACAAAAACACCCTTTATCTGGGCAGTGGGAGAAGTGGCATTGGAAGTAGTTGTAAGGAATTTGTACCTTGGCTTTCCTGTGAAAGATTGTCCTAATAACATGTACAATGGAGAATATACTGTGCCCAAGGTTCTGAAAAAATGGTGGACCCTCAGAAAAATTGTTGGAAGAAAAGGTGGCTATAATATCGAGGGCATGATTTCGATTTACAGAACTAGTGTGGCACTGGGGATATTTTATGGCACAATTGCTATTACTGAGACTAAAATGAAATGGTTAGAGACCCTGGAGGCAAAACAAATCTGCTCAACTCAGTCCCTATTGAAGCCCTGCGACTGGAACTCTCCCTCACTTCGTGAAGAGCGCAATGGTATCTATTGCGCTGTAAATTCTTGCTCTCTCTCTTATCCACCAACCTTAATACACATTCACTGAAGGGTCTTATTGTGGGCCTCTGTAATCAACATACTACCAATCATTACCTCTGGTACCTGGGAGCTTCCACTATCCATTTCTTGAGTGAAATCAATATAGATATCATAGATCTGATTAACTATCCTGCGGGTATTGTAAAAGTAAAAAGACATAATGAAGTCTGGGCTGCTGACCTCAATCTATGTTGGCTGCATACAAAGTACAGCCTCCCTGAATTTTCTAGAGAGAGATTTCAATGTAATACACCTTGTACATACCTAGTTAAGCCTTGCCTCAACCAATTTAGGAGATTTATTATGTATATGCATTTTAATATGCTTCCCACCAGACAGGCTTTGGCTCACCGGACTAGGATTCCGCATGAGGATAGGATATGCCGTTTCTTTGCTAGAGAAGTTGAAACCACAGAGCACCTATTTACCAGCTGTCCCAAGTTATCTATATATTAAGGGCTACTTGACCATGATTTCTAGTATCGAATACTTGTGCACAGAACAGTTCTGCAGCTGTACATACAGTGCAGAGTCTGTTACATGTACCGCAGCTGCATTTCACATATGGAAGGACATTTTAGCCAGAGCCTCTTGACCTATTATCATAGTAATCGTGTTGCTCTAACAGAGCATATTGATACTGCTTTTAAGGTAAAAGGAAACACATGAAATTGTTTCTGGCTCTATTCTACTTTTCTTTCAAAGCTGTAGGGCAACATTTGGAAATGTTCTTAACATGTCATATATTTCTGACTTGTCATTGAACATGTATGTTGTTCTATCTGTGATCTTAATGTATGTGCTTAACGTTTATAGGTTTGTATTACCAAATGGATGATAAATAGAAAATAAATAAAGAAATAACATGAATACGTACTACAAGTGCTCTCGCCTGCACCTAGGACACAAGCAGCAAGGACACATGCACCTATGACAGATGCTCCTATGACACATTCTGATATAATGACACATGCTACTATGGCATGTGCCCCTATGGCACATACTCCTGTGACAAGTGATCCTGTGACCCATGCTCCTACCACACATCTTCCTACTAGCTATGCTACAACAACACATGGTCTTACAACACACGCTGTTATGACACACGTTCCTATAATACACACTTTAATACAGACGGGCTGCTATAGCATGCACCCCTACAACACACGTTCCTAAAATACATATTCTGATGACAAGCACACCTACTTCATATACCTCTTCTACTAATTAAATGCTCCTAAAACATGCACTCCTACAACACATGTTCCTACGACACACATTCTTAGAACAAATACTCCTACCGCAATGGTGCCTATGACATGCGCTAAAATCACGTTCGCAGAGCGTTTTAGTTTTACAGTTGGTACATTACAAAACTATCATCTCCTGAAAACTCACATCAAAACCAACTCTGTATGAGTGTTACTGTTCATACATTCCACAATTGACATCTCCAAAAAATTCACATAAAAGGCAAGTCACAGCTGCCTTTGATGTTCGTTTTTTGGTGAGCCTTCTGCCACCCCAACTGGATCTCTGGACTTCAGTCTTGTACTGCTGGAATTGTATTGACTAGTGGCAATTTATCAGGTAACATTTGTTGATAATAACCATACAAACAAAAGAAAGGAGACATCTGCAATTAAACATGATCAGAGTTCATATAACACCAATCTGTTAGCCTTAATGCCTCCAACCAATTGTTACCTTGTTGAGACCAAGCAGCACAAAAACTGCTACATTGACTTATTAACTTGCTCTGTCTGCCCATCTGTCTGTGGATGATAGCTTGCAGACAGCTTAACCTGGATACCCAATTGACTGCAGAAGGCTTTCCAAAACTTGGACTTAAACTGTGACGCCCTGTTTCGAGACCCCCAAAGATGGCATACCGTGTAATTTTACCACATTTTGCACAAACTAATCAGCCAAATGTTCTGCTGACGGTACCTCTTTAGAAAGCACAACATGTGCCATCTTTGTTAAACAACCCACCACCACCACCCAAATGGTATCATAACCCATAACCTTAGGCAGATTTTCACAAATTCCATTGAAATATCATCCCACAGCTTACTTGGAGGACGTTAATGTGCCAAATAACCGCATCTGCCTATGATGTTATTCCTTATTTCGTGTGCACACCTCACACTTCCCAATCCATTGGTGAACCCTGTGTGCCAGCTGAGGCCACCCAAAAGTATCTTTACATCTGGTGCACCATCTTTCCACTTAATTCATGACCTGCCAAAAGTCCCTCATGAAACCATTGTATCATCTGATCTTGTACCTCATCCACTGGAACAAGTGTCTGAACTTCCTGAAACAGTAACCCCGCCCGAATGTATCTATGAGGATCTTGATCACACCACTCCTCTTTCCTCTCCTGCGTCCAACATTGTCGAATTTTCACAAAACACCATTCTCCATTGCTCCTACCACTCGCTCATGTGGAATAAAAGCATGTATCTCCCTCTCCAATAGTTCCCCCTCCTGAGATCTAGATAATGCCTCTGCCTTGCCATTCTTTTCGCCCTGGATGATAGGTAATGATGTAATCAAAACCTGCAAAATACAGAGCTCAAAGTAGTTGCCTAGTACTTAGAGTTTTTGCTCTCTTCATATATTTCAGCATCTTGTGGTCAGTGAAGATAGCAATGGTATGCTTGCCACCCAACAATTAATGCCTCCATACCCACAATGCTTCTTTAATTGCCAACAACTCTCTGTCTGCCACTGAATAATTTCTTTATTAGCAGTTCATTTTCTTGAAAAATATGCCCCTAAATACAGGGCTGCATCCTCATCGCCTTGAGACAATATGGCCCCTACTGCCTCCCCTCAAGCATCAGTTTCTACCTGAAAGGGTTTATCCGTATCAGGTTGTCTCATGATTGGTGCTGAAGTAAAAGCAACTTTCAACAACTCAAATGCTTTGCCTGCCCGCTCAGACCACTCAATTGTAGCTCCTTTCTTCAATACCATGTAATATAAGTCACTGTGTCCAACAAATTAGGAATTAACCAGTGATAGAAATTGAAAAATCCCCAAAAAGATTGCACATCCTTCACTTTATTCAGCTGAGACCACTCCACTACCGCCATCACCTTCACTGGATCCATCACTATTCCCTCTGGTGTCAAAACATTACCTACAAACGCCACTATACGTACCTCAAACACACATTTTTCCAATTTAACAATTGATTATCTCTTAGCTGCTGCAGAACATTCCTTATGTGCTCTCTATGCTCTTCCTTGGACTTAGAATATACCAAATTATCGTCAATATAAGCCAAAACAAATACATCCATTTACTCCCTCAAAACCTCCTGCATAAAAAAACTGAAAGGCTGCTACAGCATTGCATAATCCAAAAGGCATAACTAAATATTCACATAAACCAAATTTAATTCTGAATGAGACCCTCCATTCAACACCCTCTTTTATTCTCACCAAGTAATACACTCCCCTCAAATCTAACTTCGTGAACAGTTGCGCTGATCGCATTTCATCTTATAAGACCAAAATTAAAGGCATAGGAAATCTGTTCTTCATAGTAAGCTTGTTGACTGTCCGATAGTCTGCAGCGTTCCTTCCTTTTTTGGAAAAAAAATTAAGGAGAGGAAATGGGTGACGGAGAGAGTCTTATAAATCCAATCTCCAACATTTGATCTAAAAATTCTCATAAATGCCCATTTTCTGCCTCTGTTAATGCATAAATCCACCTACAAGGCAATATAGCATTTTGCTCCAATTCAATAGCAAAATCATAAAACCTATGAGGGGGAAGCATGTCTGCCTTTTTCTTGTCGAATACATCAACATAATCCTGATACCACATGGGTATATTGGTATTAATAAAACATGCATGCTGTATGGAACTCAAAGTCACTCCCAACCCAGCACTGGCTTCTCTGTATCTACACCATGCTGTTCACATTATTTTGCTATAAATGATACTGTTCTCATCTGCCAATCAATTGCAGGATGCTGGAAAGGACGGCGAAGGATATGACATGGTTGTCAGTCCAGTGGCAGAGAAGGTTTGAGAGAACAGTGGCCTGGCAGATGAGGTCTCCTAGCCTGTGTAGAATACTGCCTTTGTAGTGTGTAGACATCACTATATGTTTAGAGAATCTTAGCACGTGGAGGAAGTAGGCTAGGAATGAGGTTTCTGGGTCTTACATGTAATTGAAACCTAAGTTGAGATTGCCAAGGAGAATTACTTTTGAGGTAGGTTTGATGTTTATGCAGAGCATATGAACGAGATACTCCTCAAAGTATAGAGGTGGGCTGAGGGGAGGGGTGGCGATAGATGATGTGTAACATGACAGTGGAAGTGTGGGTGAGGTCTAATTTGATAGAGAGTAAGTCATCATTGGGAATAATGGAGGAGCTGATCTGCCTGACGGGGAGGGTGTCCCTCGCAAATAGCACTACTCCTCCACCTCTTAAGTCGATTCTATCACTGCAAAGGATGTTGAAACCCAGTGGGGTTGCTATCAATAGGATACGGCCCAAGGCTGTTTGTACTGTCTCTGAAAGGCACAGGAGACCCCCCCCTCTAGATTGGGGTATTAACGTAATAGTTCATCTCAGAAAGAAAATCCAGAGGAAAGAATTTGCAAAAGAGCGTATTAAGGATTTTATTGTACCTAATACATTTTATTCTGTGAATTTAATCACAAATTAATCTGCACTGAAACAATTATTTATTTAACATATGAGGGATTTTTTTTAAACGAATATCAACATTTGATAAAAATCATCCTATTAAATCATTCATACATTCATCCACATCCATACTACATCCATCAAACTGCCCATACAACTCATCAATAAGTACAAGATAAAAACATATAACAAGTGTAACAATTCATCCATAATTTGATTATTGTACAGAAGGTTTTTGTGCAAAACAACACATAGTGCAAGGCCACAATAGGTTTTTTAAGTGGTCAGCAGCAACAACACATAATGCATGGCCACCATAGATTTTAAAAACAGTGGTCAGCAATTTGGATAGGCCAAAAAGAATCTTCACGGGTAGCCTTATCCTAGGTTTCTCTCGACCGGTTTCGACGTGTTAACGTTGGCTTTGTTACGTCTTCATCAGGAGAGTAGTTGTCTACAAACAAAAACAAATATATGGAACCATCAGTTCCCTATTTAAAACTAAAACTAAATGAAAAGAGGAAAGTAAAGGAGGACGGGTAGAAAGTGCAAGTACATGACTTCACAAAGCTTAATTGCAGACATAAAATATTCTGCTGCTGTCCTGCTAGAACCGCCCCAATATATATATATATATATATTAGGGTTAAACTAAGGGCATCATGCACCGAGTGCTACCATAGAAAATAAGTGTCCCTAGACCAGGCCGGTGCAGATCATGGATGTGAAACAAAGGAGTGATGGAAAATTAAATGCACACCAAATGGAAAAGAAACCAAACCCACATGCATTAGTTGTAAGAAGCTCTTGGGAAGTTTTTAGAAGGAAAACTTGCAAACCAACCTTGGCAACTATAACAGGAGTCAATCCGTTATATTAAATATGTATGGAACTGGTAACACTGTTGTGCTAATTGGCAATGTTCCCGTAAGCGATCCTGCGTGGTGGATGGCTGAATTTTAGGCTCCAATCTGTAGGGGTTTTGAAAGAAATTGTATCAAAGACCCTATCCAGAAGAGATAAAGGAAACTCGTGCCACATTAACCAATACGGTTACAGGTAAAACGATTATGGAAGGAAAAACGACCCCAAACATCATATCTACTGTTGTAAGACCCGGAGTGGTGCAGGTTGAAAAGCTCTCACGCTACCATGGATGTCTTTTTCAATATCCATATATCAAAGGAGGTCCAAACACCTATGCAACAACAAGGAAAACAAGTCGAGAGTTGTGCTCCACGGCTGACTCAGATCTAAATAGCATAGCTATAAGTCGGGACATTATCCCTCGTTATATGCAAGGGCCCTCCAACTGTCTGAAAGCTAAGGGAATTTAATTACATTTTTGATATTACCAATGTCTGGAGTGTCTGATCCAAAGCTAAACAACCTCATTGCAAAGACCCGTACGCTTCATTTAACAATGCCGGACAAAATACCATTTAGGGTATTCTATAGCACAAAGCTACTTACCTGGGAATGGCAACCTATGATGTTGGTAGCCGCTGCTGGAACGGGTCCAGCCGCTTGCTCAGGTCATCTCCGGCCAGTACTGAAGAGCAAAAGACGCGCAAATGAACTGCATCGACTTTCCAGCGTGTTAAATTCAGCTGACTGCCTATCACGTGGTTACACTGTGCCGCGTTGATAGGATAGTGATTGTAGCCAAGTTTCGGTGACGGCCAGGAGGTCCAAATTGTTGAAGTTGATGACGCCATGGATGTTGAGGGGTGGGCCTGTATGGTCCTGGTATTGACTAAGGCACTCTTTAGTGGTGGGGTGGGCAATTTCGATCGGCTATGGCACCCTGGGGTGGTAATCCGGTGGCTAGCAGGGTCATTCAAAAGGGAGGCTGGAGACTTCGGCACTTGGGAGTGGGTCTTACTGGTTGGTAGGTCATTACGGCACTGTTCAAATGGTTATTTGTTGGGCTGGCATTATGCTTAGGTGGGTGCTGGGTGTGTTGTGGGCAGCGTCAGTACTGATATTTGATGTTGCAATAGAAGTGTTAAGCTTGCCACTGGCAAACAGGTCTGTAGGCCGGTAGCATTTGGCAGGTTTTGCAGCACAGTTGGGTAGTGTGGCATGATACTTGGGGGCTGGGATGGCTGAGCCTTTTATCATTGTGCTATGGTGGTTGGTCAGGCTGCTGTCGCCCGTATTGTCAGGTGGGTGGCTGGAAGTCTTTGGACATTGTTTCTAGGGCAGGCTTGAAGGCAGGGCTGTGGAGTGCACGCCGTGCTGTTCGGTGTATTGCTGCGGATGCTACTCGTGGCATTAGGCTGGTGTGCTAGTAATGAGTCAGGTGAGCTGATGGTTCCTCTTTTTGTAGGCTGCAGGCAAGTGGTGGAAGGCAATGCTTTCTTTGTTGAGCAGCTGGGAGGGATGGGGCCTTTTTTGTGGGTGGTTATAGGACAAGATTGGTTGGAGGCAACGGATCGGGGCACGGCAAGCGAGGCCATGCAGAGGTGCAGAAGCTGGTTACAGAAGCACCGAGGAGGAGAACAAAGTTTATCGGGGTATTGCTTGTTGTTGGGTGTAGGAAGTATGACCCACTGCTACTGAGTGGGGAGGTGGTTTGAGTACAAATCCGGGCATTTCTGTGTGGAAGCAGAATGAGAGCTGCACTGCTAAGACATGGTAGAGAGGTGTGGGCTCGAAGTCGCAATTGTTTTAGGGTACCTGAACAAGGGGCACTAGCTATTACTACAGTGTGAGGTGCTAGATTACAGTCTAGGTGACTCTGCAGAAGGTAAGGGTGCTTGGACATGGGGGATGCAGAGTGTAGACACCCCTGACATAAGGAATGTAGGAGGAATATCAGCATGATTGGGCAGCAGTTTATTGAGAAATGGGGTTGCTAGATGTGGCAGTGCACAGTTGAGCACATAACTTGATTCTATGATGGGCAGGTTCCTGCCTTGTACCAGTGCCTTCTTCGTGAGTCGCTGTTGGGGTCGCCTGCAAGCTCGTTGGAGCTGCTTGTGGATGGCTGCCCAACAGCCAATCCACTGAGTTGGAGGGCTGGCCTCTGGTCTGGCCATTGAGAGAATTGTTTTGTGTGTACATGTAGGGAGTCATCTTCCTCAGGAGCTCAGTCTCCAATTCCGAAATAGATTTTCTTTCAATAATGCATCCCAGGCTTTCTGGATGCAGCAGGATGCAAAGGGAAGGGACACTTTACCAAATGTGATATGCAGTCTCGTGTAGGGGATGGCACAGACAGGCTCCTGTCTGTGTGCCTTCTTCGTGGGTTGCTGCCAGAGTCGTCTGCCAGCTTGTTGGGTTCCTTGTGCATGGCTGCCTGACAGCCTATCAGTTGGCGGGCTAGGCTCCTGGTCTGGCTATCGAGAGAATGGTTTTGTGTGTAGATGTCGGTGGCCATCTTCATTAGGAGCTCCGGCTCGGTTTCCAAAACAGATTTTCTTTCAATAATGCATCCCCCGCTTTCTGGATGCAGCAGGATGCTGCAAGGGGACACTTTACCAAATGTGATATGCAGGCTCGAGTAGGGGATGGCACATAGAGCCTCCTGCCATGTCCTTGTGCCTTCTTCATGGGTCGCTGCCACTGTGAAGCAGTTCATCTGTATCCTGGGGCTGAAAACACCCCTCAAGTTATCGTCTTCTGTTTCAAAAACATTGAAATGTTTTCATTGAAAAATCATAGTGAAAGGGACATCATGTGAAACCTTTTGGATTAAAAACCTTCTAAGTTCAGTGGGAAATTAAAATTGAAGAGATATTATGATTACAATGCAAAACCTAAAACCCAAAAAAATGCATCATTTATGGATAGCTTTGTAAAAATAAACCCACCCACCCCCTGTGACCTCTTAATATTACACATGACATTACAGATGGCATAACAAAGGGTATCATCAGTGACATCAAGGATGGTATCACATATGGCATCACCAACATCAGCAAAGGCATTATGGTAGTCTGTTGCTAAGCCCCAAGTGCCATACATATATGCCATAGCCTAGGTCTATGGCCAATGATTAGTGCCCTTGGACAGACCAGCAGTGTGCACTTTCCCTCACGTACTGTGCTTAAAATCATACTAAATCCCCTTCTAATGATCAATGGTCCATTTAAGTGGATGAAAGTCCTGAATCTCGATCTGTAGACCTGGGTGTGGGTCCATTTGATTCTGTTCTCTGAGTTTTTCATTATTTTCCTTTCACAGGACCATATTCAAGCTCTCTGTGGCATGCCCTTTCTGTCTCAGGGTCAGGCTATTTGCTAGTGGGTTTCTTTTTATCTGTTTTTCAGAACACTTTTCACTGTTGCCGGTATCGGATCCAGGGACACACTGCCATATTTAGCCAAACGTTGCCATTTTTGTATTGGGAAGGAGGTATATTGTTTGCTTCTTAAGAGTGAAACCATTGCACAGTGGGCTCTCATGCCCCTTTTTAAAGGTTTTGCATAAAGTAGTCCACAAACCAAGCCCTGACCCTGAGAGTCAGATGGGAGCCATTTAACATTTTGAATTCTGGTGTTACCCAATCCAATCGATTTAAATGTAGATTAATGCACTTTGCATATTCCCAATCAATAATCATCCCAAATCGTTTTGCAACTTTAACAAAAAAAAAAGTAAAGTACATAAATGCACCAAGATACCAGCTTCTTGTGCAGATTTGGTGTGATTCTATCAAGTGGTTTTTGCTTTTGGTGAGACAAAATATATCTTACGGTGGATTGTATGGGAAGCTGAACTTTTGGGATCCTCTATTTATTGTGTGCCTGTGGTCAGAACCTCATGATACATTGCAAAGAATTGCCGAGCTAGATGTGCATTAGCATGCCCTCCACCCCATCCATTCCCTGCACCTATGCAAGTCAACTAACATGCTGATGGGAAGAGAGCAGAGCCTGGAACATGGAAAACAATGAATATGCAAAAGTCATGATCTTTTGAACAAGTTCTACAGAGATGACTTACTGATCTTAATCATATGTGGTGGAGAAGTTAAGGGTCTTTTTTAATATATAGTCTTTCTCAAGAAAAATGTATTTAATTTATAATTAGGTACATCCAAGCTCGTTTGAGGTTGACTGCTTCGATGTCAAGTTACAAGCGCAGCATGAGATGAAGCAATCAATAGCTAAAACCAATGAGCACCAGAACACCCCCACAAACAACAAGAAATAGCGATCAAGGATGTATTCTCTTCCTACTCCCCATTCCTTGACTAGAATAGGTAGGGGCTTCTGATTTCATTGTTCCTAAGACACAGTTCTAGCTTATTAAAAACAGTTTTTTATGCTTTTGCATGAAACTGATATATCTGCTCCGATAGAAACCGTGGCATGAGGCTGATATATCAGCTCCCCCGATAGAAACCGTGGCGTGAAGTTGATATATCTGCTCCGATAGAAACCGTGGTATGAGGCTGATATATCGCTCCGATGGAAACCGTGGCGTGAAGCTGATATATCGCTCCGATAGAAACCGTGGCGTGAAGCTGATATATCGCTCCGATAGAAACCGTGGCATGAAGCTGATATATCTGCTCCGATAGAAATCGTGGTATGATGCTGATATAAAGGCTGCGATAGAAACTATGGCGTGAAGCTCATATATCTGCCCCAATAGAAACCGTGCCTATCTGCATGCAACAGTGTAAGGAAGATAATTCATGAACATTCTGAAATTAGATGATGATCTGACTGACTCCAAAGGAGATAATGCGCACATCCTGTTGAACAAATCAGAGAACACATGTGAGAAGCTATTTCCCAGCTACCCAAGTGCCTTGCCTACACAGGAGCATGTGTTGATTCACGCAGCTCTCTGGAAGATTTTTACAAGTGTGATGTATGTAAAGCAAACCATGCATCTGTGAATGGAATGTGTTTCACATATGGATCATCCAAGAAGATGTGGAAGATCAAATAACTCAATACCTGAAAACCCACAGAAGCATTGTAAGTTCTGCAGTGACAATGCGAATAACTATGGATTGGATCGATGATTGAAGCATTCAAACTCTGGATGTTTTAGCACATAAGTACAGTGCCCTAAGTGGGACTAAAAAATGAGCCGGGGGTCATCAAGAGGGTGTGGCCTAATGGCGGGGGGTTGCATGCAGGCGCCTTAGGCCATGCCCCCTTGACGAGCCCAGGCTCAATAGGCTACAGGCACCCCTGCCAGGCAGCTCCCTCCCTTCGGGGGAGAGGGTGCTGATCTCAGCATTTATTTTCTAAAGGCATGCCTGGCAAGGGACAGCACCTCGCCCTTTCAGCCTTAATGGTGGCACTGCCCCTCTCCAGCTGGGGAGGGGTAGCGTCACCTTTAAGGCTAAGAAGGTGAGGCCGCTGGAAGCAGAGGCCTTTATTTCAAAATCCTTAAGCTCCCGCTCATTTGCAGCTTTAGTATTTTGAAAAAAAAGGCCTCTGCTTCCAGCTGCCTCATGTGTCTCTCCATAATGGTGGCACCAGGGGCATCTCTTGCTTGAATGATAGATGAAAGGATTTTTTTCCTTAAGTCTGAAGCTCTCGCACATGAACGAGAGCTTCAGGCTTTAGAAAAAAAAGCCTTGTCATCTAGCGGCCGGGGCTGCCAGGGGAGATTAGTGAGCCCGGCAGGGCCCAATCTCAGAACGAGATTTCTGAGCCTGCCGGGGCTCGCCCCCAGCTGGTCCCGGCCCACTTAAAGCCCTGCATAAGTACTATAACAAATAGCGACATGGACGAGCAGCGGAGTATGCAGTGTGCCAGGAGTGAGGGGACAAAAATAATCTGTGTTTAATGGGGAAAATCGGGTTCTCCCTATGTGTGATCACAGACAACAAGACCTCCCTAACCATCTTCATGGGCTCCCATGCTCCAATCCGACATTACCACGAATGTCTAGCATAGGGCAACAAAAAGATAATAGGCACATTGATCCTGGATGTCCTGAAAGAAAAATTAAGAGACCTCTCTCAACTATATATGTATGACAGCATTGCATACATTTCAAGCTGGATTTGCCCAAATCAGATCATGAGGCCTCGTCCCAATTCATGCTTTATTTGTCCAAAGAAAGAAATGGGGTTGTTCACAATAAATACCAGAATTGTCATTGTAAAAGACATGTTCGCGCTGATTCTGCCCTTCAAAAGCCATGTTTCAACAATATATGCCAATGCTGCCCCCCTGTCACGCTGCTAGTGCCAACATCGAAACATGCAGTCTGTCTCAATACATGCCCATGGCATCTCCAGTTCTGCATCATGTTGCTCTCAGTGCCAACAAACAGTGCCTTTGCTCCAGACACATACACAATGATACCATCCAGATTTGTACATCTAAACACATTCACGCACTCATGCAAAACAAATTCTAAACTTAACCTTTTTTCTTTGTTACAAGCCGAATGGTTGTTTCACACCTGACATTGGAAAATTGGATATCACTTTCGAATACCTCTTAAAGAGTCCAATACTTAGCTGTGATAAACCCATCTGCTTTAAATCATCGTTTGACAAAGGTGTGTATCGTGCACAGGACATTTGCACCTCAATCAATCATCTGTAAACCTTAAGGAGAGCTGAGATTGTTTTAAAGGAAAAGGCTTCTCCGCATTTTTTTCTATGTGATCTGCGCTGGGCAAAGCTACACCAAAACTTCTTCTGAAGTTCGTATCACAACAGGTTAGACGCAGCCACTCATCATTCCAGGGATGATAAATGTAGTAGCCATAAATTGGGTTATAATTTCATTTATTATTACAGTATTTGGAAGCGGGATGAATCTGGTATGCAGAGCCCTGGTTTTTATTTATTTATTTTCACATTTATAAAGCACACTTTACCCATAGGCATCAAGGCAATGTAGCATACATGTTACATTGCTAAAGGGTACGGTTGCAGAACATCACATAGGGATACCAGTACAATACATCACAAAGGCAAGTGGTGCACCACAAGGCTGACAAGTGAAATCATGTGGTGGTACAATTAGGCAAGTGGTGCAGCGCAGGCTGACAAGTAAAATCAGGTAAATTGCAGACAAGGTGTTATCCATTGTTACAGGAAATTTCAAATGTAGCGTAATGCTAGGGGTCAAATCGGGCAAATTACATAAAGATGTTAATGTTAAAGGAAATTTGTACCATGCACTATCACCACCGGAGTGGTCCCGTGGCGCTCTGGCGGCTCTGAAAAAGGGGGAAGGGAGGGTGAGTTACAGGGAGGAAGCTGGAAAAGTGCAAGTTGCAGTGATGTGCTGTTGGCAGCCTCAGCCCGGTTGGTCCATTGGCTGGGCCTGGGGTGTTTGTGGCCGGTAGTCGTCGTGTACTGTTGTGTAGGTCTATGTGTGTTTTTGTTTTGTTGTTGCAGTGTAGTGAAGTTGTGCGGTTTGTTGTGCTGTAGGTTTGTGGTTGTGTTTGGTTTGGAGTTTCAGAGGTGTATGCAGAGGGGTTGTTGGATATTTTGTGTAGATTTGGCGCCTGGCGGTATTTTCTTACCGCCAAAAATAATGATAATTTGGTGATGACTACTTCTTGCATTTAGATTGGGTTTGGCCTTATTTCCTTTCAGTGACCATTCCTTATTACATTATATGGAATGATTTAGTGGTATACATTATTGTCGGTGGTTTAGTACTGAACATAATTTTTCTGTTTTATTTGTGGCCCCGATATACACAAAACCCTTCTTATTCTTAGACTGTTCTTGTGATCTATAGAGACTTCGGACCTACTTTCAGAAACACCACAGTTTCACATATAGCATTCTCAATAACCTGTGGTATTATCACTAATGTATATACATTAGTGAACTATGTTTCCATATGCCTCTTTGCTGGTTCATGGATCCCCAGCAATGCCTATTGTACTAAATTCCACTCAGACACCATGCACTGAGTGGACACACACACACAGCTATTTATCACTGCTAGTGCTATTATTCCATCTGCATGGGAACATGACACATGTATTACCTAAAAATCTTCCCCCTTTCTCGAGATATTATTCTAAATGCACCAAGAAAAGACAAAAGCAAAAACACTCTACACGATTTGTGTACATATCATTTGTATTATAAACAGTTGCATTTCAAAATAAGATCTTAGCCTCTTTACTGCCGCATTATCTATAATAAACAGAAGAGAAAAAAAAATACAGCAACAAGACGAAATTCACTCTGCATTATTTGTAACAAGAAGAAAAAATGACAGCGACAGATCAAACTTCACTTTGTCAATTAAACACAGGAAATTCCCTTGGCTACTATGCCGGCCTGATATTTATAGAAGGTCATCCGTAAAGCACACAATAACCTCAATTCACTTGGATAATTACCAATTTGCTGTCCCCCATGAGACCTACCTTCGCTTGCCTCCGAGGAATGGGCCCAGGATTGTCTTCGTAATCTTGAAAGCTTGAAGTGCACAGCGAGAACATGCAGTTATCTGCAATTCTCAAGCTGGTGCTAAGTGAGACTGGGAATGCCTCCTCACAGCCCAGTCTCAGATGGTCCATGTCAGCAGCTCAGCAAAAAGCAATCTAAACTTTTTTTCTGTCAGACTTTTCCAGCAAACCTCTGTTGCTTACGTGGAACCACTGTAGATACTTTGCACCAATCAAATTAAAAAGACTGGATCACCTTTCTTTCCACAATAGCTCAATTTTTACAGTAAGAAACTGTAGCTAAAATCATTTCTTGGCATGCAGATTCTGCTTTCTGCAAACACAGTAAACAAAGAGAGAAGAAGAAAAAATAAATTCCAAGAGCATGTTTAAAAACGAATTTCAGAACATGTATTTCTACCTCATTTTCCACACGGAGAGCACATTGTAGTGTTAATGAGTTAGTACTAGTAATCAGTATTTGTTAATTAAGTCAGTCAATTAGATAGCTAATGTAGTCTCCTGTGAATGAGACATTTCAAGTAAGAGAAAAAAGAAAAATATATATATATATTCTGGTGTACTGCAGCCTGTCTCCATTTGAATACCCATATGTTATGCTAGCAACATAGGGCTGGCTATAGGTGTGCCACATTATTGCTGGCAATAGGTGTTATCACATTCAGTGAAGCGCTATAAATTATACTACAGGGAAATTGTTAGTGGATTGGTTAGTTGGCATTTCTGTCTTGAAGTGAGGTGCTGGGTTAGCGTAATCTCCCCAGAAGGGTTGTGGGGACATTTATGCACCTCTGTCTTGATCTGGGCTTGTCTGGTATTCATAGTTCCTTTCCCATCCGTCCTCCACTTCCATCAACTTCCTTCATAAACTTACCTGCCTTCCTTTTCCAGTCATACGGTCAGTGTACCTGCTAAGGCCCACAGCTCAGTTCGAGTGTGGTGATTGCCAACATATAAAAAACTCTATAACAGAGGGTTACCTGGTAGCACTTATGGGGCAAGTGAGGATGTTGGCTAGAATTGTCTGGGGTGTCGCTTGTGTTCGATTCGACTAGGGGTTACCTGTCTAGTTGTGGTGGGAATTTCTAAGTCCATTCTGGGTATTGTCAGTGTCCTCTTAAGTTTATCATTCTTTTTCCTTTCTGTTGTTTCGGTTTTCACTTTGAGTCTGTGGTGTTGAAGAGCCAGGTTTTTAGTAATTTCCGAATTTGAGGTGATCTTTGGTGCTTCTTATTTCTTTTGGAATGTGTGTTCCAGGTTTTTTACGGCTAAGTGATAGAAGGAGGCGCCTCCAAGTTTTTTTCTTAAGGTATGGTTTTAGTTCCAGGCAGATTTCGTTGCTTGACCTGAGGAGTCTTGTTGGCTTGTAGATTGTTCTTTTTTTGTAGGAATTCTGCTCCTTGTCCAAAGATTGCCCTGCGCTTTATGCACATTGTTTTGAAGGTGATGCAATATTTTACTGGGAGCCAGTGTAATGTTTTTAGGGCGGGAGAGATGTGGTCTCTTATGGATAGTTTGAGGAGTAGTCTGGCTGCTGTATTTTGCATCAGTTGTAGTTTCTTCAGGAATGGTATTCTGGTATTCGCAGGTAGAGGCTGTTTGCATAGTCGATTCTTGACATGATGAGGGCGACGATTGTGAGTGTTTTGTGCGCGAAGGAGAGGAAAGGTAGGATTCTTCTTGCCGTGTGGAGGAGGAAAAAGCATTTCTTGACTGTTGCATTTATCTGTGGCTCTAAGGTTAGGGTGTTGTCCATTAGGACTCCCAGATGTTGTGCTACCTTAGATGGTGATGGTGCGGTTCCCATTTCCGTTGACCATGGGATGACGGTTTCGTTCTCTTGGTCTTTGCATATGATCATGATTTCTGTCTTTTCTAGGTTGATTTTCAGGTTGTTTGCGTTCATCTAGTTGAAGACTTCTTTTGACACTTGATTAGGGTTGAGTGATCGGCTTGGGTGTCTTTGATTTTGTAGGTGATTTGAGTATCATCTGCGTAGTTACAGACTGTATGTTGTACTTTTTGAAGATTCTGATAACTGGAGTCTGGCCGATGTTGAAGTACAGAGCTGATAGTGAGGATACTTGTGGCACTCCACAGTCGTTAACTCGTGGGGTGGATTTGAAGGGTTTAATCCATATGGTTTCTGTTCTGTCTAATAAGAATGATTTAGTCCATAGTAGTGCTGTGTCTGTTATGCCTATGTCTTCTAGTTATTTGGTTAGGATGTCATGGCTAACTGTGTCGAAAGCTGTGGAGAGGACGAGCAGGATAAGGGCTGAGATTGTGTTTGAGTCTGCGTTGGTTTTTAGGTCGTCCCAGATGGATAGTAGTGCTGTTTCTGTTCCTCTTGCGGGTCTGAAGCCGACTTAAGCTTGGTCTAGCAGGTGGTGTTTTTCTACGTGTTCTTGGGTTAGTTTGTATACGTAGGTTTCTAGGAGTTTTTCTGGGTAGGGAATGTTTGAAATCGGTTTGTAGTTGGAGAGGTCTCCTACGTCACCACTTGTGTTTTTTAAAAGTGGTTTGATATATGCTGATTTGAAGGTCATTGGTACAGTTCCTGATGTTAGTGATAGATTTAGAAGGTTTCTGTAATATTCTGCTGGTGTTACTTGTGCGAGGATTGATTTGTAGATATCCGGGAGGCATGGATACATGGGTGATCCTTCTTTCTTGCTGTGTTTTACCAACAAGATGAATGCCTCTGCTGATATTTCAGGAAGGTTTTGGAGTTTGTGCTGCGGTTCTGTGTTGGGTTTGTTTGGTTGAGTGTTGTGGTTGGTTGGTCTGTTTTGTATGGTTTGTCGGATGTCATTGATTTTTTTCTTGAAGTGGTCTGCCAGGTTGTTGCATAGTGTCTCGGAGGTAGTTGGGGTGTTGTCGCAGCCTGGTGGGTTTCTTATCTCTTTAATGATGTTGAACATTTCTTTTTGTGTGTTGGTGGCATTGGTGATTCTGTCATCATAATGCCTTCTCTTCGCCTTTAGAATTTCCTTCTTGTATGCGCGGATTTGAGAGTGTTTTTTTTTCTGCGTTGTATTCTTTCCTCCATTCCATTTCCATCTTTTTGTTTTCTTTTTTCATGGATCTTAGTAGTGGGGTGAAACATTTTGCCATTGCTCTTTTTTTTGATGGGGTGAACAGTTTTTCCGGGATGATTTTATCAATTGTATCTGCAATCCATTTGTGTAGTAGCTCTGCTTTCCCGTCTAGGACAGCTAGCTCTAGTTCTGTAGTTGAGGGTTTGGTCATCTCCAGTTGTTCGAATAGGTTTGCTTTCTTTGACGTGTTTCCAGTTTCTTTTGGTGGTGTTTGTATGTTTAGGGGGTTGGATGTAGACTTGGGTTGGCAGAGTGATCACGAATGGGATGATGAGATGGTCGTTCCACAGTATTTGTATCAGCGGCGCCGTGGTGATGAGTTTTTCCTTGGCAAAGATTGCGTCGAGGGTGTGTCCTGCCAAGTGTGTTGCCCCGTTGACTAGTTGTCGTAGTTTCATGGTAGCGAGTTGTCCAATCAGTGAGTTTAGGGAGTTGGCGTGACTGTCTTCAAACCAGATGTTGAAGTCCACAAGGATGATTAGATGTTTGTGGTTGATGGCTATGTTGGTGATGGCTTCTATGAAGCTGTCGACGAAGGTTGCATCATATGTCAGAGGTCTGTACATCAGGATGAATGTGATGGTGGTTTTTGTGGTCGCTGTTAGGTGTAGAACCATGGTTTCACAGTTGATGATGTTGAGGAGTTTGTCTGTTTTTATTTTCAGGTGTTCTTTGAATGCTATTGCAATGCCTCCTCCTTTTTTGTTTTTCCTGTTTATTTGAAGGCATTTGAAGTTGGTTGGAAGGCAGCTTTGGAGTGTGATTTTGTAGCTGTCGTCCAGCCATGTTTAAGTGATGAATAGGATGAAAATGCTGTTGTCGTTGAGTAGGTCCAAGATCTCTGTTGAATGTTTTGACATGGATCTTGCATTTATTAGATTGCAGTGGAGTTTGGAGGTGTAGTTTGGTTTGGACTTTCTTGATGGGGTCGTCTTCTGGTCGGTTTTGAGGTTTCCTTTCTGGTCGATCACTTGTTGAGGTCTTGGTGCCGGAGTGTCAGTGTCGTCGAAGAGTTCTTCTAGGTTCTGTCTTGGATTTTTGTTTTCATCGGGTTCGTCTTCCAGGAATTGTGGGTGTCGATTGGAATTTCCTCTTGTTTTGGTGATGTATGGTGTTATTGCATCAATTTTTTTGTTGTTGTTTCTAATGTTGTTCCTCCTACTTCTGCATGGTTGTGTTTGTTTGTTTGATGTTGCTGGTTCTAGCGTTGGTTTGGTTTGTTCTGACGACCAGTTGTCAGCGATGTATGGAGTTAAGTAAAGGGATTTGTCCCTTCTCCCAATGTTGGTTCGATTTGTCTTCCTGTCTGTGGGGGTGCTTTCTGTAGTTGTGGTTCTTTGTTGCTGTTCCAGAGTGTTTGTTCTTTCTTCTCATTTTTTCCTTTCCCTCGGTATGGGTCGTTTGCGCAGAATTTTAAGATTGAGAGTTTTTTTTAAAAAAATATTTGTTTGCTGATGCCGAGTTGGGTTTTCTTTGGTCTGGTAGTCTTGTGGTGTAGTACTGGGTGTGGGGCTTGTCCTCTACCAGTTTGGGTTCTATCTGTAGTTGGTCTTTTCAGCCGGTTTTGCCGACTCGTTCAGTCGCTCTCTTGAGAGGGGTAGTGGTGGTGGTTAGGGTTTATATAGTTGGGTGTTATCGGTGGCTGTTCTTACTGCCCGTCTTCCTGGATGCGGTTCTCTGCGGTGAGCTAGCTATGTGGGTTTAGGTTATCTACTATGTAGAAAGTGACTTTGACAGCGCAGCTAGGACTCACTGTTTTATTTAATGAGGCGCGAGCCCCTAATCGTAGTGTCACTCCACAGTAATCCTTACAATGCAATTTGGGAACAGAACCCCTGCTAAATTTGAGAGACCTGTATAGTGGCAGAGATGCCTATCAATGCAATCTGAATATCATGCAATGCAGTTTGGGAACAGAACCCCTGCTAAATTTGAGAGACCTGTGTAGTGGGAGAGAGGACTATCAATGCAATCTGAATATCATACCATGCAATTTGGGAACAGAACCCCTGCAAAATTTGAGAGACCTGTATAGTGGAAGGGAGGCCTATCAATGCAATCTGAATATCATACAATGCAGTTTGGGAACAGAACCCCTGCTAAATTTGAGAGACCTGTGTAGTGGGAGGGAGGCCTGTCAATGCAATCTGAATATCATGGGACTAAAACCATACATCAAGAAAAAACTCGGAGGAACCGCCTTCTACCACTTAGCCGCAAAAACCTGGAAAAACATCCCAAAAGAAATAAGGAACACCAAAGATCACCTTAAATTCAGAAAATTACTAAAAACCTGGCTCTTCAATACCAGAGACTAAAACCAAAACAACAGTAAGACAAAATGACTAAACGGGAAAGGACATTGACAAGCTCCCAGAACCGACTGAGAAGCACTCAGGGCACCAGGAGGGGTGATGCCTGACAGAGTCGTTCACATGCGAGACCCATGGAGACGGAGGCAACGACCCCAGCCAATCCTTACCATCCCCAACTGCCCGTTTAGCTACAACTAGGTACCACTGGGTTGTGGAACTGGCGAGATACCACCAATCACCACACTAACTGAGGTATGGACACTGGCAGGTGCACTAGCCATGTGGGTGGGGGTGAGGAACATGCAAGGTTGTTGATAGAGCGGGCGGAGGATGCAACGAGATGTTCAAGGGGCCTCGAATGCAAAACAGGCACGGACCTTCAGAGGCACAGGGTGCCCAAGCACCCCATCGGTGAGATTACGCGAGCCCAACTGGTCAATTGAGGATAGAGATGTCAACTAACCAATACCACTAACAATTTCCTCCTCTGCATACTCCTCTCAAACTCCAAACCAAACACAACCACAAACCTCCAGCACAACAAACCGCACAAACTTCACTACACTGCAACAACAAAACAATAAACACACATAGACTCGCACATCAGTACACACCGACTACCGGCCGCATATACCCATGCCCAGCCGACGGACCCACCGGGCTGAGGCTGCCAACAGCACATCACTGCACTCTTGCCTCCTCCCACTAACTCACCTTCCCTCCCTCTTTCAGAGCCACTAGAGCGCCAGGGGACCACTCTGGTGGTGATAGTGCGCAGTACAAATGTCCTTTAACATTGACATTAACATTAACATTAACAATGCAATTTGGGAACAGAGACCTGTATAGTGGGAGAGAGGCCTATCAATTCAATCTGAATATCATACAATGCAATTTGGGAACAAAACCCCTGCTAAATTTGAAAAACCTGTGTAGTGGGAGAGATGCCTATCAATGCAATCTGAATATCATATAATGCAATTTTGGAACAGAACCCCTGGTAAATTTGAGAGACCTGTGTAGTGGGAGAGAGGCCTACCAATGCAATCTGAATATCATACAATGCAATTTGGGAACAGAGACCTGTGTAGTGGGAGAGATGCCTATCAATGCAATCTGAATATCGTACAATGCAATTTGAGAACAGAGATCTGTGTAGTGGGAGGGACGCCTATCAATGCAATCTGAAGATCATAAAATGCAATTTGGGAACAGAGACCTGTGTAGTGGGAGAGAGGCCTAACAATGCAATCTGAATATAGTACAATGCAATTTGGGAACAGAGACCTGTGTAGTGGGGGAGAGGCCTAACAATGCAATCTGAATATCATACAATGCAAGTTGGGAACAGAAACCTGTATAGTGGGAGAGATGCCTGTCAATGCAATCTGAATATCATACAATGCAATTTGGGAACAGAGACTGGTGTAGCGGGAGAGAGGCCTATCAATCCAATCTGAATATTGTACAATGCAATTTGGGAACAGAACCCCTGCTTAATTTGAGAGACCTGTGTAGTGGGAGAGAGGCCTATCAATGCAATCTGAATATCATACAATACAATTTGGGAACAGGACCCCTGCTAAATTTGAGAGACCTGTGTAGAGGGGAAGGGTCAGGTGAGTACAGTATTAAACACTGCTTACATTTAGTCTAAGGTGAGGATGAGGGAGAGAGATACAGTGAGGGGTAATCACCTTGTTTAATAAGGGTTTGCTAAGTGGCTTGGATTCTGGGGTAGATTGGTTGCTCTACTCCTAAACCAGGCCACACTTACCTTACTGGTCCTTATAGTTGATGGTTGACGGCTGGCCACTGGCTGGCCACTGGCTTCCCCTGCGAACACCTGTTGACACTCTCTGGATTTGCCTCTGTTGGAGCCGCCCTTGGCCTTAGGGCCCTTAGCTGCAGGGCTGCACGGGCAGAGGGCTGCCTTGGGAGGACCGGTGATGAAGGCCGAGAGGACCAATGAGAGCAGGGGGGGTGGGATGGGAGCCGGGGGGAAAGGGAAGCAAGAGGAGGGCACGGGGGTGGGAGCGGGGTTAGCACAGGGCCTCGGGGCCTACGGTAAATGTACAAATTAAACCGCACATAAGAAGGGGCAACACTCACTGCGCTCCGATGGAATGCGGTGCAGGGATCTTGAGCAGCCTATATGGCGGCATGGAGGGTGGGATCAGGAGGAAACAAGGAAGTGGAGTGGCCTGAGGGAGGGGAGCCTGCACAGGGCGCGAGGGAGCCTGTGGTCAGCACTAGCATGCTGGAGAGGTGCAAGATGGAGGCTCAAGGCCCTAAAAGTCTGTGCAACACTCATCTGGAAGGAGTTTCACAAAAAAAATCAAGTGAGGTATAATGCTTAAAGTCAAAACTGGCTGGTTATGTGACGGTTATTTGTGTAGCACAAGGCTGGAAGTCCATCAGGTGTTGCATGGGTAATAAATAGTAAGGTGGTCCGTTAGCGGGTTTTTGAAGATGTATTGTAATATGCTGGTAAAGCTGAGCTCAGCGAAACTGAGGGCTACATCAGAAGTGAGATGTAGTAAGAGCTGGTGATTTATATTGAGGAGGCATTATAACGGTTGGGTGCATGAATGGACATAGGGAAAGCAATGGCAGACAATTTAGAGGGTGAAGGAGCATATAGAGTGTATTAATGCCCTTAACAGCTGGTTTCTCAGACTGGGCATGAGGCAAAAAGAACAGAGTGAACAAGATCGGCAATGAGAGCAATCCCAGTGAGGGTATTGTCAGGAAACCAGAGATGGGCCAATTGGCACAGCCATTGCCAGACAGGGCCGGACAGGGCCCGACAGGGAGACGGTATCAGCCTTAAAAGTTAGCCTTTACAGGGGGACTGCGCCGCAAGCCAGCTCCCTGCGGTAGGCTGCTTTTGTGGAGCACAGAGCCTATCAAGTGCAGGGAGGGGCGGGCATAAGGCACAGCACACAGGTGCTGCTGCAGTCGTTGTTGCAGGAGCAGCCATGTTTAAATGGCTTGCAGGATAGATGTATGTAGGCCCAGAAGGCCTTACTTTTCTTGCGACATCCATCGGTGGGTGGTGGGTAGTGGAGGAGTGGGGAAACATGGTTCCTGGGCTGGAAGGCACTCCTGTGCTGGTGTGATGAGCTTGCAGGGCCATCTAATCATATCATGTTTTATGTGAACAAATGTTTTATGTGAACAAAATATGTTTTGGGAAACCTTTGAATTTGCGATAAAATCACAATAAAGCCATGTACACAGTCTTGCAAAGCAAGCAATGCATATGTTTTATTGTCATGTTTGCTACTAAATAAAGTCTGTATAAGTAACAACCATTTTTATTTTCTGAATATAGTTTACGACTGGAGATTATTAAACAATCTGCAATTATAAATTTTGCCACTAGGTGGCAGTATGTACTTCCATATTGAAAAGAGTGACCGTAACAATTAGTAAAGACGTAGAGTTTTACCTGACATTCGCTACATGGTCAAGTATGGGGCACTGTTGTGATTCGGGATACGTTAATATGCCACCAGGGTCATCATGCATATCGTCTGTTATTTGTTCTGGTGGCAGTGTTGCCATTTCCACGTCGAAGTCTTCAATAGTTTTCGTCCTCAAGTCACCATTTTTTGTAGCAGAAGAATTGGTGCTTGATGGCGGTTTTGTTTTGTTACATAACAAACGACCCCATGATTTGAATCCTTGGCCCAAAAATACATACAGCAGGGGGTCCAAGCAACTGTTGGTGACGGCCAAGCACAATGTTGCTACAACTGTTTTCTGTAGCACCCTGTGGAGAGCAAAGCTGTTGGGGTGGTGGACAAGGTAGTGGAGGTGCAGTGTTCTCTGGGTGTGGTATGGCAGAAAGCAAACGCAGAACACCAGGAGGACAAGGACAATCATAGTTACGTGTTTCTTAATTCTGGATATCCTCACTGCATTCCGTGTGATGTGCTTGATCAGCAATCCGTTGAAAAACAAAATGGCGCCGAATGGGAGCAAAAATCCCAATATCAAAGCTACATAATTCATATACATAATACGTGTCCAAGAAGATAGCCCGTTGGGCTCAAAACACCTTGTGATGTTATCACGTACAATCGTGCCTGACAGAATGAAAGGGGAGCTACTAGCACATGTAACTACCCAGATAAGAACACACATAAGGGTCGTGTTTTTAATATTCACTTGATGGGGCCGCACTATTGCCAAGTAACGACATATGCTGAGAAGGGTGAGGAAGAAAATGCTAGCGTACATACTGAAATAAAAGGCACACACAGAAATCCGGCACATGACATCTCCAAAACTCCAACTTGCTCCAGAATGGTAATACGAGATCCTGAACGGAAGTGTCAGTAAGAACAACAAATCAGCCACTGCTAGGTTCAGCAAGCAGATGGTTGCTGCCCTTTTCTTTTTAACATGCCTGCAGAAAACATACAGTGCAGTCAGGTTTGATATCAGGCCAATCACCAACACCACGCAGTAGACTGTTGTGTAGATGCCGTACTTGTATTCATCGCCTGCATCGACACGGCGACTTGCATCTTTTAAACGTTGGTGGGTTTCGTTTTCTATTTGCATGTCGACACTAGAATGCAAACAAAACAGTTGGAAAGGTCGATATTTGCGCTCATTTAAATTGTATTTTGTATGAAACGAGCGTAACAAAGACACATTTGAGTATTCAAAGGAGAGCTGATAAATATTTAGAGCGGATGCTGGTGTCCATGGAGACAATAATGATGTCATTTTTAACTATTTATTTATTTATTTATTTATTCGGTTTCTTGAATGATGCCGTCAGAACCACATACATTTGTTTGACAATTATTACAGTTGCAACCAGAGTAGCGACATATGAAAACAGACAGAGAGGAGAAATATGCCTAGATTATAGAAGAAAACGCAAAAAAGGTGGACTTTCGAGGCGCACTGTGTGATCTTAGACAAAATTGTGATTTATCTACCTACAGACGATATTGACTTATTTTCCCTCCTTGCATTGTTAATTGTTATTCAAGAAGTAGATCTGGTATGAGCAAGTGAGCAATGCGATTACAAGTGGAGAAAACGTAATGACAGGTGGTGAATTTTTGGCTGTTGAGAGTATGGCAATGGTGAATTTAAGGGAAAAATGTTTAATGTTTTTTTAAGTTGTCTTTTTTTTTTTTTACTGTAGAGTTGCGTTTGTATGGGTCCCACTTGGGCTGAAAACAGCCGGGTCACCTAAACATGCTCTGCTACCAGTAAATGGTGTGTTCAGTATCAACCAAATTGTTCAAGTGAGACATCCACTCTTCCTTTCCATGTGCACATTCCTCCTAACAATGTCTTCTGCTCTTCTCTTCCATCCAACCCCTCTTGCATAACCCCACCACCCATTTCATGGTCCATCTGCTACTCCCTTCATCTTCCATCAGTCTCCCTCTCACAATCCACCTGCTACTTCTTTCACCTTTCATCCACCATCCCTTTTCTTGCCACAGCAGGAAAAATAAAAACTTTACACCACCGACCCATGAACAGAGGCCTGAGAGTTGAATCCCACAAAATCATGCTCTAATTATAAAAGGTAGATGCCTTTTATTCAACTTATATGAGTACATTGAGCTATAAAAACAATACAAACCAAAAGCAAAAAAAGGTACACCGTGGAATCCCCCCAAAACTGATTTTCTCATACTTATCTGCTCTCTCCTTTCTCTTCCATCTACTTCCACTCCACCTTCTAACCACCATTCACCTTTCATAGGTTCCCCCTTACCACATTGTCTGTTTACTACCACTTCTAGGCAGTACACACAGCCTGATATTGTCTTCTTGGGATAGCTGGGGAGAATCAATGATGATGCCTCCTCTCCCCTGCACGAGTTGACCAATGAGGCACCAGCCCCACCTCTAGCCCCTACTCCAGCCCAGCTTCTCTGCACGCCAACAATACCTCTTTAAACACTGTGGCCACTCCCAAAAAGCTTTAAAGGAGGGGGCTGAACCATTGGCATTTCGTTGTCAAAGACAGACCGCTCCGCAAAACAGTACAATGGAACGGGACGTTTTGAGCACAAAACATTATTTTTTTGCTGCATTTTTGTGGTACATTTTTATTGAGCTCAGCGTGCACAGAACGTATTGGTTGCAAGAGGTAGAGCCATGGTCAAAAGCACCAGGTATTGGAAATGCAGCCAAGATCAACAGGGTTATCAACACAATTGGAAACAACAACTGTTTTTTGTGTGATGAATATGAATGGTTACTTTTATATATGGAGCAACACTAATATGGGCAACCATGAGTGAGGCTTTTTTGGAATCACAAATACTGCACCCTGAATTACGTATAGGGATTTCTGGTTTTGGCAGAGAAAGCAAAATGAGATTAAATGATGTGCCCAAGATCATACTTTGTTTAAGTGGTAAAGTTGGGATTTGAAAATAGTCTTGAATTTAAGCACACGTATCTTCCCACCTCAAGTTGGTACAAACATGTGCTCATGTTTGTATATAAAGACCTACCATGTTACTCAGTATTATAGACATGACTTTCAAAGTACACACACAATTCAAACACTAAACCTACCTGACAATACTTAAATCATTGTTATGCACTATAAGATAACATAATGTAAGTGGACTTGGATGACATCACTCTGGCACTTCTGGTGGCCTCACTTCACGTGGCTCTATAATACAGAAGGACTAAGGGTGCAATACTGGGACAGTGGGAGAAGCAGATGCAAAACCTTTGATGTTGATTGGTGCCTATCGAAAGTACTCACTTCCTGTGTGCCAATCTGCTTTTTATAGGTTTGGTGCAGACACTTGGGAGTATGGTGTCCATAGGGAAGAGTCCAAGATCTGATAGGCTACAGCACTTTGGGTCTGATTACTCACTGATGTGCGAGTGTGTGATATGGCTTAAGATCAGAGCTTGTCTAATGGCTGGCAGGGTAATGGTAGGGACGTCATTTAGGGGTTGTCAGGGGTTGCAACTGTGACCCCTGAGGTCTCCCTTTCTACCCGTGTGGTCTCCCTTGCTACCCCTAAAAAAAAAAAAGAAAACTCTTTTTTTTCTTTTTTTTAACTGCAACATCCCGGGCTGTGGTCAGCACCATGTGGCTCTTTGCTTCTGGAGTGGCTGGCTTTCTTGTTCAGGCCTCTAAAGAAAAATAGTGTGTCCACAAGGTTAACACTTTCAGCAGTGTCCCTAAATAAGAAAGAATAGGAATATCAAATAATTTGTCTTTCAGGAATTCTATACAATAATTGCTAGACTCATTAAAGATTATTTCAGGCACACTTCTGGGGGCGAGTCACTGATTTAGTCTGTTCGTAAACACCTCCACCCAGCCTTTCATTCTTCTGATATCGATAAATGAGTAACAACACAGGTTGGGTGATATTGTATGTATATTTGTTCTATAAAAAGTGCTTTAACACATCATTATCATTTGGCCATGGACGTCTGCTTGCATTCACAGTAATTTGGTAATATGGGTCTATACACACTGATCTTAATGATACATATGGTGATCCATTTTTGCATGAAATGTATATCACATTATAGTGATATCTTAACCATATTTTTCGTAGTGTACTTAGGAACAATGCTATGTGATGCAACTTCCTGTTTTGTCAAGCAGTGAATGGTTGTGTTCCATCGTTTCCCGTGATATCACTTCGGGGTGGGGTCAAATGACATCCCTTCCTGTGATGTCATCAGAGGTCAAGGGTCATGTGATGTCACTTCCGCCACCCCAGGCAATTTGGTGAAATGACATCCCTGTAATGGCTCGATTAGTGTTTATGTGGTAACAGTTAGGCTTGTGGGAGACCATCTCTAGCGGATTTCTGTCTGAAGTGTAAGGTGGTAGGAGATCTTAAAGGGGATCAGGTAATTCAGGAAATCTGGGGGAATAGACATCAAAAGACACAACATGCTGCAACCCTGGCCTTTTGCATAGAGGTACCATTTTACTAACTCACATTGTCACTGTAACCCCCCACCCACTCTCCCTCTATCTCTTAAAGATGCTGTGCAATAAACAATTTCTATACAGACACAACCAACGAGACCCATCACAACGCTAATGACACCCTAACCTCCATAAACACCCCTGTTATATCACCATGCCATGCCTTAAGATGATCAGAGTTCAATGTCAATAACACTGGAAGAACTCACAAACATCCTTACATCACTGAAGGCCACCTCCTAAAAGGATGATGTATTCCAAGTCTCCATCCTGAAGAGCATCACAGGTCATTCTCTCAATACTCTCTGCCACAGAATCAATGCCTTAACCATGCAGGGCATCTTCCCTGAAGCATTGAAAACTGACCAGATCATACACCTCCTAAAAAAAGCTTACACTCGACTCGGACAACCAAGAAAATTACCATCCCATCACCAATCTACACCTGATTTGTATGACCATTGAGAACACTGTCAAACTCCAACTAAATGAAAATATTACCCAACACAGGGTGATTGAAGAATATCAGTCCGGCTTCCAGACAAACTGCAGAACAGAGGCCACCAACATATATTGTTCCCTGTGTGTTCTCCTGCTTGTAATCCTTCTTGTTGCTCCTTTTCTCACTGTTGGAACACCCAGCCCCATAACTTTAAAAAACACCAACATATTTGCATTCAAGTGATCCAGCCAACTCCTACTGCTACGTGGCTCCTTGCTCAAGAGCCTTAGACACCCTTTGTCAATTGACCCGCATAGCCACATAAATACGATATTTAAAAAATGTAATTTAAGTAATCTTATCCTGTAAACCTTGTAAATTATATCTCAAGAATAATGTATTCTCTGTAAATTTTGCAAACTCTATTTCTGCCATTGTACTGTCTGTAATCTTTCCATGTAAGAAATGCGCCCAGATGCCACCGGGCTTGGAGCGCCATACAAATAATAAACTAAACGAAACTACTTCTGCACTTGGTAGAAGCTCCCATGCTTACCGTGTGCATGCTTGCTTTCCTTGATCCCCTCTCCATGATCACCAATGCCCACATTCTTGCTGACATAACGCTTTACATATAGGTCTTTGTTCTACTGATGGTTTGTTCTATGTCTCCAGTTCATGGCCGACCCTTCACCCACTGTAACAAGGGAAATCACAATAAAAGGGTAGATCTAGGTCTCTTATGTGAAATGCAGGGAGAACCCAAACCTTTTCATACTGGTGGTGCTAGGGAGAATCCAAACATTCTCATGTAAGCCATCAGGTAGCAAGGAGAACCCGAAAAAATCATCATGTAGTTAGCTCTCAAAGAGCAAGGAGGACCCAAAAATGTTCATGTTGGCAACTCTCGGATTGTGAAGCGAACCTACAAAATTCGAGTGTAGGCAGCTATCAAGTCGTGGACAGAACTCAAAAATGTCTCATATATGCAACACTCAGGTGGCCATAAGCATCCAACAGTTCTCATGATGATAGCTCTAAGGTGTGGGGAAATTTCAATAATTCTTATGTGAGGGGATTTAAAGTTGCAATGAGACTCCAGAATAAGTCTAATTTTGGCTGCTTTCAGGATGTGGGAAGAATCTTAAAAGTTCCCATGTTACCTCTGTTCCGAACCAATACCCTTATGTGCCTCTTGCTTATGACTCCATAGGGAACATACATATCAGTACATTTCAAGATGGTGCTCTTGCATTTGTTATCCATTAGTACTAGTCCTTCGTCTAGGTTTATACCTGTTGAAGTACATAAGGTTTACACAAGATGACGGCCGCTTTCCCTCCATTTAGGAGAACCGTCTCCTGGGTTACGGATGCCGCTTTTGGAGTTAGAACTACACAGAGTTACGGACCTCGCTATCCACAAGCAATCCTTTCAGGTACCGCTAAGCTCTGCTCGCATATTTGCATACAGTTTACAGATTGGTCTGGAATGACCTCATTATATCGGATCGCACATTATTTTTCAGTCATCCGGAATTCACTGTGATTTGTCCGACACCCGTCACCAGGGTTTCTGTATTCGAATTAAGAATTCTACCACCAGATAGGAGTGCTCTCCAGTCATTTCAGGTAGAGCCTTTACTTTACACATACACATTATGGTGTGGTTAATATGTCATGAGTGAATATACTTCGACGTTCGGCCTCATTACGAGTTTGGAGGTAGCCATGGTGCTATTAGTGCCATGGCTGCCTCCAAAATCGTGTCCGGGTCCGTGGTCTGTGAATGAGGAATTACTGGGTCATTCCAACCTTGGAGGACCGGGTAATTCCTCATTCACAATACCATTCCCCATTCCCATTTGAGCCCCCATAGGGCTCGATGGGAATGGGGATGGAGCTAATAATGGGCCCGTTATTAACAGGCTCGTTATTAGCTCCTTGGTCCCCTCGCAGGACCCGGAAAGGACGTCTGGTTTTACCAGACGTCTGTTCCGGGTCCCGCGAGGGAACCTCGTAATAGGGCGGAATGGGTTTACCGGCACCGGCACCATTACCGGTGCCGGTAAACCCATTCCACAAGGGTGGTAATGAGGCCCTTTATGTCTATATTACAGGTTGATTTTGGAACGTCCTCTATGCACTGATTTCTGAACTGGTCGCTCGCTGTAGAACCTTACATACTGCATTCAGCTCAAGCATCATACTGCATTGTAGGTGAGTTATTCGCCTTTGCTGATTTTCCTTACTGCAATTGCAAGCGCATGTGATTCCAACCGTCGCATTAGACGGTTAGTGTTGCCAGGTTCTTAAGAGAACATTTTTACATTTGATTTTCCTCACGCACATCCCGTATTGTTTTGGAATCCTTAAATGAGTCTCAACATTAAATGGAATCACATTGGCCTGCAGTATGAGCCACTTTTGGCATAGCAACATTTTTTCAGGTGCTATAATATTCCAGAATACTGGTTGATTGAATAAATGACAATGTTGTCCAGATTGGTTCACTTTACCTTACTCGACTTTCTCCCCTCAATCATTGTGTTCACATTACTGCTAATGTACACAGATAAAAATCCTTGTTCCTCATAAAAACCCTTCCTCTGGATAATGTACTTTTAACTTATACTATGTACATCTATAAGCACCAAATTTTGGGGACTGCAGTAAACTCTGTCTATCCTTTGCCCTGATCTATGAAACCGCACTATATATTGTATCTACTATTTAGATGTCGTTCCTGTGAGTGTTAACAGGCATGCTTATGCATAAGTACTATAATATACTGACAGTGTTTTTGTTCATGTGATTTTTCCCCAAATAGTCCAATAAGGCTCATGAAGAAGAGGATTTCCCTCAAAACATGTCAGCCGTTGCAATTGGACTATTGAACATTGTTATCATATGCTCATTCTGCATGATTAAAATTGCTTCACGTTTTTAGAAGAGCTGTCTGTATGAATTATTCATATACTTGCTAGAACAACCAAAAAATACACGAATGAACACTTTATGATTACTATTTTTCATAGCTTAATGAATGACCGCCCCAAGGGTTTATAAATATAGTGTGCAGGGGGCAGGAGGGTTCCAACTTTGGATCCTCTTTGCTTTTTCCGAGGGTTTTCAAGTAGCATGAAAAACACAAATACATCTCAGCTAAGTGGCTCTCTGGAGGACCTGGAATGTTCTCATGCTGTTGGCTCTCAAATAACAGGCAGATGCTAAGAACCTCTCCTGTTGGTGGATCTCAGGTAGCAGGGAAAGTAGCTCTTTCGTCCAATACTGTGATTTTAAAGAAGCAAGAATAGGACCTTCGAGCAGGATGTAAGAACAGACCAGTAGTAGTAGAAATGCTCAAGGCCTATCGCCATTCACCTTATACACAGCATCAGTCAATTGCTAGAGGTCTCTGTTTCACAAACACAAGTCCCCCTAAATATCTGTGTTCCTGCTTCAGTGTCTAACTTGAAGTGTGCAACAATTTTTCATCACCTTCCGTAGTGCGTTGGCCATGAATAGGTGTCATGCCAAAGTCTTCCCCAATGTCTCAATATAGTGTTGGTTCATTTTAATGAATGTTAACAGTTCAACATTGGATGCTGACCAGCTTCTCCCATATGCAGGTACAATTGCCCCAACAGCATTAAAGACTTTTGTCAATCTGTATTCTGGCAGGGGACTCCTGAGGGATTCCATAACAACTCTCACAAGTGATGCTTTTCAGACAAACACTTTATAGAAAAAGCCTTGTCGTGGATCATCATCCTGGCTCAGGTGAAATCCATCAAGTATATAAATCTGCTGATGATTTCCAGTTAAGTGAGAAGTGCATCACACAGACTCTCCATCTATAGTCAGCAATGTTCGCAGTTGATGAATCAGGTGTTATAGGAAATATGAACAACATGATTTCTGATAATGAAGAAGATACTATGTTTGCCATCGGTGGTGTGTTCATTGCCCTTCCTTCCAGATCTAGTTGTATTTGTGCAATTTAATTTACACCCACTGCATCAGTGAATCTTTGCAAATCTTTACTTTATCTCATTCTGATGGGTTCTCAAAACGCTCCTGCGACTGAAAAGAAACCACTTTGATCTTGAAATGTGGTTTTATATATAAGGTCAAGCGGTATTCTGCCGTATCGTTCATGAAGGCTAGGCGTAAATCCTCATGCACAGTAGAGAGAACATCCCTCACCAGCCATACTATTTGCACCTTGCCAGCTGATGTCTCTACTTGGGTCTCCCAAAAACCTGATGCACCATTCAGACAGATGATCTTGAACAAGGCTGCTCGTTGAGTCGAGACCTGAGGGGGGGTACAAAGAATTTTATCCCAACTCTTACATCTCCGCAATGGTCACCAGTTGAGCTGCAATCAACATTTAATACCAGTGGTTTAACTCATGGTGCTTATATAGTCAGGATGATATCAGACGAAATAATCATCAAAGACCACCCCACCAGTCACCTGAGATTGGCTAACGTATCTTACCTTAATGTGTCCTGTGTGAAGAAAATGAAAGCGATTGCCCACTTATTTTATTTTATACAACATTGTATTGTTTTTAAACAGTAAACTTGTTCAGTCACATCGTATCAATTGGTTACAGAACAGATACACACCTAAAACCCTCCCCCAGGCATCCAATAAGCACATTTCTTCCAGATAAACCTGCCACAATTGGATGGCTTAACAGTCTCGCCCCACTTCCCCCATATTTTCTGTGCCTTGGCAGGGGGAATCCCCGTGTGGTATAAACTCTTTTTTCCAGGAACACACAAACATCCACATCTTCTACCCACACGTGATATTTGGGACGTTCTCGGACACTCCACTGACTGGCAATATTGCATTTAATGATGTTGATCGCTGTAGACAATAAACATTTTTCAAAGCAGTTGTATAATGATGCACTCCACACACCCAACAGTAGCAATTTCAGTTCTTGTGGAATTTCTGATCCCACAATTACTGACAACTGATTTAGGCGTGTACCCCAAAAATGGCAAATCTACGGACATTCCCACGGTGTTTGAAAAAAGTGCTTTCTTCCCCACCGCATTGCAGACAACTGGAATTATCAGTCCCCACCTAAAGAGTAGGGTGTGTGGGTAGTGCACCCTATCACGTATTTTAAGTTACACCAGACAAAGTCTAGACGAGATGGCAACCTCCTTAAGAAACATCAGTGCATTCATCCAATCCTCAGGTTCAACCACACCCACATCAGTCTCTCCTCTCGCTTTGAGTTGAATGAGTTCATGTGATGCATGATACGCTCCTGTAGAACATTCCTCTCGAAAGGGGAACATTGCAGGCTCGCCTAGAGGTCCTTTATTTGTTTACTTCAGGCATGGAACAGTTGCATATAGTGAAATAGTTCTGTATTAGGCTGGTCATGCGTGAATTGACACTCATTAAGCGATAACAAATTCCCATCTTTAACCATGCCTTTAAGCTCCAGGAAACAAGCGTTCAGCCACACCATGAATTTGCCAATTTTATTTATATTTTTTGCAACAATGCATTTGCCCTCAGCGATCGTGCAAGTGTCAATTTGTTTCCCCACATTATGCCTCCTCAGTCCAAACCTGCACAGTATGCCAAGGAGGAGTCCTCCATTTTTCGCACATAGGATTTGCAGTGGTCCCGCCCATCCATCCATGCCCTTTCGGCTTAAATGTGTGGTAATTGGCGTTTGCTGTGCAGCCAGTTGCTGACCGTCGCTAATTGGCTTGCTGAATAGTAGCATCTCACATGCGATAATCCAATGACACCTTCCCACGCCGAGCATTGCAGTGTGGCCAGGGATATACACGATTGTTGGGCATCCCACAGGAGTTCCCTGAGAGCTGTGTCAATTTTAAGAAATTCTAGTTAGGGGAGTGAATGGGGGGCGTACTGAGGAATGTAAATGAACCTTGGCAACATCAGCATTTTAAACAATCCAGCCTTCCCAAGTAGGGTAAACAGCAGTGCTTCCAGTGTTTTACGTCCTGCAGAATGTGTTCAGTAAGGGGAAGAGATAACGACCTAGGGACCCCTGATGGTCTAGACCTACATATATGCCCAGATATTGGAAGCCATCACCAGCTACCTGCTACATAGTATGGACAGCGTGGTGGTATAGCTTGGTCTCGGCCATGTAATGGGAAAAATATGGATTTGTACCAGTTCACCTTAAACCCACTGAACATTTCATATTCCTGGAGCCGTCTCATTACAATCACACAGGAATGTAAGGTTCCCCAAAGAGAGGAGATTGTTGGTGTTTAGGGAAACCCTGTCTTCCGACCCCACTGACCAACAGACACCTGTCCAAGTCTGATCCGTTCTGAGTAGAATCGCATGTGGTATGGCTAGAGTGAGCAACAAGGAGGAAAGGGGCAACCCTGCCTAGTGCTGCATTTTAGTGAGAAGGACCTGTATGTTTCACTATTTACCCTGACTTTTGCTATTGGTGACTGATAAAGGAGGCAACCCATCTAATAAAGTTTTACCTGAACCTCATTCGGCCCATACTGTCCAATAAACTGTCCCATAGGACAGAATCAAAAATCTTTTCAAAGTCAACTGAGAGAAGCGCCATCAGCTCTTGAAACATGGAAGCATGTTCAATCGCCAAATGCAGGTGCCGGATGTTCTTGCGGGTTAAGGCTTGTCCACCATAAATCCACATTGGTCTAGATGGATCAAGGGGGAGATAACATCCAATAGGTGGTTTGCCAGTATTTTAGCCTCCCCATTAATAAAAGAAATAGGTCTGTAGGAAGCACACGATTCGTGTGGGGCATGGTTACCTTTTTTGGGGGGGAAAACTACATTATTGGCATTACGAAGATCAGGGGGTAGAACACCAGTGTCTCTTCAATGATAAAAGAGATTAAACAGGGGGTAGTTTCTTCCATATTTCGACAGGGAAACCATTTGGCCCCGGTGCCTTCCTGGATTGGAGCTGGGAGATGGCCTGTTCTTTCTCCTGCTCTGTGATTTCAGACTCCAGCTCCAATTTCTGTTGGGATACCAGGCATGGTACAGTGATACTAGTGAAGATATCCATGCCCATGGTCCATGGTCCAGAGGATCCCTATGGGTATTAGTACAACTCATCATTATAATTAGCAAATGTCTCTGCTATTTATTTATTTTCTCTAATTCTTCCTCCCTCTGTCTACTAATTCCCAAACGTGTCTATTCCCTACATCTCTTATTTCCTCTGCCTTGTCTCCCACTTCATATATTCGGATATGTGTCTCCCAGTGGGCCAGTCATGCATTGTCAAGAGCGATATTCTGCAATTTCCCCCTGGCTGTTAATAATGACCTGTGTGCCCCAGGGGAACCTGAAGCAAGGAATTCCTTCTCCAATCATGCAGCTTCACTCTCTGTTTCCGTGATCGCTTGCGATTGGGGGTTTCATTTTTGCTGAGATCCACGAAATAATTTCCCCCATAGTTCGGTTTTATTTCCCTCCCACAACATTACTGGACCCACCATTCCACTATTGAGAGTGAAATACTCCACCACTGTGAGTGTGATGTCTGCTAAAAATTTGGGAAAGCCAAGGTAGTACCTGTTCAAGTGCTCATGTGGAGCACATTGTACTCTATTGCTTTTAAGTTCTATTAGGAGTGGTGAGTGGTCTGAAATTCCCTTGGCTAAAAATCCTGTTGACGTTACTTGATGCAACTCTTGTTGGGGAAGAAAGAAATAATCAATCCTAGACATGGATGCATGAGCCCCAGTAAACCTCTCTCGTGTGCTTGTAATTCCTGCCATATGTCTCTCAGTTCTAATTCTCTGACGAAACTGCATAATTTTGTATGAATGTCGGGATTACATCATCGTTTCCCCCCAAAGCCCAAAGATCAGCCTGATGTCTTAAAAGGAGAGATTGAAGGTCGTCTATAAGTTCCATCAATAGTAGTGGAGGGGCATAGATGGAGATTATACCTATGGTATGCTCCGCAATTCTCCAGTCAGCAACACAAAGCTACCCCAAGTATCCTGCTGGACCTTTAATAATTTAAGGGGAAAACGTTTATGTATTAGGACCATTCTAGCTCTCATAGAAAATCTGACGTTTATTGCAGTCTTATAGTTCCATCTCCTAAAGAGACAATATTCTGAACATGCTAGATGTGTCTCAGTGAGAAGGGCCATGTCTGGGGCGTTCCTGTGAAGGAATTGTAGAACGTGCTTACGTTTGGCACCCAGCCCGTTCACATTCCATGTTAAAAGCCTGAGGGATCTCTCAGGGCTTTCTGTGCCCATCTAGATGTACTAAAGAACTTTGATTGGCAGTGTCTATATGTTCTGTCTTCTCACTAGGGACGGTAAGGGAATCATTCTGCATTCCAACATGTGATGTGTGCAAATCTGAATTTATGAAAAACGCGAATACCCCAAATTCCATCCTCCCTATACTCCACCCTAACCTGAATCATCTGTCACCCAAAAAGTTTGAGTAAACGATGAATAATGCCAACTGTGAACCCTGAATAAAGAAAATCAAAGATTAGCTAATGGGGGGCGGGGTGATGGTGAGTGGGTCTGCCTCTCCACCGAGGCCCTGCAATACTGCCTTAATCCTAGAATCAAAATCCGATGTACATGCTGACTCTTTCACACATCCATAGAAAATTGGTCATAGCAGCCTCAAGGTTGTCAATTGGCATTCCAGGATGCCCGTGCCTCCTCTATGGGAGGAGAGCCAGCCGGTTCCCAAGACTGGGTAGACTGCAATGGAATGGTAATACGTTTGAACCAAGTCCATGCCTCTTTTGATCACATCAAAGGATCAATGCACTTTTTGCACCTCTCTCGTGCAGTTGGGAAGGAAAGCGATCTTCGAGCGATTATATGTATTTGGCGCTATTGAGCGTGCCACCTGGAGTAAGATCTCTCAGTCATGATAGTTTTGGAGCTTAGCTATTACTGTTCAAGGTGGGGCTCATTGTATCTGTTGGGCAGTGGGCAGTCTAAGTGCTCATTCAATTGAGAAAACATTTCAGCTTTTTAGGCTTCATCAACTCGACCAGCCAGTGTTCCAGAAAGAGCTCCATACTTGGGCCCTCAGACTTCACTGGGAGCCCCAGATTGCAGATCATATTATGCCTTGAGCGGCCCTCACTCTGCTTGACTCACTTCTCAAGCAGCTTCTGTTGTTTAGTTACTTTGCACCCATGGAGCTCCATCGTTTGGACAGCATCCCCTGATTCTGAGATGGACTTCTAGGCTTACCCTATCCCTGAAGCCATTTTTTGCATGTCATATCATGCATCACGTCAGTAACGGAGAGAGAGATAGTGCCTTGGGTTCCCCAGCCTGCAATATAGTCAGATGCACTGCCAGTCTGGAGGGTGCTGGGGCAGGAATAGCATAAGGCTCCATCCTGCTATGTGAGCTAAGCTTCCTTGTCTTGTCTTTCACCATGCTTGCAGATCAGGTGACAATTAGGAGCCAAACCCCCCGAGTGAGTACACAGCAGTGCGAAAGCAGTGAGATGTGGTAGAGTGTCTGTGATCCATTGCACTACCCTAGATGAAAAAGGAGATATCCCACTGTCACACCCTCACGTCTAGGCTCAACTGTGCAAATCCAATATGGCAGTGGGACATTACACATCAGAGGCCCAACAAGAGCAGTCCCTGTCTTCTGTCCGAATCTTCAGCTGTAATCTACCTCTACCCCATTTTTGCCAGAGGAGGCCATTTTTTACGCAGGCCCGGGCAGGCTTTCCCAATGCACAGTGAAGTCAATCCCCAATCTGCACGCCTCTAATGCAAGCCCAGGGACCGTATCTCTCCAGGACTGAAATCTCTACACTGGCTCCCAGTGGCTGCGAGGATTAAGTTCAAAACCCTCTGCATTGTCCACAAGGCCTGCTGGGGCCTTGGGCCTGAATACCTTCAACTCTCTCTTCCTAAATATCTTCCTTCCTGAGCCCTTCGCTCATCATCTCCAACTCCCTCAGGGTCAGCCGCTTCTCGAAGCAACGAGCTGGGGGTAGATCTCTCTCTGCGGCAGGGGCCTCCCTCTGGAACAGCCTTCCTGCCTCCCTGAAACTTGAGGAGAACCATCTCCGGTGCCGGAAGCACCTCAAAACCTTCCTCTTTGCTTCTGCTTTCTCTCTCCCTCTCCCCTGCCAAATTCTTCACTAAACTGCACTGAATCTGCAACTGGGCCACTCTCACCGACCTCGGTTCTGGGCCCAGCCACTCTCCACTTGCACTGCCTCCCTGGTGACCCCTGCACTGCGGGACTGTCTCTGTATCCCTGCAGCCCCCCCTCCCAGCACTTGTATGCACTTACCTTGCACTTGCCACCAGCTGGCCTTATTTTATTTATTTTATACTACTTACCTTGTACTGCACTTCCCCCTCTCCCCTTCCCCTTGCACTTTTTCCCTTCCCCTTACCCCTGCACTTGCGCGATCTAAATGACACCTGGCCTAGTAGGATTGTTGTCTGTCTTCCCCTTGTTCCCCCCTCCCTGCCTCGTCGCGCATTGAAACACTTGTGTATAGGCGTGTTACAAATGCCATTTCATATCATATCATATATCATATATCATGCAGGCACCTCCTGTGTGCCTTGGGACATTTGTAAGTGTTGATATGTGTTGGTGAGTGGGCAGCTACAGTAGCAATGGCAGCACTCTATGTTTGGCAATTTAGGATCTGACAGCTTAAGCCCAATCACTCACCGCTCCCTCGGGTGTCTCAATCAAAAATGGGGTACACTGAACTGGGTCTATGAGGACATCTGCATCGGGTCCCAGGAGTTCATCCTGCATAGCTCTCACCTCTGATAGCGTTCTGTGGACCTCTGTCCTAGAATGGCTCTCTGCTTCCTCAGCCCGGTGGCTTCTTCATTGCCCATACCCCGCCGGTCTCATCCGCGTGGCAGATGCTGGAGTGCTGGTGACCAGCATGTGAGGTAAAATGGCTCCCAGCTCCTCAGGGCCTCCCATGTAGGAGTCGGACCTCTGAGCTCCGGATACGTTTTCCGGGTTGTGCAGGAGTGTCTCACCTCACCCCGGCATTGAGTATTTCTTTTTTTTCAAAATAAAATGTTATTGGCATTTTAGTCAGAACAACACAGGTCAGCAATGAAGCGTTCTCCTATAACCAACATTCTAAAGCCCACCCACCCTCCCCTTCCCCCATGCAGTGAAGTTTAATTGTCTCCACAATGTTCAAACAGAGGATGATACCCTCTTTCTGACCAGATGTCTCATAGGTACGATGAATGAGATATTCCATATCATATATGGCGTGGGTCTTTAATACCCATTTCTTTTCCACCGGCATTCATGGGCTTTTCCACAGCTTGGCCAAACAGCATCTAGCCAAGACCATCATGATATGAAACATGTGCCCCTGTTCTGGTTCCGGCTCCTCTCCCGTCCTTACTCCAAATAGGAGAAGTTATGGCTAGAATTCCCTCTGAATCCCATCTACCCCTTTTATCCAAGACAGAACCTCCCTCCAATACACCCCTTTTACCAATAACACTTCCAACAATGTGGGTCGTATCCCTCTCTCATTCCTGCAATCCTCATTTGAGGGTAATGGCATCTATGTAGTAACTTCAAGGCCTGATGTCTTTACTGGAGCGAGGTCATTGAGCGGTTAGCCCTCCTACACATCTGAGCCCATAGGGTGTCTCCAAGGTCCCTGAACAGGTCCTGTCCCCACTTGATTCTCGATGGAGGGGGATCTTCCAGGTTCACCAAGAAAATCCTCCTGCACAACCCGGCTATCAGCCGTCTGGAACCCCTCTGTGTGATCAGGAATCGTTCAAAACTCGTCAATTCCCTCCTTAGATTTTCCCCCCACCGGCCCTCCAATAAAACCCCCTTCAGTTGCAGGAAGCGAAAGGGCGACAGTTTACGCAGGCCCATGCCTCCTCCAGCCCAGTAATGGAGATGAAGGTGTCTCCTTCCCACATTTAACAGCTCTGCCACTGGCTCAGCAATCCCATCCCTTAGGGGGGGAGCCCAGATACAGCTCAAAGTCGATGGCCATGTTGTGAGCCATCTATTGTCCCCACTTCCCTCCATATGAACCATAGAACTTCCAGCACCGGGTAATACAACACTCTCCTCGGAATACAGGCCCCGGGGACCCAAAGCCATTCATCAAGTGTGACGGGAGCTAATACCCCATTGTCCATGGTCACACTTTCCTTCCCTGAACGTGGATCAAAGTGGTCCACTAGGACCCAGAGCTATATACGTTGCCAGGTCAGGGAACTCCACTCCCCCCTCCTCCTTTGGCAAGATCAGTGTTCTATATGCGATTCTGTAGCTAGCCCCTGCCCAAAGAAATCTGAACATAGCCACATTCACCTCGGCAAAAAATGACGGGAAGCACAACCATTTTTATTTAATTCAGGTGAGCCATTCAGAACAGTCCCGAGCTCAACCATCTCTCCATATCTCTTTTTATGGTGGACCATAGAGGAAGGAAGTTATTAGGGAAGAGATCCGTGAAACATTGTGTCACTTGGACTCCAAGCTATTAGAAGGCGTCCTCCTGCACCCTAATGGGAGCCCCGCAATATATTCCTTTTCCCTTTCCGAAGGCCTCCCCACCACATTTGCCACTGTCTTTTCCAAATTGATTTTGAACCCTGATAACCTCCCATAGCACTCCACAATTTCCAACACCAGCAGATCCTAGTGGGGCGATCTAGTAATATAGAGTAGAGTGTCATCCGCAAAAAGACTCAGTCCACCCCTGACCGTGATGGTTCCATAACCAATGCATAGATCAGCGGGGAAAGCGGACATCCCTGGCGTGTACCCCACTGTAATTGGAAGGCCTGAGACTCAATACCGTTTAACACAGCTTGGTCAGCAGCTTTGAATACAGGGCCATCATCCACCCCCTCCATCTTGGGCCCATCCCTAGCGACGCAAAGACTTCCCCCATAAAAGACCAACTGACTCGATCAAATGCCTCCTCGGAAGCCAGGGTAACAAATGTACCCCCTCCTCCTTCGCTACGGGTGAATCAAGAATGTGAAGCATCTTGCGCATGTTGTCCGCGCCCTGCCTAGGCAACACGAAACCTGCCTGGTCAGGGTGAGTCAACCTGGGCAGGCACAGCACCAGGCGCGATGCAAAGACTGTGGTACAAATCTTTGCATCAACATTGAGGAGGGAAATGGTCCTGTACGAGGCACAATTTGCTTGGTCCTTCCCCAACTTCGGGATAACTGCTATTAGAGTTTTGTATCTTCCCCTATTATAGAGTGAAACAGCTTTGCCAGAGGCGCTGCCAGTTGGTTTTGGTATTGCTTGTAAAATTCAGTGGTAAAACCGTTATCTCCCAGGGCTTTCCCGGTCTTTAGTCTTTGGATGTCCCCTCAGTAGCACTTCCCGAGTTATCTCACTATCTAGGGTCTCACTCTCTGCCCTCGTGAGCCTTCGCAGGCTCCTTTTGGCCAAATACTGTTGCACATCCCCCACCGACCCCTCCAATGGCTTGGCGTATAACTACCTGTAGAAACCTGCGAAGCAGGTCGCAATGCCCTCAGCCCCCTTCACCACACATCCCTCAGCATTCCATACTCCCTTTACCCTCCTTTCCATCCTACATCTCCTAACCCTATTCGCCAGGAATGTCCCCACTGTGACTCCTCTTTCGTAATATCTCTGTCGGGTGTACCTCATCTTCTTTATTCCCTCCCCTATCAAGACTGTGTGGAGTTCCTATCTCCTATCTCCTATCTCTCATTTCACCCAGGAGCTTCTCCTTGTCTGCATCCGGTTGGGACAATTGGGTCCTTAACATTTTCAGTTCTTCTCGGAGCCCACTTTCAATTAGTTCCCTTTCCCTCTTCCTACGAGACCCCTCAGAAATGAGTAAAACCCTAAGAGTGGCCTTGGCTGCCTGCCAAACCATCCCCATACCTGTCTCACCGTTATCGTTGGTTTTAAAGTAGGCCTGTATCTCCACCCCGAGAAAGTCCCTAAACACTTGGTCCCTGGACAAGGTGTCATTGTACCTCCATCTGAAGCACCGCAAAGGGTCAGGGAGCCGCCAGTTCGCCACCATCAGCTCATGGTCTGACCACGTGATCTCCCCAACCCTAGGTGCCCCCATGCCATCTTCCCGTTCTCCCAGTATCAGGAGGAGATCAATCTTTGTGTAAGTCTGGCATGGGGGGGGGTGTAGCCTCCCCAGCCCGGCCACTGCATTGGCCAGACGTCCACCCAAAAATGATCTTGTACATGATCCCGAGAGCCCAAGTTATCCTTAGTCGCGACTTTAGTACCCGTCCCCTTCGCTGACCATTAGTCCAACTTTGGATCAACCACCAGATTGAAATCCCCCTTAAGAGTGTTGTGCCTTCTGCACATTTGCCCATCATCTTAAAAACCTGATGTAGGAACCCCACCTGTCTCGTGTTGGGTGCATAGGGAGTGGCTAGGGTAATATGTGTCCCCTTGTGGTTACATTTTACACCTAAGAATCTTCCTCCAAATCCCATCTTCACCTGGGTTCCCATCAAACAAAAACAGCTTGCCAAGAAGAATACCGACCCCTTCCTTCTTGGAGTCCTTAAGGGAGGTCCAGAGGTTCCTGCATACCTTCGCGGAAGGCGTGGTCTATTAGTAGAAAAGGTTACGTCCAGCGCATGGAGCGAGAAGGGATTACGCTGGACGGCCATGTTGGGAGTATTAATGAGTGCAAGCCAACTGTGACAGAGACCAAGAAGCCCAAAAAACTCTGTGATTCATGACAATTTCTTGTGGTGTACCCGCCCTTTGTTATGCGTGTACTTCGCAGCATAAGGTTCCTTACCTCACCCCCCACCCTCCCTTCCCACCCCTAACCTCCCCTTCCCACACTCCCCCTCCCCCAATCTGAGGCATTCAATCCAGTGCCCTAGTCATGTTGGGCACATCTGCCGAAGCACCAAAGATGCAGTGCCTACCCTGGAAACAATATTAGGCAGCCCCACGATCGCCTTCTATCCCATGACTACCCGAGGGGGAGACCCCCCTTCTCTAAGTGAAACAATCAGCCAACACCCCCAACTCCTGTATCCCACCCCACCTCTCCCTGTAAGCCTCTTTCCAACACCTCAAACCCCCCTTCCGCAAACTCATTATCAAGATTCAAAACAACAGGCCACCCTACCAGTAGCCACAGGGGGAAACCCCCTCCGACCTTCCAAACCTTGAGGGAGCCACTGGGAAGGCCCAAGGCAAGGGTATCCCCTCAATCAATTAGGGGGCCAACATAGACAATTCAGCCCTCCTTCTCAGATGTCTTCATTTCGAGATGGGGGTATTAAGGTTTTGGAACTTCGGAACTCCCTTTGCCCTGTGTTTTCCATGCACCAAATCTGGGCCCTGAGGCGTCTGGTTGGGGTCCGGTCCATGTCTTCTGAGGTTTGAGGTGGAACTCTCTCGATGGCCCACCAGATCCTCCGTGACCCACTGTATCTCCTCCTCTGCCAACAAATGATGCCGCTCGCCCTCCCATTCGAACACAAGATCAAAAGGGCAGCCCCAGTTGTACCTCACCCCCTGCTCCTTAAGCCATCTATTGAGGGACCCACACTTCTTTTGCCTCAGTAACGTGTGGGCTGAGATCTTGAAAAATAGCCACCCTGGAGTCGCCGTAGTTCAGCTCCTTCATGTGTTTCGCTTTTTCGAGGAGCCTCGCCTTGTACCCATACTAATACATGTGTGCCAGGACTGAGCGCGGGCCACAAGATCCTCCTCTGGCTCAGTGTACCCTGTTTGTGGTGACACTTTCTCTTTCCCTGGAACCGAGGACCATCCCTATTATTTCTTGTATCTTTTGTTCCAGGGCCTGTGGAGTCTCGCCATCCACCTCTTGCAGCCCAAAAATACAGAGGTTGTTCTGCAGCTCCTGGTTCTCAATGTCATCAACCTTGAGGCACAACTCTTCCTCACGCCACTCCATTTCCATGAAGCGCGCCTCCAGTTGTGTCTCTAATAGTCAGGTGGAGGCCTGATTAGCCTCTACTCCATCCATTCTGTCCTACATAGTGACCACCTTGGCAGAGAGGTCTGTCAGTTTTACCCCATGTACATCCTCATCCCTCTGATCTGTTCCAGGATGGTTTCTATATGAGTGTTAATGGGACCCAGCTCTTCTGTAGCTGAAGCGGGTCCTGTGTCTCCAGTGGCCTCTGCCATCGTTTCTTTACCTTGGTAATCGAAGCTCGCCAAGTTACCCCGCCAGCTCATAAATGTCCTTGGTAGTTACCTCTGGTGCCCCAGAGGAGGGGTCGGGGCGACCACAGGCTCTGCTCCAGCTTTGGCTACCACCACACACAAATGTCCCTTCAGGAAGACCTGGGCCGGTCAATTATGCTCAGGGTTGATGGTATCCCAGCGCCTGCGGTGTGGGGTACTGGGGTCTTCACTGAAATCTGCCAGTGAGCTGGCTTTTCTCCCCCTGGTCCCAGGTACTTGTACCTCAAGAGGTGCCCCTCTCTGCCCCTTCACTACTCTAGAGTTGTGCCACTATTTGCACATGTGTCAGCAGCCAGGGGAATATGGCCCGACACAGGGGTTGTCCCCCTAGAGGTCCTGCCCGCCTCTCCACCACTGAAAATGGGACTCTTGAGGGGGGGCACCCACCTTTCACTGGGGTCCTTTGTTCCTCATCTCCACACCACTGCCTCCTCTCTCAGGGGGCCTTGTGAGTGCAGCTCCAGGACATCACGAACTCCACGGACATCAAGGGTCTCCACAGCAGTCTCCTCTTTATCTGGGGTCTCGGCCCCCACCGCTCGCTTGCGGGGTTAGAAGTGTCCAAGTCACAGCAGGCCCAGCATTCTGGGCCCCGCAGGGAGCTGTCTCCTCTCCAGCCCTGCTGCACACTGACCAATAGTACCCCAATGACGCCGACGGCAGCTCCGGCCATCCCGCAGCTGCAGCACCACACCACAAGGCAGGCTGGTATATTCAGGACACATACAAGGCCCACCGTGTCCTCCTGGTGGGCGGGTGCCTCCTCCTCCTCACCCCCGCTAGTGCAGGCCAACACCTGTAGACAGCGCGGGTTCGGACACCCGCCGGGGCACACTCTATGCCGCACAGTCTTTGCCTGCTAGTACCGGTACCGGACTCGGCCGTCCCTCAGCTGCAGTACCCCCTGGCGGGTGTGCGGGGCACACGCAGACCACCCACTGCATCCTCCAGGCATACAGCTTCTTTATCTTCTTCCTATCTTCTTCCTGCAGGTGCAGGGCTGGCAACCATCAACAACATGGGTCCGGGCCCGTACCCAACCCCGGTGCCAGCCATCCCAGTCCAGCCTCCTTGCTCTCTGGGCAGCCTCCAAAACGTTCCACAGGGCCAGTGGGGCATGCAGCCACAGGAATCAGCTTTAGCCAACAGGATCAAGGCCGAAGCACGCCCAGCCTGGGGCTTCCAGTAAATCACTGCAGCTTGCAACGTTCAGAGAGTCATTCTTGCAGGGAAGCAGGTGCTGCCAATCGCTGTATCTCCTCAATTACTCCAGGGTGGTGTCCAGTCAAAGGATCAAATACAAAAGGTTTGAATGCAAAAGGTGAGAGTCAATAGGATCGAAAGCAAAAGGTTCGATTTTTTTTTAAATTATATATCTTTATTTGGGTTTCAGTTTAGGTAAAAAAAGTGTTACCCCCCCCCCCTGCTACCCCCTCAAAAAATTAAATGTAAAAAAACCCAAAACATTTGTTTCGAACCTTTTGTTTTCGGTCCTTTTGACTCAACCCTTTTGTCATTCGCTCTTTTTGATTCGATACTTTGACCTTTAACTCTCCAGGGTAGAGGACAGAGCTTGACACTCAGGCAGCCATTTTGCCTGCACCTGCTGTGTGGATAGAGAAATCAGGATGTTAAGTACAGGATTAAAGAACCTCGATGGAGCTCAATCAGCTCACGTTTGCATGGGACCAACTGCGTAACAGCGTCCCTGATTAGCCACCTTTTGAACTTTACAGGTAATGGAACAAACTCTGAACTACTTTGAATTCTCTGGATAATTATCTCCTGCGCAGGAAGCAAATTAATATATATATATTTTTTTAATTTCAGTTTTGACACTTCTTGAAAAGATAGTCACGGGCAAGTTGACCCTGGAAGACACTGATGCCATGTGATATTGGTTGATCTAAATTCTCTGTGGATTGACATTTTCTCACACTTGTTCTGTCAGGGAAAATCCTGAATGCTAGTCATCGGGAGTAATCCTGAAACACTGGCCCATTATTGGCCTTCACATGCTGGGACTGATGTACCTTACCACGTATTGCTTGTTTTTGTTTTCTATCCCTAATTGGTTCCTCTGCATTTCCCAGAATTTCACCTCCCATACATTTATCTATCCCTCAATGTTCCAAGTTTCGTAGGGCTAACCACGCCATTTCTACATTCTCACCTCAACCTTTTCCCCTCTTATAGGAGTTGTATAAAGTGAATGTGTTCATGATAGGCGCCTGGTGAAAAAAACAATACAGAAATATATTCATCAACAAAATGGGCCCTTATTGTGTTGTACAGGTTTTGGTCTGGTAGGTAAAGCAGTGCCAATACAAGAGTGATGCACTCTGCCAGTTACCATGCTTGGTGCCCTTCTCAAAAGGTTGTAGCACACAGCACAGATCACACAGCACTGTATCTGTCTACATAATGCCCTTTATCAAATTCAACTGTAACTATTGCAATTGTCAGCGATGGCATGGATGGCTTGCTGGCACAAAGTAAAATTCCAGTAGTGGCGATTTGGGTTTCCAGTTGCTGCCGTTTCAACTTGTGGAACACCTGCAGTTGGTGCAACGCATTTCTTGTACTGTAGGTTCAACTGAACCTAGATAGATCGTTTGGGTCAGGCCTTCAAGGACTTGAAATTCTGATAAATCATATCAAAACAAGCCGAAAGACACGCACTAAGCAAAGAACATGCATGGTCTTGTCAATTCCTAGGGCAGCAAGGATCCACGGTCAAGAGCAAAAAAAGCCAACTTAACAATGTCATGGTTTTCACCATTCTGTCACCACCAGATCCACCTTCTACCAGATGACAACTACCCTTTGGTTTCTGTCTCTGAATCCTTGAAGATACAAAGTGTCCTGCTGCCAGACTGCATGCACATGCTGTCCTCTGTAATTACTTTGGTGCAAAACCAATTAAATGTCCTGTTTTATCTACGAGTTGAAGAGTAATTCACATGGTCATTAAATATCCATATTTGGGTATTGAGATGAGCTCATCTAGACCCTATGCTTATATTAAGGAAACAATAAGACTTAAAGCAAAATAATTAACAAATTTAATACGCAAATTTGCATCTCAGACGCGGATACTCATTAGAAGGTATACTTGTACTGTATAAACAATGTTTTAGCCCTATGGTATTCTACGGTTTGTATGCTCTGGCTATGTATATTATGCTGTGGCTCGACCTCGGTCAATGCTTATGGAATTTATTAGACTTGAGTAAGGCCTGTTATCACTTAGGGGACAGGCTATTATGAGGCAGAGTGTTCTGACCATGTTGGGAGAGTAATGATATGACAATTGGGAGTGTATACTTTACCCCCAAGCTGTTAGTGGCGTAAGGCTGGATCACTTTGAGAGGGAACTTGAAAGAGTAGGTATGCGCATATAAATCCGCGTCCTGAGGCTTAGGGTTAAAGTATACACTCCCAATTGTCATATCATTACTCTCCCAACATGGTCAGTTCCCAATTCTTGACTTGACTGTACCGTGCGATGGGAGTAGAAGACTGTCCTGATAAAAGTGGGCTCACCCACATTGTTGCCACTGAAACCGGTCGATGGTGGTTGCTAATTACAAGAGGCACAAACTAGGCCTACCTTGTAGTTTGAGCATACCTTTTACCAATTGCCCATAACCCGTTACATTTACACCACTTCTAGACAGAGCACAGGACTTGGTGTCTTCTTCGTTGAATGTTCTGTTGAACATTGTCTGTCATTGTGTTTGTGTCATTTTTAGACTTGAGTCCACCATGGCCAGATAGACAATCTAGTGGTTAATAAACGGGTTGATACCCCATTAGATGTTTTTCCAGTTGACCATTGGTGTACCTTTTTAGTTACCATTGAGTACTTCTCTTCCAATACACACCTGCATATAGTGGAAGAGAATGGAATAGGACCAACACGGCTGAAAGCATTACTTACTTAGAAGTGCTTAGTTTTACCCCTTTTTCTATCCTCTGTTTGTAAGCGGCACAGCACCGTTACCTAGTGGAGACATTGCACTGAGGCAGGGATAGCTAGATATTCATCCTATTCCTTTTCTGTCTTTCCACCACAGCCTTGGAGCACCTGCACTCTTTCTCGGGGTTCGAGTGCGTTGGTCCTTGCCCACACAGGCCTTTGGATTCTCATGAGCTATAACCTACCTCCTGTTAGGTTTAGGACTAACCAGCTACCTATATTGACGATTGTTGGGCCAAGTCATAATATGCCACATAATGAGCGTACTTGTCGGATATGCAAAAACAGTATTACCTTAGAATCTGCTAGACACTTGTTTACACAATGTGTGGGATTAGCATCCGCTATTATAGCGATCCTTGGGTGTTTTGTATATAACATCGAGTTCATCCTTACGGATCCTTTTTGGACATACTGTTTAAATTCAGAAAATAGTAGGATACACTTTGCACTGTTTAGATTATGGAAAATGATCTAGAAATTATTGCCGAGGGCAGAACCCTAGGAAAATTAGGACTGATCACTGAGATTGGGAGTACATTTGCCGATTTGGGTCCTGTGCCTGGGAGTCTTTAACATGTAAGCTGGTATTTACAGCTTTGCAGTTTTATTATTTATTATATTATATTAATTCAATTAAATGAGCTTTAACGTACATTACTATTTGCGTTTGTAATTACTTATGGATCTAGCTAAGATGCTAAGAGAAGGGAAGGGTCCTCAGTATATGGTTATAGCTATGAAGTTAATGCTCTGTCCACTGGTCCCCATGTTCATCGTGAGCTGGGCTTTTTGGCACTGAGACTGATCCGCTGCCTGCACTACTGCATACATTCCATTGATGAATTAAAAGGCTATAGCATCTGCAAAGCGGTTGGAATGCAATCCTACAGACTCTGCCCTCTCACAGTCACCAACTCTCACTCAGATTTTACAACATCCAGCTGGGAATAGCAGCATTGGATGTCCTTTAGCAAGCTATCACCTTTCTGGCACCTGTAAGGAAATCTCCATTGAATAAAAGTGCTACCGTGAAAGACAACATGGGGGCTGTAGTCTGCGCAGAACAGTTGGGAAACACATGCACAAATGAAATGTGCAATGTTTTACAGCCACTCATACCATAACTGACAAGGCCTGAGATGAACATTTCAAGTACCAGAAAATAACCAGCAATTTTCATTAAAATGGGGAACTGCTTAATGTGAAGAGAGAAAGAGCAGATTTTCTTTTTCTGCTGCGGTGTAGGTTAATTTTATTTTACAGAAATAGAGAGTGAGGATTAGGAAACCTACATATGTTGGGTATATGACTGTTGGTATGAGTTTTATAGGCCAATGAAATCCGAACTGTGCTTCTTTATGAGAATAGGCACACTAAAAGCTTCAATTGTGACTGAAACCAACTTTAAATGTAATCAGCTGAATTCTGATATATGGGAATCCTTTCAGCTCACAAAGACTGCAACCCCCAGCATACAGGATGGAAGGACAGATAATTTCCCTTCCCATATAATAAACTCTTTGAAGCCTTCCACTTCAGGTATGGATCATCCTGTAAACAGGTGGAGAAAACCAGACTGTGCTATAAAGTTTAACCGTGGAGTGTTATTACTTGCCCTGTCTGTATGTCAGGGGTGAACAGGTAACGTAACAAAAATAAATTAAGTTCAGATACATCTGTGGTCCTGCGCAGTTCAAATCTATTAAAAACATCTCTCAGGCCTTCCTGAATTAAATAATGTAACACTTGACAGGACTGAGATTCCTAAATGACATCACATTAAATGGGAGGGAAACTGGGTTTAGGAGTTACTCCCATAAAACTGCCTCCATCATTAATATGCCCAATAACTTCGGAGGGGTATGCCTACGATTATGTCACTTTCAGAACATTGTCCAATCCCATACATTGACTAATTAGATTGGGGAAACTATATGCACCTCAGAATGTGAAGTTACTGTTCTATATAAGATTCAACAAACACCCACTCAGGAAGGAGAGACATTGGCAAACGTGCTTGTTCACTCACTGACTGATGGAGAGAAAGAGAATTGATAACAACAGGAAGGAGAAGCAAAGGATTGCTCACCTTTTGGGCCAGTTGATGTATTATCAGCAGAGGATGTAAGTGAGGCCTAGCAGGAGTTCAGGTCCCAAGCCTTATTCTGTAGAAGAAATAGCAGAAAGGTCATGGAAGAAAGCTGATTCCCTCTTGCTGACTGATGCCCACCTGTTCCCGAGGGTGAGAATTGCACCAGTCCTTAAGAGGGTGCTCACCTGTCTATGATAAAGCAAAAAGAAAGTCATATGTGAGTAGTGTGATGCTGGAAATGCATCAGAGGGACAGGGCCTCCGTATTCTTGTCCTTTGCTGCTTTTTATCGTGTGTTCTATCGTGTTTTCCGCACAGGAGTTCATGTGGGACTCCTGGCGGTTCAGCTCTCTCTTTTCGTTTGGTGAACAGACCCATGGGATACCCTTATGTCACCCATGGGTAGGGGTGCAACCCTGTGCCCCTAGTGTATGTTTTTGGGCACCTGTGTGTGACCCACAGAGCAGGGTACGGCTGGTGGCAGCTACGTGCTGAATTGACTGGTGCCCTGAGCGTCCTCCATTTTGGGATGCCCAGGCCCTGTCACTGGAATCGGTAGATTCCTGATGGAAACAAAATGGCCCCCATGGCCTCTTGCCTTCCATCACCTTTTACTTTGATCTTCCCGAAGTCCTGGTAAGCCCTGACTCTGTCCCTTCCCCCTGACTGGCTGTTGGGTGGAGGTTCCATATATGGTAGTGTGGGGAAGTGCCAACCAGACTGGCTGGAGCCATCTCAACAACCGTATGTTGTGTGTACGCCTGTGGGTGGGACCTGGGTGAATGGAGTATGTGACGAATACGCATTCTATGTTTTGGGTGTCTAGTATCTGGTGGTTGACACAAAGACTGAGACAGCCCTGCCGGAAACCGGTATGCAGTATGGAGTGTTGAATGGCTCGGTACTTGTCCCAATACACAAAACCTGTTGTGAGTGTCTGGAGAGAAGTGAATGGCCTAAATGCACTGTGTGCTTGATTGGCTGCCTGCCTGCCTGCCTGAATGCCGTAGTCGTTATTGGATGCTTGTGTATGACCCAGCGGAATGAATGGGAGGTCAACTGTATATCTGGGGACCTATCACTGCAAGGAATTGTGTTCAGAAGCTGAAGTCCACTACGACGAGTAAATGGAGTGAAGCTTGACCTTGAAGCCCTGCTGGACGAGAAGATTTGCTCTTGATCTCCTTCACAATCTGAAAGCTGCTGTGTCTCCAAGGACTGACCCAGAGAGGACCTGGTAAGGCGCCCTCTTCCCGAGCTACGAGGGACCATCGTGCACCAGCAGATCTTTGCCAAAGCTCCCTGGTAGACAGACCTTCGAAAGGCTGCCGACCCGAGATTGGGACTCCCGCTGAATCACAAAGAGATTGCCCAGACTGTTGTCCCCCAATGTCGATGACCGCTGGCGCCGACTGGAGCCGCCGTGCTCCCATTTTGCCTAAGAACTTAATTGATCCAAGGACGCTCTCGTCCATATCGTCGCCGCTGTATCCTGCTGGAGAAGGCCTGACCGTCGACGCACCGAGGAGAATCCGCCCGTGGGTTTCCCGCCACCCAAAGACCACAGAGAAGCCGACCACTCGACACCCTTTCTGGGCTACAGTTCTTCAAACTCTTTGCGGTCCAGAACTATCGACACCTAGGTGCCCCGCATGCCTCTTCCTTGCAGGACATTTACGCTTCCCTGTCAATGAGCACCGCTAGGAACAACACGGCCACTTCACTGTCGTAGCTCAACCTGTTCTCCATCAGACGTTCCACGACCCGTGACTCCTGCCTTAAAGGGAGGGCACTCAAGAAGGGCCGTCGATTCCCCGACGAGGAACGCTACAACGCTACAACGCCAAGGTACTTTGGGGATGCAGAACTATTGGGAAGTCTAGTGTGAACAATATATGGACTGAGCTTGTAAATTTATTCTACAGGTTTCCCAGGTGGGGGGATCTCCACACAGAGCTATGTTTAACGGTAGTGACCAGTATTCTGCCAATTGTTCAACCATCTTGCTTTCCTTCCTCTCTCTACTGCTGGTTGTCTCTTTATTGATCTGTATGACATTTTGACTGTATAGTTGATGCACTTTAATGAGATCTAATAATCATTGTGGTACCACTTTAGAACTGTATATATTTACCATTGTTGATTTTCCGAGCACACAGTGCGTTATCGTGATATTGTATATACCTTTGAATATTAATTATATAAAGACTGTGTTTTAACCGATACAGTGTGCGGACATTCCTTTGTGGGTGCTTGGGGACTACACTGTACTTAAGAACCAGCCTGCATCACCTCCTGAGAAGCTAGGCCTTGATTGCTCATCCATTGCTACCACAATAGAGAATCTTGGCTGGGGTCCTCTGTGCCTCTCCTCTACCTTATATAGAGCGGAAGTACAGACACCCCCCTCCGGCGTCTTTACAAGTATGTTCTAAAGGGGAAATAATTCTGTGGGGGTGATACCGTAAAGGGGAATTTTAATCATGACCTTATTCTTTGTTAAAACTGAGGGGTGGGATTTCCTACATTGATTGTGTATCCTGAGAAGTTTGGGAACGGTTCAGATGTGTGTGTGCTTCTGGAAAAACATAATTGACAGACTAGGTCCATGGTGTGTATACAGTGAGATCCCCTCACTCTTTCTGTAACGCTCACCTGGTTCCCCCGGAGGCGCAGGTCTTGATCTGGCGAGGATACTGTCTTCAGTGTTAGGCGCAGGGTTCGTTTTGCTCCCGGACTGGGCCCCCTTCCTACCGACAGTTTAAGCTGAAGAGTGAGATGTCTGCAAGGGTAAACCAAGGTATTAGTGTTTGGAAGGTTGGGAAAGTTCCTTGCCCCTCTCGCCCTTTCTTTCCCCGTGGAATTGGGTTGATATTGCGCTTACCTTATATAGGTAATTGCCGGGCTCTCCATCCTGCGTCTTGTGCAGGGGCGCTGGGTCCAGTTGCTTCACTGGATGCGAACTCTGCCTCTTGATAGCAGAGGATTTGCTGAGAGCGAAGACGCCGTTAATGCACGAGCGTGCCTTGTAAGTACTAAAGTTCCTTTTAGATTGTTCTCTTCTCTTTCAAAAGTCTTAAGTCTTTAAAGTCTATGTCTTTTCCCTTTTTAGATGCTGTGGCGATGGAGATTATCCTTCTAATGGCACGTAAGTAGAAAGACTATTCTAGCGCTGTAGAATGCACCGTAATGTCTCTTTTGTCTTTGCAGGTGCCGAGGAGCCACGCGAACAGATTGGAAGCAAACGTAACACAGGTGAGCAGTCTTGTAACTAAGCGTTACTAACCGAAGTATCTTGCCTTGCAGGTGCCGGAATGCAGCGCGAGCTGAGTTGGTATGGGCGTAACACAGGTAAGCAGGCTCTGTAGTTAAATATTACTGACCGATGTTCTTTCTCTTTGCAGATGTCGGATGCCGGAAGAGAAAGGCAGAAAAAGGCGCTTCGGATGCTGCCGCTCGATTAGGTAAGTAGATTCGCTGCCTTTGCTTTAGCCTAACCTGTGCCCTTGTCTTGCAGGAGCTGCAGAAGACTGAAGAAGACTGAAGGTTGGATCCCAGCAGGTTATTTCGTATTCACAGGATCTGGAGCTGGAGGTTTCCTGGAGCTGACACGGTGAGCGTCCTGCTGCAGATGCAGAATAACGCGAAGCACGTGAAACCAATCGGGTGTGGTTTAAATAGCCTTCTGTAGTGCTTAGGCGTCTTCTTCCATGGCCCCACCCAGGTAAGAAAAGAGTTCCAGATTTCTAGAAGAGTTCCTGTGTTCTTCTTCCAGGGAGTGGCTCCTGCTCCACCCAGACAGAAAAGTAGTCCCAGGCAGAGAAGGATCAGGAGACCAGTTAGCTGGTAAGTAAGCAGCATGGTCTGCTACAGGTAGGTCCACCAAGCACTCTTACCTAATATGAGATATGAGCCCGGCGCTTCCAGTGCCGGGACCGGTCACCATCATGAGCCTGGCGCCACTGACGTCAGGACAAGGTCCAAAAGGTCCCAATCGGGACTGGCTGGTTCCTGGGATCAGAGTTATGGGCCTGCTTCCAAGGTCGTGGGGCAAGTCCTGACCCCTTGGAAGCAGGGATCATGACAGCACCCCCCCTCAAGGCCCCTCCCAAGGTTGACTTCTCCGGAGGTCTTGGTTTGTTATGAAATGTCCGATGAAATTTCTTGATTAGTCGGGGTGCATGTACATGTTCTGCAGGTTCCCAAGATCTTTCTTGGGGGCCGTAGCCTTTCCAGTCAATCAGGTAGTGTAGTTTTGATTTGGAGATCTTGGAATCCAGGATATTTTTGATTTCAAACTCAAGTTCTCCGTCGACTAGGATAGGTTCAGGAGATTTAGTCAGTCGGGTTTCTGGTTGAACAGGTTTTAGTAGTGAAACATGGAAGACTGGGTGCATTTTCATGCGAGGGGGTAAATCCAACTTGACCGCTACTGGATTTATTATGGCAGTGACAGAGTAGGGTCCCAGGTATCTTGGGTTAAAGGTGCGTGGTCCCTTTAGGGGTAAATATTTGGTGGATAACCAGACTTGATCTCCTATTTGGTATTGACGGGCTTCCTTTCGATGTCGATCTGCTCCTTTCTTGTATTGTTCCTTGGCCCTTTGAAGGTGGGTAGTAGCTTCCTTGAAGGCTTGGGTGATGGTTGAATGTAGGTGGTCAACTGCTGGTGTTCCAAGATCCTGAGGTGGATCCAGGTTAGAGGTTCGAGGATGATTACCATACAAAAGAAAAAACGGGGTCTTTCCGGTTCCAGAGTGGACTGAGTTATTATAAGCGTACTCGGCTATCCAAAGGATGTCCTTCCAAGTTCCTCCTGTCTGTTGCAGCATGCAGCGTAGGTACTGTTCCAAAGTCTGATTGGTCCTTTCGGTCTGACCATCGGTTTGTGGGTGGTGACTGGTGGAAAGCCTCACATCAATTTGAGCCAACCGACAGCAACTCCGCCAGAAGTGGGAGATGAATTGACTTCCTCTGTCTGAGATTAAAACTGAAGGAAAGCCATGCAACCGAACGATGTTTTCAAGAAATTCTCGAGCCAGGATTGCTGCTGACGGTAACCCCTTTAGTGGGATGAAATGTGCCATTTTTGAAAATAAGTCTACGATTACCAGGATTGTATTGTATCCGGAACAGGGAGGTAAGTCGGTGATAAAGTCCATGGAAAGGGTATGCCAGGGATGAGGTGGGATTTCAATTGGTTGTAAGAGGCCTCCTGGTTTTTCCTTAGGACTCTTGTTCTGGGCGCACACTCCACAGGACATGACAAAGTTTCTGATGTCTTTTCTCCAAGATGGCCACCAAAAGTGACGCTTGACCTTTTCCGAGGTCTTGGCCATACCGGGGTGTCCTTCCATTAAGGAGTCGTGATAACAATAGATGACTTGATTTTGTAAGCTGGTACAGGGTAGATAAAGTCGTTCCTTGAAGTATAATAAGTCGTTCTTTACTGTGAAGTCTTCCCCCTGAAGCTGCCATTTTTGTATGTCTGTTGGAGTTACAAGTTGTTTCACCTGGGCTTCAATTTCTTCAATGGATTGCATGCCGATCAGACCCAGGATTCTTTGTTCAGGAATAATAGGTACGAGCTCAGGGTTAACCATGTGGTCATCTACTCCAATTCGAGAGAGGGCATCCGCTTTACCATTCTTATTGCCTGGTCGGTAGGTGATTATAAAATCAAATTCGGCAAAAAATAATGCCCAGCGAAGTTGTCTGGAGGATTGAGCTTTGGCTGATTTAAGATACTGTAGATTACGATGGTCAGTAATGACAGTGACTGTGTGTCGGGCTCCTAGGAGATAATGCCGCAGGCCTTAAAGGCGGACTTAATAGCCAACAGTTCCTTATCGATAATGGTGTAATTGATTTCTGGGGCTGATAATTTGCGAGACCAAAACGCCACAGGGTGCAACTGGTTGGTTTCTGGATCTCTTTGTGAAAGCACTGCTCCCATAGCAAGGCTGGAGGCATCAGTTTCGACGATGTAAGGTAGTTCCGGGCGGGGATGTTTTAAAATCGGGGCGGAGGTAAATTTAGTCTTTAGCTCCTGAAAGGCTTGTTCTGCCTCGGTAGACCATTCAAAACGTTTGTTTTTTCTGAGGAGAGCTGTAATGGGTTGGACTACCCGAGAGAAGTCTGGAATAAACCTGCGATAGAAGTTGGCGAAGCCCAACATACTTTGAACCCCTTTTACAGATGTTGGTGAGGGCCACTTGATGATTGCGTCTACTTTCCTCGAGTCCATGTGAACTCCGTTAGGTGACAAAATAAATCCCAAAAATTCGACCTCAGTGACATGAAAGACGCATTTCTCTAATTTTGCAAAAAGTTTGTGTTTGCGGAGCCTCTCCAGTACTGCGGTGACGTGTTTTTGGAGTTCTGCCTCAGAGGACGAATAAACCAGAATGTCGTCAATATATACAACTACACACACATCAATGAGTTCACAGAGCACGTCATTCATAAAGAACTGGAATGCGGCCGGTGCGTTACACAACCCGAAAGGCATCACTTGATACTCGAACAGTCCATACTTGGTACGAAAGGCCGTCTTCCATTCATCGCCCTCCTTTATTTGCACCAAATGGTAGGCTCCTCTGAGGTCCAACTTAGTATATATGCAGGCGTTTTTGACTTGGTCAAGTAGTTCTGGGATCAATGGCAATGGATACCTGTTCTTAATTGTAATCTGGTTCAGGGCACGGTAGTCTATACACGTTCTTAAGTCTCCCTCCTTTTTTGGAACGAAGAACAGAGCTGAGGAGGCCGGGGACTTCGAAGGACGGATGAATCCATTAGCCAGGTACTGGTCCAAATATTGCCTTAGGTGGCGATTTTCAGGTTCAGTAAGGGGATAAATCCGACTGCACGGAGGAGTGGATCCGGGAATCAGGTCTATCTGACAGTCGTATGATCTGTGGGGAGGCAAAGAATTAGCTTGGTCTTTCCGAAAGACATCTTGGAATTCCTGGTATTCAGGAGGCAGTTGTGGACTCTCAGAAACAGTTGCAGCTAGTTTGGTGGAGGGCTGAGGGTAGCAGGTAGAAGCGCATTCTGGAAACCGGATTGTCTTTGCTCGCCAATCAATTTGAGGATTGTGTTTCTCCAACCAAGGAACTCCCAAGATGACTTGAAACTGCGGGGCCTTGATCACATCAAACACGATCTTCTCTTGATGCCCATCTTGGCTTACTAACGTTACTTCCATGGTGGTGTGAGTTACGGGTCCGGAAGCTATTTCCGTCCCATCCACGGTGGTAATGACGTCTTTCACCGTCTTTGGACAAAGAGATAGATTCATCCTGGCGGCCAGTTCACAGTCCAAGTAATTCCCGATTGCGCCACTATCAATGTATGCTTTAATGGCATGCATACGATTAGGTTGTTCAGGACTCACGAGGACCATGGGCATGATGAAATGCGAGGTCAAAGAACTGGTTTTAATGCTCGGCAAGCGGACCTCTACACTTGCCGGGCGAGGTCGTTTCCCGGCTTAGAATTCTCGGTACCTTTATCAGACGCCCCTACTATCTTCTTCTTGGGCTTTACTGGACAATCTCGAAGAAAGTGCCCTGAGTTTCCGCAATAGAGGCATAATTGCAGTTGTCTCCTCCTTTATCTCTCCTTTTGGGTTAAAGGTCCTTTTACACCCCCTATTTGCATGGGTTCCACAGAATCAGTTCCTTTCGTAGAACTTTGTGGCCTTGAAAAAGGTCGGGTTTCAAATCTGGATCGATCGGCTTTCCGATTCTGTAGACGATGATCCAATTGCACTACCAGATCGATATATTCGGAACAGTCTTGTGGAGGATTTACCACTTGAGCCAGAACGTCTTTTAATTCCCCACGCAGACCTCTGTAAAACAGTGTGATCCTCTTATCCTCCGGCCATCCGGTTTCCACCACTAGTCTGTTAAATGATGCAATATAAGTCAGAAGATCTTGATTGCCCTGTCGTAGTGAAAGAAGTTCATTGTCCAAGGCCTGTCCCTGATAGTGCCTTGCGAACAGTTTCTCCATACTGGCTTGGAAGTCCTGGAAGTTATGGAGAATGGGGTCATCTTGAGACACTAAAGGAACAGACCAATCTGCGGCACTGCCACTGAGATAAGAGAGCACGAAGGCCACTTTAGCCTGGTCCGTTGGAAAAGCGGCAGGTCTGCATAAAAAGTGCAAGCGACATTGATTGAAGAACACAGCAAACCTTTTCGGATCACCTGAAAAGCGTTCGGGCGGAGCCAAAGGTATATTTCCTGGTAGATTGATTTGCACCAGATTCGAGGAAGCTGGAGGAGCGTGGCCCCCACTTGGGGTTGGTAGAGGAGTTTGTCCAGCTTGGGCTTGCAGCAATTGTCTAGCCAAATCGTCTGTTCGCTCTTTGGAGACCACTAACTCCCTCCTTAGGGCATTTGTTTCCTGGCGTGCAGTGTGTACTTCCGCCCTCAACTCCCCGAGTAATTGGGCCAACTGGTCTGTGTCTGAGGTTTCCATTGCGCCTGGGCGGGAATTATGTGGTAAGGCTTCGCGTTCTGTAACGCTCACCTGGTTCCCCCGGAGGCGCAGGTCTTGATCTGGCGAGGATACTGTCTTCAGTGTTAGGCGCAGGGTTCGTTTTGCTCCCGGACTGGGCCCCCTTCCTACCGACAGTTTAAGCTGAAGAGTGAGATGTCTGCAAGGGTAAACCAAGGTATTAGTGTTTGGAAGGTTGGGAAAGTTCCTTGCCCCTCTCGCCCTTTCTTTCCCCGTGGAATTGGGTTGATATTGCGCTTACCTTATATAGGTAATTGCCGGGCTCTCCATCCTGCGTCTTGTGCAGGGGCGCTGGGTCCAGTTGCTTCACTGGATGCGAACTCTGCCACTTGATAGCAGAGGATTTGCTGAGAGCGAAGACGCCGTTAATGCACGAGCGTGCCTTGTAAGTACTAAAGTTCCTTTTAGATTGTTCTCTTCTCTTTCAAAAGTCTTAAGTCTTTAAAGTCTATGGCCCTCATTACGACCCTGGCGGAAATCGAAAAACGATGGCGGAAATGCAATACCGCCATCGAATAGCGCTCGGTGCGATTAGGACCCGTCACCGTAAAGTACGATGCCATTAGCGACACCGTAGCGAACGCCAACGCTAACTGCACCAAGTACGCGCACGCGCGCCATGCCAAACCGTAATTACCACCATGGCGCAACGGTACGCGAATTCCGACCCTAGCGGACATGTACCTAACGCCATCAAGCATGGCGGAAAGTACCATTCCGCCATGGTGAGAAGTACGGCATCGCGAATCAACCGTAAACGGCCCTACTGAGTGCCTGTACACCACTCCCTGGCCACATTGCACAACTCCTCGTAGGTGCAATGAAGTCACACTATGCAACCAGTGAAATGAACAAGTCACCCATGCATGCCAACAAACAAATGAATCCAGGGGCTCCAAGTGCCTTGTGAGTGGGCATCCATATCTGCCATGGCACCATTGCCGCACTGATGCAGCACAGGCATTTGAAGGTCCAAGTACAGCAACATGAGCAGAAAAATGAGACAAACAAAAACAGAATAGACATTTAATGCACCACAAAACCACCAAGGGCCATACAGCCATTAGGTCATGAACTCCTAAATACATTCCAGTATTGTGGGCTGCATCCGCAAGAAATGACCAGCTTCTGCTTGTGTGACGCCCTGTTCCATCATGGTACACAGGGGCTACATTCACGTCCAAAAAGGCAACACGGAAGCGCCTAGAACCGCAGGGCCGTCCCATCAGGTAGGCACTAGTCCAGCAGAAAGGACGATATGTTGCTCCTAGCCACTAGCACTGCGTAAGGGCATGTGGCCCATTGGCGATCGTCCCATAAGATCGTAATGGTGCTCCACTGATTGACACGAAGCAGCAGGTGTCGGGAGTAAAAGCCATCTGCAGGAGTGGCATACAGATGGCAGCGGCAAAAGGGGAGGAGATACCTGTCACCCAAATGAAATGAAAAAGAATAGTATGGCCATCAGAACTTCAATTGTATAACTCACTTCAATGATCACACTAAATCTACAGCCATATGCATGCTAGCCCACTCAAAAGGAATATACCCACCCAAAAATCACTTGCGAATCACAACCATAAAAATCGAGGCGAAAACAGCATTACAAACGAGTGTTTGTGTGCATGCGTCTGTGAAGACAGAATCCATCAGATGGGATTAGTAACGTGCATAGACACAAGTGCCTGAAGGCGCGTCGAGACAGGGAGGGTTCAACAAGGGCAGAAAGACGATGGTCCCACTATGGCAGCTCTGCATGACATAGCGCAGGGGAGGTGGATAGATTCCAAAAAGCCCTGTACATGGCAAACTCTCCATCAAATCATCTGTCCATGCATCCATACATCATTCCCTCATCCCGGTATGAAAACGCCTGATTATTTACTCACATCACATTTGAAACTTCCATTGAGTCTGTGCGTAATGCAGTCTGCAAAATCCACTGTTCTCCAGCCCGGAATTCTAGTGTTGTGAATTAACATGTATTTGGGAACGTCCTGCCTTTTTGTCCACTACGCTATTGCGCATCCCATACTATCCATATCAATCATAGCATACTCGCCATGGCCCCTGTCCCAAGGACATTAAACAATAGAACGTTATATTTGCAGTCAGACCTGTGGGCGTCTCCTCGCCGCTAGCTGAAATCTGAAAGCGCTGTCCTTCGAATTCCTCATTTGCAACATCACGTCGAAAAGGCATCTGTGACCGCATGAAATCACAAATTCATCCATGTAGTGCGGCAGTGTGTGTAAATGGCAACTGACTTCACTCACAAATGGGACGCCCCGCCCGTCGGTGAACCTCGGTACGGTGCTCGCCCAAAGGGGATTGCAGCTGGCACAGGTGGAATGAATCACCACAGGTGGAGGCTATACAGCCTGAAAACACATAAATTGCACACCCAACCCCCTCCCACAACCACACCCACTCCAAAATGCTACCGGCAGGACTAGCGATGTTGGCCCTGGGGGACCTGATAGCACTGCAAGTACTCCAACTTCAAGAAGAAGACGAACACCAACTACTACAACAACCGGCCGCACAGAGGAGACGCAGGAGGAGGAGGAGGGCAAGGCAGGGCCAGCAAGGCCGACCAGCACAGCCACTACCACCACGCAGGCAGCCCGCAATCCCACGCCTCCGAGCTCATCCGTTCAACCTCACTGCTGAGCAGATCCACACCCTCTACCGTTTGGACCGGGACACCATAACCGCTATTGTGGACATGACACAGGCTGACCTTGTCAGCATGATAGATAGCCCAACCGCCATCCCACCCCTACTGAAGGTGGTGTCTGTACTCCACTTCCTGGCCACAGGCACCTACCAGCACACAGTCGGACAGTTGCATGGCATTTCACAGCCACTGTTCTCACGGACACTATTGCAAGTGCTCGATGCCCTCCTGAAGCACGCAGACGACTACATCTCTCTACCACGCTCGGAGCAGGAAATTACGAACACAAAAGTGGGATTCCATGCACTTGGCGGCATACCGGGTTGCATTGGTGCCATCGACTGCACCCATGTGGAATTGGTCGTCCCACATGCCATGGAGGCCCAGTACCGCAACCGAAAACAATATCATTCTCTTAATGTACAAATGGTGTCTGACTCCAACAGGATCATTACACATTGTTGTGCCCGATTTCCTGGATCAACCCATGATTCTATGGTCTTGAGGAACTCTACAATACCACGCTACATGGAGCGACACGCAGGGAACAGATCCTGGCTACTCGGTGAGTCTCATTTCATGCATGATAATGTGGGGTATGTGATGCGGCAATGACCTGGCAGGAAGGGGGGGGGGTGCGTACGTAGCAATGTCATTCCACAAACGTCCTTTATTGTCCACATACAGGTGATGCCGGGTATCCACTGAAGAGATGGCTCCTTACACCACTCCGGAACCCACAGAACCAGCATGAGGAGGACTACAACCATGGCCACTCACGTACCCGTGTAGTCATAGAACAGGCATTCGGCCTACTGAAGACTCGTTTCCGCTGCCTCAGCAGGTCTGGCGGGGCACTCCTGTACCGCCATGAGAAGGTTGCAAAGATGGTCATGGCATGTGTCATGCTACACAACATGTGCGTACGTAGAAATGTGCCCATGCCCCATGACGCAGAACCGCAAGCACCTGAAGATGGTCATGATGAGGGTGGGGATGTGGCAGCACCTCAAGGAGTCCGCGAGGCACAGGAGGGCCGTGACATTCGTCAGAGTATCATAGATTCATGCTTCTAGCACTCACGCCTGGTGGCTGATACATGGACACGGGACTTGTGGCACTGTGTGTGTCTGGAACATGCACAATATGGACTGTACGCCTATAAAGGCCTCGTACACAAAGATCAATGTCCACACATCTCATTGGATGATTGTGAAATGTTTATAGCATATGTGAAATTATGTTACACACCCCATCGACCCGCCACCCAAGTAAGCCCAACACCCCCCTCCACCCTCTTACCTCCCCCCCGAACACCAGTGTCCGCAGATGCTCATTGTCAGTGGGCAGACGCTATTGCAAGCCCCCTCTCCGGGTATCAGGGGCACCCCTGCCTGTGGAGCGCAGGTTCCTCCCAGATCTACGTTGGGGGCTGCCCTGGACGGAACTTGCAACGGATGATGTCTCTGCCTGCTCACGTCCATGCATGTCCCTAAGGGTTTGTGAGAGCTCAGTGAGCACACGGCGCACAGCGGCAAGTTCAGCACATACGTCTTTGGACGTCGCATGCAGTTCCCCCCTCAGGCTCTCGGTGCTTCTCTCCATTTGTACTCTCAGGCTCTCGGTGCTTCTCTCCATTTCTGCCCTAAGCGTCTCAGTTGATGTTTCTATGGCTGCCTTAGTACCCCCACATTCATCAGCATGGTCCTTGAGGAGCGTGGCCAGTTGCTGCTGTTGCACGATCACCTGGTCGAGGGACTGTTGCCTCTGCTGTGCCATGGCCATTTGCGGTGGTGTCACAGAGGGGCTGGTCACCTCATGTTGCCTTGCCACAGGGCTTGTGGGGGATGGCCAGTCGTCGTCTTGTGGGTGCCCTTGCGTGGTATCCTCATGGTGTACGGGATGAAACAAACAGGGGGATTGAGACAGGTCATGGATGGATCTTACTTCGACATCCCCGTCTTCTGTGTCGGAGCATGCTGCCATTAATGGGGTGTCACCTATGGTGCTGCTGCCACCAGAGGCAGTGCCTTCTGTGGCATCCATTGGGGGGACCTGTGGTGGTGCTGTTGTGGGCATGCTGGCTGCTGGGGTGCCTGTTGATGTTCCCTCCTGTGTGCTGCCACTTTATTTGTGCTGCTGCCGTGTCTTGATGCGTGCAGCTGAGGTGGAGGGTCTTTGGCCGTTGGTCTTGGCCCTCTTTGCAGGTGTGCTGGTAGGGGTGTCCTGAAGCTCGTCGTTTGAATCGGACCCTGTGGTGGAGTAAAGGAGGGCGAGCGTTATTTATGGGTCTGTGGAAATTGGAATGGCAATGTATCACATGCATTGGGGTGGTACCTGAGGGTGATTTGGGTCGGGGCCTTGGAGGTGGTTTCATTTTTGTGTGGATTGAGGATGCAGTTGTTTTGCAGCCTGCAGTTAGGGTGTGGCTGCTGCACGTGTAGAGGGTGTTTTTAGGGTTTTTAATTATTTATGTATTTAATGTGAGTTTTAAAGTGCGCTATCAGGCCAATGTATGTGGACGTTCTCCTGGACATGTGTTACTGTTGCACTATGTGGACACATGGTACTTCACATGATTGGACATTGTGGATTTGGCATTGTATTAGTTGGCCCACCTACCGGATTCTTCGGATGTCTGCACTCCTTTCTCCATCCCTCCGACTCCCTCTATACTCTCCATTCCAATGGTGGAGGCACAGATTTCTTCCCAGGGGGTCAACTTGATGGGTGATTCCGATCCTCCCCCGGTAGCTGTGGCAATGTTGCGATTGGCGGATAGTATGCTCCGTACGCGTATCCGCAGGTCGTCCCATCGCTTTCTGCATTGCAGTGGGTTGCGGGGTGCGGTCCCCACCGCACTTACCCGCTGTGCCACCAGGGCCCATATGGCCTTCTTGTTCGCAAGTGCCGTCCTGGTCATTTGCGTGGAGAAGACGACGGCAGCATTCTCCTGGAGGGTCTCTGTGAGCACGGTGAGTTCCTCACGGGAGAAGTGGACCTGCCGCTTGCGGTCGCACGCTTTTTTCGCTACTTTTCCCATTTCTATTGCTTTCACTGTGGTGGATGACGGGTTGGGATGTGTCTCAGGGTAGTATTTTTAATGGTTGTGTGGGAATTCTGATTTTATAGGTGTACGGCGTGCTGTTTCCCGTTCCGGGCCCATGTTTTTACTTCCGTTTCCGTATGTTTACGGTCACCGTACTTTCCGGTTGCCGCTCATTACGGTGACCGCTAAGATGGGTGGCGGAATTGCACCTAGGGCGCCGTACGACGGCGGTGAGGCGCGTTTTGGGGACATTTCCGCCATCGCGGACTTTGCACTTCCGCCATGGCGTAGTGCTTGTGCCTGATGGGTCGGAATTGGCCGCACTTTGCTCCGTCGTGCGATGGCGGAAACGCTATTTACGCTATGGCGGTCACGTCAGTCACTTTCCGCCAGGGTCGTAATGAGGGCCTATGTCTTTTCCCTTTTTAGATGCTGTGGCGATGGAGATTATCCTTGTAATGGCACGTAAGTAGAAAGACTATTCTAGCGCTGTAGAATGCACCGTAATGTCTCTTTTGTCTTTGCAGGTGCCGAGGAGCCACGCGAACAGATTGGAAGCAAACGTAACACAGGTGAGCAGTCTTGTAACTAAGCGTTACTAACCGAAGTATCTTGCCTTGCAGGTGCCGGAATGCAGCGCAAGCTGAGTTGGTATGGGCGTAACACAGGTAAGCAGGCTCTGTAGTTAAATATTACTGACCGATGTTCTTTCTCTTTGCAGATGTCGGATGCCGGAAGAGAAAGGCAGAAAAAGGCGCTTTGGATGCTGCCGCTCGATTAGGTAAGTAGATTCGCTGCCTTTGCTTTAGCCTAACCTGTGCCCTTGTCTTGCAGGAGCTGCAGAAGACTGAAGAAGACTGAAGGTTGGATCCCAGCAGGTTATTTCGTATTCACAGGATCTGGAGCTGGAGGTTTCCTGGAGCTGACACGGTGAGCGTCCTGCTGCAGATGCAGAATAACGCGAAGCACGTGAAACCAATCGGGTGTGGTTTAAATAGCCTTCTGTAGTGCTTAGGCGTCTTCTTCCATGGCCCCACCCAGGTAAGAAAAGAGTTCCAGATTTCTAGAAGTGTTCCTGTGTTCTTCTTCCAGGGAGTGGCTCCTGCTCCACCCAGACAGAAAAGTAGTCCCAGGCAGAGAAGGATCAGGAGACCAGTTAGCTGGTAAGTAAGCAGCATGGTCTGCTACAGGTAGGTCCACCAAGCACTCTTACCTAATATGAGATATGAGCCCGGTGCTTCCAGTGCCGGGACCGGTCACCATCATGAGCCTGGCGCCACTGACGCCAGGACAAGGTCCAAAAGGTCCCAATCGGGACTGGCTGGTTCCTGGGATCAGAGTTATGGGCCTGCTTCCAAGGTCGTGGGGCAAGTCCTGACCCCTTGGAAGCAGGGATCATGACACTTTCTCTGTGCAAAGACATCTAGTGCAGAATAATTATCGGGGAGTTAAATGGACATCTCACTGTGTGCATACCAAGAAAATAATAGAATTCAAGTAATTCCTGGTTATACCATTGAGTAGGATACTGTTGTTAAAGTTAAGTTGTTATAGACAAAAGGTAGAGGGTGATTATTTGCTACCTATTCTCTCACTGATTAAAATTTCCCATTGAAAGGGAGACAAGCACTCTTTTACCCAATAATTTAAATAGAAACATCACGGAAGGGAATCTAGCCTACATACCCGTTGAACATACCTTTCTTCCTATAAGCCACCTACATACATGAAGGTCTAGTAGATATTGCAATTGAGTTTTTAAAGTGCTGTTGAAATTCTGACATGTATATTCAGTAAGGGCGTCGTATCTATTTTGAATAAAGCGGCAGTAGCAAGAATTGGATAGGCAGGGAATTTTAAACTAATTTGTTGTTTTTCGGAAATGAAAGATTCCTCCTGGACTCTCATGCACTCAGTCCATGGTGCCTGTGTGCTCAGGCTGAATTAAATTAATAGGTACCTATGATGAAGTGTGTGTTACCAAAGTCTATATTTACACAACTACAGTACTGAAAACGGAAGTGAACAATGTGTTGATTATTTCTTATGATTGGCCTTTTATGAAGAAATAATTTGTTTATCTGTAATCTGTTTCAATAATTTCCATTTAGTTAATAAATATACCTTCTGTGCAACACTGTGTGTTTCTTGTCCCAAAAGGGGAGGAAAGCTGTAAGGAAACAAATCTATTAAATTGGGGGTCCCAGATTCATAAAAATAACTTTATTAAAGAAAGGAGAATAGTGCATACCTGGTTTGGGGTGCGGGGAAAACTCCCCAGAATTAGATATCGCCCAGTTAAAACATATTAAACTCACCTGCATAGTTTCTGGCTACACAGGTTGATTCACCCCATACATCCACCATTTAAGACACATTGCTTTGTTAAATATTGGAATCTTTGAGAAAATCCATTAAACAGGGCCCCAACTCCTCTTCAACCTTACATTGTGTACTCTCTTCCCTATATGACCTTGGTGGATTATAGTACAGCTTTTTGTGAACAGCAACATTGAAAGGCAACTTCATAGTGTTTCTTTCTTTATTTCTTTTTTTTTAAGTTGCTTACTATGAGAACAGTTGCTTGGAAGTGCCTCCAAGCGAAGTGGTGCAGACAGCTTGAGCCTGTTTCACAGAATCCTTTTATAATGGCGCAATCCCATTAGAAAACGCTCTGTGAATCAGGCCCCTTCTCTTTTACAAGCGTTGTAAGCATAGAATCAGGGCCAAAAGGGGAAGGTACATTAAGAATTGCAAATATACATACCGTGCAAACAGGAAAAGGAAGTGCAGAGGAAGGCAACACAGAGAACTCATAGAACTAAGTGAAGTAGTTAGCCAAAGCAGCTGGCCTATGCATAGAATAAATCAAGTGCTTGGTGGATGGCCTCATAGGAGCCTGCTTGGCAAAAGATGTAGTTGCAGAGTTCCGGCACCACAGAAATGCACATCTCCAGACATTGAAAAAGCGTCTGCTGGGGTGAAGAATTGACTTAGGGGAAACATTTTAAAAATGCAATGCAAAATTGAAGATGATTGGTAACAGATCTGATGTCAAAAGGTAATGTTGATCAATTGTACTCATTTTTTTCTGACGAACGAATAGAGCAAGAGGTCAATTGATAATATTGGCTAGATGTTAGTGAAGAGCATCTGCACTCTCTCATGAGTCTGGATAAATGTTGACAGTAACACATCAGCAATATTTTCTGGTCAGGAAATACAGGCTAGGGTAGCATGGTGACTCGCTGCTGTTGTGAAGGCCACGGTGGGATCTTTGTAAATCCATCCCACTTCTCTGCAGGATACTACGTTATGTGGAACCACAAAGCAGTGCTATGCAATTTGGTGCTAGGTTTCCCCCAGCACACAGGTTTTGCCATGTTGTAGTATTTTGTCCTGGTGGAAAAATTACAGCTTGGATGTTCCTGGTGGGCAAAGACATGGCCTATGATGCACATCTAATAGCACTTTTGTTGGTGGTGGGTTTTGTGGTGGAGGTGTTATTGCTCTGGATACCACACACTGATGTTCTACTTCCCGATACTGCAATTGTGTTTGAAAGATGTTATAGACAGCTACAGCAGTAACTCTGTCTTTCCCTCTCATCACTTTAACAGTGGGGTTGCTTCCTGGTATCAGTGGTTTCCAGGATCATGTGTGGCTGCTGATGTATTCGAGTGGGTCATAATCTTATTCTAATTTATCATCATCTTCATTATTCTCAGACTCATTGGATTTGAGTGGGATAGACCATGCTCTTACACTGTTTGCAGTGCCTCCTGATTCATTATGCTCTACCACACCATGCACTATATCTCCTGATCTTCTCTCTCTCTGTGCTGTGTCTCTTGGCTTATCTTGCACTTTACGCTGAGGGCAGTATTTCCCGGCTCGTCCGTGGATTCAATCCACATTTTAGTCCGTGTGAACGGAATCTCCTACTCCTCGAACTGTGAAAAATTGAGCATGTATTATCTGCTCTGCAGCAAGTGCTGTTGAATATATTAATGTCTTCGATGAATAACACACAAAAATGGTCTCCTGGTGCACAGTGGTCCTAGTGTGGCTGATATAAATTGCCACATTCCTCCCTCACCTGCCCTTGAACATGTAGGTACTTCAAACATGTTGGTGCTCCATATGGGTGTCTCGCCTATTGCACCAAGATACAGGTACTGGATACAATCTCTCCTGCTTCCAAAGAATTAAAATACTGTTGTGGCATTTCCACATTCCTTGGAATACCTTCGCCTGGAGTCCAGAATGGAGAAATGTCCGTGAAGAAGGGAGGTGGATGAGAGCAAAGGAGATCAGGGCAGTGTGGACATTTTGACCAAACTGTTTGAATAATATATTCGTACACATCTGGTAGTGATTGTTATAATGATGATGAGCAGGTGGCAGCAGGTTCCAAAGCACATACTCCCCAATACCTGTATCAAAAGTTGCAGGCGAATCCATGTGGCCAGATGAGGAGCAGTGCCAAGGGCTCAAGCAGAGGTTAGCTCCATGACTGAACGTGATCTTCAAGTAAACGCTGCCGGAAAACGAGAGGTACATCGCTTGCCTTTTCAAGGACAGATGCATGCTGGGCACCAATGCCTCACTAGAAAGCTCAGCTAAGCATCGCAAAGATGCATAGAGCATCAGGGTTGGCTGCTCCATAGCAACCGCATCTCCAACTGGTTACATGGCTCCAGAGAAAGAGACGACTGAATAGGATAAAGATACTTTGAGCAGAAAACGGCACGAGAACTTAACAAACGTTGCTAGCCCCACTGCTTGGTAGCAAACTGGAAATGATGCAGCATTGCTCAAGGTATGGCAGGATAATTAGACATTACTGAGCAATTAGATAGATATGTGGGAATGGGAAAACGTTTAATGTATTTAAGTACTCATAAGTGCGTATGAAAATCCAAACAACAGCTCAAAGAAAGGGAATCATCATATAATTCATTGTAACTGAGACATAAAAACGGTTTTTTTTTATTTTTATTTTTTTATTTTTAAAAAGCAAAAGTTTGTATTTATTTACGTTATATGCTTAATAAAAAAAAATAAAAAAAATAAAAATAATTCATACAAATTAGTGCACAACAAAGAGCCAAGTGGGGGTAATGGCCAGACACCAACTCTCTTCTGTACGCAGTGCATATTTTGCTCCCGGCCCAATTAGGGCCTGGTTAGTAGGGCTGCATTGCTTGCCTTCTGAGGGACAATAAATAAAAGACACAACCACCACTTTATTTGAGGTGTATATTTGTTGTGTTTTACTATGAGAATTACCTGGTATTTATGGACTAAATCATACAGCTCCGATGCGGGGCTGGATGAAATGATGCTTTATGAAAGAAACTATGCCTAGGTCTCTCGTGACCCAGGAGTGGAGTTGGCAGAGTAGAGAACCGGCGGTTCTAAAATAAAGCATTGATTTAATTGGTTATTGAGTTGAAGAGAGAGCAGGAGGCAAGATGGGGGCCATGGCCTCGGGTGGCCATCCCGTCAGTATCCCGTCAATATAAAAGACTGGAAAAAACAGTGTATGCCGAGTCAGCCCCGCTAAACGGCGAGCCCTGGGCTGCGTGCTGTGACAGGGTCAGGGTCATGACACTTTCGGAAGGGTCTACTGAAACTGGGGAAGTAGGCTCCCTAAAACAAAAGTAAGAAGCAGACCTGCCCCAGATATGCAAAATGGGAATTATAGTGCCCACCATAAACTAAAAATATCCTTCTTGCGTCACAAATCTAAAAAATGCAACAGTTCCACTATCAGTCTCCCATTACCTCCCAATACAGTTGCTGGCCACAGTAGCCTTATTTATTTTAGAACCGAAACTCCCAACATCACCATGGGAACAGAAGCAAAGGGCCAGACCTGATTCAAGCAAAGGGGAAAACTGGAACACGACACCCAAGATGACTCAGAAGACTTCACTACATCACATCGGTGACCAGAAAACTCACCCTAGCTACAGAAAAACAACTTTCTAACAACACATAATACCAGAAAACCATTAGAGACTGTTGTTAAAACTGTGCTGAAAAAGGGAAAGGCTTAAAGTGTTTTTAAGAGCAATTCACCTGGGTCCTAGGCGCTGATTGGTGCAAAATGTCAAGTGCGCACTGCATCCAAATGGGAAGGGGAGGAATTCACAGAACCACCAGCCCCAACCTGTAAAAGCAGACAGTAGGGAAGGCAGAGCGTGGGTTGTATGGCTGAGGTCACAGGAGGAGCTGAAGATGGACCAAGAGACTAGGCAGAGAACAGTCGGCAGAACAGAGGGTTGGGAAGTTGGTGCCACAGCTTAGTAAAGGTGATGTATTTGTTTGAGTGAGCGGTACTAGTTGTTTGTAGTATGATGTGGTGTAGTACAGGAAGTAGGGAGGGAGCTGAATTGAAGGTGTGGTAGATTGACAGATAGAAAGTGGGTGGGAAATGGGATTTGGAGAGTGGAGAAGAAGGATTGAGATGAGTGAGTGTTTGGAGAGAGTGAGGCTAGTATTTATTTTATTTATTTATTGATATTTATAAGGCGCTTATACAAGACAGGGTTTCAAAGCGCCACAAGGCACAAGGGAATGGAACAAGGGAGCAAATAAGCAATGAAAAAGACCAAAAATAAAAGAGAAAAGAACAGCAAGCAATCCTACTAGGCCTTGTTACATTCAGAGCATGAAAGTGCAGTGAAAAGCAATGAGAAACATGGGTACGTGCTATTAGGGTCCCCTAGGGGAGGTAGTGCCAGAGGTGCCCGTTGGGGAGGCAACAGGTAAGTGCAAGGTCAGAGACATCCCAGGTGAAGAGGGAGGTCTACCGCTCAGACAGGTAAGGACAGGGCAGAGGTAAACCACCTGACAGGCAGGTGTGGGCCCAAAGGGCAGTGCTGGGGGGGTTCTGGGGGCAATTGGGCAGAAGGGTACTTCTAGGCGCTATCGGGCAGAAGAACAGGCCCCTATTCAGCTCTTGAGGGACCAGATCAATATACTCAGTGACAGAGGGATGGATAGCACAGGCGGGGGAGGGAAGGAGGAGAAAAGAAAGGTTTTTTAATTGTTTGCAAAACCTCAGGTGGTCCATTTCAAAATGAAGAGAGAAGGGAAGATATCTACCCCTAGCTCTCTACTAGGAAAAGCGTTTGATCAGCAGCGAGTTGGAGCCAGAAGATCAACGGGATCTGGAAGGAGAGTATTTAGTGAAGGTGAGTTGCAGGTAACACGGTCCCATGCCTCAGACAGCCATGTGGATGATGCAAAGTGTCTAGTAGAGAAGGATGTAGGAGTGGGGTGCAAGTAGAGGGGAGTAAGAGAGAATTGGAGGGGGGAATATAATTGAGAATAGATTCGAGAATAGCCGAAGGGTGAGCATGGAACCATATTCCTGTGTTTGAGGGTGGGCAGAGCAGTATTACTGGGGAGTGGGTGGTAGTATTAAGGCAGCTGGAGGAGTAACTTCAAAGGGTGGAGATGAGGACTAGAAGCGTGGAAGTCAATGGAGGTAAGTGTGGAGAGTAGCAGCAGTAAGAGTAATAGTAATGCTGCTGGAGAGTAGTAGTAGGGTAGAGGAGGCAGAGTCGTAGTTCAGAGAAGGGAGAGTAGTCATAGAGTGGAGATGGAAGGAAGAGTGGTATGAAAGAATGCATTAAGATCAGAGGGTGGAGGTACATGGTAGGAGAAAGAGAAACATCAGAGAGAAAAGGGAGTGCGATGGGGCAAGGAGAGAAGGTGGATGGAGTTGGATGGAGTCCTATAGAGGTGTTGAAGCTCTAACAGCACATACAGACTACATCCCTTTAGAACTAACCATCAGCAGTTTTGGGCCAGATAGTATGTCGCAGAGGGAGACTAGATAGCCAGTGTAGTAGTGAACCATCAGTAGTCAATGCCAGCTATTAGGCAGTAGGTATTACTGGTCGGTAACACTAGCAGGGTATTGAGCATTCCTGTGCAGAGAAGAAATCTCTCGGGAGATGAGCAAGTGTGGGATGGGCTTAGCATGATTTACCAATCCCCTTTTTCATCCTGTGCCCCTGATTGGTTGCCTAACACTAGTGCTACAAAGAAATGCTCACATTTTTTTATATAGTTGTAGTAAAAACCTTGTCATGGCAAATGAACCACAGACTCTTCAGGTAGATTGGTAAGCGTCTTTAATGGCAGTCAGCAAAGCAGCATACAGGCAATCCACAAGACAGGACACAAAGCCAACAATCAAACTGTATACTCGGAGCAACCACCCTTCCGGGATTACAGGGCTTGTATGCAGTAAGGTTCTTCTTTGGAAGGGATTGGATCATGAATTATACAGTGGTTACTGTTTGCAGTGTTTAAACATGCAATACAAGCTTCTCACCATAGGGCATGCAGACACTCAGTGCGCTTATCACAAAATGGAGAGTAAACATTTCCACATGCAGCAGACAGAGTAAGCTACAGTTTCCACAGTTCAGCAGTTTTGCATTTTGACTACATGTCACACACGGCACAGGCAGGGCTAGTCTGTGTTATGTTGCTAATTCTGTCGGCTGAAGCGGTCTTGCCTATTGGGGCAGTAATCTAAAACACGCTTGCTAGTGCGAAACAGGAACTATGTCAGAATGGAGTAATGTAGAAGTGAACTACATCTAGCAGTTCATCAGAAACACATTTCAGTTAAGAAATGTGCACACCGATATTTGCTAATGCAGTTATAGGCAGTTAGGTGCAGCTTAGAATGGCAGCCGAGGTGACAGTCCTTTCAAAAAGGAAAGTTGGAGGAGTGCATAAACAAATGATCAAATAAAATGTCTGTCACTGTATACCCCTCTTTAGAAACCTTGGGCCTAATCACGAGTTTGCTGGTAAAAAAAGCAAAATACTGGCATGCCGGTACTACCGTCTCTGTGTAGCGCTGCTGCCCGAATCTACAATAGCTTCCGAGTCAGCGTGAACGCTTATTCTGTCATGCCGGAAAAGGTAGCATCGGCATACTGGTAACGGCTTAAAAAACCATGATAGCGCATAGTCGATACCGTAGACACCGACACCAGCACTGACAATGCTGCAATCACGGGTACCGGTATTACCAGCACCAGAAACAACATTGCGCCGGAACGGGAAATGCACTGACAGCCATCTTTAAAATCACAATCCATTGCAATCCTCATTGTATTGGAGCGCAACTGCCAAACCTAGTGCACACCAACACTGAGGAGAATGACATCTACACGAGGCCCAGTCCATCACCCAAAACCCGCTTCAGCATGCAGAAGCTAAATATGCGGGCTGACACACTAGTGGAGCATACAGATGTGGTGTTTGGAGCTGATCTGCGGTGCCCAGCACAATTAAGGAAAAAGGCAATACGGGAGGAAGTGGCCACCAAAGTGTCCGCGGTGGGCACAACACCCCGGACCCTCAGAGACTGCCATAAGAGGTGGGACAACTTACGTCTATGGGTCCGTAACCTCCTCGCCGCAGTGCGCAGCCAGAGGAAGGCCACAGGAGGTGGGGAGCCATCCTCCATAAAACTACAGCCATGGGAGGAGACCTGCAACTCTGTCCTCCACATTGAGAGCATCGAGGGAGTTGGAGATGCGGGGACGGGAGCAGTGTCATCTGATGATGCCGGTGAGTCCCCGTAACTTAAATCCCAAAGTCGCATCACACACTATCCCCAATGCCAATGGTGAAGTCCAAATGAAAAGTCAGTGGCACCAGATCCCTGCTGCCTTGCCACCCACTGTCAGCCCCATTGCATGCAAGTATGTACCTGCCAGGAAGACAGGCAACAAACCCCACTGACACACCACACATGCCCCCTGCAATGCACACAAAAGTACCATCTGCATGCACAGATACACATCACAGTCCAACAGCTGCTGTCACCACCATGCCACCACATGGCCCAATCCACCTCATGGCAAGATGCACACATCAATGACACTACTTGCACACCTGTCACTCATTCCAACCATGTCCCTTCCTGTAGACTTAACATCAATGCAGCAATGTCCACAAGTGGAACACATCCATATCACAATCAAACTGGACATGTCACAGAGCCCCTCTGGCATGGCCACAACACCCACGCCACTACACACCAGTACCCTAGCCAAAAGACACAGCACACTCATGGCCCCACACTGCTTTGACCACACAATCATGTGAGTACCATGCCATAGCCTACACCGTGAGCATGACAATGCACATGGCTATGAATGTACTAGCATTGATGTATGTCAGATGGATTCACGCACATTACTAAAGACCTGCCTCACTGTCCCTCACAGGCACAACATCAGACAGCGAGGGTGAACTTGCCACCGCACCCATGTCCACTGCAGCACATCACCAGCGTACAAAATCAACCCCCACTAGCCAGGATCCAGGCACCACTGCAGTAAGACCAGGGCCTGCAGGAACGCATCCCTGCAAGTCTACACCACCTGCACCCAAGCTGGCCCTGAACACCTGTGGCGAAGCTGACTGAGCAGCCAAAACCATCTGCAACCAAGGTGGACAAGCAGCCGAAAACACCTGTGGCAAAGGCAGCACAACAGCCAAAAGCACCTACGGCAAAGGTGGCACATCACCAGGAAGAGCCTGATTCCCCAATCCGGAGCCTGTCAGATGATCCAGAATCCCCAGTCCGGAGCCTGCCGGATGATCCAGAATCCCCAGTCCAGAGCCTGCTGGATGATCTGGAATCCCCCACACACAGCCAGGCGCCCGCCCTGCAAGTAGAACGGATGGCACAGAAGCACACAGCACTGGTGAGGCCACTGGGCCCGACACACAGAGAGTTGTAGCACATGATGAAGAAGCTGTGTTCACTCCCCAGGCCCTCAGAACTCACCTCCCTTGCTACTGCCAGGACTGCACCACATAAGAGATCTTGAGGGCCACCTCAGTAGAACGGAGCAGCGTCAACAGGCTATGCATGCCTTGGTCAGCCAATACCTCACCGAGGCACAGCTGACACGCCAGACAATGCAGGACACCTCCCGCAACACTGTACATATGCACGGCAGGGCAACAGAGGGCGTGTACCAACTGGCAAGGCATGTGCATGAGGGGAATGAAGTCATGTCATCTATGGCAGAGTCCATAAACATGCTGGTGACTGCAATATCTGAACAATGTTACATCACAACCCCACTTGGCCCATCAACTAGTGCTACACCAAACAGCTCCACCCAAAGAAGCCATGTGCATCAGTAACAGCAACTGAATCGCCCACAAGGGGCTCACCCCCATCCTCAAAAAAGGGGCCGCAAATAGGCCATATAACCAGTGCATGTGTGGAATGAGTAGTTGGGAAATGGATGTGGAGGATATGGGGAGGGGGCAGCGGGCGTGTGGGTTTTGGTTGGAGGTGTGGGGCTGTTGGGTGTGGGGGTGCTAGGGGAGGGGGTGGTGTACATTTAGGGGGATAGAAGTCCACGTTCTTGAAAAGATAATCTGCACATAGTTCTTCATCATTCAATACACCTGGTGCAGCAAAAAATAACATGGCTGGACATTGCTTCTTGAGTGTGTGTCAATTTCAGTACGTTCAGCTTTGAATCGGGGCCACAGATCAAACTGAGTCTGCTCAGGGGTGGGGCATAAGCAGAGGATGGCAACTGTCACTGTGGTGCATTCAGGGTCCCATTCAGGATAGCAGCATTGTAAGAGTCTAGAATATCTTTGAGATATTCCCTCATTTGGCGTACCCCTTGGATGACTTTGTATAGGTGACCATAACCGAACTTGTGCTTCGGCACTTGTAAATTGGCATGTTTTGTTTTTAGTGTCTTAACTTGGATATGTAGCTTTCCCTGAGTATCTTTGATTGCTCCCATTTTGGATTCTGACTGCCTCTTGCTGATTTCAGAGTACCAATCTAGATAACTATACTCCCGTTGCTGGTGTACCTGTGTGACTTTCCCTTCTAGGGCCTTTCAAAAAGGGACACAATCTTATCTAAATCAAATGTGCCTCCCTGAGAGAATTGTCTCAGTGAATCTTCTCGAGTATTTTAGTGCCATTTGTCCATGTTATACATTCTGGGCGAGTAGTGAGTGTACATGAATTGGGCTGAACTTCCTTTAGGAGGAAGCCGCACTTCTCTTGACTGACTAGAATACATGCTCACCAGGGGAGTTAAGGTATGGCTTATTGTGGAACCAGATCCATGCCGACATCCGTCAGCATCAAGCACTGTTGCTCTGGGCTGGTGGAATAGGTCCGGCTCATACTGACTGTTTTGTAGCGTGAATATCTGGATGTTCGGGCAGAGTCAACTGAGCTCTATTCCTCCCCCTTTAGAAAAATTTCAGAAGCATACACCAGTTTGCCCAAATCTATATCCCAGTAACTGTGCTTGATGCTGTGGCAATCTGTCAATGTGTGCACCCCCAGTGCACTACAAAGAGTAAACAGTTGTCTAGCTTCAAGAGACGGGGGTCGAGAAGTGTGAGGACAAGACAAACACAAAATAAAGTAAATCCGTTTACAGTTCCCATACTAGGATAGAGAGAGAGAAAGAATGTTTTTTCCATGGCTGGGTTGCACATATATGGTTTGCGTGATCAGACAAGAGGCCAGGGCTCACATCCAGTATTTTTCTTCACATTCATACAAGATTCACATACTCAAATCGGTTAAGTATTTCAATCAGGCGATACACCCTGGTCTCAGCCTAGTATGCTGCGCACAGCTGAAATGCTTATTTTATTATATCTATAGGTTCAATATTCTCAGTGATATAGCACTCATATCACACCCCTTCTCGAATACCCCAGGTCACGATGGACAAGGAATCAGGCTGGTTGGTAAAGGTAATATTTATTTATTTACTTAAAATTCAAATAAAACATATACTTCTAATAGGGAGCAGCAATCACTAATGTGGTGATAATAACAGATAGGAAGGTATGCAATGCACTTAAATTCACTCTTTAGCAACACAGATGGAAAACACCAGAGAAAAGAACACTTTTGGCTTGTTTGGAAAGATAGCACTTGAGTTAGGATTTCCACCTACAATATTCCTCAACCCACAAATAAACAATTCTAGATAGGTATAAGGAAGCAGCAGGTAATCAGGAATAAGGAATGGAAAGCAGAATTCGAATCCACCTTCCCTCCCCAAACAAGAGATAAAAATGGATTTGAAATCTTACACTTTAAAATGACCCTCAGAAATGGCTGTGTAAAACAATGAAGGTGTGCAAAAATCCTTAAATCAGTATAAATCTCTATGAGAGCAACATTGGAAAGATACTAACAATCATGAGTTATAGTTTGAGCAAAAGTAAGCACTTTGAATCTGAATGGAAGGTTTCCCACCTAAAATTAACCAAACGGTTTTTAAGAAAACGGGTGAAATACACTGATAGCTATAGGTCTTAGATATAATCCAGAGTTGAAATGAAGTCTCTAGCTATTAAACTGAGGAAGATAGGCAATGTTGAATGAGAGGTGTTTTTTGAAAATCGGGTAGTGAAAACAGAAAAGAAACTCAGTTTGGACAAGAAAATATTTACTATAATTTTACTCTATGCTAGAGCATTCCGGCCGGAATACCAAGGAGGGACTCAGGAAGCTCTAGAGTTGATTAATGACATCAATACCAAATCCCCCCAGTGGAACCAGTCGGATCACTCGAAGTAGGATTGATAATTTACGATTTACACAATATAAAAATGACTAAAGAAATGGCACTTAGCAAGGTAATCAAGAACAGGATTGCAATAAGGATTCTGACAATGTTACAAGTTATTAAGGTAAGGATATGATGGTTGAGAGATTGGGATGAGACAAGGCAAGGCAAGGTATGCTATGGTTTTCTATGGCTCCTATTAATACTTACAGTCCACTTTAATTTAGGATTTTATTTTGGACCATCAAGGGTTCTGGTCACCACATGGATTGTGTCTAACCAAGGACAGATGAGCAAACCGGGCGAGACAGGATCATCTAGGCCATTCTGGTAACCAGACTGCACTGGACTGACCCTTCTGGTTACTGGAGACTGGAGATCAGTGGGATGGCGAGTTTGATGGCATGCATCTAGCAGTAGCAAGCCAGACTGGATCAGGATTCTTCCCATGGGTTTTTGGGATTTTTTTTTTAGAATTTGAGGCCCAGCTGAAAAGGGGTTCAGCAATGCATAGGCCTTGGCTTTGCAATGAAATCTGGAATGAGGATCAAGTAGGATGAAGAAATCAGGAACAGGACACCACACAGGAAATCAGGAAGAAAGACAGGAATCAGTGTGTGCCTGTGCACTGTCTGGTTCCCTTATTTATCATGCCAGATGACATCACTACAGTATATGGCAGGGGCAGGCTTACTACCCACACCCCTAACGCTAGGATTGGGCAAGAGCATAGTTTCCACCTTGCTCTTCGCTGATTGGATCACAGAAAAGGATGTCATGTTTATGGGATGATTTTTACAATGACTAGAAACCTCCCTTAGCTACTGGAAACAAAATCTAATTTTCCCATAAATACATATTTATACAGTTATAACCTCTGAGAAAATCAGATACATAGGTTTCATATTTTGTGGGTCATATTTCAATCCAAACCCCAAGTCTGTAGGACCAGGTTTTGCCTTTCTGCTACATTTTGGCAATTTTAACCATTAAATATTGTGCCTAAAATTTCGCAACTTTGTACACAGATGCACATTTACCCCTGGGATGCGTGTACAAAATATTAGGTTCGTAATATCAATACTTTCCCCGCAATCTGTTATTATTTACAACTTCTGTTTCTTATGTAGTAATGAGTTCTACAAAGTTTTCACAGAAAGAGCATAAAATTAGATTTATAACTACACACATTTAATATTTTTCCTCATTCTTGCTGCAAAGTTAAATGTCTTGAAGTTCAGTTAAAAAATAGGCTTTTTAAAACCAAAAGGAAGTCTATTGTCACTTAATCAGTTTTTTGTTTGTTTTCCCCAACTGCAAGCAAATATCAATTCCTTTGAAGCAGGATGAGGCGCCTCTCTTTTGATTGAAGTTTACTGTCCCTAACACTTGACAGGTGAGAGTCTCAGCCTGCTATTGTGTCACCCTGGAGCAAAGATGAATGTCTGATGACAACTTGGGAAGTCCCTTTGTCCTGGGTATTCAAAGCCACCAAGCTAGCAATTAGCCTTTCCTGTGCCAGAGGTCTATGAGGTGTCGACCTTTCTCAGTGCTAGCTACTGGCAGAGCAGGGTTTTTTTTACTATAGTTTGCCAACTCAGCGTGGGTTTTATCTTTGATTTTCTTCTTTTAAATCTTGAATTTAAACCTATAGAATTAAAACAGTTAGTTTATAGGTTTATTTTTAACAGTAACAAATCCTTTTACATTTCTAAGTAATCAGGCCTTTATACAACAATGTCCTTTTAAATAGGTGATTTTCCCCCTTTAGTCAGGAAAAATGCCATTTTACTATTTCTTTCAATCTGGTTTTTGTCTCTAGCAAATATACATTTTGTGCAGCTGCAGCTATAGTTCTTGTCTTGAGTGCTGATATTGTTTTGCAGCAGGGATATAGTTAACAGGCATCTATTTTGAGTCTTTCTCTGGACAGCTGATTATTGATACTGTTGCAAAGAAAATAGATGTGTTTCCCCGTGTAAAATGAAAACAAAGCCTGGGGTTGATTTTTCAAGGATACATTTGACAGGAGCTGTGATTCAAATGAGGCCCGGTTCCTCTGAAACACAATGAATGATCCTAGGCATTGCAGAGCCTTTTTAATCACAGTGGTTCATGAGAAATTGATGAATTTAGCGCCAAGCAGCACTTTTAAGGTTGAGAAAGTGTCATTTGAAAGAGACATTTTGGGTTTTCCAGTAAAATAATGCTGCCTCTTTTACTTCACTCCATGTTAAATGTTGCAGAGCACACTGGCACATTCCTGCAGTGAGTACTCTGTTCCACCCCACCTGAAATGTGTGTGGCAGCGGTGCAGCCATTTCCTGGTTGTTATAAAACGCAGTTTAAAGATCTCGGAACGCACAGGAGTCAGCCCGCCCATTTTGTGCTGTTTCTTGCACCAATGCAGTAAAGTGATGTAGCATAGCACAGCTTAGTCGGTCAAAATATCCAACAATACCCTCTCTTGCACTGCTCTACTCTAACCAACATTATTTTTCATTCATTCTGATTCAGTGTTGTGCATGAGCGCACTGCTCAGAAGTTAGAGTTACTTATTATTTTTGTGGGTAGCCGCTTCCTGATTTCTTTATCCAGACTGACAAAAAAGCCGGCAGGGTACCTTCCCTCCTTTTTTCCAGACAGTTTCTAGGATCCACTTTCCCATTTAACAGAGACACCACTTAACACAACCCGTTACCAGATACACAAAACCAGCCCATAAACATGACAGACAGCAATGCAATTAACTGCGCTCACTGACACACTTTTTTTCTGTCAGCTCTGCTTCTGCGTCTGCTCTGCCTATTTCCCCTGACTCCCTGGGCGTGCCTTCCAGCAGTCCCTTTCTGGATGAAATCGTGTTACTGCAGGCCCTTGGGCACCACTGACTCATGTCCGGTGAACCTTTTAGTTTTTGCCGTAGGGCAGCAGGAGTCTAACATAGCAGACACCAAGCTGTTGAACCACAGACTCTTCAGGTCGATTGGTGTGTACTGTACATCAGTATTTGCATTCCAAATCTGAGCAATGACAGGATTGTAATTATTAATGAACTGGCAAAAACACAGCCCATTGACCTGTTCTTGGGTGGATGGCCCCTGGGAGAGTCTCAACTAAGTCTTTAGCTCACTGTCACTTTCACAGAGAAGAAATATCCGTGCATATCAGTCTTTGTCCTGCACAGGGGCCGTCCAGCACCGAAATGCTAGGCAATTCTCCTCTGAACAAGAGTACCAACAGCAACCCCATACACAAACACAGACTGATATGTGTTTGGACATTTCTCCTCTGTGAAAAGCATAGTGAGCTAAAGCATGGTTGAGTGGCCCGTGTTCATACTGGTGGAGGGTTTCCCAGACCTCTTTATGCATGTTTTCAATTTTTATTGAAAAGTACCCTGTGTATAAAAAGGGAAATATTTGAATATGAATTATGTTCTTTTAAAAATGTATTTTTTAGCACAATTATAGTTGAAGTAAAATAAAATGCATAGGTGAGTTAGGAGCCCCGCCATTTGTACCTTATTTACAAGTAAGGACAAAGCAATTGGAAAACATTTCTTTAATACTTGTAAGTGGAACCTTGTGAGAGCAGTGGTACTGTGTTGGCACTACATGTCATCTGATCATCTGATAGCAGTGTTTATAAAATAGTGTAGCTTTACATATAGACAAACATGCAACATTTAAACTATTTTTAATAACATTGGAATAAAACACTGCGTATGTGTATGAACAGGGATGGCTATATGTAAAAGCATCTCAGTAAAACACTGACATGTATGAGCAGCACCAACATTTTTCTAATTCTGTAAAGATAAGAAGAATGCACTTTCAAAACATTTTTATGGTACAAATAAATGCCACTTGATGTAAGCAGGTGGACAATAGTGGCAATATATGCCATCAGATAGTAATGATTAATATAGGTGACACACGCAACACTGCAAATAAACCTATAAATATGTAAATATTTACTGACACTTGCTTTCTCATCAGCAACACACTCAGCATGTGCACAGCATGAGTTATGTAATCAGAATAAGAAAAGTGTACAAAATGCTGGCTTTTATACTTTCCAAAATCGATAAAGATGATGATAGTAAGCAAGGTACTGAAATGGGAAGCACATTTTCACTGCAACCTATCAAAGGCAAGTACACAATTACAACGGTAACACCAACCAATTGCAAACACTGAAACACATACAAAACATGTTTTTCCATCCATGTTTTTATAGCCACGGCTATTCAACCTGAGAGTATAAGCACTCTCTATTAGCCACAGATACACATACATTGTTTACTAACTCAAAAACAGACATTGCCAACCTTTAAAAGTTCAAATTAGGCAAGGGCAGAGGTGAGGCCATGAAATCAGAAATATGTGTACAATTGTGTGGTCTAGCATCCAGAAAAGAATATCATTATTACACAGAAATGCATGGCTTAATACTCACAGCTATTCACATAGCCACATGTACAACAGCAACCAATCAACTGACGTGATACATTAACGCACCTACGAACGCCTTGCTGCATGCTGCATACCAACACTCGATGAGGATATTTGTTTCATAGCTGTACCTAGCTGGAAAGAACAGCAACATAGAAATGATTTCCTACGCTCCCAAGCCCTCACCAAGTGTCCCAGTATCTCTGCCAGCTCCCCCGACGCCCCTGATGGCCTCCTCACCTCCTCTTCCCTCTCCCATTCCCCATATAACACTCATTGGCACTCATTTGGAGGTTGGAGGTAACCATGCCGCTTTTAGTGGCAACTTGTGTCAACTTCGCGAACATCACAGGAATATCCTTGAACATCACAGATGAAAAAACACCAGATTTTTGGCTTTTTATGGCCATATGCCATCCAATCCTTATCACTGCTCACCTTCCCAGAGATTGTTTCATTTGTTTGACAAGTGCAATATTGCGATTTTTTTATACGGTTTTACTGCGATGTCTGTGGACTACGGGCATATATCGTGAATCCAACCTGGCATCCATTTGAAAAGTTCTGAGGCACCTCATGTCTTTATTTGACCAATCAGCTGGTGCGTATGTTGTCTGCGAACATTATGCAACTCTGTGACTGTCCAGAGGTGTCCGCTGACACCAAATCAGGAAGTGACTCATTGGACCCAGCCACAGATATCAATACTTTTTTATACTTACATTTTGAGCATTTAAAAGAAATCTACTCGACATTGTAACACCAAAATTGCAAAAGCACACTTTCAGGACCAGTCCGCCACTTCTAACGCAAGTTTGGTGCAAATCCGTCCAGTGCTTTGGGCTGTAGGCAAGAACAACTTTTTGTTCCTATTATTATCCATTCGGATTTCAAAACATCTGGCCTAGATATGTCAGTGAACAAAAACATGTGGCCTTGATATGTGATGCCATCAGTGATGTCATCAATTTCATTTGTGATGTCATCTTTAATGTCCTGGGTTTTAGTCTTAGCAGTGCACGGTGGTGGCACCAGTTATGTTTGCTTAGCTTACCATAACTGGCAAATTTCTTTTATTTTTTTATTTTACTTGTAACCATAACGTCCAGTTAACAACGTTTTTTCACTTAGTTTCATAGGTTTTTATTAGTCCAACTTAACCATAACGTCCCTTTAACAAAGTTTTGTCACTGAATTTCATAGGCTTTTATCAGTGCACCCTAATTTGCTACAACTTCCTAATATTATACTCACCACCAATATAGCCGCATTTTCAGCCAATCTAGAATGTTTCAAGTGAAAACAGTGCCATTCCCCACCTTTTAGCAACATTCTTAACACTTCTATCAACTTTCTACTACTTTGTACATAGTTTTCTTTGTTGACAGACATCCGCGAACGTCTGTGATCAGTGCAGACTTTCCAGGCAGTGTCACGTGACCACGGACATGCACTGTGATGACTTGTTCGCGAACAGGACATTTCAAAATTGCATTTTTATCTGATCTAGGAAGGTTCAAGCTGGAAGTTTACCCTTGCCCAGCTCCTATACCTATTCTTACTCATTTTTCATCTGCAATCCAGGATAAAGCACCTGCTTGGAAGAGTATTAGTACATCTGCTATTTAACTTAACAAATGGCATCAGCCATGGCCATCCCTCCTTCCCAGGAGCCACCACCAACAACACTACCACCACCAGCTGGAGGGCCTGCACAAGGGAAAAAGCGCAATGATGCAGAGGAGGTTCAAGAGGACCAGGAAAATGAGATAGAGGAAATGCCTACCTCTAGCACCCAGAGAGAAGGGTGTGGTGGTTCTTTAAGACCGTACGAGGGGTACCAAATGCTTGGGCTACCCATGTTGAATGCATTGATTGTGAAATCATACTAAGTCATGGACAGCATGAGAAGTACTTTTTTGGTATCATGCCCATCCACCACCACACCCCCTCATACCTCCCAGGTACTCTGAGAATGGCTCTTCCTTTCTCAAGAAGTAGTAGGATATCTTCCCACCAGCTACCTTGCAAGCCATAAAAGAGGCTGTTGATCCATATATTTCCAAGACAACGGTACTCTGTAAATACTGCAACACACCTCTCTGCCGAGGGGAGCAGTTTTGAAGTACTTTCGAGGCTGTAATCAATCGAGCATGAGAAACACTGGTCCTTACCTTAGATTTAAAGCATGCCCAACATCTTCCCCTGTCCACCTGCCCCTCCATATCTGTGGTTGGTGCCCCTTTCCGTCATTTCCCTCTCCTACCCTACTTCCTGGCCTTTCCTGTAAAAATAAAAAACAATTAAAAATACAGCATCAAAAAACACCCAAAAAAGTTTCCTTTTGGACACACTGTTCACATTGAAAAAAAAGAACTAAAACATGTATCTTATAGATTCTATCAGCTTTACATTTCTCAATAAAGTAGTTAGAATCAATAAGATTCTCCAACATTTCCATTAGAATTTTGTACTATGCTAATCGCAGTAATGGATAATTGTATACCAGAGAAATCAAAAAAGGACAGAAACAATTTTCTGTCAAAAATACTTTTCTGTAGTATACAATAAGCCTGGACCTTTATGACTATACATGGTCTCTGCAGTCCACTTTCCGGGCCGAGCATCATTAAAAGACCTGGATGGCACATGCACACCACACAGGACAGCCTTTCTACTCTTTATCCTTTAATCTTTGTAACCCTCCCTCATTGTCTGCTTTCAAACAGTCACACATCCATCCACCAATCCCTTCTAAAAACTCTACACGTAACCCTATCTACATATTAAACTTCCACACACCAACTGCCACTTAACAATATTCTAGAAATCTTGTGTACCTGCATTTCCCTTTCTTATGCAAAATAATTTTACACAGTGCTGCTATAAATGCACATATTCAGAATAGAAGTGGGAGTAGGGATACACAAGTGCTGATGGCAACCAGGAATAGAAGTGCCAAGGGATGGCAAAGTGTGACGCCGCTGGGTGGGGTGAACAGCCAACAGGCGGTACGCCTGCAAGGGCAGTGCTGAAAGGGCGGGGGGTACTGGTTTCAACTAGGTATATGGTGTGGAACCTGTGAGGTTTAGGAGGGACCAGGTCACCAGTCTCTTTGGCAGTGTTATAAGTTAGCAGGGAAGGGACAAATGGAAAGACAAAGCGTTTTTGAGAAATGTCCAGAAATTAAGGAAATCCGGCTCAAGTCTGAGAGGAGCAGAAAGGCTGTTCCAAAGGGAGTCACCAGCTGAAGAGAGAAACCTGCCTCCGACTCTCTGTTTGGAGAACTGTTTGACAATCAGAGAATTGGAGGAGTGGAGTGCTCTAGCAGTGGAGTATTTATGGAGAGAAAGAGGGTCTTCAATTTCATCCTTGTAGCCATCAGGAGCCAGTGTAGAGATTTAAGGGCTCCATAGATACAATCTCTAGGATTGAGGCCAATTTTGGATTGGCTGAAGAGGGCATAGGGAACAAAGGCTGAGGAAGAAACTATTGCAGTAGTCCAGCCTAGACAGGACCAGGGCTGTACAGATGTTGAGCTTCTGGGCGGAGGTGTGGAAAAGTAGAATACCTGTAAGGAGGTGAAACTAAAAGTGGGCCTTCTTGACAATGTCCAAGATGTAAGGAGTGAAGGAGAAAGAGGAGTCAAGGATGACTCCAAGGTTTTTGGCCTCACAGGATGGTGAGGTTAGAGGGCCCAAGGAGTGTGGCAAAAGGGTAGGATGGAAACAGAGCACAGGTGTCCCAATAAGAAGTATCACCATCTTACTGGCATCGGGACAGAGAGCGTTAGCCACACACAATGCCTGGATGGCGGTCATACAATCAGGGATAAATGACCGGGAGCATGAAGTAGTAAAGGGAGGTTTCAAGGAAAGCTGTGTGTCATCAACATAACACTGAAAATGAGGCGAGAAGGAGGAGATCAGATAAGCTAGAGGGACGAGATAGATATTGAAGAGCCAGGGCAATAGGATAAAACCCTATGGGACGCTGCTGGTAGAGAGAGAGGTGGTGGAGGAGAAATGGGCCAGTTGTTGCTGGAAAGGGCGTTTAGTGAGGAAACAGTTCAGCCAGTCCAGTGCCCGGGCCATGATGCCAAAGGTAGCCGTTTAATAAGGATAGAATGGTTGACCATGCCAACGGCGGAGGAGCGATCGAGGAGCACTATCCTCAATTGTCCTACAGTTGTATTATATCACTCTACCATATTACAAATATGGTATCCTCCCCCTATAGTACCTATAATAACTATACACAAATTATTATAGTGTATGTGGCCAGTGGCCAGATTCTTGGGGGCATGGCCGTAGAATCTGGCCACTGGCCACAACCCCCACAATCAAATTAAACCATATAACACGTATGTACAATACACCTTCAAATACCAATACTCATCCAGACCACCTGCAACCCCCAATCCCAATAACATCTGTGGAAAGAAAAATTAACGATACACACAGCAGCACCTGCACAGCTTTTTTTCACCTATATCACTAGCTCTATATCAACTTGATTCCAGTCCCCCACCCTTTCCAAGTCCTCTTTCATCCACAAAATAACCCCAAATATATTTTCCAGACTTCTTTTCCTCACTGTGCTATCCGCCGACAAAGGCCATGATCCACCCATCCAATATGGCAACCGTTCTAAAATTATGACGCACCTCTTTCAAACATCCAATCAGCATGCGCCTCTCTGTGACCATTCGAGGAACTGTGCCAAAGTTGTAAGATGCCCAAAAAGTACACTTTCTATAAGTTAAGCAACCAATGATATTATTGCCATTCATTATATAAACATTTCTCACAAGCAAATATCACCATTTCTTATTTTGACAGAAATAGCAAACACAGTTCAGCAGCTAGAAGAAAACTTTCCCAAAGAAGAAATGAGTGAAGATGAAATCTCTGATGGTAAACTAGAATATATCTTTCAATGTAAAGAAAAAAATCTAATTTATGGAGAGCTAATTGAAATCATTTCTTCTTTCCCTATAATACATAGTTTACATGGAAAAACGACACCACAATTAATTATTCAGAATCCCAAAAATCATTAATACAACCTCAACCCCAACTATACAGAATGAAATAATTATCTTGTCTTCAAAATTGGATGAAATTATCAATGACTTTAAATAAATTTTAAATTATGTTAAAAATCATGTTATTATAAATGTTGATTATCACTCTCCTAATTGTACCTGTCCCCCTTCCCTCAGCAATCACCCTAATCAAAATCACAAAACTTAAAATAAAGACACTTTGGTGAAACCTATCTCCCTCCCTAATGTTTTTATTGAAATTCCAAACTCTCCCAGTTCTATTTCCCATTCTAATACCCCATCCTTTTCATCACACACTATGTTCAACTTTATCTTACTAAATACTCTCCGTCTAGACCACTACGTTCCTCTGGCACCAACTCTTGGTGTGTAAAGTGTTTTGCTAAACAGAAGGTAGGTGGCAGGACTTTCTTGAATTTCTGGAAGCTCTTCAAGACTTTCCTCGTTACCTCCTCCTTCCCTTCTTCTTTTCTCTGCTATTCCCATAGTTGCTGTGATTGGTGTCCGGGGCCTTATGGATCCTTGGTGCTCCTCACCTCCCACACCCAATCAGCCCAGCTTCTGTCTACCCTCATGCAGGGTTCCAAGTAATGTCCCCTCAAAAATATCCCCATGCAAAGAAATTGCTGAAAAATTGCCATTTTTTGTGGAGACATTATTACGTGGAACATGCGGGGGACACCCGTGCAACCCCCAAATCTTTTTTTTTTATGAGGAGCAGGGAACCCCCCCCGCAACCCCTGCTACCCCTGTCTCTATAAATATATGGTCACCTATGTAATGTCGCCATGACCTTTTCCCGGCGACATTATATACAGCGACCATATATATAGGGATATTATTACCTGATACCCTCAGCCTGGGCTGCCAAGATTCAATGCATTGAGTGCATGGTCGTACTCAGTCGCAGACAACCCAGGCTGTACACTTTTCGGACACCTTCATGCGATACCACACTTGCTCCAATCACCCGGGTACTCTGAGAAAGGCTGTTCCTTTCTCAGGGAGAAGTAGGTTTATTCCTCTACCCCATCTTCCTCAACCACTCCTGCCACCACACAGGGTACTCCTGTGGGGCAGAGGATCCCACCGGATGCCTCGCAGGCCATACAGAACTCTGTTGACCCTTACTTTCGAGGGTCACAATACTCTGTTAGTACTTCGACACAACGCTCTGAGTGCTTTTGAGGCTGCGGTCAAGAAGCACAAGAAACAAGGCCACCGACCTTAGATTTAAGGCATGCCCAACATCTTCCCCTGTCCACCTACCCTTCTATATCTGTGGTTGGTGCCCCTTCCCTGCCTTACTTCCCCCACCTTACCTCCTCGCCTCGACTAAATTGATTAATTTCAGAAGAATTATCTTCACAGCGGGAAACAGTTCGATTAGACTTCTGGACATATTCTTCATAGCAAACTACAAAGATGGTGCTGTCAAATAGCCCAAACTGTTGCCTCCACTATGTAGAATAATATCTGGACATTTAAAGGGAGCCATACTTTCAAAGAATGGTAATAGAGTTACCCAGTTTAAGCCACAATCTGCATACCACTAAACTACCACTTTGCCCAATCCAATAGTAGCAGATAAGCCATGAGATTCTGTGTAAACCCTTTTAATGGATGGATCCAAGAATGTCCCACCATCCACACATTCTGCTTCTTCATAGCCATCTTTACTACACACAACCAAGAAAACACTACCTACCTTGTACTCCTTTAAACTTCAACTCCTCCTAAAGACCTGATTGGCTAGTCCCCCAATATCCTCTTTCCATGCCAAACATCCTTAAAAATCCAAGATGGCAACTGTGGGTCTGTGGACTACCACAGTGTGCTCCGTTGCTGTTGGACAGGGTAGCCCCTCTACCTACATTGGCCACAACCACCACAATACAATTAAAGCATATAACAAACACATAAAATACACCTTCAAATAACAAGACTTACCCTGAACCGCCCTGCTCCCAATGTAGTCCGCGTACAGTAAAGATGACTGTGGACTCAGCGGCACCTGCAACACTTTTATTCACCTATAAAAACAGCGCCTATCATTTTTTTTTCCACTCCCCCACTCTCTCCAGACCCTCTTTGTTTGGTCACAAACTAATCCTAAATATATTTTTCTAGATGTTTTGCTCACCGCAGTGTCTGCGGTCAGCCGTGATATCCGCAGATCCAACAGCGCAACTTCCAAATTTGTGACGCACCTCGCGTTATTCAACATCCAATCAGCATGCATTTTTGATGTCCGCAGACATCGAGCTGCCCCCTGATTGGCCCAGGGGTGTCTGCGAACTGTCAATCAGGAAATGGGTTTGCAGACCGAACACAGATATCACACATTTTGTTATACCTATTTTTGGGCCATTTAAAAAAAAAGAACTTCTAGATAGATCCACACCAAATTTACAAAAGCATGCTTTCAGGACTAGGCCGCCACTCATGGTGCATGTTTGGTGAAAATCCGTCCAGCGGTTTGGGTTGTAGGCGCGAGCAAAAAAATCTTTCCATTGTGTCTATGAGGATTGTAAAAATGTTGTGACCCCTCTATAACTTTGCCCCCTCTTGACAAAGCCACACCAAACTTCACAGGACCATTCTGAGGGGGGTCATAAACATTTTTTTGAAAATTTTGCGAATTCCAGTGGGGACGAATTTATAAGCCGCACAAAAAGTCCTCTTTCTATGAGTTGAGTAACTTAACCATAACTACAGGGCCACTGCTGCAGGCCCTGTAATTACACAGCCCGTGGTAGCAGGCGTGTAGTTATGGTTAAGCTGCTAAACCCATAGGAAGACCACTTTTTTAGCGACTTATAACTTCGTTCCCCCTGGAGGAATCCTCACCAAAGTTTGCAAATAAAGTACATGGCCCACTCTGAATTTTTTCGCCAAGATGGGTGAGCTTTTGTGCATGGGGGCAAAGTTATAGGGAGGGTCCCAAAACATTTTTTTTTCTTAGACTTAATGGGGAAAACCTTTGCGCACGGCCACAGGCCGAACGGCTGGATGGATTTGCACCAAATGTTTGGCAGGAGTGGGGACTTGGGTCAGAAAGCGTGCTGTTGCGTGTTTGGTGGAAATCCGACCAGTACTTTTGTTTCAAAGAACTGAAATGTACGTCTAAAAAATTAGTGATATCTGGCTCCGCTCCGCAGCCCCATTTCCCTGTTTGCTCCGCGGACAGCAGGCTCATTGGCTTGCAGTACGCCGTGCTGTCGACGAAATTTCGACGCGTCTGAAGGTTGTCTGGAGAGAAGCGTGCTGTGCGTCAAAGCTTTTTGGGAAACGCTGCCATGGTGTATCGGAGGGTGTGCTGCCGAAAGGGACTGACAAACATAATGTATGGCATGTTGTGGTGGTGGGAAGAGGGGATTGAAAGGGTGGGGGAGAGAGAAGAGCTTCTTCAGAGATGTGTGATTATTAGGTGGACGAAGACAGTGGTGTGCCTGCAGTATCCGTGCATACTGCGCCAATGCACCGGTCCCTGCACAGGCCCCAACCATGTGTGGTGAATGCAGGTAGCCTTCATTACGGCACAATAGCTCGTGCTGCAACCTCATAACGTGCTGCCTGGTGGTACATGAATAGCAGACAGGGAGTGCATTGCAAAACATGTATTACGCCATGTGGTGGTGGGAAGAAGGGATGGAAAGGGTGGGGGAGGGAGAAGTGAATCAACTGAGATAAGTCATTAGGTGGACGAAGAGGTTGATGTGCCTGCAGTGTCCTTGCGTACAGGGTCACATCACAGGTCTCTGCACAGCTGCCTCCCATGTGTGCTGCACGATAGCTGGTGAGCAGACCTATTTCGGTGGTGACTGCTGGGAGCTCATTTGCAGAAGGGGAGTGCAGTGCACATGACTTGCACATTATAACATACCAATGTACTGCAGTGTGTTGCAAGGATGGAGGCCTTGCAGCGACAACTATGTGCTGTGGTTGGAAGCAGGTTTCACATTGTTCCCTTCTGTGTGTGGTATGTCAGCATTGCATGGATGGTTGATTGCATGGGTGCGGTGCTCCTTAGCACATCCTACAGTGTTTAATCCATGGCTGCAGCTAGTGGAGTGAACTGTGGAGACAGACTAAACTGCATATCTCATCGGATTGCGTAGTGTCCATTGCGCGTGGTGACTTCTGTACTGCAGTATGACGTATTGCTTTTCTATACTGAATAGAGAGCTGGGAGACGTACTATGTGAATTAAAGTGGGTATGGGTGCCAGGGGCTGTTTTATGTTTCCATGAATAGCTGTATTATGGTGTGGGGGTTTGGTAATAGGGGCGGTGGCTGTGGTATGTGTGTGCAGTGTGGTACATGAGCACATGATGATATGCATGCCTGCATTATGTTGTGGTGGGTGTGTGCAAGGCCTAGACTATTGGGTACATGGCCAAAGACCATAGGCCATAGGCCATGCACCCAATAGTCTAGGCCTTGCCCATACACCCCCACAGCAATGCAGTTTACACTGAATCTGTCACAGACTCCTCACCTTTACAGAATGGTTGTGGAGCACATTGTACACTTGATAGGGCACCAAAAGTCAGCTGACATGCAAATACTGTTGGTTGGTTGGCAGTAACACCATTGTATGTGAATGAAAGTGGGTAGGGGCACCGGAGGCTGTGTTGTGTTTGTAGATTCTGGTAAAAGCAGAATCTTTCTATGCATAGCCATATGACGGTGCCGAGCTTGGGTAGGAGGGCCGGTGGCTGTAGTATGTGTGTGGATTGTGGTACTTAAGGACATGTTGCCATGCATGGCTGCATTACGTTGCAGTGGGTGTGGCCACGGCTTAGACTATCAGGTGCATGGCCAAAGGCCGTAGGCCGTGGGCCATGCACCCGAAAGCCAAGGCCTTCACCACACCCACTGCAGCAATGCAGTTTTGACTGCATCTCTCAGAGGATGGTCACCTTCACAGAACGGTTGTGGATAAATGTTACTCTTCATAGAGCACCAGAAGTGCGCTGACATGCATACATTGTTGGTTCCATGGGTGCAGTCATTGTTGGAACATCCTATGGTTTTCGGTGTTTGGCTGCAGATTGTGCAATGAAAGATATTGCAGTGTGCCCTCTGGATGCAATATTGGAACACTGTCAGTATACAAGAGGGTAGGGTTGAAGTCAATGTGCGATGTGCTTGGACATTCTGGTTTGTGCAGCTTCCTGGGAGTAGGCCCAATGTTGTGAAGATTGTGCGGTTTGGATGCCAGTGACATAATACTTTGTGCATAGAAGTGGGTAGGGGTGGCGGAGGCAGTGGCATGTTTGTGGAATCTGCTAACTGTGACATGTTTCCATGCATCACTGTGTTATGGTGCTGGGGTTGGGTAGAAGTGCCGCTGGCTATGTTACTTTTGTGGATTGTGGTTTAGGGCCACATGTTCTCATGCATGGCTCCATTGTGTTGTGATGGGTGTCAGCAAGCAGTAAACTCTTCTGTGCATGGTGAAAGGCGTGATCTGTGCCGCTCTGGACGATTTTGGATGCTGACATTGTGTTTTTTTCCCACACCTTTGTATTGAAGGTGCTTTGGAAGCACATGTGACGTGTACTCGGAATGTTGAACAGTAAATATGGAGTGCTGTACAGAAATTTTAGTGTTGACTGCAGACTTCTTGCCCATGATTGGTGCATGTATGTGTGAATATTTCACAATCCTGAATGAACTAGTGCGGGAAGAAGAACAGTGGAGAGGGGTGGAGGACTGCCCCTGCTTTACTGGGTGCAGGCATCGCTGTAGCGGAGAAAGTGCACAACCACATCCTGCCATTTGCAGCATGGTGGGCATACCAATGGAACTGTGGGCAATATGTAATCATTTCTCGAAGGTGTGATTCACAGAAAGGGGTGGTACTACTTTCTCCCAATACCCTGTGTGTAATGAGGTTGGTGGACATGGAGAGACGCACAGTGCTGATCATGGGTGATACATGTGTACAATATGTGTACAGGTATGCTGTGCAAAGAGGCATTGCTGCTAATTTCCAGTTGGAAGTAGTGGACGGTTTGTGGGCCAGTCTCCATGCGTGCAGTATTGGTGGGATGGTTCACCTTTGCAGATATGTGGCCTCCATCGTTACTGGTCAAGTAGTTGTGGTGCATTATGGAGGTCTACATTTGGGTTACATGTCATATGGACGTTTGCCCCGTCACCTGAAGAAGTTGATGATGGCAGTGATGTGGATTTTTCCCACTGCCAAGGTCATTTTCGCACCCATTCCCTCAAAAGGAGTTTGGGACCATGCCATTGTAATTTGCTGCCAGCCACAGCTCGGAAGGTGTCTTATGACCAGAAGCATGTCTGTATTTATGTTCCCTGATGGCATGTTGTCCACCCACTATGAGAGCATGAATTCTAAAACGTACACTGCTTTCATGCAACAGGCATTTATTTGACCGCCGTTGGCACTACCATTGTCTTGTACACTGTGCACAAAGTGTTGCCCTTAATTCGGTAAAAAAATGAAGGAGGAGAAGCAAACAGAAAGGCATAAAAAGAGAAAGTACAAAAAAGGTGATTAGCAAGCACGTTAAAAACAAAAACAAAACACGTAAAAAGCACAAAAACAAAGAAAAAATGAAACCTTTTCAGAGGGTACACTAAAGACCCAATCGCCTACCCTGTTTCCCAATCCCTGCCCCCCTCCTAGCATGAAAACTCTGCAGATTACGCTGTACTTTCAGGATTACATATGCCGCATCCTGCCTTTTTCAGGATGGGAGCCATGGAAATGGGGCTGTGGAGTGAAAGACACTCCTCAATGAGGTTTGTGGTTGTGGTGTGTACGCAAAAAGGGTTATGGAAGGTCTCTTTGTACAAAGAAGTGCAGAAGACTATGGTGGAAGTGGGCAAGGTAATGGCCAGGCATCCTGGGTGTATGCATGAACTGTATGTACTTTTTTGAAGTTCGTAACTGAATACAGTGCTGTTTGGGAGCTATAATTTTTGAAAAGTGTGCAGTAAGTGGGGTACTGCGGACAAAAAAAACCTATGCAGTGTACAAGGTAAGTGGGTGGCATCCTACTGTTATGAATGTATTCTACGTATGATATGATGTGCAATTGGTATGGCATGTGTAATGCCCCTATACACACGTTTAGCAAAGCGCAACAAGCCAAGGAATGGGGGAACAGAGGAGAGACAGAGACAACAAACCTACTAGGCCAGGCGTGACTTACATCGCCCAAGTGCATGGGTGCGGTGAGGGGAAGGTGCAGTACATGGGTAGAAGAAAATATGACAATAAGGAAAAATACGGGCAGATTGTGCCAAGTGCAAGGATAAGTGCACACATCAGGTGGTGCAGGAACTGTTAGGGATACAGAAAACAGTCCCCAAGTGTGGGATTTGATAGAAAGGCAGTGCCGAAGTTCACCTGGCAGGGGGACATGGCATGGGCCCGACATCACAGAGTCACCAGGTAAGCAGTGCAGAATCAGTTTGCGCCAGGCAGTCAGCTGGGGAGAGGAGGACAAGAAGCAGATTCAATGAGAAAGGCTTTGAGGTGCACCCGGAACCGACAATGGTTCTCCTCAAGTTTCAGGGAGGCAGAGAGGCTGTTGCAGAGGGAGACCGCAGCCGGAATTTTTTTTGTACCACCAACTGGTTGATTGCAGAAGCGATTGACGCTGAGGGAGTTGGAGGCGGATGAGGGAAGAACGCGAGCATGGAGATATATAGTAAGTGAGAGTTGAATTTATTGAGGTCCCAGGACCCTGAAGGCCTTGTGCATAATGCAGAGGGGTTTCAACCTTATTCTTTGCAGCCACTGGGAGCTATTGCAGACATTTCAGTGCAGAGGAGATATCATCCCAAGTCGTGCAGTACTCTTCTGGATGCATTGCAGAGGGCAGAGAGTAGAAGCGGGCAGATTTAAAAAGAGCCTGTTGCAATAGCGCAGGTCAGCCAGAAGCACAGCTGTGCAGACAGTGACCTTTGGAAACTTGTTTTAGGTTGGTAAGATACATGGAGTGCTGCTTTTGGTGGCGTAACTTCACAATTTATGTAGGAGATGGGTTAGTGGGGAAAACATTTTGTAGCATTGCCAGAAGGAAAGTAGAGAGCTCCTGTTTCGAAATTACAATGTATGATATGGGTAAATGAAAACATTGCAATAACATACCACTGAAGTGCCACTTGATGGTAGGGGATGGGAAAAAAAGATGGTATGCTTTTAAAGACCGTAATGGACGCTCACTGGCAGATACTGTGTGCAGAAGCACTCATAACACAATGGTAAACATACTGCAGAAAAGGTTTTCATACCTCCAGTTTATGGTGCTGGGTGCGCATGTGGAGGCATGTGGATGCACATATCGTGCAATATTTTACTGAACTTTCTACTGCACGTGCTTCCGAGTGATAGGACACTTGCAGGCAGATTTTGTGACGGTACCTATGAAGTGTTGTGCAGAACTGACAGTGTTAAATGCTAACGTCTTGGATGGCTTTGGAGGAATCGTGTGTGCCTATTTACCTGTACCCAATGAGGTAGTGGTGGACAAAAGATAGTGGCAAGGGAGGATAGCACAGCGGCAGCGTGCGCGTCTTGGAAGCAACACGACACAAAGCAACAACTGGTTCGATCCCCGGGTCCGCGCTTAGAAACCTCCGAGTGTTTAAGCGCGTTATAAATACGTAACTAAGACAAAGAAAAAATCTAATCTTAATCTGTGTTTCCTCTGTAACAGCGCCTCGATGCCTCATGGGCTGCAAGTGCGCTTAACAAATGCAAATAAATAAATAAATAAAGGGAAGAAGGACTGCTCCTGCTTTACTGGGGTGCAGCCCTTGCGGTACTTTGGGAAGCACACATGCCACAATGTTCGCTTCTCAACATGCTAGCCAATAGACATGGGACTTTGGGGATTATCCAATTAGGTACTGTGGGTTTGGTTCACAGGAAGGGGCGGCCATACTGACATACATTACTGTGCGTAGTGAGGCTGGCTGACATGTCTTGACTTTGGGTGATGCCTTTGTGATAGATCTGCACAAGTATGCCCTGGAAAGACACTTTGATGGCAATTTCGGTTGTGAAGGAGCGGGCGCATTGTGGAAAGCTGTGTACGACTGCAGTTTCGCCGACATGCATGCACTTTTCAAAGACCTGGCCAGTTTTGCTACTGCGAATGTCATCGTAATCCACTACGGCGGCATGCATATGGGTTACATGGCTTGTTTAGGTTTGTTCCGTCGACTGAAGAGGTTGCTAAATCTAGTGAAGAGGCTTTTTCCCACTGCCAAGGTGCGTTTCTCATCCATAGCACCACAAAGAGTATGGGACAATGCTCCTGGACGGTATTTGGAGAAGCGCGTGTGCGACATTCTGCGCTTCTCACTGTTAGGGAGAATTCTCTGTTTAGGCTGAATTTCCCTACCTAGTGAGTCCCCCAGCAGCTTTGCTGGATTTCTGGGGTTTAATTTTTTTCTCCTGCCAAGAGTGAGACTCTTTTACCCTCACTCTTGGACATGTTGAAGTGTGTTTTCTTGGTTAAACCTTGTGTTGAATGGGCTATGGGGTCTTTTACTCCATAGGGCCTCATGTATTTTTGTGATGTGGGTCACACAGCACCCTCTGTGCCGTGACCCAGGGGTGTCCTAGGGACTCCCCAACATAGACTCCATACCCTAGGACTGACTACTGTCTCCCAGGGCATGTAAAGTCACCAAAGACTTTGCTAGTCTTGAATCCTGAACAGAACCAGTACAAACCATCATATTGTGGACGTACTGGCTGGGGCAATTCGATTGCCCCAGGGTCTGTTAGTCGAGGGGGCACGTCTCCGTCCCCCCTGATCGAGTTTTGGCTGGTGGCAGTGGAAACTACTTTTTATATTCGACCGCGAATATTTCCCTATGGGATTTCCCATTGTTTTAGGCTAACACATTTAATTATTTATTTACGGTAGCCTTAAACATACCGCCGGTTTATATATTTATTTTTATAACTCCGGTTGGGACTTTTTGCCAAAACTTGATTCAAAAATGGCGTTGGTGTTCGCCTCTGTAACTCTGACCCAAAGTGGAGCCCTTTGTTCCACTTTTGGCGGGCTTCTCCACAGAAGCCCTCCAAAGTGGTGCCACTCTGTCTGGGGTACTTAGGAGGGGTGGAGGGGGATTTAGGCACCCTGGACTGAGTTACCTTGGTAACTCAAGTCGCACTCCGTCCTGATTGGCCCAAGTGGTGAGCCGCCCGGCTCACCACTTAGCATGTTTGAGTGACAGCTAGGCTGGGTGAATGGGGGTTTGCTGCATAAAAGCAGGGCTTTGGGGACTGGGACTTCAGAAGTCGCCACAGGACCAAGAATCCGACGAGGGAAGAGCTGAGCCGACCTGCTTCGACGACACCACCCGGTGGAGCCCTGCTGAACCGTCTCACCACTTTTTCCCGACGACCGAGGAGAACTCTTAACGGAGTGGCTCCTTCCCTTGACTGGTGGGGACAACCAGTTTTCGCCTTCTTTCCGTCCTTTGAGGTATCTCGTGGCCGCCTTGCCTGTGCCAAGCACCCCGGCATCCGGAATACCACACTTTACCCCCATACCGCGAAAGTCGGTACCAACCCTTTAACCGGAGGACTCCGCGGCTGGTTTCTTCCCGGGCAGTGCTACGACCTTTCTCTTCTGCTCTTCAGCGAGATATTCTTCTCCCCTGACCGACGTCGAGCCTTGCTGTCGCTGCCTGGAACAACTGCCCCCGCTGGAGGATCCTTTCCGCTTAAGGTACTGTGTTCCGCCTGGCTTCCCTTGCCACCGACTGTACGGGGTAGATTTAGTCCCCGGCTTTCGAACCTGGGAGTGCCTGGGACACTTTGGCTAAACTTTCTGAGCCACTCTAAACTCTTTTTGACTCCTTGCAAGACTTTGAATCTCTAACTAACAGTGTGATCTTGGGCACATTTTCGCTCCGGCTACTCTAAGAGTGGGCCCTGCCTAGTGACTTTTGCTCACCTGTGACTTTGTGCTTCTTTGAGCCTATTGCAAGTGTTCTGGACCTTAGAGTGGTGTGTTTAACCCATTTCTGCTTTTTCTCTCCCTTTCTTGGAAACTACTAGAGTGTCATCTAACGTTAAGCACTCACCTCTGTTTTAATTAAGTGGTGTTAACCTAGAGTTGTCTAGATAGGAGAAAGGATTGAATCTACTTTCATTACAACTGTGTTTGAAGTGTTTACTATATTTTGCTAGAGTGTTTTTAACTTATGTGTATTTTAAATAAATAACTATATACTTTTGAAACCAAGCTCTGGTCAGTGTTTGCTTGTGCTATTGTGTTTTGGTACATATTGTGTATACTTTGCATACTGCCTAACTCTTCTTGAGAGAAGTCTGACTGCTCAGCCACAGCTACCAGGTAAATCTGGGTGGTACAGACTGCTACCAAAGGGGTTTACTGCTTTACCTGTAGTCTTAAATCTTTTGCAGTGTTCCCCAAGGGAACTGCACAGGTTTCTGCCTAACACTGGTGTACAGCGGTGGGATTTGTATTGAGTATACATTTTATTGTGCTTTAGATACCTTAGTGCAACTAACCACAAAGCTTAGCACTGAAAAAGTAAAACCTCTAACATGTCAGTTATAGAAAGCTATAGTCAAGAGTCCCTTGCAGCCAAAACTGCTGATTGTTTAAGAGTGCTCTGTAAACATAAGGATCTCCTGACTAAGGGCAAGAAAATGGAGCTGATTGAAAGATTGTTAGCTAACCAAAGTCTGGGTGATGGTTCAGAGGAACCTACCACTCCAGCAACTGTAGATGACAGTGTTGAAGTTAACATGGAGCAAAATGTTGATGTTTCTGAGGAAGAGTCAGAAGAGGAGGGTGAGGCTGTTGTAACTGCCCCCCCTAGGCCTCTGCCTGCTCTACCTGCTGTGCCTACTGGACCTTTACCAGGTCCCACATTTAGTCCTCAGTACTTTGAACTGGAGAAAATGAAGCTAGAATTGGAGTATAAGAAACTTAATGCTCAAACTGACAAAGAACTAAGGCTAAGGGAAATGGAGCTCAAGTATGACTTAGAAATGAAGAAATTATCTGTTGAGAATGTTTCTCTCTCTGGCTCCTCTAGAAGTTCCAGTCCTAAAAGACCCCGGATGCCTAAAGAATTGGTTGGTATGTATGAGCCTAAGTTGGATGTGTTGGATTGGTTGTCTCTGTTTGAATATAATCATGGGCTCCAGAACATCACAGGAAATGACTTACTCACCTGGTTGTTCTCTAGGCTTCCCCCTGTTGCAACTGATGTGGTAATGGAGATGGGGGAGGAGGATAGGAAGGACTATGAATGTGTGAAACTAGCTTTGATAGCTAGGTTTGGGAAGACCCCTTCCCAGTATCTTAAGAGGTTTAGGAGCCTCAAAAAGCATGATGGTACCCCTTGGGCTACCTGGGTGAATGAATGTTTGAAAAACTTAGAGGGATGGATTAAGGGTTACAAGGTGAACACTTATGAAGGTATGAAGAATTTGTTTATGTTGGAGACTATTTATGATGCCTGCTCTCCTGAGCTCAGACAACACTTGGCTGATTCCAGGGAATTAGATTCCCGGAAACTAGCTAAGGCTGCTGACTTGTGGGTTGCCAACAGGGCCACTCACAAGGATTCTGGGGTAACTCAGAAGAAGGATGGGGAAAAACAGTCTAAGAAGGACTCCAAAGAGAATTCTAATACTACAAATTCCAAAGAGGGCCCCAAACAAAACTATAAGGGTAAGCCACAAGGGAAACCAAATCAGGCTAGTGTACCTTCTGGTCCCAGACCAGAAGGAGGTCAGAACAAGCCTCCATTCCAGCGAGCCTTTGGCTCATGCTTTGTTTGTAAGGCTACTGACCATGTGAAAGGAGATCCCAGATGTAAGGGTAAACCTTCAGGGGTCCAGCTTGCCTCCTTAGCCTTCGCTCCAGAAGAGGAAGTACATATGGCAAGTGGAAACTTTCTATTACTAGCTGATGAACCCACTGGAGTCTCAGCTAGTGTTTCTTTAGTCTCTCTGGGGTTGTGGGAGCAACAGAATTTAGATGTCTATAACTCTATCCCAGATAATACTAAAGAGTATTATAAGGACAGTGTCCAGGTGAATGGTCAGGAGACTCCTGCCATTAGGGACACTGGAGCCAGCATAACTGTGGTGGATGAATCATTTTTCAAGGCAGAGGATGTTGCTAAGGCACCCAAATGCCTCACCAAGTTAGCTGGTGGGCCTGTGCAGATGTGTCCCCAGTTACCAGTTCTCATCCAATGTAATGATATGGCTGTAAAAATACCTGTCAGTGTACAATGTGAAGTGCCAGGTAGGGTTCTGTTGGGTAATGACCTCAAAGCTCTTGGAGTTGTATCTCATACCCCCAGACCTCCTAGCAAAAGGTTTCAGGAACTCACAAAACCTGCAAGGGAGAAAACCCTGAGAGGGTTATCTCAGGAGATGATGACAGAAATCACTCCTCTACCACTGGAGCAACTTACTGCAGTAACTACCAGATCAGGAGCAAAGGGGCAACCCAAGACTCCTAGGACAAAGCCAGCAGCAAGCACTCCAGTGCTTCCAACAAGGACTTCCCCTAGGTTGTCCAAAGTTACACCTGTAACTCCCCCTCCAGCTGAGGCTGAGAGGGAGGTACAACCCTGTGTGGTTGAGCTAGACTCTGAGGAAGAGCTAGAAGGAGGCCCCAACCTTATTGGAGATTTGGACCCTGAGGACCATCCTGAACTGCAGTCTTTACTGGCAGAAGGTGGGCCTAGCAGGGCAGCTTTTCGTAAGGGGCAAAGAGAATGTCCAACTCTGGAAGGTCTCCGCCACCAGGCAGCTTCTCAAGCTGATGGGCAAGAGCCTGGGAAGTATAGGTTGCACTGGGAAGATGGCCTCTTCTACAGTGAACCCACTGAGTCTGAACCTGGAGACTACAAACGCCTTGTAGTCCCACAAGAAAACAGACAACAGTTCTTACAACTAGCCCATGAGATACCTTTGGCTGGCCACTTGAGTTTCAAGAAGACCAAGGAAAGGCTCTCACTCTACTTTTATTGGCCAAAGATGGGGGCTGAAGTAGATAGATATTGTAAGAGCTGCCATACCTGCCAGACTTCTGGTAAGGTTGGTTCCAAGAATGTGGCACCTTTAGTGCCTCTCCCAGTTGTGGGAGTCCCATTTGAGAGGGTAGGGATTGACATTGTTGGTCCCCTTGATCCTCCAACCTCCTCAGGCAACAGGTTTATCCTTGTTGTAGTAGACCATGCTACTAGATACCCTGAGGCCATTCCTATGAGGACTGTTACAGCTCCGGCTCTGGCTAAGGCCCTCCTTGGTATTTTTACCAGGGTTGGGTTTCCTAAGGAGGTAATCTCTGACAGGGGGTCAAACTTTATGTCCCACTACATGAAGGCCATGTGGAAAACCTGTGGAGTTACCTACAAGTTCTCAACCGCCTACCACCCTCAGACAAACGGGTTGGTTGAAAGGTTTAACAGAACCATGAAGAGCATGATAGGTGCTTTGGAAGAACCCCTTAAGAAAAAGTGGGACCTTCTACTGCCATGCCTTCTCTTTGCTTATAGAGAAGTCCCTCAGGAGGGAGTAGGTTATTCTCCCTTTGAGCTTCTCTATGGCCATCCAGTCAGAGGTCCATTGGCCCTGATTAAGGAGGGATTGGAAGGTGCTCCTCCCCTCAAGCCAGTCAGAGTGACTGACTATGTGATAGGTCTCCGGAGGAGAATGTCACACATGATGGCAGAAGCAAGTGACAACTTGAAAGCTGGTCAAGCCCTGGTCAAACATTGGCACGACCAGAAGGCTAACATGGTTGAGTTTACTCAAGACCAGCTAGTTCTAGTTATGCTCCCAACAAGGCAGAGGGCCTTGCAAGACAAATGGATGGGACCCTTCAAGGTTGTGGGAAAACTTGGAGAGGTCAACTATCTGGTGGATCTGGGCAGACCCAGGGAAGCTCCTAGAGTCTTCCACACCAACCGACTAAAAGCATACATCTCCAGACCTGATGTAGGAGCCTTGCTCCTAGCTTCAGCTGCAGAGGAGGAAGAGAGTGAATCTCTCCCTGATCTCCTCAGAGGTGTACCTTTAGATGAAAAAGTTGAAGGAGTCAATCTCTCTTCAGACCTGACACCTGAGCAACAAGAGGAGTGCAAATCTATGTTAAATCAGTTTGCCTCCCTGTTCTCACTGTCACCAGGCTTGACCCCTTGGGGCCAGCATGAGATACTCACTGGTGACTGTCTGCCAGTCAAAAGCAGAGGATACAGAATGTCAGAACATATCAGAACCCACATCAAAGGAGAGGTCAAGAAGATGCTTGACCTCGGGGTAATAGAGCCCTCTACTAGTCCATGGTCTAGCCCAGTTGTGTTAGTACCAAAGGCAGGATCCAAAGACTTGAGATTCTGTGTGGACTATAGAGCTCTAAATGCAGTCACCAAGACTGATGCCCACCCTTTGCCCAGGACAGATGAGTTGGTGGATAAACTTGGTGCAGCCAAGTACCTCAGCACATTTGACCTGACGTCAGGCTATTGGCAAATAGCCCTGACAGACCATGCCAAGGAGAAAACTGCATTTTCAACCCCAGTTGGCTTGTACCAGTTTAAGGTCATGCCTTTTGGACTGAAAAATGCACCTGCCACATTCCAAAGGATGGTGAACCAAGTTCTGGCTGGGATGGAAGATTTCTGCATGGCATACTTGGATGACATTGCAGTCTTCAGCCACTCCTGGGAAGAACATGTGAACCACCTAGGACATGTGTTGCAGGCTCTGGAACAGGCCCATTTGACAATCAAAGCCAGTAAGTGCCAGATTGGTCAAAGTAAAGTGGTCTACCTTGGACATGAGGTAGGAGGTGGAGAAATAAGGCCTTTGCCCAGCAAGATTGAAGCTGTGCAAAATTGGACAACACCAACTACTCAAACCCAAGTGAGAGCTTTTCTAGGCCTCACTGGGTATTACAGGAATTTCATTGAGAACTATGGGACCATAGCTTCTCCACTGAATGTAATCTCCTCTCCCAAATTCCCTAAAAAGGTAAAATGGAATGAGGAGTGCAATCAGGCCTTTGAAAAACTGAAGAGAGCTCTTTGCCAGGCTCCAGTATTGAGAGCTCCTGACTACCACCAACCTTTCATTGTACAAACTGATGCTTCCAATGTAGGTATAGGTGCAGTTCTAAGCCAACTGGATGAGAAGGGTAGGGAGCACCCCATTTGCTTCATCAGTAGGAAACTGAAGGATCCTGAGACAAGGTGGGCAACTATCGAAAGAGAATGCTTTGCTATTGTGTGGGCACTGAAGAAGTTTAGGCCATACTTGTATGGTTCTACTTTTGTTATTCAGACTGACCACCAACCCTTGAGATGGTTAATGCAAATGAAAGGGGAAAATCCAAAACTATTGAGATGGTCAATCTGCCTGCAAGGGTTTGATTTCACCATTGAGCACAGGTCAGGGTGTCACCATCAAAATGCTGATGGACTCTCTAGGATGTATATCATCGACTAGAGGTATGAGGTTCATCCAGGAGTGGATTAAATCCTCCTGTCCCTTAGTCTGGGGGGGGCGAGTGTTAGGGAGAATTCTCTGTTTAGGCTGAATTTCCCTACCTAGTGAGTCCCCCAGCAGCTTTGCTGGATTTCTGGGGTTTAATTTTTTTCTCCTGCCAAGAGTGAGACTCTTTTACCCTCACTCTTGGACATGTTGAAGTGTGTTTTCTTGGTTAAACCTTGTGTTGAATGGGCTATGGGGTCTTTTACTCCATAGGGCCTCATGTATTTTTGTGATGTGGGTCACACAGCACCCTCTGTGCCGTGACCCAGGGGTGTCCTAGGGACTCCCCAACATAGACTCCATACCCTAGGACTGACTACTGTCTCCCAGGGCATGTAAAGTCACCAAAGACTTTGCTAGTCTTGAATCCTGAACAGAACCAGTACAAACCATCATATTGTGGACGTACTGGCTGGGGCAATTCGATTGCCCCAGGGTCTGTTAGTCGAGGGGGCACGTCTCCGTCCCCCCTGATCGAGTTTTGGCTGGTGGCAGTGGAAACTACTTTTTATATTCGACCGCGAATATTTCCCTATGGGATTTCCCATTGTTTTAGGCTAACACATTTAATTATTTATTTACGGTAGCCTTAAACATACCGCCGGTTTATATATTTATTTTTATAACTCCGGTTGGGACTTTTTGCCAAAACTTGATTCAAAAATGGCGTTGGTGTTCGCCTCTGTAACTCTGACCCAAAGTGGAGCCCTTTGTTCCACTTTTGGCGGGCTTCTCCACAGAAGCCCTCCAAAGTGGTGCCACTCTGTCTGGGGTACTTAGGAGGGGTGGAGGGGGATTTAGGCACCCTGGACTGAGTTACCTTGGTAACTCAAGTCGCACTCCGTCCTGATTGGCCCAAGTGGTGAGCCGCCCGGCTCACCACTTAGCATGTTTGAGTGACAGCTAGGCTGGGTGAATGGGGGTTTGCTGCATAAAAGCAGGGCTTTGGGGACTGGGACTTCAGAAGTCGCCACAGGACCAAGAATCCGACGAGGGAAGAGCTGAGCCGACCTGCTTCGACGACACCACCCGGTGGAGCCCTGCTGAACCGTCTCACCACTTTTTCCCGACGACCGAGGAGAACTCTTAACGGAGTGGCTCCTTCCCTTGACTGGTGGGGACAACCAGTTTTCGCCTTCTTTCCGTCCTTTGAGGTATCTCGTGGCCGCCTTGCCTGTGCCAAGCACCCCGGCATCCGGAATACCACACTTTACCCCCATACCGCGAAAGTCGGTACCAACCCTTTAACCGGAGGACTCCGCGGCTGGTTTCTTCCCGGGCAGTGCTACGACCTTTCTCTTCTGCTCTTCAGCGAGATATTCTTCTCCCCTGACCGACGTCGAGCCTTGCTGTCGCTGCCTGGAACAACTGCCCCCGCTGGAGGATCCTTTCCGCTTAAGGTACTGTGTTCCGCCTGGCTTCCCTTGCCACCGACTGTACGGGGTAGATTTAGTCCCCGGCTTTCGAACCTGGGAGTGCCTGGGACACTTTGGCTAAACTTTCTGAGCCACTCTAAACTCTTTTTGACTCCTTGCAAGACTTTGAATCTCTAACTAACAGTGTGATCTTGGGCACATTTTCGCTCCGGCTACTCTAAGAGTGGGCCCTGCCTAGTGACTTTTGCTCACCTGTGACTTTGTGCTTCTTTGAGCCTATTGCAAGTGTTCTGGACCTTAGAGTGGTGTGTTTAACCCATTTCTGCTTTTTCTCTCCCTTTCTTGGAAACTACTAGAGTGTCATCTAACGTTAAGCACTCACCTCTGTTTTAATTAAGTGGTGTTAACCTAGAGTTGTCTAGATAGGAGAAAGGATTGAATCTACTTTCATTACAACTGTGTTTGAAGTGTTTACTATATTTTGCTAGAGTGTTTTTAACTTATGTGTATTTTAAATAAATAACTATATACTTTTGAAACCAAGCTCTGGTCAGTGTTTGCTTGTGCTATTGTGTTTTGGTACATATTGTGTATACTTTGCATACTGCCTAACTCTTCTTGAGAGAAGTCTGACTGCTCAGCCACAGCTACCAGGTAAATCTGGGTGGTACAGACTGCTACCAAAGGGGTTTACTGCTTTACCTGTAGTCTTAAATCTTTTGCAGTGTTCCCCAAGGGAACTGCACAGGTTTCTGCCTAACACTCACTATGCTGGCCAATGGAAATGGTACAGAGGGGATTGTTCAATCAGGTGCTCAGGGTGTGCGTTACAGGAAAGGGCTACAGGAAAGGGCGGCAATAGGAAGAAGGACTCCTCCTGCTTTACTAGGGCGTGGCCCTCGTGGTACTTGGGAAAGCGTACGTGCAACATTCTGCGCTTCTCACCATGCTGGCCAATGGAAATCGGACTGTGGGGATTGTCCAATCAGGTGCTCAGGGTGTGCGTCACATGAAAAGGCAGCAATATTTTCTTTCATTACTCTGTGTAGTGATGGTGGCAGGCAGAGATGGCGAGACACACTGTCTTGATAGTCGGTGATGCCTTTGTGGAAGATCTGTGCCAGTATGCCGTCGAAAAAGGCTTTCACGGCAATTTCAATTCAAAGGGAGTGGAGGCTTTGTGGTGCTGTTGCGATGTGTGCAGTTTTGGCGCTGAGCTTGCAGTATGTCGACTAGAGTGGCCACTTTAGCTAGCATACATGGTGTGGTCGTGCACTATGGAGCGTTTCATTTGAGTTCCATGGCTTGTTCCCGTGTATACAGTCAACTGAAGAAGTGATGAATGCAGTGAAGCATATTTTTCCCACTGCCAGGGTGCTTTTCTCATGTATACCACCAAGAATATTATGGGACTATTCCAATGATTCCTGTCGCCAGCGAGAAGTCGGAAGGGGTCTCATCAACAGAAGCATGTGTGACTTCTTGAGTGCTACTGGGATGTTCTCCTGTGAGAATGAGAACATTGGTTCTCGATATATAAACCTTTTCAAAGCAAATGGCATGTCTTTGTCGACCAGTGGCAATGACATTTTCTTTCACAATCTACAGGCTGCACTGAAGACCCTATTGTAATAATGTGAGCTGACGTACAAAACACAAAAATACTTATAAAAACAAAAAAAAAGGTGTGGTGTACGCACAGACTGTGGTACACGGTGGATTTGTCGACAGGAATGCAGAGGGTGTGGTTATGGCTGTTTGTTTCATGAGCCAAAGCATGTGCATCTTGGGGGAGTTCGAAATACATTGATTGAAAGTGAATGGAAAACACTATGCAGTGGCTGCTCATTTTGGATTCTATCATGTGGATGGTTAGTGCTATGGAGTACCTACAATGAAGTGACTGATATTGGTTTGTTTGTGTGACACTGTGGAGACGTGCGATCGTGCCGATATTATTGTTCTTCATTGTGGAGCGAAAATTGCACAGCATGTTACATGAGTTTCAGTGCCGTTTGTGATGAAGGAGGCACTTGCCCAAGTCATGCGTCTGTTTACGATCTCCTGCATAACTTTATATCGCATTTCGCAGACACCAATGTGGCTGTGTTATTTTTCATGTGGTCTGCAAATGGAGAAAGCACGGTACATTGTGAAAAAGTCTATTTGTGCCTTTCTAAAACATGTGCCAATGGCGTACTTCACACAAGGGAATATGACATTTCATAGCACAGTTTTCCCCACCAATAACGTTCATCTTACAATTCCTGCCATCTCGATTTCTGCACGTCCTATACAAATTGCCTTGCTGCCCTTCTTGAAAGTAGTGGGAGATTTTTTGTATTAAGTGTTGCGCACTTACACTCTTCAAAACGCTTTGCAACACGTAAAGAAACCTCTTTCTACAGCAAACCCCTTTCTACCCAATTCCACTACAGTGTTTTGCACAGTGCCATGCCTCCGTTTATTTTGCGCCCATTGAGTGGAGCGTATACGGTGCGCTGCGCCCTGCATCCGTTCATTGGCAATTCCATTGTTTAACTCTGAAAGGAGCATTCTTTATTTCCCTTTTTTCCTTTCCCAATTAATTTCTATATATTTTGATCTTCTAACACACGACACAGAATAATCGGCAGCCAAGGCCCAATACGGAAGGAGCAGCACCTGTCATTTGTGATGTCATCTTTGATGTCATGGGTGTTAGTCTTATCAGTGCACATTGGTGGCGCGAGTTATGGTTGCTTAGCGTACCATAACGTGAGAATTTCTGGTGTTTTTCGGTTTTACTTGTAATCATGGTATGGATAGGTTGTTGTTAGTGCAAAGTAATTTTAACGTTGTTGTAGCACAAGTTTTTGCACTGAAGTTGCTGGGTTGTTCTTAGGTCAACTGAAGCATAACGTCCCTTCAGCAACATTTTTCACTGAATTTCACTGAATTTGATAGGTTCAACATGCTAGCCAATGCCAGCATAGTTTTTTCCGTAAAGGGGATAGGTTCATAGTAGTGCAACTTAACCGTAACTTCCCTTTAACAATGTTTTTGTTAGTGAATTTTATATATATATATATATATATATATATATATATATATATATATATATATATATATATATATATATAATTGAAATTTCTATGCTGTAAGAGAAATTCAAATTGGATATTCATTTAAAATATTCTCACAAATGTCATTGATAATAATAATAATTTGACATTTACATAGCGCTATGAACCCTCAGGTATCTGAGCACTGCTTATTATTACCCACGGTGTGTGGTGCTCATTTATCAACCTCGGAAGGATGAAAGGCTGAGTTTGGCCCCGCCGCGATTCGAACCTGCGCTAGCAGGCTCACGGATGTCAAAGCGAGTGCTCTACTCGCTATGCCACGTGACCGGCTGATGTTGGAGAAGTAAAATGTATTAAATTCTCTGCAGCTCATTTTAGAGTATTCAATTAATTTGGTGGTGGGGACCTGTACGCATGCACTTTGGCATGCAAAGGCCCCGCAACAGAATTATCGAGAAGAACGTGGTGGTGTAAGTTGCGTTCTGCCTCTCCTCTCCGACATACAAATGATTGAAAATGGGGCGTGACAGGCATGGAAGATGTAAAAGCCTTACACAACGCATTTACGCCTTCCATTTACATTACGTCCCAGTGCAAAAAAGAGCCTCTCTGTGATCAACTAGAATAAGAAATCCTGCAACGGCCGACAAGCGGAAATATTTAAATAATATTGTTTATTAATCTAAGAAATTGATTTATATATAGATTTGTTATATGCAAATGGATGTAGATTATTATTTTCTTCTATAGATTATCTGCCTGTAAACAGTGGTCAAAGTGTACAAAAAAGAAGTAGTGGAACTGTGTTCCCTACTGACCTTCCCCCGCTCCCCACAAACCCCATCACTCTGGCCCCTCCCACGCACAATACAAACCCCCAAACACAAGCAACTGCTGTTTAAGGGAATGTTCACTGCATTGCACTGTAAGTGCAAGTTTCAACTTCTTCCTACACTTATATTTTAAAAAGAAACGATGCCGGGAACGGTTTCCTTTTGAAATAAAAGTATAGGAACAGTAAAACGCAACAAAAAGAAGTAGAGGATCACCGCTCCCGCCCACTTCGACCACTGCCTGTAAATATAAAAACATTGATGTGGACTTTCCTAAGCATAAAGATAGACCACCTTTGGTCAACCACAGCCTGTTTCTTAAACCAGAATGTCTATTTGGGACTGTGTTCTAGAGGGTGTTAGATCAGAGGTGCCTGCTCCATAAAATGAATGGGAATGGCATTCTAAAAGCTGCCATGCTGTGTTCATTGGATGTGTTGAAACTGGTTCTACTGTATTCACTCACCTTGCTGTGCTAACTGGTAATACTATTATCTTCCTGTACTGTGCTAACATGTCACAATGGAATCTGGTCTTGCTTTTGAAAGTCAGAAAATTGAGCCTGCCCTTACAGTGCTAACTGGAAATACTGGAATATGCCCATACTGTATTAGTGGCCATCTAGAATCTGGTATTACTGTGTTAATTGGGCATACCAGAATCCGCCTGTAGTGTGAATCCTGTGCATCCTGGCATCTACCCTTAATAGTTTGCTGTGCTAACTAAACATCTTGAATTGTGTCTTACTCTGCTCACAGAGCCTGTTGTAATCTGTCTTTAGTGCTGTTACTTGGCAGATTGAAGTAAACCCTTGCCATACTTGCACTGCTTACCAGAAACCAGCCATACTGTGCTAAATGACACCTAGCATCGGGTATTAATGTCCTTAATGGAATCTGCATACGCTTCATTATCTAGTAAAATTGGAATGTAGCTTTAATGTGATAACTTGATATTTTCAAATCTGCCCTGGCTATACAAGATGGGAATAATGGAATATGTGAAAACCTGATTTATCGTATGTGCACTAACCGTGCTAATTGGGCACTGTTAACCTCATTTACTGTGCTCACTGTGCATAATGGAATCTACCCTAACTGTATGCTAGTAGGAAAACTGAAATCTACCCTTCCAATCCTAACTGCACATGTTGGAATATTGTTTTACTCTGCTAACTGGGCATACTGGAATCTCCGCTAATTCTGTTACTGCGGTATCAGGTAATATTATCCCCATAAATAATGTTGCCATACATATAGTAGGCTGGGAAACGGCATAGGCGACATTATATATGGGGATAATATTACCTGGTACTGCAGTAACAGAATTGGGAGCAGGGGTTGCGGGGGTGTCCTCCACTCCATGAAAATAAATATGGGAGTTGCGGGGGTGTCCCCGGCAGGTTCCATATGGTTATATTGTCACAAAAAAACAGCGCCATTCTGGTATGGCAACACTTTGTGGGGATATTATTACATGGAACTGTTACTGCAGCTGCAATGATTTGTAGTGAAAGCTCAAGCATAAGATGACTTGACCAATGGGCGGGGTATAGAGGACGAAGAGTAACAGGTCAAGGTCAGACCCCAGATGGGCACCCGATGTAGGGTATGCAGGAGAGGAAGCGATGCAGTTCAATGAGATGAAAGAGTGATCAGAGTGTAGGAGGCCACGCAGTCTGATATGGTTTCCATGAATCCAAGTGCAGAGAGAGCTTGGAGGAGGGAAGGTTGATCCACAGTGTCAAAGTTACCAAATGAGAAAGTAAAATGATGATAGAGATGTGGTGAGCAGTGGATAGAAATGTGTCGTTATGGGCGAGAGCAATTTTATTGGAGTGTTAACACTAGAAACCTGATTTGGTGGGATTGCATATGGTGTACTCCTCAACTTGGTTAACAACACTCTCTCAAGGATTTTGGAGTGGTGGGACAGGAGAGAGCAGGATTTATAAAATGAGGGGCTGCCGCAATCTGCAATGGGATTATAAAGAATAGGGTATGACTGTTGTTATTTTGTAGAAGGCTTCATTGGAGAAAGAGAGAGAGTAAGAAAGACGGAGACCAGAGAGGGGGAGAGAGAGGGTGGGATAGAGAGAGACAGAGATACAGACAGAATAAAGAGGACATTGAGAGATTTTGGAAAGAGGAGCAGATAGGAGAAATATGGGGGTCTACGGGATGTTGCATATTTTGGGATTTTGTAGAAGAATTAGGAAACGTCATTAGCAGAGAGAAGATGAAAAAGAGCATTTATTTGGATGAAGACTCTAGTTGGTCATGTATATTTTTGAGGGTGAGAACAAGAAGATAATAGGTCAGTGCAGTAAGAGGGTTTGGAACTGTCAAGGGCAGTACTGAGGGCAAGGATTGAATCCTTGTCAGTAGCTGGAAATGTAAGGGAATAGTCTTTATGTCAGCAGTGTAAGTAGACGGGCACAGATATCATCATCAGCTGGGTGCTTGGGAAACCTATGGCTGAGAGCGCAGGTGAGAAGGGAGAAGGTGCAAGCAGGATAGTAAACATTGATGGGTGTGGTCAGTGCATTTTTTAACTTGAGGAAGGGCAAGTGGGGGAGAAGGAGCTTTGAGGGGAGCTGTGACTTTGTCAAGATAGTTGAGTCTGATATGAGATGATGGGAGTGGAATTGAGAGAGGTGACCAATGGAGGGATGAAAAGATGGAGCAGAAGCATTAAAATGGAGGATAAGAAGATGAGATGTACAGAGATAACCTAGCTGTGAATGGAAAGGTTATAAAAATGAACCAGCGAATGGTCAAAATATGTGCAGTCTAGCTGTAGTTGATGAATTTATATCAAGTTCAGGACGTAGAGGTCAATCCGTTTGCATGCAGAAACAACTGGTTGGCACAGTTCAAGTAGCAGGTGTAGATCAGAGAAGGAGTATTTGAAGACTCCAGTTTGGTGTTAGATGATGAGGATAGTAAGAGGGGAGGTAGTGATGGCAAGTTCCTGTTAATGCACACTCCAGAGCAAATGCAACCCTCTAGGGAAATAAACCAGGATATAGCTTGCAAGGATAACAAGGTTTAATTGTACAGAATACAAAATATCAGCCAAGGACTCTGCTGCTTGAGAACGTTCTGGGTAATCATAAGAGGAGCAGGAGCTTAAAAGGTAGAGTGGCATCATCACATATAGTACAAAACTAGCGCCACTGATTGGCTCGTGCATACACATAGGCCTGCTCCATAGGGGATTCCAGGCTACAATTGGTTAGTTAATTTGCCGTTGGTCAGGCTCCACATTGGTCCGCTGTGCTCATCTTGTTGTCTGGTGAAGGTCGGGTCGCTCATAAAATACAGTGTTTCTTCTAAACTAGCACACTAAGCCTACTACCACATCACTGTTGCATGCACCTGGGCGGCTCAGAGATTGGTGCCAGGGGGAAGGGAGGATGAAACACAGTCACACTGACCCACACATTCTGAACTTCATTGATACCATTCCTCTCGCACCCAAGGACTCCACCCTGGGTTTTGATCTATAATGTATCCCTCCATGTACCTCGTGTTACAATGTATTGGATGTATTTTATGCTGGGGGGGTGAAACAGTCACACAGGCTTAGATCTTTTATGGCCACTTGATTTGTGCTAGGACAGGGGGGTCTCTAGCTCATCAGGGAATGCAGAGGTGTGGAGGTTGGCTCTGGGCTGGCTGGGTGGGGGTTAGAGGCCTGCTGGCAGCCTAGTGGTGATGAATGGGCACTGCGCGGAGCCTGTTGTCTCACGCTCTTGCAGGGCGCATTCCTCTAAAAGATACCAAATGTTTACAACAGTGAAGGGACATGTGAGAAATGGACTTCCATGAGAACCGGCGGCGCAGATTCATTCTGCCTTAATTATGTTGGGCCTAGTGAAATCTCTCCATGGAGCTCGACTGGTGCAGCTCGATCATGCAAGCCTGTGCTTTTGTCATAACTACAAAATGGCGTTTCTTTCTATGTATCTCCTAATGCCAAGCTACTGCTGTTCGCGCTCTATATTACTTTCACACGAGTTTCATAGTGCAGTTCTTTCCCCCCTTATACACTACGTGATTTGATATGATATGATATGATATAATATGATATAATATGATATACTATGGCATTTATAACGCGCCTATACACAAGTGTTTCATAGGGGATTCGCCTCACCTGAAAGCGCTTAGGGGGTGGGATATACTCATTTCCATCCCACCAGTAGCAACAACTTGAACAGAGATGTGTTTGAAAGAGGGAGAAAAGTTAGAAGGGGGGGCTTGGCTGAAGGTTTGCCCTTCCTGATCATTAAACCAATACAGCTGACTTTTCTTGATAGTTAATTGAAGTGGGACAAGGTAGCAAAGTAAGTGTGGGGGGATGACATAATAGTAGTGTTATGAGGGGGAATCCAGGTTTCAGAGATGACCAGCACTGATAGTATGGTCTGATTGGAGTCTAGTGGTCAGGGAAAAAATGCATTTGATTGCAGAGGGCTTGCTTGGGAATTCCAGATACCAAGATGGAGAACTGCAGGGTGAATGATAATGAGGAAGTAGGTGGGGGATTTGCTGATGGAAGAAGGATAGGATAGATGAGGTGAAGAGAGAAGAGTGGGAATGAAAGGAGCGATGTGGGTGCTATTTAGAGGGAGAATGGATAATGGGAATGGGGAGAAAGGGACGGATTGAGACAGAACATGGGGCTATGACAGGACCCATGAGACAAGGAAGGAGAGAGGGAGGACAGTAAGAAGGGGGAGTAGGATTTGCCACAGCATTCTGGGGAAATGAAAGGCAAAGGATGCACTCAGCATGTTGGGTGAATTTCACGCACATTTCCTCCATTTGAACCTGTTGTATTTGTATTTGTATTTATTGGAATTTATTAAGTGCTTTTGCCAAAGTACTGTGCATGCATAAGAACATAGTACACTAAATAAGGTAAATTGTAGTACAATAATTAAGTTAATGTAAAGGAGTCAGACAGGAGGGAAAGAAGATGAGCTTTGAGATGGGTGCAGAAAATGTGATAACTGGAGCAAGAGCAAATAAGAAGATAGAATTCCAGCGGAAGGGGTCAAGTAGGGAGAAGGATCGAAAGTGGGAGACAACACAATGGGGTCTAGGGACAATAAGACAAAAAAGTATTTTGACCGGGGAGAGGGTGAACAGGGGAGTATAAGGAGACTAAAGATGAGGGATTGGACAGGGCTAGATCATGAAGAAATTTGAAGATGACAGACAGATGATAGATAGAAAATGAAAGAGGAGTTGTGATTCAAATGGTAAGAAAGAGACAGAAAGAAGCAATGAGTTAATAGACGCACAACAAGGAATACAGAAAAGGAGACAAATAGAGGAGTTGCAAATACAATAAAGAGTGGCAAGTTGTGACACAAGGTGGTCAATTAAAAGGGCTGAGCAGTAATTAAGCCTGGAAAGAATTAGGGCAGTGGTAAGAAGTGTAGAAGTGTGAAATGGCAGAAAGCGGCAAGCACGTCAAAAAATAAAGAGAAGAAAATGACAGTTGCGTGCAGTAGAAGAAATGTGAGAGGAAAAAGAGAGAGAAGAGTTAAATAAGACACCTAGATTACGGGCTGAGGAAGAGAAGGAGAGCTGGGAGCGAGGGAAGGAAAGAGAAGCAGGAGGGAGAGAAAAAGGGGGCAAAGATGGAGGAAAAAAGAGTAGCTCAGTTTAGAGGGGTTAAGGTGGAAGAAATGGGAAGACGTCCAAGATTGTAAAGCGGAAAGACATGCAGAGACTTGAGAGTAAAGAGAATCAGTGAATTCGGAAAAGGAAATGTTCATTTGAGAGTCATCTGCGTAGAAATGGCAGGATAGATTAAAGGATGTGATGAGTGAGGAGAGAGAAATAGTATAGAGGTAAAATAGTAGTGGGCCAAGGATGGACCCTGGAGGCACACTGTAGAGAAGAGGGTGGGAAGAAGAAAGCTTGCCAGCCCAGGACACTGAATAGGAATGACCCCCGAGATAAGATTCAAACCAGGAATGGACAGAGCCAGAGATGCCAGAGAAGAAAGAGACAGCAGTAAGGTGAGGTGATCTACAGTATCAAAGGCTGAAGATGAGTCAAGAAGAACAAGAAAAGAGGAAAGTTATTGTGAAGTGCAGTGAGAAGTGAGTTTGAAATGTGTAAGAGAACAGTTTAAGTGGAGTGGGCAAGACGAAAATCAGACTGGAGTGGGGGAAGAAGAGAGTGTGGGTGTAAGTAGGAAGAAACCTGTGAGTAGCCAATGTGCTCCAGAAGGGAAGGAGAGAGAGGGATCAAAAGTGGAATTTTTCAAAATAGGAATGTGTTATGTTATGTTAGGAGTTTTGTAGCGCGCTCGTAAGCACAAAGGCATCTTGGCACTAGAGACATCAGCAAAGCTAACTAATCTTCTTTGTTCAGAAAAGGAGAGTTTTCATCTAACGCCTAAAATGCAGATTGTCAGTAGTACGTCTCAAAGCAAGAGGAAGTGCATTCCAGAGCCTAGCGGCTGCCAGGGCAAAAGCACGGCCACCTACTCTAGACAGACAAATCTGTGGGAAAAAAAAACAGGCTAGCATTCCCAGAGCAAAGGGCTCGGGTTGGAAGATAAGGGGAGAATGTATCCAAAACATAGTCAGCACCTTGATGATAAAAGGCCTGATGCACCATGCTGAGGGCCTTAAACTCAATGCGCTTGGCGACAGGAGGCCAGTGGGGAGAACGAAGGACTGGGGTAATGTGGGCACCATAGTGGGAGTTTGTAGCCATTCTAGCTGCCAGCTGCCAAATTCTACAACAACTGAAGCAGTTGGATATGCCCCAATGGCTGAGCCAAAAACAAAGAGTTGCAGTAGTCTATATGGCTCAACACCAGTGAGGCCCCCACCAGGGATCTAACATGAGAAAGCTGAAAAGGCAGAACCCTACGTAGGATCTTAAGATGGAAATGCCCAGCCCCACACACTGCTCCGAGCTGAGAGGCCATAGACAATGTAGATGACATAATCACCCCAAGGTCCTTAACAGCTGATAAAGGCAGAGGAAAATCACCCAGTGCAGCAGGCCAGAAAGAGGGATTCCAAAGAGCCAGATTAGGAGGAGAACCCACCATCAATACTTCAGTCTTGTCCCCATTCAACTTCAACCAGTTCTTACCATCCAATCCCAGACAGCCACCAGGCACGGATTCAATCGCGATGACACTTCCACCTGGCTCAGATCTAATCGAGACAGAATCTGGTGTCATGGGCATAAGAATAGCACCTGAAGCCGAAGGAGCGGATAAGGCAGACCAGAGGCTGTACATAGATGTTAAAAAGTGAAGGGGACAAGGACGAGCTTTGCGGGACACCGCAAGATAAGGAGCAAAAAGTAGAAGTCAAAGAGGAGAGAGAAAGAGATTGGCCGCTTTCAGTTTAGGAAGGAAGAAAACCAGGCTAAAACAAACCCGGAGAGGCCCGCTAAAGCCAGAGGAGATAACAAAATCGAGTGGTCGATGGTGTCAAAGGACGCCGAAAGATCTAACATTATCAGCGCAGCAACTCCACCACCGTCGACCAGCCTGGTAAAGTTGTCGACTACAGAAACCAGGACACTCTCTGTGCCTTGCCCTGGAAAAAAGCCTGACTGAAAGGGGTCAAAAAACCCAGTGGTCTCAAGAAAAGAGGAAAGAAGATGAGCAACTAAAGATTCCAAAAGTTTAATGAAAAGAGGTAAAAGTGAAATAGGTAGGAAATTAGCAGGCACCGTGGGAACCAGTGACGTCTTCTTAAGAACGGGAATTACTATGGCCTGCTTTAACTCCACCGGGATAAATCCAGATTGACAAGACTCATTGATCACCCAGGAAAACCATGTGATGAAATCAGGAACACTCTTGTTAAAAACTGCCAAAGGTATAGGGTGACAGGGAGATGCTGATTTGAGTTGAAGGACTACTTTCTCTACAATGTCCTCTGAAAACACTGGGAACACTGGTAACACTGACCACACAGGCACAGGGCCAATGACAGCCGTATCCGGGCAAAGCATTGGCGGAGCTCTCATGTAATCGGTAGATATCGGCTCAAATAGTGTACATTTTTGAAAGGGAGAACTGAGCCAGGGAGTCACAGAGAGATTGCAGAGGAATCACAGGTGGTGAGGAATCTAAAGTGGAGGAAAGAGATTTCCCAATAGCAAGAAGTTCTTTAGGCTGATTAAGAGTACTGGTGATTTTCTGAGTGAAAAATGTTTGCTTAAAAGCAAAGATAGATGTATGACAGGCTTTAGGAAGAAGCTCATATGTTGTCCTATCAACTACATTATAGGACCACCTTAATTTACGTATTGACTACAAATAGCACAAGGGAAATTTTATTTAATATTAAAATCCCCCAAAAATAACAATTTTGGATATTTCATTTGAAGCTCAGCTACAAAATTGAGAAAGCGAAGTAAGAATCCTGTATGTGAGCCTGGAGGTCTATAGATGAGTAGAAAGTACACAGTGCAACTAGGGCAAACAGTAACCTCAATGAGCAAAGGCACCAAATACACCCCATCTGGGTAGGGAATACTAACTACATTGAATATAGATTTAAAAATAAAAGCAACACCACCACCCGGGTGGGCCGTGATCCTATCTAAGTGGATGTACTTATAATTTTGCGGAAGTGCTTGTAACAGGACAGGCGCGGAAGCAGCCCCTAACCAGGTCTCAGTTAGACACAAAGGGCCTCATTACACGGACGGCAGTAAGGGTTTACCGGTACCGGTATTTTACCGGTACCGGTAAAACCTTACCGCCTTACTACGAGGTCCCTTTGCGGGTTGGGGAATTTAACGCCTGCTTTTTGCAGGTGTTAAAAACCAACCCGCAAAGGGACCAGGGAGCTAATTACGGTACCGCAATTTGCGGTGCCGTAATTAGCACCTTCCCCATTCCCATTATGCCCTATGGGGCAAAAATGGGAATGGGGAAGGGCAATGGGGGAAGGGGGAATTACCGCCCCACCAACCTTGGAATAGGGCGGTAATTCCCCTTTCCACCAAGGCGGTGCTGGTATTTTACCAGCATGGACCAAGGTGCTAATAGCACCTTGGTCCACCGCCATCCGTGTAATGAGGCCCATAGAGTCATGGGATTGAGCATCTAAGATATCGCATATGAAATTTGCATGAGCGGCTGATGAACGTGCATTAACCAGAATTACTTTAACTTAGAAGCCGCCTCCTTCACACCATAATTCAGCAGAAGCAAATCATTATACCAATTTACCGGGAATCAAGTGCTCTGTGGTGCTAAATCTAATATCTCCTTACGAGAAAGACAAATTGCTCTTACCTCATTTCGCCCAGACTGAGCACAGGCAGGCTTGACTTTGGCGTGACTTTGCACTCCCGAGAACACCCTCCACTTAAACACATTGGCCCTCATTCCGAGTTAGGACTACTGCATGGAGTAAATAGCTCCATGGTTGGCAACCATGGAGCTATTTACTCCATGGAATACCGGCATGGTGAATGGAGTAATTACTGGTCCATTCCAAGGTTGGATGGACCGGTAATTCCCCATTCACCATAGCCCTTCCCCATCCCCATTTCTGCCCCCATAGGGCTCAATGGGAATGGGGAAGGAGGTAATTACGGCACCGTAAATTACGGTGCCGTAATTTAATCCAAGGTCACTTTGCGGGTCCCGTAATTTACTCCTGCTAAAAGCAGGAGGTAAAGAGGGAGCCGCAAAGGGAACTCGGAATACGGAGGTAAGGGATTACCGCCATCGGTGCCCTTACAGGCGCAGGCAATCCCTTACCTCCAACCTCGGAATGACCCCCATTGTATCACATTAGCAGAGGCCTTCCCACTACAAGAAAGTGAAGAGGGACTCCCAGCCGGCTGATGTGTGGGAGTAAGAAAGCAAGCAGCCTACTTCCAGGCACAAGACCCTGGGAGGCAGGGGAGGAAGCCAGGCACCTTCCTGCTGGAGGTACCAGCTACAATGAAAAACACAAGGGCCCTCTTTACGACCTTGGCGGAGAACCATGGTGCTATTTGCACCATGGTCCATGGCGCTAAGCTGCCAACTCCGCCATGGTGGTTGGCGGACTTACCGCCCCATTCCGACCTTGGCGGGGCGGTAAGTCCCCAATCCCCATTTACCCTTCCCCATTTTTGCCCCATAGGGTATAATGGGAGTGGGGAAGGCGTTAATTACGCCACCGTAAATTACGGTGGCGTAATTAACAACAAGGTCCCTTAGCGCCATGGATTTTACCGCCTGCTAAAAGCAGGCGTTAAAATCACCATGGCGCTAAGGGAACTCGTACTCAGGCGGAAAGGGGCGCCATGGTTTACGCCGGCGTAAACCCCTTTCCGCCAGGGTCGTAATGAGGGCCAAGATAAATTAAAACAAACTTTTTGAAAAAAAAAACATGATGCTACTGTGCTAAAAGTGACTCGCATAGCGATTTAAAAGGAAATTAAGAAGTAAATAGGAACATTATAATAGTAACGGGTAGAATGAATGATAATGGCATGCTTAAAGTAGAGGGGAAAGTAGAAGAGGAAAGAGAGAGGTTGATAAGAGTAGTAATATAAGGGAGAGTCTGAGGGGAGGTGGAAGGAATGAGTGTAGATGGGGAGGCTGCAGTGTGGGCACGAGTTAGAAAGTGAGCAGTATCGAGGTCAGTCAGAGAAGAAAAATTAGAAAGAGACCGGAGAGAGGGACAGTGGGAGGGAGAGGGTTTGGGTAGGGTGGGGACGGAGGAAGGGGTTGTAAAAGTGGAGTGAAGAGTAGCAACCTTCGAGGTAAAGTAAGATCAGAGGAGATAATGCAGCAGAATGAGAGGGATCTCGTGGGCGACGTGAGAGGATGTTATTGAGGAGTTGAAAAAGACAACGTGGGCGATGGGAAAAGCTGATTGAAGACAAATATATTTTTTTTGCAGCAAGAAGAAGGGCTTTGTAGGAGGAGTGAAGAGATAAAAGGAGGATAAGATCAGAGAGTGGTTTCGTTTTTTTCCCAATGGCACTCAGACCTGCGGAGTGATATGAGAGATGAAGTGAGTCATGGTTGCAGGGGTTTGTGGGTAAGGGTTAAAGGATGAGCACGATAGAGAGAGTCGAGGGTAGAGAAAAGAACAGAGTTGAGAGGTTGCTGATAAGTCAGAGGTAGCAGCGAAAATGACTCAGGGGAAGGGAGAGAACGAGTAAGAGAGGCTAGGTAGGAAGAAGCGTTAAAACAACAAAAATTGCGATGTAGAAAGGAGGAGGGATTAGGGGGAGGACAAGGGACTGGGGAGAAGAGGAAAGTAATGAGAGAAGAAGGTCATCTGAACAATGAATAGGATATGAAGAGACCAGTGTGTTGCAGTGAGATATAGGGAGAGCCAGAGGTATTGGAGGGTGGGCAGTTCAGGGTGAAGAGATGCTAGGAGTCCAAGAGTGGACGAAAGGCAGAGGAATCAAGCTGTAGATTGAAATCACCTACTAGAAATTGAGGAGAAAGAGAAGGCAGATGATAAGAAAGCAAAGCTTTGAGATCAGAAATGAAAGTAGAGAGTGGACCAGGAGGATGGAAAATGACCAGAAAAGAAATTGGGAGAGGCGTTATGAAGGTGGCAACATGGTATTCAAAGGTGAGGAGGGATGAGAAAAAGATATAGGGTGCATAGTCCAGGAGGAGTGAGCGAGAATCCCTACTACATTGCCTCTAGGGGTAGGTGGCATGATGAGAGAAGTTAGAGAGAGACAAGGAAGGGGAAGCAGGAACAGTAGTATCAGTAGGCGAATGCCATGTTTCTGTAAGACAATGAAATTGACAATTGAATAATTGAAAGAGGTCAAGATGGAGTGTGATTTATTGTGGATGGATCGAACTTTCCATAACCCAATAGAAGCTCGGGATGGAGGGCAGCAAGAAACAGGAGGAGAAATGAGGTTAGAAGGGAGACGTGGACGAGAGTGAGAGAATGGGGGTGGATGGGGTGAAAGATGGAGCAGGATCTGAAAGTCCATTTCAGTCTGAGGAAAAAAAAAGGGAGGAACAGTAGAAACCTAGTAAGCAACTGTATACAGGAAATGGGCAGCATGATGAGGGTGAGATGTTAGTTACATCAGGAATCCAAACAGAGCTAGGGCAAAGTAAGTGCTCCAGTGCACACAGGGGCAAACAGGAATATGTAATTGCCTGCATAGCCTTTTTTTGTATCAGTAATGATTGGCTTAAATTTAGATTCTGATTATGTGTATATTAGTTAACCAAATTATTCAGCCATGTTACATTTTTTATATCAGTAGTCCTTGTGTAGTATATGTTTAGCTTTGAATTATATGCTGCTTTCAACCAGTATCAATTGGAGCAACGTCAATGTCCAGGCAATGTGCTTGTGTTTCAATCATGCAGTCTCTCTCTCTCCCTTTTGTGAAGCCATTGTAGTTTCTGAATACAGTGTTTAGGGATGTCTGTACACACAACATTGCATTCGTGCAGTTTCAACAGTATATTTGATCTAGCAAATTATTGTGTGATTTCTGTCACAGTTCTATTCTATTCTATTAATTTGATAACACTTACAAAGTTGTGATTATCTGGTCTTTTGATGACAATAAAGGTTTATGATGGCAATACGTGCCCTGTGATATGTGCACTAGAGCCATGGCAAGACTTGGTAAATGATATTACCTCCTGGAAATGGGATGGCAATAACTAGAAAACGGTGTGATCACAGACCAGGGGCATGCAATTACAGAAAATGGGTTAGCTCGAAAATGCTCTTCCTTGCCTTAGAAGCAAAATAGCCAAAAGCCCCTTCTGGACACAAGATTGCGCAATGTGGGGCACGTTGTGATATTGCTCAGCCTACCCTACATATACATAGAAATGGGAAAGGCGTCCTGTATATTCATTTGCTGCGGTGCAATATTGCTGAACCAAAAATATCTCCCACCCATCTCTTCTCCTTGCCATTTTCTAATAATTTCCAGTAAAAATAGCATACTATGTCTCTAGGTAGGTCAATGGGCAGAGAGAGAGGGAATTAAAAAGTGACAAGAGAGAGAGAGAGTGAAAAATAAGCTGCCTACAGAGGCCACTGTTAGCTGGAGGATGGGTTTGAGGGGTTTCAAAAGATGACGAAGAGCACGCATGCTTGGCCATCCTTCTCTGTTGTGCACATTTAAACTGTCTTAAAAAGCTTTCTATTTCATGCCTACTATATTGAGGCTAAAGATTAACGCGCCCATCAGCCATATTGATATGGATCTAGCTCTGACCTTCTTGAGGCACTACACTAGACCTGCTAATATCCACTCACAACACCCAGATGCTGCAGAATACCTCATATACTGTTCACACATGAACAATCTCAAAGTAGCATTGAGATGTCAAGATCGCCTGAAAGATTGACCAATGTATGTTTACACGCAATTCTCCCCATACACTGTAGGGTGTTGGGAAAGTGGCATAGTAGTAGTTTCCCCTAACTACTCCCACCTCCCTTTGGAAATGTTCCTGAGTGTAAGCCACTCTGGGCAGAGCGTCTTCTTGACCACGAAAACAGCCTTCAGTCCCCAGATGGCAATAAAATGGCAAACATTGTGGTTTACAAATATTGCTAACATAACATATTTGGTAAGCTTGGATTTGTTGGTCTCTTGTAGAACCCAACCCACTCCATGCTTGTGACCTGGGAAACGATATCTTATTTATTTATTTGATTGCATGCACACAGCCAGCAAGGCTTTACATATACAAAATTATACATACATTCCATCAATACAAATCTTTAGGATTGGTCTAAAAAGGTATCACATGATAAAACTTCATCACATTAAAACAGAATGCCCAATGACAATTCTTTTAAATTAGATAAAACTACATAATCAAATTTCATCATATGAAATATCAAATTCATGTCATTACCCTTCAACAGCGTTTCCCATATGTCAGTTACACTTCCATTATTTGAATTCCCACTTTTGCCCCTAGAATTTCAATGGTGTGGAACATATTAAATTTGAACCGCAGATAGCATGTAAGCGTTTTGTAGTCTGGAAAGGCCATCTGTTAAGTTGGTTTGCACATTATCTCAAACCAGAATTCTAAATACATTCCGCTATTAGTTTTTGATTGCAAGATGGACCATCTTTTGCTCTCTGTTGCTACCATATAATACCACTTTGAAACCTATTTCAAACCGACAGTAAACTCCCCCTATCATTTGACAGTTGTTAGCGTCTTAAGGTCAAGTAAATGACAGACACTGTGTTTCATAAATGTCATATCTTGTGCAATTCTGTTATTGGTTTATCATTCTATGCTTTGATATGCATTGCTGTGATGTCTGGGTTGACCACTGGCCCATGACTGCTGCTTGTTGGGATGTGAGGTGCACACACTGTGTTTTGCAACGTAAGCTTTTTTTGTTCTGTTTCCAAAATGTCTCTACCATGTACTGACAACTGACATACTGTACACTCTACACTAGCACATATTACCTGTCTTACCATCCTCGTTCCACAGATATCACTTAACTCTGTTATGCTGACCACCGACGCCCAATGACAGTATGATGGCGCAACAGACAAACAGTCTAACATCCTCTGCACGGAGGGGGTGGGCTCTGGCCTTCTGAACACTACAACCCAGGGAAAATCAAACACACACCATACAGACAGCATACTTTTATTTGATTGTTTAGTTGGCCAGCGCAACCTTACACAGTCTAAGCTATGTATTTCATAGTATCCAAATTACATTTACCAATATCTAACAACTTATAACTAATACATCATAAAATGTACATTGTTGTTTCTTATACAAACTCAATGCCAATCCCATACTTATTTTGATTTAAAAAATCACCGAATTCTTTAACTCTACCATGCTATGCTTTGGGCAATCAATCATGTTGTTCTATGTTCTCAGTGGAATTATCTGTTTCTAAAGGTTGACTGCAGCTATGACCAGACTGATCTTTCTGCCATTCACACATTTATCCCAGAAACTTGTTACCATCACCGAGATAGTCCTAAACGAATCTGCTGAAGAACAGATTTTGAACGAGAGCTGTGTATGGACAAGTCGAAAAGAGGTGTGTTATGGCTTCCTGTGTATCTTTCTGCTGGCACAGATGACACAAACCCTCTGTTTTGGGAACGATTTGCAATGCGCCCCAAGATCTCCAGTGTTCTAATTGGTTGAAAATGAATTTCATGTTTAGTCTATATTGTCTGTCTGGGAGAAAGTACATATATTGAGATAATGTTAGGACATTCAGGAGATGTTTTACACAGTCACTGCAAGATTTTAAAGTTTGGAAGTGCTTACCATTTTTGTTCCAATCCCATAGAATAGCTCTCTTTTAAAATGCGTACAACTTAACTTCTAATTGTTCATCGTGTTTTGGGGCATAATCATTCTTTTCTAGGAATTCTCTATCCTTTTTTCGAACTTTGTTAATTTTTCATTATTTTCTCTCTTATATGCTTCTTGTAGTACTTACGTGATGTTACAATCCTTATCACTGAGTGTTCCCATTACAAAGACCCCTCTGTGTATTCTGTACTTAATGATGTGAGACCCGGTTTGCATCTAGTTTGCTCCACTAAAGTCCATTTCGCAAACCCCTAAAACACATTTCAAAAAACGGGATTCTAGTCGATTTAGAGCTTTTTCAGAGTACTTAGTTATCATTTTCAAACCGTACAGAACTGTTGTCACAAACTTGTGTGTGTAGAGCCTCTTTAGTGGAACTAATGAGAAACCTCTGTACCTTTCAACCATTCCCCTAATAGCTGCCCCCAAGGAGTCCCCTCTTCTCCCTCTCTCTCTTATCCCACATCACTTTGTAAGAGCAGCTGTTGTTTACTTCTAGTCCCAAATTAAAGAAACCTGTACCCAACTCCAGTTTAACTTGGTTTAGATAGCAAGTGGATTATCTAGATGGCTTTTTGCTGTTAAAGATCTTGATTTTAATTTTATTTTGAATAAATATTAGGTGATTTCTAATTACATATTTGTTCAATGCGCTTAATGTCACTTGGAAGCCCATTTCCACATTGTCGTACAGGACTAGATCATCTATGTACCCTGCCCAGCCTACATGGGTACTGCTTATCGTTGGTGGAAATGCTCTTGCTTGATCTGGATCTTCTTTTAAATCACTCAGATAGACGTTAAATAAAAGGGGGCAAAGATGCAGCCTTGTTTCAACCCTCTGTTGGTCACAATAGCTTCTCTACAATTGCCGGTTCTGTGTAGTCTGACTCTGACAGATGTATCGTTCTACAGCATTTTTATACATTTAACCAGTGTTTTGTCCAGACCTGTGTTTATCAATTTTGTTCATAGACAATTATGACAAATAGTGTTCACAATTGCTGTAAAATTGACGAAAGCTGCATAGACTGTAAGGTTATTTTTGGTGAAGGCTGTTTTTGTTAACATGTTAAGAATGAATAGGTTATGTACGGTTGAAAAATGTTCTCCTAAACCTATCAGGTGTTTAGGGAATCCGTTTGTTTTTCTAGCCGATCCTCTTTGCCTTTTAACCTCTTAAGTGCAAGGGCGAGGCATCTCGTCCTTGGAATTACCTCCCTGTTGCCAAGGAAGAGTTAGCTCGTCCTTGGCACGTAAGGGGTTAATAACACAGAAAACGTTAGAAGGCATTGGCCCTCATTACGACCCTGGCGGATTTTTTCCGCCATCGGCGGACTTTTCCGCCATGGCGTAAAGTCCGTTTACCCCATGGCGGATGGCGGACTTACCGCCCCATTCCGAGGTCGGCGGGGCGGTAAGTCCCCATTGACCCATTTACCCTTCCCCATTCCCATTTCGGCCCCATAGGGCTCAATGGGAGTGGGGAAGGCGTTAATTACGCCACAGTACATTACGGTGGCGTAATTAACACCAAGGTCCCATAGCGCCATGGATTTTTACGCCCGCAAAAAGCGGGCGGAAAAGTGACCATGGCGCTATGGGAACTCGTAGTTGGCGGTAAGGGGTCGGCGCAGCTAACGCTGGCGCAAACCCCTTACCGCCAGGGTCGTAATGAGGGCCATTGAATGGCGAAATACCAAAATCACCAAAAAACGCCTTGGCACTTGGGGGGAAAACCCACAGCAAAAATGTTGCTTACAATATCTAAAAGAGCAATGCATCTGGGGTTTTTGGGTTCTGTTATCTCTCTTTTTGTAGATAGGGATTAATATTGATGTCCCCCACTAATCGGGTACAATGTTTTCGATGATGCATTTATTAAATAATGAAGTGAGAAGGCTTGCCCATAGTTCTGCGTTGACTTTTAATATTTCATTCAGTAGGCCATCAAGTCCAGGTGCCTTTGATTTTTTCAGAGATTTAATTATAAAACAAACTTCCTCAGCCTCAGGCAAGTCTAATGGGATAGTACAATAACCAGACACCTGTGAATCAAATTGGTTAAACCATTACTTTGCTGGAGGATTTTAAGAATGTTGGGCCTGATTCTCAAAAATGAGACCAAATAAAAAAGGTATAGAGGATTAAATTTGCGTTTTTCCAGGGTCTTGCGAAAACCATTTAGGAGGGCAATTCTTTCATAAATAACCATTGTCTGAAGGTTAACTCCGCCATGTCAAAAATGATGCAATGGCAGGTACAAGGCAAAACTACGACCATATAGCAATCTGATTTTTGGTAAATCTAAGATGAGCACCCCATAATAATAAAAACCTGGGTAAAGCTGGCAAAAGAAAGAGAGAGGATCAGGCGATTTGCGTAGTGTTACTCTATAGGCTGTGCACTACATGCTAAAACTATATAACTGAAAAGCGGTAGTCACTGGTGCTATTGGAACAGTCCTGGCAGGAGGGTTCTGGAGACATAATTTAGGAATAAACTAAACGAAAATGCTCTCCTGCGGCAGCTAAGTGTACCCCTTCAACATCAGTATACTACAAGCATCTTGATGTGGCTACCACATATTTAGATGAGACCCGTCAACTAGGATCGTAGACCTAAAGGCATGTTTATTGTTCACAAAACAGGTTTCTGTAAGCCAAATAATTTGGAAAGAGGAAAAAATATGTGACAGCTCGATGACAATTCCTCGAGTGATCTATGGTCGTCTCCAAATCCTACTACGTCAGGAGTGCCATGATAACCCTACTGGTATGCCCGTCAATGTGAAACTTGTCTTCAGAACTATACTGACCACACTGAAATAAACGTTATTAAGTGAAAAGATAGCGTTCACTTTACCGAATTCCAAAAAGATCGATTTAGAAAGACCTCTCTGTGACTGCACAAAGCGGTCTTTCTAAATCAAACTGTCATGCCCCTACTGCAAACGGGGGGGGGGTGGGGTGTGTGTGTGTGTTTTGGTGGGTGGGGAAGGAATCACCTTGTGAGGGGACAGGGGGACAGTATGTGATAAAAATTGGTCATTTTTGTGTTTGGTCATTAAAATTTAAAATGCAGAAATATCACATAGAACCAAAGAAACAGCATGAACATATCTGTGAAAGTTTGCAGTACTTAACAATCTTGGTCCTATTCCTTTAAATGAGATAGTAACAAGAAACTGATTACTGCTAACGCGGGTGAGATTAGGCAAAGGTCTCATTGTAATGCAGGTTGCGGAGGCAGTAATGAAGAGTATGAACTGCTCTGCCCTTGCGGGACGGGATATGATATGGTATTTATAACACACCTATACACAAGTGTTTCAAGATAAATAGAAATCCTCATTTCTCCATATCATCAATAAAGAGAAACATAATACAGGTTTTAATTGATGGGGTTATGCAGCGCCATCAAGCAATCTTTTAATTACGCTAACAGACACATCCATTTGCTCTGCTATGGGGATCTTGCTGAGGCTTCTGCAACTAAACTAAAAATAACGTCACGAGATAACAGATCACGTGTTTCTTCTTTTTTAAAACAATATAAATTGGGTCCATGTATGGCAAGGATTTTACCATCTTATGTTTTCATAACTCTAGACTACCCCTCCACTTAACTGCCAATATCCAGAAATGTGTTACCCCTGGTGTACAATATACCTACTTTCGCTACTTTCGAGAACAAGAGATCCAGAGAGAGAGAGAGAGAGAGAGAGAAAGAGAGAGAGAGAGAGAGAGAGAGAGATAACAGTGTAAACATGAGAAAGTAAAATGAGAGCTCTCCCCAAAGGTTGTACCTTTTTTTAATTTTTATTTGTATATGGTTCACTTAAACCATGAACCTTTACAAAGAAGAAACAAAATCTCAAAAAGAGATAACAAGTTATGCAACCCAAAGGAAACAAACATAACAGAATTCGATCGACCTAAAAAGAGAAAAATTACATTTTTCCACAATACATAAATTAATCTAAAATAAGCTATTATTTCACCATTTACCTGTTGCTAGCATTATTCCATTATTTTACGGTTTTAGAGCTCGAACAACCAATGTTGTTAGGGCAACATTACAACCAGAAACCAGATAGTCCCAAAAGGTTGTACCTTTTTCACACGCTGCTATCTAAACTCATTACGATTTCCTTCCTATATGTGACTTCATGATTCCTTCACCCATCACCAACCTGCCCAAAGAGGTCTCAAAGGTTGGTTCCTGCACTAGCGCACTTACAGTACCCGCACCCATGCATGGCAATTGAACACCCCTCCCAACAGATATCAAACATTAGAATATTAGACCTCTACAAACAATGTACACACCACAGTCTCCGGTTGTTTTCACAAAGTGAATTACTTCGTGGTAATTTACTTTGTGGAAATTACTTCGATTTACTATGAATGCATGCATGTATTTGTGGGTTAAGGGGCATAAGTGGGGGTGGGGAAGGGTTTGGAGTAGGGGTGGTAGTGAACGGGAAAGTGGGAGTGGGGGGAACCCTCATTAAAAAATCAAAATGATTTCTACGAAGTTAATGACCACAAAGTAGTTTATTTCCTGGAAATGAACTGGGACCGTTCTAGACACACACCACCTATAAACAGGCCCGCATACACACCCCAGGGTACTCCTGGTCTGCTTGCGTCAACACAATAGAAAAGCTATCTTGCATTTTCCCTCCCTCTCCACTAACCTAACCCACCCCAGCTTTCAGATTCACACGAGTGGCTTACAGACCGTGCAAATGGCTAGAGAGCATAGCATAACATACATGTATGCTTTTTAAACTGGAAAAGTTATTTATCTGTGACTTGATGTGTTTTATGAAATGCGCATGCGGTTTTCCGAAATAAACTCTGGCAGATTGATTTAAGTTGCCCTTGCACTGCTGCTTCCTCTGCTGTAATTTTCGTTTGAGTAGATTTTAAAAGAATCTGCCTGGTCTGCCCATGTGTGGGTGAAGCTTACCTGTTATCTTGCTACTTTGTAGCTGTTGCGTGTGAGCAAGGTGGGCTTCTAAGATGGCTGTCTTTATCACGCCTGCTCTGTATAAATGAAGTGCCCACTGCTGCTGTATGGGCTCCACTGTGTGTGTGTGTGCACATGTATGTGGAGATTCCTGTGTTCCTGTGTGCACTTGATGTATACGCGCAACCTGCACTGCTGCTGCGTACTGTGCCATGCTCTGTAAGGGTGGAAAGCGTGTGCTGCCTGCAGCCTTGTGTTACTGTTTCAGCGTGCATCTCAGGAGTCTTCCTACTAACTTTCTGCAAGCTTTCTCATATTTTATATTTCACATTTGTGAGGTTTGAGTAGTTTTTATACTTAGGTGCTCCAAGGTACATTTCTTGTATAATTCATAATTCAACACGCCTCACACGTGTTAAAACCAGGAGTTAATAGGTGCTAGTTACTTCTCAGTAGACCTGCCAATCATTCAGCAGTGTGAATGTGGCCTTCACTCTCCATGTCAATGTAATCGTAGACCTCTCTGTCAAGACTTCCAACAAGTGACAATACTACTCTTATATTGTGTAGCAGTAAGTAGAGTGCATGTAATGTACACAGTGACTCGCCTGTGCACTCTCATAGCATAATGTCCTAGTAAACCTACAACTGCACTATTGACGATTGCTGGCACTGAGAGATGCGCTAGTACATCAGTGTCCGTTTCTTACACTTTTCACTAGTATGCATCACAACTGATTGGGGGAGGGGGATAAAGAGGCCCTCCGCTTGCACGTTGTTTTATTTTCTGCCAACGCTTGTCACGTTTCGCTACACACACACACACGAGAACCTTAACTGGAAAAATTGGCAATCCTTAAAGGTCGTCTCTTGCCTGTCAGGCTGTGTTTCAGACACATACAGTTTTTTTTTGGGGGGGGGGTGTGGGTGCGAGGGGCGAGCTACCAATCCACTCTTTTTTAAAGCAGAGAATGTGAATACACTAATACGGTCATAAACAAGCGTAGTGAGTATTGTACTTACCTGGTACGGTTTCCGTAACTTCTTTCCGCAAGAGTGAGCGAGCTGTTTTTTTTTTTCTTTTAGTGCAAATGCCGAGCGCGGTCCCTCTGCCTCGTGAACACTTCCGGTCCATCCACAAAGTCACACCCTTGTGCTTAGTGCCACACTCTGCCCAGCCTCACCAGGTTCCCCTCTTAACTTCCTCCTTATGCAGAGGTTTTTGGGTAATACATTTTTTTTTTCTGTGAAACAGGGTTGAAGGTGGGTATTCAAGAGGAACTCGAAAGCCTATTTTGCAGCTCAAAGGGCGAATAGTTCGAATATGCCCTTACTGAACTCATGTCCCACCGCCTGGTTCATATGACATATTTGTATGAGCACATTCTGAGTCACCACGAGCCAGGCAGAAATGCAAAGATGTTGAGAGGTTTTAAAATGCCATCTATAGTCATTTAGGATTTGATTTTGTGCTTGATGTGTATACAAAAGATCATAAATAAGCATGAACGGGGCCAATTATTTTGGCTTTTGTAGATACAATAAAAACCTGGACTGCAGAGACCCAGTTATTACTTTAAACATTCCGAAAAGGACTGAAGGTTAGTATTTGCAGACACATAGCAAGTGCCCTTCAACGTATGACATTGCTGCTGCAAAGTGGATGTGCTTCTTGCCCACTGAAGGTACTGCAACCCTACCAAGCCTTCTCCCATTCAAAATACTGCATTATTGCAGCAAAGTGCCAGTAATCTCCCATTATAAGTATTGAGTCCCTTCCAAGAAAAGGCAGTACTACCCCTTTGAAATCACTGCACCCCTTCTAAGAAGGGGCATTGAAAGTGCTGGAACTTTCAACTGAGAAAAATGTACTCCTGCTAAGAGGATCTCTCCATTCAGCTGCAGGAAGCGGATACTTAGAACACAAGGTTCTATGGCCATTTCATAATATGTTTTGAGACTGGAATCAATTAGTCTTTCCTCCCTTGCTTTAGTCAGGAGGCATGAGAAGTGGGCAGAATTAGAGTAGCTAGAGGGTAGAGGGAGGCGGTGAGAGGTGTTCCACCATTTTAGTTTCGGCTAGGGCTCTCCACAATGTCCTGTCCTCTCATTTCATGTGGGACATGTCACTCTGGGTATGAATTTCAGAAGACAAAGGACACTTGTTACACTTGCTACAATAGCTTCGATTGGACCCCTTATAGCAGGCTTGCTTGGCACCAATCACCTGACCAATTTGCCTTTATAAGGATGAGGGACCCCCTCCTTCTTTGATTCATCTTGGGACTCTGATAGCAGAGGGATTTACCCGTTGGGGATACAGCCAATTCCAAAGTCCTGTAATATAGAGGCAAAGACACAAGCGTTCAAGGCAGAGGAGAGTTTGGCCCCTAGCATCCCCAGAGAACAGTGAAGGGAATTTCTGTGGACACAGGCCTCTGTGCTGGCTGTTGCAGAGTCACTGGGATCCTGCACTGAAGGCGAAGGACCATCCTGTAGGTGCTGGTCGACTCCCTGGAGTGGAAGCACAGAACTGAAGGACTCACCTTGTAATGGACACACTTAAGTTCTAAAAACGTTTGGACCCTGTTTCATTGTCTGGCGATGGCTGCGAGCTAGCTCGACCATTCTCGAGGAGGCACTTTGAGCTGCTACAGGACACCTTTTGGCACTCTATGAACCTTCAAACCACTTGCTGACCTTTCAGCCATCCAGACGACTCATACCATCACTGTGCACCCCATTGGCCAACCTAATCACCAGCTCGACTCAGTAGAGGCAACTCGTTTGTATGCCGACTAGACCAAGAAGAAGCATTGTCTTGTAGTTGTCTCGACTGGTGTCCAGAATATTGGCAGTTATCGATCAGACCGTCAGAAATGCAGACTTTATCCAACAGAGCCCGCACATCGAACCGACGCAACACTGACTTGCCGGTGGGTGCGCATGATTCGAATCATCTTGACATGTATTTGACTGCCGCAAAATTGACTAGAAGCCCAGCTCAATGGTGTAGAGCACCCAAAGTCATGAGATAAGGCATTTTGAAGAGGACCTGTACCCATGATTCATTTTAAGGCACCATAGTGTCTTTTAAGTCCGACTTTCGTACTTTTCAAAGATGTATCCTTGAAGAAGGGACATTGCTGCTAAGTCTGTTGTATGAAACACCCCTGCTTGTCAACCCAGATTGTCTTTTCATATAATATTTCTGCATTATCTGTGTTTCTTTACATGGATAGATTTTAGTGTTTTAAATTAGTTGGTTTGCATTGATTGTTTTAATGAAGTGCTATTTTTCTACAACCTTGATTGGGCAATCTTTTACATTCGATCCATTGTACTAAAGCTGTTTGGGTTGCTAATGTTATCAACTCACAACCTTCCTGAAGGAATAGCCTGCCCGCAGTCCACATTACCAAAATAGATAACAAACAAACAAACAAACAAGATGAAGGGGGCACACATTTCGGCTTGTGCCTGTTTCACCTTTATGATTGGGATCACTCGTGGTTTAGCAGTAGTGTGGGGCTGAGAAGACGATTTAGCACCTTCTCATACCTGTACTCTGGCAGAGCACTAGTCATTTCGCCACACCATGATTCTCACTCCCCTGCCCAGACCCTGAATTGCAAAGTTCTATAGACAGGAAATATGGGCAGAATTATGAGCAGGCTTAAATGAGGGTGGTCTCTGACCTATGGCTCCCTTGGGAGAAATGACTTTGATCAGGCATCCCGGAAGTTCTTGAGGTCTACCAGGAGCTTTATGATGCTGGCTATAGAGGTGGGTGAGGCATGACCCCTGCTTGCCCTGATTACCTCATCTTCCAGTTAACAACTGCGTGGGTGGCTGTCAATGATGATGTCACCAGCCATAAAAAATTAACACGCAAACTTATTTTTCTTAATTGACAATCAAGATGAACTTTTCTTTTCATGAGGTCTTTACTTGCTTAATAGTAAACATGTTGTCTCTTAGCTGGTTCTTGCTATGACTACTTATAATGTTTCAGTTCCTCTTCTGTATATGTTGTCTCTCATCTGGCCCTCAGTACCTAGCTGGCACCATATTTCCCCATTCGCCTTTACTCAGTTCATCCTTATTAGGTATTCCTAGAATCCCCTTTCTTGGGATGTCTAACTAGCCTTCCCTCATCTTCAAACAGTCAATCTGGCTTTCTTGCAACACGCTGGGGAATGACAGGATTTCCACTCCTAGGAAATAATTCACTTGGGTTCCCCTAAGGCTTTTTAGTGCCACCCACTTTGCCTCATCAATTGTTTGAACAACAGATTACAATAAACACTTAATCTCTGGTTTGCAGTCTGTCTTTCTCAGCAGCACTTCTTGTGCCAAGCTGTCCATGTTGGCTCCCTTGAGTCCTTTCAGAGCCCCATTATCTGCCCAATGGGTGCCAAAACCCCCACTTCCAATAGAAGCCCTTCTTTGGTTCATACGACCGTTGCCTATCCCTCTTCTGCTAAGCGGTTTATGTTGGCTCTCTATAGGCCTTTCAGTGACATCTGCTTTGCCTGGTGACCCAGAAGCACAACTTTCAGTAAACACGTATTTTCAAATATATAGGAACGGTTACATTGCTTTTGTTGAAACTGTGTTAACATACAAGTGGTGTGTAAAACATTGTGAGACCCTACATTGTGAAGGAATGTTTTGGTCTTGGTTTGTATTATATTGATTTTAATTCAAAAGTGTGTTTTAATAAATAGTATATGTATTTTATATACATCTATTTAACCATGTTAATATTAGACAGCCTCCTGTGCGGTTAACTGTACATTACACTAAGCCCGTGATCTCCTAAGATTAAGTCTTCTTCCTAAGTCCCATAACCAATTTAGAGTTTGGTTAGAATGTTGTTTAATAAACCCTAGCAGGTCCACTAAGTTGGCTTCCCAGAACCCTACACCAGTAGTGATTCTGAAAAGCAACCTAACAGCCACCCTCATTCTATAATATAATGGCTTAACTGAGCTGAGGTAGAGAAGGAGCGACTGAGTTTTCATTCATTGGTGGGGCCCAGTTTGTCAGAAGGTGGGTTCAGGCAATGGTCCCTATTTTGTGCAGTTCAACGTTGTTTTGACTAAATGTTTTACTATGTGCTAATTTACTTCAACGAAAATCACTTTTAATGTTTTTCTAATTCCTGTTTGTTTCATTTTTAATGTGGGACTATAACCCCTTCCCTCCCAAAGCTACCCATAGCCCCCACCACTCCAAACCCCTGTACTACCAAACTCTTAAACACATATACATATTTACTTCGCCAACAAAATGATTTTTGGTGAAATAATTTACCCCAGAGTAATTTACTTTGGCGTAACACTTGTGTACGGTTTTGTGCATTACTGCACTTGGACTTTATTTTTATCACACTATAAATGCAGAACTATAGGTACCAGAATGTAAAGAAAAAAGGTAAGAGTAAATTGGTAGATGGTTTATTCATGTGGGAGTACAATTACATTTCCGTATTTTTGCGAATCAATTTGATAACCCAAAAAATGTAACCAAGGCCAATGTGAGCATTGCGGGGCACTTCTTGTACTTCTTCTTTCATTTACTTGTGGTAGTTACCGTTGTGCCTTTCTAGAGTCTACGCGTGTGGCAGAACGGAAGTGAGCTAGGCAGGAATAGATCTGCTCATGCACAAGTGAAATGGCACAACTTGAGACATTTGTTAATTCTCCTTGTGGGATGTGTTATCAGGGAACGGTCACTTGATGTCATCCCTATTGTAAATATATGGGCATATTGTTGTTTAGAATGATGTTGATATAATGTGCAGTGTTGCAAAAAGGTACTTTCTTGTACTAGGGAATCATGCCAACAGCTTAAAGTGTTTAGATTCGTTTTTAAGAATGCAGATACAGCCTTAACAACTTCAACATTAGCAGTTTTCTTGATGTTTCTGGAATGTTCACATAAAGAGGTTACGGAAGATAAACATGCCCTGACAGCCTTCTGTCATTGATTGCTGCTTGCTGGGCAGCGTTTGGGTGCACACATATTTAAATTACAGTATGGGCAGAATGAAATAGTAATTGTGAGCCTAGCAGAAAGCCCAGCCATGACTGCGGTGGACCTGAGGTACACCTCCAACCAGGCAAAAACATCTTTAGGGGGCACAAAGGGGAAGCAGAAGAGCTGGGGGGTAGAGAGGCTGCACAAAATCAGTACAATGCTCTAAAATAAACAATGTTTGCTAAAAGGGAATTCCTAGGAGGACATTTCAGTGCCAAACAATTTGTTTCTGCAGTTAAGAAAGGGAGGGGAGTAGAATTTGGTGGGGGAAAAATTAAACCATTCATAATTTCAGGGGGACAGGTTCGTTTGAACTCCCTTGATGTATGTGCATATGCTTTAGCTCTCAATTTCTCCCTGCCACCCATAACAGTCTGCCTTTAACTATTGTGTCCCTGTTGCTCTGGGTTAATTCAGGGACTTGCCAATCCCAACAATCACCTTGCCACTTGTGTGGATTTAGGATGTCATTTTTTGGGGGGTTTTGGCACATTGTGCCACCAGAATATCGGCAACGCCTTTGCTACAGAGAAGAGAGAGAATAAAGGGGTCCCCGAAAGCTGTCTTTGTGGTTGGCATGAGAACTGAAAATGCTGTGGCATAATCATCCGAAACACTAAGGGGCCGTTTCAGGGAAATATTTGCAGCGAAAATAGGGGATTTGCGTGCCGATCTGCGCCCAAATCTCTGTTCGTCGATTCATGGAACCGACTGCGCAGGACTTTCCTGGGACTTTTGTGGAGTTCGCGCTGTCCCGCCATGTCTCTGCGAGTCGACGAGCAGATTGTGCGAGACTCCACGCAGAGTGTGGGTTAGGCCTTCGCTTCAACCAAAATAGGGGGCGGAACATGCAGAATGAGGAAGAAAATGCAAAATTGTGGGCGTGTTGATGGATGGTACATGGCCAAGCAATCGCATGCCCATAGCCGTGCAAATATAACCGTATTCATGGATTGCTACTCAGAACATGCTGTCGCAAAAAAGCACACGCAAATCCCGGAACGCATAAACCACATGATGGCAGGCATAAACCTCAACAGGCAAAGGAACAAAGCTCTCTGCTTTCTCTTCTTCTCCCATTAATGGTGGCACCCGGTGCAAGGCTCTCCTGGCCTCCTTCCACTCTTCTAAGGTCATCATTAATGTTTATCTAAATGGTACCGTCTTGGTCCAAGGCCCTCAGGCCAGCCTTCTCCTCTTCGATAGACGTTTCCCGCACCTCATCAATTTACTTTCGTATCCTGCTGTCCCCTCTACACCTCCTTGGCTTCGTTGCCACCCCCTGCTGCCTCCTCCTTGGCTACCTTGCCCTCTCCGCCTTCCTCCTCTTCCCCCCTCGGGCTTCTTCTACACCTCTGCAGGGCATACCTCTGATTTGTACCCCTCTCTGGAAGTCTTTCAAGGACAGCAACCTTCTCCATATTGCTATTCTAAACTCTCGCTCAGCTGTCAAACACTCCTCTGACATCTGCCGCCTTCCTGAGGAACTTGACCTCGATGTCCTCGTCTTACTGAGACATGCTTCACAGCCAGTTCTGTCATGAGCTTTGACACTCTTCTCCCTGATCGCTACAATATCCTCTCTGCTCCCAGGTCCAACCGTTCCGGAGGGCGTGTAGCCCTGATCTTCCCTGAGTGGATTCCTGCCTCTGTTATTCCTACACAGGCCTACTCTTCTTTTGAATGCCTCGTCTGCAGGCTCTCTCTCTCTCCTAGCCATTACCTTACTGTGGCTACTATCTATCGGCCACCTGGCCAGATCTCCTCCTTCCTCTGAGTGGGCGGACCTCTCCTCTTCCCTCCTGGTCTCGACCATTCAACTCCTCCTTCTTGGAGACTTCAACATCCACCTGGACGCTTACTGACCTTCCTCTGGACTCTTTCGCAACCTTTGCGACTCTATATCACTCTCTATTCTCCCCTCTGGCCTGACTCACTCTGTAGGGCACACTCTGGATCTGATCTTCTCAGACCTTCCCCTTTCTATCCTTGTCACCACTCCTCTCTCCTGGAGTGATCATTTTCTCCTTTCCTCCCAGCTCATGCTCTCTACCTCTCAGGCCAAGCCAACTCCAGCACTGCCACCCACCTTCACGGTCATCCGACCAAAGAAACGCATGTCAGTTGAGGCTTTCGCTGCCACTTTCTCATCCCCTCTTCCCCCTTTGTCTGACTCACACCCTGACACAGCCCTTTCCATGCTCCACTCTGCTATATCTGACACTGTCGATTCTCTTGTCCCTGTCATGAGGATCTGCCTGAAGCCCAAAGCCAAGTGCAACTCCTGGTACGACTCAGATCTCGTCATCCTCAAACGAAAGTGCAGGGTTGGTGAGAGGAAATGACGTGCTTCTGGTACATCCTCTGACAAACTGGACTGCCGCTTGCTCCAAAGGCAATATCGGCTCTCTGTCCTCACCAACAAGAGAGCTCACATCCAAGCCTGTGTCTCTGCGGTATCTTACAACTCAGCTGAACTCTTTAAAATCTTCAAGGAACTAGCCAATCCTGCCCCTGCCACAGTCTCTACCTCTCCTGTCCCCTCCCATGCCCTCTGCACGGCGCTGTCCTCTCATTTCACCTCTAAAACTCAGGGCATCCTGTTGTCTCTCTCCTCCTCTCCCCTTGCTTCCTCTACTCGCTGCTCTTCCTCCGGCCCTTCTTCGGCCACCTCTCCTCCCTCCTTCTCTTCCTTTCCCCTGTTCTCCCCAGACAGGTTTCTAGACAAGTCTGATCTATAAAAAGTCTCATCAAAACAGGTTCATCCCTGTTCCTCCAAAACCATCAAGGACCACATTGACTCTCTGGCTCCTGCTCTGGCCGACTTCTGCAACCACTCCTTCACCACTGGAGTCTTCCCCTCCCCCTAAAGCATTCCCTTGTGCACCCTCTTCTTAAGAAACCCTCTGCCGACCCGTCCTGCCAGGATAACCATCGCCCAATCTCCATCACTCCTTTCCTGGGCAAACTCTTGGAAAAGTTACCCATCTCCCAGCTTAATCTCCACACTGAAGCTGTTGGCTTTCTCCATGATCATCAGCCTCGCTTCAGAGCTGCCAGAAGCACTGAAACTGCTCTCCTGAACATCCATGAAGACCTGCTCTCCAACCTTGATTCCAACACCACCTGTGTCCTCATCGTACTTGATCACTCCTCTGCCTTTGACACGCACAACCATGCCATCCTGCTCAACGGTCTCCATGATAACCTGGGTATCACCGGTCAGGTTCTGGCGTGGCTGACTTCTTTCTTCTCTGATCGACCCTCCCAGGTTCTACTTGGGTCCTTCCTCTCCTCTATCTCTATCTCTATCTGTGATGTTCCCCATGGGTGTAACCTCTCTCCCTGGCTGTTCAACCAATACCTGGCACTTCTTGGCCACCGCATTGCTGTGCTCTGCCCCAACTTCCAGTGCTATGCGGATGACACACAGCTCATTTTCTAGCTACCCTCAGTCATCTCTTCTCCCGCTCTCATCTCAGACTGTCTGTCCTCCACCCAGGGGTGGTGTGCCGCCAATGATCTCTGCCTTAATGCCAGTAAGACCAAGATTCCCCTCATCCGCACACCCACTCCCTTCTTTCCTGTCACTCTCTGGTCGGCCTCTCTCGGCCCTCTCCCTGCTGTCATGATGCCTGCCCCCGGGCATCCAGACCAAGTCCATCAACCCAGGAAGCAGGCATCATGTCATCTGGAGCAAGCCCAGCAACCCCTGTTAGGGGCCATCTGGGTACAGTCCTGGCGCCTGTGGTGTCAGGTTCATATGGGACATCAGTCCTGGCGCCATAGGCGCCAAGCTCATATGTTTAAACTTACCTGATGCAGACCATGCTGCAAGGAATCCAAGCCCTTGTGAGGCTTGGAAGGGACTACTTTACCTAGGGAACTATTTTGTTACTTGGGCGTGGTTGTGGAGGAATACGTGGTTGTGGAGGAATACTACTTTGGAGGCTATTTAAACCACACCCGAAGAGCAGCATATGCTTTGCGTTATTCTGCATCCTGCAGCGTGACGCTCACCATGCCTGCAGTCAGCATCCAGCATCCTGCCACGTCGGCTTCGAGTCCAGAGCACCTAGAAAGGAGGTGAAAGAAGAAGAAAGGTAAGAACAAGAACATTACTGGATTTCTTACCTGATTTCGGATTCAACTCATCTTTGAACCAGAAAAAGACTTCATTTTAAACGCATCGCTTCGCCAGCAGCAGCGCCGCTCCATACTTACCGTTCCTCGCAGCACCACCACGGTCTGGCGCTGTCTCCATCACTTGGTTACCGCATTCCAGCACCTAAGGGGGAACAAGGAAAAAACGACAAGGTGAGCCAAGGGAACAAACAAGGACAATCTCTTTCCATCATATATTTACCTAATTTTACCGCCGAAGGTATTAATTACCAGAACGCCAAATCCTCTTTCGCCGCACCTGCATGAAAAGAGAAAGCAGCAAGTTTAACCTTGGTAACTTTTACCGGACAGTGTTGGATAACACAGACTCTTACCTGATCGCTTTCAGCTGCCACAAGACGATCTTCTTTTGGATCTAAGCTGCAACAGAAAACAAAGGAATTGGACAGAGTGATTACTCAGACATTGTGAACTCTTTAGAACTCTTCCAATATCTTCAAGCCAGTGAGGTAACTGGCCATCAACGTGCCCCTGCATTCCTCGCAGGATGGAAAGCTCATCATTCAAAACTATAAGGTGAGCTTTGTGGAAGGGAGTATCGGTGTGATAGTGGGTACGCAGTGTGGTGCTAATACTCGAATCCACCGGTGGCTAATTCCCTTTCCCCGTCTTTAGGAGACTAATTCCACGGGTCAAGCAGACGAAGCTAGGTGGGCAAGTCCAGTCAGTCATCTCTGCACTACGCATCACACTGGTGGAGACCGTGGGAGTCCAGTTCCGTCCGACACCCCTGTGGGAGCCAGGTGAGCGTAACACCTGCTCCCACCTGTGAGGCTAAAAACCTCGGGGTCATCTTCGACTCCACACTCTCCTTCTCTCCTCACATCTCTGACATCTCTAAGACGTTACAATACCAGCTGCACCTCCTCAGAGGTATTCTTCCTTTCCTTTCCTTCCCCCAGAAGCTCACTGTCTCTACAGCTCTGGTTCTCTCTAGGCTGGACTATTGCAACAGCCTCTTTCTAAATCTGCCTGCTTCTACTCTCCACCCTCAGAAACTAATCCAGACAGGACTGCAAGACTTGTACTTGGCCTCAAACCCAGGGATCGTATCTCTACAGAACTGAAATCTCTGCACTGGCTCCCAGTGGCTGCGAGGATAAAGTTCAAAACCCTCTGCATTGTCCACAAGGCCTTCTGGGGTCTGGGGACTCAATACCGTCAACTCTCGCTTGCTAAATATCTTCCTTCCCGAGCTCTTCACTCATCGGCCTCCAACTCCCTCAGGGTCAGTCGCTTCTCCAAGCAGCGAGTTGGTGGTAGATATCTTTCTTCGGCTGGGGCCTCCCTCTGGAACAGCCTCCCTCCCACCCTGAAACTTGAGGAGAATCATCTCCGGTTCCGGAAGCACCTCAAAACATTTCTCTTCGCTTCTGCTTTTTCTCCTACTCTCCCCTGCTGACTTCCTGGCTACAACTGAATCTGCACTGGTTACCTGGCCACCCTCTGTTCTTGGGCCCACGTCCCCTGCCCCGCCAGTCGCACACCTGCACTGCCTTCCTGACAACCCCCGCACTTGGGATTGTTTCTGTATCCCTACAGTCCCAGTAGCAGCACTTACAACTGATGTCTGCACTTACCCTTGCACTTGCCACCTGATATCTGCACTTACCTTTGCACTTGCCACCAGTTGGCTATAGCTTACTTACTTATTTATTATATTATCCTCTGTACTGCACTGTCCATTCCCCCTTCCCATGCACTTGCACGATCTGAATGACACCTGGCCTAGTACGTTGTCTGTCTTCCCTCTGTTCACCCTCCCTTGCCTCGTCACGCCTTGAAACACTTCTGTATAGGCGCGTTATAAATGCCATATCATATCATATCATATGTGTAGACCCAGTCAGGGTACAGGGAGAACTTGTGTTGCCATTGATGTGACAAAGCAGACAGTAACAGTCATTTTAGTGGTCAATTGTATGACAGAAACAGGGGGACCAACACTGAGGAGGGGTGATTCAGACAGTGCACAGATCTTTGCTGAATACGTTACACATTGTTCAGTGTACCCGGAGTACACTCAGCACAATGGTGCAATTGGACTGTGCTGTCCTGGTCATGGTGCATGATTGCATTAAGGTGCCATGTGGCAGTGTATGTAATGTTTGGTGGATGGAGTGGATTTTAATGTTGATGGAATGCGTGTATGCCTTGTACGAATGCATCCATGGTAGGACTTATCGAAGGATGTCACTGTTTGCCATCTCAGGCATGCAGCATCAGCAGTGATTATGGGAATGGAAGAACAGTGTACATCTATGTATTGACTGGAAATGGTACTGCAGTTCTCTATTCCAATCATGAATTGTGTGTCATGTGTTGGTAGTGTATGTGAATATGGGTGGCTGACTGTTGCCATGTGATGTCCTTTTGCAATACATGACACATGTGCAGTACTTTTCTATGGTATGTGTGCTGACATGACAGTTGCATGGCTTATCAGTGAATGTGTATGCCATTGTTGTACATCAATATGTCCACTGACAGCATGGACAGGGCTGCGAAGTGGGGGGGGACTTGTTAGCAAATGCTGTTCATCGGTGGCGTACAGCTCATAGTGTGGAAATGCAAAATGTATGATGCTTGTGTGTCCTGCCATTTAGTGTTTCAGTTCACTTTGATGCACATGTGCATTTGTGTCTCTAGGCACATTACTCAAAATGTCTTTCCCTGTCCATGTGCAGGTGTGGATGCACCAGATGCAGAGGAGGAGGAAGAAGGGTTTGTGATACATCAGGCTAGGAGTGGAGGACATGCTATTGTACGTCATGAGAACCCACTGGTGCTCCTTACTATCATCAGTCATGCTGCGGCCTCTTCGGACACTTCAGACTCAGCTGATTTGGATGCTGAACCACATGTTTATGCCTCAAAAAGGGCAAATGTGAGTGCCACAATTGGTATATCAGATGGGGCCATTGAGTCTGTGGCGGTGCAGCTGGCTTCTCAAGGCCAGTCAGTGGTTGGCCCCCTGTTTGCAGTGTTTACGGCTGCAAGGCCACCCTCACATGAATTGGTGTCAGGTTCTGGGGCTCATGTCAAAGGGAGGGTTGCAGACCTCCAGCCAACGACAGGGGTACCACACCAACAGGCATGGTCCCTTGTATCAGGCTGCCGTGAGCCCTGCACACGTGGTGGATGTGTGCAGGCTGGAGAGACAGTGTGGGAGTAGCAGATGTTGCGTGCCACCATCCGACATTTTAATTTGTTGGACAACATTTCAAAGAGTATGTATAAGATGGCCAAGACCTGGCTAGAGCAATAGCTGAAGGTCATGCAGTCCTCCTGCGGCTGCCACAGACTGCGCATGGATGCCAACATCAAGAGCCGACGGGGTGATCTGAGGTGTCTGTAGCAGTCATTGCATGCAGATGGTCCAGGCACACCGAGAGGCCCTAATGCGTGAGATGCAGCACTGTAATGCATGACGAACTCTCAGTCACAAAGACAGTGCTCCACAAGGAGATGGATGCCTTCGGGCAGACTCTGCGGCCATTCATGAGGATTTGCATGGAGACCTCACTGCCCTTACTGTGCTGGTCCATTGAATATTACTAGAGTTTGAGTGAGCACCACGGGTGTGTACTCTATCAATGTATTTTCTATTTTAAATTGTTGTGAGAAATTATTTGCTCCTTTTGCTAGAAAAAAAAAACACTTGTTCAGTGGAGTACAAAGCAAATATAGAAAGTTTTGATAGTGTTGAATGCCCCAAACGGCTGGAAGCACCTGTGTGATATGTCATTTTGGATTTACATATTTTTGTTTCATTTGTTTCAATTTTTCATATTTTTATAATCACAAAAAAGAGTTATTTTACACAAATACATTGGTGTATGCATATAACATGTCAGAAGTATTTATTTCATATAGGCAGAGGCCTTCTTTTAGGTGTCCAATGCATTTTGGTCCTAATGACCATCTTCAGGGACAATTTCTAGAAAAATTATTAATTAACAAAATGTAAATATTTGCTCTAATAATTTCACCTGACATATCTACTTTTTCATAATTTTTGACATATTTACCAGGCTCTCTTTCCACGTCTGTGTACCATTGGAGCCTTTACAATAAGTGTAACATTTCAATTCTGGCACCCCATTGGGCATCTGTAATGCAAGTAGGTTGGACAGATTTCACTCTTATGTCCTTCAGGTATGTTTCCTAAATTCTCTAAAATGGTTAAAGGGTCATACCTTATCTTGTCCTTTATTTGAGTGTTCTTTTGGGGTTCATATCTTGGTGGCCTGTGTTTGGAATATCTATTGTTAGGCTTTGTCTTCTAAAGACTGCTGTCTAATGCTATTCTAAGTATTTTTGAGAATCTTACCTTCTTTGTGTTGACAAACATTTCCACGGGACACCAGGACCACAGCGATTTGGTTGCCTGTGTTCCCTGTTACGCTTTTATTTTTGAAATGGTGCCGGCAACTGGTGCACTATGATGTCATCGATGTGATGACATCATCATGTCCCGGCAGCCATTTTAGTGTGGTGGGAACAAATGCACTATATTAATAATAGTTATGATTTCATAATAAGGGATGGTGCTGTAACATTTGTAGCATTCAGATCTTTTAATCTAAGGATTTCTGATATACGATATATATTTCACTTTTAAATATAATCGTGGATATCAATGTTTACATTATTGGTCATATGGCCTCTCATGAATGGTCAGCATGGCGTCATCATGTCGGCGCCAATGTATGATGGCGATCTTTTTTGGTGTAACCTTTTTCAGGTTTGGTAAATCACTACACTGTGTATGTTCCCTTGAGGATATTCTCTGTACATACTTGACATTACAGTGATTATGCAATGGCTGCATATAGTGTTGCATAATAGTTTCATATTATTACACATTAATAACATATTATTTCGTGACGAATACAGGTTCTCATATGTTCACGATCTCGGACAATAATATGTATTTTGTAGATGACAAGTTTGTGGCATTTCAAATATTTTTATCCGATCACTGCTGCTGGTTACTACTTTGGCTCTCATTTGTTCGTTCCTAGTTACATAGAATATATATTTTTGTACAGTTACAGATTTTCAATCTAGTTTACATTGTTCACATTCACATTACATATATTTCATTGTGTTCATGATAGATCATTGCAGGTATATATGCTTTTGGTGGTAGATGTCAACCAGTTTAACTATCCTTATGACAATACTATTAGCAGATGTCTTGCATCCAATAGATTCAGCATGCTGTTCTGCTACACTTCTCTTCATAAGTGTGTGCATGTCTAACTGTAAATTTAACGGAACAATGTGTATAGGCATGGTCATTCAAAAATAATGGGTGCCGTTTTGGTGTCTTATCTATATAGAAGCACATAATTGCTGTGTTCAATAAGTCTTTTATGTTCTAGTTAAGTTATTGGTTTGAGATGTGTATTTAATGGTTGGTGCTGTTTCATAGTGGTCTAGAGGAAACATGCAAAATTGCGTTCCTCGTTCATCCCTCCTGATATAGGGAGTTGAGTCTTTCTATCCATAATGTTTCTTTTCGATCAAGCAGTTTGGCGATTTTGCATCCACTGTCTCTTTTCCCAATTGTCTCCAATATTTGAAATCTCATTTGTGAGATTTGATGTTTCACTTCTGCAAAGTGACGTGCTACTGGTGATTGGTTGTTTCCTGTGCAGATGGAGCGTTGTTCATTCCACCAAAATTTCGACTTTCCAGGACGATTGTCCAACATAGTATTTGCTGCATGGGCATTTTATGCTGTAAATGATATTAATGTTATCGCATGTAGCGTATCCTTTTAAAAATATCTTTTTACCAGTGTTGGGGTGAAATATTATGTTCCCTTTTTGAGCAAGACTGCCATTGGTGCAGTTTAGGCATGGGAAGGTGCTGCAATTCTTGGATCTCTCAGGTCGTTTTCTGCTGTCACTTCTCACAAACAAGACTTTCAGATATATCTGCTGCATATGTATGTAAACACCAGTGGGAATCAGTTCAATTTTCCCAAAGCTCTGTCTTCAGATAGGAAGTGCCAATATTTATTGATGATTTTTTTGATCCGCCTGCGTTGTGTGGTGTGTTTTGTCACGTATATGGGAGAAGGTTGCATTTTGATTTTTTTATTTTGGGTATTGTTTCTCTATCAATACTGTCAATTTTGAGCAGAGAGTTGTTTACTTCTGTTTCCTGTTATCCTCTTTCCTTGAATCTGTTGCCAATGTTTTTAAGTAGTCTTGTGCAATCTGTTTCGTCTTGTACAATTTCGTTTACTCTAAGGAATTGGCTGTATGGCAAACCTCTGATGGTGTTTGGTGGATGGAAGCTGATTCTATGTAGTAAGTTGTTCTGATCAGTGGGTTTCCGATACAGAGTGGTGGTTAGTTTGTTGGTGATGTGTTTTACAGTGACATCAAGAAAATCAACTGTCTGCTGGCTATTCAGTGTGGTGAATTGGATCCTGTCATCAATACTATTCAGGTAGACATTGAATAATTTAAATTCCTCTTTGGTGCCTTTCCACAGGCCAAATATGTCATCGATACATTGACCCCAGTAGCTGATGTAGTTCTGCCGGATGGGATGTCTCAAAATGGGCTCAGTCGCAAATTTTGTAGATACACGTGTTAGCATAACATGTTGCCATGATGGCACCCATGGATGTGCCTGACACCTGTATGTAATGCTGATATTTTTTTCTCTTAGATAAGAGATTTGCAAAATGAAGTCCCGAAGTAACATCAGAAATTCTTTCGATGCTCTCAAGTTATCTGTTTTCAGCAGTAGCCATTCTACTGCTTCTTGCCCCAAGTTGTGTGGTATTGAGGTGTATAAGTTTTATACATATATTGTGAAGAGAATACCTTGGCTATGCACCTGCAGTTTGTCCAGTGTATTGAGGATATGGGTGGTATCCTTGATGTATGTATCAGTTTCTTGCACGATGGGTTGTAGAAAATAATCTAGACAGGTGCCAAATGGTTGCAGGATACTGTTAGCTGCCAAGACTATTGGTCTACCTGGTGGTTTCAGTGGATTCTTGTGGATTTTTGGTAGTGTATAGAAAATGGGTGTCTTTGTGTGTGTAGCTGTAAGAAAGTTATGTGTCTTATCTGATATCCATCCTCTTTTCTCTGCTTTAGTAAGTATGTTTTCTAAGTTACTTCTGATTCCTGGTGTTGGTTCATGGTCGATTGGAGCATATATGTTCCTGTCCAAGAGTTGTGTTTCATATTCCTTTTCATGTTCTTTGGTGTTGTGGATGACCTAAGTCCTCCTCCTTTGTCTGCCGGCTTAAATGTTATTGTTGAATCTGACAACCCATTTTGTATAATGTCTAGATCTTTCAGACGGAAATTGCTATGCTTGGGGGGTGCATAGGATAATTTCTGTCGGTCCGTGGTCACCATTCTCTGAAATAAGTCTATGGTGGGGTAGGTAATGGGTGGAATAAAGGTGATTTTGGTTTTTAATTCTGGTGGCTCCTCTAGGTCCTCACTGTTGAGTTGGGCAACAAAGGCTTTAAGTCTAAGCTTTCTTGAAAATGTAAGAGTTCAACTTTTTCTCAAAAAGATTGGCACTGTAGGTTGGAACGAAGTTTAAAACCTTTTGAAGTAGTTCCACTTCCATTTTATTCAAGAGTCGGTTAGACAAATGAATCACCAGGTTCTCTTTGGGTTCTGTCTGGTTGTTGGGTGTCATGTTTCTCTTCCTCTGTCCCCTCTTGGCCCTTTGCCTCTTGCGCCATTACCTAAAAAATACACTGGCTGTGGTCTTTTGGCATTCAGTTGATGGAACGGTGCTACTAGTTCCTGCTCTTTTGCTTTCTTCTGGTTCATTGTTCGTGGTTTCTGACTCTGTGCTGCTTTGCCTCGTTGTGGTACATTTTTCCTATATTTGGCCAACCAAATGTAGACTTCATCATTTAGATAGTCGTAGGTGTCTCATCAACATTTTCTTAATTTCTTGTTCTCTATTTCAGCCTGGTAATCAGAGAGGTTATTGTTTTTGTCCTCGCGGATCTTTTTCTAAGTCTACGGCTGTAAGAGCATTGGTGAGATCGGCTTGGATTTCTGAGATTTCTTTTGTGAGTTTATCAAGGTCTTTGGATAATTCTTGTACTGTTAGTAGGATCAAGTCGAGGTAGCACGTGTTCAGGATCTGTTCCCATTTGCGTACAAACTCATGGCTTTCTTTGCATGGTGTTGGTCGAAGAGGATTGCTAGGATCTATATTGGTACTTGAGGTGCCAGTGTCTCTGATCAAGTTTAATAGGGCATCTCCTTCTTCTGTGCTGAAACCCAGGGTTTCAGCCCTTATTCCTGTCAAATTTGTTAATTCTTCATATGGCATAGTTTATCAAAACTGATGTGTGCCTCCACTCTGTAAGCAAAGAATGGTTACAAGTCTTATTATAGTTTGAGTGGGCACCATGGGTGTGTATGCCATTTATGTATTTTCTATTTTAAATTGCTGTGAGTAATTATTTGGTCCTGTTGCCAGAAAAAAAACACTTGCACATTGGAGTACAAATCAAATATGGAAAGTTTTGTTTGGGTTGAAAGACCCAAACATCTGTAAGGACCTGTGTGATATATAACTTAGGATGTACATATATTTGTTTAATTGGTTTCTATTTTTCATATTTTCATATTAACAAAAAGGAGCTCTTTTACACAAATACATTGGTGTATACATATAAAATGTCAGAAGTATTTATTTCACAGAGACATAGGCCTTCTTTTGGGTGTCCAATGTATTTTGGTCCTAATGACCATCTTCAGGGACAATTTCTAGAAAAATAATGAATAAACAAAATGTAAATATTTGCTCTAATAATTTCACGTGACATATCTACTTTTTCATAATTGTTGACATATTTACCAGGCTCTCTTTCGACGTCTGTGCACTGTTAGTGCCTTTACAATAAGTGTACAATTTATATTCTGGAAACTCGTTGGGCATCTGTAATGCAAGTAGGTTGGACAGATTTCACTCTTATGCCCTTCAAGTATATTTCCCAAATTCTCTAAAATACTTAAAGGGTCATACCTTATCTTGTCCTGTTATTGAAGGTTTCTTTTGGGGTTCATATGCTGGTTGCCTGTGCTGAGAATATCTATTGTTAGGCTTTGTCTTTTAATGACTCCTGTCTAATGCTATTCAAAGTATTTTTGAGAATCTTACCTTCGTTGTGTTGACAAGCGTTTCAACGGGACACCAGGACCACAGCGATGTGGTTGCCTGAGTTCCCTGTTACACTTTTATTTTTGAAAATGGCACCGGAAATAGGTGTGCAATGACGTCATCAATGGGATGATGTCATTGTGTCCTGGCGGCCGTATTTAGTGTGTTTCGGGAGTGAATACACTATAATAATAGTTATGGTTTCTTAATGGATCGTGCTGTAACATTTGTAGCATTCAGATCTGTTACTCTATCTAAGGATTTCTGATATACAATATACATTTCACTTTTAAATATAATTGTGGATATCCATGTTTACATTATTGGTCATATGGCTTCTCATGAATGGCCAGCAATGGTGTCATCATGTCAGCGCCAATGTATGACAGAAATCTTTTTTGGTGTAACCTTTTTCAGGTGTGTGAAATCACTACACTTTGTATGTTGCATTGAGGATATTCTCTCTACCTACTTGACATTACTGTGATTACACAATGGTTACATATGGTGTTGCATAATAGTTACATATTGTTACACAATAACAACATGATTTTGTGAATAATTCAGGTTCTCATATGTTCATTATGTTGACCAATAATACATATTCTGCACATAACAAGTTTGTGGCATTTTTTTTTTTTTTTATTTACTTGTGTATAATCAAAAACATTTCATTTTTACAAGACGTTAATAAACAGTAAGAAAAACACATTAGATATAAGTAGAAAAGAATCAGCAATTTTGAAAAAAGATAAAAAGAAAAAGAAGCGTAAATAACCAGAAAACTAACACTTGACCAAAAACAAAGGATCAGAGAATGATGTTCATTGAGTCACGCTTGAATGGATTGTAGATTCTGGTTTAAAGTCAGAGCCGCTTCTAAAATCTTTACAGTCACTATCGACCACCTAGTTCTGTCTCCTGCAATCAGACGGCACCACCATGTGTTTTCCTCTCGTAGTGATACGTCGTAGAACAAAGGGAGCAAGTAGGCTTCCCGCAGAAACGCGGTTCTGGGGCAGGTCATGAGTAAATGTCTTAGAGTTTCCACTGTTTCTGGGTTTGAACAGAATCTACAGGTTTTTACTTTAGTTTTCGTACGAATTGCTATAATTTCTTGTGTTGGTAGTTGGTTGAATATTATTTTCATGAAGGTTTTCTGCATTTTTTTGTTGGGAAATGTTATGCAGTAGCTCATTGGTTGATTAAGTTTATTTGTTGTAGCTGGTAAATGAGCCAGGAGTTTGTTTCCTGTTGTTAATTCTCCAGTTTTGATCCAATCTGTTGTGCTATTTTTTCCTTGATTCTGTTTGGGTTCTCAATAAGATCTTCTACTGAACAAGCCAGATCTACTAGTATTTTTGTAAGTTTTTGAGACCAATGGTTTAGTGCTCTACAACGTCCTTGGCTGAGCTCGATCTGTACCAGTTTGCAAATTGGGAGGGCATCTGGAAGAATAATTTTCCGATAAAGTCGCATCCGACTTTGATCAACTGATGCTTGCAATGACAGTAAGCCCAATTCGCGTCTAACCGCTACAATTGAAGAAGATTTCGGCAGACCAAGCACCGCTTTCCACAAGTAGCCTTCCAGCTTCGTCCATATGGTATGGTCGATGTTCAACGCAGCGTCCATTCCGTAGATTATTGATGGCACTACCTTTTGTTTGTAGAATTGGATCGCTGGGAGAAGCGTAAATTTACCATATTTTCGATCTACTAATTTCATTTGGGTTGTCAGGCTTTTGATCTTTAACCATAGTGCTGAGTGGGTCGCATTTTCTGACCTTTTTGACTCTATCATAATTCCCAAATATTTTATAGTAGACACGGTTTCGACTTTTGTGTTGTTCAAATACCAATGGCCTTGAGCTGTGGTTGCTTGACGGCTTTTCCCCATCGTCAATATTTTTGACTTATGAATGTTTATCTCCAAGTCGTTTTCACTGATATAATTGGCCAAGTTCGTAAGCTGGCGTTGGAGACTAATTTGGGTTTGATCCATAAGGATCAGATCGTCAGCATATAACAGTCTGGATATTGCTGTGTTACCCACTTTGGGCGGGAAAGCTCTGATCGCTGGTTGTGTATGCTGAAAGTCTCCTATATAGGCGATAAATAGAGCCGGAGCGAGCGGACAGCCCTGTTTTATGCCATGCTCTGATGGAAATTGTTCTGATAACATCCCTTGCTGATTTAGGCGTACTCTAAGTCTGGTGTCCGTATGTAAAGCAATCACCGGGCCTAAGATCTTTGCCGGACAATTCCACGTTGTTAGTTTCGCCCACATCTTTTGACGGTTTATCTTGTCAAATGCTTGTGTTAAGTCAATAAACGCAATGTGAACTGTTGGAGCACCGTTCTTTACATTTTCCTTTATGATGTTCAGAATAAGGATGTTGATACTGGTGCTTGCGTTCTTGACAAAGCCCGTTTGAAATTTGTCTAAACATGGCGCCAGTCTCGCCCAATTGTGGAATCTAGTTAATAAAAGAGTAGCAAAGATCTTTCCCATGATGTCAAGGAGGGCGATGGGGCAGTAATTTGCTGGACTTTCTCTATTTCCCTTTTTAAAAATAGGTACTATTATCGCCCCAGTCCATGATTTGGGTATTTGCCTAGTGATTGTACATTGCTTGAAATTTTTTGTAATTAGGGAGGCCCATTCCTCTGGATGTTGCTTAAGGTTGGAACGCACATAGTTAGACCGTCGGGGCCAGGTGCCCTAGAAGTTTTTAATTTCAAGATTGTCGCCAAGATTTCGTCATGGTCCGCCAGATCTTCCCAAGACGATGGGATACAACATAGAGAGTTTCTAGAAGTTTGCGAAACAGGGGCGAATTGGGCTGAAAAGAAGGTTATCCACGCCTGCTCTGATACGGCATTCACAAGTTGGTTGTTTGTTTCGTCATTTTTATCTTTGATCAGGGTCCAGAATTCTCTTGGATTTTTCGTTGCTAATGTCTTCAACATTTGCTCTGAGTCGTTCTGGTACATTGCTGATTTATGCTGTCTCAACCAAGATTTATATGATATTGTCGCCGCTTTAGCAGAATCCATTAGTTCCTGGTTTTTGGTAACTTTCGCCAAGCGGTTCAATTTGCGCATTTGTTTACGCTTCAAAACCAGTTCGACATCGTACACATGTACCCCTTTCCTTTTGGAACGGCTACACAACCTTTTTCTTTCATTTAGGGCAGTAGCAAGGGCATATAGTTTGGTCTATTCATTTGATCCGTGGAAGTTGTACTTAATACATCAACTTTCTTGATAATTTCCTTGATGTTAGTCTCTGTGAGTTGGATTTGAGACGACTTTCGTGTTACTTCTACGTCAAATGGATATATTTGCTTAGTAGTTGGAGCGGATTCAAAGATCATTACTAAAGGATTGTGATCACTAAATTGAGTTCTGCATACCTCGGAAGAGTCAGCAAACGGAAGAAAAGAGTAAGAAGTGAAAATGTGGTCCAAAGTTGCTGACGTTTTGGCTCGTTCCCAAGTTGGAATTCGGGGGAGATAGCCTCAAGCTAATGCAACATTGTAAAATGTTCTCGAATCCATAAAGTCTGACCACAGCCCACCTCTCACAGCAGAGGGGCAGAGATAGGACGTAGCAGGAAATTGGTCGACTCTGGCGTTCAAATCGCCGCAGATTATAATGCAGTCTGTTGCCTCTTCAAAAAGGAATTTATCTATGGTTTCCGCGATGTTATCACAGAATTCAATGTTGCTTATTCTCTGCGGATTCCAATAGACATTGATGATTGCAAGATTCGATTTCGTTTTACTGCTCAATGATGTTTCTATGTGGAGCCATTCAGCTAATAGAGCTAACATACCATACGATTCAGCCACTTTCTTTCTAATAGTAATTGCCGATCCAATTTTGACTGGCGTTAGGAGACCTGAAGAAGGTCTTCCAAATAGACCTTTTACTGCTGGTGATATCTATGTATCATATCCGTCAAGCACTGGTAGTTCCGTAAGCCATGTCTCCTGAAGACAGATTATGTCGAAGCAGCTTAAGTCGAAGGCGTCTGGCTTGGTCAGGTGATCGTGACCCCTCGTGTTCCAAGAACACATAAAGCTCTTTTTTTTGCAGGAGCATTCCAATGGTAGAGGAGCGGTTGATGTCGCTGGATCTTTTAGTTGTTAATTTTGTGCGTTTGGATTTAGCACCTTTTTTAACCATCTCCAGGGCCCCGACGGTTCACGTTTTTTGTTATGAGCCCACTCAGCACTTTCATCCGTGCCCTCTGGACGCCTGTGATTGTTCCCCCGTCTGTTGTTTGAGCTCCAATTTCCTTCATGTTGCACTTTTCGGTAGTTTGTATTGTTGTTAGACGAATGGAGTCTCGATCTAAATCTCCCCCTGCCAGCTTCGGGTTTTTCCCTGAAAGCGACTCTTCTGTTGCCTACTGACCGATCTGCAGTATTTGGCTGCTTTGCCGTCGCGTTACTTACGTGTGGGACAATCTTATCCCGTAATTCTGACGTTGTAATTTCATCCAGCAAAAAGCCCATTTGATTTAAGGCCAAGGTTACGTCATCTTTGCACGTTAGGACCAGAGGATTTTTCACATGAAGGTAGGATTTCGTCTTCCCACCTCTGTGATAAGGTTCAACTAATGCCAAATCCCCAGTTTTTACAAATTTTAGTGCTGGTATGCTATTTAAGATTTTCAGAACCGTCTTTCTGTTCAAGACTAGGAAGTTTTTCCCCGGTACAAGTTGTTGCATTTTGTAGACTCGATTTGGTGTTACCTTGGGTTCTGATCGAAGACTAGGCTCTGAAGGTACCTTATTGTCACAGCTTCCGGTTTTTGTCATTTGTGAGGAGTTTTCATGTTGTTTGGGCCGAGGAATTTGTTCTTTTTCAGATAGACCCGCTGCTGCTTCCCCCCCCCCTTTACACATAGAGATTTTTGTTCTGTTTATTTCTGAGGGCGAGGAATTGCACGCCGTTTGAAGTTTGTCTTCATCATTTGTATTTAACTCTGAGTGCTGTTCTTCGTCGTTCAAATGGACGGAAAGGTCGAGAAGTGACGAATTCCCAATTGAACCCAGTTCAGTTGACTTAGAGTTGTCAAGTTCAATTATGATTTGTTCAGTTTCTAAATTGTGGCTTACTGATGGTTGGGGCGCCATGTGCGTGGTTAAGATCTTTTCCTGAATTGGAGCAGTTGCTTTGGGGATTTTAAAGATCAATGGCACTTTTTGAGTTTCTTTTGGTTTTTTTGCCAGTTTGTGGCGTGGACTTTGGTCGCTGGTTTTTTTCAGGTTGGTTGGCCTTTACGCATTTTGTTTGAATGGCCTTTAGATTAAACAGAGGCGAGGGCTCTGGCTGGCATTTATGTTTGTTTTCTCCAGAGTTGCTTGCGATGGTTATTGTGGTAATTAAGGTCTCAAGCCAATTGAGCTTTGTGTCCCATTGTCTTTCTTTCTCAGCATTCTGCTGGCTCAAAGCCGTGATGAAACCTTCCAAAAATGTTACTTTAGCATTTAATGTTGAGACAAGAGTTACTGAATCCTTCATTGAGACGTTAATTGATTCATACAATTTCACAAAGGGCGCGAGGCCCACTGTTATAGCCGACATGATTGTGACTAAGTCGGGTTTTTTTGTTGGTGTGTCTTTGGGTAGCTGACCTACCATGTCACTGGGTCTTCTGTATCTCATCGGTGTTGAGGTGTCTTTGGGGGAGTCATTATACAGAGACTGCTTTGCGGATGGAAAGTCCGATAGAGTTGTTTGTTTCCCCTGTGTCATCGGCACTGGTTGGGCCACTTTGAGAAGGGGCTGATTTCTTAAGTCCAGTTGGGCCAACATTGAGGATGGTAGGTTTCTTTGATTCATTTCAATCGTTGAAGGGGGAATGGTTGATGGCATTAATGAATTATTCCCCAGAACACCTCTCTCCGATCGGTGGGAAGGCACGTCCACGTCGAGCAGGTTTATTGCCTCTGATCTGGCGCCCGCTCGACAAGGGTTAGCCACGTTACCTTGCACTTCCCTATCACACCGACTGATGGAAGATGAAGTATCTAACAGCCCGCCCTGGACGTCTGCTACATTCCGGTCATTGGCCACTACTTTTCCTTTTTGTATCAGGGCTGAAGATACTTCCAACGGGACATCGAGCATTTCTGCATCGGAAAGTTCGGTGTCTGTTTCTAACGTCTTCTTTGATTGTTTTTAAAAAAATTCTTTAAAAGTGTGCGATGACGGAAAGTTCTGGAAAGTTGATTTCACTGAGTCACATTTTTTTTGTTTCTGGTGAGTAGTACTTTTTACTTGGGGGAGACCGTGGTCTGGATGCTCCCCCAACTCCTTTTCGATCCTTCTTGATGATGCTCTTTTTTTCAATAGGGCCATTGCAATACCTCTCTTCTGAGCAATAAACTCACTTATCGCCGCATTTGGTGTATTTACCACCATTTGACGGCCTGAGGCCACATCCAGGGACCCATTTTCAGGTGAACAGGTGGATTTAGACACCGAGTCGATCTGTTTTCCAGATACTTGGCTTTGCCGAGAGATGGCAGCAGAGAGGAGCTCTGCATCTCTGTCGCTGATGATTGACACGGACTGTGCCTTAGAGGCAAGAGCCTCCGCCTGTGGAAGCGACTGGCGGCCCGAATGACCGAGATCCTCGATGTTAGAGGCAGGAAGCCCCGGCGCTCTCACTCTCACCGATGGAGAGAGAGGCACAGAAGAGCCCGCTGTCGGCAAGGCTGCCCGCGAGCTGAGGTTTGCCTCGAGGGGTCCTCCGACTCTGCAAGGCTCGCTCTCACTCGCCACGGCGGAGGCCCGCGGGACGCCTACAGCCGACAGCGGGGAGCTCGAACGAGGAGACGGGCTCTCAAGCTCCAGCACCGGAGCGGCTGCGGGGCAAAGGCCATCTCCACGCCGGTCCTCGGCCAGTTGGCCTCCAGGTGAGTTCGGAGATGAGTCGGAGTGAGGAAAACTATGCGAGTTAAAGGCAGAAGGCTCGGAGTGTACCGGAGCCAAAGAATCGAGTGTTTCACAAGAAATGTTCATAGAATTCATAGAGTCCTCCTTCGAGTTTTCACCCGCTTCACCCTGCAGAGCTTCATACGAAATGTCATTTGGTACACTGGATGCAGTTCGGGAACTCCTGACCTTACGGGTCGAATTTTCAAGGGGGTGTTCAAAGGGGCTAGGAATTGTTGGAGGCGGGGGCACCAAGGAACGCGAAGATGTCATTTTTTCCAATGGAGTAATGCCAGAATTGACATTTGTCCCACGGTTTATTCTTGCCGTGTACACTTTGCGGAGATCCTTCTGCTTTTCTAGGCAAAGGTATTTGCTCCTTAATACCCTGCCAGATGGACTTTTCTCTTGGGGATGAGCAGAGGAAAGTTCAGGATTTACCGTGGCAGGTTCCTGTCTAGAGAGCAAGGGGAGCAAGGGGTCTGTTTGCAAGTTCATACCGCCTTACCTCCTAGCCTCAGTAGACTGCAGTTGACTGCTCGCACCTCAGCGAGCCAACTCCGCGTGTCCGCTCCGCGTGAGGACTGGGCTTTTCACCACAAACACAGTAGAAGGACTGCAGGCAGGCAGGAAAACAGGAGGGACTGCAGTTGACTGCTCGCACCTCAGTTTGTGGCATTTCAAACATGTGTATCCATTCACTGTTGCTGGTACTACTTTGGATCTCATTTTCTCCAAAGTGCCCCCATTCATGCAAGGATTTTATGGTTGCCATTATTCTCATATTATCAGTTCCTGTTGTATTAGCTTAGACAGTTAGGAATGTTTCATACTTGTCCTGACCTTCACTGCAGAGATGAGCCCAGCTGACCCACATGCCACCAGACTGACTGGGAAGCAGCGGCCAATCGCAGCCTGACATCCCCTATAGAACAAACTGTGCCACATGGGCCCTCCAATCCGCAGCCTGAATTTGTACCCTATGTGATGTCGTATTTGCTGATAATTTTTATCCTTATAATGTGCTGCACATTTATTGTTTGGCAGAGCGCTCTGAGGCAGCAGAGTTCTTTGCTTGCTAACTTTATTTTGTATAAAATCTGTGATCCTTGCAATTCATCTCTTGGTCTCATTCCCTGACACGTGGGCCTCATTATAAGGCTGGCGCTCCCGTAATGAAGGGGGCCGGTACAGGACCGGCCCCCTTCATTCTGGGTGCGCCGATTACGAGCTTCCCATCGCGGGACCCGGATCGCATGCCTGGTAAAACCAGACGTGCTTTCCGGGTCCCGCGAGGGGAAGACAGAGGCAATAATGGGCCAGATGTAATCTGCCCGTTATTACCTCCCTCCCATTCGCATTGAGCCCTATGGGGGCTCAAATGGGAATGGGGATGGGTTCCTGCAAGGAGGAATTACCGGGTCCTCCTATGTCGGAGTAACCCGGTAAGTCTACATTGCAGGAACCCGGTAATGGAGACCAGAACGGAGGCAGCCATGGAGCTAATAGCTCCACCATCCATTCTCGTAATGATGCCCTTGGTGTGTTATCTTTATTTCAGTCTATTGGAAAGTTGTGTGTTATTTGGGTGGCCGCTTTCAAAGCACCAGGGCAAAAATTGCCCTTGGGCAAAAAAGATACATTTTCTCTCGAATATTGTACCAGGGCAAAGTTTGCCTTAGTGCTAATACAAAATGGCATTAGCACTAACTTTGCCCTGGTGAAAAAACACATTGGAAATGCATCTTTTTTGCACTATGGCAATTTATTTTTCTGGTGCTTATACCATGCCAAATTGCACTTGTCATGGTGAAATTGTTTTCTAATATGTCCAAGTGTTTTTAAAAATGGGCAAACCTTGTTCTAGTGCTAATATCGTGCAAACTTCTCACTTGCACTGGTGCAAAGTTTCTGCAATCTGGCCCCTCGATATAACGCTGCAAGGTCATTCCTGGTAACAAATGAGACAACTCTAATCCGACAGACCTTGAGCATATGTGTGTAATACAGTGTTCATGATACTGGAGGATAGCACAGCTTCAGCAAGGATAAATAAATCAATTACCCTATTTATAGTTATAATGAAAAATACAATCTATTCATATATTCAATGAAACCTTAAAATCGTACTGTAGGATTCTAGGCTAGTATAAAGTGCAATACATAAAGTGACATGTGCATCTGAAATATAGCTTGATTGTACAAATATTAAGAATTATCAGTCACGTGATTAGAATTCTACAGCAAAACAAAAGAAGGACTGAAACAAAAAAACAAGACAAATCAGTAAAACTAAACAATGGGTTGTGCTGGGTACTGTCAAGTGATCTGCACAACCTCTAACAAACAATTAGCTCCTAGTGGTACACTCCTACCCAATAGGTGTGTAAGTTCACAACCCAACATGTTTCTTTCCTCTAAGTATGTTAAAAATATCAGGAAATTCTTCGGGGGCGAATAGGCTTCTTTGCTGTCAACAGCGACCCTTTTTCAGTTGTATATTGTCATGTCTGTAGGTCTCCGACCAACTTATATGGGACTGCAAAGCGTAGCTACCTGTATCATGAAAACACACAAAAAAAGCTTTTCACAAAGCAACAGATGTAAACTCTCTGCTCTGTTTCAGTAGCTTCCACCCCAAACACACGAGAGAAAATCTGCCCGTCGGACAATTCCTACGTTTGAAACACAATAGTACAAATAAATATTATTATGTTGAAAAACAAAACAGAGCCGACTGGACTTTCCAATCAACAGTATCCAAGCCTAGGAATGCGTGATCCGAAGTGAGTGTAGTTCTGTAAGTCGAACGAATTGGATGCAATACAGGTCGCTTGACTGTGTCCTTAATGCTGATGTGAATACCACACTGAGTGACAATGATATGGAAACAGCTGTGTGCATCTCATTGCAGCACTTTAACGGTTCAGATTGCATTTAATGGTTGAGGACAAGAACCACTTGATGAATTGATTTCACATCACCATCAAGAGTATGAACCGATACCCATTTACACAAGTAAATGTGGCTCACCTTCCCTGGTAATTACAGATTTGGACTGGCCAATAGTTGTTAGTTTGTTTGTCCCTTTTAGAATATTAAAGGTGAGAATCAACCAGCGATTTGTGTTTTTTCAGGAGAAATACATGAAGAAGGAAGATTCCCCCTGCTAATAGCACAGGGAGCTCCTGATTCTATTACAGACAAGGAGACAAGCATTAAACTTTCTTCTTCTTTATTTTCCACTCTCCAGCAGTTTCAACAAATATAACTTTGTAAACTTTATTTCAAATGTAACTTTTTTTTTTTTTAAACAAAAACTCCAAGTCCCATCCATCCTGTAGTCCCCTAGTCTCTGGCCATGTGACCTAGTCCTTCCTGTTCCTTAGTCCTTCCTCTTCTTGACTGCTCGAACTGCAATCCTTTCCCAACTGTGAAAACCAACTGGTCAACCTGATCTGAACTTCTTGCTCAATGCTGGATTGGCCTCTCACACTTGAACTTGCAAGATCGCTCCAGACAATGCAATCTTTTAGGCGTTTCAGCTGTTCTTTTGCTCATCCCCTAATGCCAGAAGGAAACAAAAAAGATATACGTTAGGGCGGGGAATACACACCCTATTCTGGAAGGAATAATCATATTAGTTACAAACACTGCAACAAGTCCTCTATTTCCCAATTGTATCCGGTTGTGTATTCGGGACGGGAATTTAATGCTCGCCTCCTTGTCTTTAATAGAATCAAGAGCTCCCTGCGCTAATAGCAGGGGGAATCTTCATTCTATGTCAAGACAGAGGCGAGCATTAAGGTTGTTCAAAGCTTCTTACTACTGGATCAGCTATTGTATTAATTGGTCTAAAATAGAACGTTCTAAACATTGAATCGCTAGCCCAATCTGCTGCTTTCATGATGTCTTGCAACGCTGCGCCTTATCCTAATGCTTTTGATGCCATCGCTCCTCTGACTGAGTGTGCCCCAAATCTGGACATATCAATGCCTGCCAGGTTCATGATGTCTCTGACCCATCTCGCTATCGTGGCAGTAGCTACCCCCCTATGTGGTTTTCTGTGTGCTATTAATAGCTGGGTTGTTCCTGCCGGCCTCACTTCTGCTGTTCTAGACCCCTATTCTTTAATACATGTTGCTACACACCACTTGGGGTGATCTTGCATGTATGAGTAAGTGATTGATGAAGAGTCTGTTTTTGTCCTTCTAACTATGTTGAATGTCACTCCTTCCGGACCAAAAGTCTTTCTATTGATCTCTAGAGCTTTCACGTCTGCTACTCTCCTGCATGATACCATGCACAGGAGCATAGCTAGTTTTCCAGATAACTGTCCCAGAGACAGATATCTGTTGTTTGGCCAATCTGCGAGAAATCTCAGCACTATGGATATGTCCCATAGGGTTTCATATCTTGGTTGTGAAGGTATCCTGAATCTAATCCCTTTCAACAGTCTGATCACTGCTATATTTTCTCCTATTGGTACTCCCTCTGTCGGCAGGTGCCCTGCTGAGATTGCGGACCTATAGACTCCTATAGTCCTGTAAGACTTACCATCTTGTAGCAGTTCCGCTAGGAAATTTAGTATTTCGACTAGAGGGGCAGAAACGGGATGAATCTTTCTCCTTCTGCACCATGTCGACCACCTATTCCAAGCTGCGTCATAGCTCCTTCTGGTGGAAGGTGCCCAAGACTCGGTGATGAGGCTTGCAGATTGCGCCGAAATTCCAGGGAGATTCCAGCGTCTCCTGCTATCCTGCACGCCATCAGCGGCAGCGTCCCCTTCACTCTCAGAGGGTGAAATGACCCAGCTGGGTCCGTGAGCAAGCTCACTCCTTGAGGTAATAGTCTCGGATAGTCTATTATCAGTTCCATGAGCGTCGGAAACCATACTTGCGATTTCCAAATCGGAGCTACCACTATGAAGCTCGCTGCTTCTCTGCTGACTTTCGCTAATTCCCTGCTCATCATTATAAATGGGGGGAAGGCGTAGAGAGTCTACCTTCTCCAGTCCTGTAGGAAGGCGTCCGCCCCTGCTGCTGCTGGGTCTAACCTCCAGCTGAAGAATCTTTCTTTCTGTGCGTTCAGTCTGGACGCAAACAGATCTGTGTGAATCGGTCCCCGCAGTTCTTCCAGCTGTCGTAATGTCTCCCGATCCAGCATCCAATCTCTGGAGTCCGAGAGGTATCTAGAGTTCCAGTCCGCTATCACATTCAGCGAACCTGGTAGGTAATCGGCTACCACTGAAATCCCAGATTCCAGGCAGGTGTGCCAAAAATCCTTGGCTATCTCCGTCAGCAATCTGGATCTCGTCCCTCCTAAATGATTTATGTACTTGACTGCTGAAATGTTGTCCATCTTCAGCAGAATACAGGAATTCACTTTTCCTTTCGTGAAAGCCCTGATCGCAAAAGTTCTGGCTAACAATTCCAGACAGTTGATGTGCAGCTGGAGTTCTTCCTCGCTCCATCTCCCACCTGTCTGGAGATTCCCGCATCGGGCTCCCCAGCCTGCTCGGCTGGCATCTGACTCTATTATCAGATCTGGAAGGTCGCCGAAGATGGCTCTTCCGTTCCATGCTTCCATATTCGCTAACCACCACTGTCGTTCTGTCCTGGATTCCTGATCGATCTGAACTAAGTGGTGATAATGCAGGCCCTGCTGTAGATGTTTTATCTTTAGCCTCTGCAGGGCTCGATAATGAAGCGGACCTGGGAAAATCGCTTGTATCGAGGCTGCTAACAGGCCCACCACTCGTGCTATAGTGCGGAGGGAGATCACTGTTTCGCTGAGACATGCTCTCAATTCTCTTTTTATGTCTCTTATCTTTCTGCTTGTCAGTTCTAGAGTAGCTGTCCTGGTATCCAGGATAAACCCTAGGAATTCTAACCTCTTGGTTGGTTTCAATACCGACTTCTCCTGATTCACTAGAAAACCCAGAGACGTCAGGAGCTTCACCACCCAGTCGGCTTGATAAAGGAGAGTCTCCTTGCAGCTGGCCATCAGCAGGATATCGTCTAGATATATAATCATCCGTATCCCTTTCTCCCTGATCGCTGCTGCTACCGGCTTCATGATCTTCGTGAATGCCCACGGTGCTGAGGCCAGCCCGAAAGGCATTGTGGCAAATTGCCATAATTTCCTGTCCCAGTCGAATGCCAGGAAAGGGCGAAACTCTTTGTAAACTGGTATTGTCAGGTATCTTGCCTGAGTGTATCCCTGAGCTGATGGGTCCCTTCCATCTTTAAATGGTTGTAGACTACCCATCCGTTCATGTTTTTTAGGTTTATACCTGGCCTTACTTTGTCTTTCCGGTGGACTAAAAACATAGTGCTCACAAATTTTGGGAGCGATTAGCATTGCTCTATCGCTTGCTTCTCTGCTAACTTTTGTAATTCTGTGTGTAATAGACTTTTCTCTATTTCGGTCGTGGCTAGAGGACGGGGAATATGACTCTGAATGGGAGTCTCTATGAAGTCTATGTGCATGCCTTTCACTGTCTGCAGAACCCAGGCATCGCTGGAAAGCGAACTCCAGTTCTCCCAGAATACCGCTGTCCTCCCCCCAACCGGAGGGTATGCGGAAACTTTCACCTGTGGGGAAGTTGTGTCCTCTTCCCTGTCCTCTGCCTCTCCTCCCTCTCAGGAAGCGACCTCTCGGCGGGAAGAAAGAGTCTGGTTGCCTGTTCTCCCAGTAGGTGTTTCTGCTTCCTTGAGGCCTTCTAAACGCCTGATAGCGACCGGCCGCTCGGCCTCTGAACCGACCGGTCCCGCATAAAAACTCTCCCGGGGAAGATCTTTTTCATTGATGCTTGGGCCTTTTCTAATGAGGTAAAAGTTCCCACGAACCTCCCCATTTCCTTGCCAAATGTGTCGCCGAACAAGAGTCCTTGAGCTGCCTCTCCAGCTTCATAAGACGACAGATCTCCTAATTTGTTCTCGATCTTAAGCAGGAGGCCTCTTCTGCGTTCTGAAGAAATCACGCAATTCGCGTTTCCTAATAAGCATACGGCTCTCTGCGCCCAGTTTGCTAGGACTCCTGGGTCCACTTCCTCCCCAGTGTCCTTTGCTCGTTCTGTGAGGTCCATAATTTTTGCTAATGGGCCAGCTATGTCCAGGACTTTCTCCTGACAGCTTTTCCAGGAGCAATCTATTCCTTTCCTGGGGTCTCTGTTCGACTTGGAGACGAAGGAGAGCATCTTTGGGTCGAGTTCCGGGGCTTCTGCCACTTTGCCTGGCAAGTCTGGTTTCGGACACTCCGCTCTCATCCTCTGCCTAACTTCCTTCTCTAATGCTTTCCGCAGCCTCTGCGTCATGTATTACGCTACCCTCGGAGAGGGCACCCATTCAGAAGATCTGGGGTTCCTTATCTTCTACGGTTGGAACATATCAGAGGTTTCATCCTCTTCCAGGGTATTCAGCTTTCTGGGCTTTTTCTTGGGAGGAGGCTGGCTCTCCTCGTCCCCTTCATTATTTGCTTCCTCCTGAGAGGATGCCAGGGATTCTTGAAGTTCCTCTTCTGGGAAATCCTCCTCTTTTCGCCCCTATTGTCTTCCCGGTAATTACTCCCTTCACCAGACCGGAGTCGGACAGATTTTGGAGGCAGCCATGGTGCTAATAGCGCCTTGGCTACCTCCAATCTCAGAATGAGGGCCAGTGGATACAATATCGCCAAACTGCTTGATCAAAAATAACATTCTGGATGGAAAGACTCACTCCCTATATTTATTTATTTACTTTTTTTTAATTTCTAAATTGCTGTAAACAGAAGTCCTGAGGTATGAGAGCACTGAGACAGACGTACAACAGAGACATATAAAACAAATTGAATCAATTTCAATAGGGGGTCTCGAGGCTCAGCACCTGCAATTTCCTCATAAACGCTTCCCTGAGTTTGCTGAAAGTGTCAGGAGCCTCTGGGGCTATTGGTCTTGCCCCTTCCATCTGGCCCGGGGGGTCAGAGGAGTCTCCGCTCTTCTGGGCCTTGGTACACCCCTTTGGACCCTTCGCAGGAGTCCTAGTGGACGTGCTATCATCTGTGCTTGTATTTTTCTTAATCAAAAAGAGCTCAATGGTCTGTAGTCTCTCCTGCAGGGGTCTAACTCCTTGAGCTACTGCCTCTAACAGTGAATCCCCCAGCACTTCTTTAAAACTGTAGGCTAGGTCTTCATAGCCTGCCTCTTCATCACTCTACTCAAAGTTAGACATTTTCTTGTGCTGACAGGTGCCTTAGATCTACCTTAGAAAGGTGTAGAGGCACGTCCACTGATTTACTTTGTGAGGCTGCACCTTCTTCTTCACTCAGTCTGTGACTGTGTCTCTTTCCAGGGATTCTTATTATATCCCTTCGGTCAGATACCCTTTAAGGAGCTTGAAAAACAGCAAAGCTTGCGTGTAAAACTCAATTTCTGGAGCTAATCGCTGCTCCGTAATTACAAACGTTCAACTACTGTTCAAAACCTTCTCCTCTACGGAGATTGTCGGGCTAGGCTCCTCCCCCCCCAAGGGTGGGGGCTTGTCGTGCGAGCGAAATGCTCGTTAGACGATATAGGGGGAATCCTCTATCCGCGAGCCGTGTTCGCTCTGTGGCTCCGCCCCCACAAGGGTGGGGGCCTGAGCTGCTCCTCTACGTGGCCTGCCGCGGAGGTTCCCCTCATGGCTTCCCCCGGTGGGGGCTGCTTACATGCTACACGAGCAGGGAAAAGGAAGGGTTTTTCCTGCTCGCGGATAGCTCCGCCTCCCCAAGGGTGGGGGCTTACCCGCTCCAGAGATCGCGATCGCCGCGGGACCTGTGTGGGGAAATCTGCAGGCCCCTGGAGTGCCGAGTAGTGCGGCACGGTGCCGCAGATTCCTCACACACTGAAAACACAATTCTAGTGAATTTTATTAAAGTAACGCTGCACCGCCGTGCACGCGCGCCTCAGAAGTGTCTAAAACTGGATGAATTCTACAATGAACCACGAATATTAATAATGACAAAAACAAGTCACGGAGCTTTGTAAAGTTGTACTTATCTCTTTGGAAAGCAGAAAAAGAAGAGGAAGGACTAAGGAACAGGAAGGACTAGGTCACATGGCCAGAGACTACGGGACTACAGGATGGAAGGGACTTGAAGTTTTCGTTTTAAAAAAAATAAAAAAAGTTACATTTGAAATAAAGTTTACAAAGTTATATTTGTTAAAACTGTTGGAGAGTGGAAAATAAAGAAGAAGAAAGTTTAATGCTCGCCTCCGTCTTGACATAGAATTAACTCTTCACTGCTTTCCAGAATGATCAGCCCATTAATGTCCTGAGGTAAGCTGCCACTGAAGATCATCACTTCTCATAATTTTAGGTCTATATACTTATTGCTTTTGCGCAATATGAACAGCACTAGTATTAGCTGTTTTTGTGTGTTTTCATGATACAGGTAGCTATGCTTTGCAGTCCCATATTAGTTGGTCATGACAATAAAACTACTGAAAAAAGGGTTGCTGTTGACATAAAAGAAGGCTGTTCACCCGAAGAATTTCCCGATATGTTTAACATATTGAGAGGAAAGAAACATGTTTGGTTGTTAACTTACACACCTATTTATTTATTGTTTGCTTGTTAGGCGCTTATACAGGGAATTAATTCTGTTTAAACGCGCCCAAAGGGCAGCATGGAGTGAACATAGGATTGCAGTACAATTAAATACTGTGTTGTCCCTATTCTCGAAAAAAGTGAAAACCTTGGGAGTCACCTTTGATCAAGAGCTCTCAATGGGTCCCATATGAGCTGCTTAGTGTAAATTCATTGTATTATATCAAACTTCTGGCACAAATCCGACCGTATCTTGATGCATCAAACTGCGCCACTTTAGCCACGGCTATCCAGGGATGTCATTTACGGGTCGCCAGAGGTCGCAACTGCGACCTCTGCGGTCTCCCTTGCGACCTTTGTGGTCTCCCCTGCGACCTCTAAATAAAAAGCACAAAAAAAATTATTTAATAAAAAATGTTTTTTTGTTTTTGTAATGCAAGCTCCTTGGGCTGTGGCCAGCACCATGTGGCTCTTCATTCTGGAGTGGCTGGCTTTCTTGTTCAGGCCCCTTATAAAAAAGAAGGCAACTAAGAAAAGGAGTGCCACAAGTCTAACACTTTCAGCACTGACCCTAAATAAGAAAGAATAGGAATACCACATAATGTGTCTTTCTAGAATTCTATAGAATAATTGCTAGACTCATTAAAGGTTTCTTTCAGGCACACTTCAGGGAGTGAGTCACTGATGTAGAGGGTAATTCATGGATTATTTGCGCCAAAAAAAACGGGATTTGTGCGCCATTCTGCCCACAAATCCCTGTTTAAGAAATGGGGATTTGCGGGCAGAATGGCGCAGAAGTCCCGTTTTTTTCTGCGCAAATAATCCATGAATTACCCTCTAAGTCTGTTATTAAACGCCTCAACTCAGCCTTTCATCCTTCTGAGGTCGATAAATGAGTACCAACACAGTGAAATGGCGTGTAATTTTTTTTTATATAAAGCGCTTAAGCGTAAGTGATATATAATAACACATCCTTATCATTTGGTCATGGACGTCTGCTTGCATTCACAGTAATTTGGTAATATGGGCCTATACACACTGATCTTAAAGATACATATGGTGATCCATTCTTGTATGAAATGTACATCACATTCTAGTGATATCATAACCATATTTTTCGTAGTGTACAATGTTGTGTGATGCCACTTCCTGTTTTGTCAACGGGTGAAAGGTTGTGTTCCATCGCTTCCCGTGATATCACTTTGGGGTGGGGTGAAATTATATCACTTCCTGTGATGTCATCAGGGGGTCAAAGGTCATGTGATGTCACTTCCGCTACCCCTGGCATTTTTGTGAAATGACGTCCCTGCAGTCTATCATTGGAGACGCTTGGACTATTGTGCCATTATCTTACTTGGTGCTGGGAAAGGAGAAATAAACCACCTGCAAGTTGCTCAGAACAATGCAGTGAGGGTTGTAATAGGTCTGAGTAAAACTGACCATATGTCGGCAGCACAGAGATCGCTACACTGGCTTCCTATAGAAAAGAGAGTCATGTTTCATAACCTATGCATTGCACACTCCTGCTTGCATTCTAATAGTCCATCTTACTTGGTGGCACAGCTCAAATGGCTACCGAACAGATGCAGCCTTAGATCCAACAAAACTGGTCTACTCCATATACCTAAGGCAAAAATGGTCACATGTAAAAGATGTATGTTTTCCAATCTTGACCCTGCGTCTGTGGAACACTCTTCAACTTGACCTGAGGCTGTGCCCTAGTCTCCCCAGTTTCAAACACAACCTGAAAACTGTCCTATTTGAATGAAATTGAACTCTACCATGCTGTACATGCCCCTGGATCTCCCTCTTGATTCAATTTGTTTTATATGTCTCTGTTGTACGTCTGTCTCAGTGCTCTCATACCTCAGGACTTCTGTTTACAGCAATTTAGAAATTAAAAAAAAAGTAAATAAATAAATATAGGGAGTGAGTCTTTCCATCCAGAATGTTTCTTTTTGATCAAGCAGTTTGGCGATATTGTATCCACTGGCCCTCATTCCGAGATTGGAGGTAGCCAAGGCGCTATTAGCACCATGGCTGCCTCCAAAATCTGTCCGACTCCGGTCTGGTGAAGGGAGTAATTACCGGTCCAGTCCGAGGTCGACGGGACCGGTAATTCCCCATTCACAAGACCCATTCCCCATTCCCATTTGAGCCCCCATAGGGCTCAATGGGAATGGGGAAGGTTCAAATAATGGTAATTGATCCCTGGTTAATTGCTCCCTGGTCCCTTTGCGGCTCCCGCTAAGGCCGCCTGGTAAAACCAGTCGGCCTTAACAGGACCCGCAAAGGGACCTCGTAGTAGGGCGCAAAGGGATTACCGGCACCGGTGTCATTACCGGTGCCCGGTATCCCTTTGCGCCCACCTTGTAATGAGGGCCAATGTCTCCAATATTTGAAATCTCATTTGTGAAATTTGACGTTTCGTTTCTGCAAAATGGCGTGCTATGGTAATTTGTTGTTTCCTGTGCGGATGTTGGAGCGCTGTTCATTCCACCGAAGTTTCGCTTTCCTGAACAATCGTCCAACATAGTATTTGCCTCATGGGCCTTTTATGCTGTAAATGAAATTAATGTTATCACATGTAGTGTATCATTTCAAAAATATATTTTTCCCTGTGTTGGGGTGAAATATTATGTTCCCTTTTTGAACAAGACTTCAATTGGAGCATTTTAAGCATGGGAAGGTTCTGCATCCCTTGGGTTTCTCAGGTGGTTTTCTGCTGTCACTTCTCACCAACATGTCTTTGCCATTTCTGCTGCATGTGCATGCAAACACTGGTGGGGATTCATACAATTTTCCCAAAGTTCTGTTTTCAGATAGGAAGTGAATGATTATTGACGATTTTTGTTGACCCAATTGCTTTGTATGTTGTACTTTGTGTCATGCCGCGAGGCAGGTGGAGCCTGTGGAGCCGCTGGCGGCGCAGATACTAGCACATCATACGCTCCGCTTACCCATCATGTACTCCTTTAGCACCGTTCTAGTGTTGCACGCAGACGCGACTCGGAAGCTTAAAGCCTTTCGCTTCCAGCAATGCTTCCGGTTTCCTTGTTTCCGAGAGTGCTCTAAGCTCTGTGCTTTTCACAGCTTTCACGCTCGTGCATTTTCTCCGTCGGTCCCAGATCCCTATCAGGTTCCTTACTCCTCTCCTTGTAGCCTATCTCCTTTTGCGCTGAGCTCTTTTCCCCCTGTTATTTCTGTTCCTCTTATTCCCCTTTTACTCTCCCTCCAGTCTTCTAGCCCACCCCCGTCCCATCTTACCTTCACTCTGTGTTCCTTACCTTTTCTCCATTCTGTCTTCCAGTACTACTCCCCTCCTTTATTTCCTCTCATCTTCCTGCTGGATTCCCTGTGTACCAGATCCTGGCCTGTTAATTCGGATTGTCTACTCTACCGCTTGGACACCTTCTACAGTTGCTTTCAGTGTACCAGACCCCTGCCTGCTTTTGGACTGCCGACTACTGTTTCCTCAAGTGATCATCCTTCTCCTTTGGACTGCCTTCCTCCGGAGCTCCTTCAGAGTTTCTCCGCCGACCATCTCTTCTGCTTGGCCCCGTCTCAAGACTACATCTCAGGGGTCGCTCAGGGTTTTTTTGTGCCTTAGGGCTTTTTCCTCTTATTGGCGTTCCCGGAGGGGGGCCCCGGGCACCCTTTTTTTGGGTAGCACGGTGGCTTCCTTCCGTGGCCGTCCTTATCTACACAAAAAAAAGGAGCGACCTAGAAGAAGAGGAGAGAAGGGCACGGAAAGGAAAGAAGAAGGTGAGGAGCTAGGGGAGGGTGGAGAATCAGAAACAACGCTCTCTGACGAGGATATCTCAGGTCCCAGTGACACTTTGTCATGTATATGATGGAAGGTTGCATTTTGATTTTTTCACTTTTGAGTATCATTTCTATATCGATACTGTAAATTTTGAGCAGGAGCTGTTTACTTCTGTTTCCTGAGATCCCCTTTCTTTGAATCTGTTGGCCATGTCTTTAAGTAGTCTGGTGCAAACTGTTTCATCTTGTACAATTTTCTTTATTCTAAGGAAATAGCTTCATGATAAACTTTTGATGGTATTGGGTGGATGGAAGCTGAGTCTATGTAGTAAGTTGTTCCGGTAGGTGGGTTTCCAATACAGAGTGGTGGTTAGTTTGTTGTTGATGTGTTTAACAGTGACATCAAGAAAGTCAAATGTCTCCTGGCTATTTGTTGTGGTGAATTGGATCTTGTCATCAATACCATTTAGGTAATCATTGAATAGTTTATATTCCTCTTCAGTGACTTTCCACAGGCCAACTATGTCGTCAATTGATCGACCCCAGTAGCTGATGTAGTTCTGCCAGATGGATGTCTCAAAATTTGCTCAGTCTTAAATTTCTACATAAATGTGGTAGCATAGCTTGGTGCCATGATGGCACCCATGGATGTATCCGACACCTGTATGTAATGCAAGTTTTTTAATCTTAGGTGAGAGTTTTGCTAAATGAAGTCTAAAAGTAACATCAGGAATTCTTTCAATGCTCTCAAATTATCTGTTTTCAGGAGTAGCCATTCCACTGCTTCTTGTCCCAAGTTGTGTGGTATTGAGGTGTATACGTTTCGTACATCTGCTGTGAAGAGAATATCATGGCTATGCCGCTGTAGTTTCTCCAGTATATTAAGCAATTAGGTGGTTTCCTTGGTGTATATATATCGGTTCTTTGTATGATGGGTTGTAGAAAATAATCTCGGTAGGTGCATAATAGTTGCAGGATACTGTTAGTTGCAGAGACTATTGATATGATAGGTTATTTATAACACGCTTACTACCCAGAGGTTTCTAAGCACGGACACGGGGATCGAACCTGTGTTGCTCAGTGTTGTCTTGCTTCCAAGGCGAGCACGTTGCCCCTGAGCTATCATCCCTCTGTGGTCTACCTGGTGGTTTCAGTGGATTCTTGTGGATTGTGGGTAGTGTATAAAAGATGGGTGTCCTTGGGTGTGTAGCTGTAAGAATGCTATGTCTTATCTGATATCCATCCTCTTTTCTCTGCTTTAGTAATTACGTTTTCTAAGTTACTTCCGATTCTTGGTGTTGGGTCATGCTCGATTGATGCACATATGTTCCTGTCCTAGAGTTGTGTTTCACATTCTTTTATATTATTTGGTGTCAAGGATGACAATAACAGGACAAGATAAGGTATGATCCTTTAAACATTTTAGAGAATTTTGGAAATATACTTGATGGACATAAGAGTGAAATCTGTCCAACCTAGGTGCATTGCAGATGCCCAATGGGCTTACAGAATAGACATTTTACACTTATTCTAGAGGCACTAACGGTGTACAGAGGTCGAAAGAGAGCCTGGTAAATATGTCAAAAAATATGAAAAAATAGGTATGTCAAGCGAACTATTAGCGAGAATATTTACATTTTGATTTTTCATAGTTTTTCTAGAAATTGTCCCTGAAGATGGTCATTAGGACGGAAATGCTTGGACACCCAAAAGAAGGCCTATGTCTCTGTGAAATAAATTCTTCTGACATGTTATGTGTATACACCAATGTATTTGTGTAAAAGAAATATTTTTTGTGAATATGAAAATATGAAAAATTGAAACGAATGAAACAAATATATCCAAAGTGATGTATCACAGATGTCCTTCCAGATGTTTGGGTCATTCAACACAAACAACATTTTCCATAAGTGCATTCGACCTTGTCACCGCTGGCCCTGGCCAATGAAGACCAAATAGAGCCTACGCCAACATGCTCTGTGTGCCTCTGGTAAGAAAAATTAGAGCAGGTGGCTCCAGCTTCCCCTACCTAGCATCAGCACACTGGAATGACCTACCTCCCTCTATACGAAGTGAGGCCTCCCTCTTGAACTTTTGCAAATCCATGAAAACGGTGCTCTTCACCTGAAGCATGCCAAAATCTAGAGCCATACCTACCTGCTTATCACATAAATGTGATTCAATATAGATGTGACTCACCTATGTTCATATGTATAGTATATGTATCCCAATGTATACTTGTTCTTTTTGCTCAATGTACAACTGCTGCTCCCCATGTGCCCTCTCCCTGTAACCAAGCTCCCCTCAAGTAACAGTGCCTCAATGCCCAAGGGCTGCTGTGCGCTGTACAAACATAATAAATAAATAAATAAATAAATAACACCAGGCCTTGGCACTGCGTGGTATGTGTCCACCACCACAACCAGCTGCAGATCAACCGCAGGATGGGGGGGGCCAAGCGCAGCCTAGCCGCATGAACCAACGCTGACGTGAGGTACGTGAACCTTTGGAGGGGATTTTTTTCCCCCACTCATAGGGATGTTGACATGTGTCCTCCCACTAACCCCTCCAGTGTTGACTCCCCCCATTCCAGCAATTCAGAATTACATTTTTTTTACATGACCAGTGTGGTAATTTATTTTGGCCCCATGATTTGGCATGGTCACTTTTGTATTATTTTTCAATACCCCTGCCCACGATGGAGGCATGTGTTATTTTTTAGCCCAATCCGATATGCACTCTTTTTCTTTTCTTTATTTCCTTCAGAGGTGCTGTTGCCCTCTCAAAGTCATGATGAGTGCAGTAGTGGACATGCAGGCATGCACAATTGTGTGAACTGCCATGTTTGCCTTGAGCTTGACAGGATGGCATCTGCAGGTAACAATGGGTTGAGGGAATATTGACCCATATGTGCTGTATGCATGATTATCGATTATGAAAATTGATAATATCCAGTCTTTTACAGCACTGGCGCTTTCCAGTTTATGAGATGTTTTGACTGCAGGTAAGCTGCTAACTGGAGTTATGTCCTGAGACTGATCAGGATTATGAACAAGCTTTGAAGAATTAGAAGTCCTAAGTTGCGCTTATACCGGAATGATACAATGATGCACTTGATTGTGAGCACAGCTTCATTGTTTATTTATAAAAAGAAACAGAACTTAGCTTCTCAAATTGTTTTGAAGTTTAAGTTGAAAAATAAAATTGCATTCAGTTAAATTCACTGATATTATTGTATTGCCTTGAGTTCACTGGTTGAGATGTGTTGCCAATGATGCTGCTCTCTTGGAAAATAGTACCTTAAGTTCAATGTCTATAATACTTGGGTTCAAATAAAGTTTGAATATCTGGACCTCGACGCGTGTTTCCCTGCTTTTATTTGTCAAGCGTTTTCTCAGGAGGTGCAGTTCAATCATTCACATAATTAATTCAAATCTCATTCAATTCTGTGTTGATATATTTCACATTGGATTCATATATTGGAGACCTAAAAACCAAGACAAAACAAGTTGTAGGGCCAACATTTCTAAATTCATAATTATAAAGTGTTTTGGGGGCAGTTATACTTACAAATGATTGCTTAGAAGAAATAAGGCTTGCTGCGGGAAGACTTAATCCTGATGATGTTTGGAAGCATTCATTTATCAGTCCTGCAATGAACCATATATAGTATATCTTACAATTGTTGGCTACCTTATATTGTAATAGCTATTTATTAAATTCAAAGATATCCTGATTGTAATAAATCAAATATGCCCGCATAATACGCTTACCTTTTGGGATTTGAAATGTAGATCTTTGAGCTTTCTTCTAAATGGTGCGATTGTCATTGTTTAAGGTTAGAAAATGGCCGTAATTTATATTACGCAATGACATCATCGCGTTTGCGTGCGTGATTACGTCACGCGTTTGCGTGCAGTCGCCATATTGGAACAGGATAGAGTTCCATGGTGGTTTAAACTCTTGTAGACAATTGGTTTTAGCGTTTCCTGATTTGATATGAAATTATTTTTTTTACCTTGTTTATGCCCCTAAAACTTGGTTTGTCTTGGTAAGGTTGGGTTGGGCTTCAAATGGCATATAATAGTAATGCAAGTTTGTTTACCATGAGGCCTACCTCTGATGATCTAAAATGCTGAACTTCAATATCTATGGTTATTACTCTGTATTGTGTATGTTGACATTAGATCAAATTCAATACTGTAAAGAGAAAGTAGAGTAAATAGTCAGATTAAGAATAATGTTATAGCAGAAACATATATTAAATGTGGTATCATTCATAAAAAAATGGATAGTTCTTGATCGGCATTCAGGCCAGAGTGGCAAGTGTCCATAGTACAGATCCATTTGGCCCCCTGTTTTCACAAGAGTTGTTGCAGGTTGCCCCCTCGTGGCGGAAGGCTTATTTTTTGAATTCCAAAAAGTCCTAAAGCACTAAGGTTTGCCTGAAAATGGAGGCTAGTGGTGATCTTGTATCTTGCTTGGTAATTGCTCTGATATGCTCTCCAAACCTTATTTTGAGTTGTCTAATAGTGCTACCTATATATATATATTAGGTTACATGCACATTTGATTCCGTAGATTACATGTGTGCTGTTGCAATTGATCAATTGCTTGATGTGTACATGCTTGCCATTGGGCAACAAGATGGTCTTTCTGGCATTGTCAGAATTTTTTGTCAGACCTGGCAATGGCCACAGTTGCTCAATTATGTGATGAGGGAATCACATCAATGCAGCTCTGTCAGCAGGTAAGAATGTGCACTGCCTCTTATGTTGTGTCTGTATTATTCTTCACCATGGTCTTTGCATGTATGCTACTTTTCTGCTAGCTGGGGGTGTAATCCTTGGGTCACGCTAAATGTTTGTGCCGATGTGTGTCTCTCCACATGCATGTGTGTGTATGTGCAGTTAAACTTCTGTGCAGGTGTATTCTTTTGTTGGATGCACTTTCACAATTGACACCATGAATGCAAGTGATTTTACAGCACTTATCACACTTTAGCCATGGGCAGTATTTCCAACATTTAGGATGTTCATACTAATTGACGGCATGCATTCTCTATGCATCTGCACTCTATGCATTTTTGTTTTCCAACACTTGCCTAACTGACCGTTATGCTGTCTCCTTACTGCCACCCTTCTACTCCACCTGCCCCTTTTTCCTATGGGGCCCTGCAGGTGCACTCCCTGTCCACACTACTCTTTGAACTGTGCCAAAGCTCACTCCACTCCCTTATCCACTCACATGGCTTGCCCTGCCCTACCACTATTCCACATGTAACACACTTGTCCATTGTCAGGTCTACTCGTCCTCAGTTGCACCGCTTCATGACGTACCCTTTGATGATAAAGTTCTGGACATTTTTGTATGTTGACTCTATGGGACAGGTTCATCACACTTGTACAGATATACGAATGTGAACCCCTAACGGACTGCTCATGTGTTCCCAATAAGGTAACTTTTTAGTTTCTATATGTTCTCTACACAAGGTTGCATTGCATGATTTTTTGTTTGCATTACTTGTTCATCTCCCCCGGCACTGTGTGTGACTCCACGGTGTGTGTGCACATTGTGGCCCTATGCATGTGTTACTTTGTCCCCTCCCCACAGCTTGTCTTCTCTGTTGTCCCTGTGGAGTTGCCACCAGTACACCCTGGTATCCATGCACAGTTACTGGGACGGTTTCACACAGGGTGTGTGGTCTGTTGGAGGTAGGGCTGTACCGAATAGCATATTTAGTATTCGGCCAAATACCAAATTGTTTTTCAACTATTCAGCTGAAACCAAATATGAAGCCGAATAGTTGCTATATTTAATAAATCATGTTCCAAACTTCAAAAAACACTCTTATTAAAAAAAAAAAATAAAGCACCATTTTAAATGCATTCTATACGTTTATTTCTCTTCATTGTAATTAATGTAGCATCTTTAATTTTTAAAGTATAAAAGCCAGAAATAAAGCAGTTCTAACCAAAATGAAGGCACCAAATGTACAGAAGATTGTTGCATATTCAGTGCCAGTTAAAGTAGGAAGCTTCACAAATGCAAAAGGACTTCCTTTGTGAATCAGATGCATTGCATTCTCTATCCAGGTGCAAAGTTGATGTGGTTGAGTTTCGAAACTTCTTTGCAGCTCACATAGATATGTATAAAATGGTTCATGTCGGCTCATGCAGGACAGAAGTCAAGAGGAAATCTGAAATGTGTGAGCTCCATCTCACAACTATTCACCCCACACAAATAAATGCTGCTCACTTTTCACTTTTCCTAGCCACTCCTTCTCGCCAATACACAAACATATGCAGCTTATAAATTCCTGATAACATATCAGATATTGTTAAACTCAGGACTCCAATGCTTAAAAAAAGAAAAGGGGGGACTATGATGTACGCAATGGGAAGTGACATGACAGGAACTGAAAGTATTTATGCACATTTCATTCAGTTTGTTTTTTCCAACTGAAAAAAGTGCACGTAGCATATGAACATTCACCAAAAGAACAGATCCTCCTGTATTGTTGCAATCTAAGTATAAAAAATAGGCACCTTTTTTGTCTAAGAATCTGTAACAAAACATGCCCTAAAGAGCAGGTTACAATATAAGATATTTTTCAGTTGCGTGATGGCAATTTGTCTGGCCGAATTCTATTCAGTTTTGCAAACTGAAGTCTATATTTGCCTTTCTGAGTTCATGTTGCATTGTATTCAAATGAGAATATCAAAGTATTCAGCAAGAGCCGAATAGCAAGAAACTATTCCGCTTGAGCCGAATAGCTTTTTTCAGCCGGAATTCAGCGGAATACTTACTTGAAGCCGAAGTTCGGTACATCCCTAGTTGAAGGGTGAGTGAACAGCTGCATGTTGTCTTCAGGTCTAATTACAGTGGTATCCAACGGGGGGTTGTTGGTTGGTGCAGAGTATGGGTATGTGGTTGCAGGCACTGATTTGCGGGGATGTTGCATACATGGGTCTCTTTCTGCTTTGCATGACATGGTGGGTGATACATGTTGTTTATTTGATGTAGAGGTGCTGATTGACCTTCTACAGGTGGCCGTTCTTTGGCAGTCTTCCCTTCTCCATCACCCACTGTTTTCCTTCATCAACCACTACATGTGCTACTTTTCCATCTATGTACTTTCCAGGCTCTCTGACCAGGCTGCTGCTAGCACGAGTATTCCTATCTCTGTCTTCTTCTCTTGGCCATCTTCTCTCTGCCCTCATCCACTGTGATGTCAGACATATCCATCCTCATCGCCCCTCCAGCCAGTCTCCTCCTTGCACCATGTTTCACCTCTCTCTCTCTCTCTTGCTCTCCCTCTCTTGCACTCTCTCTCTTGCTCTCTCTCCCTCCCTCTCTCTCCCTCTCTCTCTCTTCCTCTCTCTCCCTCTCTCCCCCTCTCTAACCCCTCTCACCTTCTCTCTCCCTCTCTCTCCCCCTCTCTCTCTCCCTCCCTCTCTCTTCCTCTACCTCGCTTTTTCCCTCTCTGCCCCTCTATCCCCCTCTCTCCCTCTCTCTCCTTCTCTCTCTCTCTCTCTACCTCTCCCTCTCTCTCCCTCTCTGTCTCCCTCTCTCTCCCTCTCTCACCCTTTCTCTCTCTCTCCCCCTCTCTTGCCTCTCTCTCTCCACTGCTCAGCAACCGTTACTCTGTGTCCTGTCTCCATCTTGCACCCTGTCATCCTACAACTGTGTGGTGCATGCCCATTTCATTGTTCCATACAGCAGTTGGCATGTCTTTGCGAGTTCCAAATATTTTTTTTTCAGGTGGGATGCAGTGGATGCAAGTCAGCTGGGTACCCTCTGCAGGTAAGTGAAGGGCATTCACAGTGGCACTTGTTTTGTTCTTGGTGGCAGGGAGTCGTACACTGTATCGGGTTGTTTTTCTTTAACTTACATTGCAGTGCGCAGGTCCAGATTCATGCGTGCATGTGACATATGGTTATGTTAGGCGGTGTGTCTATGCATGCTGTTTTCTTATGACAATCAGGGTGGCATTTCTTATGACATTGTTGGTTGGTGCAGAGTATGGGTATGTGGTTGTAGGAACTGATTTGCGAGCATGTTGCATACATGGGTCTCTTTCTGCTTTGCATTCCATGGTGGGTGGTGCACGTGTGTTTAATGTAGAGCTGCTGATTGACCTTTTACAGGTGGCCATTCTTTGGCAGTCTGCCCTTCTCCATCACCCACTGGTGTCCTTCATCAACCACTACATGTGCTACTTTTCCATCTATGTACTTCCAGGCTCTCTGACCAAGCTGCTTCTAGCACAAGTGTTCATGTCTCTGTCTTCCTCTCTTGGCCAACTTCTCTCTGCCCTCACCCACTGTGATGTCACACATATCCATCCTCATCTCCCCTCCAGCCAGTCTCCTCCTTGCACCATGTTTCACCTTTCCCTCTCTCTCTGTCTGTCTCTCTCTCTCTCTCTCTCTCTCTCGCTCACTCTCTTTCTTTCTCTCTCTCTCTTTCTCTCACTCTCTCTACACTCCACTGCTCGGCAATCATCAATCTGTGTCCTGTCTCCCTCTTGCACCCAGTCATCCTACAATACTGGGTGGTCCATGCCCATTTCATTGTTCCATACAGCAGTTGTCATGTCTTTGCGAGTTCCACATACTTTTTTCAGGTGGGTACCCTGTGCAGGTATGTGAAAGGCATTCAGGGTGGCACTATTGTTGTTGATGATGGCAGGGAGTTGTGCACTGTATGGGGTTGTTTTTCTTTAACTTGTATTGCAGTGCGCAGGTCCAGATTCATGAGTGCATGTGACACATGGTTATGTTAGGCTGGTGTTTCTATGCATGCTGTTTTCTTATGACAATGAGGGTGGCACAGGTTGTGGTGCGGCCTTTCAACTGAAGGGCATTTGTTGGTAATGTTGTGATGAGGGTGGCAGGTCCGGCTGTATGTGTGCTGGGACACATGGTGATTTTGTTGTGTTTCCTTGCAGTTTTCGCATGTGCCATGTGGCATCCCATTCAATTAGTTTTTAATGAGTTTTTACTTGTCATGTCTAAACATGTGTGCAGTCCAATTTTGGTCTTGTTTCCCCTTCTGGGAGTGCTGTCCTGAGGCAATTCCCCACACAGCACAGCATTTCCGATCATTTGTGGGATGTCATGCTCAACATAGACACCAGGCACACCATTGGCTATGTGTTGTTGTTTGCCATGGTGAACATGTTCCGTGCAGGTTACACTAGCAGATTTTTTGTAGCATGTTGACCGCTGCTCAGTATATCTCATCACTCCCTTCAGTTCCGGGCACATTGGCCCCCAGTCAATCCAGTCCCTGTAAAGTCTGCCTTCCCTTTTACTTTCCTGTTGCTGTCTCCCTTTTGTGTGGCAGAGTCCTTGGCCTGTGCGTCTCATTCCTTTCTCATGTCTGCTTGTCTCATTCATGCCAGTTGCCTCAGTGCCTTGTCTTCCATTATGACTGCTGCCTCTGTGAACAGCTGCCTTCTGCCAGATCCTTTCTTCTGTGCAATTGGTGATATTTTCACATCACATCGACTTGGACTTTACATAATCGGCTCCCCTGCCAGTGTTTACTGCACTGTCCCAATTCCACGTTAATCAGGGGATGCCATATCGTGGCATTGGGAGAACCTCCACGGTTGACCTGGGTTTCCAACCTCTTAGTGGTCTCTTTTTGGGAGTCCTCTCAGTGTCATACTGACTTTGGCCAGATCTGAGTGTTCATTATGTCCCATCACCATGGGAAGAGGTACATTTTTCTTGGTTATTTACTACATGGCTCTCTGGGGGACAGGCAGTGTGGGTGTAGTGGGTGGGTAAGGTGTCACTCTGTGGGGTGTTCATATTGCATTGGTGTGAGGTGGGCAGATCTGGCTGCATGGGTGCAGGAACACATGGTGATGGTGGATGCTGAGTTCTTGTTTGCATTTGTTGCATGTCACTCAGGGTGAGCACATGTTGCTGTGTAATTGGGTGCATGGATGTTTTGCCTGCCCTGACATTGTTTTTTTTTCTCTACAGAGGCATTCTTCATTGGTAGATGGTTGCTTGCTGTTGTATGCGTGTACAGAACACAGGATCAGAGTTGGTTGTGTTCCAGGCCTACAGAGGGGGACATCCATGGATTTCAGGGTCCAGCTGGTGCAGTCTCACAATAGATAAGGTGTGAGATGTGCATCTTTCTTGCAATGCACCTGCATTTTTCAGATTCTGCATGACTGTTTTGATGCGACTTTGTATTGTGAGCATAGTTGTTGTTAGGCAATGGGTTGGCCACTTGACTTGTATAATATTTGTGGAACACTCATAGGGGATCCAGGGCGGTCCTTGCATGTGTTTGTTGCTCATTGCCATTATGTACTATGCCTTCCTACTTGTGGTCTCATGTGTGTAGTTTGGGGTCAATGTTCAGAATAGATGTTGTAGTCCATGTGACGGTTTTCAGGGACTTTGCTGCTTGTAATGTGTGCCTTTGGGTGTTTGACATGGACAATGTTGGTTGCAGTTGCTATGACTGTGTTGGTGATTTTTGCACAGCCATACAGGGGTGTATCAGCCACTTTTGCTGCCTTAGAAATTGGAGAATACTCAGTGGAAATGAAAATATGGAGTAGAAATACTCCCTATTCACAGTATGAAAAATGACATGTGTAATCTTGCTCCCCTGCTTTCACACTCACAGTGGCATGGATAGGTTTGGGCCTTTAGTGCACGTACTACCACAGGAAGACCATAGAATTTGTATTGCCTGATTGAAAGAAGTAAACATGTAGCTTTTGATGGGCATGAATAACAACACATTTTTACTTGCTTATGGATTTATCTCATTTGTGAATTTGACTTATATTTTTGATGATTCAAAAATCATTTCACTCCCAACTTTGAAAAATAGGGAGTACAATACTCCCATTTACTAATCTTACCTGAGGCACTGTTTGTGCATGTTGTTGAATGTCTAATGTACGCACACAATTTGCATCTCCCAAAGACACATTCTCAAGGTGTTATGGGATGGAGGATAGGCTCCAAATAAACATTGAATGACACCAGGGATGTGGCCTCACTGTATGCTCCAGAATGGCAGGTTTTTATGTGAAGTATGATTGCACCAGATGGGTGCGTGCAGCCTCTTCACGTACCTTTTGGCCAACCAAGGGCAATGGTGGTGTCTGTGGGTGTGGGCGGTATCCCACCTGCATTTCCACTGGTACGCCAGGCTATGTGGAGACTTTGTGCAGTACACATACTGCCACTATGATTTTACATACTACTGGTGGTGCATATAACACCCCACCAGAGTGGTCAAAGGAGCCAAAACGTGAGTTCAGCACTCTTAATGTGTGCTTCACTAGGGCCCTAGTGGCTACATGTGTTGTTTTATATCTCACATCAGCTGATGTTGTGCGATTCCGGATTGGTGTCATTATGAATGTTGACAGCGGGTAGGTACTGTCCCCTCAAAATGTGCACATAGTTGTCATTGGCATATATTTTCAGGGTCTGTTGTTCAGTGTCTCATGTGCATGCATGTGAGTGACAGATCATACTGACTGATGAGCCATGCATTGCCATGTTTTCCAGAGCCAGTGCCCGGTGCAGTGGTGACTGGTGGAATGTAGCTATCATGTGTGCTGCCTTGATAATTGTTATACACCTCCATGATAATTCCATTAGAATCACACACTTCCCGCACATTACTAGAGCACTAGTACTATAGATTCAGTTAGATGTGCTTTGGCCTTCCGGGGGGGGGCATGGGTGCTGTCAATTGCACCTACTACATGGGGGAACTGTGCTACTGTGTCAAATTCCTGTACCACTGTCTGCCTATCCGCCACTGTTCAGGGCATATATATGTGCCTGCATACACATGCACATGCTGTTATGCATGACAATACCTGGTGCATACAGCAGGATTGTGTGGTCAGCGGTATCCCACCAACTATTGCTGTGGTTCGCTGGAAGGATCCAGTTGCAAAGCAATGGAGTGCAGTCAGCACTTTTTCTAGGGAGGTAAGGACCTGGAAGCAGATAGTGGTTGATGCTAAATCGTCCTCACACTCCCTGACGAGGTCTAGGCTTACATGGGGCGACCTGTACCTAGAAAATACCTGGTCATTCAGCATCCCAAATAGTGTGGTGTGCTGTGTGAAGATCCAGGCCCTGGGCATCCTCCTCCTGCGGTGCTCTTGCATGGCAGCTCCTAGTATTGCTTGGTTCATTGTGGCTGATGACATTAGTTTGGTGTGGATAGCATGCTTTATACACATTGGTTCCTATGTGCATTGAAGTTTACGCCTGCTATCATGTAGTGGATGGATTACGGGATTTGTGAGTACCTTTTCACAACGCGTGGTTGCGCATTGTAATCCATGACTACGTTAATGTTTGCGAGGCAATAGGCGTGCGTTTGCTTAGCCGTGATCCTCCCTTAAATCAACACACCCACAGTTTGCCGAGTTCTTCCTCATTCTGCATGTTCCACCCCCTATTTTGGAACCTGCTCAACCCACACTCTGCAAAGAGTCTCGTGCTAGGCGCTCGACTGCTCGCAGGGGCGTGCCAGACCTGCAGGAAGTCAACGCAAATACCGGAAAAATCCAGCGCGGTCAATTGCATGAATCGACAAATGGGATGCAAAGTTCCAATTTTATGCACAGATAATTCCATGAATCAGGGCCATAGCATAGTAAAGCAGTTTTCCAGAAGACTTAGGGGAGGCCCAGTGAAGTGGCAAGCACGGTGACTATTCATCTAAATTGTGAAAGATGGCAGTGCACAAAAATGTAAATGATAGAATGTACGTCTCAGACTATTTTTTCTTATGGAAAGTGTTGTGCTCAGAATTATTACATTCATTGAACATTAGTACGGGAACCAGTCTGTTGCTGCCAGCTAGCATGAAGAGCCAGACCTGCCCTGCCAGTAAAGAGTCTATTTAAAGAGGGATTCCTAGGTCTATTTAATGCTCTTATTAACTTGTGAGTTTCGAAGTAGCTGCGTTGTGTGTGTATGAATTAATATGCTAGTATGTTTGTGGTCACAAAGAAACAGGGGCAGTAGTACATGGACAGACGTGATTTTCTATGTAACCTCATACTATTAAAAATATTTTCAAAGTGAGCAAGAATATCGCTTTTTGTGGTCTGCGAAACTCTATGAGGCTCTTTGTAAAAACAGCAAGGCCCTTCAAAATCCACTCCCAAACCTTCCATTGCAGCTCAAAAATAATTGATAATTCAGAGCACTATTCTTATTTATTTATTTATTTATTCACATTTGTTGAGTGTGCAGCAGCCCAAGGGCATCGTGGCGCTGATTACAGACAGTTCTTTTCTTAGTTACAGAGATGGTTCAAGGTTAAAACCGTTGGAATGGTTCTTATAATGGTTACAGACAGTTTTTCATAATTACAGGTAATACATATTGGATACAGATATATTGACTCTTGCAAGTGCTAGAGCGGGATTAACTGAAAAGGGTGTTTTTTTGTTTTTTCGGAAGGCGAGGAGAAATTTTCAGCTCTGATGTCCGCAGGTAGAGAGTTCCAGGACTTGGCAGCAATGTATGGCAAGCATACATTGAATTACATATTCAACATGGCAAGTGTATTGGTTTTGATTAGGGTATAACCCTATTCATAAGGTGGAGCCTAGGATTTCCACCTTCTATTATCCCTCTTCCTGGCCTGTTCTAGTTATTAGAGTCTGTGGTTGAATATAAATAGGTCTAGCTTGTGCCTTGCAGCTTACTGAATACGGTGAGCTGAAAACAGGGCTAAGCTCAGGCATTGCTACCGATAAGAGACAGAATAAAGGGGTGGCAGAAAGCTAATTTTGTTGTTGGCATGACAACTGGAAATGTTGCGGCATAATCAACTGGCATACTAAATGTTATTTCTTGATCAATTATGCCGATGTAATCCAGTAATGGCTTGTTTAAGCAATGTTCTCCCAATCAAGAGTTCTGTACAATGTCATGTGAATGTTTCACTTCCAAAGCTGGGATAGCATAGCGATCATTCAGTTCACAGCCAGAGGGAGTTGGGCTTTATTTGGGCTATTTAACTGGCCCCGTTGGGCCACATGGACGTTTCCGTTTCTGATACTGTTAACATAAAAGCTTTTCTTTTTATAGGTGCAGTACCAATGACAACATACAGATGTCCTCTTAAGAAATCTACTGCAATTCTCCAATCTCGATGTGATTTCGAATGAGTACGCATTTATGTTGCCAGTGGTACTGGACTTCGCCAATAAAATAAGCAGTGAGGACATCTGCAGGGTGTAGTTCATTTGATGTGGTATGACTAAAAACATCAATGTGTCCTTTCAAGAAATCACATTGAAATCAACACTACAATATAGGACTACTATGACCAAAGGCTGCAGTTATAGATAGACTGCAGTTATACAGAAAACTAACAGATGTAACTACCCACTTGTCCTGTTGCTCCTTTCCCCTTGTGCTGTCCCTCCTCCCCCTTGTGCTGACCCTCCTCCTCCCATGCGCTGTCACACCTTTCCTCTTGTGCTGTCCCTCCTCCCCCTTGTGCTGTCCTTCCTCCCCCTTGTGCTGTCCTTCCTCCCTCCCTTGTGCTGTCACTCCTCCCCCCCCTTGTGCCTTCACCCCTTCCCTGTTGCACTGTCACTCCTTCCCCCTTGCACTGTTGTTCCTTCCCACTTGTGCTGTTGTTCCTTATCACTTGTGATTTTGCTCCTTTTCCTCTTGGGCTCCTCCCTCCCTTGCACTGTCCCTCCTTCCTCACCTGCACTGTCCCTTCTCTCTCTCTTGCACTGTCCTTCTCCACTCCCTTGTAGTTGTCCTCTTCACCCCTTGTGCTGTCCCCTGGCACTTTCCATCCTCCATGCCTTGTGCTGTCCTTCCTTATGCTGTCCCTCCTCCACCCTTGCACTGTCCTTCCTTCTCCCTTGTGCTGTCACTCCTCCCCCTTTTGTTGTGGCTCTTCCCACTCATGCACTGTCACTCCTCCCACTTGTGCTGTCGCTCCTCCCCCTTCCACTGTCCCTCTTCCCCCTTGCACCACCTCTCCTTCCAACCAGGCAAGGTTTCTCCTTGTCCCTTGCGCTGTCACACCTCCACCACTTGTGCTGCAGCTCCACCCCTTCTTGCATTGTCACTCCTCCCCCTCTTGGGCTGTTGCTCCTCCCCCTTGCACAGTCACTTCTCCTGCCTTCCGCTAGCCCTCTTCCCCCTTGCACTGTCGCTCTTTCCAGCCTTGCTCTGTCACTCCTTTCCACTTGCGCTGCCACTCCCCCCTTGCTCTGTTACTCCGGCCCCCTTGCGTGGTCGCACCTTCCTCCCTAGCATTGTTGATCCACCCATCTTTTCACTGTCAGTCAGTCCCCATTGCGCTGTTGCTCTGAACCCACTTTGCCATGCCACTCCTTTCCCCTTGCGCTGTCCCTCCTTTCTTGTTACACTGTTGCTCATTCCCCTTGCGCTGTTGCTCCTTCCCCCTTGCGCTGTCGCTCCTTCCCCACTTTGCACTGTTGCTCCTTCCCCACTTTGCCCTGTCACTCTTTCCCCCATCTGCGCCTTCACTCCTTCCTTCAAATATCATACAATCCTCCTGTCTACTGTTGCTGGCCTTCGTTTCATAATTGGCTTTTTAAATTCTTCTCGGGGTTGACGTTCAATTTTTATTCTTCCCACAACAGTGCTTCTCGCTCCCCTCTGCATTCGCTCCCATGCTGTTAATTCTTCCTCTCTGTGCTGTCATTCCCTATTCCTTCCCTCCATGGTTAATGCAATCAACAACCACAAATACCAAAACTGTTGGCTTTTCCAATACTTATTTATGTATTGTGTGGGATTGGGCGAAGTGGCGCATGAAATAAAATCTCCAGTACAACATTTTATATCACTGACACACAGAAAAACGCTGACGCTGATTCATTTTGTGCTTTCTATTTAGCAGCCCGTGGGATGTGCAGGTGATTTACAACTTAAAACCAAGAAATCTCTTTTTAGTTTGGGCTATTAGGTGTCACTTGCAACACCTATGGTCTGAAACTACTGCATTAGAATGCAGATAGGGAGAAATGGCATATATCGGAGGGACACACAGCTTGTAGGTGTTGTTTGATTATTTGCCCATCAATTCCCTGCCCGAAACATCTCCTCATGGGAACTCTTTAAGCTCGCTTAAATTAAGCCTTACCATCAAACTTTACCCTTAATTACCTGCCAGTGTTTTTTCAAAGATGTCTTCCGCGAGTTAATGCCTTAGGGTCCGATTCATGGAATTATTTGCGCAGTAAATAGGTACCTTGCGTGCCAAACTGCGTGCAAAATCCCATTTGTTGATTCATAGAATTGACTGTGTGGCACTTTTTCGTACTTTGCAGGGATTTCATGCAGGCTCAGCACGTCTCTGCAAGCAGCTGAGTGCTTTGCCTGAGGCACCGCGCAGAGCATGGGCGTGGCTTGCGCTGAGTGCAGGGAAGGGTGAGGAACTCATAAAATGATGAAGAAGAAGCAAAAATGTGAGCGTTACAAGGGATGGCCGGCAGGCAGTCCATCGCACGCCGACTATTGCGCGGAATGATACATATTCATGGATCCAACTCTGGAACCTCTCGGCCAGGAAATGGCATGCAAAGCCCTCATTCGGTCCGCCACCCGAAGGAAGGCATACAGACACTTGCACAGAGAAATTACAGTGCAAATGTAAGATCAGGTGTCAGATTTAGGGGTGTATGTATGCAACCGGGGTTCCAAACTAACCTTGGGGTGCGCGTATGCAGTATAGTGGGGTGCAGGACCGGTTTACCGGGATTCGCATGCAGATTTTCAGTGTTTTACCTGAGTTACAATAAATCGTACGCATGTCATCGGAGTTACGGGGGGACCCCACGTAGGGTCCCTGAAATGCAGGGCTGCTTGCTGGGGACCCCAGGCACTGTTTTAAGGGTGCTTATATTTGCACCTTGGGAGTATGCAAAGATAGCTGTGTCTTTTCTGGCTGTTTATGATTTGCATGGGGGACTGTTGGGGTTGTTCTGGCCTTGACTTGCGTATAAGGTTACTTTGCATGAATAATTCCATGAATACGCGGAGAAAAACCTCTGTGTGCAGGCTCGCAAAGAGTCATTCTTGACACCAGTGGCGTAACACAAGATCTGGGGGCCCCCCTGTGAGCCATGCTGAGGGGGCCCCCGCCCAACGCAGCAACAAATCATGGGTCGCGCCACAGTCTGGACGGGCCTAGATTACCACACATGCGCAATACACACAAACCTGCTGCTGAAGGCGTATGCCGCACACTGCACTAGGAGAAAGATATACACATGTGTTTTAATGCAATGTATAGCACACTTTCTAAGAAGAATTGGCTAAAAAGCCACAGTGTTTGTCATTGTTTTGTAGGGTAACACCAATCCAATACATGCAAGTCACCAGCAGTGCACATGAACATTAATGCTTTGCTATTAAAAATGCAATGCCACAATGAAAACATGTCCAACTGGCTGCTCAATGTAGACCAGTGTAGACACATAATAACATTACAGTAAAGCATGCCAGGCCACATTTAGACATTCCTAGGCTGGTTGCACCAAAATGCAAGTCAAAGCAATAAGACTCATCAAAAAAAGAGCACACATTCAAGTCTGCGACTCTGTGGCCTCTAACAACACGGCCAAACTCTTTAAAATCTGCATCGAACTGTCCAATCCTGTTGCAGTCTCTACCTCTCCTGTTCCCTCAACAGGCTCTCTGTACGGCTTTGGCCTCTCCCTTCTCTGATAAAACTCAGGACATCCTGTCCACCATCTCCTCTTCCTCTCTCTCTCACGGCCCCCCTTTGGCCATCTCTCCCTCTCCTTCTCCTTTCTCCTCTGTCTCTCCAACACCTGACGAGGTTTCTAGACAAGTCCCATCTATGGAAGTGTCGTTGAAACAAGTGCTCGCCCACTCCTCCAGAAGGAGCATATTGACCCCCTTGCTCCAACCTTGGTCGATTTCGTTAATCATTATTTTGCCACTGGAACATTCCCCTCTCCCTAACTCTTGGAAAAGCTCATCATATCCCAGCTTACTCTCCACACTGAATCTGTTGGTTGTCTCCATGACCATCAGTCTGGCTTAAGAGCTGTCAGGGGCACGGAAACTGCTCTCCTGAACACCTGTGAAGATCTGATCTCTAACCTTGATTCCAGCATTCCTTCTGTCCTCATCCTCTTTGAACTTTCCTCTGCTTTCGACATGGTCAACCACGCCATCCAGATCAATCGACTCTGTGAGAACCTGGGCATCATGGATCAGGCCCTGGAGTGGCTGACCTTCTTCCTCTTGGACCACCCCTCCCAGGTCCAACTTGGTCCCTTTTACTCCACCACCTCTCTCTACCTGTGGTGTTCGCCAGGGCTCTATCCTCTCATCCTTGTTCTTCAACCTCTATTTGGCCCCTTTCGCACACCTGATCTCTACCTTCTCCTCTAACTTTCAGTGTTATGCAGATGACACTCAGCTTTCAGTCAGGCTCCCCTCAGCCTACTCTCCTCTCTAGCTCATTCCTGGTGTCATCTTCAACTCCACTCTCTCTTTCTCTCCTCCCATCTCAGACGTCGTCAAGAAGTCCCACTATGAGCTGCACCCCCTCAAAGGGACTCTTTCCTTTCTCTCTTTCCCCCACAAGCTCACTGTCTCCAGAGTCCTGGTTCTCTCTAGGCTGGACTACTACAACAGCCACTTTCTCAATCTGCCTTCATCTACTCTCCGTCCTCTGCAACTAATCCAGAGCAGGACTGCGAGACTTATCCTTGGCATCAAGCCCAGGGACTGTATCTCTCCAGCCATGAAATCTCTCCACTGGCTCCCGGTGGCTGCAAGGATCAAGTTCAAGACCCTTTGCATTGTCCACAAGGCTTTCTGGGGCTGGGATCCACGCTACATCCAACACTCTCTTCCAAAATACCTTACTTCTCGAGTCCTAAGGGTTAGATACTTCTCCAACCAGAGAGTGAAGGGTAGATCCCTCTCCCCTGCAGGTGCCTCCCTCTGGAATGGCCTCCCTGCTCCTCCCAAACTTGAGCCGGACCACCTGAAGTTCCAGAAGCAGCTCAAAACGTTCCTCTTCTCCTCTGCTTTCTCTCTCTCTCTCTCTCCCCTGCTGACCTACCTGACCTACCTGTCTGCTATACCAACTGGTTTATTGGCTACCCTCAGTCTCACTGAGTGCAGGCTCTTTCTTAATCAGTCACCCTTGCACTGCCTCTGGGCCTACCAGGCAGTTAGGAGCTGTAACTGTAACCCTACAGTCCCTTGTTCTTGACTACACAGAGCCGTGCTGCCCTGACTGCACTTACTCAGAGCATTGCTGCCCTGTTTTCCCCTGCCCTCTCCCTTGCACCCCCCTCCCTTTCCCCTTGCACTTCTCGTTATTGCACCTGCACGATCTGAATGACACAAGGCTTAGTAAGATCATTTGTCTTGTCCTCCCTCTGTTTTCCTTCCCTTGTCTTGTCATGTCTAAAAACACTAGTGTACAGGTGCGTTATATATGACTTATCATATCATATCATATGATTTTATCACAGATGCCCAGAAAAATATACAGTACATCAGTAAGAAATGGCTAGAATGGCAGAACCCAAATGCCAGTCTAGCCAGGTAATTAAACTTAGCAAGAAAATGCCCAGTTAAAAAGAAATGTCATACCAAACTGAGGAATGACTAGACTGGCTACACCAAAATGCCTCTCTAGCCATTAATACCACATATCATGCCTGCTTAGCATGGACATGGACGACCATTATGATTTATTGCTCCCCTCCCCCACACATCCCCTATCCCTCCCATCTCCTACCCCAACCTCCAAAAGCAGCTCATTGATCCAGAATTTCCTCCATGTCCCTCTTCCTTGTCCTAGTGCTTACGTATGAGGCTCCTTGCCTCATTGGTAAGTACTGGATGAGGAAGAATGTGACTAGGAGTAATGAAGATTGCAGGTAGCTAAGTCAGGCATTACCTTCATGTACCTCTACCTCATCCCAGTACTTGTGTATGAGGCATGGTGCCTCATACACAAGTACTGCCTCATACACAAGTACTGGGATGAGGAAGAATAGGGCTAGGAGTAATGAAGATTACCAATAAGTAATCAAGGCATTAAACACAAGTAGTGGTGCAACACCATTGAGCTAACCGGGCTTCAGCACCCCCCACCCCCCTAAAATGATGGGCTATGTTGACTTGACCTGGCTGACCTACAGAGCAGTTGCAGGACAGAAAAGGACACAGATGTTAAACAGCACCTAGGTTTCACTGTTAACATGGGCCCTGCCCAGCAATTACTAATGTACAGCATTTCACTGTTAGTACCTGCATTCTAATGCTAAATTTTTTAAGCAATTGAAATTGTGATGTGGGTTTAGTACTTGCATGTCAGGGGAGTGATTGGAAGGGTAGAGAGGAAACAGGTGACCAGTCATTCTCACAGCAATTCATAAGTGGGTGCTTTCAGACTTAAAGGAGAGAGTTAAATACTTGTAACATTGAAGCTGCACTAGAATAGTTTCATTAAACATGCCTAAAGAAGTTAGATGCCCCCACACAAATAAGTTTGCTCCTCCCCACCACATGTGAAGTTAGCACCTCTCCCAACATTTGAAGGGTTTGCCCCCGGAAATGTAGGTTTTGTTGCGCCCCTGAACACAAGCACACACACCATTCACCATATATACACACGCACAGCCAGCCATACATATATTTAAGTGTGCACTCTTTCACCATACAGGCACACCTAGGCAGCCACCCATAAATTTAAGTGTTTACCCCTTCACCATACAGGCACACCCAGGCGGCCACCCATACATTTAAGTGTGCAACCTTTCACCATACAGGCACACCCAGCCACCCATACATTTGTGGGCACCCTTTCACCATACACTCACACAGGCAGCCATGTATTCATTTAAGTGTGCTCCCTTTCACCATGTAGTCACAAAGACAGTCACCTATACATTTAAGTGTGCACTCTTTCACCATACAGGCACACCCAGGCAGCCTGCCATACATTTAAATGTGCATCCTTTCACCATACACACACACGCATAGCCAGCCACACATACAATTGTGTGCACTCTCTCACCATACACTCACACACGCACACGTCATGGGGTTGAGGGGAGCCATAATACTTCAAAAATAAATGGTTTCTTTTTGAAGTCACTCTGACTTCATGAAGAAATGATTTCCATTAAGGACTGAACTAAAATGGAAATGATTTCTTGATGAAGGCAGAATGACTTCAAAAATAAACTATTTATTTTTGAAGTCATAGGGCTGCCTCCACCCCATGACATGGAGGCCTCCAGTGTAGGGTCTTCACTTCATCTCATGGGGTGGGGGTAACCACGGGACTTCAAAAAGAAAGTTTCTTTTTGTATTCACTCTGCCTTCATAAAGAAATTATTTCTGTTACAGAAATCATGAGGGTCATTACAAGGTAGAAGGTAACCATACCGCTATTAGCTGCATGGCTACCCGCTTACCGGGTCCGGGTTCCTTGAATGAGGAATTACCGGGCCATTCCGACCTTGGAGGGCCCGGTAATTCCTCATTCAAGGAACCCATCCCCATTCCCATTTGAGCCCCCATAGGGCTCAATCGGAATGGGGAGGATGCTAACAACGGGCCCGTTAATACTGGGCCTGTTCTTAGCATCCTGGTCTGCTCGCTGGGCCCGCCAAGGACGGCTGGTGGGTCCCGCGAGCAGACTCGTAATGGGGCAGTAAGGGGTTGACGGCTCTGGCACATTTACTGGCGCCGTTAACCCCTTACCGCCACGGTCGCAATGACCTCCAATGTCTTTATAAATGCAGATTGAATTAAAAAAGATACATTAAAAAAAATAATAATTGTAAAACACATCTTTTGTCTTTTTTTTACTACAAGTGGGGCCCCCTCCCAGGACATGTTGGCACGGGGCCCCCCACACCGCACGGGATGTGGGGGCCCCTGTTACTCCAGCGCTTGACATGTGGGCTTTGCGGGATCTCTGCGTACTATTCCATGAATCGGCCCTCAATTGGAGTAGAAAACCGACTATTTGTGTAATAAAAATGTGTTAACCTGGTCTGCCTTCAACCACTCGACTTATCAGCACTCTGCAAGTCTTTCGCTAAAGTACTGTTAAAAACAAGCTTTGGCAAAGCCAACAGTTTTGGCTTGTGTATGACTATTAGGCATTTGCCAAGCACTGCTATTAGATGCCCAGGTACTCACACAATTTTGCACCTGCTACCATCATTACCCTGTTAAAACCACTACGACAGTACCTGGCAAATGCCTTTTCATGTGTACACAAAAGACCATACTGTTGCCATTGCCAATGCTTGTTTGGACATGGAAAGTGATGGTAAGGTAGTGGGCAGGTTAACCAATATCTATTCCAATGCATGTGCAGTGTGTGGGATTGCATTTACAGTACACTTGTGAACCTCCACCAACATGCCAGCTCATCCTCTGCAATCCATCACCTGTCTGTGAAAACATTATAGAAACGTGCAAAAATCTTGCAAAGCCTCCCGTGCCGAAATCGAATGTTTTCTTTGTGCGCTCCGTGTATTCTTGAAAACCGAGGGGCATAACAACCCGATGTGTAAAGAAGTTCGACTTGCCCGTGGAACGCCCACGACATGAACCCATGCAAAGCAAATCCAGCCACATATTCCTGCTTTTGCGTAGTCTTCATCCGCAACATCCTGCACCTCGGCAATACTACGGCCCATCCCACTGCAACCAAGGCAGCACACCGGCGACACTGCCTAGTGTCCGCCGTAACTCCTAACTGCACCCGAACAAAATGCGTACCATTTCCCATAAGTGAAGCCGGACCCTGGTAAATCTGACTCTAAATAGCTGTTAATTATGGCTGCATCCCACTAACCTGCATACGGACGGACACCCTTGGCTGCAGTTGGCACACCAACTGCATGCTTGTACCCCTAAATTCCCGATCCCACCTCACCTTTGCACGTTAGTTTTAATACAATTGGTACATTCCAGGTCCTTTCCCATAGCAGTAAGATCACACGCTTTGCGTGCTTCTTCACCTAAAGTGACACTGCACGGTCAGATTCATGAATACGCTTGTGTTTGCGCATTGCTGGGTGAGCGATTTCTTTGCGTAGCCTGTCCCTTAGACACACCCATGAAAAGTCCTTGTTCTTCCTCACTCTGCGAAGGGAATGGGAAATATGCATGTTCCGCCCCTATTTATTTCCTTGCGTGGGCTCGTCCTACACTATACCTGGAGTGTCAGTCACGCAGAGTGCCCAACTGCATACAAAGACGTGGTGAACCTTGCAAGGTCCGGAACAGCATGCAGAGATGACTCTATAAATCAATGTAAGAGTTTTTGGAAGCTGAAAAGTGCGCAAAATCACATTTCTCCATGCAAAAAAAGTCTATAAATCAGGCCCATAGCTATGCCTTTAGCCCATTAGCTAGCATATGCATCCTAAGTGCTAAAACACAAAATGGATTACATCATGATAAATGCATTCAAATGGTAATCAACATTTGCGAGTGTCTGCATTGCCTGCCATTCTTAACAATAATGATGGCAAAAACCCATGAAAATGATGTCATGAAAGTTGTAGTAAAGTGTGTGAGTGGTGCCTCCCAAAAAAAGGACAATTCTAACAGCACCTTGAGAATCTAGGTAGCATGGCTGTAGCAAACATTCAACACAGTCTTCCCCATGCTGTGTTTGGCATTTTTGTGCAGGACATATTTAATGAACATACTCGCGTATGCTCAGTTTGCTTTTTACGGGCATTCTCCACAAAGAGCAAAATAGTTGCTGCGAATACACAAAGTGAAAGCACAACGTTCACCCATTTTAGGGCCTGATTCACGGAAATGTGCTCTTAAATCCTGCAAGGGCCGCACACTGAGAAGGACACTGCACGAGCCTGCCCACAGAATGAATAATGTGCGCCCCGCGTATCCATGGAATTTACTGCACAAAGTAACTGGAATTGTAAGTCGTGCCCGGAGCGCCCCCAACACACCTCCATGCAAAGCATAAACAGCCAGAACAGCTACCTTTGTGTGCTGCCCGGGCGTGAATACACACACCCTTCAAACAGTTTGTGAGGTCCCCCGCAAGCAGGCCTTCGCAGGGGGGGACTTCAGAGGTCCCTGGTCACTGGTGCAAAGTGACTTGCACTCTCAACAAACACCCTGATTCACAGAGTGTGCAAAGTATATTTCTGCAGTGCAAACTGAATTTGCACTGTCTTTGCAGTGCAAAAATACACACAAATTGCATTTTGCATATTAAGACCATGGGCATGTGTCCTTTTATTTGAAGTGTGTGACCGGGAGAGAAGAGTAGAAACTTGATAACTGCACAGACCAGGAGTTCAAGGAGGAGGACAGACATGGGTTGAGATGGATTATGAGGAGGGGCAGACAGTATTGGAGGAGAGAAGTTGATAGTTTCAAAAGGCAGAGGCAGTTGTTCTGGAGGGGGTGTGATGATTTAGGAGTGGGACATGGTGTCTGAGGAGGGCGCGGTGGTGGTTGAGGCGGTGAAGATGGTGTTTGAAATGGTATGGTATTTGAGGAGGGGGATGGAAATGGTGGTTGGGGAGGATACAGCTACAGTTTCAGAGCGATTGGGGTGTCTCCATCGCAACTTAAGAAGTACATGCTGAAGGTCGGCCAGTACCTTGACTTTAGAGATGGTGAGGAGGAGGCATAACTCCAGGAGAAGCAGGGAGAGATAGCCACAGAGGTGCAGGGGTGATCAATGGCAGAGAGGAGTAGAGGAGAGATGGTGTTTTCTCATGGGTACCATAATGCATATAGCAAGCCAGACTGGGAAGGAGCCTGTACGACAGTCTATTCGTTTTCCACTTTCTTAAAGCTTGCCTTGGTGCAACATTTTCCGCATCCTCCCAACATGTTTTTTTTTTAATTTGTTACCATGACATTACACCATTGGTCCAGAAAATGTACGAGGAGGCACTTTATGTTATCCTTCACAGCAATAAGGCATGGCTCCAGTCCGGAGGTTGGGCGCAGACTTGTAGCCAGTTGCTTCGATTCTGAATCAAGATAGTTCTAATTCCAACCGATACACCAGTGGTAGCACCTCCTGTAGTGATGCAGTCCATAAGCCAACCTATGGTGTGGCTTCTTCAAATGGCTACAGCAAAGTGAAAAGAGAGCCCAACATTTGCAACTGTGTAGGTGTTAAGTAGGCACCACCCAGTTGCCGGCTCAGGCTATTGAATGAATCAGTTACTGTGTAGCACTGTTCTAGCAAATGCTACAGCATATGGAGGGTTGCATTTCACTGGGTCAGTATTGCAGTTTGCAGCTCGTTATAAGGGAGCTAGTGGAGCTTTCTTCACATGTTCTGGATTCGGTAGCAGTAGATAAGGTAATCACAGATCTTCTAGTCCGCACTTACCATCTCATTTAGTGGTATGTCGAATACTGGCTTATGAATCCGGTTGCCACAAGATGGAGAACATGGGCAAAGTAGGGCATCATTAATGTTTTCACCTACCCTTGGTGCAGCTACAAAATTAGATCCATTGTCGGCTGTCAAAAAACCTACTTATGAACCATGAGGATTAAACCAATGTGCCACAAACTCCTTTACTTTCTCCTAGAGATTAACCCCCCCCTATGTGACCTGCTGTCGAACCCTTAAATAGACACGGTGATCTGCTGGTGAATGACTTTTGGTGATTGTTCTCCTGGGATTTTCTGAGATGTATGGGGAAAGGTGAGCCAGTGCCCATTTTTAGGTGGTCTTTCTTACCCTCACAGTGGTCCAGAGACATTTCTGCTGCTCCACAACATGGTTGTAGATGCTTTGTACTGAAGGAGCTGTCTGAAGCCACTTTATTCTACAAGGAATAGTGGTCTAGTTCCAATATTACAACAAAGTTGTTATTGATCAGACACATCTTTTTCATGCCTTTTCTGATATTCTGTAACATGCTCAAATGATTTTATTAATTGTTGGCTGGTGCATTGAGGTGGCAATAATGTGACTGTGTGCTGTGGCCTCTGCAGGCAAAGACGGCAATTGGACAGTGCTTGTGAAACTCTGCAACTGAGCAAGATTCTATTGTGTAGTATTTGTAGGGCAGTGGATCAAATGTGCCCATTGCCTGCAGTTGGGGTTGAGGGGGAAGCTGCCCTGTCCCCTTTTTCTTTTCCCAAACATGTGGATGATGCCACCTCATGTGAACCCACAGGAAAGATGTGCCCAATTTGGTGTCCAACCTTCTTTGTAAGACAATTCTTGTATGTATAGCAGATGTTAAGAAAAGCCTGTTGGTTTTCTGACATAAAATAACTACTCCTGATTTTTTGGGGCGAGATGAAATGGTTGCTTCCCTCTCTGCCTTCTTGGAGTCTCCTTGGAGTACTTTGCAGTGGATGCTGTTTGGGGGTTGCTGAGTAAAGCACAGACACTGTTGATATGAATGACAATAAAGTTGTACTAACACTGATGTGGTTGTCCGGATTGTTTTCGGGAAAGACTGGACACTGGCACACAGGGAGTGTCCAGAGCTTGTGGCTGTGTACAGTGCTTCAACTTGACAATTACTTAGGTTGGTCAAAGCCTCCACCCTCTTTCTCTGTCTCTTGGTCTCCCTCACTATCTGTGGTATCCTGAAAATAGAGGTGTCTGTTTCTCAATCTTGAATTAGGGGGTGGAGAATAGTTTTTGTCATGTTCATTGACATCGGTTATCAAGGAAATCTGAGGTGTAACATTTTCAGAAATCATCTATTCTTCAACACCTGTGGATTTTCCTTTGTGTTGCTGAGCTCCTGGCATACATGTTCCCAGATCGACTGCTACCTCCTCTTCCAGCACTCCATCCTTGGGCACCTGAGGAATGTGCACTGGTGATGCACGCACATTTCCATTTCTTGACAAAGCACCAGATGCTTTTGGAACAGATGACCGAGTTGTTTGAAGATATCTACGGCTACTGATTGACCAGCATGGCTGGAACATGTACTATCTAGGCTCCTCCAACAAAAACAGCATCTTGTTTAGCAGATGAAAAATGATCAACCAATACATTCCTCGCCTGACTCTTGTCCCATTGCTTACCATTTTTGGGTACTGCAGTAAATTCAGTCATGTTAATTTATTCACCACTTCGCATCTATGAATGCACACCGGGCTCTAAGTGCTTTGGCCTTCTCCTATGCCTAGTAGATGGATGTGGGGTTCTCAGTGTTTTGGTCTTCTTCCATGACTAGTGAATGCATGTGAGGCTTTCAGTGTAATGGCCTTCCCTCATGCCTAGTAAATGTGCATGGAATGATCAGTGCTTTGGCCTTCTCCAACTCTTCGTAAATCCACCTGGATTTCTAGGGCTTTTGCATTCTTTGTCTAGCAAATGCAAATGGGGTTTTCAGTTCTTCAGTCTTTTGGCATCCTCCTAGTAAATGCATGTGAGGTTCACAATGGGCCTCATTACAAGTGTGCCGTTCTGGTAACAATGGTGCCGGTAAGCCTACCGGCATCGGTGTTAATGGACCTGCACACTACGAGTCTGGGGCAGGTGCCATCCCGCCCGCCCGTTCAAACCAAGTGGGAAATGGCACCCACACACAGACTTTACTGGAAACACTGGCACTGTTATTAACAGTGCTGGTGCTTCCGTGATCCCCATTCCCATTGAGTCCAATGGGACTCAGAGGGAATGGGGATTAACATTTACCGGCGCCTGACTTATCGGAACGCTGGAGTCGTAATCCCCACAGTGATTACGGCAAGCCAGGCACCGATAAATATTGCAAGTCTGGCGGCAACCCACCCGTAGCACCGGCAGGGTTACCACCGGACTTGTAATGAGGCCCAATGTCTTGGTCTTCTGCACGTAATAAATAAACATGGGTTCTGTGTGCTTTGGCCTTCTCCTATACCTAGTGAATGCATGCAGGGGTCTCAGTTCTTTAGCCCTCTATGCCTTGTAAATGCATGTGGGGTTATCAGTTCATTGGCTTTGTTCTCCATCTAATAAATGCACATAAAGTTCTCAGTGCTTTGGCATTCTCTTAGGTCTAGAAAATGTGCATGGGGTTCTCTGTGCTTTGGTCTCTGCCTAGGCCTGATAAATGCATGTGTGATTCTCAGTGCTCCAGACCTCTTCTACAGAATGCAATTGGGTTGTACCAAACCTCCTCCAACAGTTCATACCCCTACCTTTCAACCCAAACATTCCAACCTAATTCTCTAACTCTGCAAAGACCGTATTATCGATTTAAGTCTACTCTAACCTAACTATCCTAAAACTCCATCCACTGACAATCCTGAGCACCCTCTGCCTGTTCAAATGCCAAAGGTCAACCGTGCCAAATTTCTACTTGCCTCTTTATGCAGACAGGGGGTCGAACCTCCTTATCGTACCTCACGAAAAACACATACGTTCAACCAGGTTGAACACCCACAAAACTCTACGTGTTTGAATTTTGCTTTGTCAGATATTCTGACAAGACCTTTTCATAAATTATGACAGGAATAACTTACACCAAAAACAATATTCTTTGTGAATTTGTTCGTACAGATGTCTACATTGCTCACTTTCCAAGCACTAAGAGCCCGATTCATTAAATGATTTGCTTGGAAAATAGGGTACTTGCGTACCAAACTGTGTGTAATTCCGCATTTGTCAATTCATGTAATCGAATGCGCAGTACTTTTCTTGGACTTGCATGGATTTGCACAGGCTCGACACGTCTCTGCGAGCAATCGATGGCCTTGTGCAAGACTCCATGCAGGGCGTGGCTTGCGCACAGGGCTGGGAAGGGGACGGAACAACAAAAAAGCAGGCCCACAATTCTGCGGCACGAGATGTATTCATGGATTTGATCGTGCAACCTCTCGGGCGGGAAATGGCCATGCAAGTCCTTCATTCTATCCATCAGTCAAAGGCAGGCATAAGTGCACTTGTGCATAGGAATCGCAGCATGGAGGTGGGTTTGCATGTCGGATTTCGGGGTGCATGTACGCAACTGGGATGCCGATCCAACTTAGGGGTGCAGGAACAGTTTACTGACATTATTGAAGATTTCAACCGAGTTACGATTTTTCATATACATGTTGTGGGGATGCTGCATACAGTTACGTGGGACCCTGATCATGGTCCCTGAGACGCAGGCTTGCTTGCGGGCGACCCCACGCACTGTTTGAAGGGTGCGTGTATTCGTGCCTGGGTGCGTGCAGAGGTAGTTGTCCTGGCTGTTTTTGCTATGCGTGGTGGCGTGTCGGGGGCAGGCTTGCGCAGTATCCTTCCAAGCTCGCAGTCCCTGCAGGATTTCGGCACACATTTCCATGAATCGGGCCACAAGTCAGATAGTTTCAGGCACATTTTAGAAATGTGCATTTATTTTCTGTTTTGTAAATCAGTGAATTTTCTCATGTTTAAATTACATATCTAGAGTGGATTTAACGGCTGCATTCCTTTTTTCCTTGTATTTGTATTTGTAATTGTATTTCTATTTTTATTTGTAATGCGCCGGTAACTCGCGAGTTTCGGGGCGCAGAAACATGGACACGAAGATAAACAAAAAAGGGACGATACAGTTCCTAATGAAATCAAAGGTTTGTTGGGTCAAGGAAGGCGAAGTCAATTAAAGAGATACGTTTTCACTAACTTACGAAAGCGTAAGTAGTTGGGTTCTTTCCTTATGTGGACTGGCAGATTGTTCCACATACCTGCTGTAATGACTGGGAAGGATTTTCCCAGTCCAGACCTGCGTCTGTGTTTCATCACTGCGATCCTGTTTTGATCCGAGGATCTTAAGGCATGGCTTGGGACATAAGGACGTATTTTAGCTTTTAGATAGTCTGGTGCCTTCCCGTGGATGCATCTGTGGGTTATTGTAAGCGCCTTTAAGTGGGTTCTACGCTCCACTTTGAGCCAGTGTAATTCCTTCCTGGATTTACTGATGTGGTCTGATTTAGATTTGCCTTTGATTATCCTAACTGCATTATTTTGGATAATCTGGAACGCCTGTATGCTTTTTTTGTTGGCTCCTAGCATAAGTGCGTTCCCGTAGTCTAAACGAGAGAGGATGGTTGCTCTGGCCACTGTGGCGCAGTTGTTCTCTGAAAGGTACGGTCTAATGGCTCTGCGGAGTCTCAAGTAATAATGCATGTTTTTTTATGTACTGAGTCTGGGCTTCTGCTCCTAGGGATGCTTCCATCATCATGCCCAGGGTTTTTACCTTCTCGAGTACTTTGATGTTGACGTCTTTGATCTTAAAGTTTGCGTAGTCATCGGACAGTGAGTTTCTGGCTTGGGTGGATCCGAAAACCATCAACTCGGTTTTGCTGCCGTTCAAACACATCCAGTTGGAGTCCATCCATTGTTCTATGATGTTATAAATTCTGATTAGATGGTCATTGTCAGTTTTATGGTCCCAGCTAAGTTCCAGTACCAGCTGCGTATCATCCACATAGTTGGTAAAAAATATATCTGCATGATCTAAAATGTAGCAAAAGTATCTAATGTAGAGATTGAACAGCAGTGGGGACATGCTGGCTCCCTGGGGAACCCCGCAGAGGATCTCCCTTTCCATGGAGAATTTGTCTCCCCAATGGACTCGAGATGTCCTGTTTTTTACAAAAGACATTATCCATGTTTTTGCCGCTTGTGAGCAGTTTGCCGTTTTGCCTAGGGCTACTTCGAGTAGATTATGATCCAATAGATCAACAGCGGCACTGAGGTCTAACAGGATGAGAAGTCCCGTTTTTCCCTTGTGTAAGATGCTGAGCATCTTTGTCTGTAAGTCCAACATAGCTGATTCTGTGCTATGAGATGGTCTGAACCTAGATTGTTGTGGGTGAAGTGCATCAGAGGCCTCAATGTGTGCCTGTAATTGTGCAGTGGCTACTTTGTCCATGATCTTACGCAGGACGTTACAGTTGGTTATTGGCCTAAGGTTGCTTGGGTCTCTTGGATCCAAGCCAGGTTTTTTTATTAGTGGGGTAACTGCGACTTTTTTTATGTCCTGGGGGACTAGTTGGTCCTTAAAGGAAGTGTTGATGATTTTAGCAAGATTAGGGGCGAAGATGTCTGGGTTTTCTAAGATTATTTTGGCAGGTAGGTTGTTTTACGCGCATGAGGTGGGTTTCATAGAGACAAGTGTTTTTTTCATCTCTTCTGTGATGATATGCTAGAAATGGAAGGGTTATATGTTCTCAAGTGGTTCTTCCGCTGACATTTTATTCGTATTAGGTTTGTTTAGTTGTGCTTTTGTGATTTTGTCTCTAGCCTTTTCTAGTTTCTCCAAAAAAGCTTTTTGGGTGTTGTCGCATTCCTGTTGTGATGGTGAAAAAGGCGGCGAAATGGCAGGGGGTTTGTCTAAGGATTTCAAGATGTTAAAAAGTTTACTTGAGGCATTTTCTGCCACCATGATTTGTTTGTTGAAATACTGTTTTTTAGCCTCTATTATTTCTTTTTTGTATTTTGTTTCCGTAATTTTCCATTTTTCCCTGTTTTCAGGTTTAGATTTTTTTTCCAGGTGTTTTCCAGTTTTCTTTTGGCTCCCTTAAGCTCGAATAGTTCTTTAGAGAACCATTCTTGCAATTTGCTTTTGGTTCTAAAAGTTTTGGTCTGTAAGGGTGTGTTTTGCTCTACTAACATTTTGAGATGGTCTAATAGGGTAGACATCACGATGTTGCATGAGTCCTCTTCTTTAGTAATGGTGGTAAAGTCTTTTATGCATGATTCAAGTTGTTCTTTCTTGATGTTTTTAAAGTTCCTTTGCATAACTTTTTTTGGGGATTGGGATTTTTTTCTTTAGGTAAGGGAAGAGAGACATGGAATGAGACACTGTAGTGGTCTCACCAAATGAAAGGTTTGGTGTGGTAGCCGTGTGTTTCGAGGTTATTGGTAATTATCCAATCCAGTTGATGACCATTTTTCATGGTTGGTTCTTTATTTGTGATGGCGTAGTCTATGTTTAGTAGTGAGCTTTCTAGATTGATGGCGTCTTTGTCAGCCTGATTGCCGTACCATTTATTGAGATCTCCGACCACTAGTGTGGCACAGTTTGGGCCTTTCAGGAGGTTGAGGAGATGGGTAAAGTTGTCATTGAATTCCGGGGTGGGAGATGGTGGTTGATAGACTACTAGTAAGTTAAGGCAATTGTTTTCAGTGGGCAGGTGCTTGAGGTCAATCATTTCGTATCAATCGCATGAAGATTTGCCTTGGAAAAGTGCAATGGAGCTTCTAGCAATAGCTGCAACTCCTCCTCCTTTTCCGGTTTCCCTGTTGGTACAGTAAATTACATACCCATCGGGGACAGCAATGTCGCAAGTAGGGCCTGTGGGATCAGCGAGCCATGTTTCAGTGATACAGAAGATGTCAATGTTCTCCACAATGATCCTATCATGGATACATTGGGCGTTTTTATTGAGGGATCGTGTATCCTTGACGATAATCTTAAAAAAAGAAGCTCAACATAATTTTTAAGATAACATGGTATACAAAATATTATTATGCCCAAGCAGAACATGAAAATGAAAATTAATAATAATGTTGTCTTTCATATGCACATTTAAAATATATATAAATAGTTGCCCTTAAATTGCACACAGTTGAAAAAAACAACATGCTTGTCAACGCCCAAAGAAAGGCGTAATTATTTTCTGGCAGGCAATGTGTTTCACGCTGACGATGACAGATGATTGTTATGATAAACAAGGAAGATTGCTCTAAGAGCCTTAAGCTTGCAATGACTAACACAGATTGCGAAATGTGCCCTGCCCTTTGTGTTTTATTCCAATAAACCAAAACTGTTCATCAAACACTTGTTGGGTACACATGACTAGCAGTAGACTCTGGTTTGGCATGCAAACAGAGCTACATTATTAGCACAGTGATAATGGTAAAATCAGATGGTCCCATTACAGACTGTGGTAAGTGATATCTGCACCAGAGTTATAATATTGCTCATTACAGAAAAATAAAACTGTGGGTGCTGCCGATAGTAAATGTACTAGCATTACTGTGGCATTATTTTCTTCTCAAATATAGATTGGGAGTATCCCAATCTCGGGTAACATTAGCTTGAATTTTTACTGCCACTTGTTCATTGACTGGATGTCCATATGTTAATAGAGTTGAGATACCAACAGTCAATGACCATCCTTTAAGTAGATGTGCTAGTTTAAAGATACAGTGCAACAGGACTATCATGAGAGGGTTCCATCTTCCCAACATTTTGGTGACATCATTATTTATATGTTCCAGCACCTTGCCTGACATCCTGTATGTTGTTTCCGTATTGTGCTTTACACATGGTTCCCCAGAGAAAGCATACTAAATGCATATTCTTAAATATCCAGTGTGCAGGTCCATAGGCACCGATCTTCCGATAACATTTGTCCAACCAGGAAAGTAATTTGAGGGCAATGTGTATTCAAACATAGACTATAGAGTGCTGTATTGTACTGCCAGACAAAAAAAAAACAGAAATTGCTGCTGACTTATACCAATGAACAATAGAGAGGTAGGGACATCCAGAACACAAGCAGGATACCTCCCAAGAAACCGGAATCTAGCTACCGGCAATGTCTTGTTATTAAGACAACTGGGCACGAAGGGGAAAAACAGCTATGAATGAAAAAGATACATGGCAAACTTGGAGACCAACCAAAATACTTTCATATTTCACAACACTCCAGGACTCCAATCAACAACCTCTTGATGAGGAGAGCTCTGTCAAAAGAACAAGATTATAAACATGGAAATCACACAATATTGTTAAACATAAACACGCCCCCAATCTACAATGCCCTGCTTAACAGGAATGGACAGGGCATGGGAAAGAAAAACATGAGTATGCTTATTCATTTTAAAAGCTTTATTGGATGTGACCATTAGCAAACATACAAAACTAGTACTAAAAAGATGAATGCATAAAAATACACAATGATAAAACTAGACTCAAGGCATATTTGGCCTAAAAAGTTAAAATACAAGAACCTCCTAAAATGGATGCCTCCGCCTAAGGGAAGATCTGAAAAGAGAGCAAGCTTGCAGTTTCTCAAGAAACCCCACCAGTAACTCACATAGTACCCATCAATCTACTTCTTAGAAGCCAAGCACGATGGACATATCTAGCTATAGAGAAAAATATCCTTCCAAACCAAGGAACAAGAAAAAAGCAACATAGCAACATGTGTATTTCTTATGCGCTGCACCACTAGGATGGGTCTCAGGTACCTGCGCCTCAAGGAAAGTAAAGCAGGGCATATTAACATAAAGTGCAATAAGGATTTGCCAGCTTTGCTACAGAGGGGGCATACACCAATATTAAGTACAGACAAAGAATGGGTGTTGTTCGCGGTAGGTAAAAAACCAATCTAGAGCGCGCATACAGTGAACACTCATTTGGAGGGTGGATCTCATTCAGGATGTGTTTGCAATTCCCCAATAGATTAATAGGCAAACATTCTGGACCATTCTTCAAGGCACAGGCTGATGACTCCAGTTTGTCCCTTGCAGTAACTTTGGCCTTTGCCTTCAGAACAGGTTTAGAGGTGGGACAACATTCAGAGGGGACAAGTCAAAGGGAACTTATGTTCCGCCCTATTAATGTCATTTTTACATGCTGCGCCCACCCACAATTGGTAGCACCTTTTTGCTTAAGAAAATCTCTAAGTGCGTCTGTGTAAGAGGACAAACCAGGGGACAACCCCAGTCGTAGCCAATACAGGGCTGATTTTAGGGCAATCTGGGTGTTAAATGCCATGTTAGTAGGTCCAAATGTACCAAAGAAGATTTTTTTGTAGCATAGACATCATGGCGAGCAACACACGTAGTGGAAAACAAAACAAACATACAACAACCATAATGAAGGAAGGAGCATTTAAGTTTGCAGAGAAGGCAAAGCTCCTTAGTAAAGAAGTTGAGGATCCCAGCGATAGGCATCTTGATGCCAGTAAGGATTGCACCAAAGCTTCATCTAGTTTGCCGCAATTAAGTAGCAACAAGCCAATTGATGATAAATTAGATGAAGGTGCGGGCGTCAGCATTACAGAGGAAGGTAGTACCTCCAAAAAAAAGAAATGTTTTCTAATCAAGGAAATATATGATGGGGAATTGTCCATACAACATAGTTTTCTAAGTGTAAGAGATAGTGCTAAATCAGTTGGGCAAGACATTCCATCTGATCCTAACACTAATCCTCCAAGTAACCCTATTTCGGACATCTCCATGATGGGGGCTACTGTTTTGACTGAACGATCTAAACGTGCGGGACTCTCTTTAGGTCCTTCCACTCCTGCTACAGGCAGAAATGGTGCTTTGGAACATGTCCACTTGCACATTCCCATTGTAAAAGATGTGCATGTTACTAAGCTACCTGCAGCCTCTAAAATGGAAGACGTTGAGGTAACGGCTAATAGGAATATGAGTCCATCAACAATTGCCCAGTTAAAACATTTAGGATGGCTATGTTCCAATTAGAATCTGAAGGGGTGGCTGAAAAAATTTCCCCTAGAAATAATCAAGAAAATGGTGGGTGTTCTAGTCCTGTTGACTTAACCACACTGCCGAGGATAAATTACGAGCCTCTACTTAATACATTCTCAGGTCCCTCTCCTTTTGCGTAGTCATCAGAAAAGATGGACTCACAATTTCCAGTTATAAGTAGAATCCTCAATCTCCTAGACAAAGGAAACGAGTTGACTCATTTAGAAATAAGAGTGCTCAAACAATCAAACGTGGAGATCCCGGCAAGTATCAGTAAGATAGAATGAATGCTATATGAAACTTTAAGCAAGGTGCTTCCCAACAATATAGCAACTAGGGTTTCTTTCCAAGAGAGTGCCTCTCAAAGAAACCACCAGAAAACCATTGTAAAGGGTTCCCAAACAGAAATTGGAGGAAATGCAGCTATGTTTTTGACACAATCATTTTCGCAAGCGGTATTAGGACAAAAGGAAGTGGTGCCACTTAGCGAAAATGATTCTAACGCACAAATACAAAAATGGCAAGGTGGAAAGTTGATCGGGACTTGAAGTGATGTTCATTAAAATCACCAGTGATTTAGCACATCTGGCTAGTCACATAGGGCTTCCCTTGGAACAAAACAATGATCCATGTACTGCAACATTGGGGGACAGTCCTTCTCCACTTGTTCATGTGCTTGAACTTCAGCAGAAGGAGGATTTCAGAGAAGAAATTCCACAAAATGTTAGTGTGGAGAGTGGATCAAACAGAGAGGACATGCGTTAAAAAAAATACCTTTCATGCCCCGCAAGCAGAGACGTTTACACGTAAGGGCCATAAAACGTAATCAAAAGGCAAAAAATCTCCCTTGTACACAAAACAAAAACAATACCAAAAAAAATTCAAAAGATAATGGTGTGAACGGGGAGTCTCTAAATGATGGGCAGATTGTGGATGAAGCTGCAGTAGACCTAGATCAACCTAATACTGAAAGCAAGCTTGCTCTGCAGCTTCCACAAGGAGATGAGGATCCAGAGTGCCATAAAAAAAGAAAAAATTGAATACAATCATGAACATTCAAACTCCCAAACAACAACGGGGCAAACAAAATGATAAAGGGGGGTGCACGGAAGAAGGGAATGTATTAGAGACACTCTCCGCACATACAAGTTAACAACTAATTGCAGGGTGCAAGCAAACACAACTTTCCTCCTTTTATCCTATTAAGGTGATCTCCACAAAAACTCTAAATCAGACGAATGGCCCTAACCCTGCATTGTTGATGCAGGGATATGCAGGGCAACCCAAATGCCCCGCAAGTAAGCCTAAAATGACAGAGACAAAACAACCTAACGTGGCGATAAAGGCAGATTCCACTATGGATTGTGAGCACACCCATCCAAATGATGTTCCTCCCATCCCTGAACCTCCGATAAGTAGGGAAAGATTTGCAATTTGGGGTTGCAAATGAACTTACTGTATGATGAGAAGAGGGCTCTTCAGTATTTGAACTATGTGGCACCCCAGCCTGAGACTGGCTTTGGTATCTCTGATAGGGATGGTGCATCTTCTACTCCTTCTTCGGATGCTATTGCTCAATTAGCAGCAATTGGATCAAACATAAAGGATTGGTCATGGATAGGCAATTTAGTAAAAGCAGTAACGAACAGTAATACAGTGAATCTGTCACGGTAGTTGAGATAGCATCCAGGTATTCTCCTGGAATGTATGTGGGTACCACAACTTCTTCTCAGCACTGAAGTCAAATAGTATATTCAGTAAACCAACAATTATTTTGTTGGAGCAGATGATGCTCACTAAACAGATGTCAGTGGATGGTTACTGTGTTATATCTAATCCTGCAATAAGGTGTGGGAGGGGTCATCCTTCTTGTGGCCTGGCAATCCTGATCAACAACAGGATCAATACCCATTATATGATATCACATTCATCAACTGATATCTTGGCTTTAGATATTGAATTAAATGCTGGAAAGAAGGAAATGTTTTTGCTCATAAATTTATACTTTAATCCACAGAGACAGAATATGGAGGAATTTATGAAAACTTTTGATGTAATTTTTGAAAATGCTGTAGTGAGTAACAAGTATGAGGGTATTATTGTTAGAGGTGATTTTAATGCAGGTTGTCTAGGCCACATGCAGGATATGCAAGTGCATGCAGCCTCAAACAATAAAAAAAGCCGTTATAACTGGTATGCGATGGAAGGATTTCTTCCGGGCTTGGAGTATGAGATTTGTAAGACTACACCAAGACACTCTACAATACATGTGGCATAGGGGTAATTATGTGTCAACAATTGTTTTCTTCATCATATCTGAGAGTTTGGTAAATCTATGTTGACTGACCAATTCCATAGATTTGGGTTTGAGTGATCACTGCATTATTTCAATTGAAATAGATCTTCCTTGGATGCGGTTGAGAAGCGTTCCCGAATTGGCCCTTGTAGAAATAGAGCGTCTCCCTGGCATTATTCGATGGAACAAATATTTATTCCTGAAATTGGTGGAAAGTCTAAATAGATTGACTGTATATGACCCTGATGTTGATTAAACAGTACTATCTATCTATCTATCTATCTATCTATCTATCTATCTATCTATCTATCTATCTATCTATCTATCTATCTGTGTCCTTGTATTGCGCCACTAACCCTAAAGCCTCAGGGCGCACACAGGAGAAAAAGAAACAGACAACAATGAACATAGAATGTGAAGGGACAACAACGATGGTGAAAACAAGCCAGACTCTACCAGAAGACAAGGAATCATAGAGTGTTAAAGAAAAGACACAATGAAAGTAGTGTTGGTTGTAAAGTGAGAGGAGGCCTTACCCAAGGGCTAGATCAAACAAGCAAGTTTTCAGTTGTTTTTTGAAAACAACCACTGAGCTGATATTAGCCAGATGTTTTGGCATGGAATTCCATAGGGAGGGAGCCCAGGAATTTGCGTGTTGCGCCCGAGTCCAAGCACGGCTTGTACTGCGCTATTCTGGATCACCTGTAATGTTCTAAGATTTGCCTGGGATGTACCAATCAAGAGGCTGTTACAGTAATTCAGTTTACAGTTCACGATTGCGGCCGCTATCAGTGCAAGATTTTCTTTTGACAGATAAGGACGAATCTGCCATAAAAGTTGGATGTAAAAGTGACAAGAAGACTTGAGGTAGTTGGTCTGCCGGGTGAAAGACAATTGATGGTCAAAGTATACCCCAAGAGTTTTTACGTTTTTTGATACATGAATAACGTGCTGACCAATCAAGAAATTATCATATTTCACATCCAGTTTCTTTAGTCGCTGTTGAGTGCCCACAATGAGCAACTCGGTTTTAGCGTTATTAAGGGCCAACGAGTTCAGAGCCATCCAATTCTGAATTTCCCTAAAGATGTGATTAATACACTCAAGAACTTTTTGATACTCGCCTGTAAGTTTGATGACTATCTGTGTGTTGTCGGCATAATTGGCAAAATATATGCCCATAGCCGACAGAAGGGCACAGAGAAGACGTGAGTATATATTAAAAAGAAGGGGCGACAAGCATGACCCCTGAGGGACACCACATAGTAGAATAGAAGCGATGGTACAGGATCTTATTACTATTGAAAATCTCAATAATGATATTATAAGAGACTCTTTAATCCTGTTTTTTGAAAGCCACCTGAAGAATCAGACAACACATCCACATTACTTTGACACACACATAGCGCGTAAGAAGCAAAAACACAGTGATTTAAGACACCTTACAGCTCGAAAGCTCTGTTTGTCTGAATACATGGCTAACAAAAAGCTAATTTTACGTATATTTAGTAATAATTGTAGAAGACATCGCCAACTTCTTAATCTACGTGATAATCAAAATACAATAAATCACTTATGCAAACATAACAACAAATCTATTTGGCAGATGTTCAAAATGCCTGGACATAGTATAACAGAAACTGTGTTACCTTGATGGAAAAAGAAATCACTCCTACTCCACTAGAGTTACTAACTGCAATTTCGAGACAACCAGAAGCAAAGGGGAAACCAAAGACTTCTAAGACGAAATCAGCAGAAGGCACTCCAGTCCTGCCAACCAGGAAATCTCCTAGGTTACCAAAAATCACACCTGTGATTCCACCTCCAGGTGAGACTGAGGGGGAGGTAGCACCCTGTGTGGTTGAACTAGAGCCTGAGGATTCAGATATAATAGGAGGCCAGGATCTTATTGGAGATCTGGACCCTTTGGACCATCCTGAGCTGCAGTCTTTACTGGCAGAAGGTGGCCCCAACAGGGCAGACTTCAGTAGGGGACAAAGAGAATGTCTAAATCTGGAAGGTCTTCTCCACCAGGCAGCTTCTCAGCTTGAAGGACACGAGCCTGGGAAGTATAGGTTACACTGGGAAGATGGCCTCTTCTATAGTGAACCGACTGAGTCAACCCCTGGAGATTACAAAAGACTTGTAGTGCCCCAAGAGAACAGAAGCCAATTCTTGCAACTAGCCCATGAGACACCTTTGGCTGGTCACTTGAGCTTCAAGAAGACCAAGGAAAGTCTCTCTCTCTACTTTTATTGGCCTAAAATGGGGGCTGAAGTAGATAAGTATTGCAAGAGTTACCACACCTGCCAAACTTCTGCTAAGAGTGGCTCCAAGAACGTGGCACCTTTAGTGCCTCTCCCTGTGGTGGGAGTACCATTTGAGAGGGTGTGAATCGACATTGTCGGTCCTCTTGACCCTCCAACCTCTTCAGGCAACAGGTTCATCCTTGTTGTAGTAGACCATGCTACTAGGTACCCTGAAGCAATTCCTATGAGGACTGTTATAGCTCAGGCTGAAGCTAAGGTTCTCCTTGGTATTTTTACCAGGGTTGGGTTTCCTAAGGGGGTAATATTCGACAGGGGGTCAAATGTTATGTCCCACTACATGAAGGCCATGTGGAAAAACTGTGGAGTTACCTACAAGTTCTCAACAGCATACCACCCTCAGACAAATGGGTTGGTAGAAAGGTTCAACAGAAGCATGAAGAGCATGATAGGAGTTTTAGAGGACCCCCTTAAGAAAAAGTGGGATCTTCTGATGCCATGCCTTCTCTTTGCTTATAGAGAAGTCCCTCAGGTGGGAGTGGGTTACAGTCCCTTTGAACTTCTCTATGGCCATCCGGTCAGAGGTCCATTGGCCCTGATCAAGGAGGGGTTGGAGAGTGCTCCTTCCCCCAAGCCAGTCAGAGTGATTGACTATGTGATAGGACTCTGGAGGAGAATCTCACACATGATGGCTGAGGCAAGTGATAACTTAAAAGCAGGTCAGGCTCTGGTTAAGCATTGGCATGACCAGAAGGCCAACATGGTTGAGTTTGCTCCAGACCAGCTAGTTCTTGTCATGGTGCCAACAAGGCAGAGGGCCTTGCAGGACAAGTGGAAGGAGTTAATATCTCTTCTAATCTGACTTCTGAACAACAGGAGGAGTGCAAAGTTTTGTTAAATCAATTTGCCCCCTTGTTTTCACTTTCACCAGGCTTGACCCCTTGGGGCCAACATGACATAAACACTGGTGACTGTTTACCTGTCAAAAGCAGGGGTTACAGAATGTCAGAAAATGTAAGGACCCACATCAAAGGAGAGGTCAACAAGATGCTTGATCTCGGGGTATTAGAACCCTCTACTAGCCCATGGTCTAGCCCAGTTGTGTTAGTACCAAAGGATAGATCCAAGGAGTTGAGATTCTGTGTGGACTATAGAGCTCTAAATGCAGTCACTAAGACTGATGCCCATCCTTTACCAAGGACAGATGAGCTGGTGGATAGATTCGGTTCAGCCAAGTTCCTCAGCACATTTGAACTCACATCAGGCTATTGGCAAATCGCCCTGACAGACCATGCCATGGAGAAAACTGCATTCTCCACCCCAGTTAGTTTATACAAGTTTAAGGTTATGCCTTTTGGCTTAAAGAATGCACCTGCTACATTCCAAAGGATGGTTAACCAGGTTCTGAATGGGATGGGGGATGGTATACTTGGATGACATTGCAGTGTTCAGCCGTACTTGGAAAGAACATGTTGACCACCTAGGATATGTTTTGCAGGCTCTTGAGAAGGTCCAACTGGCCATAAAGGCAAGCAAATGTCAAATTGGTCAGAGTAAAGTGGTCTACCTTGGACATGAGGTAGGAGGTGGTGAAATAAGGCCTTTGCTCAGCAGGATAAAAGCTGTGCAAAATTGGACAACACCTACTACTCAAACCCAGGTGAGAGCCTTCCTAGGTCTCACTGTGTCTTACAGGAATTTCATTGAGAACTATGGGACCATAACTTCTCCACTGAATGTCATCTCCTCTCCTAAGTTTCCTAAAAAGGTCAAATGGAAAGAGGAGTGCAAAAAGCCTAAAAATAGCCCTTTGTCAAGCTCCAGTTCTAAGAGCACCTGACTACCACCAACCCTTCATTGTGCAAACAGCTGCTTCCAATACAGGTATGGGTGCAGTCCTTAGTCAACTGGATGAGAAAGATAGGGAACACCCCATTTGCTTCATCAGTAGGAAACTGAAGGAACCTGAGACAATGTGGGCAACTATCGAGAGAGAATGTTTTGCCATTGTGTGGTCTCTGAAGAAGTTTAGGCCATACTTGTATGGTTCTACTTTCACCATTCAGACAGACCACCAACCTTGAGATTTTTGATGCAAATGAAAGGGGAAAACCCAAAAATGCTAAGAGCGAACACAGGTCAGGATGTCACCACCAAAATGTCAATGGTCTCTCTAGGATGTTTTTAACCGACTAGAGGTAAGAGACTCATCCAGGAGTGGATTAGATCCTCCTGTCTCTTAGTCTGGGGGGGGGGGGATTCTCTTCTATGGCTAATTTCCCTTACCTATAGAGTCCCCCATCAGCTTTGCTGGATTTGAGGGGTTTATTTCTTTCTCCTGCTAAGAGTGACATTCTTTTTTCCCACTCTTATTGCTAGTGTGTGTTTTAGGCTATCTTGTGTGCTTATGATCTATGGGGTTTTTCTCACCCTCATAGGAATCATCTTTTTACATGTGTGGTACACAGCACCCTCCGTGCCGTACCACAGGGGTGTGTTAGCGGCCCCCAAACATAGACTCCATACCCTGGGACTGACTACTGTCTCCCAGGGCATGTAAAGTCCCCATTGACTTTACTAGTCAAATCTTATGAACAAAACCAGTACAACCCATCTTACTATGGAGGTACTGGGAAGGGTTAATAGTTTTTCCCTAGTGTTAATTTTCGAGGGGGTACCGTACAGTCCCTCTCTCAAAAGTTTCTGGCTGGTGGCAGTGGTTACTACCATAAATATTCGACTGCAAATATTTTCCTATGGGATACTCCCATTCTTCCAGGCTACCACTTTTACTGACAGCCTCTAACATACCGCCAGTTTACTTTAATATTAACTTTACTCCGGTAGGTTTTTATTGCCGGAACTTTGATTTAATTTCTTTCTCGTGTCTTTCTCTATAGTCCTAACCCAGGTCGGGGATCCTTTGTTCGTCCTTTTGGCGGGCTTCTGCACAGAAGCCCTCCTCTAGGTGCCACTGAGTCTGGACAGGGTTGCCTACGCAACCCAAGTCGCACTCTGCCCTGATAGGCTGGGGGGTTTTCCCGCCAGGAGAGCCACCCCACTGCGTGAGTGACAGCGAGGCTGTATGAATGGGGGTCTTCCTGGATAAAAGCAGTGTCCTGAGGACTGGAGGACAAGACGTCGCCACTGGAACTAAGAAGCTGAAGAGGAGAGAAGCCAAAGACATCTGCAACCACTGAACCACCAGTGAAGCCCTGCTGCAGATCCTCACCACTTTTCTCCAACGACTCGAGAAGATTTTCACCTGCAAGAGTCTTCTTCCCTTGAGCTGGTGGGGCCAACCAGTTCACCAATCGCCTTCCAGGACCTGGCTTGGTCGAATCACCAGTGTCAAGCACTAGGAGACCGGATAGCCAGGCACCCGTCCACCTGGATTGCGATTTAAAGGAGCGCACCTTTAATTTGTCAGGCAGCACCATGGCTGGTTTCATCCCTGGGCAGTGCAGTAACTCGAACCTTCCTCCACGACGAGAGCCTCTCTTCCTCTGCTGGATCTCCTGAACTGCAGGAACTGCCAGGAACTACCGCCACCACAGGAGCCTCTTCCACATTTAAGTTACATTGTTCTGCCAGGCCTCCCTTTTCGTTGGGTACTGCTAAAGGTGTTTAAAATCCTTTACTTACCCACTGGGTTGGCCGTCCCTATCCTCTAACATTGTCTTTCACCTTCGGCAACCGTCTTTTTGAATCGTTTAACAAAGACTTGACTGAAGCTACAAGAACATTTTTGCTCCTGGGCACTTTGCCCTGTACCACTGACTCTGGCACAGGCCTAATTACTCTGGCTAAATCTGTTACAACTGCCTTCTCTAGATTGCTTCTCACCTATAAATGTGTTGGTGCACCTAACTCTTATGACCACCTTTTTCTTCCCTCTTTTTAAACTTGTGAAGTGCCATTTTGCTGGGTTTTCACCTCAGTATTATACATGCTAAAGTACTGCCTTGCCTAACCTGTTCACAATCTTATTGGGATGTGTTGCTGGTGTGTTTCAGAGTATATTCCTGTATAAATTGTCCTTTCCCTCCCTTTTGAGAAATTGTTAGAGTGCCATTTCTGCTTGGTTTTCACTGCGCCGTTTTGCTCAGTTTTCACTCTTGCTCAAACCCGTCTACAATTTAAATAGGGAGTTGTGTATACTTTTCTTGACTGATTTAACTTACTTTTATAATAGTGATTTGTGTGTGAACATCAGAGTGTGTAAAATAAATATATATTCTTTTTGATACAAAGATTTGGTCAGTGTTTCCTTGTTCCATAGTATTGTAGTCCTAATGTGTAAACCCTGAATACTGCTCATTTCCCACTTGAGATAAGTCTGACTGCTTAGCCACAGCTACCAACTAAATCTTTGTGGTACAGACTGATACCAAATGGGATTTATTACATATACCTGTAGTCTTAATCTTCTGTAGTGCTCCCTAAGGGAACTGCATAGGATTCTGCCTAACAGGCGTACCGGCACCCGCGAGCAGAGCATGTCGGATGCACCTGCACCATTCACGAATGTTGCCGGTGCATCCAGCTTTCCCATTCCCATTGAGCCTTATGGGGGTCAAATGGGAATGGGAAGAATATTTTCCGACGCCCGCCAATGGGCAATTAATTACCGGTCCGGCAAGGTCGTAATGACCCGGTAAATGCCCATTCACGGGTGCCAGTTTTTCTTTTTTACCGGCGGTAGCCAAGCCGGTCTTACCGGCAAGGCTACCGCCAGTGTCATAATTAGGGCCAACGTGTTTCAAAGCGCTTCAAAGCAAGGGAGGGAACAAAGGAAAATACAATGACATTCTTACAGGCCATGAACAGTAAGGATGTGAAATTAACTATCGTACTCGGCCTGACGACATTTTGTGCAAAAGCTAAGACATAGATAAGGAAGGGAGGTGGATAGTGGGAAGAAAAAGGAAACAGACAGGTGACTACCGTAATAGGCCTGATGAAATTTTTGATAGATCTGGAGAAAAACAAAAGGTGAGGGAGAGGGGTGCAGAAAGAGAAAGGGAGGGGAGGAACAAAACAAGTGACTATCGTACTTGGCCTGACAACATTTCAGATACTGCTGAAGTAGGGGGTACAAATAAGGGGAAAGGGAAGGAGACAGACAAGGTTGCTATCATACTAGGTCCAGGGACAATTCTGATAGAGTAAGTGCATAGAATGAAGTAAGGGCAGGAGATAGGAAAAGGGGGAAAGGGAGAGGAGGAGAAAATAGAGAGTAAGCAGTCAAAAAGTGTGGAGAAGCAAGAGGGGAGAGCAAATACAATTGCAGAAGTCAGTAGTAACACAGCATGTTGCAAGTCAGGATACAAGATGAAGATGGGAACAGCATGATTCAGGGCCACCATGAGTACAAGATGCAAAGGAAGTCCAGCACGAGAGTTGAGAAAGGGTGACGCACGGTGAATCAATGAAGTCCATAAAGGTCAAATCCAGCATTGGCCACAAGACAGTGATGGTGAAACCAGAATGTATCAGGGCAGACTCCTGCAGAAGAAGGCTGGAGTGGGAGGAGGGGGGTAGGGCAGAAGAATCAAGCAAAACAGGCAACACCTGTGTGCGAGAAGGGAGGGGGGCACAATGGAACATGACAGGGGGGCCAGCGGGGGTGAGGATGGCCTGTGTGGACAGAGGGAGTAAACACATGTTGGTGCATGCTTACATTTTGTCTGAGCAGGGGGTCAGGCCCTGGGTCCTCCTGGTCAGTACAGGTCCAAACATGAATTGCCCTTTTCTTTGTCAGTCCTGTGCTTCAGACTCCCGGGTGAGAGACGGCCTTGATCTAAGAGTTAAGAGCAGGAAGGAAGAGGCAGGGCTAAGAAGGTGAGTGGTGCTTAGGCCAGGTGACCTAGATCCACTTGCACCTGCTCCCCATCTGCAAAGGAAAAGAGGCTGGAGGGCTCCTTAAGTAGGGAAAAAGAGTGACAATCAGGAAGGCACCAGGTGGGCAGGGCTTTCTAGGTGGGGAAAAAGAGCAGCGACCTGGAAGGCACCAGGTGGGTGGGGCTTAGGCCAAGTGACCTAGATCCACTTGCCGCTGCTCCCCATATGCAGAGGAAAAGAGGCTGGAGGGCTCCTTAAGTAGGAATAAAGAGCAGCAACCAGGAAGGCACAAGGTGGGTGGGGCTTGCTAAGTGGGGAAAAAGAGTGGCAATCTGGAAGGCACCAGGTGGCCGGGGCTTAGGCCAGGTAACCTAGATCCACTTGCACCTGCTCCCCATCAGGGAAGTCATTTCACCAGAATACAAGGGGTAGCAGAAGTGACATCACACGACCCTTGACCCCTGATGACATCACAGGAAGTGATGTCATTTGACCCCACCCCGAAGTGATACCAGGGGTAGCAATGGAACACAACCTTTCGCCCGTTGACAAAACAGGAAGTGGCATCACATAGCAAAATATGGTTACGACATTACTATAATATGATGTACATTTCATACAAGAATGGATCTCCATATGTATCGTTAAGATCAGTGTGTATAGGCCCATATTACCAAATTACTGTGAATGCAAGCAGACGTCCATGACCAAATGATAATGATGTGTTATTATATAGCAAATAGACTTAAGCGAGTTATATAGAAAAAATATACACCCAATAGCACCCAACCTGTGTTGGTACTCATTTATCGACCTCAGAAGGATGAAAGGCTGAGTTGAGACGTATAAGAACAGACTAAATCAGTGACTCACCCCCTGAAGTGTGCCTGAAATAAACCTTTAATGAGTCTAGCAATCACTGTATAGAATTCCAGAAAGACACATTATTTGGTATTCCTATTCTTTCTTATTTAGAGTCAGTGCTGAAAGTGTTAGACTTGTGGCACTCCTGTTCTTATTTTTCTTCTTTTTTAAGGGGCATGAACAAGAAAGCCAGGCACTCCAGATGTTAAGAGCCACATGGTGCTGGCCAGAACCCAGGAGCTTGCATTACAAAAAAAACCCCATTTGTTTTAGAGGTCGCAAGGGAGACCTCAGAGGTTGCAGTTGCAACCTCTTGCGACTCCTAAATGACGTCCCTGCTCCCCATCTGCAAAGGAAAAGTGGATGGTGGGCTCCTTAAGAAGAGAAAAAGAGCGGCAACCAGGAAGGCACCAGGTGGCCGGGTCTTGCTAAGTGGGAGAAAAGAGCGGCAACCAGGAAGGCGCCAGGTGGCGGGGCTTAGGCAAGGTGACTTAGATCCACTTGCACCTGCTCCCCATCTGCAAAGGAAAAGGGGCTGGAGGGCTCCTTAAATTGGAAAAAAGAGCAGAAACCAGGAAGGCGACAGGTGGGCGGGGCTTAGGCCAGATGACCTAAATCCACTTGCACCTGCTCCCCATCTGCAAAGGAAAAGAGGCTGGAGGGCTCCTTAAGTAGGGAAAAAGAGCAGCAACAAAAGTTGGTCCATTTTGTACTGTATGAACTGGGACAATGAAACCAGATTCCAGGAAAAACTAGAACCAACAAACAGGGAAAGCGGCAGTGTGCAAGGGGAGAGGTTCATACGGTAAAGGGAACCATCAGGGCCTTTGGTTTGTTAAGGTATGTCCCATTGACATTTAAGTTTACCCAATGTTGTGAAAACAAAAACAAAAATATTAAATACATTTCAACATATGTGGGCTCATTACGAGCATGGCGATCTTGAAAAAGGTAGTCTACTGGTAGGGGCAGTGAACTACTTGCAGACCTGACCTGCCAGTAGTTCAGGCCCCTACAAGCAGATTATTCACTGAATTACCAGCACCACTAACAACGGTGCTTGTGCTTCAGTGTTTCCCGACTCCGTGGTAATGGGAACTTAACACTCCTCCACCATCCGTAGTATCCTGTAATACCAGGATATCGGGCAGCAGAAAGGGTAAACTGAGGTTGCCGGTAAGCCGCTGGTAGTACCGGCGGCTTACCGGCAACCTCGTAGTGAAGCCCATGGTTTTGCATACTTCGTGGTCGAAGGCAGAGGCCTGTGACAATTATTACAACAAGTTGAAAAGCAGTCCATGCTGTAGTTACAATGTCACTTGATTCATTTTACTATAATAATAATTTGGCATTTATATAGCTGCTACGAACCCTCAGGTATCTGAGGGCTGCTTATTATTACTTATTTTATCGACCTCAGAAGGATGAGTTTGGCCCCAGGATTCGAATCTGCGTTGGCAGACTCTGCACCGATGTCAAAGCGAGTGCTCTACTTGCTGTGCCACTTGACCGTCACAGCGGGTAGAGCGCACCATCCGTGAAACAAATATTAATACATATTTATAACTGCATAGAATGATTTGACACGTCCAATGAAAGTAGCCCATTCTTCGTATTCTATTTACCAACTAGCATTTGTTTACGCCTCTGGTTGTGTACAAATATATTTAATGAGAATGTGATGGTACAAAAACCTAACATGACATCACTACTGAAAATAGACTATGTGGTGCCATCTACATATCTGCTGCTTGCATTCTATCTCACTGTTGGTGACGCTCTAGAATGCATCCCACTCAGCTCGGTGGTCGTTTGGTGTCTGTTCAGTAATTAAGGGACATGTAGATGTATCAGTTTCTTCATTGTGTCACTGTTCCCAAGACAGTGTGGTGTAGGCACAGCTGTTCTGGCTTGCCCGGCTCATTCTCCCATGCAAAATAAATATATGTAGGGAGGGGTGAAATTAAATACTTGATTTCTTTACGTGAACTTCGACTGCCCAGAATAGGAATGTCAGTACCTTAGTCTGTTGATAGATTATTAGCACGGCATGGAGAAAAGCAAAAGGAAATTATTCTTAGAGGTTCAAATTGATTGTCACTTTCATATACTAATTTTACAAAAGCAATTCTATTAAGACTTGGTATAGACATTCGGAAGGCTAGCTACATCTGAAAATGCATGTCGCAAGCCGAATGCATTATTTTCGGTCACCGAGACTTCTTCTTTCCACAGATGCTGCTTAGATTAAAAATAGGAAGTTGCTGCCTGTGGCCTCTCACTTTCTGCCTCTCTTGACTAACACACGTAGTGAACCGCCTACTCTTTGTGGTTTGGTCTTTCATACATCGCGTTTTCACTTATCAGTTCCTGGGGCAGGGACTAATTAACTGACAAATAACATATATTTGAACGTTTGTATATCAGACAGTTGTAAACAGTGGTGAAGGAAGGTTTGGTGTCGAAAGGCTCCTCATGTAGTGCCAATCAATATATTTTTTTAACTCTTTATTTCATTTTTGCATGAGACAAACAACACAGCATATTAAACACGTATACTGGTTTTTAATTGTTACAATTTCAATGCAAACCGAACACATTTCATTTAATTTAATTTATCACATATTACAAAAGAAAGAGAATTAACTTAGATCTGTAAATTATATTAGCAACCCAGAACCCTATCAGTTTACGACAACAAAGAATAATCCACAAACCACACAGACAAATCACAAAACCAACACATATCCCCATACACAATCCCCCCACTAAACAAACACATATATGTTCAATTACTAAACGCGCACTCATCCATACAATTCATTAAAGGGTCCCCATAGCTCCAGATACATTTCCTCTCTATGCTGCCTATGAAACATCAGTTTTTGAGTGTGCTTGCATGTCTGATAACCAGCCCTCTACAAGTGGTTGATTTTTTGTTTTCGACACCCTCAGGATTTGTTTGGTTGCCACAAAAAGAGCCGTGTTAATCCAGCATGAAGTCTCACACTCAATATCATATCTACCTTTTGGTGACAGCAAAATCACCGGCGACAAATTTCATGGGAATTAAATGTTCTAGATTTGATCTAGTCTATCAAGCACATCCTTCCAGAAGTCCATCACTGTCATAAATCGATTCAGTTTCTTCTGACCCACTGCCTTCCTCCGACTCCTCACCTGTTGAGCTGGAATCAGAATTGTAGTGGACTGGACTTTCTCTGTACTGGCGGAGTTGTGGTGTTGTTAACCTATCTCGATAGGAAGCCACAGTGGCCACCAGTGAGCTGTAGCCCTGTGGCCTCTCCACCGACACAGGCGTATATTTCGGGGGAAAAACCATAGGCAGAAAAAACCCCGTTGCCAGATGTGTATTATCTTCTAGTACTCCGGTTTTGATTGTGGCGAGAGACAGATACTATCCAAGATTGACTAATCCAGGCAGGGTAAGTCGCTGATGAAGGCCACAGGTGGTAAGTAGCTGGCTGATAGAAATAACTGCCACTTACGGAGAAATAGGTCACAGTGCCCAGAGTAAGTGAGTAGGAGAAAATTTAAATAGTACCAGATAGAACTAAAAAAGTGCCTGCGTAGCTGTAAGAAAACAGGAAGAAGGGGGGCGGCAGCAAGAGTAAACACCACCAAGGAAGCGGATGAAAAAAATAAAAAAAAGGGTGGAGAAAAAGGGAGAAAAAGCTGAGAAGTAGCACAGGAGGTAAGGAAACACAGAGCACTGGAACGCAAGCAAAGGAGAAAGCGGAAGCGTATCTCCGACGTTGCAATGCACGGGTAGTCGGGAGGAAGGGAATAATGTACCTCCCCGCTAGCTGGCGTTAGACAGTAGAAACAAAAGACTAACCCGTCACCACACCTTGAAAATTACGTGATGGAGCATTCAATGGCCGCCCCAACAAAACCTATTGCACTGCTTCCAGGAACCCAGACGCATGACAGTATGCCCCCTTTTTATGTTGGTTCCCCCTGGTTTCCCTGGACGGATCCTATGAAATTTGGCTAGTAATGTAGGAGCATAAACATGGGATGAGGGCTCCCACGAATCTTCTGATCATGGATAACCCTTCCAGCCAATTAGGTATTCTAAACAACCTTTGTGGTATCTGGAGTCAAATATGTGGGAGATCTCATACTCTGCACCTGAGTCAGCCTGTAAGTGTTTCTAATTAGGGGCAGAGTGACCAGGTGAATGTGTAACAAAAGGTTTTAGCAATGAAGAATGAAAGACAGGATGAATCCGCCTAAGGTTTGGCGGTAGCTTGAGTTTATAAGCTACCGGGTTGATTTTAGAAAGTATAGAGAAAGGACCCAAGAACCGAGGAGATAGTTTCGAAGGATGAGCCCACTGAGGTAGAAACTTAATGGAGAGCCATACTTTAGAGCCTATACTCCAATCAGGACCTTTCTGGCGATGTATGTCTGCTTGTCATTTCTATGTTTGAGCTGTGTATTCGAGGCTTGCTCGGGCTGTCAAACATGCTTCCATGATCCTGTCGAGTACAGCTTCTATTGCCGGTAAATTGGTTTGGCTTTTGGCTATTGGGTTGATGCTTCGGGGATGAAATCCGTAATTACAATAGAACGGGGACATGCCAATGGCAGTGTGTTTTGAGTTATTGTAAGCAAATTCTGCAGTAGACAGTAATGGCATCCAATTATCCTGTTGTTAGTTGCAATAGCAATGTAGATACTGCTCTAGGGTGGCATTGACTCTCTCTGTTTTTCCATTAGACTGTGGGTGAAATCCGGAAGAGAGAGCTCTTTCTATTCCCAAATGCTGACAAACGGCCTTCCAGAATCGTGACGTGTATTGTGTTCCTCTATCAGATATTATTTTATCAGGTAAGCCGTGGAGACGAAAAATATCTCGCAGGAACACTCGTGCCATCTCCTCTGCAGATGGTACTTTGGGCAGTGGGGAGAAATTTGCCATCTTAGTCTATGTGTCAATGGTAACCATGATACATGTGCAGGAATTGGATTTCGGTAGATCTACTTTGAAATCTGTTGAGACTGTTTCCCATGGTCGTGTTGTAATGGGAGCTTGTTCCAAAAGGCCAATGGGTTTACCTGTAGGATATTTGTTTTTTGCACATACCGGACATTCCCGGACATAAGCGGTCATTTCCTGTCTGATAATAGGCCAGTAATAGGAACACCTGATAAGATCCATTGGTCCCCACTGTCCCCGATGACCAGAGACTGGATGATCATGACACCAGTATAGTACCTTCTTTCGAAGATCTCCTGCAGGTATATACAATAGGTCGTTCTTAAACCAGAATCCTTCTTCTTCGGTTATGCCATTGGGTAAGGACCGATGGTTTTCTCGTTCTTGGTCTGTGGCATGTTTAACTTGTTGTAGGAAGGTGTTCACCAATGCTATCAGTCTAGTGTTGGGGAACATTTGTACCGGAGGGGATGAAGGTGGGCTTTCAGTAGATTGTTTACGGGATAGGGTGTCTTCTAACATGTTCAAACTGCCCAGAAAGTAAGTAATGCAGAAATCATATTGCGCAAAAAAGGGAGCCCATCTGGCCTGACGAGAATTAACACATTCCATAGTTTCCAGTACCTTGAGATTACGATGGTCTGTATGGATTGCAAAGGGTTGTATACTGCCCTAAAGGAGATTCCTCCATTCCTCACAGGCTAGTTTCATTGCCAGCAGCTCATTTTCCAATACAGAATAGTTCTTTTGACTAGGGGTAAGAGTTTTTGAGAGGTATGCGATTGGATGTTCAATTCCATCTTCCTCCTGGAGTAACACGCCACCTATAGCAGCTGCAGAGGCATCAGTTTCGACAATAAAGGGTTTGGATTGGTTAGGTTGTTTAAGGATGGGAGCCGAACAAAACAGTTCTTTGAGACACTGGAAAATTCTCTCAGTGGTTCCAGTCCATTGAAAAGGGGTGGCGCTCTTCTTTAGGAGAGTTGTGATGGCTAGCACTTCTTCTGAGAAGTTAGGAATAAAACTGTGATAAAAATGTGCTTATCCTAAGAACCTTTGGATTTCCTTTACAGAGTTCGGAGACTGCCAGTCTAGAATTTTGGTGATCTTCTTCTTATCCATGGTATTACCGTCTTCGGATAGGATAAATCCTAGATACGGTACTGAAGTGACCCCAAACACACATTTTTCCAACTTGGCTAATAGATGGTTTTCATGGAGGTGTTTGAGAACTCCCAGGACTTGTTGACTGTGCTTAGTTGGATCTTTCGAAAATATAAAAATATCGTCGAGGTAGATGATCACCGAAAGAAACATGAGATCTGAAAAAACCCTATCCATAAACACTGGAAGACGGCCAGTGCATTTACAAGGCCAAAATGCATCACCCTATATTCATAGAGCCCGAATGGGGTGTGGAACGCAGTTTTTCATTCATCTCCTTTTCGGATACAGAGCAAATGGTAGGCACTGCGAAGGTCCAGTTTGGTAAACATCTTTGCCACTTGTACTACCTCCAATATGTCAGTGATAAGAGGCATCGGATACCTGTCCCGAATGGAGACTCGTTGAGGCCACGGAAATCTGTGCATGGTCTTAATTCCGTTGAGTCCCGCTTGGGAATGAAAAATAGAGAAGCTCCAGCAGAGGATTTCAAAGGTTGTATGAGGCCTAACTGTAAATTGTTGTCAAGGTACACTCTAAGTGCATTCTTTTCCGATTGAGATAGGGAGAACATGCGTCCAAACGGCACAAGCGAGTCGGGAATCAGGTCTATGGCACAGTCCTCGGGCCTAGAGGAGGGAGCTCCAGGGGTACTTGATTCGTAAAAACCTGTTCAAACTGGGCATACTCTAAGGGTAAGGAATGTATCCCAATGGTTCCACCTTGGTGATACAAGGTTGAGAAAGGCAGTGTTCCTTGCAGTATTCGGACACAAAGGCCATCTGATTCCGAGGCCAGTCCATGTGAGGGTTATGTTTACGGAGCCAAGTAATGCCCAGAATGATGGGGAAATGGGCGGCTCGGATAATATCAAACATTATGGATTTCATATGTTGGAAAATCTTAAGCTGAAGAACTTAGGTAGTATGTGTAATGGGTCCTGAGGACAAAGGCGAGCCGTCTACCTCTTCGACCTTCTGATCTTCAAGTCTTTCAAGCCTAGAAATTCCCATCTTGGCTGCCCAATGAGTGTCCACAAAATTACCTGCAGCCCCACAGTCCAGTAGGGCCAATGCTTCTATCCAATCTTGTTTGCCTTTGACGTGTACAGTGATGACAAAAAGACAGGAATCCTCTGTCTGTTCAGATGATGAGACAGACAAAAAGAAATAGGAACTGGAAGTAGATCTGGCCCCTCGGATGCTTGTCCCTTTTAGCTCTGAGGGGTGTCGTTTCCCGACCTGCGAGACGACAGCTCATCACAGTTCTGGATAGCATGTGCTTCTGAAGCACATTAGGCACATAACCCCTTTTCTCTGTGACGCCTTCTTTCCTCGGCAGAAAGGGGACCTCGAGCGGTTCTCATCTGCATAGGTTCTTCCCGATAAACGGGCAAGGAGGGTGCCGGTGAGTAGGGCATGGGTCCACCAAACAAAGGTCTGTTTCTGAGTCTTCTACGTTTGTTTCTTCTTTCTGCAATGCGATGTTCAATATGGAGTACTGAAGATAACAAATCTGCAAAAGTGGAAGGATTGAGAGATCTTGCCAATTCGTCCTTGAACTCTTCTTTGAGCCTGCGTCGGAATATAGTATATTGGGCTTGCTCGGGCCACCCTGCCTGAGATGACATACAGAAATATAAGACAACACATCCATTGATCCTTGATGTGCGTCTACCAGGTCTTTGCAAGCAGAGAGCGTGATCTCTGGTCTTTTGAATGTTTGTCTTAGGAGTGTCCAAAACCCTTCGTAATCTTGTAGGATGGGGTTTTCCCCAGTAACCAGGGGAGTAGCCCACGCTAAGGCATTACCGGTCATATTGGAAATGAGAAAACCCACTTTGGCTTGGTTAGTTGCATACAAAATTGGTCTGAAATTAAAGTACACCTTACATGCGTCCAGGAACTCTTTCACCTTTTTAGAGGTCCCATCATATTTACCTGATGATAGCGGCATCGGGGGCAACTCTGGTGCAGGTGAGGGTTCCCTATGAGTGCCCATTTGTTTAAGCACCAGATTTTTGGCCTTTAGAGTCTGGACTTCCTGAGAGATCTGTTGAAGCACCAGATTCTCTGTTTTAAAGTCTGGACTTCTTGAGAGAGCGTTTGTACAGCACCCAGAAGCTCTTGGACTTACTCTGAGGTTGCCATGTCTTGGTGGCATTGCAAACTGTCATAAATCGATTCTGTTTCTTCTGACCCACTGCCCTCCTCCGACTCCTCACCTGTTGAGCTGGAATCAGAATTGTAGTGGACTGGACTTTCTCTGTACTGGTGCAGGAAGCCACAGTGGCCACCGGTGAGCTGTAACCCTGTGGCCTCTCCACCGAGACGGCGTAAATTTCGGGGAAAAAGCCATAGGCAGAAAAAACCCTGTTGCCAGATGTGTCTTATCTTCTAGTATTCCGGTCTTGATTGTGGCGAGAGACAGATAATATCCAAAATGGACTAATCCAGGCAAGGCAAATCGCTGATGAAGGCCGCAGATGGTAAGTAGCTGGCTGATAGAAATAACTGCCACTTTCGGAGAAATAGGTTGCGGTGCCCAGAGTAATTGAGTAGGAGAAAATGAAAATAGTACTGGAGAGAACTAAAAAAATGCTGCCGTAGCTGCAAGAAAACAGAACGAAGGGGGGCGGCAGCAAGAGTAAACGCCACGAGGGAGCAGGCGAAAACAATAAAAAAGGGCAGAGGAAAGGGGAGAAAAAGCTGTGAAGTAGCACAGGAGGTAAGGAAACAGAGCACTGGAACGCAAGCAAAGGAGAAAGCGGAAGCGTAACTCCAATGTTGCAACACACGGGGAGTCGGGAGGAAGGGAATAATGTACCTCCTCGCTAGCCGCGCGTTAGACAGCAGAAACAAAAGACTAACCCGTCACCACATCTTGAAAATGACGTGATGGAACATTCAACTAAACCTATTCCACTGCTTCCAGGAACCCAGAAGCATTACAACCATCCTATTAAAATTCCACAGCATGTGCAGTAATTAGCCTTTCTCTCGTTGGTATCCCCAAAATATATCAACACATTCATTCGCTCTGGAGTTCAGTAGAGGTGGCCTAATATCCTTTGATGAATATAGCATACATTTAAATCCATCTTTGCTGTAACAGGCACTTTCCAAAGCCTCTACCACTCCTCTACTGATATAGTCCTACCTAGCTCAACAACCCAAGGCTGCCTTAATTTCTCCCATGAATCAAGCAAAGGGCCTTCCACTGGCATGAATTTAAGAAAGCTCAAGACCATTCACAGTGTTGCATCTAATAGATCACAGATCTTAGGTTTCCCCAACATCGGTGCATTCAGCATCCGTTGTCTTTCAAATATCAATTTCTCCGCGGCCCTGTATCTTCCAATCTCCCTCTTACTCAAACCATACTTCTAAAAAAGCCCCCCAAAGGGCACCATTCCCCCTTCTTGCCAAATGTCTCCAATTTTCAGGATTCCTTTGTTAACCCAGCTGCACCAATTCAACATTCTATTGTCTACCTGTAACCCCGGATTATACCAGATTGATGCTTCCTTATATATAAACAAACTTTGCCCACACCTCAATATCCATGATGTTAATGCATTCTTTGTAGCTGCAATTGTCTGCAGATGCTTTGCCCGCTAGGGCATTTTCCCAAATGAATACAAACCACCTAGCTGATAGGGCTCTAGCCTTTTGAGAATGGCATGGAGGCCATTTACGCATCTGAAAGAAGCCCCAAGGTGGTAACCTTCCCTGCCAACCCAAGGCCCTCTTCCACTACCGCCACATTTTGGACCTAATTCATGGAAGTGCCTTATAATGGCAAAACCCCATTGGAAAACATTCTGTGAATAAGGGCCTCTGTCTCGTTACGAGCCACAGAACAGATTTCCTTTGCATTTTATAGATAAGCTTTACTATGCATTTTAGAACAGGATATCTTAATAATGTTATACAGTTGTTTGGATTATTAGAAGTTTACTCTATGATATGATGTACAAAATAAATGTAGGATCTGTGATGTTTGCACATGATATATTATACTCTGAAATGTATCTTAGTTTGGCAGAAAATACATTGTTGCTGGTAATCTTTAAAGTAGAATGCATTTCAAATCAGTGTTAAATAAAATAGTAGTTGCATGTAGCGTGTGCTTGTTGTCCATTGCATATAACACTGGGAGGGTCTTCTGCCCTTGACTGCATGTCTATAAATAATGCTTCCTATTTCTGCCAGGCTTCCTCGCCTTGTCAGGGACATGCTTAAAGTCACATTTATATTTACAATATAATAAGAAAAACTCTGCGTGCATGCCTCAAGCTGTTCTTAGTTACAAAATCATCTGTAGTTTAAAGAAATACGTTAACACGTTTGACGTTTGACGGGTTAAAATTCCACTGATTCTGACATAAAAAGTGTGGACACAGGAGAAGCGTTTTAGAAATGGTGATCTTATAAGTGTCAGTGGCCCTCATTACGACCCTGGCGGAATACGAAAAACGATGGCGGAAATGTAATACCGCCATCGAATACCGCCCGTTGCGATTATGACCCGTCACCGTAAAGTACGATGCGATTAGCGACACCGTAATGAACCCCAACGCTAACTGCACCAAGTACGCGCACGCGCGCCGTGCAAAACCGCAATATCCACCATGGCGCAACGGTACGCGAATGCTGACCCCAGCGGACATTCACCTAACGCCATCAAGCATTGCGGAAAGTACCATTCCGCCATGGCGAGAACTACGGCATCGCGAACCAACCGTAATGGCCCTACTGAGTGCCTGTACTCCACTCCCTGGCCACATTGCACAACTTCTCGTAGGCGCAATGCAGTCACACCATGCAACCAGTGAAATGTACACGTCACCCATGCATGCCAACGAACAAATGCATGCAGGGGCCCCAAGTGCCCTGTGAGTGGCCATCCCCAATTGGCAACACACCATTGCCGTACTGATGCAGCACAGGCATCTGAAGGTGCAAGTACATCAAAATGAACAGAAAATTCCATGACACAAAACAACAACAGTCCCCCATCGCTTGCCACCAGTGTAAACCAACAGTCAAAGCAGTAACCTGAGGGAGACTGCACCAGCCCTGTACACATGGCAGTAGTCAAACCAACCATCAGCATAAGCACGTACCACACAACTGTACCCAGAAGCCGGAACCCAATGCAGAACACCTCACAATACATCGCGCCACAAATCGGAATATGCCACATTACTAGCAAAGAATAACGCTACACGGTTAATATCTGAATATAAATTTAATGCACATCAAAATCACCAAGGCCATACAGCCATTTGAGCATAAACTCACAAATGATCAGCATTACTGTGGGCTGCATCCGCAATAAATGACCAGCTTCCCCATGTGTGACGCCCTGTACCTCCATGGCACACAGGGGCTACATCCACGTCCAAAAAGGCAACATGGAAGCGCCTAGGACCGCAGGCCCGTCCCATGAAGTAGGCACTAGTCCAGCTGGAAGCTAGGTATGCTGCACCTAGCCACTAGTACTGCGTAAGGGCATGTGGGCCATTGGCGATCGTCCCATAAGATCGTAATGGTGCTCCACTGATTAACTCGAAGCTGCAGGTGTCGACTGTAGAAGCCATCTGCAGGAGTGGCGTACAGATGGCAGCGGCAGAAGGGGAGGAGATACCTGTCACCCAAATGAAAAAAAATATAGTATGGGCATCCGAACTTCATATGTATTACTCACTACATTCAATACACCAAACCTACAACCATATGCATGCTAGCCCACTCATAAGGATCAATTGCACCCAAAATTCACTTGCGAATCATTACGACACGAATCGAGGTGAATACACTATTTCAAACGAGTGTCTGTGTGCATGCGCCTGTCAGAACAGGATCCATCAGATGGGATCATCAACGTGCATAGACACAAGTGATTGAAGGCGCGTCGAGACAGGGAGGGTTCAACAAGGGCAGACAGACGATGGTCCCACTATGGCAGCCTTGCATCACATAGCGCAGGGGAATGGGATACATTCCAAATAGCCATGTACATGGCCGACTCCCAATTAAATCATCTTCCCATGCATCCATTCATCATTCCCTCATCCCGTTATGAAAACGCCTGAATATTCACTCACATAACATTCGAAATTTCCATTGAGTCTGTGCGTAATGCAGCCTTCAAAATCCACTGTGCTCCTGCCCGGATTCCTTGTGTAGTGAAGTCACATGTATTTGGGAACGTCCTGCCTTATCGTCCACTACGCTATAGCGCATCCCATTCAAATCATATCAATCATTGCATTCCCGTCATGGGCCCTGTCCCAAGGACATTCAACAATAGAACGTTACATTTCCAGTCAGACCTGTGGGCGTCTCCACGCCGCTAGTCGAAAACCGAAAGCGCTGTCCTTCGAATTCCTAATTTGCAACATCACGTTGAAAAGGCATCTGTGAACGCTTGTATTCACAAATACATCTATGCAGTGCGGCTGTGTGTGAAAATAGTAACTGGCCTCTGATGGGACTCCCCGCCGTCGGTGAACGTCGGTACAGTGCTGCATGAGGGTCCACCGTTGATCGAGCACTACATTCCACTGACCCTTCACAAGTCTGCTCGCGAATGCAAATATCGTATGTGCAACAATGGGACCAAAGCAGAATTAACATATAAACCAATATTCCACAGCCTTCGGGATTAAGAACATGAATGCAAATGCAAGATGCCATGCGTCGAATTGCAGCGTCGTGTGCGGGACGTGCTCGCACGAAAGGCGTTGCAGCTGACACAGGTGGAATGAATCACCACAGGTGAAGGCTATACAGCCTGAAAACACATAAATTGCATACCCAAACCCCTCCCACAACCACACCCACTCCAGAATGCTACCGGCAGGACTAGCGATGTTGGGCCTGGGGGACCTGATTGCACTGCAAGTACTCCAACTTCAAGAAGAAGACGAACGCCAACGACTGCAACAACCGGCCGCACAGAGGAGACGCAGAAGGAGGAGGAGGAGGGCAAGGCATGGCCAGCAAGCCCCACCAGCACAGCCACTACCACCACGCAGGCAGCCCGCAATCCCACGCCTCCGAGCTAATCCGTTCAACCTCACAGCTGAGCAGATCCACACCCTCTACCGTTTGGACCGGGACACCATAACCGCCATTGTCGACATGACACACGCTGACCTTGTCAGCATGATAGATAGCCCAACCGCCATCCCACCCCTACTGAAGGTGGTGTCTGTACTCCACTTCCTGGCCACAGGCACCTACCAGCACACAGTCGGACAGTTGCATGGCATTTCACAGACCCCTATTCTCACGGACACTATTCCAAGTGCTTGATGCTCTCCTGAAGCACTCAGACGACTACATCACTTTACCACGCTCGGAGCAGGAGCTTACAAACACAAAAGTGGGATTCCATGCACTTGGCGGCATACCGGGTTGCATTGGTGCCATCTACTGCACCCATGTGGAATTGGTTGTCCCACATACCATGGAGGCCCAGTACCGCAACCGGAAACAATATCATTCTATCAATGTACAAATGGTGTGTGACTCCAACAGGATCTTTACACTTTGTTCTGCCCGATTTCCAGGATCAACACATGATTCTATGGTCTTGCGGAACTCTAGAATACCACGCTACATGGAGCGACACGCAGGGCGCCGATCCTGGCTACTCGGTGAGTCTCATTTAATGCATGAGTATGTGGGGTAGGTGATGCGTGAATGACCTGGCAGGAAGGGGGGGGGTGCGTACGTAGCAATGACATTCCACAAACATCCTTTCTTGTCCACATACAGGTGATTGCGGGTATCCACTGAAGAGATGGCTCCTCACACCAATCCGGAACCCACAGGACCAGCATGAGGAGGACTACAACCATGCCCACTCACGTACCCGTGTGGTCATAGAACAGGCATTCGGCCTACTGAAGGCTCGTTTCCGCTGCCTCAGCAGGTCTGGCGGGGCACTCCTGTACCGCCATGAGAAGGTACAGGAGAGATGGTCATGGCATGTGTCATGCTACACAACATGTGCGTACGTAGGAATGTGGCCATGCCCCCCGACGCAGAACTGCTAGCACCTGAAGATGGTCATGATGAGTGTGGGGATGTGGCAGCACCTCAAGGGGTCCGCGAGGCACAGGAGGCCCGTGAATTACGTCAGAATCTCATAGATGCATGCTTCTAGCACTCACGCCTGGTGGCTGTTACATGGACACGGGACTTGTGGCACTGTGTGTGTCTGGAACATGCACAATGTGGACTGTACGCCAAGATAGGCCTCGTACACAGAGATCAATGTCCACACATCTCATTGGATGATTGTGAAGAGTTGTATTGCATATGTGAAATGACATTACACACCCAATCGACCCGCCACCCAATGAAGCCCAACACACCCCCTACACCCTCCCACCTCCCCCCCGAACACCAGTGTCCGAAGACGCTCATCGTCAGTGGGCAGACGCTATTGCAAGCCCCCTCTCCGGGTATCAGGGGCACCCCTGCCTGTGGAGCGCCGGTTCCTCCCAGATCTACGTTGGGGGCTGCCCTGGACGGAACTTGCAACGGATGATGTCTCTGCCTGCTCACGTCCATGCATGTCCTTAAGGGTTTGTGAGAGCTCAGTGAGCACACGGCGCACAGCGGCAAGTTCACCACATACGTCTTTGGACGTCGCATGCAGTTCCCCCCTCAGGCTCTCGGTGCTTCTCTCCATTTGTCCCCTCAGGCTCTTGGTACTTCTCTCCATTTGTGCCCTTAGTGTCTCTGTACTACGCTCCATTTCTGCCCTAAGTGTCTCAGTAGATGTTTCAATGGCTGCCTTAGAACCCCCACATTCATCAGCATGCTCCTTGAGGAGCGTGGCCATTTGCTGCTGTTGCACTATCATCTGCTCGAGGGACTGTTGCCTCTGCTGGGCCATGCCCATTTGCGGTGGTGTCACAGAGGGGCTGGACGCCTCATGTTGCCTTGCAACAGGCCTTGTGGGGGTTGGCCAGTCGTCGTCTTGTGGGTGCCCCTGCATGGTGTCCTCATGGTGTACGGGATGAAACATACAGGGGGATTGGGACAGGTCATGGATGGATCCTACATCTACAGCACCATTTTCTGTGTCGGAGCATGCTGGCATGAAAGCAGTGTCACCTATGGTGCTGCTGCCACCAGAAGCAGTGCCTTCTGTGGCATCCATTGCGGGGACCTGTGGTGCTGCTGTTGTGGACATGCTGGCTGCTGGGGTGCCTGTTGATGTCCCCTCCAGTGTGCTGCCACTCGATTTGTGCTGCTGCAGTGTCTTGATCCGTGCAGCTGAGGTGGAGGGTCTTTGGCCGTTGGTCTTGGCCCTCTTTGCAGGTGTGCTGGTAGGGGTGTCCTGAAGCTCGTCGTTGGAATCTGACCCTGTGGTGGAGTAAAGGAGGGCGAGCGTTATTCATGGGTCTGTGGTAATTGTAATGGCAATTGTATCACATGCATTGGGGTGGTACCTGGGGGTGATTTGGGTCAGGGCCTTGGAGGTGGTCTCATTTTTGTGTGCATTGGGGATGCAGTTATTTTGCAGTCTGCAGTTAGGGTGTGCATGCTGCACATGTAGAGTGTGTTTTTTGGATTTTTAAATATTTATTTATTTAATCTGACTTTTAAGGGGCGCTGTCATGGCAATGTATGTGGTCGTTCTCCTGGACATGTGTTTCTAGTGCACTATGGGGACACATGGTACTGCACATGGTTGGTAATTGTGGATTTGGCATAGTTTTATTTGGGCCACCTACCTGATTCTTCTGATGTCTGCACTCCTTTCTCCATCCCTCCGACTCCCTCTATGCTCTCCATTCCAATGGTGGAGGCACAGATTTCTTCCCAGGGGGTCAACTTGATGGGTGATTCCGATCCTCCCCCGGTAGCTGTGGCAATGTTCCGGTTGGCAGAGAGTATGCTCCGGACGCGTATCCGTAGGTCGTCCCATCGCTTTCTGCATTGCTGTGGGTTGCGGGGTGCGGTCCCCACCGCACTTACCCGCTGTGCCACCAGCGCCCATATGGCCTTCTTGTTCGCAAGTGCCGTCCTGGTCATTTGCATCGAGAAGACGACGGCAGCGTTCTCCTGGAGGGTCTCTGTGAGCACGCTGAGTTCCTCGTGGGAGAAGTGGACCTGCCGCTTGCGGTCGCACGCTTTTTTAGCAACTTTTCCCATATTTATTTTTTTAACTGGGGTGGCTAACGGGTTGGGATGTGTCTCAGGGTCGGATTTTTAATGGTTGTGTTGGGATTCTGATTTTATAGGTGTACGGCGTGCTGTTTCTCGTTCCAGCCCCATGTTTTTACTTCCGTTTCCGTATATTTACGGTCACCGTATTTTGCGCTGACCGCTCATTACGGTGACCGCTAATATGGGTGGCGGAATTGCACCTAGGGCGACGTACGACGGCGGTAAGGGGCGTTTTGGGGTCATTTCCGCCATCGCAGACTTTGCACTTCCGCCATGGCGTAATGCTCGTGCCCGATGGGTCAGAATTAGCCGCACTTTCCTCCATCGTGCAGTGGCGGAAACGCTATTTACGCTATGGCGGTCATGTCAGTTGATTTCCGCCAGGGTCGTAATGAGGGCCAGTGTACAGAACATGGAAACAGACGTCATTACCTCAACGTATTGCCAGCCATACCAAGTAGAGCAGTGAATATCAGAGAAAGGGAAGCTTGGGCTCCTTAGACATGAGTTACTATGCCCCAGGCACTGCCTGGTGGATGCAAGAGAAAAGGGACTCAGATATATATATTGTGCTGCACAGTTAAAACATACACATAAAAGTTAAAATCACATTCAGTAAAAAGGTTGATAGTATTTTACAGAACTTTTGTAATATTGAATATTTTAGTGTTTTCAGTTTGTGTCAAACATACTAAATTCTCAGAAGAAAAATAAAAAATGTAAGATCCATCATTATTGATACTGAAACAAAATAAAAGTCAGAACAACAGTAATGGCCCACATTATGAGTGTAGCATAATATTATAAAACTGGAAGTATTTCACATGCCATCTGTTTTTAACATCTGCGAAATGTTCATTTTCATTTTATTATTAATATACTTTCAGCCAAAGCGGCTTTGTATGTATTCAACATTACCTTATAATACATCATTAAAATACAAAAAGCACTGTTCGACAGAACTGACAGGTACATGACACGTGGCGTTTACTTCACCAACCAGAACATCATTTCATTATACTCTTACTAATTATCCATCACAGGGTGCTATTCTACCTCATGCTTTACACAATATAAATAATAGTAGGATAAAAATTAAAAAACACCTTGTGACAAGTCATCTAAAGTCACTGCGAAATAAAATGTCATGGCGTGTTTATCACGTGGTATTCTCGGGAATGCCACATGCAGTTTAACACCACTTGAATATAACTTGGAATTTAGCAATGGAATTGTTTTTCCAGAATTTACCTTTACTGAAAAGCTGGAGCTACAAATTGCAGTCTAAGTGAAGCAATAGGCCAGCACATACCTGCAAACATGGGGACAACAATTTGAGATGCCCACCTTCTCTGCCTTATTTGACATGGTTCAGCCCTAGCATGATACACTACTGCACGTTAACCATTCCTTTCTTCCAAAAAAGGATCAGAAACAGCTTCTTGGGAAGTACAAAAATAAAATGGCGATTTTCGGAATTACTGCATGGAGTTGTAAACATTTTTGGAAAGGTTGCCTATCCGTTTACTGCCCTAGCAGCAGTGCATTCATGATAATGCAGAGACCATTAGACAATCACATTTCGTCATACTAGCTTCTCCCTGCGAACAAAAATGGCCACCGATCTGCCAAAATCATAATGCGGGCCATAAAAATGTAACATTGATTAGTCCCTCAAAATCATTTGTGTACAGATCATAGTACATTTGAATGGCATTTTCCAGAAGAAGGTTTAGAAGCTAGTAATAGTCATAGCTCATGAACATCTTCCAATTTCAGTTTGCATGCCTCAGGTTCCTGAAGTGCACTCGTATGGCCCTTGGATGTTGGTTGGCACTTCCCTCCGTGATTCGTGTCTCCAGCATGATCCATAGAAAGAAATGAGAACAGCGTTTAAATTAAAGGCCTTTATGGTTTTACATGAGTCATGTTTCCATGGTCTATTTACGTGTTCCATGTATGTAGGCCTTTTTCGGCCTTCACTTGGGACAGCACCCGCAATGAGGGCTCTTAGGGCTTCTCTGTCTGCAGACAGAAGACAATCATTTTGTCATACATAGGTCTCCTGTAATGGAGTGCTGGGCATAACAGAATGAGTGATTGTTAGTGCAGGAGACCCAGTGCACAGTGTATGCCAGCCAAACACAGTGCCCGATTCATGGAATTATTTATGTGTAAAATTGGGGACTATTGCGCGAAATCGCGCACATGTCCCTGTTCGTCGATTCATGGAACACAATGCATGGGGTTTACCGGGGACTTCCAACACGTCACTGCAACACCATGAAAACCTTGCACGAGACTCCAAGCGAAGGGCCAGCCGGGCCTGCGCAGCTACCTAAAAAGGGGGCGGAACACCAGGAATGAGGAAGAACAAGCGAAAATGTGGGCGCTTCAAGCGACGTTCCACAGTCAAACAATCGCACCGCCCACACGCACGCAAAACAACCGTATTCATGGAATTGAAACGGGATCGACAGTGCATGAAAAAATATGCGCAAATCCCAAAACACCTACGCCACGCAATAGAAGGCGTAAACACCAACTTGGCACACAAACAAATGTATAAAAAGCAGGCGCAATCAACAAACGCATGTATACAGCCATGATGAATGCACCATTTGTTGCAGCAGTCATCCTAGGACACCGGAGGAGTAGGAGGATGGCCAGGGCCCGGACCTTCCATCCAAGACCAGCCTATTTGGGATGCATGATGACCAGTTCTAATGCAGGTATAGGTTCGCCCCCATATCATCCTAGACCTGGTTACAGAGTGGGAATATGATATCAATTCACCCACCCTGTGCTCCAAAGCACTGAACACCTTGCAAAAGGAAGGTGCTCACTGTACTGCATTTCTTGGACACTGGCTCATTCAAGCGGACCAATGCTATAGTTGGTGGCATTTCACAAGCCACGCAGTCACGCCAGGTGTTGGAAATAATAACAGCAAGTCCTTTTGTGCTCGGCATGTCTATATGCCCAGAACACCTGCCGAAACGCAAGCAGTGGTCCAGGATTTTTATGGGGTGGCGCACTTCCCAAAATGTTTAAGTGCCATTGATTACACTCATTTTGCTCTACGTCCACCTTGAGCAACAAAGCACATCTACTGCAACTGTAAAAACGGGCAATCCATCAATGTTCAGGTTGTGTGTGATGCCAAGGGAATCATTACTTCAGTCTATGCCAACTAACCTGGCAGCACCCATGATAGTTATATCTTCAGGATGTCCCCCATACACTGGGCCCTGGAAGCTGGGAAGCATGGAAACACTTGGCTGATTGGTGAGTAGGAATGGCCATGTACATCCATGCATGTTGCACACAGACAAATAGACACTGTCAACAAATGACAATGACAACCATTCTCACCTCTACATGGGACAGTGCCTACCCTCTGAGCACATACATGATAACGCTAATACGCAACCCTAACACACCTGCCCAGGTAAGATACAACACTGCCCATATTGGACCTCAAGGCATAGTGGAGCACACATTAGAGTGCTCAAGACACGTTCCTGCTCCCTTGACCACTGTGGTGGTGTGTTGCTATATGCACCACCAGTAGTCTGCAGGATCATTGTGGTAGCATGGTGTGGGATCCCGGTGGACATGGTGGTGGCACCCCATCCACACCCACAGGCCCACCGCTTGCGTATGGCTGGGCAAAGAGCACGTGGAGAGACTGCATGTACACAGCTTGTGCAAGCATATTTGACCCAAAACACCCCCCCCTCCGTGGAGTGCACACAAGGCCACTAGATCCAAGGTGCCATTCACTGATGACAATGGGCCAATCCACTTTGCCCACAAACCCACCCTGAGAAAGTGCCTTTGGAAGTGCTCAATTGTGTGCCTCCCTTAGAACTAAAATACATTTCATCTTATGTTTCCAAAAGAAACACATTGAAGAGGGAGTAACTCATTACCACCATGCCAATCATTCAATTAAATCACCTCTGTTTCACCAACACCATCCCTAATGTATTGTAAAAGGATACTTATACTGTACACCATACCCACTGTAGTTGTCCCTTTCTGCTCTGGTGGATCTGAGTAAGTAACATACCGGTCAAACTTGTAAGCATCGATAAATCCAGAAACATGTCTGACCTGAAAGCCATACATGGCCTCAGCCATTCCCATGTACACAAACTGCAACAAGCACAATTGGTAATATATGCACACATCTTCCTGATTGTGCATGATGCGCACAAACATGTCCCTATTGTGGGGTGTAAAAAAGAAGTGCAGTATTGACCCACAAGTTCTTGAACCTTCCATAAAGATCAATATGAATGAACATCTTAGTTGTCCTCCTGGCATGCAGTTGACAGTCAAATGTCATCCCATGAAATAGCCATCATTCCCTGTTGCATGCAACAATCTGCAGACAAAGAACAAACTGAAAGATAGTGCAGCAAACACATACATGACCTAAATAAATGAAAACCTACGAGACCCCTCCGTGACATACAACGCATGCAAGCAACTCACAAGAGAACCATCAAAATGTGTCCCAGCACACATGCACAAACACCCGCGCACTGCATGCAAATCAAACACACTAAAACACACTCTGACAAACAACATCCCCCACACTGCCTGTCACCCTAATGACATGTCACATATCCACATTCACTGCACAATGGCACATACAGAATGCACACATCAGTAAACATGCTGCATGAAAATGTTAAGACATTGCATATGCAGATAATTGAATACACCAAACAGCTGATACACCCCTGAGACACTACCAATGACATGATAAGGCATGCCATCTCCTGCCTAGCATTGGGACAGTGCACTGAACACAGTCATGGGAGCACATAATTAATGAACTAATGTATTGGTCATTTGTTAGGCGCTCATACAATTACCAACATTGTTTCTAAGTGCACACAGGGCAACAGGGCGGGGACAGGGTAGGTTAGACAAGTAATTACTAACAGAGATAAATAAAAGAATCAATATTACATACAAATCATGTCAATAACTGGGAGGGGAGAGAAACCCACTATGCCTTGTGAGTGTTCACAAGGTGCAAGTGTACAGGGGAGGGTGGCAAGGTAAAATGATTAGATTTGCTCATGGAAAACAGCTTGCAGTGAAGTGCTAAGAAATTTAAAGATAAACGTAAGTGCAACCTCCCGTGGGGATGCTGAGCGTGAGCAAGTGCTGTATATACACAGTTGCTTTGATGATACATGTGGGGGGTCAGGGCACTGAGGACACATAAGGGCCCTACGCATCAGGCATGCTACTCTATGATTAGCATGAAAGAGAGGGGGAGAATGAAGAGGAGAAGAGAAAGGACCTGATGCTTATTGGGAACTTGAGGAGGTCCAGCTGAAGACACCGAGGTAGAGCAAGGCTATAACACAGAAGGCAGCAGACAGAGGAAATGGAGACACCAACAGCCCTTTCGATAGCAAAGTACTTCACACACAGGTAGTTGTTACCAGAGGAATGCAGGAGTCTAAAAGGTCATTATTTGATCAGAAATCTTTGAAGACAGAGTGGACCTGCCCACAGATAGCCCTGTGGATGATACAAAGGGATTACAATGTAATCCGTGCTGGGACTGTGATCCACAGAAGGCACTGTAGTGCATGAGATATGCAGTACATGGGCCTGAGGCCAATGATAAGTCTTGCTACCCGAATCCGGGTAAGCTGGAAGGGTCACAGGGTGGACCAAGGAACAATAAGGAGGAGGCTGTTGCAGTAGTGTAGCCTGAAGAGAACCAAAGTATTGATAACATTGATTCTCTGGGCTAAGGTGTGCAAGGGTACAGTTACTATGAGAAGGAACAGCTGAAAGTGGGACTTTTTGACAATGTGCAGAAAATGAGGGATGAAGGAAAAGGGGGAGTTGAAGATGACTTTAAGATTTCCAGCTTCTGAGTAAATGAGATGTGAGTGCATTACAAAGGGACCATGAAGGAGTAGGTGCAGATGATACAGTGGATGGGTTGGCAAGTTGGCAGCACATTTTGTAGAGTGCAGCCATGATGCAAACCACAAAATGCAAGTACACAAATACTTACCTCTTGCACTCCCGGCAGGTCCATGCTTGATGCATAAATGCAGAGAGGCCGATGTCCAAATGGAATACAGGCCCCCGAGGGAACTGCTAAGAAACACATAAGCAGACAACACAAAGCAATGTGATACAGCAACCAAGGATAAATGCATGTTAAATGTAGGATTCAAATCAAAACATCACGGTGAATGCAGACTTCATTGTCACAGCATACAAATGGTCAAATGCTGCATTCAATCGAATGCAGAAGTACCATGCACCCAGCTGAGGTGAACTTGAAGCTGCAAACATCTGTGGTGCAGCATGCATGGTACAACACCACTAACCCTAATGTGCTACTACACAACGTAGCATCCCAAAAATGTGCATACATTCCCACATGTTTGTGTCTTTCAACTGGTGCTGCACACTGAAATGTTTGATCCATAATCAAGGCAGGCCAAATGTGTCATACATCCATAAACCCACAACCATTGCAAGGGAAGTTATGTGTCACTCATTACACATGCTAAAAGTGCCATTAGACATACATCATCACAACCAGCAACACCTGCCACAGGCCACAAACATCCTGTCATGCTACCAACTACCAAGCACCCATGAAAGGCACAAACAGTTAGAAATCACAGAATGTAGAATGTGAAAACAGTGGCCCCACCAATCCATCTAAACTACACCATGCCCAGACCCATCCTCAGAAGCACACCCTGTGAAACATGTACCATTTGAGAAGTACTAGTGGCCCACAAGAAAAGTGAATCCCAAGTGAACACACACAGTGCTAGACTCCCGTGCAAACACCACACAAGTGACTTCTAATGCCCTTCACTTACCTGTACATAGTACCCACATGCCTTGTATATGATGCACACCATCGGAAAATGCTTCCCCTAAATGCAATCACATGCATAGTAACAACAGAAACAACATGCACACCCAGGACAACACATGATTTGCTACAGAAAATATGCAGAGGTCACCCACTGCAGGAGAAACACAGGGTGCCAGAGGGTGAAAATACATAGATTGTGATCAGCCCAGGAGTGCAGTGTACCACAACATAGAGAGTGACACTGAGAGGGAAGGCCAAGGAAATGCCACATCATGGATTACACTGCGTAAATTAGAGATGGAGAATGACATGCTGAATTCACCAAGGTATGTTTCAGAGTGACATGAGCACCACTTAAATAACCATACCAGCATGTCAGTATGCAAAACACATGTAAGTTAAGTAAGACATTCAGCAAACATAAACATCAATGATGCCTGCTCAACATGCAAGACAGTGCTCATGCTTACCCCCTGACTGCGTCAGCATGGTGTGATTCCCGCATCACCTTCACCCGGAACTGTGTATCCTAATCAGGTACAGGAGTGACAGTGCCTGGTGGAGGGCATGGGGAGCATGGACGTCAAAGGCTGCAGGGTGTCTCCCCCAGCACAGCTGTCACTGCAAGAGCACAGATTACTAAAAAAAATGGGAGAAGACATTACAACAGGCATAGTGAAGTACCATTCACACATGTGCTATGGAACACAGAAATCATATTTACCTGCACATGACGTCCTGTGCACCACCATTCAAACATGCAAATTGGCCTCACTATGCATGCCTGCATGTCCACACTGCAAACCTCATGGCCTTTATGTTGACAGCGCACCTCAATCAAAATATAATGCATAAAAATAAAACCAGGAAAGGGCAACTCAAAAATAAGATGCCAAAATCCAGGCATAGGGTGAACAAAAGTCTTATATATATATATATATATATATATATATATATATATATATATATATATATATATATAATTATTTTTTTAAATGTCCATCATGGAGCAGGTGAGCGGGGGGTCCACCCAGGAGGGGGAGGGGCAGGGTGCATGTTAACTTCCACATGGTGGATGTTGAAAAAATAAATAAAAAGAAACACCCTCCATGGGTTCACGGACCACACAACAGTGGTGGACCGGGAGGCAGGTCTCTGCTGGCACCACCATCCTGAGTTGACTCAGAGGGTGGTAGTGGTGCTGGAGGCTAACCATGCAGTGCCTTGGCCTGGTCCTCAGTGGCAGGGGATATGCGTGAAACTGCAGAATGCACCAGCACACTGAGGGCTTGGAGGTCACCATGCACAACATCACTGTGTGCAAGGAGCCCCTCCAAGACATCCTGCCTCAATGTCAGTGTTAGGGAGAATTCTCAAGAATGTGCTAATTTCCCTTTCCTTTTGAGACCCCCAGCAACTTTGCTGGATTTCTAGGATTTTAATTTTTACCTGGAAAGAGTGTGAGCCATTTTTCCCACTCTTTCATGTATTTTGATGTGTGTTTTATTTTTGTGTAGTAGCACAGGGACGTGTTAGAGACTTCCCAAGGTTTAAATACCTTCTCTGGGACTGACTACAGTCTCCCAGTGCATGCAAAGTTAAATTGACATTGCTAGTCTTTTTAAATTCATAGATCCAGCACATATGATATTCCTAGAGTGCTGGAGGGGTTGCCTAGCATCCCCTATGTCTAAACACTCATGTAACAGTCAGAGGTTACCCTTTCCTCTTGAAATGGCTGGTGGCAGTGGTTTTAGAACAAACTACCATGATTTATCCTGACCACGAACACTGGTAGCTAAAAATCGGGTCACCCATGTTTTTCAATATGGCGCCCATGACCCTTCTGTAAAAACAGACTCTGGTCATCTTTTTTTGCTTTTAGGAAAGGCCCATCCTGTGTTTAACTGTGTGCACCAAACCAGGTTTGGTCCCTTTGTTTGATGCCCTTTGGTGGGCTTCAGTGCTAAAGCCCTCCTATGGTGCCTGAGTGTCTGGGGTGGACAGCACGTGAAGGAGGTACCCAAAACTCCCTCTGCTTAGTCTCCTATGTTAGGGATAATTCTCCAGAATGCCTAATTTCCCTTACCTACTGAGTCCCTCAGCAGCTTCGCTGGATTTCTAGGATTTGTTTTTTTCACCTGGTAGGAGTGTGAGTCTTTTTTTCCCACTCCTACATCTGTTTTGCTGTGTGTGTGTAAAATGCTTGTGTTTATAGACTGTGGAGCCTCACCTACTCCACAGGTATCATCTTTTTTTTTTTACTGTGTGTTACACAGCACCTTCAGTGCAGTGACACAGGGTTGTCTTTTAGACTTCCCAACTCAGACTCCATTTTCTGGGACTGACTACTGTCCCCCAGAACATTTAAAGTTGCCTTTGACTTTATTAGTCTTTTTTAAATCCACAGACCCAGTACAAACCATCTTACAGGGAGTACTGGAAAGGGTTATTACTTATCCCTTTTTGTGTGTTCTCTTGGAGCATTGTTTTGCTCCCTTTTCATCAAGACTTGGCTGGTGGCAGTGGTAACTACCCTAGTTTTCCTACCACGGTTATCTTAAATAATCTTGGTATTGTTTTAGGCTGTCTTGGTAGCCTTGAACTTAAACCCGCTACACCATATGAGTCTTTATACGGTTCCGGCTGGGTTTATTCACCATTTCTTTTTGAAAATGTCTTTCTCGTGTTTTTCTCTTCGCGCCAAACCAGGTTTGGTTCCTTTGTTCACCGTCTCTTTGCGGGCTTCTACACAGAAGCCCTCCTTAGGTGCCTGAAAGTCTGGGTGGCAGGATGCGAGGGAGGGGTTTTAAGACCCCTGCCATGGGTTCCTTTGATAACCCAAGTCACACTCCTGTTTGATTGGCTAGGTAACTGTCCTGCCAGGACAGCCACCCTGCTTTGTGATTGACAGCCAGGCTGTGTGAATGGGAAAAAACTGCATAAAAAGCAGGTCTCTGGTTCTGGAAAGGCAGAGTTGCCACTGGAACGAAAGAACCAACGAGGAGCTGATGGAAAAGGACCTCTACCATCACTGAACTGCCCGGTGAAGCCCTGCTGCTGGTCCGAATCGTCAAACTCCAACAACAGAGAAGATCCTCCAGGAATCTTCTTCCTCTGAGCTGGTAGGACCAACCAGTTTGACCAAACTGCAAGCCAGGACTCCCTCCTCTGATCGAATTTGCTGTACAGAGCTATAATGGGTTGGATAGCCAGGAAGGTCGGACCCTGCTTGGGTTTTACGGAGTGCCCCTTTTATTTGTTGCTTTGCTCTATTGCTGGTTTCTTCCCAGGGCAGTGCAGGACCCTCCAGTCTTCCTACTTCATGTCAGTCTGACAGTCGCTTCAGGAACCATGAGCCTGCAGGAACTGCCAGGAATGTCCGCCTCAGCTACAGCTTCTTCTCCATGTAAAGGTACTGTGCAAATCCGGTTGTTCGTTTCATCCAGCCGCGGTGATAGTGTGTAACAGCTTTCTCCAATCCGAGGGCTTGTCCTTCTCCATTCTTTAAACTAACTTTTCTGCCGACCAACTTCGTCCGGTCTCTCTTGGCAAACACTGTGTGATCTTGAGCAAAAGACTTTTTCCCTACTTACTTTGGCCCTAAGCCTTTTTGATTTGATTCCATCACTGTAGTTCCTCTTTCTAGATTACCTTGCTTAATTACCTGTTGGTGCTGCTCAATTTCTGCCTAACTTTGTCTTTCTCTCCCTTTTTAAATTACAGGGTGCCATTTTGCGCCCACTTCATTTTGTGAGCTTAACTTGTCTGGGAACCTTTGGGAGTGGTGTGGTGTATTAAGAGTGTGATTTTTGAACTGCTTTACTTTAGTGAAATTGTATACAACTGATGTGTAAATAAATGTATATTCTTTTACTCAGAAACCTTGAGTCAGTATTTGTTTGAAACATAGTAATTTCTGTCCGTTGTGTAACTATTGATACTGCTCACTTGCTCTTGAGATAAGTCTGGCTGCTTAGCCATCGCGACCACTTTTACTGTGTACTACAGGCTTGTACCAAAGGTGAATTTGTACTGTCACTTGTAGGCGTAATTGTGTGCGGTGTTCCCAAAGGGTACTGCATATAATTCTGCCTAACATCCTAGGAGACCTGAATGCACTCTGGCGTGATTGGCTGGCTGACTGTCCGGCAAGGACAGCCACCTTGCTAGGTGAATGGCAGATAGGGTGAAATTAATGGGAGAAAACTGTTTAAAAGCAGGTCTCTGGGACTTGGAAGGCAGAGTCGACCACTGGAACGAAAGAACCGAAGATGAGCAGAAGGAAGACAACTGCTTCAACTCCTGGACCGTTGGTTTGCCCGGTGAAGCCCTGCTGCAGGTCGGAATTGCCTGAAATTCCCTCGACAGAGAAGCCCCTTCAAGGACGACTTCGTGCCTTGAGTCGTGGGAACAACCAAATCGCAAGCCACCTGGACACAGTCTCCATACTGGTCACATTTTCTTCAGAGTGTTGTTGAAAACTGGATAGCCAGTGAGAAGGATACCAGTTTGTGGACTTTAAGGCACTCACACCTTCAAACCGACATTTAGTCAAGCTTGTGGCTTCTTCCCTGGGCAGTGCAGGAACCTTCTGACGTCCTCCTTCTTGTCCCCATGACTGAAGCTCAGGAACAGCGAGATCTGCAAGAACTGCCAGGAACAACTGCCTCATCTACAGCTTTTCTTCATCCATAAGGTACTCTGCAAACGCGGTGTGGAAATCCTTTCCGCTGCGGTGAAAGTTTGTGAAGCTTTCCCAACTTTGGAATCTTGTTCACTCCTAAACCAACATATAACTCTTTTTCTGTCAAATTACTTCTGAGAACATTGGCAAATACTTAACTGTTTACTACCAGAACTGTGCTATACTATCCAAGACACTGAACCATTGACTTTGGCACAGGCCTATTGAATTGAATTGACTCATAATGAACTGAAACTATTTGCCCTGCCTCTGAAAGTAATGTTTTTTTTTTATTCTTATAATCTTTGTCTTTCTACCCCTTTTGAAAGTTACTGAAGTGCCATTTTTCTTCCACTTCAGGGGAGCCTAACTTTTTCAGAAATGTATTGGTTGTGTACTGTAGTGTATTATAGTGTGATATTGAGCTGCTTCTTACTAGTGTAATGTTTTCTAACTAAATGTGTAAATAAATGTATATTCTTTTACCAAGAAACCTTGAGTAAGTGTTTGCTTGATTTACTGTGATTGCAAGTCCTTTGTGAAACATCTTGTACTGCTCACATCCCTCTTGAGATAAGTCTGGCTGCTCAGCCACTGCTACCACATAACTGTGCAGTACAGGCTTGTACCAAATGTGAGATTGTGCTTACACCTGTAGTCTTAATTGTGTGTAGTGTTCCCAAAGGGTACTGCATGTAATTCTGCCTAACAGTCAGCATCTATGTAATTTTCTGAACATGCAGCAGTTTTCGCTTTATCGTCTGCTGCTTGGTTTCCGTGTGAGATAAAGTCTGTCCTTTTAGTATGTGCTGTGCATTTAACGACCGCTTTGGCCACTGGGAGTTGCAGTACCGCCTGTCCAATAAGGCGCCGTGCTGCACTGGCGTGCTATCCGCTCTGAGGTAGCCCCTCCTTTTCCAACGTGCTAACTCTGCATGCATCGTTGACATCACATAGGCGGAGTCACTGTACACTGTTACTTCCTGGTCTGTATGATTCTCGAGCACGACAATCAGTGCCTCTAGCTCTGCATCCTTTCCCGAATAATGAGAAGGGAATCATGCGCTTATCAATGTCTGAAACTCCCAATTGGCTGTGTATTTTACCACAATGGCACCCATATATCTTTGTCCATCATTTTGAGTGATTCTTGAAGAACCGTCAATGAAAACATTTTCTTTGACTCTTGGAATTTCATCATAGAACTCTTCATAATTTGAACAATCATGTGCATGCTCGTCCTTTGTCAGTGGTTCGGCTACAAACATGGTAGCATTTACTACTCTGCATGAAACTATTTTGATTGCTAGATTCTATATGACTTCCTCATAGGCAGAAACCCTTTGAGAAGTCAACATGCCCATAGGTTTCCCTATAAGAGCAAATAGTGCATGCTCCCCCAAATAACGTCATAGAGCATCCCATCACTATGCTTGCAGCTTTCTCTATGGCGAATGCGTCAGCAGCCAGAGACTGTTCACACGGAAAGTGACCTCATTATTTGATCTAAAATCCCACTGTAATATGCAAGGGGCGTGTACCCCAATGTGGTTCACTGCGTAAGGACTGCTGTCATAACAGTGCCATCTGTGTGCGAGAATAAAAGAATTCCTCAGCATAATTAGGAATCACTAAAACTGCAGCTGTACAAATTGCTTTCTTCAGTTCTTCAAATGCTTCATCCATTCTCTCAGTCCATACAATCTTTTCCTGCGTTGACTGTGCTTTCTTTAAAGCTTGCAATAAACGCCTTGTATATGAACTTTAATCAAAGACCCATGCTCTGACATAAGTACATAATCCCGAAAACCTCTGCATGTGTTTTATCGTGTGTGGCTTTGCAGTTTTCAAATTAGCCTCAGCTCTCTCAGGAGTAACCTTTTTTCCTTCATGTGAAATCAATTGACCAATGTATAACACTTCTTGTTGACAATACTGTAACTTTTCTTTGTCAACCTTATATCCTTTGGCAGCAAGTTATATCATCGCGTCTGCACTCTTCCTCTGACGTGCTGCAACCTAAAATGTCATCCACGTATTGAAGAACAACACTTTCCAAATCAAAGTCTCAATCGATTTTTAATAGAATCCTGCAGATGGACTTGAGCCATCTGCAGGACTCTATTGAAAATCGATGAAGACTCGCAATACCCCTGGGGAAAACAAGTACTTTTCAATCGTGTTTGTCTGAACGTAAACTACGTCAGATCCTGCAAGTCTTTGTGCAATGGGATTGAGAAAAACAAATTTTGCAAATCAATCACAGTGAAATATCATGCTCCAATAGGTATATTACATAGAATTGTAGACGGGTTAGGAACTAGAGGAAACTCGGCTTCTGCAATTTGGTTTATCGGCCTAAGATCTTGTATTAGTCTCCAAGACACCCCCCTTAGTCTTTTTGATAGAATACACAGCAGTATTACACAGTGACTCTGGCGTCACTAAGATGCCCGGTTCCATCATGGCAGAAATTGTCTTAAAAATACCTTCATCTGCCTCTGGAGACATGGGATACTGTCGTGCTCGAGGTAAAATTGCTCCTGGTTTCAATTTAATCTTCACTTCTCTGACCCCCTTCAACAGGCCTAAGTCATAGGGGCCTGTGGTCCATAATGAAGCTGACACTTTCACCATGTCTTCATCAAAATACTCAGGACGTTGTTGTGCTATCATCATTATTTTGAGACACCCCTCGTTTGATTGCTTTTACCCAATAAGTAATACTCATCTCAAATATTACTTCGTCATCAGATGGATGATCGCCAAATATGTCCTCATTGGTGACGACAGATAATCTGTAACCTCCTTCGATGGCAATCACTGCACACCATTGTCTGCCTTTGTCATCATTCCGTCGTCATATGCTGCAGGACTGCCTTTGATAGTGACCCTCCTTGAGGCCACGGCATACACATTTTATCTGCGGTTCCTGTAACCCATTCTGCACTACACTGTTTGAGCTTAGGTGCATGCTTCGGTAACTGCTTACAGAGATACACAAGTGGAGTAATATCCTCCATTCTCGACTCATCTATTCTTAACTTTGTATAACACTCTTTTATTTTCAATCACAGATTTTAAAAGTATGTTTCATAAAAATAATATAATCTGAGCGAGCACCACTCGTCGCAAGCTCCAATCCCACTCATCACATTTTCTTAAACTTTAATCTTACTAAAAAACAACCATCAGGTTCAGTTCTAAACAATAAATGAATGTCTTTCTACTTATGATGTCATTGTTCACAAAAACCACACAAAAAACAAACAGACAACCTCAACCGGTTACAAAAATCTCTTACAATCTTTTTTCTAAGACTCGTCTTGCCCTCTAAAAATACTTCAAATAAAGTGCAAATTAACCCCTTTGAAACTGCCTTTAATTGCTTCCATCGCGTAATGTTCCACTATGGGACTCTGGGTTCAAACTTCTTCTTTTATGTTGTGAATACGCAGGCCAGGGCGTATTCTCTTATTGTGGCCTCTCTCATGATTATATTATTGCTCAGCCACACCCGCGTCAATATCTCATTCCCCACATATATTTATACACTTACTCTTACGTTATATTTTATCCCGCCACCCTTTGTTAGTTTGTTTTTTCTTTACTTATCACCCATGCTTTTGTCAACTCAGTCAGGTTTTTACTCACTGATATCATTTTTCGTCTTCTGACTCTCGGGATCGTCCACCTTTTTTCCCCACCTCTTCAACCTTCCGATCGATCCGCTTCACGTAGAAGTCAGAGGGGATTCTATGGAAACTAAGGGTCCCGTCACACCCGGTGTTGCAAGATTTTCTTAAAAATTACCCTAACCACTATCTACGGGGAGCTTCACGTTCTTTCAGCCGAATGGCAAAGGTTTTTTGATATTGCCGAAACTCTAAAGTCTACTCAGATCGATGGCTCTTAAACCATCCTCTCTCTGCTACCAAGTGAACTGGATAGTCCAGCCTCTTTGATGAGCAGCAATTACCCTTGACATGGATAGGGATGCAGACCTTACTCATACATCAATAATGGAGCCGACTCAGGAAGTTGACAAAAGGAAGACTGTTTTCATGTCAATTATCTAATACAGGGAGCATATTGAACATCAACACAATTGCTTGATCTTCAACTCAAAGTACTTTAAGAAAAAACTGCACTTTTATAAGCAAAATGTATCATCAATGACGTTAACCTACATGTGTAATAACATCATCCTTTGTGGAAAACTACAAAAAGCTATAAGAATGGGCTATTGTTTCTGAGTGAACATCTAAGTATATGATCCATACTAGTCTTAAAAAGTGTAACTATGTGATTGGTTACTCAACATCAGGTGGGGCAACTAAGCACTCCCTACAAAATGACCACTATGAACGTCGCTAAATACACAATGTCCCATTGGTTTACGCACTATTGGACCCCTAAATACGCAGGTCCTCTGCAACTGGTTGGCATTCTATCCTCCTTCAGTATTTTTCCACCTATGTTAGCAGCCTGCAGGTTGGCCATCCTGATGCTGGTGAGGTTGCCTTAACTTTAGCTTCCCACCAGTTAGCATATCAATCTATCATCACCTCAGTGGTCTACTGTCAATTAGGCCTTTGAAATTCGTCCTTGAGAGTATTCTTAGCTCTGAGAAAATTAGGGTGTGAGAAGCACAGTCTGCCTTCGTGCGTAGGTGTGACCATCTCATTCATCCAACTTCATGCTTCTATGTGACTAGAGACCATGGAATCGAGATTTTTCATGCTATTAATATTATTTTCTAAAAGACCTCTGATGTCTTCCATGTTATATTCAAGCCTTCTGAACAGGAGTTTCGTTCTTTCACAAGTTTTTGTATCCAAAATCAGTTCACTCCAGATTTGTTAAGACTGTGGCTTTTTGGCTTGCTCAGCCTCGCCTTTCAGTGATACTCTGCTTGTAATTCAATTTGCTTTTTACTGCGACACACTGAACTGAGACCTTTCCTAATCTCCAACCTGCTATAACACGTTTAGTGGAAACATCCATAATTCTCTCATTCCTATGTATGTATACGTTGGTGCTTGCTGCAGTCTATTTATGTTAGGGTGAATTCTCAAGAATGTGCTAATTTCCCTTTCCTCTTGAAACCCCAGCAACTTTGCTGGATTTCTGGGATTTTAATTTGCAGGCCTCTGGGACTTTGAAATCAGAGTCGACCACTGGAACGAAAGAACCGAAGACGAGCTGAAGGAAGACGACTGCTGCAACTCCTGGTCCACCGGTGAAGCCCTGCTGAAGGTCCAAATTGCCTGATACTCCATCGACAGAGAAGCCCTTCAAGGTCAACATCTTCCCTTGAGTTTGGTTGTAACAACCAGCTCATAAGCCGCCTGGACACTGTCCCCATACTGGTCGAATTTTCTTCAGAGTGCTGGTGAAAACCGGATAGCCAGTGGGAAGGATACCAGTTTGTGGTCTTTAAGGTGCTCACACTTTAAACTGACGTTTTGCCAAGCTCTTGGCCTCTTCCATGGGCAGTGCAGGAACCTCCCAATGTCCTCCTTCTTGTCCCCACGACTGAAGCTCAGGAACAGCAAGATCTGCAGGAACTGCCAGGAACAACTGCCTCAGCTACAGCTCTTCTTCATTTAAAAAGGTACTGTGCAAACGCGGTCAGGAAATCTTTTCTGCCGCAGTGAAAGTTTTGGAAACTTTCCCAACTTTGAAGTCTTTTCCTTCCCTAAACCAACATCTAACTTTTTGACTGACCAACTACTTCTAAAAATCGTGGCAAAGACGATTTACTACCAAAGACTTTACTACCAGAACTGTGCTAAACTATCCAAGACTCTGAACCATTGACTTTGGCCCAGACCTATTGAATTGATTTGCTGGTTGTAGTGAATCGAAACTATTTGCCCTTCTTCTGAAAGTATTTGTGCTTTTGATTCTTATAACCTTGTCTTTTTACCGCTTTTTACAGTAACTGAAGTGCCATTTAGCTCCCACTTCAGGTGAAGCGAACTTGTTCAGAAACTGATTGTTTGTGTATTGTAGTGTATTAGATTGTGATATTGAGCTGCTCTTGCTAGTGGAATGTTTTCGAAATGACTGTGTAAATTGATGTATATTCTTTTACCAAGAAACCTTGAATAAGTGTTTGTTTGAATCACTGTAATTGCTAGTCCTTTGTGTAACCTCTTGTATGGCTCACTTTACTCTTGAGATAACTCTGGCTGCTCAGCCACTGCTACCACATTACTGTGTAGTACAGGCTTGTACCAAAGGTGACCTTGTACTGACAATTGTAGTCTTAATTGTGAGTAGTGTTCCCAAAGGGTACTGCATGTGATTCTGCCTAACAATTTACTATAAGCTTAGAGCTAGCTTCACGATCACTTTGCTGCTCACGTTTGTTCTGCATCTGTACACGTGTAAAATGACTTGATATCTTCATCTGTTTCTGTGGCATAAGCTTCTTCACCTTGAGCCCAAGATGTCAATTATCCTTATTGCTTTCTTGATGTCTTATAGCATATCTGCATTCTCTGGTCACTGTATCTCTTTTATGTATTTCATCTTCAGCTCCATATAACATATACTGGCAATGGTTAGTGACATTACCATTCATCCTTGCCATTTATTGGCTCTGCTTCTTCAGGGATTTCATTCACGTGGCAATCATATTTCTTTGTATGCAGATATGGTTTTCTCAATGTCACCTTCGCTTGCAAATTCTCTTAGGTACTGGCCCTGGACTGAGTCCATACTCTGTTCTTTGTCGATTCAGCTGTTCTGTAAACACAACATAATAATAATTTTGCATTTATATAGCGCTACGAACCCTCAGGTATCTGAGCACTGCTTATTATTACCCACGGTGTGTGGTGCTTATTTATCGACCTCAGAAGGATGAAAGGCTGAGTTAGGCTCTGCACGGATGTCAAAACGAGCGCTCCACTCGATGTACCACTTGACCAGCTTACTCTGGCTTCCAGCATACAGGTAAAAGGGGCTGGTTGATTGAGGTGAGGGTACTTGGCTCCTCCTCTACACCTGTATGTAATTTGTTTCAGCCGCAGAGTGTGCCAATTTCAGATTCCAAGCTGATTTTGAGCCTGGCTGCAATCTTGGATGTCATATGCTTGTTCAGGATGCTGCTGAACTGACTGCCCTTGTGTAACCTTTTTTGAGCAGCAGAACATTACATCATTTTGTCACTGTATACATACCTTTTAAACAATCAAAGAAAATGAGCACACTAAAGTAAGGGTTGGTATGTACACTTTTTTGTGTATAGTTTGAACTTGTGTTTCTACTTAAATGCAAAATATGTCTCAGGCCAAGCCCTTTTTAAGTGATTGTGTATGTCCTCCCCTAACTTCATTTTGAATTAGAAAATCTTCCCAATTACACAATTTTTTTCATAAGCAATATGTAATATAATGGACATTATTTAAGCAATATACTCCGATGTTGGGGGGGGGGGATAGCAGTGAGGTAATGGCATGGGGCCTGAGTTGCGAAGGAAGTGTTCCTGGTGCAAGCGAGGGACACGGTAGCTGGAAGAGTGGGGAAGTTGTTGCGGTGGGTAGTGAGTGTGCAAGGAAGGAGTACATTTTGGAGGGGTGGGTAAAAGGAGGCGTTGGAATTGCACCTGCTCCCTGCTTCTGATGAGGCTCAGAACGCGGTCAATACCATAAGGTATAGCCCAATTTTTTAGCATCCTGATTTGGTGGGAGGCCCCCGGGCACCACTTGCCATTAGTGGCCATCTAGTGATGGGCCAAAAGTCAGAATGTCATTGATGAAATAGCTAAGGATTTTTGGTGAATGAAAAGAAAACCAAAATAAAAAACGATTGTAGCGATTCCTATTAAAAGTATTATTTTAAACAATATTTTCTTGATGTACACAAGTGTTCATGTTATTGGAAGTGCCAATTGTTTAGACATAATAAAATGCATACGGGTTACCCTTTGAATAGCAGATAGATGGTGTGCTTGTGAATTAAGAGATTATTTCACTCCTCTTTTAACATTTATGATCATGGCGAATGTTACATGATAGCTTTTGGTGTGAAAAATACTTCTGAATTCTTATTCTTGACCCAGACTGCTCTCATTTGGGTAATGCAAATATTAAATAATCCATACAATAGTGTATAAGTATATATTTACCCAACACATTTTGCATTGAACAATAAAGAAGAATCATAACTTAAATCAATTCCAATTAGTATTACTTGAAAGTGGTTTTTTTTATGTGGAATATGTTTCAGGCAAATCCTTTTCACAAGTACTACACAAACATGCACAATGTTCGTACTATTATGCTATATAAATATGTTAATTAATTATTCTTGAGGAATGTTTAAAAGAAATGTACATATTTAACTAATTATATAATCACTCAATTTATTTTTAAACTCAGCCTTTTCTAATTGAAAAATATTACCTGAATACATCATGTATTCAGGTAATATTATAAACAGAAGAACAACATTTCTTAAATGATAATTCGTATTCGAAAATGTGCCAAATTACATTATATATGGAATATGCAATATAAAGGATAGTAAATAATACCTGGTTAGAGAGAGAGAGATGGCATTAAAGTAAGAATTTGACTGATGAAAAATCTAAAAATAATTAAGAAATATTCCGAATTAAAAAGCTATATGGTACATAAAGAATATGTATAGATTCATATTTACATGTAAATAAAATAACATGTTTTCATGATGAAAAGGGATATATATTTATGAAGGGCCCATTTTATCGAAGTAATGCAGTGGATGAGGCTTCCCCTTTGTATGGCAGATGCATGTGCTTGTAAATAAGGAGATTATATAATTCCTATTTTAACAATTCTGAAAAAGAGATTCCACTTTCTGCCTATTATAGAAAATGTCGAAAAACAAATTGGAAACTGTGCCTTTTAATGGAAAATGACTTGTAAAAATGTTGGCCATATTGCAATTTGTTTGTGACATTAACATGCAAGGACCCACTCGTATTATATTACTTGTTGACAGCTGCACAGTGACATCACCAAGAAGCAAGCTCCATCTGGCACATTCAAGGGCAGACGTAAATCATGTTGTGATGACGAGACATGTTTTATGGTAATTCGTTGCATAAACAATATTCGTGAATTATAATTTAAGTACACTTGTACAGTAACAGATTGTTATTAACCATTGATTTAAAGACTATTCAATTTAGCACAGATCAATTAACTAATTTATTTAGACAAGTCAACAAATATTCTATTTTTAACAAACATTATATACACTGATATTAAAAGCAAAAAAAGTTGATCTAAATGATTTTGCCAATACACAATCTCCATAATTTCAATATTGTATTTAATTATCACATCTTCTGGAGTTCAAAGGTATATATATATATATATATATATATATATATATATATATATATATTCTCACAAAACAGCTTTGTTCCATTGTGCTCTTAACCTCTTTCAGCTGGTGCTTGCGCAGGTTGGAACCAACCTAGTATTTAAAGCACAAAATGCTGCAATTAGTGGAACGTGATTGAATGCGTAACACACCACCACCTTGCAGCTCACAGCAAAAGCACTCAGTCCCAAATATAGTGCTAAAAAGTAACTTTTATTTCATGAAAAACATTTTAATATCATACAAGTCAGCATGGACTTACTGAAATCTTGCTAGGCTCCATGGCCGTAGTGTTCCTGCCACATGTTCCGTATCTACTCGGGTACATCTTCAGACTCTATTAACAGCCTGAGGCTTCCGAGCCGTTCATTTATTGTTTACCAGGAAATGACCAAATACTACCTCCGTTCATGTGACCAATGAGCATTCTCCTTCCTTAAGTTTAAAAATGGACGGCCATGTTGAACTAGTTACATCAGACCGATTTCTACTCCTTGTCATTAGGATATTTAAAACATTTATGTTTAAACATTTTCATTCTTATTATTAACTGGTCACATTCAATTCCTATTTGTGACTTTTAGAGTTAGTAATCATTCGGCTCATAGATTTAATATCAAGAATGACAATTAAAAACCACTGCATTGCATCATGCATGGCTACGGTATGAAGACCGCACCTTAAGGGGCAAAAGAGACGAGCGGCAGCTCTGTTTACTTGTTTGCATCAATGCCTCTGAGGTTTTGTATTCTCCCCTAGTGGGTGAGTCTTGCAGTATCATTGCATCACATTGTCCAAATACAGCTCAAGAACTTTTCGGAGGAGCATTTATCGTAAATTACTCTCAGTCTGATTAAATAAACTGTAATGAGTTTTATTTGTGGTGTGGAGTGGAAGTCAGGCTAGCCTTATGGAATTTGTGGACAAGCTTAGTAATAACAACATGAACCTGAAATTGACATGTATATGTAGTAAAGAACAGTTGGTCTTTCTGGATGTACAACTCTATATAAAAGAAGATAGAATATAAAGTAGACTACATAGAAAGCAAGTAGCATCCAATGCAATACTCCATGGAAAAAGTCGTCATACAAATTGAAATCCAGTATACCATATGGAGAGATGATTCGAGCAAAATGAAACTGTCCAGTTGAACAAGAATTTGAAAAGGAAGCTGAGATAATGGGAGCCTGATTTATTGAAAGAGGTTACCAGCAAAAAGACATAATTGGGGCATAGACACAAATGGTTCAAAGGCAGAGAAAAGATCTTTTGAGAGTAAAATCACAGAAACATTTAGATACTGAACCTATTAGATTTATAAGTAGATTTAGCAATCAGGCCACAGAAATAAGAACAATTCTAAATAGACACTGGCCTATATTATGCACAGAAAATCTAATTGCCGAAGCTATTTGTGAAAGACCTCTAATGACATTTGGTAAAACCAAATATCTCAAAGACCTGATAGCACCCAGTATGGTAGAGGATGAGAAGATGTCAGAAAATTGGCTTGTTAAATCTAAACAACCATTGGGTTTCTCTAAATGCAATAGCTGTAAAATGTGTCAACATGCAGAAAAAAACCAGCATGTTACACTATAGACAAAATTTGAAAGAATTTGGAGAATCAAACACAAAATAAATTGCCTTACACAGTCTGTAGTGTATGCCATAATGTGTCTATGCAATCTCCTTTACATTGGTTCAACTATTTATCAATTACAATTGACGATATTGCAACACTATAGGGCAATCCTCAATTGTGATGTAACCTATCTTTTAGCAGCACACTTTGCAGAAAAACACTCTTATTTTGAAACATTGAGTGTTATTTTGAATTTAGGTGCTAATCTGCAACCCTGTGCTATTTGAATTAAGGTGCCAATCTCAACTCTGTGTTATTTTGAATTTAGGTGCTAATCTGCAACCCTGTGTTATTTTGAATGTAGGTGCTAATCTGCAACCCTGTGTTATTTTGAATTTAGGTGCTAATCTGCAACCCTGTGCTATTTTGAATTTAGGTGCCAATCTGCAACCCTGTGTTATTTTGAATTTAGGTGCCAATCTGCAACCCTGTTTTATTTTGAATTTAGGTGCTAATCTGCAACCCTGTGCTATTTGAATTTAGGTGCCAATCTGCAACCCTGTGCTATTTTGAATTTAGGTGCTAATCTGCAACCCTGTGTTATTTTGAATTTAGGTGCCAATCTGCAACCCTGTGTTATTTTGAATCTAGGTGTTAATCTAGGTAGGCTGCACTATCTGCCATCAATTGATATTCTGCCTTATTGCTAGAATTTGAATCTAGGCAGGGTGCACCAGCCACTATTTGCTATCTGCCTGCACACTGCTTTTTGCCCTTTCGCCAGATTTTTTAATCTAGGCAGGCTGCACTAGCTGCTACTATCTACCTACACACTGCATTCTACCAACTATATGACCGCCTAAGCAAGTCAACAAAATGTTCCTCCCAATACTATTGAGAATTATTCTACACTTTATCAAATCCGCATGCCCACCTAGCTCTGCCTTCAACACGGTCAGCCTAGGCACCACTTCACCCTTCCTCTTAGAGCCTAGCATCACAATTATGCTTCCTCAACTCTCTCCTCCTTGCTTCTCGGATAGGCTTACCAGACTACGGTCCAGACTACCCAAACTACATGAGCCCCGAGCTAGGGACTCCACCCAATCCAAACTAACCAACCGAACTTCCTTTAGCACCTGCGCTAACCTCACGTTAAAAAAACACAAACCCAACTCTCTCAATACCACGACAACCAAAAACAAAGCTCTCAATACAGCGACCACCCCTACCCCTACCAAAACCACCGCCCCACCCATAAAAGGTACCCTCATTAACGCACGCTCCATAATTGCACATGCCACGGACATCGCAGACCTCATCTCAGCTGAAGACTTAGATTTCTTAGCCATAACAGAGTCCTGGCTCCATGCAGCCGCAGGCCCAGCCCTCTCGCTAGCCATCCCCAACGACTACACCATCATCCGAGCGGATAGAACTGAATCTAGAGGCGGAGGCCTGGCCATCATTGCCAAAACTCACCTTAACATCAGACTCGATTCCGCTGCACACCTCCCATCATGCGAATCACTCACAGCTAAGCTGCCCACTGCTAACTCCCAAACGCTATCCATTCACCTACTCTACAGACTGCCTGGACCCCTGGGATCTTTCGAGGAAGACCTCAGTGCCATCCTTACCGACATCCTAAAAAACTCCTCACAATGCCTTCTCCTAGGAGACTTCAACCTAGGCTACAAAGACCCCAAAGACTACCAGGCCACCCTCATCAATACTACTTTGTCTGAACTAGGCTTCACACAAAAAGTATCTTGCCCTACCCATAACAAAGAGAGAACCCTTGACTGGATAGCAGACTACAAGTGCGCCGTATTTATCACCAATAACTCTTCTCAATCCTGGTCGGACCATCATGTCCTCTCCTTCTCCCTCGAAGCCTCGAGCCCCATAACCAACTTGGCGCTGGCTGCAGCCATCCCCACAAGAATCAAGAAAAACATTACAGTGGAAAAACTGATCCCTCTCATCCTTCCCACGCTCAACCAACTCCCTGCTTCCAACCCCTACGACCTCGTAGAAGGCTATAACAACACCATGCGCACAGCCTTAGACGCCATTGCACCACTAAAACTTTGAAAATGCAAACCAAGAAAGCACCTCAACCAATGGTTTTCCAGCCACCTTAAAGGTCTTAGACTGGAAAAACGCAAATTGGAACAAGTCTGGAGACAGTCTCAAACAAACCACAACCAGGTTACTGCTCAATAAAATAACGGCCAATTACAAAAAAGAAATCATAGCTGCCAAACAAGAATCCTATAACCAGAGAATTGCACAATCCAACTCCAGTACCAAAGAGTTGTTTACAATCATCAAAGAACTGGAAACACTGGTGCTAATTCCAGATACCTGCGTGAAGAACAAACAATGGTGCACTAGTGTCCAAAATGCACTAAACAACAAAGTCTCAGGTCTTCAAACTAAAATTAAAAGCAAGAAAGACTCCCTCACCAAACTAACCAACCCCACCAACACCCCCCGAGCCCTTCACCCACATACCCTACACCCAACACCACTCGCTTCAGCTTCTCCAAAGTCTCTACTCTCGAAGTGGAAAAAATCATTCTCAGCCTTAAACCATCCAACTGTAAGGGCGACCTCTGCCCCCACAAATCATTAAAGATGCGTCAAGAGACCTCTCGCCATTTATCACCAGACTCATCAACACCTCATTCTCTTTAGGAACAGTCCCCAGTAACCTCAAAGAGTCCTGGGTCCTCCCCCTCCTCAAAAAACCTTCTCTTGACCCTACCATCCCGACCAACTACAGACCCATTACCACCGTCCCATATCTGTTCAAGATACTAGACAAGACAGCATACCAACAAATCCAAAAATACCTTGAAATAAATCATCTCCTAGGTATGCGACAATCAGGCTTCAGACCCCAACACGGGACTGAAACGGCCCTAATTGATCTGAAAGCCCAAATAGACACCCTTAGAGATAACAGGAAAACTGCACTACTACTCTTACCAGACCTCTCCGCTGCGTTTGATCTAGTTGACCGCAAAATCCTATGCAATCATTTAGACTCAGCTGCCCACTTCTCCCAAGAAGCCATTGGCTGGATCGAGTCATTCCTCAGCAGCAGATCCATGCGTGTCTTCTCCACCTCCGCCGCTGCCGACCCCGTCCCTATCACATGTGCAGTCCCACAGGGCTCCTGCGTCTCCCCTACTCTGTACAACGTGTTCACGAAGCCCCTGTTTGATGATCTAGATGGCCTGGGTATCACCTACACCAATTACGCAGATGACACACAGATCCTCATCCCGCTGACGGGAGATTACAACCAGGATTTGGCCTTGGTGAACAAGGTGTACCTCATCATCCAGGCATGGATGGCTTCGCACAGTCTATGCCTGAATGATGACAAGACTGAACTCATCATCCTTGGCTCCACCTCAAACCTAACCAAACTAGACCACAACTACACCAACTTCATCATAGACGGGAACCCGATCATGGTAGCCAAAGAAGGGAAAACTCTAGGAATATATCTCGACTCCTCCCTAACCTTCGACAAACAGGTTAGCTCTATGGCCTCCTCCACGGCCTACACATGTAAGCTTATAAGAGCAGCCAAACCCTTCTTATCCACCCACAGCTGCATTGCACTAGCCAGAGCCTTGGTATTGTCCAAACTGGACTACTGCAATGCCCTCTACATAGGAGCCAGCAAGCAAATTACCAACAAGATTGAGACGCTACAAAACAACGCTCTCAGAGCAGCGCTTAGCATTCCCAGGAGAGAACACATCTCCAACATCAGGAAATCCCATAACTGGCTCAATACCTCAGACAAAATCTTGCTTAAAGTAGCATCGCTAACTCACAAATGCCTGAACAACGCTGCCGCACGCTACCTGGCAGACAGAATTTGCAAATACACCCCCAACAGACCCACCAGAACCTCCAACGCAAACCTGCTCATAGTTCCCAGGTTCAAACGCACCAAAATGGGCGGCAACAGCTTCCAGGTGAAAGCACCCCAACACTGGAACGCCCTACCTCCCTCCCTCAGGACACCCCAAACCTATACACACTTCAGACGCAACTATATCCACTCGATAAAGAACAAGGACCACTAATACCTCTAACCTCTAACACCACACTGCCGCAATCCTGTAATGTATGCTGATCTGTAATTTATAAAAATGTTGTATTGTATGATACCCGTCAGGTAAAACTGTATACATTGTCCTACACTGTCACATTGGAATACTGTAATGTAATGTATAAGCAACCTGTAACCAAGCTTTGAATAACCATGCTGCTCATGTGCCCTCATACCCTCGGGTCTGGTGTGGAATACAAATGAATAAACTAAACTAAACTCTAGTGATGCAATGCTAATGAAATGTGTGGCCTTAGCACACGTGCCTATCCACAAGAGAAGTGGAAACAGAGAACAGACTTTGAGACAAATAGAATCTAAATTAATCATCACGTCCAATACAAAAAAACCTTGTGGTCGTAATACAGAAGAACTTGCAGTGCATATGCTGGGAGATTAGGAATCCACATTGGTTTAGACAACTATTAATATTGTACTCTAAAGTTTGAGTTGAGATCAGCCCTCTAAGTACACATTAATATGTCGATAAGAATATGACTGTAAGATATTTCTTTGGAACAAATTATGAGCATTGCATTGAACTCTTGGGAGAATATGAAACCTCAGCAGCATTTATGCAAACAATAAAACAGAGCTGCCGCTTGTCTCTTTTGCCTCTTAAGTTGCTGTCTTCATACCGTAGCCATGCAGGATGCAATGCATTGGTTTTTAATTGTTATACTTGATATTAAATCTGATTGCTAACTCTAAAAGTCATAAACAATAATTGAATTTGACCAGTTAATGATAAGAATGAAAATGTTTAAACATAAATGTTTTAAATATCCATGTGAATGTGTGGTGCACCTCTGGCTTGGTATTCTTTTCTCCAAAAGAAATGTTGTACTTCTCCAAGGGGAGGAACTGTTTTATTACAAATAATGTGTTGCATAGCAATGAAGCGATGATGGAAATATCTTGATACATTTACAGGTTCTAGAGAGCAGAGTTCTCCTGGTGTTTTTATATCTATGTTTCTTTTGTTTTTGTTTGCTATGTGTAGGAAATCGTGTAAATCTTCCCATGCATATTCTGCACACCTTAATGTAACAAACCAAGTGGGTGGGCCAAGGTTTCTTAACATACAGCATACATCTCCGTGACGTTGGAACCAGTATTCTTTTGTACCATGCATGTTTGCTAAAAGATTTGTAATACTTGACTGAAAACCTCATCTTTTTCTTGCACTTTTTGTAGTAATTGCATAGCTGACATATTTTGAAAATGGGTACTTGATTTTAATGTGTGTGCAACTCTGTAGCATAGAGTTGCTAGTTCACTTTCAAAGAGAAGGTGGAATATGTTTTCCACATTTGTCTGAATCTGGGGTCATCAAAATACATTCTTAAAGAGCAATATTCTGATGCTGTTATTTGTGTGGGTCTATCATCATACCGTCCTCCTTTTCTTTCCAGTAGGCAAGAGTAGAGGAAAGGCACGTGCTTCTATAGTTTTTTCCCATATACTGATCGGAGATCCTTTGGCTTGTCACATTTGGTACGTTTCCACTGCATCATCTATGGTGTCTTTAGAGTGTAATGGATGAATTGTATAATGGTCTAAAATATTGGATTCTGTAGCAGGATCTAGAAGTTGATATTGACCAGTGTCTGGTGACTCTTGAATTATTTAATTATTATTATTATTATTTTTTAATTTACTTGGTTTATAACCTAAAAGGTTTTTACAAGAAAAATCAGTAAACTATGTCATCGACGACATTGGTTTGAAATTTAAAATAAGATCCAGAATTTTTGCCGCGGCCGTCACCCAGCGGTCTTCTCTCCTCCAATCAGCCGAGACCACTATAGGTCTTCCTCGTGTATATAGGCCGAGGCGAGGATGTTTTCCAAGTAGGATTTTCTGATGTGATCGACCGCTGGGCATCTGAGTAGGATCGTTTCCACCACTGCCTGGTTGTTACAGAATCTGCATATGTTGGATGCGGACTGACTTCTGATCTTTAGGATTTCATTTGTATGTAGAAGGTTCAGACAAGAACTAGGTTTCTGAGCTTCCCTTTTGGATATTTTTCCAGGAAGGGTTGTGGCTCATGGAGCTTCCAGGCCTGTGATGGTAGGTGAGCCGCAAGTTTATATGTTGCGGCTGAATCCAACGTAATAATCCAATCTTGCTCATAGAGCCTTTTTTGTGTTTTTGTTGGGTTCTCTGAAAGTTATTTTTTTCGTGCTTTGGATCCCAGTTTTACCTCCTGGATTTTTATCCATTGGTTTAAATGAGGACTTTGAGCGCATGTTTGTTCTTCAAATATGGCGTTCAGAGGTTTTGGGCGATCGTCTAGGAGGATTTTCCTATATAGCATCAGAGCGTTGCATTCAATCACTCCCTTCAATGAAAGTTGGCTTAGTTCTCACCTTATAAGCACAATTGGAGTTGACTTAGGGAAGATGAGTACCTTTCTCCAGAAGTAACTTTCTAGTTCTGTCCAGATCTGAGTTGGCAGAAATGGCATTGCTTCCACTCCATAACAAATGGCGGGGACGACCTTTGCTTGATAAAAGTTTAGGACCAGTACAAAAGAAAATCGGCCAAATTTCTTATCTACAGCCTGTGCCTGGGTAGTTAAACTTCTGATTTTTGTTCGTAGTGTGATTTGCAAAGCCTTTTCCTGAGTTGAGTTGTCCAACGTGACTCCTAGGTATTTAAATTCGGATACACTTTCAATTGGTGCGCCGTCAATTTGCCATTTGAATTTTTCCGAGCTTCCTCCACCTTTGCCAAGGGTTAATATTTTGTCTTGCTCTTGTTTATTTCCAGATGGTTGTTGGCAATGTATTGGGCAAAATGTGTCAGTTGTCTTTGGAGGCCGATAGCTGTTTGATCAAGCAATATAATATCGTCTGCATAGAGCAATCTTGAGATTTTACTTTTGCCTAGCTGTGGAGGGAAGGATCGCACATCTTTTTCCAAATCTTTAAAGTCTCCCATATAAAACAGGAAGAGAGCTGGGGCCAAAGGGCATCGCTGTTTAACTCCACGGTTTGTGGGTATTGCTGCTGACAATAGACCTTGGTTATTTAGTCGTACCTGCATTCTGTTGTTCTTATGTAACGATATTATCGGTTGCAGGATTTCTTCTGGACATCTCCATGCTCGTAATTTTTTCCACAGGACATGCCTATCGACTTGATCAAAAGCCTGGCTTAGATCTATAAATGCCAGGTAAAGTCGAGTGCCTCTTGCCATGACCTTTCCCTTTAGGATGCTGAGAGTCAGGATGTTTGTTGTGGTGCCCATGTTTTTCTTAAAGCCAGAGCGGAAAGGGTCGTCACATACTGCTTCTCACGACCAGTTTTTGAATCAACATAGTAAGAGAGAACCATACCCTTTGCCGATCACATCCAATAATGCGATCGGTCGAAAGTTTTCAGGGTTTTCCCTACTTCCTTTTTTGTATATGGGAACCACCACGGACGATGTCCAAGAATCCGGGAGCAGCTTTGTTTCTGTACAACATTCAAATACCAGACTGATAAAAGATGACCATTCCTCCGGGTGTTTTTTCAGTTCAACATTTGAAAGGCCATCTGGTCCAGGAGCTCTAGCATTATTAAGTTTTTGAATTACCTCTAGGATATCCGTCCTATCATGGAGCTTTACCCATGGTGTTTCCTCACTGTGGCTTTCATGGTTTTTTTCTCCACTCCAGGGGTCTGGTTCCTGGGTCACGCCTCTGAATAGATTCTTGTAGTGGGCTATCCATGCTTCTTCAGATATGGAGGACGTTAACACGTTGTTTATTTGGCGGTCGGTGGATCTGATCAACACCCAAAATTTGCAGGCGTTTTTCCCGCATAGCTGTTTTAACATCTTCTCCGAATCGTTTTGGTATATAGTGAGGCGGTCATTTTTTAACCAGGATTTGTAGTTTTTGGATGCCACCAAAAAAGCTTTTCTGTTTGTTGGATTGTTGTCTCGAGATGCCACTCTTTTTGCTGTTCTCACTAGTCTTCTCTGTCATATTTCTGGGGACATGTTTCCGGTCTTCTTTTGGCTACTAAGATGTTGTCATATTTGGGGGCAGGTTTCCGGTCTTGGCCTGGTGGTTGATGTCGAGTTTTTGAATGTGGTAATGAGGGGGCAGTAATCCAGCTTTATGTTGGTTTGGCTAGAGCGCTCCAACAGGGAGCAGTTAGTTGCAAGTTTAGAAATGTTGTTGGCACTCAGCGTAAGGCGATTTCGGTTGTTGGTTACTTCCAACACAAAGTCTATAGATTGGTGTGTTTTCCTGTAGCCAGTCCATGTTGTAGCCAGGAGGTTATGATCACTGGCTGAAGTTTGTATCACATCAAAGGAAGTTATTGTCGGGATTAGGGTGCGAGAGACAAAGATATGGTCAATTGTGACTGTTGATTTTTCTCCTTCCCAAGTTGGCAGCCGACTTTTGTTTGGGTATAGACTGTCCAAGTTAACGAGTTCTCTTGAATCCATCAGAGTAAGCCACGCACGACCTTGGTCCTCTGCCAGAGTTGTTCGGGGAGAGAGATGTTTCTTAGTACAAACTGCATTAAGGTCTCCACATATAAGTAGATAGGAGACCTGGTGCTTAATGTAGGACCAATCTATCTCGTTTTCCAACAAGGTAATGAAGCTGACATTTGAGATAGAGTTCCAGTAGATGTTAATGATGGTAGCTAGTACTGTTGTGATCTTTCCAGTGTCCGTATTCTGATGGTTCTATGTAACTAGCACCGTTAGTAGGAAGAGCGACGTTGTAAGAATTTCTTTCACTGTGATTCCTTTTCCAAGACGAATTGCTGTTATAAGGCTGTAAAACGGACGTCCTGTTATTCCTTTACTTGCTGGTGCGTGTGCAGGTATATAGCCATCTAGGGTTGGTTTCTCCATTAGCCATGTTTCCTGGAGGCACAAGATGTCAAAACTGGCCAGGTTTACATCGCCAGGAACCATCAGGTGGGAGAAACCCCGAGTATTCCAGGAGCCCAGTCGCATTGTTGTAGCTTCGAGCTTTTGTTGCGTGGGTCGAACAGTCATCGGTGGGGTTAAGGATTGCTATTTTCGATTTGTTGTCAGAGCTTTTGGGATCCATGCCCACAGTTGTTTTAACGAGGTCGAGTTGGTTTGTTCTTGTTCAATTTGTTCTGTCGTAGCAGGGACCTGAACCAATGTTCTTTTAACTAAGTTTAGGGGTCCCAAAGGCCGTAATTTCGAATTGTCCTGCGCTAATGGCAGAAAGGTGTCTTCGTCTAGCTCACTCGCTTGAGTTGTGGTCGATGTATTAGCTTGGGGACTGGATCTTCTGTCCCTCTTTTCCCTTTCTGGTTGTTTCAGATCAAAACTTGAGGTTTCTGGGTGACCCTTTGAGTGCAGTTTTGGACTATAAATGCTGCTCTTTGTAGGTCGTCCGGGGAGATGAACTTCTCTATTTGATGGCCTCCTCGTGTGGCGTTGAGGGGACTTCGGGGTTTGATGAGGTGCACGCTCTCCCATGGAGCTTGTAATTTCCGTTAAATCGTAGCCCAATTTGAGTAATTTGTTAGCTTAGAGTAGCAGCTTATGTGTGACTCTTCTAGACGTGATATGGAGAAGGGTTGTCGCTTGCTTTCCTTCATGGGTTGGTTTGACTCGAAATTAAATCTTCTTTTCTTATTGAGGAAAGCGTAGATATGTTGTTGAAGAGTTTTAGGACTGAACTTCTGTTTAGGATGACATTCACGGCTATCCCTCAATTGCTCTATTTTAAATGTAGGCAAGGTTTTGCCCACCTTTCGTTGTAGGGCGTCTTTGCCTGTGTTTCGATTTTCTTCGGCTTGAGGCTGCCTATTTCCTAGTGCCAGCCTCTCTTCCGAGAGTGAGTAGTTACTATGCCTAGTGCGTCTGGTTTCCGTAGGGTCAGTTCTGTCCGGAGCCTTATCGGACATTGATTTAGCCGCCTTAGATCGATAGTGGCGTGGAGAGTCTTTAGAGGGTCTAGCCTGAGGTTTAGATGAATAAACTGTTTGTCCCCACTCTTTACTGTTTGTAGTCTTCTTACATCTGTCCTCCAACGTGAGGAAAGATTGATTGTCGTTTTCCTCTTCCATAAAGCTTGGGTTTGGCAGGCTTGTCCTCGCCAAAGCGGGATTTGTGCAAGGCAGAGAGACTAAGCCCACATTGTCAGAAGGGGAGTCGTCGAGATGTTGTCTTAAGTTCATTAGTGCTTCTTCCTCCAGCAATTCCTCTGTCGTTTTCGGATATCTGGGGGAACTTGCTATTGTTGTTAAATCGACATTGTTAAATCGCCATTGTATGGCAGGTTGGTTCATTGATCTTATTTTGTTGATTGTTTTCCCGCTTTTTTCTCTCTACAGTAGTTGTACTTGCGGCACTTATGGAAGCCGGTTTGTTCTGGGCTTTCTTCTCTGTAAGAGGCAGACAGAAGACCAATTGCTTTTTTTTTTGTCGGTTGTGCCTTAGTTGTTTTCTTTGGCAGGTCGAAAATAACAAAGTCCTTGTTAGTCGTAGGCTCTATCTCGTATCCGGTATTTTTTTCCTGGGCCACTGTAGATAGAGACAATTCTTCTTCACTGACGCAGTTGTTCTTTGTTGGTCATATTTTCTGCACTTCGAACTTCCTCTTAGCGGTCAGACAGCTAGCAGGGACAGTGCTCTTCGTAGGGTCTTTTGACTGGGTGTTTACTCTATGGTCTGTGACCATCTCGGTTTGAACTGAGGTCTCGGATGCTAAGGCTTGGAGTTTTGTTTACAAGACCTTCGGAGTTTGACAGGCTACTGACTTAGTTGTTATAGCCATTGCCGTTTGGTTGTACAACGAGTTTTCTTGTTGGTAAGTACTTGATTCTGATGGTACGACTGTGGCTTGCGCTTCTTTTTTTGATTCCGTCGCCATGATCTACCCCTCCAGGCATAGGAGTTTAGTAAGCATCCTAGCTGATAGGGAGCTCTGATCTTTTAGCGTGTCGTTTAGAGACTCGTATAGTTTCGTAAACGGTGTGAGTGCTATGCTGACTGCCGACATGATAGCAAAAATGTCAAGTTTTTTTCGGAGAGTCTGTAGTTGCGCTGGATAAGAGGTCGCTCGGCCTTTGGGATCGAAAGGGAGGGACTGGTGTTCGACGTATGCAAGTCTCTTCTCGATGGTCACGTGTGAGAAGATGTTTGCTCCTTTAAGGGTGTTGGTACTTTGTGATTAGGTTTGTTTTGAAGGTCAACTTGTGAGGTTCCAGGTCTATGGGATCTTCGTTTCTTTCATTTTAGTTTTTTGCTAGCGGGCCAGACTCTAAAATGCTTAGATCTGGTTCTTCGCTCGTAGGATCTTTCGTGGGAACTGTTTCCAGTTGAGAGACGGTACTGATGGTGATTTCGCAGAGCTCTATATCAGGATTCTTTGGAATCGGTTGATTTTGTAGCTCCTTCTCCAACCGACAATTTTCAGTTTGTGGCAAGTTATTGGTAGGTGGCGTTTGAGGTCTTTGTCGCTCCTCCGGTAAGGCCGATTGGGAGATTAATGGCTCTCTGTGTTCTAGATGGGCCATGTCAGGGGTTGGTTGTAAACCAACAGTCTCTAGATCTGTGTCTTGGTATGTTTCCGTGGCTTCAGTAGTGAACACTACCTCTAGCATTTCGCTAGCTGTGATTTCATTGATTCTTTCAAATGTACGTTTGTGCTGCTTTCCAAAGAAATCCTTTAAAATTGTGTAAGGAGCTTGTTTTCCTGGTGTCTGGATTAGATCCCTTTTGTTGTTGAGTAATTTTCTTTTTAGTGCAAGGGGTCGATGTGTTTAGATTTTTTGGGTTTTGCCCCTGGATATGTTGCTTGTTTGTTCCCTCACTCAGTTTCTCAGAATGTCGCACAACTCGAGTTTTTGTTGAGCGTTGTGCTCTTTTCCATTTTTTCTTGGTGGGGCCTTCCTCCATTGATGTTTTGTTTATTTTCATGTTTGTGGAAGGTGAAGCATCTCAGCAGCTACTATAATGGTTGAGGTCCCGCCAGGTCTTTGCCTGGCCAGAAATGTTCTTTTTGCGTGATTTGGTGACCTGGGAAGCTGGGGCTATCGGCACCCAGTCCCGGGGGGGGGGGCATGAACTTGAATTGACATGTTGTGGATCACGCGTTGGGGGAGTGCGTTTAGTTCAGGCACTTCCCTTTTGTCCAAGGAATCAGTATTGGCTCCCCAAAGGTTAAGCATCATAGTCGAGACTCCGGAGCGGAGCCTCCTCACTGGGCTTGGCGATCATTTCTCCTCCCCTTTCGTTCACTTGGGCCCCTGGCAGCTGCATCCCCCTCGGATCCTGGGGAATGCTGAGTGTCCAACGGTCTTCGCCAGAGCCTCGCGTCTCCCCACGCTCTCCCTCCGCCTCCGCACTCACCACAGGCCCGCCCCCGATGCTCACGCCTGCTGTCCTCCAACAGGCAGAGCGGAGCCTTCGGCCATGGGGAAAGCACCCATCGGCAGAGACCCGCCACTGGGCGGGGTCGAAGGAAGAGGTGGAAGACGAGGTAAGGAGCTGTTTTCCTCAAGCTCGTTTGCCGGCTTCTGTCGTCCTGGTAAAGTTACAGGTTCCTCGGGGGGGGAGCTTGGGTCATGGCTCGGCTTGGAAGGCGGAGATCCCACGTCTCGATCCAACAGTAGGTGTGGGCACGGTTCATCCCGTTTGCCCTGGCGGCTTGGGAGAGTAGTTGAGGGTGGAAGTACAGTGTTCAGCTTGGACTTATTTGTGGTTCGTGGAGTTTTTAAAGGGTCCCTCACATTTCTGTTTGGGGCGCTGGATGTCTCAACCGGCGGTTCCTCGCTCAAGAGTCTTCGTAAGGGTAGGGAAACTTGACTGTCATCTGGCACAGCGTTTCCCTTGACGAACATTGTTGCTGCCCTTTCGTCACCTTTTGGTTTCAAACTTCGGAGTCTGCGACCTTCGGCTGCCAGGCTCAACGGGGTAGCATCTATGGCATCCATGTCGGCCATAGACTGCCAAGACTGCTACTCTGCCACCTACTCCGCGCCCGCTGCGCGACTGGAAGGGGTTTTGATTAGTGCTCCTCCCCCAGCACTTGCAGTAGAGACAGTGAACAGACTGTCAGGTCAGGATTTCAGGATACGAGCAGCAGGGACTGCCAAGACTGCTACTCTCCTGCCTACTCCGCGGCCGCTGCGCGGCTGGAAGGGGTTTTTATTAGTGCTCCTCCCCCAGCACTTGCAGTAGAGACAGTGAACAGACTGTCAGGTCAGGATTTTAGGATACGAGCAGCAGGGACTGCCAAGACTGCTACTCTGCCGCCTACTCCTCCAAATTATTTCAATGGTTTCTCTCAGATTTTCTTCAATATTAATTTCTTTGTACTATTCATTGTTGTCCTTTAGATATTACAGGGCTTGTCTAACTTTATGTAAACAAGTTGTTACCAAATTTCTTTGTGTTTTGTAGGTATGCCATTTACTAAGACAATTAAAGATTGATCTATTGGACGTTGCACTCCCAGAGTGTGTACATTTTCTTTGAGATCTAATGGTATATAAACTACTTTGCCACAAATGCCTTTCACTAATTCAGAGGGAGGTAATTTTGCTGTTTTTGGTTGAAGGCATATTATTGCTTGAAATGGGTGCACTGTTTGAATTATGATTCTCTCATATAAATGTTGTTGTTGCAGGGGTTTTGGTAGTGGGAATAATTCTAAGTTATATGTGATAGCACGTGAAGGTGTTTGGTTGTTGTCAAGTTTTGCAGTGCAGTAATTTTCAAAGTATTAACGGGACAGTAATTTCGTATTTGTTTTCTGCTATAAGGTAGAGAGCTAATTGGAACCATTTGGAATCTTCATTGTCTTCTATTTTGTATGTTATGTCTACAGTTTTTGTGCTACTGTTATAAAAAAAGTCCTGTGGCAACACACACACATGTGGTTTGATACTTGAGCGCATGTACTTTTAAACTTTAGTATGTCTTTTTTGTATGTGTGTAATAGAAGGTTGCTACTTGTACAGTAGTTGCTAGTTTGTTGTAAAGCTATTGCATTTTGTAAGTGGCTTTCACTTCCAAAATATTTTCTCTGGAAATGTTCTATTTCTTCGAGTAGTTGTTTGGCTGTAGAAGATTGTTATTAAAGCAGGACTTTTAGCATAGTAGAGTTTATGGACCAGATTTCTTATAGTTGAATGATGTGTTGATATAATTTTGATATTTTGATATGATGGAAGGTGCTTTTGTAAATAGGCCCTGAAATGCAGGCTAATGAATGTCCTTGTAGTCCTGTGTTTTTGCGCACTGGACAGGCATCCATATTTTGTAGTAGTTTCATTTTGAATTTGTCTTTGCTTTTTACATACTGATTGAGGAGCTGGTGTAAAGATTTGAAAGAGTTTTTGGCAATGTTACACATTGATGTGCATGGCCATTTGTAGACTGGACGTTTTGGATCAGTGGAATGGAGAGGTGATATTTTTGTGAGCAGCAATTCTTGTTCCATAATGGTATTAATCCGTTTTTCATACCCTTGTCCACTGCTATGTATGGCAATCGGGTTTGTTTGCTTTTGTTTGTATGCTTCTTCATTAAAATATGGTTCTGTGCTCGTGGTGTGACTCCATTCACTTCCACAGATGTTTATTTTTGTTGATATTCCGTTTATTGAGAAATCTTTTTTGTAGTTTAGTAGTTAGTTTTTTTAGTGGTTTCATTCTGTTTAAAACTAAAATAAATAACTTCCTTTTGAGGAGAATTGCACGGTCTATGAGAGCTTCTAGGATTAATTTTCTACAGTAGGTCTCTTGTTTATATAAGCTTCTGAAGGACTCTGTGGCGGAACATTTTTTGTAAAATATTTTTTTTGGTATGTTTACTTGCCCCTACATCAATATTTATAGGTGCAGTGTTAGCAGTAATGGTAGATGAAGTCTTGTAAATCACTTTCTGTTTCATTTTACATATTGAAAGAGGAGGCAAAGTTTCTGTACTGGAAGCTTGTTTTGTTTTGCTTAATGACTGTATTAGCTGTTTTCTTTGAACTTTTGTACATATTCTGCTAGAGATGGATGCTTATTTTGGACACTTTTATTTTGATTTGCTCTACTTCTGCGTTGTTTCTACGGAGTTGTTTGTTTTATGGTAGGCATTCTTTGGGGTCTGTTGCAGAAAAAAGAAAGTGTGGGTTGGGCTGTTGTGCAGTATATGTGTGCTTTGTGCATGAGTATCTGAGTATGATGGTAAGGCTGTATGTGGAGTTGTGTGATTGTGAAAAGGGCAGCTACATCAAGTTGGGAAGGCTATTCTTGTATTTATGTGTTACTATACTGGGGTTCAAATGACAATACAAAGTATGCAACTGGTGAGGGAAAGCACTAATACTTCATCTAATGGTACAGGGTTAATACACTTGTTTGTTCTACAATACTAGAGTTCTAGTGTGTTTGAGTAACAGTTAGACCATTATGATAGTATTGCACTTACTTTTTTGTATGGAAAGAGTAGGTTTCTTCTAAATTCTTGTTCATACTTTAGACACTGCTGCTTTTCAGGAGAGTGTTCTTCACTGTAATTGTAAAAGAAAGAAGTTAGTAAATATCTGTCTTTATAGCACTGTTGTTTATGTAGACATTGGGCCTCATTACGACCCTGGCGGTAGGGGGTTAACGGGGCCGGTAGAGCTACCGGCCCTGTTAAGCCCCTAATGCCTCATTACGAGGTCTGCGAGCAGACCAGGATGCTAACAACGGGCCAGACATTAACGGGCCCGTTGTTAGCATCCTCCCCATTCCCATTGAGCCCTATGGGGGTTCAAATGGGAATGGGGATGTACCGGGTCCAGGTTTCATGAATGGGGAAATACCGGGCCCTCCAAGGTCAGAAAGGCCCGGTATTTCCCCATTCAGGGAACCCGGACCCGGTACCCGGAATGGGGGTAGCCATGCCGCAAAAAAGTGGCATGGTTACCTCCAGGGTCGTTATGAGGCCCATTGATTTTTTCGTTTTGCAAAATTAGTGTTTTCTGATAACTGAGCATTGTATGTACATGCACTTTACTTTCCATATGTGCATCCTGTATATTTTACTTAGAATCTGTTAGTTGAACATGCTTTACAAATGAGTATAATAGTAAGTGTACAGAGCACACTTGGCTTCTGAAGGCTCTTTTTGTTGGATGTTAGGAGATAGAAGAAATAATCATATGCTTTTTTGCTATTTTTACAGGGTAAATGGCAGGAACTGTACAGAAAGCATGCAATGTATGCATTTGTGAAGGTGTGGGAAGTAAGTAAAGCACAAGTATTTGATGTAGAGGCAGTGGTGTGGTTTCAGATGGGAGCCTTTGTAATGATACTGTCTCTCTGTGTGTATGAATGAAGATGCATGTACTCATCCTGGCTGTGTGTTATTTTATAATACACTACAGAGTCTTTTCCCACAATTATACTGTTATTTCTCTCATCTTTTAATATGAAATGACACTTTTTTAGATAGCTGTGTGTGTAAACAAAAATTTGGAGAGCAGACAGGTTTGCAAGTGACATTTGATCATAGCAGATGGGAGACATGACAGTAAGTTTATTTTACAGGTTATACAGGGTAAGTGGCAGTTACTCTGTTTATATGCATACATACAAGAGCTGTACATGTACTGTGCATAAATATTCATACCTCTAGTGTGTGTTCATGCATGTGGATGTGCATGAATCTCCAAGTAGAAATCTTGGGGAGTTTTATAGTAGTTGATGCTGTAGGTCCTTTGCAGTCACAGCTCAATTGTACTGAGAGTGATCAATAGTACATCTAAAGTGCTGATCTGGCATGATAGAGTTAGATGTAGAGTTCTTGCATGTGATTGGTGGATGGTTGTGTGACTGCTTAACAGTAGCCAATGAGGGAATGGTGCAGAGAGTGAAGTGGAAAGGGTAGAAGGGCTGCCCCATTGATACGCGCTCCACGGACAACACGGCTTTCCGCAAACAGGCCGTGCCACATATGGGACTTCTCAAAATATCTGGCATGGAAATAGGACTGTGGTGATCAGTCAATCAAGTGTTGAGGTTGTGGTTTGTATTGAAAGAGGCTGTGTGTAGTGAAGATGGCAGAGGTGGAGAAAGTCAGGGTATTAGTGCTTGGAGATATGTTTGTTGATAGTTTGGATCAGTATGCTAAATGTAGGAATGTGGCAAAGAATTGTGATGCAAAAGGAGTGGAGGTGGTGTGGAGTACTGTGCCTGGTTTTAATTTGCAGGCAATGTTGGAAGTTTGTCAGGATATGGCTAGGTTCAATAGTCCAGATGTAGTTGTCCTGCACTGTGGTGCTGTGCATTTGGGCTATGTCAGGGCCCCTACTTTGTTGCAAGATTTGCAAAACTTGGTTCAGGCAGTCATGAAAGTCCTTCCAAATGCCAAGGTTATTTTTTCTGCTTTGTTACCTAGGGCAGTATGAGACAATAGTTCTGTTTTTCGTCCTCAGTAAAATGTTGCTAGGTGCTTAAAGGCATGGTCTAGTAAAAAATGTTATTTAAAAAATAGATAGGCAACATAAAAAAAAAATACTAGCATTCTCTTTTTTAAAACTTCCTATGTAAAATGTTGAGCTATTCAAGCTCACAATTCGCAAAAGCAAGCACATGGGCGCATCCATTTTGTGAAATGGATGTCCTCCTGTGCTGGCTTTTGCTTTTGCGGCACTAATGAAGGAAAAGCCAGAGTAAACAAAAGCTACCGCTGGGTGGCTTTCCCTTCATTAGTGCTTTACGCGGAGGACGGGGACCGGAGACCAGAGCAGGAAAGCTGCAGCTGAATCTCGGTAAGTGCTATTTATTTATTTTTTAAAATAAGCACTAGCTGCAGTTTTTTTTCTAAGTTTTCCGGGCTGGAGGAGCTTAGAAATAAAATTGCAGCTTTAAAAATGTTGTATTTATGTTTGTGGTCGCTTTTGAAGCGACCGCAAACATAAATACAACGTTATTGTGTTGGAAAACACTGCGGTTTTTCTTTCCAAGTTTCTCAGGCTCCTCCGGTTCGGAGGAGCCTGTGAAACTCGGAAAGAAAAACCGCAGCGTTTTCCAACACAACCGCGTTGTGTTTCTGCCTGCTGTGGCTATCACTTTGGGTCTCCGGTGCTCCCTGGGAGCACCGGAGACCCAAAGTGAAAGCCACAGCAGACAGAAACACAACGCGGTTGTGTTTACATGCCGCGTAGTGTTTCTGCCTATAGCTGATTTCCCATTTGGGGCTCTCGGGCTCCCCGTGGGGAGCCCGAGAGCCCCAAATGGGAAATGCTAAATGCTGCGTTGTTTCTGCCTAAATCTGCTTTCCCATTTGGGGCTCTCGGGCTCCCCGTGGGGAGCTCGAGAGCCCCAAATGGGAAAGCAGATTTAGGCAGAAACAACACAGTTATTTTCTGCAATGCTGCGTTGTTTCTGCCTGAATCTGCTTTCCCATTTGGGGCTCTCGGGCTCCCCTTGGGGCTTCAAAAGCGACCGCAAACATAAATACGTTTTTAAAGCTGCGGTTTTATTTCTAAGTTTTCCGGGCTCCTCCAGCCCAGAAAACTTAGAAAAAAAACCGCAGCTAGTGCTTATTTTTAAAAAAAAATAAATAGCACTTACCGAGATTCAGCTGCAGCTTTCCTGCTCTGGTCTCCGGTCCCCGTCCTCTGCGTACAGCACTAATGAAGGGAAAGCCACCCAGCGGTAGCTTTTGTTTACTACAGCTGGCTGGCTTTTCCTTCATTAGTGCCGCAAAAGCAAAAGCCAGCACAGGAGGGCATCCATTTCACAAAATGGATGCGCCCATGTGCTTGCTTTTGCAAATTTTGAGCTTGAATAGCTCAAAATTTTACATAGGAAGTTTTAAAAAAGAGAATGCTAGTATTTTTTTTTATGTTGCCTATCTATTTTTTAAATAAAATGTTTTACTAGACCATGCCTTTAAATAACCAAGGCATGTTTGCTTTTATGATTAGAGCTGGGATCTTCTTTTGCAATAATGACAACATTGAATCTGGTAATGTTGTTTACTTTGAAGCAGATGGCATTTTTTTTATCTTTCATGGGAAATGCCATGCTGTTTTGGAATATAACAATTGCTTTGGAGAAGCTAATGTGAAAATATTTGCAGGAAAATATGAAATAAAAGAATAAAATACAAACTAAAAAGGTGTTTCTGAAGCATTTTAAAAAAAAACTAAAAAAAAGGCTCTTTTCAGAGCCAACCTCAAAGGGGAAATTGGGTACACTATTTAAATTTTCATTCCCCACTCTGAGATGTTTCGATTTGTCCGCGGACACTGCATATTACATACACGGATTTTGAGGTAGAGAGGTATGCAAATGAGACTTAGCAGAGCAAGGATTGGTCAATAAAGTTTACTGGGTGTGATGTGTAAGGAGAGAGTTTATCAGAAAGTATTTTTCCTGAGGAGAGCACATACCTATGGCTGTGTGTGTCAGAAAGCAGATTGTTTGGATTTTGGGAGATTTGTGGATAAATTGGTTGGAGGTGCATGCAGATCGCTGTGGAGTGGTTGCACATCTTGAAACCCTCATGTGGAAGTGCACTGGCATGGAGGGCGTGGAATGAAGTGGCTGGAATTGGTACCTCTCCTTGCTACTTTGGTGAAACAGTGTCATCCGGACATTATTATTATTCATTGTGGAGGGAACAGTTTAGGACATGTGTCTGGAATCTCTTTGTAATTTGCAATGAAAGAAGGACTTGGGAAAGTCATGGACATGTATCCAAACTCCAGAGTAATTTTTTCCTGTATTGCGCAGAGACAAATGTGGCTGCGTTCTTTTTCATTTGGTACACAAATGGAGAAAGCAAGGCACAATGTTAACGAGGCTGTGTGTGCCTTTTTAAGAAATGTTGGTATGTCCTCTTTTCAGAATGAAAACATTATGTTTCGTAGTACACACATTTTTCATACAGATGGAGTACATCTTACTTATGCCGGCAATCAGATTTTTCTGCAAAATATACAAAATGCATTGCGACCTTTTTTGTAATTACAGCAATACCTTTTGCAGTAGGTGTTGACCATTTGAAGTTTTTGAAACACAAAAAATACCACAAAAAGGCTCTTTTCAGAGCCACCACTTCCTCCCAGGGAAAAGTGCAATGGTTGTGACAGGGCAGCACTGTACAGATTTTAGATGTCCGCAGACTGTCCGCTGACTTCTAAAAATGCACAGGGCCCTGCAGCATTTCATTGACACTTCTATTGTTGAACTGTGTAAGGCGGCTCTGAAAAGAGCCTTTTCTTTTGGTTTTTGTTTTTTTATATTTCTTGGGGATTTTTAAACATGACACACAAGGAAAGGAGGGGAAAGGAGGGTAAGGAAGGGACACCAACCACGGGGATAAGAAAGGGCAGGTAGAGAGAGGAAGATGTAGGGCAGGCCTTATTCAGGTAGTGCGCAGTCCTTCTCATGCTCCTTGACCGCAGTCTCAAAAGCGTTATAAAGGGTCTCCACCCTGCAGAGTAGTGCGTCACAGTACATACACAATACTGTGACCCTCGAAAGGTAAGGGTCACCAGCATCATGTAGAGGCAGCTGGAGGGATGCGCTGTCCCACAGGCGTGTCTCTTGTGGTGGCAGGAGCGTAAACAGAGGATGCTGCATGGGAACTCAATCTACTACATTTATCGCTAGGAGCAGCCTTACAAACAGCCCCACTGTCGAACAACCTTAGGTGTCGCTTCATTGATGTAGTACCATAGCTATACGAACCAGAGTGCAGCGCACCTTGTTCGCACATGCTTTTGGTACTCCATCAAGAGTGGCAAATAACCTCCACACCCAAGATTCACGATGAGTGCTAGTAGTAGGGACTTCCACTACCTCATCCTCTTCATCCTCTTTATCACTCTCTTCTGCATCCTAATGCCTGTTCCCCTCTGCAGGCCCTTGGGGAGGTTGTGGTGATGGAGAGGTTGGGGGTGATGCTGAGGCAGAAGCAACTGCAGCAGGAACAACCATGGATGCCATCTTCAAAGTTCTTAGGAACCAGCAAGAACTCAGGACTTGAGGAACACAAAAGAGCAATCCAGCAGTGTGGAGTAGTGTCTCTCCTGGAAGGGCAAAAACAGGATGAGGAGCAGCTCTGGGGTGTGGCCTTTTATAGGGGTCCGCGGACAGATCGAACACCAAGCAAGAGCTCAAAAAGTTACAAAAAGTATGTAGATCGCCAGGGACATTGTCTGGGACATGTGCAAGAGTGAACTTTTACCGGAAAATAAATTGTATTGCTAAAAAAAGCACTTTTTAAATGCTCTGGGGCCAGGACAGTATTTGCGAACAAGGACCCACGCTCAGCGTGGGTGCGGTCACATGTTGACATCACGGACACGTTCGCGAATGGGACGACTGTCCGTAGGACACCAAATGCGCAAGGTCACTTGAGCGCATGCGTGCAAGTGTTCTACGGACAGTGTTCCTGTCCCCAAACTAATTAAAAGTGTGACACACGTGCAGCAGACAGTTACAGACAGGCGCGATGTTCGTAGGACTCAAGAGTGTGATGCGCATGCGTGCGGATAACCTACGAACAGTGTTCAGGTTCCCGAAAAAAAATAAAAGTGGTGTCACACATTTGCGGACAGGCAGACGTGCTACGTGTTCTACGGACATATTCATTCTGGTTGCGGACAATGCGGACAGGGAGAATGTTCTTAGGACACCTTAATTTGCATAGTTGCATACATGCAGACGGCTTTAGTGTTCTGCGGACACCCCCATTTTGCCTACGGACAGTGCGAACAGGTATAGTGTTCTTAGGACACCCCATTGTAGTTAATTGCGGTCAGGCGGACATCTTTTGTGTTCTAAGGACACCTCCATTTTGATTGCGAACAGTGTGAACAGGTATAGTGTCCTTAGGACACCCCCATTTTGGTTAATTATGGACATTACGGACATCCGTGCTGACCGCGGACACCCCAACTGCCTTTTAAAAAAAAATAAGACACAGGGGAATATACTAATAACACTTAATATTTTATTATTGTATAAAAGTATAGAAATTACGAAAGAGAGTGGGAAGCAGAAACTGCAACAAATACAGGGGAATTAAGCGTTTGGACATGATGGATGGTAGGGGAGGAAAGGATGGATGTCTCATCGTAATGTTTTTCTTGCTGGGGAGGGTTTGGGGATAGTTGGCTGGGATATGGCGAGGGGGAACAGGTACATGTGGGACAGTGATATTTAACGTTTTCTTTTATATGGTCCTCTACAAAGTGTCTTAAAATAATGACATTTTTCATTAACATATCCATTTTTAGTTCCATTCGCTGCAGAGGATTTTCTAATGTCTCTCTTGGTATATTATTTTTCATTTCTGTATGGTCTGTTAAAAAAAATGTGTTAAGTACACATGCATTTGCTTCCAGCCATTCCAAAGTACTGGACATTTCTGTGTAAAAAAAAAATTCAGTGAAAAAACTTTGTTAAAGGGACGTTGCGGTTTCAAGTTAAACCGAAAACCCCCTGAAATTCACCAGTTATGGTAAGGTAAGCAAACATAACTCGTGCCACCACTGTGCACTGCTAAGACTAACACCCAGGACATCAAAGATGACATCACGTCCTCCCTTGGCCCTCCTCCTACCCCCACCTGCGAGGCTAAGAACCTTGGGGTCATCTTTGACTCCACACTTTCCTTCTCCTCCCACATCATTGAGGTCTCTAAAAAGTCAAACTTCCTACTACACCTCCTCAGAGGTACTCTACCCTTAATATCCTTCCCCCAGAATCTCACTGTCTCCCAAGCTCTGGATCTCTCTAGGTTGGACTATTGTAACAGCCTTTTTCTAAATCTACCTGCCTTTACTCTCCGCCCTCTGCAACTAATCCAGAACAGGACTGCAAGACTTGTCCTTGGCCCAAGCCCTGGGATCGTATCTCTCCAGCTCTGAAATCACTCTATTGGCTCCCAGTCGATGCAATGATTACATTCGAAACCCTCTGCATTGTCCACAAGGCTTTCTGGGGCCTGGGTCCAAAATACCTTCAGCTATCCCTCTGCAAATACCTCCCCTCTCGAGCCCTTCACTTCTCTACCTCTAACTCCCTCAGGGTCAGCCGTTTTTCAAAGAAACGAGCTGGGGTTAGATCACTGTCTGCAGCTGGGGCTGCCCTCTGGAACAGCCTCCCTGCCACTCTAAACGTCGAGGAGAACCATCTACGGTTCCGGAAGCACCTCAAGACCATCCTCTTTGCTTCTGCCTTCGATTCCACTCTCTCCTGCTGATTTGTTCTCTCTTGACACTGCGCACAAGGCCATCCTCTGTCTTCCGGGCCCAGGTACCTGCTCACCCTGCCACCCTGCCGCACTGCCCCTGGGCCACCCCTTACACTGGGGTCTGTATATGTACCCATACAGTCCCCCATTTGTTCTTCCTGCACTTATCATACTACCCCTGTCTGCTGCGTTAAACCTAGCACTTGCCAATTGCTGGCTGCACTACTACTGTTGCCTCTTATTTATTTATTTTATTATTATTTATTCTGTTTCTCCTTTGCTCCGCACTTTCCACTTCTCGCCCTTCCATGCACTTTTCCCCTCCCTCTCTCCCACGCACTTGCACATTCTCAGTGTCACTGGGCCTAGTAAGATCGTTGTTTTTACTTATTTTTTTGGTTCTCCCTGTTCCCCTCCCTTGCCTTGTCATGCTCTGAAACACCTGTGTATGTGCGCGGTATAAATAAAATATCAATTCAATTCAATTCAACTAACCCTTGCTGTGGTAGGACCCACCTCTGAAGTCCCAGAAATAGGTAGCGAGATAAGACCGACATATTTAGGACCTCACTGACAGCAAGACATAACATAGATAGTAGGGATATACAGGCCCTAGTTGCTAACCTGGAAAATAGGAATGCTTGGGATAGGGAGGGTATTATGTCTTCGAAACGAACGCAAGTTTCTTTAATAAGGGAAGCACCCAGGCTTCTTTGAGGCAAGAGGGTACTATGCCCATATTGAAGGAGGTGTTGATAAGGGCTGTGATGAAGGGGGCTAGTTCGAGAGTGCAGTCAGCGCTGGGTAGATATCCCCTTTGCATCTGTATGGCTTTGAGCTTTGTATGACGCACAATGTTTCTTGTATGGTGAACCTATTGAAACTGTACAGTGCGACATCGGGAGTGTGAGTGGTGGGCGTATGCATAGTCAAAGCTTGTTGCAAGAGTCAATTTTCTTTTGCCTGGATTTTTTTCTTTTAGTGTGTCAATTTTGCTCAGAAGGGCATTTTGAATGGCGTTGCACCAGGCAGAGTCCTTAAGGATCGTGGAGACTTGGGGGACTGGAGTTTCCAGTTTATAGATCCATGTCTTCACGGACACAGATAATTTGTGCCATGGTTTTCATGTGTAATTTCTCCAGCGCTACCATATCTGCTGGGATAGGGTATTCTTGCTCCCAAACTGATCAGGGCTTTGGCTGGGAGACCCTGCATCATTACATGAGGTGGCCTTTCTGATCAGTGTTTGCTTTTGTACTGTACACTGTCCATTTCTCTTGTTCCATCCTCCTCCACTGGAAATAATTAATCAAGGTATTCGGTTCCAGTAGCTCTTCTGTTTGGCCCTCTTCCTCTTGAATGGGGGTGGCCATCAAATTGAGAACCCAATCTCCATGGGTTCCTCCTGTGGATTGCCAATGCAAAACTGAGTTAACTATCTGGACTAGCTACAGGTGGAACACTTTAATACTTCTGGCCTAGTCTGGAGGAGTAGAGTTTCTGACTGTAGAGTCCATTCTTGGGTTTGTGCAGCTTGGCCGTCTTATTGAGGGATGCCTTCTCATCTTTGTGTGCAAAGTTTGTTCTCATTAATTGAATTGAATTGAATTAGGTTTCTTAATTAGGTTTCTTAATTCCCCCAATGGCTTCCCTGGAATACATGATTCTCTGATGTGTGTGTGTGGGGCTTGGATTGCCTCCTTGAGGGTTGGTTTGTGCACCTGCCAAACACATTTCTAATTAAGGGAGAAGGGAATTGACAAACTGCTACCGTGTCAGGATTTCTACCGCTTCAAATGTTTTGTTAGCCAAGCAATTCTCTAACAGATCTCCTATGCGATAAGACGTCTCGCCTTATGTTTCTCCCTGTCTCAGGTAAATATGTATCATTCATATGTGATAATGATTCCAGTCTTGACCCAGTATCTTTGGTATGCTTTGCTTTAATTCATTATACATTCATTATACAGTGTTCTTCCATCTGGGTTGAGAACTTAAAAGGTTTGTTGTGCTTCCCCCATGTGTAATTGGGTGTTGTATCGGGCCAAAAGATCCTCATGTCAATCTGAAGCTTCTGCCCCCTTTCTAAGTTTATGAAGAAGGCAGCTGGATCCTCTTCACTGCCCGACGTTTGTAGGATGGCCAGCAGCACTGTGGGCTGCTCTCTTCCTTCTGCAATAGCTCCCTGTAGGGCAGTAAGGCTCTCCAGATGTTGATGGCTGGAGAGCAGTTGCCCCACATCAAGGCCGTTAACAGGTCTTCCATGGGGGTTGGTGCTCTTTCTGTGGCTGTGGGGCTGGGTTCTTTGTCAGAAGGGGTAAGGTTGGCTTCTTCTTCTTCCTCATCAAGCCCTGCAGCTTTACTTCACTGCTGGAACACTGAGCTAGTTGGGTAATTTAGTCGTTCAGTGCCTCTGGCTAAGGCAAACTTCCAGTAGATCCAGGCAGCGGAACTCCAAATCTCCCCAAATTCCCCAAACCGCTCACCCTAGCTGCTTATAGCTTACAGTTGCCCAGCAGTCGCCAGTCTCTGATCTGTCATCCAAGTCAATTTTTCTATGGGGAAAACTCAGGGGAATGTTGTTGGGGGAAATGTCCCTTTGACACCCTTGGCACTTATAGTTTTGTTACTTGCTCTGCTTCCACTAGCATGCCCCCTTTCAATCTGTATGGCTCTAGTATTATTTGATTTCAGGAAAGGTGAGCACAGCTGTCACTGAGACACCGAGGACCCTTTGTACCCCCCTCTAGGCTTTTTGGTGGCCCCCCCTTGTCCAAGATCTTCTCAATTGCTTTAAACAGGGTTAGGACTAAGTTCTGTTGTATTGACATTTCGGATAGAACATTGTAGAATGTGCACTCTCTTATCACTGTTACCCCCACGCCAATCTGAAAGGGGGGTACACTTTGCAACATGCAGAGTGGTTGATAGAGAGGCTGTTGTCCATTTGAAACTCACTAAATGCCCCTGTTGGTATGGCCTGCACCTGCTCAATCACCTTTCCCCTGTTTTCTTCACCCATCGGTGCCCCCTCATGAGGGCACTGTTGGCAGTGAACACGCTTGGTGGGTAGAACAATCTCTTCACTGCTCACCATCTTTGAAGGGATTGTGCTGGCCATCTTCAGATAGTTGGTTAACAATTTACTGGGTCCAGTCATCAGCAACACATTAGCCTGGGATGCACACTGCATCAGTTCCTTTGTTGGGTAAGCATAGAGCATTGTTTGCTTGTGTGTCGGCCTTAGTGTCTTGTGCCCTCCCCAAACCCAGGTGTCCAAGCTTGCAAGGGACATTAAATGAGCCAAGAAACTGATGAATTTCACATTTCACTGGTCAGGGTATAAGCCTACCCGAAAGGTCTTGCAGGGCTGCTGGATTTATTTTTGGCGACACACGATGGAAATGGTGGAGAGGGTGCTGGTGGAATTTTCCTTGTTTCAGTGAGCATTTTCCGTTTAGTTGGAGATGCGAGTATTACAGGTTTCACAGGTGATCACATGGTGGGTGAGCTGGCGAGGTGGAAGGCTAAAGAGGGCAGGATGAGGCATTAAAACTGGCACAGAGGCAGGAGAGGGGTTTCTTCCGTGTCTAGATACGAAGGCAGCCGAAAACAGCATAAAGGCCATTCACGTGTAAGCTATGGGACACGCGCTGCATGCAGCATGCCTACGTGGCTCACAGCATTGAAGGTGATATTTAAGAGTTTCGATGTGTGAAACTGGTTGTGTGTGTGAAAGAATGAAGGTGCACAAGTATCTTTTACACATATTTGGGGGTGTTAGGCAATCCGTTTCCTTCAGGTGACGTGTAATGTGTATTTCTTTTTGGGGGTTGCCTCGCACATATATTTTTGTCCATTTTGAGGCCAAATGTGTGTTGCATATGCAAATTCTGCTTTTGGGGGTGCCTCTGCTTATTGCATACCACTTGTTCCACCCTCTGTAGTGTTCTGGGTAATGCGTATGTAATTTTTGAGTTTAGGGGTGCCTCTGCATATCACGTACCTCTTTTTCCACCTTTCAGAAAGCTTTCCGGGTATCACGTATGCAATTTTTGAGTTTAGGAGTGCCTCAGCATATCGTGTCCCACATATTTTTGCTTTTGCTTTTGCTTTTGGGGTACATTGAAGCCTTGCTGGACCACAAATCTATGTTGCACATCACGTAGACTGTTCCTTTCCTCATATTGTCAGGAACAATATCTTTGTGTGCCTTCCATTTCTTCTTAACATCTGCCACATGAGTGGAAAGGCCCCAAGAGGGAAAGGGAGAAGACGGGGTTGGGTCAGGGATGTGGAGAGGACACATCAGCCCCACCCCCAGGAGGATGCAGTGGGTCTCAGCCCACAGGTGACCCAGCACCTGTTCGTCAATGTGGTCACAGCCAGGCAGGTAAAGCAGCACCATCTGGGGCCACTACTGCCAAGAAGGGACACCCTGCAGAGCAGGAAAAGGCTCCAACCCAAGACACGGCACAGGAGATGGGTCTGCAGAGGAAGAGGCGCTTCACTGAGGATGAGCTCCAGATCCTTGTTGACTATGTGAATGAATACCATTGTGAGATGGTCCCGTATGTGGGTAGCACACTCACACCCACACATCAATTGGTGCATTGGCAGCGTGCGTGTCACTGACTGCATCAACACCTTAGGTCTGGAGATGTGCAATTTTGAACAGGTGCAGAAGCGGTGGAATGATCTCACGTGGAGTACCAAGCACAAGCTCAGTGCCAACCTAACCTCTGCAATGCCCACTGGGGGCTAAGAGACTAAGAGTGAACTCATCAGCATTGAGTGGCTGCAAGGTGTAGGAGGCGTGGAAACACTCATGGAAAAATTTAGCAGGTGGCATTTTTGTGCATAGTTTGTTCCTCCCAGAATTTGTGTAGCTCTACATCTGCCTGCAGTTGTCAGCCATCCTTGCCAATGCCTGTTCGCTAATGTGTACACTTCTGCCACGTGGCCTGCATTGTGCACATGTGTGGCACATGTGAGCTTGACTTTTCACATGACTGTCTGGTGGCACACATAGCCGAGCCAATACTTGCATGCAGGATTTGCATGTCCGACACATGTGCAAATTGAAATACCCCCTGACACGCACACCTGACAGGCACACATGACCCTCAGAGCACCCCTCTGAGTCACACCAAACAATGCCAAATCCACATGTATCATTCATTGCCATAGTTTTGGTGCCTCTCTCATTGCATTTCTATATTAAGTACATGTGATAAACATCAACCACACGCATCATTTGCTGCAGTGTTTAATGTTTGTATTGTCACCTGCCCTTACAGGATGCCTCGTCAGAATGCATATCTGAACTTCCTGCCATGACACTATGGTGTGACGAGCCTGCCGGGGAATCAATGCCCACGGAAAACTGCTGTGTGTAGCAGGCTTCGTGAATATCCAACTTCACTTGTGTAAAGCAAGTGGCAACACTAGACATGATGTTATGTCTGGTGGACACACACAGTTTGCCTCAGGCACAGTGGAGTGTTGACTGGCAGTAAATGTAGCTGTCATGTGTGCTGCCAGGGAAATTGGCATTTACTTCCGTGATCACTGCATTTTCAACACACACAACCTGCACGTTGATGGACTGCCAGTGCTTGCGATTGCGGTATATGTGCTGAAGAGGAAGAGCCAAATGCCCATATGGGAAATCCCACCCCCATCTTGCCTATATGTTGAGAACCGGAAATTGTGACAAGCAAAACACCAGTAATGATGCCTATAAAACGAAAAGCCTTTGTGACCTGGTATCCATTGAGAAGACCGCTCTTCATATGTCCTCGGAGAGCTGACAGCCTCTTAGAAAAAGTCCAGGAAGAAGTATAAAGATGAATGAAAGAGGAGATTGGTGACGTCACATGAAGCAAAGACGTCTTGCCAAGAAGAGATGCCAGGAGAGAAGTCGAATCGACCTTATAAAATCTGATGATGAAATAAAGCGTTGAGTAACATTTCATGTGGCGAATGAAGATTGCACGTGTTAAGAACACTGAAGAAAGTATAAATCGCTTTATAATTGCACAGACACTGCAACACAAGTAGACTAAGTAATGATGAAGGATGGCTAGACGTAGTGAATAGATTGTAGGCGATGCAGCCAATATATTTATATGTGTATAGAATTTGCATGTTCCACGTCGCATTTTAGCAAACCATGACCTCAGTAGAAGAAGGGCTGAAAGTGTGGCACAGCTGATAAAAGCAGTTGAAGATGACGGAAGAAACTGGTTATCTATTTGAGAAGATACAATGAACGTGAGAAGCGAGGTGAGCTCCTTTTGAGGTGCAATGGAAAAACACTATGAGTGCCAAATTGTATTAATTTAAAAGTATTAAATGGGAAGAAAGAGCTAAAACATGGTCTCCTGTTACATGGGGAAGATGGAAATAGACTTTGGGCAAGCAACATCGAGATTGAAGATAAGAACGTGCTCACACTCCCTTCTATTCTCAGGTGCAGTGATACTTTGCATACCGAGTTCAAAGACAATTCGAATGAAAGACAGCAGAAGTGATGATGGATGATAGTCTAATTGGGTCGGGAGGCATGGTCAAGTCCACCCACAAGCACCTGGGGTACCAGCTTTCGTGCTGCTACTGAGTGGAATATTCCATAAGGGTACAAGCATGCCAGCCAATCATAGAGGGCCACGTAGCAAAGAGCCCTATAGTTTGAGAGCCAATGAAACATTGTGTATTTGATGACAATGAAGATGACTTGCACTAGGGGTGGGCATAGTTGTCCACCTGACTATAGAAACTCAATCATAACTCTATCCCCCGTAGAAAGTATATCTAGATGTTCCTTGTAGAACAACCACAATCGCAGATAAGTTTTCTTAGTTTTCCAAATAGTATGATGTCAATGATGAGTTTTTGCTATAAAAGTGTATTTTTTCCTGTAAAACGTTGAGAGGTGTGCTTTGAGAAGTCTGTTGATACCCGTTGTACTCCCTCTTTTAAACAATTGACAATAAAACAGTTATTAAACAGTTATATTTTGCCAACTTCCTGAGTCGGTTTTATTACTGGTCTAAGAGTAAATTCTGCAACCCCATCCATCCAATAAAGCGTTACCTCATTAAAAGGGCCTACGGGTTCAGTGCTCTGACTTTAGTGGGGTGTAGCACAACATTTGTACAATCTATGGCTCTAAGTACATGTGGAAAGTGTGCAACCGCATAGAAATCCTGGCACAATCTCTCTGCCTTTCCTCCAGTATTCTCAGCATAAATGTGTGCCTACGCAGACGTGCATGTGATGTGATACAGGCCAAGACCTGGTGGCGACAGAGGATTGCGTGGCCTGTGATATCCCACCAACTATGGCAGTGGTACATTGGAAGGAACCAGTGGCAAGGAAATGTAGTACTGTCAGCAACTTTTCAAGCGGGATAATGACCTGGGAGGAGATGGTGGGTGATGCTAGGTCTTGATCCCACTCCCTGACAAGGTCTACGATGATATGGGGCTTACACCTCGCCATTAGGCATCCCAAACAGAGTAGTGTGTGTAACAGAAATCCAGGGCCTGGGCATCTCCTCCACCTTTGGTGTCGATGGACGATAGCTCCCACTATTGCAGCATTCATCGTGGCTATGTGCCATTCAGATGGTGTGCATTGCATGCTTTATACACATTGGATCCCTTGCACGTTGGACTTTACTCCTGCTATGATATGGCGGTTGGACCACAGGGTTTGTGTGTGACTTTTCCTGACGTAAGGTTGCACATTGGAATCCATGAATTAATTTGGGTTTGCAGTGGATTGGGCGTGCCATTGCTTTGCATGCCCCGTCCGTCAATGTGCCCACATTATTACTCATTCTGCATCGATAATGTGGTTTTCATATTCCATCCCCTATTTTTGTCTCTACGCAGGCACCACCCATGCTCTATGCAATGCGCTCAACTGCACACAGAGACATGCCAGACCAGCGCAGAGTCCACGCAAGGTGCGAGAAAGTCCTGTCAAGTCACTTCCAGCAATTGACAAATGGGGGTATTGCGCGCAGAATAGATTGCAAAGTCCCTATTTCCCCTGCAAAGTATTCAATATATCAGGCCCAAAGTCTTTTATGAATCCATCACGTATATGCAGAGAGACCTTCTATTGATATAATGGAAAATTGTTCAACAGACAGAAGAGAATTACATCATACACCACCTGCAGCTATTAATTGAACATTAACCACTAAGTGACAAAAAGAGTCCAAATGACATACATTTATGCCTATATCCCTCCAATGTAGACTTAATTAAATCTAAAGGACTGTCATCAGAATGTGGGACACACTAAGGACAATGACTGGATGGCATGTGCATAGAAGGAGTCACCCCTCGTTGTCACACTCGGCCAAATCCCTGGGCTTCATTGTTGAGTAGCCTCTTCTTCCAAAAGAACACAGCCAAAAAGGAATAAACTGCATGGCTACAAATCCACACTCTCTGCACATTCAAGCCCATAATTCCCCTGAACGAATTCCATATGGTGGAGCAAGCCCTTGTTATCTCACTCATCGATGGGGGAAATGCACTCCTCACTGGGATTCCAGCTGAACAATTGGTCCCACTCAAAGCAGCACACCATGCTGCAGCCTGCCTTATTACAGGTGTCCGCAAATTCGATCATACCTCTTGAACATTGTGCATGCTTCACTGGCTCCATCCTCACCAGGATCATATTTAAAACTGCTTGTATCACATACAGAGCAGTCTCCAATTGAACACCAACATACTTGGCAGCTAAACTGCACACCTCTGGAGACTCTTGCACCTCATGTAGCAAAACTATCAAAAGATAGGAGTCAAAGCTAGCACCCAATAGAAGACTCGAACGAAGTCCTTCTCCTACCACACCCCGACCATCTGGAACTCAATCCTGGTAGAGGCTGGAAATGCCCCCAACAACCCCCAATTCAGCAAAGCACTCAACAAGTGGCTCTTTCAACAGTCACTGCCAAACACATAAACATCCTGCTTACACTCACTAACAGTACTGTGTTACTGTATAGAATGGCAAGCCCAATTCTGGCACAATCCTGTTGTGAAGCGCTCCGGTGCTCTTGAGCTAGGTTTGCACTAAAGCAATACAATAAAAAGGACAACATGACAAGTGGGAATGTTCTGTGAAAATATGGTTATAGTGATGTGTCCTATGATATTTAAAAAACATGTGTTCAAGAATAAATTGTTAGGACAGACTTATCAGTATTACAGCACGAGAACTGATGGGTAACAGGATAAAGAAGAAAGAAAAAAACATATCCACATCACTTGCAAAGTTTGGAAAATGATTGCATTACCATGATAATATACACACTCAGTGGGAACACGTGGATACAAATTGCCATGAAGTTCGTGCTTCAGGGCTATCAGCATTCTAAGACCTGCATATGTAAGGCATGCAGAATTGAAGCCCCTCTGATTAGTTATCCACAGTGGAGTAGAATCTCTTCCAGATAGATAGACCCTGTGGGTGGAATTTTTGATGTCACTTGTGTTTTCTAGTAATGTGGGCATGAGTTGGCATTGATGGAATAGGCACCAAAAGGAATCTTCCATTCTACTTGATTCTGGATCCAGAGAATTGCCCACAGTGTCACTATTTTTCCTTAGTCTTGTTGACATTGTCTTGCTTCCAATTCGTTCTCAGTCTATTCAGGGTAGTGCATAAACTCATGAAGACCAGCCATTGGCATTTTTATAAGTTCTTGGTAGATACTAGATGCGCAGGAGAAGACACATGAAAGTTCAGAAATTGTGTATAAGATAAAGATGTAATGGGTATTAGAGCACACCGTATAACCTATTCGCGTTGTTGCAATTATGATTGTATATACAACAATATTGTTAATTAAGGGGTTGGGAAAAGTAAATATTCAAAAAAGTATATGTGGGTAAAATGGTGAATGCTAACACATTGCTTAATATGAAAGATGGTAAATAACAGTGGTTCACTGATGATAAGAAGGTTGTATGCGAATTGTTCGTTTCTGAATTGCTCGCAGGAGAATTGCCCGCGGGAGAATTGACCGAAATAAAAAGGTCATGCAGGCAAACCCCCCGCAACATCCACTCAATCCAAAACCTCCCAGAACCCCCTACCCAATAACATTATACAAATTTAATTACCCAAACCAAATATATATATACGGTCAATTGTGTAAAAGGTCAATTAGGACCTTTTAAATTTGGGCAATTTGGGCAAACAGTCAATTCTCCTCGATCAATTCGGGTAATACCGATAAGAAAGGATGAGCTGAGACATATTAGGACGAGAGCGTGGACAATACTCTTTTTTGAAAAATTGTACAAGGAGATGTCTATGGATGTGAACATGCATTCATATCAAAAAGTAGATGGTGCATTGCTAACAGAAATATTGAAAAACTCTTCCTCCGAATAGTTTGGCGGACGCTAGAATGACTAGTAGTACAAAAAAGTTGATATTGCAGTTAGAGAACTCTCAAGCAACTAGACACACAGGTGAAGTATGAAGTGAACATGGAAAGAGGCTTTGTTGAAGTGTAAATTGTGTTTGCATGAGGACACGTAATTGCGTTAATGCGTCATGATGTTTGGCTCCTGCGGCCTATACATCATGCGCAGGGGCTTGTGGTCCATATTAATTCCACTAAGGCATTCAACCTTAGCGAGATTGCTATTGGGAGAACATTATCACAAGGTGGCCGGGGATCGCAAAGGTAAGTGCTTTGAAATGAAAGTGAGTCATCAATAAAAGAAAATGTTTAACAAATCGACAGGTGGTCTAGAGCGCATTTAATAACGATGGTTGGAAAAAACATGCGAGTTCATAGTTCCTTTAAAACCACCTTATTTTGTCAGTGTTTTTTGAGTTACGTCTCATGGGGCATATCCTGTATTATAAGTGCCTTGTGACCCCACAGAAAGTAACACACAAATGTTACTGGATCACTACTTCAAAGTGTTGTTAGCCAGTGACTCTTCATTACTTTTCGGGGAGAAGACCTAGGCAAACCCACCCAACAAAGCACCCCTGTGATAGCCTCCCCAGAAAGCACGCCATGTGTTCCTTTTCCCACAGCACCCTAGTAAATATTTTTTTATTTTTTAAATAAAAAAAGTTCATCATGCCTCATTGTACTGCGAGGTTCAAGATTCCATTGGAAATACTAAACACTTGGTTTCATGCCCCACTGCCGAGTAGTTGCCAACCGGGTCTGAGCAGGGTGGCAGAACATGTTATAGGGCCCTGAAAAGGATGGAAGCAGACCTTTCACTCTAATAAGGGCCATATTTGTGAATTATGAGTGAGCCTCAAACCTTTACAGGCGAATTTATGGAAAAGTTCAAATGTACGTGTGGGGCTTTAAACTGCCTAAAATAGGAGTGGTTTCTGTTACACCCAAAATAGTTGTTCTAGGCCTGGTACCATATAACCCCCTGCATGCCTACAGTTCAAACACTGATAATGTAGATGGATGTGTATAAATGCTGCTGTGGCATGGGAGTGGCATTGGAGCACAGCTAAATTGTACCCATATGTACACAAGTATATACCAAGATGTAGATATAGATTTGCCAGTTTCGACTTATGTACTGTATACAACTTCGTCAAACCAGCACAATATGTATGACATTGTTTTCACGTGACTGTTGATATCAGGCAGACAGCTCAGTCACAAAACACTTGCCTTGAAAACACAACATTGAATGCGAGATGGGTTTGATACTCCAGCCACACTGACTCAGCCATGAGTGGGTAATATGCGTGCCACTGTTTATTGCACAACTTTGTATCTGGAAGAACTTGGCATGAAGTGCTATGCAATTCCCCAAATTATTATTATCATGAAGGGTGGCACGAGGTGAAGGACTTGGCAGCATCATGCCTAGAAGTGCATGCGATGCCTTCGACCGTATTCATGTGTGAATGCTTTGTTTACGCTAGAAACAAACATGAAAAATGCGCATGTTAGTCGGGTTTACATGTGCAGATGTTCGGATGTGAATAGTGTGTTATACAATGTTACCTAATGGTTGAGTAATCATTGCATAATTGACACAGTTATGTACCTTACTCGGTAGTGTAATTTGATGCACATGGTTTATTAGCAACATTTGAGGTCTATGGGCTCTTTTGACACCCCTCCTCCTCGTGGCCTTTTTCTGTATTTCTCACCATCCATGTTCTTTATTGCAATAGCCCCAGACACGGGATTGCTACTGTATTGTGGTGAAAGCATGAGGCATCGTGATCTCAGACCCACCATATCTGTCCCATTGTAATAACATGTATGGGCTTACCTGTGTAGCATGAATGAGAAATAAACTTCCTGCTATCATGGGAAGGGAGCACTGGACTTGGCCACATGTGGGTCCTGTAAGCTCCACTCGGAGATCGATGTGTTTGTTCCACCACACAAGTGCGCCTCGCTCAGATCTGTGAGGCAGTTCCAAAATGGAGAACCCGCACTTTAGCCCCACTATCCATTATAGGAGGGAAACCAGAACAGTCAAATTAGACCCAACTGGAGGCATGAAGCCATGGTGGTCCTGTCAATCACTGAATAGGGAAAATTATCACACATAGCTGCAAGTCATTACTGGAAGCCCACACCAGGGTGAGGAAAAGATCCACTAAAAACAATCTGCTGAGTGAAAATAGTGTGGTGGTAGTTTAGAGTAGTATAGCAGTGAGTGCAGTAGTGGAAGGGTTAAAGGAGTAGTCGGAGATGGACGTTTAGAAGGAGATGGAGGTGCTGGAATTGTTTGGATGCAGGAGGAGGGAGAGTTGGGGGGGTGCACGAGTAGTTGGAGGTTCACAAGGAGTTGGTGATGCATGAGGAGTTGGTGGTGAAGGAGGAGTTGGTGGCACAGGAGTAGGGGAGAAAGCAAGCATGGTCATGAGACGAGAAGGAGGCAGAAGATGTCGGAGGAGGTGAATGAAGGGAAAATAGGAAAATCCAAGAAGAGAGGGAGAGAGTGAAGTTGAAACTAGGAAGGAGAGGTGGCATTGTGTGATGCCAAATATCTTACGCTGCAGTTCCCTTGTGAGACAGCTGTCTTTTTTGACCGTTCTCCTACCTGGCTCACTAACTTATGCCCCATCAAATATTTCATTAAGCATACCACTAAGAGAGAGTGAGCCTTTGTGAAATCTTAAACCTCATAGGTTTACATCACATAGCGTAGGCCACCATGAGAGGAGATAATGTAGAAAGGCTGGTGAGTTGCTGGATTCTGGTGGTTGGAGTCATACCCCCATTTGATAGTCCAGAATAAGATTAGATTGTGATAACTGGCTTATGCGCTATTTAATTCTCAGATCTGGAATCATGCGCCCACAGTGTAAGTCACCAAGAGAAGCAATAGCTAAAACAGCTGATGCTGTGTTCTGGAAAACACTGTTAAGGTATCAAAGCATCAAAAGGCAGAGAAAGACCAAAAAAGAAGATTGTGTACTATGGCTGTATGGCTAGGCCATCACTTCGCCCCTCGCACCACCTGACACGTTAGTCGCTGCCCCCCTCACTCCTCCCTGCCACCCGGTTCAGCTGTACGCCTCCACTGTGCCACTCTGTATCCTATCCCCCCACTGTATATCCGTTATGTTGTTACCTCTGAAAAGCGTTCTGTTATGCATCTGTACTATTGTATACCTCTGTAAAGAGCTCTGTTATGTATCAGTATCATTGTATTTCTCTGTAAAGTGCTCCGTTGCTTCTCAAAGCTAGGTCCGCGCTCAATAAATAAATATGAATAATAATATTAAAATCTGCATTCAGGGCAATATAGCAAAAGTGTCTGAAAGCCAATGAGACAGTAACAACATGTCAAAAGGTCTTTGAGAGGGAAAGTGACGCCATACACTGGTTTCTGTGAATGTTGTACAATACCAAAGTGTCTAAAGATATTGTGGGAGAAAGTTAAGGAGAAGGGATTGTGTTAAACTGATGACGCTGCATTTTGGGGAATGGAATACAAGTACAAACGTATTTAACCGACCTTCTGAGAGAAGGAGAAGTTGAAGGCTATATTATTTGTGTTTGTGTTTTATATACAGCGAGCCTAGTTCAAGATCAACAGAGGGTTGTGCACGAGTTCAAGGAGGGAAATGTACAATGGGTCTGGAGTGGTGGTAAATCCAGGAAGAGACCTAAATCATGCTTTGGGATTCCCTGTAGAGCAGGGTTTTCAGACCTTTCTTGCAAGACTCCCAATGGGCCTTGCAAGATTGAATTTCTGTGAAAACTTTTCCTGCAGCCAATGGAGTTTAAAGTGGGATAATCCCTTGCATTTTTTCCCCTAGTACAAGTGATGTCCAGCTCTGTGTGTGTTTTCTTTTGTTTCACATTTGCCTTATAACCATCATATGAATAAGAGGCCTCCCAGACTTCGAAGGCTCATGAAACTATCATTTTAGCACAATATTGTGTTTGTCCAATAAAAGGTGCTTGATTTTACAACTGGACTAACACAGCGCCAAACCCTTTCTTGCACACAGTTCTCTTCTAAACTGCAGGAGGGTTGGAGCAGTCCTGATTGCTACAGCGATGGTGTTCTAGGGCATAGCAGGATAAGGACTGTTTCTTGCTCTTTCCCAGGACCACTAGTTTAGTTTCCAGCCTAACAATAGACTGGTTGCAAAAGGAGCATGTGCCACCTGAGGTGTTAAGTTGGTCGCAAGGTATGTAGGTGCCCGGGTAGTGGTTGCCTTTTAGATGCAGTCTCTTTTGAAAAGGATCCTGGCAGGGAGCCTATTGTAATGCCCTACCTGCGATGCCTTGGCAGGAACATTGTGGCACCCTCACATCCTCCACCCGGCTGCCCACGCTTGTTTGAATAGGGCTTGAAGTCCAGTGAAGGAAATGGGGTTGTTATTCTTGAGGGGTTCCAGCTACCTCCCTGTGTATGGTGTACATATCTTTAAACAAAGGGCTATCATGAGGATCAATTGGCACCAATGTCCCTTTTTACTCCCTCACTATTCTCTAAGTACCTGGTGTTTGGGAGGCTGGGTCTTGTAAGCTAATCCATGGTAGATGACAGCACTATCCTGAGGCTGAATAGACCTGTTGCTTCAGGCTTTGAAATCGTGGGTGTTTGGTGGTATTCCTGTCCAGTTACTGGATGCTCCTTTTATCATGGCTTACAGTCAAATGCACAGACTGAGTTATGTGTGTGCTAATCATCCTTTACTCTTTCACTTAGGCAGAGGAACGCGGTTAGAGGCACTCCAAAAGGTCTGGCCTAGAGTCCAGAAATCAAGATAAGTTCCACAAGTTATAAATTGTCTGTGTACATTTTCCACGCATGTAACACGTCTTCTTTCTTGTTCCTTTTTAGGTGTGGTGGCAGACATGATCATTAGTGCTCCAAAGGATTCGGTGTGGAGTCTGGGATTTAAAGGTAAATTCCATAAATTATAAAATGTCTATAGTTTTACCACGCATGTAACACATCTTCTTTCTTCCTTCCCCTGTTCTTATCTAGCTTCAGCGCTAGGTGGATATGAGGAGCGCTGGCAGGGCTGAACAGAAGACTCATGTTCTGAATTCAGGAAAGCTCATTCATGGTTCTGAACTCTGCATGGGTGTGGTGCAGTGTTCCCTCTAAGCTGTGCTCATGTGCACTTGCCCAGCTTCATTCTGGGTGCCGCTCAGAAGATTTTTAGCAGCGCACACAGACAATTCTTATCTATTCAAAAATATTTAATAAGGCACAAGCCACATCAATTAATAGAAATTTACTTTCTCTTAAAATAAGCAACTAGTCTTGATATTCTGATAATTTGCATACACTACTATGCAAGGGTGACTGTAAACACCTGAAAATCCTAACAGCAAAATTCACACATAAGAGGTTAAAAACGAATATGAAAAACTGGCTCCATGAACAGAAGAATCTAACCAAGATATGCCTGCACACGTTAACCAAATTATGTTCCCTCCCCACCCATGACTCCTAAGCTTGATTCTACCACACTTTTTTAGTTTGTTTGTTTTATTTATTTGTATAGCGCTCCAAACCCAGAGGTAGAAGGGCGCTTAAGGAAGACAGTTACATAATTGTGATATACAATTTTCAATATACAGCAGTTTACAGAATATACAGACATAGTTAAGCAGTGGGAGGTGTACGCACATATCTAGGTGGTACTACAGTTTCAAATACAGCAGTTTGCAGAGATCACATATATGTTTAATCAGAAAGGAGTGTAGCCAGATATTTGTGGTGCTACTCTTTGTTGAGGAGCCAACCGATAACATGTTTCCTGAAGATCTGGAAGGATTCAATAGTTTTAATGTTGAGTGGTAAGGTGTTCCAGAGTTGGGAGGCATAAGGTTTACCTCATGACTCAAATTTCTGCTGCCCCAGAACACATTAAGATAGTACCGGACAACCTTGACTCTTACTCTCTTGGCTCTGCGAAAGGTTAGCAGACGTATACCTACAACCACTTGTTTTATGTTTGTTGTAATATGAATAATACAAATAATATGCATAACATTCATGCACCAGAATTTCTGTTACTCATTGTGCCTTACCAAAAGCGTCACCCAGAGGATACAACCAAACTACCAGCTAAAATATTGGATACTGACTGTAAGTAAGCATGCTAGCTGGATGTGTAACCTTATCCCATACTTCCTATTCTTTACAGATATGTCACGCAAGTGCTTTGAAGCAGCCCCCTTGCAAGTTAACGCATTATAAAACTCAAATATTAACTTGCCTTATAAGGATTTTGAGAAGACAAATTTGATGCTCAGTATCTCCTTTACCACATTACCCTATAAGTGGAGAGAAACATTGCAATATCATTTACTTTGCCTACAAGGGATAATGGGTATGGACTAAGCCTGGGATTACTCGTCCATAGCATCAGGGCACTGGATATTCAGACAGGTGAATGCTTTTCACACAATCTGCCTCATTTCCAAGTGTTCAGAGGTCCTTTGGGCATAGACCTTCACACATTATAAGTAGCTCGCTGCTCTGCAAAAACGGTTTCACTGCGCACTGTGTAATCCTACACAATGATATAAGGGTGGGGTCTGTTGCAAACAATCTTGTATGCACTGCAAAAGAATTTCGTACATGCAGCGTCATGACATTCTTAAAATGCACATATGTTGAGGCATTAAATATGCCTTGCTTGCACAAAGTATTGTGGGTCTGCAAATATCCCAGTGAGTGTTTACTGCTACAATCCCTCACTTTTTACAGTGCTCTATCAACTAGTATTGGAGGCTAGTATATGGGAGCCCGGGAAGGGTATGGGTGGAAGAGTACAGGTCATCACTCCTTGCGGTTGATGAACAAAGCAGACATTTCAAACACCAAGTCAGACATTTCGGCAGTACACTGAAGGAAATGTGTTGCTTGCTTTCTAACGGATAGGAAATTCTAGTACCTGCCTAGAAAACAGCACCTTCTTTTTCTTTCTATGCTCAGATGCTGAGGGCTTTTCAATATAACCATGTGTTCTGTGTATATCGTCTATAGCATCCTCATGCATCTTATTTAACTGATAACAAAGAATTACAGAACAGCGATTCATAGTTACAGAAGGAGGCCCTCACAATTAGTTGTATCACTGATGAATTGATGCTATTAACTTAAAAGGCATATATATGTGATTTTCCTCAGCAGGGATCCATAATAAACCTCAGTAAGACTCCTATTTAATTTTATCTAGGCTGTTGTGCGGAAGGGTGGGCAAAACTATAGACTTTATTATGTGCCCTGTCATTTAATTTTCTAAGTCAGGGGTGTAAGCAGGGATCTAATCAGATTTTGCTCCCTACTTGGAGTCAAATCATTTTTCAAGGAGTAAACAAGTAATTAGCTTTGCCAATAGGCATACTTTATGCTTTTTTAAAGATGTTCTTCCCCTTACAATTCCTGTTGAGATCAGGTATTAATATCCTTAGAGTTCCTTCCTATGCCAATGCTCTACTGGTCACTAATTCGAAAAAATATCAGTGGAGCTATTTGGGTCGAAGCATCAAAATGTTCATTGGTTCTTGTTTTTGGTGGGCACTTTTTCAGATTTTAGGGAGTAAAAATGGATGGTATATATGTCTCTTAGCTGTAAGGCTGGTTTTATCACTACCCAAAGGACAACGTAATGTGGATAGTAAGAGGCACAGGAATATTTGATCATCATATTGTGAGGTACAGTTATTCTGATGCAATTATCATCCTTACACAAATTATTAGAAGCATGTTCTCCTGGCCCTTGAATTGCTTCATTAAAGTGGCACTTGAACTCCTATCAGCATGTTTTTGACACATTGGCCCTCATTACGAGTCAGGCGGTGGACCATGGTGCTATTAGCACCATGGTCCATGCCGGTAACTCACCGACTCCGCCATGGTGGATGGCGGAATTACCGCCCCATTCCAAGGTTGGCGGGGCGGTAATTCCCCATTCATCATGGCCCCTTCCCCATTCCCATTTTTGCCCCCATAGGGCATAATCGGAATGGGGAAGGCGCTAGTTACGGCACCGTAAATTACGGTGCCGTAATTAGCTCCAAAGTCCCTTTGCGGGTTGGATTTTTAACGCCTGCTAAAAGCAGGCATTAAACACCAACCCGCAAAGGGACACTTGTAATCAGGCGTTAAGGGTTTAACGGCGCCAACGCTCTTTACGGCGCCGTTAATCCCTTAACGCCTGACATGTAATGAGGGCCATTGCTTTTAATTGCCATTAATCCATCGACAAATGTTGTATTCTGTCAGAATTTCTTCAAAGCCATATCAGTTTATGACAAGAGATATTCGTGTTTTGTAGTACACATGAGTGATTTTCCAGTGGCATAAAACGTTTGCAAGGTACTGTGGCAGATGTTGAAGTCTTGGACTGGTTGACGAGTTTTCTGTTTAATCACATGTGACATATTCTATTTTAGCCTATGTGTTTTGAAAAAGTGTTGAAAGATTTGTCAAGAATTGCAGTGGCTGGGAAGAGGAAATTCCTTTCCAAACTCTCTGCTGCGATGGTAGTTCACTAAATACGCATGCTCACAAAGTGGCTTACCTCATTAGTCAGTTGCGCACATGGAAAATAATGTGCGCATAATAGCAAACCAGCTCCGCACATAGAGAAAAACAATTAGAGGGAACATTGGTACCACACCATTTTTTGCTTTTGCCACAATTTACTTTCAAATACAATTTCTCTGAAAAAGAAATTTAAACAGTGTGGCACAGTTATTGTGTGGGAAATCACTCTTCATACTCATTATAAGTATGGCGGTCCGGTAATAAGGGTGCTGGTAGCAACGTACCGGCACCCTTTCCGGACCGCCATTCTACAACAATGTCCATAGGGGCACAAAACTCCCTGCAGGCCTGACCTGCTAGGAATTCAGGTCCCTACCAGCAGTGTTTTCATTGAAGCACCGGCAGCCATTAGCAAAGGTGCTGGTGCGTCAGTGACCCCATTCCCGTGGAGCCCTATGAGAATGGCGATTTACTGTTTCCGCCGCCTGCCATAATATCCTGCTGGCACCAGGAAGTCAGGCGGCAGGAACAGTGTTAAGGGGTTGCCGGAAAGCCAGAGCCTTCCAGTGGGTTTTCTGGATACCCCGTAGTGAGGGCCAGTGACTTGTTTCAAATTTTGCTGGTATTAATCATGCATGTTTTAAAAATGTTGCTAAAGGGACTCGCACAGCTATTTAACATCTGATGGAATAAGAAGGTAGCTTCTGTGCAAAAATGCATTTGGCTATTTCATAACATTGGTGTTAATTACTATAATTGATTACCTAGAAGTGTGGCTAAAGCATTTGGAGAGGAAGGTGCATCGTAGCAAAGTAAACATCTATGGGGTTCCACAATCTAGTTAAGGCTTCACTGTGGATTTGAAGTATTTCATTTGCCTGTTGTTTATTGACGTTTTCCTTAAGTCAGAGATAGATTTTAGGAGGAAATCTACAGCTTGCATTGACGCTCAGGGATGAAAAATCCTAAAAGAAAAGGTCTGAAACTAACATAATAAGCTTTTTGCCATACAGAAATAACCAGGGTCTGATGTCAATCTCTACACAGAAAAACTATGTACACGTGATAGATTATTTTTGCTAAATGTTAAAAGATAAATTCCCATAAATGCAACAAAATAGTGGGACTTGAAATTCTGTATTTATTGCTTCAAGATAAAGGGTAAACAGATGTACCTGCAGATGTCCACCCAGCTAAAAACACAAATAACCAATACAGCATATGTTGCCAAATTAAAAGTGGGCAATGACAATCTTTTATTATGTTAAGTAAATATAGAAGGGTTGCTATTTTACATACTGTTGAATTAAGAAAAGTGATTTATTATTATTAATAATAATAATAATAATAATAATAATAATAATAATAATAATAATAATAAATGCATGTTTTATTTCATAACTGAACTTTTGATAAAATACCATGAATTCAACCACATTAGCAAAACAACAAAAACAAAGTAAAAGACAATCCATAATGTGACAAATATACAATAACACAAATTAATAGATTGTTTTACATCAATTGATTAGACTCATCAGACTTCCTATGAAAAAGGGCAATACTTCAACTGGTTACAAAAACTCACTTAATTCATAAAACATTTCATAGTGATCACCATTTTACTTATGTTGTCATAAAATCCATAATATTCTCCAACAATTCTTCAATTTTCATCTATACCTGATAAAGTGCCACATGTGCGAAGTCAGAATCCGCGTTTAGTCAATAGCTCCAAAAGTCATTGGTTTTTATACTATGGTAATCATGCACCAGATTCCTATGAGAGGTCATGTAGAGGGTGCCCAATGTGGGACAACCAGTGAAAATTCAGGCTCCACATTAGTGGAACACAAACGGATACGACAAAACCTGTCCTCTTCGGCAATGCCCCATCTTGCTCCCCAAATGGCCCGTAGTGGTAATAAATCACAGCGGATTAAGATGCTCAACTGGCAGACACCTGGATGGGAGCATTGCACACAAAACCTTTGCGGCTTTCCAAAGGTGTGGGTAACAGTATTCACCACTTGCTAACCTTTTCATTTCGCTAGGTGGCTATGATTGCAGCACCAGTCCCATATGCTGAATTTTCTGCAAAACCTCCCTTTTACTGTTTCAAAGTCTTTGCAGCAACTGAGATCAGGGTACGACTGCATTAGTTTGAAGTGTTCATTATTTAACTTCATATAATTTGAACCTCTCATTAGGGGCTCTTTATGTAGATTGCTACCCAACACCATTAACAATGGGCACTGCAGAGTTAACAAAGATTTTATATGCAACACTCCTCTTCTTCTTAGCGCCAAACCCATCAGAGAAGGGCAAAACCACTGCTTATACAACGTGACTCTCCCAGCAAGGGACTAGCCAGGATGCTGGTGTACAAATCTGCGACAGAGGGTGCTTAATTGCTTATCTTCCTCGTTTTCACATCCCTGATATTAGAATAATTTGCCCGGCTTGAACTAGTGAGGCCGAGATATTTAGCTTGGTCTTACTCAAGTTCATTGCTAGATCACTAGCGAGTGCATATCTCCCAAGTTTGTTTAGCATATCCTTCAGTACGGGGAACGGCTTGTCAAATATGACCAGATCGTCCACATAAAGCATAGATTAGAGTAGCTTAGCTCCAATTTTAGGAGGGCATCTTGCTCGCTTCTCTAGGTGGTCAGGAAAGTCCACCATATATAAATGAAACACCAGGGGAGCAGCACACAACCTTGCTTGACTCCCCTGTTAATTCTCACTGGCCTGGACAAACTGCCATTGTTCCCCAGGCGGATATGCGCTGTGGTGTTGCTATGAAAGGAAACAAAGATTTCCAATAGCCACTCAGGGCAGTTCTTTTCCCTTAGTTTTCCCCACAGCCGAGCATGATCATCCTGGTCAAATGCTGCACGTAAATCCACAAACTTCACCCAAGCTCTCAGCACCAATGCATCTAAGAGTCTAATGTTACGCACTGCACTTGAGCCTGGACGAAAGTCCATCTGGAAGGGACCCAAATGCCTTCACTTTCACCCAAGATTGTAAATTCAGTCAACACACAGGAGGCAAACAGTTTCCCAGAGACATCCAGCATGGATAATAGCCTATAATTCTCTGGTCTCTGTCTGTCGCCTGCTTTGTACACTGGGAATAAAATGGTCTTTGTCCTGTTGGGTGTCTTGACCCACGTGCAAGTAATCATGCTGCAACATTTGGTGCTGTGGGCTTAGAAAATTCAAGATGGCGGAAAACCCACATGTGCGCCGAAATCCAGGAAAGCTGCGCAGTTTGTGCGCCCACCAAAATGGTTGCCTCACTTGCCACCCACCAGTGCGAGAATGAAAGGCCGGGTTGCCATGAGGGAAATGGGTTGCCAAAGGAAAAACAGTAGCGCCGGTTAGCTTCAAAGCGCTTTAAAACCACCATTGGACTACCCGCACAGTAGTCTGAAACCATTGGGAATGGCAATGCTGATTGCCAAATGCAACTTAGAATTGTGGGGAATTCATTTGTTAAATCCCAAAAATGGGTGCAGTACCAGTACTCACCACTATCCAAAAGCCGGCGTTTTAAAACCACCCTGTGTTTCTCTGAAGGCAGGCTCAAAATGCCTATTTTCAAACATTACAATATGTGCAAAATATTCACTGAACACCAGCAGACATTTGGCAGAATGGAGTTTTGTGTGCCTACAAAATCTGGGAAATGAAGAGCCCAGAACAATGCTTATAACAAAACTGGCTGAGCTATGGAGTCAGCAGTTTAAGTTGCACTGGATTTAAAGACACTAAAATCGAAAATGTTTAGATTAAATGAGTGACCTATGTTTGGTGTCACATGCCTTTGTAACTGTTGAAATGTCATAGTTTTGCACTTAGAATCAGCATTCTAGCTGCATGTGTAAAATTGCAAGTTAATTTAAAAAGCAACAAAAAACATGACAGTTAGCTGAAAGTCTGGCTTAAGGAACTTGATTTTGCTTGACAACTACCCCCATCAGGAGTGAAACTTGAGTCACAGCTGTGTTCCCAGGCCTAGCTGCCCTTTTGCTGCTCACACTAAGGATATGCCATCTATCTGATAATTGTATTACCTGTGCTCTACAGGAGCTCTGAACAAAGCCTGTCTTGACTCATGCAAAGGTTTTATTACAGCGGTCGTAAAATGTAGCTTCCTCTTGGCAGAAGCTGGGAGGGGCACTGCCTGTGAGAGCAAGCTGGCTTGGCAGAACTGGATAAACCAGTATTTCCACCATGTGACCTGGGAAACCACACCCCTTTGTAGCCAGAATATTGTTTAGAAAAAGATGAATAACTCATGGTGCGGACATGTGAAAATTTTATAAATGATACCATAATGCTTGTGATTTTTCTGCCCACAGTTTAAGAGGTTTTTAGAACCGGTGGTATGTTCAGGGGGGTGTTAGCGGAAAAGTGGATATTACTCTAAATGTATGCATGTTAAAAATCTGAAACTTCATCAGTTAATGTCCATACTCCCTGCGCACATGTATGTAAAGTTGGGTCAATGTCAGAAATTGAAAAATCAGTTAAAAAGTCAATTATGTGCCATTTCTGAATGCAAGCTCTTAGAAACAACAGATTTGGACAGAGACATGGCTAAATTCAGCCACACCATGTATATGTAATTTCAAGCAACTGTGTAACTGTGAAATATGTCTTTTGTTATCAAATATAGAATGTGTGCAATCTGACAGAGGAGTGTCCTATCTGCAAGCCATAAAATGACATCACTCTGACACAACTTAGCTTCGCCAATCAAGTGAGGAATGGAAATTTGACCAATGACAAGTGAGAGGGGCAAGTTTAGTTATGACCAACATACCCACCCACTCTCAAAACACATAAAAGCAGACAGACAGGACAGATAGGGACTTTCAAATCCATCTGCCGCTGGAAGCTCTGCCGGAAAAATCCATACTTTACCTCCATCAAACCTCCAGAGAGCCAAACTAGAGACTTCAATCTATCCAGAACTAGAGACCCAGACCAGAGATCCAGAGAGAGAGCAGACCCAGATCACTGTGAAGTGCAGAGACCAGAGGCGAGTCTAAAACCTGACCAGATCCATGGCGAGGCCCATTTCACTCAAGAATATAGTGTGAGTACATAGCAAAACTGTGCAGAACCAATCTCTTAGTTAAAATAATATAATTCAATCCTATTTTAATCTAAGTAGAACTGTCTCCTAACTGTCACCTGCCATTTGCAAAGCTGTCACTTGTCATTTTCTAGTTGCAAGCTGCACGTGTCTTTTTGAACTTTAAAATTTCAAATCTGAAAAACGACCGTTATTTAATCACTCATATCTCCGCAACCGTTTGTGCTAGAGACTTGCAGTAACTTTCATCTAAAAGCTTAGAATCTTAGCTTTTAATCGCACCAGGAACCACATTCCTACCCCTTATAGTTTTACCGCAATCGCAGAACACGCATCCGCGAATTTTACCGCGATTTGCAAATTTCTCCACATGTAAAATCAGCTGCTGCTTGCCTTCCATTTGCCAGAAAATCGTTTGCCTCATAAAAACTATCCCTGAATCATTGCAAGAGTGAGCCTGAGCTAATATTAACTAGATATCACTCACCCTGAACCTATGAAAGGGAATTAAAAGCATTTTAGCATACTTTTCACTGAATTGCCAGCACATATCAAAGCATTTTGCCTGTGTTTTAAACTTCTGTTGTCTAAGCTTGCTGCGGTGAACTGAATCACATTTGATTGCATTTCTGAGAACTGTGTGTTTTCCTCCCATTTCCTTGCATTGCATAAAGAGGGGGGGAGTGAACAGCCAGAGAAAAGTGATTACATTGTTTGGGTGAAATCATATTGAGTATTTTCTGTACTGCATTCATTGAATATTGCATCCACCTGAGCTTACATAAAGCATTCTGTACCACCTTCTTCTTTTGTTCCTATTCACCTGTGTGCTACCTTATCCATTTCATGTCAACTCCTTATTGATTATAGAGAAGCGTGTTAGTGCCAGATTCTCCGTTGTTAATATTTATCATATTAGATTAAGTGTGATATTCAATTATTAATTTATTATAAAGTGTGATCTATATATCTCTGGTTTAAATTATCAAATAAACCTTTTAACTTGCAAAACAGAACTACTTCTTGGCTCAGTGGGGTCAGGGGGATTCCAAGAGAGGGGTGTTATATAGGGGTAGTCATCCAGAACGCATGAACTGGACATAAAGATATATCAATAAGGGTTTTCATTCAGTATTATAGACTAGGCGTTGACTTAGCTGTAGTGTTGAATTGAATCCTCTTACAGTCCATGACACTGGAATGGCTTTTTCAATACAGACACTGTCGAATAAATGTAGCATCAGCATTGTGCACCCTCTAGAGTCCCCCTTTATAACTGCGGCCGCCAGGCCATTTGGGCCTGGGGCTCTCAAGCTTTTCAGCTTGTTTATCCTCTTGCAGATCTTCAATTCTAAAACTCAGCGGCCACTTTCTAACAGGCTCATCCAAAATGTTGCTACCTCTTGACAGGGCCTCCAGGGAAAAATGTTCCCTTGTATGAACCACACCCAATCTTGTTCGACTATTGAATTTATCTTAGGATGCTCCTTGGCACTTCTCGCCAGCATCCGTACTTGCCACATTGTTTAGACATTTAGGCTACAGACGGCTCACATCATGTTTGGCCAATCCTTGTTTAGCCTGTTTGTATGATGCTTTAGTAGTGCTTTAGTAAATAGTGATGTGCTGGTTGCCCCAATTGGCTCAAAAATGAGAACGGCCAATCAAAGGGGATGGGGGCAACTCAGTAAACAACAAGAGGCACTCCAGTGCTTGTATGCAGTCCGGCCATCTTGGAATGGTTGAGGTGCAGCAGAAAAGTAATGTGCCTCTAGTATAAACTCCATTCCCACTCCGGAGAGTAGATGAAAATAAAGATATTAGCCCACTAGATACCAAGAAATGCACATGAGCGAAGATAGCACTCAGAAAAGGAAGAGTGCAAGGCCCACATGGGCTTACCGGCTGGTGCTGCGAGTCTCCAGCAGACACGTAGGAATTTCGCCGTTCATGGCATCTCTTTTCCAGCAGCCGCAATGTTGTAGGTGTCGCAGGGAAGCTGATAAAAGCATAAAGTGATGGCAGCTAGTTTTAAAGAATTGTTTAAAATACACCAACGTACACAAAGATAAGAATAAACAACAAGCTGTCATAGATTAGAAGCGCAGTATTTGATACAAGAATAAACTATGACGAGAAAGCGTCCCTTATTGGGTACAAACTCCCATTTAAGTAAAAATGTGACAATTGAAAAAACGATCAAGAATAAAAACACACTATTTGATGCACTAGAGTAAAAAGAGACAGATCAAAAAAAAAATCTACAATTGTTCTTAAAGAGTTGTTAAAATTTTCTTAAGAATTAAGAGAGGTGGCAGAGCAGGATCGATGTCTGGCGAGCAATAGCATCCCCTGCAGCGCGCCACCATTGTTTTGAATCCAGATAAGGGGCAGCTCTAGTAAGAGTTGGCAGGCTATGGTGTTGCACAACAGAGTTGATCAAAACGTCACACTCCTGCCCAGGCCAAATCAAGAGTACCCGCTCGGTTCCTCAAATCTCAGTGGCACCAGAAAGGATAATTGAGCAGTGTGTGCGAGAAACTCAGGCTATGACGTTGCAGTGGGACTAAGCAAGCAACCCCACACTCCTGAGTAGTATTCTGTAAACACCCCCACTGCCAGGGCGAATCAATCCAGTATCAGGAGAAATGACCATTCAAGACCAATAGCTGAAGGCTATGATGTTGCAAAGTGCCATAGTAACAACGCCACACTCCCGTGGAACAAATTGACTTTGCAAGGCCAACTGAGTATCGCCATACAAATGTGTACCGGCAGAGAGTTCACACAAAGGATTACGAGTCACAGCCCAGCCCAGGTCGAATATACTATGTATAGACTGTGTTTACTATGGGCAGCACCGAATCTGTGAATTCATTATTCAGAAACTTGTTCAGAAGAAAAAAGACTTGGCTTATCAAGCGCTTACCGCATTCAGCCTACCGAGGCACTTCGGAGTTGCAGAGCTTGCTTTACAGATGGCTTAAAGTTATCAACTCTTTGCCGATGCACAGGGAGAAGGGAGGCGAGCCCGTAATTGCCTTACCCCACACATCCAAACACCAAAACACTCCTGCAGCACTCTGCTTTACCCTGAGAGAGTGAAGGGGTTATATGCAGGCTAGAAAGAGTGGCCACAGGTGAACGACTGTGCGCTAACAGTGTTCCAATTTTCCAATGAGTGGCAGGCTGCTTCACACCAAAGCTCTCCTGCAGCACTCCGCCATTGTACCTTTCTCCCTGAACAGCAGATTGTCGAAACCCTTGCCTTGAGGTCCTTGGCATGAAAAAATGTATCAGGGGAAGTGTTGGGGTGACACGCCCCTACAGCACCTGTGTAAGACACTCCCACCCTACATGGAAATGATATGTAAATATAGCATATAATGGTATAAAAGCACCAAAGGAAAGTTAACCATGTCCACCTTGTGAAAGTTTCTCTCCAAGATGTGCAGCAATCACTACTGACACACATACAGTGTGCTTATAAGGGGAAGAAGTAAGCAAAGCGTATGGCCATGTTCAAATGATGGCGCATGTTCAACGAGGGTGAGCGGGAAGCAGCAAGGCGCCAGTGGATGCTGAGCCATCAGGAGGTGAAGGAGGCAGGGGCTCACCCCTTCGCTCCCCCACAAGTCCCTCTGAGTGTAGCATCCAATGACAGAGACAATGAGTAAGGGATGTATCCAATACCGGAGTTAAGAGCAGCACAGGGGTACTCAAATCTGACACATAAGCCACCACCCTATCCAAAGGAGGAAGGGCCAAGAGGCACAGGGTAGCCAGCTACTGGATGAGAGACGAGCAGCGAGGCGAAGAAGGGCTTGAAGGAGGGGCTTCAGAGCATAATCACGAAGGAGTGGATAGGAGGACAAATGCTCCTGGGGCTGGAAGGGAAACAGACAGGGAGGCAGAAGGGGTGGCTAAGGCAATAGAAGGCCTGAGTGGAAGCAGTGAAGCATTAGACTGGGCTGAGATAATGAAGGAGAGAGATAGGAGGGAGTGGGAATGAAAGGAGAATCTAGTGAGAGAGGACAGAGGGAGGAGAAGAGAAGAGAAGTTGGAGAGAGAAGATAGGGAACGAAGGAAGGAGGAGGCGAAGGAGCAGATGCAGAGGGAAAGGGACGATCAAAATGGATTGCAGAGAAAGGAAGGGAGCGGAGTGGGAGCAGCGGGACAGAAAGACAAGGGAATTGGAAGAGCTTGAAAGGGGGAGGGAAGTAGCATAGGAGGAAAAACGCAAGTTGGTTGAGAGGGAACAGAGGAAGTTACAGGTGGACAGACTAGCAAGGGAACCCGTACGCAAGGAGGAGGATGAGCGAGCAATAAGGGCGGTAAGACACAAGGAGCAATGGACAGGGGAAACGACAGACTTGGGCAGGACCGACGAGCAGAACTGAATAGCATGAGCTCACAGGGCAGGAGCACAGTGGAAAGAGATGGAGCAGGCCTGGGTTGGAAGTAGATATGACTTGAGGGACCTGGGATGGCAACACAAAACACGGCGCACAATGGTTTGCCCATTTGCAAACTGCAGAACTGCCATATGACGAGCATTAAGGACACAATAACCAGACACATCAGATATTGAGGCAATTACATCCCGGAAAATGAGGGAAGACGAAGACCCTGTGCAGTGTATTCTGGAGATTCAAGAGCTTTTGCGCCTTGAAACTCGAGAACTGTGGGACAAAACAGTAGCAATATTTTACCATATACTATCCCATGGGCTGCCAGAGCCTGTTCAGAAACAATTAAGGAAGTTGGCAGGCATGGAAGCAAAAGGGGTGGCAGAAATACAGCTTAAGATAGTTCACCATTGTAGGCTATGGCAGGAGAAGCTCAAGAAGAAGGTGGAGGACAGGAAGATAGACGAAGCAAAGCTAGTACAGAAAAAATGTGCGAAGTACACAATGGAAGGGGTGGTACTAACCAGCCCATCCCCATAGGGACAGCAGCGCAGCAACAACCACAGCACTTCACACCACCCATGGGGGGAGGGTTCAAGAGGCGGAGAAACACACAGAAATGGTTTTGAAGAGATGGTGCTACCAAGAGGATGCAGGCTCAGACCGTAGATGCATCACCATCAAGGGAGCACTGCAGGAGGGTTTTGGGAGTATGGGCAGCAGGTGCAACAGGGCCCATGGGACTCGTCACGGGGTTTCCATGGGCAAGGGAGGGAGCCACCACAATGTTGGACATGTGGGCAATTAGGACACATTTTGAGAGTGTGTAGGAGCAGCAGAATGCAGCATAACTGGGGAGCACAAGGCCAGCAGTCATACCAAGGGGACCAGGACGACTACTATACACACGACCAACAGCAGCAATGACAGATACAGGGCACACACCAGCAGATGCCACAAGTACAAGCACCACAAATGCAACTGCAGGTACCACAGATGCAGGACGCGGGACCACAGTATTTACAAGCACCGCAGCAGCACACGTGGAATCCATGTCAATGGTTTCCGTTAGACAACTGGGAGGGGTTACCTTGGTGGGGAACAACCCCTTCATAAGGAATGGGATGTCCTTATAACCTCAATAGGACAGCCCACAGACGAACTTGATGTGTCCCATCCTTTCTATCACACCCAACCCTACAGAGGAACCTCGCATACGGGTGGCGATAGGTGACCAAATGCTTTCCTTTCTTGTAGACACATGGGCAACTAGGTCCTGCATGCGGGAATGAGCTTTGAAATTGTCGGGCGATGCCATGAACACTGAATGATTCTCTGGGACTCGGGAAGTGGTTCCTTTCACAAACAATATCTCACTTTCGATAGGAGATCATGATCTATCTCTGCCTTTACTTTACTCTCAACAGACCCCTGTAAATAAACTGGGACGAGACATTATGAGCAGACTGAACATGACTATTTCATTCACAGACAAGGGCACAGTGTACTCCACACCAGGAATACACATGCTCAATGTAAAAGAGATTGTTCAAGCTTATTGTGGATGGAGAGTACAGAGGAGGGTGCCAGTGGACGAGGAGATGTTCCAATATGGGACTTACATTGCTATTGCATGGCTTCCAGGCATTGCAGGGAAGATGTGGCGGGTTCCAAACAAATACCTATTCAGGCCTGAGATACCATTAGACAAAGAGGGGGGAACAATAGTGGCAATAGAAATAGAGGCAGTTGTTGCGAGAGAAGAGTGGATAGCAGTGCATGGGATGGTGACACAGGGCAAGCATGGAGAGCAGTGATCGCAGTGGCAGGGGGTTGCAGGATGACCATAGTGACATACGATGAGCTATTCAGGGAAGAGAGGTTGGGGACAGAGATGGTTTCTAGATGAGTGTGACTTACTGGTTAGGGATACATTACAGAGAGGTACCCACAGAGGATGGCAATGGAGCTGGAAGCACCACCCTCATTCTGCAAGCAGGATCTGCAAGGGTGCCCAGCACACTATGGACAGCAAGTCCCTATGATGTAGGGATCTTAAAGTGCATAGGGTGTGTGAAGATAAAACTGAAATCAGGAGCAATTATACCAAGGGTGAAACAGTATCCACTCACAAAAGAGGCAGAAGGAGGCAATTATGAAACTATTGCAGCACTGATAGAGAGAGGCATTCTTGTACCATCAGAGTCCCCATGTAACACAGCGGTGTACCCAGTGAGAAAGTCAAAAGGCGGGTTGTGGCATTTTATACAGGATCTAAGGCCTCTTAATCACATTGTAGAATCAGAGTATCCTCTGGTTGCAAATCCAGCGATGATCCTATGCAGCATTCTGGCGGAGTCTGCCTGTTTCACTGTCATTGACTTGAAGAATGCATTTTTTTCAGTACCACTGCACCCAGATTCCCAAGACTTGACTTCCTTTATGTATAGAAATCGGAAGTGGAAATATACAAGACTTCCTCAAGGGTACTGTGTGTCACCATCTATCTTTAACAGACTGATACAGATGGACTTGTGCAATATACAAAAGGAAAGCACAGTGTTACAGTACATAGATGATATTTTGATTTGCAGCAAGACTGAAGATCAGTGCAGACAGGACTCAGTGCACATGTTGACAATGTTAGCTGACAAGAGATACAAGACGGACAAGGGCAAGTTACAGTGCTGTCAGAAGGAGGTGCTATACATTGGACAGACAATCTCCCCAAATGGCCGACAGATTACCCCAGAAAGAACAGAGACAATATGCAAGACAGCCATGCCCACGACAGTTAGAGAAATGCAACAGTTCTTAGGGTTGTGCAACTACTGCAGAGCATGGGTCTTTGACTACAGTACATACACAAGGCCTCAGTGGGTGCTCTGAAAGTAGCACACAAGGAGCACAAGACACTGACATGGACCACAGAAATGACTGGTGCATTTGACATGCTGAAAGAGGAGAAATGCACAGCACCAATGTTAGGGATCCCAGACTACAAGAAGGAATTGTTCCTATTCTCTCACACTGATGGTGTGGTTATGAAAGCAGTACTAACAAAAAACACAAGCTTAGGACACAAACCCATAGCTTGACCCAGTAATGAGAGGACAGCATCCATGTGAACAAGCTTTGGCAGCTGCCGCATTCGCAGTAGAGAAATCAGCAGCACTTACCATGGGGTGCACTACCACTCTGTATGTGTAATATGCCCTTTTTGTGATACTGCAGATGCCAAAGAGCACACTGATGACACAAAGTGAATCAGGGTATGCAGTGATACTATCAAATGCATCTTTGAAGATAGTGAGATGCAGAATTGTCAACCCAGCAATTTTCCTAGCAGATGTTCAATAAGAAGGAGACTATGCACACAACTGGGCAGAAAACATAGAGGCATTCAGTTACACTCACAAGGTAGATGAGGATGCACTTGAGTGGGCAGACATGCTGTACATTGAGGGGTCCTCAACTATTGACCAGACAGATGGGGTCAGGCATACAGGAACTGCATTGGTGAGATTGAAGGAAGATGGGACGAGTTAGGTAGTGGCAAGTGCGTGATCACCATCCCATTATTCAGCACAAGCAGAACTAGTTGCCCTAATACACACATTGGAGCACAGCAGAGACAAGGAAGTGACAGTATACTCTGACTTAGTTTATGTGACATCAAGGGTACACTCAGGACTGGCACAATGGAGAAGGAGAGGGTTCAGAAGGGCAGACAGTACACCAGTACAGCATGCACTTCTATTGGGAAAACCGATCTAAGTGATTGATTATCCAGCATGGGTAGCCATAGTGAAGCGCCAGGCACACACTACACTAGAGGGGAAGACGCTATCGCAAAGGGGAATGAAGCAGCGGACTTTGAAGCAAAATGCACAGCATACTTTGGGGAGCTATTAGATTTGGAGGCAGCGTCAAATGCTCGAGAGTGTGTCAGGAACATGGTACTGAAGAAAGGGTAAAATGCGCTGCCAGAAACACAGATTATGGAATCGCAGGGAGCTGCATCAAGGGAAGAAAATTAGTTGTGGACTCAAAGGGAGTGCACAGAATCTGCAACAGATGCCCTATGGTGGCAGAGTAACACCGGAAAAGTGGTCATGCCACTAGAATTATTGAACACTGCACTGACACAATGGCACCACCCAACACAACAGGAAAAGATGTAATTGCTGCCCGCATAGGAGAAACATGGTGCTGTCCTAATTTGGCAGAACACGTGGCTGAATTTGTAAGTAATTGTTGAATGTGTAAGTAATTTACAGCAGGGCATACTTTCAGAGTTGTGAGAGGAGCCATAGCTCAGCCAGTAAGCCCATTGCAGAATTTACATGTCGACTACATTGACATGATCCAAGAGTGTCAAGGATACTGCTGCATGATAGTGGTTGTGTGCCCATTCTCCAGGTGGATTGAGGCAGGTACCTGTTCACATGCTGATGCTCTCTGAGTGGCCAAATTCTTGGTCAGAGAAGTGTTCCCAATATGGAGCGGGTGTGCGGTCCTGCGGTCTGACAATGGCCCTCACTTTGCCAATTAGATGTTCCAGCACATCACCACATTGCTAGGCATTCAACATAAATACACCTGTGTGTACCACCCGCAAGCAAATGGAATGTGTGAACACCTGAATGGCCTCCTGAAGGAAGCCATAGCCAAAACACAGCAGAGCACAAAGAAGAATTGGCTGCTCTGCTTACCTCTTGCTTTATTTACACTGTGCAATAAGCCCGGGTCTGACCACCATTTAATGCACCATGAGATGGTGACAGGATGGCGCACGCAGCTCCCACTGGCTCCTCCCACTAACGCACTGAAAGACTGTGAGAGTCGTGCAGATGTGTTAGGACAAGGTATGTATTAATACATTACTTCCTTGATTGCTAGTGCCTCTTTTATTTCTCTCCAGATACAGCGACACCGAGGGGGGCCAGAAGACAGCAGAGAGAGCAACTGCAACAACCCACCAAAAGACCCTGGACTTAAAAATCCAGTTAATGTAGGGGATATCGTCTTATTAAGGAACTTTATCCGATGCTGGAATGCACCAAGGTTTTCAGGTCCTCACATTGTAGAAAAGGTGGCAGACTGTGCTGTCAAGCTCTAGGGGAAGTTGGTCTGGAACCACCTATCAGATATCAAGCTCTACAAAGCAGCAGCCTCACCTGGCAATGAGTTCAACAGGGCCAACATTCAGCAGCTAGGCGACCTACAAGCGGATTCTGAACTGTAGTGATATATAGTGCTTTATAGTATTTGTAGCGCTTCACTGAATGTGATGGCATTTTGTTGCCAGCAATAATGTGGCATACGCATATAGCCAGTTTTATGTTGCCAGTATAACATGTGAGTATGTGGCTGGAGGCATGCAAGGTACAGGATTTATAATACAGTAAAAAAAATAAATCAATGTGAAGCTGCAAAGAGTAAAAGTGCACCACATTTTTTTTTCTTTCTCTGGAATACCTCATGCATAGGAGACTACATTTATATAACTGACTGATTTAATTAACAATTACTAATCACTAGTGCTAACTCATTAACATTATAATGTAATCTCTTTGTGCAAAATGGGGTGAAAAGAAAAATCGTTTTTAAAAGTGCACTTGCATATTTTTTCTCTCTCCTCTGTGTTCAGTTTGCAGAAAGCAGAGAGCCTGCATACCAGGAAATGATATTAGATACAGTTGCTCCCTCGTATAGAGTCTATTGTGTAAAAGTGAAGGCTGATGCTGCCTTTCAACCTGATTGGAGCAAAGTGTCTGCAGATTTATCACATAGACAAAGGGGATAGGTGCAGAACTCTCCTGAGGGGAAGACTGTCAGAGAGAAGTTAGTTTGCGTTTGCTGGGCTCGGGAGACAGATGATCTTGGTGTCGCTGGCGCTGGTTTGGAAGTTTCGCTGTGCCTCTCAGACGCCAAGATTACAAAGGCAATTCATGCTGACTGGGCCTTTTCTTGTGAGGCGAGTGAAAGAAGGTTGTGTCGGGGATCGAGCTACAAATCTTTCTCGTAAGCACACACACAGTTGAAGTGAGGTTAATGTGCGCCCTTGTTTGACGAATGACTGATCTAAAAATATCATTTAGGGAGAGTAGCCAAAAGAAATCCCCTCCATTTAATTTGTCATGTTATAATGTTACAAAATGCATTTAGGGAGAGTAGTTTAAAGAAATCCCCTGCATTTCATTCATCATGTTTAATGTTACAAAGTGAATTTTGCTCTGTCTATGTATTTTTCTCTTCTTTTGTTACAGATAACGATGCATGTACATGGTAAGATTTCATTGTGAATGGCATTTGTCTGCAATACAAATAATATATAAAAACAGATTGTGTATAGTTTTTTTTTAATTGCATTAGGGAATGTCATTTTGACACAGGGGAGATTTATTCTCTTTGGTAATGCATTTGTCATTTTTCCCGTGCAGATAGAATAATAAACAAGAATAACCAATGATAAGCAGTGATAAACAGGTGTGCGTATGTGTTCTCCTTGCATGTTGTTGGAGAGAATCTAATATAATATAGATTGCTGGAGGTCTATGAGCCAGCAATGCCTATGGGCATAGATCACTGGTGTAAATAAACCCGTGATATCGGCCACAGGCTGTAGGTGGCACTCTATGTAAAAGTATTGGGTGTCCCTGGATGTAGGTCCGATCACTAGGAGTATTATAATGGTAAGGAAGGTTTTGTGTATGATGGGGTATAATGTAGGGAAGGAACATTATGCTCACCACTAAGTAACCTAGTACCACAAAATACCGCCACTAGTACATATTACTAGATTCTCCAATATAATGTAACAAAGTATGGTTACTAGAATGATGTGAGACCAAACCCAATTTAAACGCAAGGATAGGAATTACCAAAGTACCGCTCATCTTTTGGCGGTAAGAAAATACCACCAAACCCCAAATTTACACAAAATATCCTACAGAATTTACACTGCTAAGTGGAGGACACCCAATGGTTACTCGCTCAGGGGCAGCAGTGTTAGGGACTGACCTACTCATCGACTCAGAATAAGGGTAAACTGTCTGTTATTTTATTCTCCACACACCTTCGACAAGTATGCCGATGTAACTGTTGATGATTGTTCATGCTTCCCGCTGCCCACCACTCACATACTTTCTCAAACCAATTTGTTTGTTTGTGTGTTTATTTGTATATACAGTGCTCAAAACCCTGAGGTATCTGAGTGCATTACAGGTTACTTATCATTACATGTTACAAGTCATTTGGAAAAGATACATGATGAAACGGTTACATGACAATATTTACTTAGACATTTTTAACATTATTTTAAATCAGAACATGTACAAAACAAATTTACAAATGTATACAAGCAACATGGCAATCTAGATAAAAGCAAGAGTGGCGGCCTAGTTAGGGTTGAACATCCAGAGCAATAAGCCAGCTTTTTTTTTTTTTCTGAAGCTGAAGAAGGAAGGGTCAGATCATAAGGCTGGAGGCTTGGGAGTTCCACAACTGTGCTGCCACGACAGGGAAGCTACTTCCCCTTACTTTCTTAAGCTTGTATCTGTGGACCTTAAGACAATGCTGGGTTCTGGTAGGATGAGCAGATATGTTTTTAGCAAATGTATTTTGGGGCTGAGTTGGCTAGGCATTTGTGGGTAAGGGTTAAAGCTTTGAATTGTATTCCATCCTTAACTGAGAGCCAATTAGTTTTACGTCTAGCCTCCGAGGTGTGTTGCATTCTTGAAATACTTAACACAATTCTTAGAGCATTATTTTGTAAAATGTGTAGTTTATTTATATTTTGTTTGCTAGATCTAAGAGAGAGTGCATTACAATAGTCTAATTTCGAAAGAACTAGCGCTCTAGTTCTAAAGTAATGCAACTGGCAGTAGAGAGAAATGGTTTGCAGGTGTAGATTAACTTACATGTATATGCTGTCGCTGAAGCAGTGGCATTGACTTGCCTGTGTAAGTTCAAGGCTGAGTCTAGGTGGAAGAACAAGATCTTTACCTCCTTGGCGACTTTAATATCTATACCGTCAATATTAAATTATTGAAACTGGTAACTAAGTTTGTTATGTCTGGTTGGTGTTCCAATGAGCAGGAGCTCAGTCTTTTCATCATTCAGACAGAGGCCGTGAGAGGCCATCAATGTCTGAATGATGAGATAGATTTTATTCAAAAGGGCAGAGTTGGTGTCATTATCTCCAGACCTGGGTATGAGAATCTCGGTGTCATCTGCGTAGTCAGTGTAGGTGACACCCAGATTATCTAGGTCATCGAACAGAGTCTTAGTGAAAATATTGTACATCATGGGCGATACGCACAAACCTTGCTATACTCCACAAATTATAGGTACTAATTTGTCCATACTGCAAGAAGGTCCAGTAGGTTCCGAGCACAATCTCCTGGAGTATATTATCTTGCTTTTATAGAATATCTGGACCAAACATACCCACAGCTCGAGCATGGTGACGCTCCTCTACTCGCCACACTGAGAGACCCATCAGTAAGGGCAGTGTGGGAAGAAGCGTTTATCTTTGCCATAAATGATTATTTAGTATGCGGGGCTTAAAGAATTACTTACAATACTAAAAGAATAATGCATTTCTTCAAACATTTCAGGCGGGCAAGTATATCTCCCAGCTGCAGGAGGATCAGCAGCACAGGTAAAAGTGAGTGAAATAACAAAGATCATCATCCTCGTGTAATTTATAATTATTCCTAGCAGAATTGTTGTGTTTATATTATGGAGGATTTCCTTCATTGCTAGTGCTACTCCTGTATCCTCTACTAACATTCCCTCAACCCAAGCAGGTGGAACGACTATGTCAGTTGGACAGGAGAGCACTGCAGACATGGCAAGGAGAGGTAAGTGCAGTGTTGACACAGATATGAAAGGGCTAGACATGTATCTAACCGACACTGCTCGAGTGTCTAATAACATGTGTTACAAACACATGACCAAAGTAGGTAAAGAAACCACTGAGGAGAGCTGTTATCTCTGCTCACTAATCCCCTATGCCATGAGTGCCTCCATACCGTTCACATCAACTGAAATACCAGCAGGCAGAGCACAATGCTTGATGTTTACTTCATCAAACCAGTTTGCAGCTGCATCATCCCAGCAAGGTTATCGCCAATATGCCTGAACAATAAGCTAACCATTGCATAAGTCTTTAAACAGCATACATCTTCAAACGATACCTAGTAACACCAGGATCTTCACATTGAACCAACACGGACCCCAACTCAAACTGCTGGAGGAATCGTTTTGCTCATAGATCCAGCCATCATGTTCTACCAGCTCGGCCATCTAACATTACCTGGGGGACTGTTCGAACCACACTGTTCTGATGCAGCATGAAACCGCACAGAAGTTTCCATCAAATCCTGCTCAACACCAAATCACTGCCCAAATCATCACGATGGTTCGCATTTGAACCTTGTTCGACTCGCAAACAAAGCGCTGAGAAAAACAGTTTAATGCTGTCAAAAAAAAAAAAAACGAAAAAGCAGAGATATGTGTAATTTTGAGAGGCTCAGAACCCATTGGCCACATTTGTGATCATAGTGATTGATAAGCCACCTTTTTGCACTTCTTTCTCAAAAAGACGTAGGGCCCCATCACGAGTTGGGTGGTAACCCTTAAATGCGGCGGTAATGCTATTACCATAGCATTTAAGGGTTGGCCCAATCATGGTCAGACGGAAAGCTGGAGTTCTACCTCCAGCTTTTTGCTGGAGGTAAAAATGTCAACTCTCTGCCTATTTTCTGTGATATTAGCACAGTGTTAATTGCGCTTGTGCTAATATCACTAAAAAAACATCCAATCGACCCAATGGGGAATGGGGATTTACTGCCATACCGCTACTCGTGATCCCGCGCTAATAACGCCAGACAGAGTAGCTGTTACGCTATTTGCATTGGGGGTATCCCAGCAGTATTGCTGCTGGAATACGCCAAGACCTTGATGAGGCCCATAGCCTTTACAAGGGGAGCAAGGTTCACACAGGGACAATGCTTGTGTCTTGGATGCAAGACATTGTGGAACAACACAGTTTCGAATCCCGATTCCGCAATTTGAAACCACTCTCTGGTGTTAAGGGCATTATAAATTAACATTAGTACCCGGCACTCACATCCACGGGATTACACTGAAAGGTGATTGGCTCATTTCCGAGCCATACCTCAGTGTAATCACGTGGATGCACGTACGTGCACTACCTGCATTCATCCCCTTAGCCAATGAGGAGGCTCGAAACGGGGCAATCCCCGCTCCGAGCCTCCCAATGGCTGGAGGCTGCCTTTGTCCCCCGCCGGGGACTCAGGTAAGCTATTTTTTTCCTCCACCCCCCCTTCCCCTGCAAACTATCCCCTCCCTGCCATCCCAACCCCACTTACCTTCTTTTTTCTTCTTTTCAAGGTAGCGAACGCGCTGGGAACACTTCTATTCCCAGCGCAGCCTCTCCCGATGGCCGCCATGGAAAGGGAAAATGGAAAAAATGACTATGTACTGAATTTGTACAGACTTTGTACTGCAAAAATACACTTGGCACAGTTCAATGAATCTGGGTTTGGGTCGGCAGTGCAAGGTCACTTTACACCAGTGCAAAGTCACTTCCTGTGAAGGGTTTTGGCTGATCCACTGGGGACATATTACAGCTGATGAACATAGGTTCTGATTTAGCAGTCTGTATCAGATATATATGACTTTCTTAGTAATGAGATGAGCAGTTGGCATGCTCTTTGATTGTTTTCAGACACTTTTATAGGGTATTTCTCTTTCAGATTATAGTTCCTCTTTCTTAAAAGTAAGTTGCAACGCCCAACGTGGTGATCATTTGATGCATACTGTACTTGTTCTGAACTTTTGTTCCTTGATGAGAAAACTTTAAAGACATTCATTTCGGAGAAGGTCAAGGGAGGACAAGGCTGTACGATTGGGCAGACAGAAGCGAAGTGTACTTTAGGGGTTTAACAACGATTGGAATATATTGACAAGTACCTTGCTGGATTTTAGCTTCCCCAGTTAGAGATATTAATGTAAATGATAATTTTACTGCCTTGCCTGATGTGAGCACATTTAAAAGCATACCACATAAGGCAATTTAACATTAGGTTTGATGAGAGATGTGGATTTAATGTTCTATGGCTGTAATTGCAATATGTAGATTTACTATGGTATATTTCCTTTTTATTTCTATAGTGATAAATGAACTGCATGCCTTGAAGTTTCATTTTGCATAGCACTTGTCATTGTGCAACCATTGTTTACATAGGTATCTAGACCTAAATTCAGATAACATTGTTGTATGCTTGTTGTGACGAAAGAGGATCCATTCTGCAATACATTTAAAATATAGCGGCTGATTCACAACGGATGAAAGTTATGTGTGATTTATGCCATGGAAAATGAACTATGTTATGCATCTGGCAACTTATCCTATTCATTAAAGCGCATATAACCAATACACCACTAGGTGCAAGGACAACTGAAGACATTACAATTGGTATCCAGTTAAAGTACCTAATGCAAAAGGATCGAATGCCAAAGGGTCGACTCAATTTGACCTAAAAGCAAAGGGTCGATTTTTTTTTTTTAAATATATTTTTTGGGGGGTTTCTGTTTTTGAAAAAAAAGTGTTTTTACCACAATGAACGTGGGTTTTTGGGGGAAACCCCCAACAACAAAAAAAATGAAAACAAATAAAACAAATAAATAAAAAAAATGTGACCCTTTGATTTTAGGTCCTTTTGATTCGACCCTTTTGGCATTCGATCCTATTAATTTGAAACTTTGACCTATAACCATTACACATAGACAAATATGAAAAGTCCAAAACATACCAAACCACAGAAAAGCAAAATTCTGAAAATACCCTTTGAACACAAATGCATAGCAGAAAGATTAGAGGGACCCATTGCCTCTACGGAAGGACTCCCTCAAAACACAAAGAGCCTCATTACAGGTTTGGTGGTATCTCAGCAATAAACCCACCAAGATACCATCAGCGGATTTACCATTACCGCCACTTGCTGTGGCGGAATTACCGGTGGATTACAAGTGATGGTGTTCATCCTCATTTCTGGAGTCCATAGTACTCCATGGGGATTGTGCCAGAATTACCACCAGCAGTAATTTTGCTGGCGGTAATTCTGCCAAAATTGCTGTTTGTTGGTGGTTAGGTGCCAGAATTACCTCTAGTATTTTGCTGGAGGTTTTTCCTCCAAACCCATAGTTCAGTGGTCCGTTAATGCAGTGGTACCATGACGCTGCCCCTCTGCAGAACTGGCAGAAATACTCCCAAAGCTCCTTATCATGAAAATTAAAGAGCTGATGTGTTGTACTACTGGCTGGGTGGAGACTGCAGTGTTCCACTGATATTAGCTCCTGTAAGTTCAAGTATTGCTGGGGATGGATTATGGTGAGCAAAGCCATGTGACTCCAACTCCCTGCCTTGGCTTCAAAACGTATACACAAGTGGTGTCATTTTTCAATGTGTCGAGCCCTTTTGCCCATGTGATCGAAGATATGTCTATGTTACAATGGCCATGTACGACAACCGCAGGACAACATTATGTATTAGGGGGCCAATTCATGGAATCTATTGCGCAGAAAAAAGGCAATTTGCTTCAATCTGCACCCTATCGGCGAGCGCAACTCTGTTTGTCTTTGTTTTTGCTTTGTCGCCCCGAGTGGGACGGGTATGCCCAGACGTGGGTCCCGTGCCTGCTAGGCCTAGAGACCCAGGCTACTCCTCACTGATGAGGCCCAACAAGGCGGAAACATGTTTGGGGATGCTTGTGGTCTCGTGAAGAAGGGAAGTGACCAAGCAATTGAGGTTAGACTGCCCCTTTCGGGGTGTGACCAAGCCTGATTTGCATATGTCCTTTCCCCTTTTGTAATGGCTTGGCAGGCGAAGAACGATGGCCTGGAGGGTTGCCCAGAGCAATGCCAGAGTGTAAGATTCATTCTAAACCTTCCAGCCATTACCTCTTTGTTTTTGCTCTATCTCATATTCCTCATGGTTCTCTAGACCTGATATTAACTAATTCAAGTCCCATGAAGCCTTACACTGGTCTTTGATTTTTAGACATCATTGTAGCTATGTCTGCCACATAATGGAAGCATTACATTGTTGCTCACTATACTGGCTTGCCTGTTGATGGCAGGCAGTGCGGCCATTGCCAGATGTTGTGAGCTTTATTGACCCAGTGTTGCTCATGTGAGGGTTCAATCAATAGGGACTTCTATGTAGTGTACTGGGACCTCAGGACAGTCAGCAGATAGTTGTATAGTTATGCAACTCCCATTTTACGCGTGCGTACACATATTGGTGACGCAACATTGTATTTGGGTTGTGATCACGTGGCACTTTTCATTTTATCACTTCCCCATCAGAACCCTTTGGTCCTCATTACACGGTAGACGGTAAGGGTTTACCGGTACCGGTAAGGGCAGCAGTACCGGTAAACCCTTACCGCCTTACTACGAGGTCCCTTTGCGGGACCCGACCTTAACGGCTGGCATAGACCGTTAAAGTTGGGACCCGCAAAGGGACCTTGGTGCTAATTACTGTACCGCAATTTGTGGTACCGTGATTAGCTCCTTCTCCAATCTCATTATGCCCTATGGGGCAAAAATGGGAATGGGGAAGGGCCATGGAGAAAGGCGGAATTACCGCCCCGCCAACCTTGGAATGGGGTTGTAATTCCCCTTTCCTCCATGGTGGTACCGGTATGGTACCAGCGGCAACCATGGTGCTAAGAGCACCATGGTTTACCGCCTACTGTGTAATGAAGCCCTTTGTGTTGTATTTGTGCACAAGGCAAGGCGAGCCACCTACCAGGGATGGTCATGTTGTGCTGGTGTCACCTGTCACTCACTTTGACGTGTTAAAGAAGGTGGTGGGTTTCGCAAAGCGGCTATTGTGATATGTCCAATAACTGGGACAGCCAAAGTACTGTAATGAATGTAAATGGCTACCTTTTGCAAGCACATTTGCAATTTCTGTTACCGCAATGGCGAGATGTCGGCTCAAGACACGACTTCCTGTAATTGGCCCATTGCAACCGCATTTCAACTAGGCATTGTAGTTATACGGTGCATGTCTCTGAGCCAACTAGACACCCAGACGCCTGGCTGTAATTTCCAGTCTTTTTTCTTATCATAGATGTGCTCTTGTATCCTTTGTGAGGATTCCATATCGCGGCGCCCTCCCCACGACAACAAGTGTATTTGCTTTGAAACAAGGTGGCCTCTGTTAAACTCGCGTGCTACACTATGAGAAGAGACATACAGCAGCAGGAGCCTACAATGCCATCCAGGAAGACATTGAGGTAACTGCCCCAAGTTTATGTGAGGTGAGAGCGAGGTGTGTTACAGTGTAGTGCAAAGGGAGGCATGCCCGAAAGAAGCGTTGTAGCCATGTGGCATGCAGCCATCCATAATGGAATGGTGTGCTGTAAAGGAGTGCGAGTGCATGAATGTTCATGAATGAGCTGTCATGGCTATTGACATCACCAGCACTTTGCTGTTGTGGTGAGTGTCTGCCATTTTAAAATCACCCTTCCTGTATTTTCCATCAGTACTCAAATTGTTGGTTTTCGTAAGATGTGCAATGCACAATTCTCTGGCTGCTAGTCCCGAATTTGTAACATCATAAACATATAAGGGGGACTTTGTTATGTGTGTTGAGTGACTACGCAACCAGTATGTTGTGCAAGCACAAGTGCTACTGTGTGATGTTTATGAAAGCGTGCAGTGGGGCTTTTTCTTCTGGTATCCAGAGGTGTTCGATGCCACCAGACCCTATCGATTGAGTTGTCTGCACCTTTTTATTTTCTGCATGGATATCTGTGGCCCTGGTGGGAAGTTGCATTTCCTTAATTTTTTTTTTTACTCGACACTGAATGGTATAGAACTCACAGAATGTGGAGTGCCTGTTTAATGTTTTAGGTGTTTTCCCCTTTATACACCCAGGCATCTCTTGAGTTTACTGTGGTCAGCTCTTTTCCTTGAGTTGATGATGAATTTGATTGATATGATAGGTTATTTATAACACGCTTAATACCCAGAGGTTTCTAAGCGCAGATGAGGAAAGCAGGTGGCCCCAAAGTAGAGGCTAACAGGTTGCTGGGCTGCATATTGTTATTGGGTGAAGCATCCATAGCATAATCCTGGGATGAGGCACACAGCACATTGTAATCAGAAGGGGAATACAGGGCAGTGCCATCATGCAAAGCACATAATACTTTTTAGTCAGGTTGGACACATTTCAGGAAACATATGGGGCAGCACACATGGCAGTGTTGAGAGGTGGGGCACGCATGGCAGTGGTATCCAGCGAGGCACTCATCACTTTGTAGTGAAGTGGAGCATTTAACGAGCTAACAATTAGAGCGGCTTAGGCGCGCAAAGTAATGTCAAGAAGCGAATCATGTAACAAAATAGAGGTAGCATCAGGTGCATTTGGAGCGCCAAACGATATACAAGGTTTGAAGGCTTTTATAGATGGTTTAATTCTGCAATCAGCTGTGGATGATTTGGTGGGGGGGGTGCAGGGTTGAATGAATACAGGCAGACAGGCAGTAGCGACAGGGCATATGTTGGGTATGGGTAAGGGTAGAGATGGTTGTTTCTGAGCAAGATTGTGTTTGCTGGCCAGGGTGGTGACTTGATGGGTACCTCTGAGAGAGTGCAATGTTGAAGAGTGCAATGCTGTGAGGGCAGATTGGGCAATGGACAGGACTGATTGTTGCAGTGTGTGCAACTGAGAGAAAGGGTTAGGATAGTGGGTGGTAGCGTGTAGACACATTGTGAGGGGCAGAGGGGGCAGGTTATGTGTTAGGGGTGAACCAAGGAACCTGAATGCAGGGGGTGAAGCTGAGATGCAGTGGGCAGACAGAGGATTGTATGAATCAGCATGGGATTTACCTATGTCAGAGACTACAGAGGGGCCACCACATGGTAGGATGTTTCTGGTGGGCCGGGCAGCAGTGAGGGAGCATGGAACAAAGAGTTGTGACCAGGCCTCCAGGCCCCTGACCGGTCCAGACAGGAAGTGGCCTTGCTTCTGTGCCTTCCTGAACTGGGACTGCTGACTGTGGTTACTGGCAGCAGATAGGCTGATACTGAGCCAAACACAGTGCAGTGGAGGCGGGAGCTGTGCACAGGCAGTATACTCGTGTTTAACAAAAACATACCAATGCTCCACAAACACAGGAAAACCAGTCAGTCAATATGTAGCATGTTATACACAGCCTTTAATTGAAATATTCTGGAGTGCAAATAATGGCAAATCACCTGCAGATTGCTCTTCAGACTACTTGAATTCTGTTTTTCCCACTATCAGAGACACTTGCTAATAGCTCATCATCCTACTTTGGTTGGTCTGCGAATAAGCCTTATCACTATACTTTTTCAAACCCAATAGAAACTGGGTTATTTAACTGTTGCTGCCCCAGGCACAGCCCATGAACACTCACCCCTCAACAGTAAGTGCTCTTTCCAGGACACTGTGAATCCTGCATGTGGAAATAGCAGACACACACCTTGAACACATGAGAGATACACACATGAGACTTCTGTGAATGAACACAGATTTCAGCAGGCCAGGAAGACTTTGATGAACATGCAACTGGGAAAATCTGCTTTGTTTGTGTCTGACTCCATTGCACTAACTGTCCACAATGGTACGGTGCCATGTTGTGATGTCTGATTTTAAATGTCTTGTGCCAAAAAGTGGAAAGGTCATGTTGGAAAAAGGCACGGATCACAGAAGCATTGCCAGATTAACTACAAGTCCCAAAATGACTTTTACCACATAATGGCTGGTTGCCATATCATATCTTCAAGTATGGTGCCTCTGTAAGCAATCTGTAAAATCAGTGAAATCAATGTATTATAGATACAGGCATAGTGCTGTCACAGCAGCAGCACAGTTCCCCAAGATAATCATTAACCCAACATCCTGTTCCTTTTCCCAGTGATAATGTATTGAGCTTGCCACCTATGTTAGCCCCGGGTGCACCAGATTGATAAGGAGTCTATCGCAACATACCTCTTCCTTGTCTCAGTCATCACGTAGTGGGACCATCCGCTCACTTGGCAATCAATTCCACCAGGGCAACCATGCCTGCCAGTCATGCCAATGGTCATAGGATATAACTGCCACATAAACACTGCATTATCTGCTTTAACATGTGTCACCTTCCATGCATTCAGACAGATAATTGGATCCCATTTACACAAGGCACCTTTAAGCATAGGAAAGATAACTCCAGGGACACACATTCAACAGAATCCCTTGCAGTGGCCAGACGGTGCTTAACAGACACAGGTGCAGATCAACACTCACAATCAGGAGGAATGCATTTACACTACATGATTACATCTGGCTGCAATGAGCCAGGAACATAAAAACAGTGTGCACAAATGTACTCCTGTGAATCAGAGCTCACTCTGTTGGCCCAAGACCATACGCACAGCACATTAGCCCCAACACCATCCCATCCTCCCCAAAAGAAGCCCTGCTAAAAGAGCATATTGTGTCCCAGTGTGACATTGTTTGGAATTTCAGATGAGGAGGATTTTCAGAGGCACCTTCCCCCGTCATCTTAGACATGTTATGGGATTGGGGGGGGGCGCTGTTGCGCACATCTAAGATGGCCGCCTAGGTGGAGAGCTCTGGCTCGATCGAAATCCTTTCAGCTATAAATCCTTCTGGTCCTGAATTGGCAGACGTACATTTGCAGAATACCACGGGGGAAGACACCCTGTGAAAACGGAGCGTGTGGACCCCGGGCCGACAGAGATATCCGCAGGTGCAACTGCAGCGGTCGTAGTGCTGCGGAGTGACCGCCCTTGAGTTCCAGCCGACTTCCACTCGAGCCCGGGGTTCGACCAGGTGGGGGAGAGGCAGCCCGCCAATACACAAGCGCTGCCGGAGGGTGGCGGTGCTCTGCTTCTCTTCCCGCCTGTACGAAGCCAGGTACTCGGACTTTCTTGCACCAGGCCCCGGGCAAAAAAATCATGCCAGATGCTCGAGGGTACACCGCGACAGCAACGTGTTCCCCCTCTGATCCGGATCCCCCCCACGGCTAAGTCCAGCTAGGACGTTGCTGGTGAAGTAAGTGGGCCGCTGGGCAGGGGGGACGCCAGAGACCAGTGCCTCGGTGCACGATACATCTGGGTCCTCACGAGGGTGGGGGAGAATGTTACAATATTGTTATAGAAGAAGCTTGCCGCCACAGCACCATTGAAGGTGGGGGAGACGCTGCGGGAGGGAGAGCAGCCTGGCGCCGATGATCTTTTTATTTTTAAACGGTGCACCCTGCCCCGGTGGACGAATACTGCGGAAGTCTAACAAATAAAACCCTGGGGGTGAGAGTGTACATCGGGGGTGAGACTGAACCTATCCCCACACCTGTATTGCGGTTTGCCCGAGCTTGGTTGCGGGGCACAGGCTGTTCTGCCACTATACAGCATAATCCGATACTGGTCGCTAGCAGCACACATACGTGGGGGAACACAGCCCACCCCAAAAGTGACAACGTCACCTAATGGGCCGCACTCAGAAGAAAGTTGTAGGGGGAAGAAAGACCGGCCCAATGGATTCCTTTACCAGCTCCCAACCACAGGAGGCTTCTGGAGGGGCGACACAAACATCCAAAAATCGAGACGCAGACCCTTTGGACCGTTTGGCAACAATTGTGCAAAATGGGTTCCTGGCTGTCAACGTCAAGTTGGACGATATAATGGCGACGATCGGGTCCCTGAAGGCCCGGGTGGAAAAGGAAAGCGCACGCATTTCGGAGGCGGAGAATAGAATAAGCTCAAATGAAGATGTGATTTCTCAACATGGCCGCGACATAGCCCTGCTTCAGACCAAACTGTGCAAAACCCAGAGCAAGTGCGAGGATCTTGAATCTAGGTCCCGCAGAAATAACATTCTCATTGTTGGGGTCTTGGAATCGTTTGGCAAGGGCTCCATGGAAAGACAGGTGGAAGAACTACTGAAATCGGTGCTGGGAGCGGAATCCCTTTCGAACCACTTTCTCGTCGAGAGAGCTCACTGCACGCTTGCACCCCCTCCAAAGCCGGGAGCTCCACCCCGCACCATCATTGCGTGCCTTCTAAACTACAGGGATAGGGACAGAATTCATCACGGAGGGAGAGCCCACTTCTTTGAAAACCCTTCCGAGGCCATGGCGTATGTGGAGGCCTCCATTCCACTGCCTCCTAGAGACCGAATGAGGGATCAAAATGCGAGACCCAATCCTGGCGAGGACTGAACTGATTTGGCGGGCAGATGAGTCTGCGCCTTCCCTGCAGTGAATCTATGTCTTCATAAGTCAGCACAACTGAACTGGAACATGATCCGTTGTTGTCAGGCTGTGGAGCCTCCCCCATGGGTGTCCAGTTGGCAACATTAGCCGACCCTATGGAAAGGTCCACGAGCTCAGTTAAAAAGCCCATCGGGCAATTTTTGAGTGTTAATGGGCAGCATCGTCAAGTTGGGGGAGATGATGCGGGTGGGGGGCCTGGATGCCAGGTAACAGTTCGCTATGCTGAGCTATCGGCAAAGTGGGGGAAGGAGGATAGTTACACTGTTGTAGTTTGGGTTGAAGAATATGTGGTCTCGAGGTTGCGATTGCTGCTCCCGTAATGTGAATATTGGGAAAGTTGGATGACATGGCGGGTACTAATACATATGGAAATAACGGTACAGGGGGGCTGAAAATATCATTGTTGTCTTGGAATGTAAGAGGATTGAACAACCCAATGAAGGCCAGGAAGGTTGGCAATTATGTTTCTAGACATCACCCTCAAGTCGTGATGCTGCAAGAAACACATGCAATGGGTGCAGTGAACGAGAATGTAATGCCCAAATGGGGAAGACATGGTATTATACTAATTTCTCGTCTCAGTCCAGGGGGGTTATCACTCTCATACATCCCACCCTGGGGTTCGGGGTAGTGGGGCACAAGGTAGATGTGCAGGGCAGATACGTTCTGGTATGGGGGAAATGGCTGGGAAACATGTTACAGACTTCTACTTAAATATATATGAAACCTTTAACAAACTTGATGCTTCTTCCATAATATGGGGGGGGACTTTAACATGGCCCTGTACCCCACAACAGATAGATATAGTGTGAAAATGAGGACACCAACTAGAATGGCGCTGACGCTGAGGCAGCTTCTTTCACAAATGGCACTAACAGATGTATGGCGCACATTACACCCGGATGTTAGACGGTAAACCTACTATTCATCCGTCCACGACAGTGAGTCGCGAATAGACTATTTCTTTACCTCACAGGGCCTTTCCGAGATGCTGCACAGCTGTGAGATATTACCTCGTACACTGTCTGACCACTCCCCAGTCACACTTAACATTGTTAGGGCTCCCAAAACTCCCACTTGAAAACAGATTGGCCCTAGATCAACTAATCACTGTGGAGGAAATGGAAGAGGCAATCATGGGGCTGGTGTAAGGCAAAGCACCGGGTTCCGATGGGCTGGGGGCTGAATTTTATAAGGAGTTCCGCAAGGAGTTAACTCCCGTGCTACTGGGGACCTGGGAGGAAGCCCTAGAGGGAGGCATACTACCCCGACAATGAGGGAAGCCATAATAACTGTATTACCTAAACCCCGACGCCCACCTAGCGACATGTCATCATACAGGCCCTTATCACTTATCAATGTCGATGCCAAGATATTTGCCAAGGTTTTGGCACCATTGGTCTTGACATTGGTCCACCCTGATCAGAATGGTTTCATTCCCCTGCGATCCACTGCATTGAACCTCCGTAGATTATTTAGTATAATGGCCCAGATTGATACCGGGAGGAGTGCAGCTGCCGTTGCCCTTGACGCCGAAAAAGCATTTGACTCTGTGTCCTGGAAATATCTCTTTAGTGTATTGGAAACATATTGGAAACATTTGGGGCGGGACCTACTTTCATTGGGTATGTTCGAATGTTTTATGCCGCTCCAGGAGCCAGAGTATGCACCAACAGAAACGTCTCCGAGATGTTCCAATTAGGGAGAGGCACAAGACAGGGTTGCCCCTTCTCGCCCATTTTGTTTGCCTTAACTATCGAGCCAATAGCAGCTGCTGTTAGACTAAGGCATAGAGACAGGGGAGTAAACATGAAAGGCGCGATCCAACTGATTTCGCTCTATTCAGATGATACGCTACTATACGTCCGCGAACCAGAAAAAAACATAGAGCCCATCATGACAGACATACAGGAGTTTGCGGAGTATTCGGGGCATGTCATCAACCTAGCCAAGTCGGAAGTATTTCCGCTTACGCCCTCCACTGAATGCCCCACGAATATGTGCGGCCTGAAATGGTCAGAACAACATATCAGGTACCTTGGGGTGCTAGTGTCCAGAGATAGGCAAACCCTATACGCAAATAATCACGAGAAGGCACTGCAGACTTTGAGCACTAAGCTACAGATCTGGGGACGCCTCCCCAAATCCTTACATGGCCGAATCGCCTTGCTCAAAATGATAGTCCTCCCCAAACTATTATATTTTTTTGTAAACATACCAATATGGCCGGGCAGAGACTTTTTTACTAAGCTACGGTCGTCAATAGTAACCTTCACATGGAATGGTAAGGCGGCGAGAATTGGGTGGGAAAAAATGACAGAACCCTACGATACTGGAGGTATGGCTGCTCCAGACTTTGAGCTTTATTATCTGGTTGCCCAGACGCAATTTGTGAAGTATTGGTATGAGGACCCTGGGGAAATACCACATACGTGGGTGGAGGCACACACTATATCCCCAGTGGACATTAGGTCAGTCATATTTAATACAAGACACAGGGAAACTTGTGACTATGACCCGGTCAGCTGCACGGTCCGTGCTTGGGGCGCATTGTTTAAGAGGCTAAAGTTGGAGACACCATATAACTCGGAGGTCCCCCTGTGGAACTTTCCGGGTATTCCCCCCATGTTTGATGTGGGTATTCAGGAGGTCTTGGACCCACACATGGAGATGAGGGTAGGCGATATGTATATAGATGGCAAATTTGCAACTAAGGAGGACTTCGTGAGAGCGATGGGGGGTGGACCACTTAAAATATTGCAATACTATAGGGTAAGGGCAGCGTTTCAGAAGAGGTGGCCAATGTTCCCAGATGAACCTCCCCAACACCCCTGCACACAGCTCATCACCATGAATGCCGGGCTGGGTATCTCTAAATTGTATGCTGCAGTGCAAACCCACACCCCTACGATAAACCAGGTCAAGGACAAATGGGAAACGGACCTGCAAATAGCCCATACCGGAAGATAAGTGGAGCAGATATTGTGCACTGACGAAAAAAGTTTCATTAAATGCGGGTCTAAGCTTGATACAGTTTAAACTCTTAAACAGGTTGTACTACACGCCGGTTAAACTGGCAAAATCTGGTGCAGAGCATGGAGGGGAGTGCCCCAAATGCGGTGCTCAGTCTGCGGGCTCCTTTCACATGTACTGGGAGTGCCCTGCCGTTCTGAAATTCTGGGGGGAGGTGGCTGAGCTATTGGCTGATATCACGCAGATACTGCCGCAATTAACCCCCCACAAATACTTGTTTGGAGACATTGGCAAGTGCTCGGAGTAAACCAGGAGACTGTTCAATGTGGCATGCGCAGTGGCGAAGCAATGTATCCTACAAACCTGGAAAATGTCCACACTGCCAAGCATGACCACTTTCCTTCGCGAACTGACATATGTCAACGAGTGTGAGGAACAATATGTTTTAACTCTCCCGGGGGCAAGCCGGCTTAAGGACATATGGGGTCCCTTCCGTATGTATCTATGTGATTTGCTCTCAGATGATGATGAAGCCGTATAATGTCAGTTGTAAATGGATTTTTCTTTTTCTGCTTGTCGACTTGTGTGAATTGGTGGGAGAGAGTTGCTGTAGCTGTCGAGACCACTGTTGTTGAACAATAAAAAGAATAAAAAATAAATAAAAAAAAGACATGTTATGGGATTGGCAGGCAAACCTCGATCCCACCACTGTCCAATTACATACCATCAGGAAACTAGTGAAATGTGTGACTCTCCTGTATCTTTCACCACTGGCTGATTTCAGAGAACTACTGACATAGTTGCTGGCACAGCACAGTCCAGTCTCTCTCATGATGTATCACAGATCATCCGATGCATCACCTCTTGGAGTCATCAATACATTGCCATGTCACAAACTGTGGGTAAAAGGGGATAGGTAGGTTGTAATTTCTAGGTAAAACAATGGTGCCCCAGATGTTTGATTCCATTGACTGCAGACACAAGACACATAGCCCTAAGGTCACTGCAACATGCGGAATATATCTACCTCAACCATAACTGCTGGCATTCCATCATTGCGTAGATGGTTTTTTATGCTAGGTGACTCCTCACAGAGTATGTACATTTACCAGGTTTCAACATTCACTGATGTTTGCACTGTTGTAAACTAGCCAGTGTGGTGGCATGTAGTTGCAAGGTGAGTTCAGACACATTGTGCATTGGCAAAGTGTTGTAATGGAGTGTGTGTGCCTGGCGCATGTGTGCCTGGTGCGTGGTGTCTGTGAGGTCATCTTGGTTCTAGTGGAATGTGGAGGAGTGACAGTTGGGAGTTAGAGAGAGCAGAGGTTGCTTCAGGGGTGTGGGGAGCCCGGTGTCTCTGTGTCCTTACTTGTGTGCGATTGATCTTACCAAGAGAACTGAACCAAGGACATTAAATTATATCTAACTACAGTAGTGGAGGCCGGAACTTTAATTACATCACAAAGCCTTTACAAATGGACCTGGATGTTCAAAGGCACACATATTTAAAACCAGGGTTGATGCCATGTATAGGCAATGGCAATGCACCAAGGCTAGGTACACTTGGAGTATGTGGTCACTTCAACATTACATAGTGTCTACCCATGTGCAGCCTGTCTCCTTAACTTCATTTCACCCATAGGCAATGCAGGCTACTCCCAACATTAATATTTCTTAACACCAATATGGCATCCTAGCAACTTTCAAAAGCATCTGTATACCTCTACTCACAGGGCCACAAGAGTGTGATGAAAATGCAAGTTCAGCGCAGTAAAGAGGCGCTAATTTATCAGCTGCAGGATTAGCCAACGAAAAAGGGGAGGGGGGCTTTAATGATAGCCAAACTGTTCTGTGCATTAGGCAGGAGAATGCCTCCATTAATTGTGTTCTAAGCAAATAACCTGTAGGTAATAAAGTTTGAAGTACATGTGAGTATGTGAGACTTAACATTAGACATATGCACTGTAAACAGGCCCGAGAGCTTGCTTTCACTAGAAATTAATTAACATTTTATGAATTTGCCTAGCAGCCGGGGAAGCTCGCAGACATTGCAAACTGCATGTTTCCAGGATCATACGCTAAGAAATGAAGCAGCCTTTAATACATTTTCGAGGTCATGAAGCTGGGCTAATGGGTGCCATGGGGAAAGGATGACTGCACAATCATTTTATAATTTGAAGGTTTCAAAATGCCCCATGGCAGTTCCAAAATGCCCCTTTGTACATATGAGCCTGGGAAGAGATTCGAGGAGTTTCTAAGATGCAACGGTTCAAGGCTCTTTCAGAGTCATGATCAGTTGCATCCTCATGAGAAACGGATGGAGATGACCGGAGGCAGGTGAATAAAGATCTGCTGGTCATCTCAAATGTCTCAAAGTTTTGACACTGTGATGTGAGAATTGGGGGTTGGACTGTGACAACAAAGAGGTGATCAAGCATGGTGTGGTATGATTTGCAGGACCTGTTCACTTTCTGATAATGTTTGTCCCGCTATAAGGGGAATTACGCAGATCTACCAATTAGTCCCACTTAGAGGATTGACCTAATGTTGCAATGTGACTTGATGTTAATTAGTTTGTAGGATTACAAATTTTAGGTGTGTATCATTGACAGCGCTTTTCATGCCATTCTGTTCTCCATTCTGTCTGAATATAGCCTTCCCAGCTGTATCTGAGACCAGACTAAATTGTGTTACTTCTTGCCTCACGTACACTCCTTTTTTAGACTACTTTTGAATTTATTTATATTGTGATTTCAGATGCAATCCTCAGTACATTTTTGGTGCCCCATACGGGGAATCAGCTCTCCCGACCAGATGTGGGGATTCCAACTGTGCTCTCAGAGGAGTGTGGGACAGCGTGCAGACCAGTCTTAAGAGCTCCATACTGAGGAGACTATGCAAATGCCAAGTTCACAAAGGTCTGCCTGGTATGAATGCTCCCTGCTCTCGCTAGAGGTTAGTGGCCTTTAAAGGAAGACTCCAGCGTTGAGAAGACTTTAGAATCTCGGAAGAAGGATAAATGAGTGTACCTATGCATGAGCGTGCATGGAAAGGGAGGGATTATGTTTATAGTGTATAGAACGCACCCTCAAGAGGTGGAGGGCGATTGGTAATAATAGCCTTAGATTTTAGGTCCACTCACCCGATAGGGAGTGAATGGGCAGTGGCACATCTGCGTTAGAGCAGAAGGTGCGCAGTAAAAAGGCAGACCTTGTTAGACGAGAGTTGCACGTAGTACAGGAAATTGGTATAGTTGCATCACATTTTACTTTTATGGGTTAAAGAGTATTTGGGATTGTGAGGAAGAAGTAGAGAAAATGTATGTATTGGTGTTTTGTTAAAATAGTAGTAAGTTATTTTGTTAGGATGTAGTTAGCATGTTGTTTTGTTTATTGTGGCTGTGGAAATCGCAGAAGGGCCAGAAGAACCTAACATGTAAATATTGAAGGAGCTGTGTAACACATGCAGGGGGCATGGTTGAATGCAGGGAGGAGCAACCAACCCCTCAGCACGTTAACAAAGGCCATAATTTTCACAGTGGCGGGCCTGTGGAAAAGGCCATTTGTGTCTTAACAAAATCTAACACGACAGGCCTGTGGAGAAGGCCATTGTGTGTGAATTGTGTGAAAGGGCTGGGCCTGAAGAGAATGCCAGTGTGAATGAAATAGGGCAAACAAGTAAGACGGTAACTATAAGAGTGAGTGAGCGAGTGTGAGTAAGGAAAGGGGTGAACGTATTTGGATATAAGCAAATGCCAGGACTAGAAGGGAGAAAGAGAGTACCCTAAACATTAGAAAAAGGGCCCAATAATGTTGTCCTACGGTATGGACTCACCCCCTCAATCAGATGTGCAAAAAATTGCCCCAATATTGTGATAAAATATTAAAATACCACTTTCGGTGGGTAGGAGACACAGTAGGGAAGTGTTATCAGGAATGGCCTGGAAAGGGAATGTTTCAGAAGGGTATAATCGACAGTTTGAACTCAGAATTGTCTGCAATATACGAAGGCGCAAAGCTTAAAAAGAGATAGGATATTTTAGGTCTCTGGAAACTTTACAAAGAAACTAAAGTGGAGAAAAAGAAGGAAGAAAGGGAGAGGGAGAAGAATAGTGCTCCACCGCCTCCCAAGGCATTATATTCATTGTTAAAACCAGGTGCAGGATATATAAACCCTAAAGTGAGCATCCCCAGACATGAATAAAACTAAGAAAAATAAAGCACAGTCAGAACCTCATTCTGGGGATAAGGAAGAGAAAGGGAAAGAGAAATACATTAAGAAAAGCACATGACAGCAACTAGACTCGATGTTTAGAGAAGCAGAAAAGGTAATGGAGAGATAGATAGAGGAAAAATGGGAAGGAGCAAGGAAAGAGGGAGGACCAGCAGGGATGGAGAGCAGATGCATAAAATATAAAATTGATGACTAAGGACTGGACATGGAAGAGAACAAACAAAATGTGACAGAGGGTGACCAGACTCAACCATATTGGGAGGATAGCAGTGTTAATGACAGCAGGGATGATGCATTTGACACTAGTGATTTAACCAGTGATCGAAGTGAGCGGGAGCGGATGGGAGCGGTGCTCCTCTACTTTTTTTTTTTCTTCATTACCATTCCTATACTTTTATTTTAAAAAGAAACCGCTCCGGAGCGTTCCTTTTTAAAGTAAAAGTATAGGAACGGTGGCAGCACTGCACTGTCTGATGCAGGCTGCAAACAGTAGGCTGATGGCAGAGCCTTGGCCCACGCCTGCGCATTGAGATGCAGTGCCTTTCATTTCTGCACGTGCCCCTCACTATGCGCAGGCGTGGGCCAGTGACCAGCAGCCTCTGTCGGAGATGGACTTCGCCAGGCAGCAGGCCTAGAATTTCATTACCTCCTGCAGACTGCGCTGCCAGGTAGGTAAAGGGGGGGGCAGATGGAGGCGAGTGTATAGTGGGTCGGGAGAGAGGGACGGTTGGTTCTGTGCCAACCGCCCCTCTCTCCGACCTGAGCATATTTTATTTCGGTGTGGGCGGGAGGTCACAGCAGGGCCAGGCCAGGTGCTGGGTCGGGAGATAAGGACGGTTCAGTGCTGTCCCTCTCTCCCGACCCGAGCATATTACTGCATGCACTGCACTGCAGTGCAGTGCATGTGCATGGTGCGGGCGGGTCGCGGGAGGTCGGGGGCCAGCTAGACAGATGACTAGTGGGTCGGGACTCGGAGGGACGGTTCAGTGCCGTCCCTCTCTTCCGACCTGAGCATTTTTTATTTTGTTTTGGTGCAGCCCGCACCAAAACAAAAAAAAAATGCTCAGGTCGGGAGAGAGGGACGGCACTGAACCGTCTCTCCCGACCCACTAGTCATCTGCCTGGCTGGCCCCCGACCTCCCGCCCGCACCATGCACATGCACTGCAGTCAGGGGTCAAGTCCTAAAAATATAAGTGGGGGGACTCATCAAGAAACGCAATGGGATGTGACGTTGCCAGAAATGAGCATATCAAGGTGAAATATGCACATTTCATTAAACTGCCTTTGCATAACCACCACCCAAATTGCACAAGACAAATGGCATTTGCCCTTCATAAAATCAACACCCACACAAAACCAAGAGAGGATATTTTCTTCGAATAGTGTTTTTAAAAACATTAAAAGGTGTGCATGTTTTAAACTCCGAGAACCAAAACAAATGTTTTCCCTGAAAATTGCAGTACCGAAAATGGGCATTTTCACCTTTAGTTGTTTGTTATTTTTCATCAGGTTATATAGTGCAGTGGGCAAGTGTCAGGCCTGCAAACCTGACGACTGTGGCTCGATCCGTGAGGTTGGCTTTAATTCATAAACTAAAAGAGCACATTCAATGTTTCTCATTTTAACTGGGGGGACTGAGTCCACCCACTGAAAAAAGTGGGTGGACTCCGTCCCCCCGCGTGTACCCTCGACTTGAGCCCTGACTGCACTGCACTACTGCAGTGCAGTGCAGTATAATATGTGGAAATCAAGGCAAACTCACTTCTGATCTTGGTTGTGTAAGTTCAAAATTGTTAGATGATGTCATTTGTGGCGAGGGGCACCAAATGTTGTGTAGTCAAAAGGTAACAAATGCCCTGATAACTAACACTTCCTTGAATTACGAGGTCAGTTGTTTCTGTGGGGTCTACTGGCCTTGCACCTTCCGTTATTTATGAGAGATCCAGCAATAGTAATTGCATAACTGAGGTGATCACAGTGTATCCACCATGTAAGTTGGAAGGGAATAGCCTAAGCGCTATATCCCAAGTACATAGGACTATTATAAATAGTCAGTGTGTAAACTTAAAATTAGATCTTCCCATATGTGAGTTGGAGGACGACGGAGTACAGTTTCCTGGGCAGAACATGTCCCAATCCTTTTGTGAGTCCTCCACTCCTCTAGTTGATATAAAAAAAGTCCCCATTGGTGGCTACCGCGCAGTAAGATGGCCGCATAGCCGAGGAGCTCCACTCCGGCATGAATCCTTGTTAACTTTTTTATCCGGAACCAGAGTGCGCCGAACCCCCAGACTAGCTGAGCTGCTTCCCGCCACATCCAGACTCCACTGGGGAAAATCCTGGCTGAAATCGGACATTGTAAGCCCACGGACGGGTGAGTCCCGTGGTCTCGCTCGCCTTGCCCGCCGCGCGGCTCCGCGGCCTATCGCGCAGGAACCGCGGCTTGGGACCGCCCAGACACTCCTACGCAGAGACCATTGTGGACGTGAACAGTCATCCGCTGAGCTGCGACTCGGTCTCCTAAACCAGATCCTTCGATACGAGGCGAGGAATCGATCCCTTGGCGCGGCCCTGGGACCGGAGAGAACGAGGGTGGACCGAGCTGCGCCGCGGGCGCGAGGTCGACGGACAAGCTCCTGAGTGCCGATCCAGGAACTCTAGTGGACTGTGGGCCCTGGCTCTGCGCCGCTGCGCGGGAAAGCGATAAAACAACACGCTGAGAGGTGCTTCTGTGCCGCCACCACTCCGAGCGGCGTCGCCGGAGATCGCGGGTACCGACGGTCCTGGCGCTTGGCTTGGTGTAGGCCTGTCGCGGCGCCTGCCCTCCGCCCCGGGGTGGGGCTGGGGAGATTCTTCTATAACTCGCGTCAGCGGTGGCCGAGAGGCGGCCTGCACACAACGGGCCATACCTGCATTGGAATCGGCCGACTGTGCCCCGCCGCGGCTCGGCTCCGGGGCGGTGCCGCCAGTCCCTCCAGCGGCACGCTGAGCCGTTAACATCAAACTCCTGTTTACCCCACAACATGCCTGGTAAGAACTCGAATAAGTGCAGAAGAACCGGCCCTATGGATTCGTTCACCAACTCGCAGACGCCTTCTGTTAGCTCTGACACACCACCCCCCACCACATCTCCGTTGTCGGAGGACTCTAAATTCGACCACCTGCTCACCACGGTCCAGAGCGGATTCCTGGCTATAAACGTCAAACTAGACGATATCGTATCCACAATAGGCTCACTGAAGGCCCGAGTGGACAAGGAAAGTGCCAGGATCACTGAAGCAGAGGGAAGAATTGGTTCGAACGAGGACTCTACCCGGCGAAACGCGCAGGACATTACCCTTCTGAAAAGGGAGATGGACACGCTTCGTAGTAAATGCGACGATTTGGAGTCTCGCTCCAGGCGGAACAACATCCGTATTGTCGGCCTCTCTGAATCGTTTTGTAAGGGGCCAATGGAACTTCGGATTGAAGACTTGCTGAAATCTCTCCTTGGGGAAGAGGCCTTCTCGTCTCAATTTATGGTGGAGAGGGCCCACCGCTCCCTCGTGCCGCCGCCTAGGCCTGGGGCCCCACCCCGCACTGTCATAGCGAAATTGTTAAACTACAGAGACAGGGATACCATCCTGCGGCTGGCCAGAGAGAAAGGCCCCCTAAAGATTGGAAATGATCGCATCCACGTCTACCCGGACTTCTCAGCAGGGGTCCAAACTCAAAGACGATCCTACGAAACAATTAAACGTCAACTGCGGCTGCGACAGGTCCCCTATGCACTCCTCTATCCAGCTAAACTTAGAATACAACATGGCGGAAGAGCACATTTCTTCGAATCCCCTGCGGCCGCCCTATCCTATGTGGAGGCTTCGATTCCTCTACCGCCTGGAAGACAGGGCGCTGAACATGATGACTTGCAACAGCCGGTGTAACCTGAACATTCACCTCACATTGAGTACACAGTGAGTCTGGCGGACATGTGAACTTTGTATGGCAATGGACTGGGGTAGAGACGCACCTCTGCTCTTAATTCTGGTATGTAGCCGGTCTTGCTGCGGTACACGACCCCTACCTTTGGGTTCTCCCACAAGTTAGTACTGAGTAAAGGGATCATCATCAAGTTGGGTGCGATGGTGTGGGTGGGGGTGGGATATGGCGATATGGGTTGCCAATGGGTATTGTTGGCCATTGTTGAGGCCTCTGGATGCCCCTGTTGGGCACTTAATGCACAGCTTACATTAGTGGTTATGGGTTACGTTTGGTTAAAAGTGCACTCACTGGCTCACTCGCTGCCCCTCCTTACAGAACTATTCACACTTTTACATGTTATCATCATGACCACAAATGGCACAAACCACTAAGACACCCCAGGGGCTCCGCCTGAAACTGCTCACGTGGAACATTCGGGGGTTAAATAACAGAGCAAAAGCTAGTAAGGTAGGCGCTTACATCAACAGGCACCATCCGCATATTGTAATGCTTCAGGAAACCCACGCGCTGAAGTCTACACACGAAAAAATACTTCGGCAATGGGGTGGTAATAGACATTATACGGAATATTCTTCACAGAGTAGAGGGGTCATCACACTGATACACCCCTCCTTGGGGTTCTCCACCGACAAATGCAAGACAGACCCAAAGGGGAGATACGTAGTGGTCTGGGGTAGCCTGGCCGGGGTAAAACTCGTCCTGATTAACACGTATGGCCCGAATAATGACGACCCGCAGTTTTATGTACAACTCCTTGCTATGATAGGCCTCACAGCTAACGCCTGGATCCTCTGGGGAGGAGATCTAAACACCATTCTCGACACTACATTAGACAGGTCCTCCAGTAGACCTAGAACCCTCACCAAAGCGGCGAATGTTATACGACATGCCCTCGAAGAGTTCACCCTGTCTGATGCCTGGAGGGGTATTCACCCTACGGAGAGGAAATACTCATTTTACTCCTCAGTGCACGACACTGAATCTAGAATTGATTACTGGCTTATCTCGTCCCCTTTGGTTAACTACACGGAACAATGCGAAATCCTTCCCCGCACGCTTTCAGACCATTCCCCGATCACCTTGACCACGCTGCTCCCTGGCATAGACCGCCCAACACGACGATGGAGAATGTCCCCCAACTTATTAAAAGACCCGAATGTCGTGGAGACTCTCCACACTGATATAGAGGAATTCTTCCTTCTGAACCATGGCTCCGTAGACAGATGGGCGACTGTGTGGGAGGCGTTTAAGGTGTGGGTGAGAGGGGTATTGATGTCCAAAACGACTGGTCTCCTCAAAGCCGTGAGGAACGAACTAGACACTATAGAATCACACCTGCAAATACTCGAAACTGAATATAGCATGACACATGACAGACACACCCTAGCCGACATCAATGCACAGCTCCATACCTTCAATGATCTGGCGACTAAGGAACAGCAGTACATGGCCATTCCCATCAGAGCACGCAGATATGGGGAGGGCAACAGAGCAGGCCACCTCTTAGCCCGCATGCTCCGCAACGAACACTCCCATACCCCAATCGCGAGCATCTTGACAGAGGAAGATGTAGTTGTCAACGGCGACAAAGAAATAAATGATGTATTTCTGCGCTATTATACTGACTTATACTCCAATCGTGATAATAGTACACAAGAAGGAATTCGCAAATACCTGAGCAGGATTGACCTCCCTAAATTAAACCTGGCAGATCACCAGATCCTTGAGCAGCCAATTACCAGTGACGAAATAGCCGAAGCCATCAAAACACTAGCTTCAGGTAAAACCCCGGGACCTGATGGGCTAGGTGCCGAGCTATACAAATCCTTCTCAACGATCCTTGTCCCTGTCCTCACCCGTGTATGGGAGGAAGCCATTAACACTGGCTCGCTCCCGGACTCGATGACAGAAGCTGTTATAACAGTACTCCCGAAGCCCAGAAGTCCAGCATATGATCGCTCCTCTTATCGCCCCCTGTCGTTGATAAACACGGATGCTAAAGTCTACGCAAAAGTTCTTGCAAATAGACTGCTCCCCAAGATGCCCACACTGGTACACCCCGACCAATGTGGATTTATACCCACGAGATCCACTGCGCTAAACTTGCGCAGACTGTTCTGCATCCTAGCACAGATCAAACCTCAAGCACAGGCAGTAGCGATATCCCTGGACGCAGAAAAAGCGTTCGATTCAGTCTCCTGGATGTATATGTTTGAGGTTCTCCATAAATTTGGATTTGGCCCCTATTTAACCAGTTGTATTAGGCTCCTGTACTCGTCTCCTAAAGCCAGGGTACTGACTAATCAAACGCTCTCCAATCAATTCTCACTACACAGAGGGACTAGACAGGGATGCCCATTCTCTCCCATACTATTCGCTTTAACAATCGAACCAGTGGCGGCAGCAGTGAGGGCAGAACAGGAACATCGAGGCATATATATGTCAGGAGAATACCAGGCCATCTCGTTATATGCGGACGATGCTCTGCTATATGTTCGAGAACCTGAGAAAAATCTGGGTCCCATACTGGCCGTAATAAACGACTTCACCCTACATTCGGGGTACAAAGTCAACAACACCAAATCTGAAATCTTCCCGTTAACCGATACCACCAACTGTCCCACAAACACACATGGACTAGCATGGGCTCCTGCACACATTCGTTATCTGGGAATACAGGTCTCCCGTGACGGCGCCTCCCTGTATATAGATAATCACGAGACCATTTTACAAAACATACATTCAAAACTTCAGATCTGGGCTAAGCTCCCCATATCCCTGGCTGGCCGTATTGCAGTGCTCAAGATGACTGTTCTGCCCAAGCTCCTTTACATTTTCTGCAACGTCCCCATCTGGCCGGGCAGATCATTTTTTGATAACCTCAGATCCATGGTTATAACCTTTGTGTGGAACGGGGGGGCGAGCAGGATAAGCTGGGCCAAGTTGGTCGAACCTTATGATAAGGGGGGCTTCGCGGCCCCGGACTTCGAACTATATTGGAAAGTAGCACAAGCCCAATACGCGAAATTCTGGCAAAACCCCCTGGACACGACACCACATGTATCCATAGAACGCCGCTCAGTCCGCCCAACAGACTTGCGCTCAGTCATCTACTCGAAAAGACACAGAGATGACTGCAAATTTGACCCAACCACATGCACGATCACAGCATGGAAAGCTATCATCAAGCGACTGGACATAGATGTCCCGTATGACTCACAAGCTCCGCTTTGGAACTTCCCAGACATCGCACCCACGTACGATACTGGCATTCAAAGAAGTTGGCTCCCAGAATATGAGTTCACAATGAAATCCATGTTCCCAAACGGTAAATTTGTAACTCCCGAAGACTTTGCAGAATCGGTCGGCGAGACTCCCCTAAAAACCTTGCAGTTCCACAGAATGAAAGCAGCGTTCAAGAAGCGCTGGCCCACATTTCCAGACGAACCTCCAGAGCACGCATGTTTTCAATCCTTACACTCCCAGTCTGGCATAGGGGTGTCCAAACTGTATACCTTGGTCCAGACCCACACAGACGCCTTGAGTACCATCAAGTCAGCATGGGAAAAAGATATGGGCACTGTCATCGAGGCGGGAAAATGGTCCAGATACTGTCTCCTGTCCAAAAAGGTATCGTTAAACGCGGGCTTAAGACTAATACAGTTCAAGATCCTGAACAGATTACACTTCACCCCGGCAAAAATGGCGAAGTGCTACACCAATGTGCCCGACACCTGCCCAAAGTGCCACACCCCCGGCGCAGACTCCTACCATATGTACTGGGAATGCCCTTTCATAGCAAAATTCTGGCGGGAAGTAGCAACCACCCTAGAAGGCATTACACAAATCCCTGCTAATCTTAACCCCCCGAAATACCTGTTTGGAGACATCGGAAAGGTGCCCGAAAAAATTAGGAGACTGTTCAATGTCGCCTGTGCAGTCGCTAAGAAATGCATCCTGCAGAAGTGGAAAAGTACACAGCCTCCGACATTGGAACAGTTTCTCTCCACACTGATATATGTGAATGAATGTGAGGAAAAGTATGTGGGACTGTTACCTACCCCATGCAAACCAAAGGACATCTGGGCACCGCTCAGGAAGTACCTAACCGAAAATTCCTCGGATTCAGAAAGCTCTGATGATAACAGTGCGAACGAACTTTAAGGTGTCTTAACCCTGTATGGTGCCCTACTTCTTCCCATACATACTCTTATAGATGTACGCCCAGGCCATTAACTGTTAAAATTACGATGCCAATTGGTAACAATTGATACGGATTTGGATGAATATAACATGGTTGTAAAGTATATATGTAATTCATGATGTGACAGCTGTGATGTGCAACAAAAATAAAGTTTTTAAAAAAAAAAAAAGTCCCCATTAGCAGTGGATGTGATGTTCCCACAAGGGTCAATGAACGCTCCTAGCGTTCTCAGTGGCTTGAAAGATGGGTTTATTTCTGGTGGTCTGTCATGGGGTGCAGGCATGCACAATTCTGCACCTAATGCGCTTCCACTGTCAAACGCTTTGCCTGACCCGAGTATATGTAAGAATGAAAGTATTGGCGATAGCACTATGACATCTAGTATGATGTTGAATGCCTTTGAGAACCTGCTGACAGATCTCTTGGCAAAATGTGCACGGTTAGAATAAAAAATTGATATACAGGCACTGCTAATACACAAAAGTATGAACATTGGGCGGAAAGTAGGATGTGAACGCAGCACCAGCACATCTGGATTGAAAATGGTACACCATAAAGAAAATGCTGAGACCAAAAAAAAACGAACAAATGCCGCACCTTGTAAGCCTAAATCTAATTATGCGTTCATGTATAGTAATCTAATTAAACTGAGGAAAAATAAAAAAGGTAAGGCTAATTTGATATGATAGGTTATTTATAACGCGCTTAATACCCAGAGGTTTCTAAGCGCGAACCCGGGGATCAAACCTGTGGTGCTCCATGACGTCTTGCTTCCACGGCGAGCACGTTGCCCCTGAGACTATCCTCCCGAGACAGAGAAGTCTAAAGAATGCCACTGGAGAACCGCTCATTGGTTCCCCGTTAGATGAATCTGTGTTAGAACAGGGCCAGGCCAAGTGCTGGGTCGGGAGAGAAGGACGGTTCAATGCTGTCCCTCTCTCCCGTCCCGAGCATATTGTACTGCACTGCACTGCAGTAGTGCAGTGCATGTGCATGGTGTGGGCGGGAGGTCGGGGGCCAGCCAGGCCAGATGACTAGTGGGTCGGGAGAGAGGGACGGTTCAGTGCCGTCCCTCTCTCCTGACCATATTGAAAGGTATAGCAGGAGGGAATGTGGCAGGGTCAGATGGTTGGTGGGCAGGAGAGGGGTGTTGTGCACTGGGATGGAGGCCACTGGGATATTGAAAGGTGTACCAGGAGGGAATGTGGCTGGGTCAGATGGTTGGTGGGCAGGAGAGGGGTGTTGCTCAGAGGGATTTGGGTTCACAGGGATGGAGGCCACTGGGATATTGAAAGGTGTACCAGGAGGGAATGTGGCTGGGTCAGATGGTTGTAACCATATTCTGGAAACCTTGTTTTTGTGGTTGGTTCGGATTGTCTCATTGGGAAGGATTAGTTCATGTGCTTAAGAGGTTACAGTATATTGGGCCCTAACTGGTGTGTGGGCATGAGTGTAAGTGTGGAGTGTGGTGTGCTTGCCTTGGTGTGAGGCTGTCTCTCCTTAGTGTAGGTATAGTCTGCGAGTGGGTAGCTTGCATGGGGTCTCTTTGTCCTCCCCTAGTAGTTTCAATCATGAACTTCCACTTTCGCATGACCTCATTCGACCTTTGCAATTAGAGTCTTAGCTCTCATCGACACACATGGGGCACACATTCATGCATTGCGAGCTCGGCGGTAACTGAAAATAAAGGTGGTGCGGCGGGCACCTTCATCTGATTTTTAAGTACACCTGATTATGAGGAAAAACGCATGCATGTACATGATAGTATCACCTACAGACACAGGATGATGGTGAGTTTACTACCACTGGTAATATCTCTATTCCCCTTAATGTCCTTTAGGAGTACGGAATGGAGAATAACGGTAATCTCATAATAAAACAGAGGCACCACTGTTACCACAGGTGGTAACGGTATTTCAGCTTTGTGGTATTAGCACCACCAATGTGACCACCAAACTCATAATGATCCCTAGAGTGTCCTGTAGCATTAATTTCTCTTTCACTTATTGTAATTGAATGGTGTTATTCCCGCCAATAACGTGTCATGCGAGTATAGGTGTGACCTCCAACACAATCTAGGCATGGATAGGACCAACGTCACCAGAAGATACAGCGCCTCTGTCCTGGTTCCGCCCACCCTGTGCTGTGAAGCGCTACAGCAGATGCCTTCCCAATAAACCTCGGTGCCCACGGACTGCCCTTTAGGAATCCCTAGACGCGATCACATTCAGCGCAAACTGTCTCACAGTTAGAAACACGGCTGTTAATGAAGTTTCACTTCCGCTCTAGCTGTCGGTGCCGCACTAATGAAGCTCACAAGAGCATGGTCACCTGAGCATTTTTTATTTGGTTTTGGTGCGGGCGTGAGGTCACACAGGGCCAGGTGCTGGGTCGCGAGAGAAGGACGGTTCAGTGTTGTCCCTCTCTCCCGACCCAAGCATATTGTACTGCACTGCACTGCACTGCAGTAGTATGAGTTCAGAGGATAGCGCCCAGAAGCTGCGTGTTTCCACTTCTGCAGGAGTGAGACACTTTTTGGGCCAATATGGGCCAATTTTATGAGTTACTTAACTATGCGGATAGTAGTTTTGACCAGTGTTGCTGAATAAATATTCATTAAAATGCACAATTTTTGTCCCGTTTTATAAAAATACCTCCCCCTTGGGTAAACAGTGTCAAAAGAATGAATTGCCATTTGCAACTTTGGGCCACTTTTTCATTAGTGCCCAAGACAATTTTATGGTCCAGTCCGACCGTGGGGGAAAATGAATACAATTTGAGAGTGGAAGGGTAAGGCTGGAGACCACAAAAACCCAGAGCATTCGCAGACTGAGGGCATCCATTGCTTTTCTTACCTATGCGAGCATAGCCAGGCGCCTAGAAGCTATCCAGGAACCATGGCATTATAAAAATGCTTCAAAAATAGAACACACAGGCGAATAATTAAACTGCATTGCACTGGGTAACACAAGCAAACCCGCACTACCTTTTTTACAATATAATGGGAAATGCAGTACAGCTCTAAGTAAATGTTTATTAAACATGTTCAAAGTCCTCTGTAAATGGAAAGTGATTCTTACCTTAATCCGGTCCCATGCAGGTGGTAGAATGAGAATTAATTTTAGGGGGGGGGGCTTGCTGAGATAGTTCGCTCGTGTTGCCCCCGAGGACACTGATCCAAGGCCCCCCAAGTCAGAGCACCAACGCAGTTTCCTGGGATGTTCAGTCTCATCCTGGCAGGGTGCCGGCAGGAGGTCAGGGGCCAGCCAGGCCACCCATAATGTCTAATAGTTTGATGCTAAAAACTAAAGTTTGCTTTGATGTCCTTAGTTGAATATTCTTAAAACCATACATAACAACACGTCACGCTGGAGGTTTGTGACGAATCTCCAAACCTAAGTGAGTTCATGACACAACTTATTTTATTGTGAGTGTGTCTTAAATCGCTGAAAATAAAGTGGGTAAATAGATATTTTGCCTCTTGCATCTTATTATTTTCCATTTAGGATGTGGAAAATAAAAGGTACACTGATATTATTTTGGCCCAACATGCTGCTATACGAATGTACATGTTGTCATGATGCTTTACTATGCAATTTGTGTATTTTGCAAGTAAACTCTATAGGACATTATTATAATAGGTCTTGATTGAGACCCAAAACTTAAATATTTGTTCCGATTAAAACATGGAAGAAGATGGCTGTGCCCAAATTGCACAGTGGGTTAAAATCCCTGTTCACTGTTTAGCTTAAGTGTGTGATCCTGAGCATATAATGTAATCTCACCCTGGCTTCAACTGCAAAAATGTGAGTGTGTATAAGTGATTACATTTAAAACCTTAGAATAGGGCTTGATTTGACAGGTAGACATAGTCTCAACAGCGAATCAGCACACCAGAGATTCTAGTATAGCGCACTAACTGTGGTTGAACCAACATTACATTTTCTCCTCTGTTGCTCCCAGCCACTGAAGTTGCTTGGTTCGTCCAGAGTACTGCCCCACACTCTATGTCCTGCTATGCTATGATATTGAGTCTTTCATTGCACACCACCATCTGACATTCTCACACTTTCTAGGATCTTCAGGATCTGCAAGAAGTGGGTGTTTTCAGACATAAAGGAGAGAGCTAACTGTTTGTTACATTGAAGCTGCACTAGAATAGTCTCATTACTGGTAATGAAGTTAGATGCCCCTACACAAGTAATTTAGCGCCTCTTCCAATATTTGAAGGGTTCGCCCCGCCCTATAATTTTAGACTAGGTGCACCCCTATAGCATTCTCAGACAACCTGTTCTAAAAGGACAGCAGCCTGCAAAACGAAGTACTTGCCTAAATAATGAAAGAACACATAATTGAAAATGGATGCATGTTGTGATGTGCTGATGTGAGTCTGATCAACGTGCATGCGGAATACACTGCATGGTCCCCATTGCGGCAGGGCAGCCCATTACGTAAGAGATACCCCCAACTGGAAGCTATTTGGCACCCTCATTTATCTCAAACTTCTTGTTACTTTATTGGGGACATGCACAGTTGAAAGTAATTTACGTGTAAAATGTAGATATGGGATTTGAGCTGATGCTTATTTCATTTATTTATTAGTTTTTTTTTTGTAACACACTACATGCTTTGCATTGCTCCAGAGTGGATTGCCGGGAGAAGGGAGAGTTTCTGGGGTTGACTCTTTGGGAGAGAATGTAATGGATGGGGGAAGCAAGCAATCTTAATAAATAGGTCAAAGGAGGGTTATGTGGCGACTGCAAAGAATGTTATGTAATCAAAGGATAGCCTCCCAATAGGACCTGCACAGTCTTTTATCCTTCTAAAGTTAACACAAATGAATACTATTGAATGCAGTAATATTAATGTCATCCATTACTACAGGATCTGGAAACATCCTAGGTTTGAACAGAATACAAAAGCAGTATTCTTTTTGTTACCTAAAACGTATTTATTTTCAAGTTGATGAGCTTTGGAAGCAGTGATGTGTGGGTATTTCATCAGCTTCCTACCCAACCCCACAAAAGCAGAAAAACAAAGTTCGATGTAGGGAAATATTTCTGGAAGCACAGCGGAGTTCCTAAATAAAATGCATTGAGCTGTGACAGGGACAGTGTCAGGGCATTTCAAACTTTTCATGTCAAGTGGGCCCCTCCAGCAACAGTCCCAGTGTTGCCAGTCATCAGTTTTGTAACACTGCAATATATACATTTCTCTATTTTCATTCTGGGGCTTGAAATGTGTACTTTGCAGTGCTCGCTGTGTTTTTTCTTCCCACTGGATATACAGAAGTGTTATTATATAGATACATTTGGAAAATGGTGTGCTGTATATGTGCAATTGAGGTGGTAAGTGATTTTTTTATGGCTGGCTAGTAGTTTGGAACTTGAAATATTCACCCCTGTATCCCATACCCCACCTAGCTCTTAACACATTTTTAAGCAAGGGATGTTCATGATAAGACCAGCAAATGATAAAGAGTATCTGTGTAAAGTAATGTCTAGGAAATGGTCTGAGTACCAAGCACATGAGGAATACCATACATGGGATCCCACTCGTGTGTGCATGCTCCTCGTAGTGCCCTGGTTTCTTAAATACTCGACTTCCTAGCCTCTTAGAATGAGTATGCCCTTATCAGTATTCCACATCCTTCAACCTCAAGCTTCACTCTTTCCTGGACGCATCCTTCTCTTAGTAGACTACCTGATTCAAGCTTTGCAAACATTCTCTAACATGTGAATGCCTGTTCTTCATTCCCTAGGGATTCATCTGTCCACAAGAGAACAACCAGGTGACTGAAATCCTGCCCAGCCAACCCAGAGGCATTTAGGAAGTGTTGTTTCCAGACTGCTCAAGGTAAGAGAACATGGTTGTATATCTTCCATATGTTAATAGTGATAAAGCACTTGAAGGAAGACACCATTCAGTCTGTTTACATAGCTACTAGTCCGTCCCACGTGGCTCCTGAATGTGTAGAAAGCAGCTGCAGATTATCCATGGTGTAGCTGTTGTGGTGGTGTATCCACTTGCCTCTCAGATCATGTGTACCCCTTAACCTGCCATGATTTTGTGGGTTGTGGCCTGTGGGCTGAGATTCTACACTCCATTTTTTCCAAAAGAGAACACATATGGCCACTTAATGAGGCGAAATTTGACACAGAGCTACAGAAAGGCAGGACTTTTTCATTAGCAGGGCCATAGATGGCTGCAGCCATCCCCAATCTTAGCCAGAGTCGTTGAAGTCTCCCACTCTTGTAACCAGTCTACTCAAATCACTGCTAAGGTAAAGAGAGAAATAAATCTGGGGAATCAGATTTAAGCATAAATCTCTTTGCCATGCAAATTGGTCTGCATTTCTCACCCTTACCAAAGAATAGGGTTTTCAATATCTAAATCTGATATATATCCCCATGAGGTAGGGCTATCTCTTTCCTGAATAGTTCGACTCAGACCTATATTGTACAGGTGTATCCGAGGTAGGGGAAACCCCTAACACAAGCATAAAGTGGATTGATTAAAGAGACAATAAAAACATTGTGAAATGCAACTTCAATCTCTATCCTGCCATGCAAGATTAATGCATTGCACACAACTGAATGATTCATTTATCGGAAAAACACATTGATGTAATAGGCCACAAAACATGGAGACACTGTTCGCAATGGGCGAGTGAATATTCACTCTGGGCGAGTAAGAAAGACTGTTTGAATTTAGAGAATTGGCTTTAATTAATAATAGCAAGTGACGTGTATGTCTAGCTACTAGCTTATAACGAGCATTTATAAAAGTATCTTTCTTTACAAAACTATTTACATAGGATGCTAAAGTGGCTAAAGAAGAAAAATGCTCCAGCTACATCTATGGAAACAGCTCAAAAGAGCTCAGATGTCAGAGTAGAAGACCCAGCAGTGGCAGAAAATCTAGGCGGGGAAAGCAACTTTAGTCCAGTGCCTGCAAGTAGAACAGATGAAATGCTTAAGGTACCTGAGAAAAAAAGAAAAGTACCCCCTGAAGAGGTTATGCCAGTGATGATAGAAGCTTCCGATGAGAGAGACAGTGTAATGGACCTGGTCCTTGGTGAAGAGGAAAATGTGAGGGAGGAGGAGGAAAGAAGTGAGCATCCTGATTGCTGGTCATGGGAACAGTATGAAAATAAATGCAAAGAATACCCTTGGCTTACTTCTTCCAAAGGGAAGCTTGGATGTAAAATCTGTAGGGAAGTTAAAAATCTTGGAACAGAAACAAGTCAAGGTGTGCATTTCTCTCTGGAATGGGTGAATTCTTCAGTCAGCTCGTATGGTCCCACTAAAGAGAAACAACACAGCGCCCTGCGTAAAAAAATGTATCTCCATAAGAGCAGCGCTTGCCATTTGAAAGCAGTGGCCATTTTAGATGTAAGGACTTGTGAATCCATTACTCAGTTAAATTCCAGAATGCAAGTTAAATTATATGAAGACACATGCCGTGTATTTAGAAGTGCCTACAAAATAGGTAAACATGAACGTCCTTTTACTGATCTACCATTGGATGTAGATGTTCAAAGAATGAATGGTGTTGATTTGGGAAGAGTGTTGCATTCTGACCACAGCTGTGCTGACATTATTGAGCACATAGCAACCACGATGAGGGCAAAACTGGTTCACCATATCTTGCAAAATGAATCAAAAATATCTGTATTAATAGACGAATCCACCACCTTCAGTAAACTAACAACTTTAATTATTTGTATACGAGCATGCATTGAGAAGGAGGATCCACCTTTGACCTTTTTCTTGGACCTTGTTGAACTGCCTGGTACTTCAGCAGAAATAATTTTTGATAAGTTATTGGCATGCTTGCAGAGTTATGGCCTTACAGATGACTATCTAAGAATGCATTTGATTCAGCTAGTGACTGATGGGGCTTCTAACATGATAGGAAGGAAGTCTGGTGTAGGAACACTACTTAAGATTAAGTATCCACAGTTGACTATTTGGCACTGTGCTAACCACAAATTAGAGCTTGCGGTTGGCGATGTTTCAAAAGAAGTCACAGGGATTAATCAACTTAAGATTTTTTTTGACAAGCTGTATGCAACTTACCATGCCTCCCCAAAAAATCAGCGCGAGCTAGGGGAATGTGCAGCACAGGTAGAAGTGAGGCTTCTCAAAATAGGAAAGATTTTAGATATACGTTGGGTGGCCTCCAGCGAAAGGTCAGTAAAGGCTGTGTGGAATAATTATAAAGCTCTAAATAAGCATTTTGGTGAATCTTCTTGTGACACAGCAAGGAGTGAAATTGAGCGTAACAAATACTGTGGCTTAAACAGAATGTTAACATCTACAGTATTTGTGGAGAACCTGGGGATAATGTTCGATGCCCTGACAGAACTGGGTGACTTATCCAGACAACTGCAGCGTCGTGACATGACATTATATGAGGCAGACAGAATAATCCAAACGCATATTTATGTCTTTGAATCAATGGCATTGTCACCTGGGCCTTATGCTACAGCTACAGCTACTGCTGTCGAACAAATGACATTTAATGGGATACAACTGCAGCACAGTAACACCAAAGGTTGTATTAGCATATCAAGAGCTCAGTTCTTTAGGAGTTTGACAAATAATATTTGCCAAAGAATGACAACAGCAACAGCATCAAATCTTTCAAAGAATACCTCCAACAGAGAGGGAGAAATTGAGTACAAACAGCTGATAGATGCAATGAAGCTTCTGAATCCACATTATTGGCCCGTTCCTGTGGATATCCAGTATGGTGATGCTGATTTGCAGGCATTTTGTGATAAGTTACATGTTTTTGATGCCCGACAGTACATAAACGCTTTCAGGGATTACAAACAAAATAAAGATTGCATGATACCTATACAGTTGAAACCTTTAGCAATAATTGTGGAAACATTTTCCACATCCACTGCTGATTGTGAGCGTGGCTTTAGCGTGATGAATGATGTGCTTACCCCATTGCGCAATAGGATGTCAGTTACTAGATTGTCCTCTGTAATGTTCTTAAAAATTGTTGGGCCTCCTGTGACAGAGTTTATCCCACACTGCTACGTAAGGAAATGGTTGCAAAAAGGCAGGAGAAGCGCTGATGCCACAAACTGTATGGCTCGCAGACAAGTTGTTAATGAATCAGCTTATAAGCAAATCTGGAACGTTCTGGCCAGTGAATAATTTTTACTTTCTGAGCACAAGTTCCCTTTGCAACAAAACAATTCTGAATAAAGGTCCCTTAGCATCAGCGTACATGGAATACAACACAATATCATTGCACTCTGTACCAATGTTTAAATACATATTTAAATGTAAATTACAATATTTATTTTGATAGTTTTTCTGTATATATTTATGTCAGTACTACTGCCTATAAGCTTAATTAACAGCTGCCTCTGCTTGAAGTGTAAAATAAAATGTAATTCAACTATTAAGTTAGCATGTTGTTGAATGAGCCAAGTTCATATGTATTGTTCAGCTGCTACAGCTTTAGGTTGACAAGGCAGTACTCGCCTGTAATACTCTGAGCAGCACCAATCAATGAAGCCGAACCTACATGCTTTTTCTAGAGCCAGCCGTGCAGTTCTTATCATCCAAAATCAAGCCCTAAATGGATTTATAGTACAATCTTTTCCTTTTCTTTGAATGGATACCTATGCATCCCTGATAGTAGTTCTAGCTAAGTGAAATATTGCCAGAAAGATAGATCTGAATGATTTAGCCATGCCCCCAACAAGCCTCCTGCACAAAAACAGGAGCAGACCGTCTGAAAAGGGAGTTAGGGTGTGAACCTGCCAGATGCCACACATTATAGGCAATCCACCAAAATGTAATGAGGAAGACTGGTTTCCCTTTAATCTGCAGTGCCCCAGCACGCATGCCCAATAAGCAAAGCAAGGCCAGGGTATTTTGATTCCCCAGTCTTGTATGGCCCATTCGGGATGCAGGCTGGCAACCTGCAGGTTCAAATATGCTGTGAGGGTGCTCCTGCGCCTCACAGCGCATTTCAGTCTATGTGGCTATGAGATGTAGGTACTGTGATTCTATCACATATGTCAGGACCCAGGAAGCTCACCCTGCTTTCTGGTTCCTATATGTGGAATCCTGGAGCCGGAGGCCTGGATTGAAGAGCTTCGTTGAGTTCGGATCTGCAGGAAAACAAGTAATGGGTAAAAAAAGCATTTGTGTATTCATCTGTGGTTGTCAGATGTGAGTGCATGTCTTTTGGCAAGAGGTGTCTGTATTAGTGGGTATATAAGAGTACAGTTTGACTGGTGGGTATAGGTGCGCATGTGAATACAAATGTAGTGTGAATATTCTGTGCGTGTGTGAATGATTGAGAGAACCTGTATGGGTGCATGCCTGCTGGTGTGAATGTGGATGAATATGTGTTTGCATAGAAGGTTGGGGCTTAAGGGAGTGTTGGTGCACTGAAATGTTTTATCAGGTGGCATAGCGGGGAAAGCAAATAAAATGAACATTCTTACATTGCAGTAGCATTTATGCATCAAATTAAAACATTATTTCTTATTATAAATTGCATTTTATACTGGGGTTAAGCGCAAAGCCAATATAAGTGTTCTTACGTGGCCAACCTGGAAAGGTTTTCTTACTATGGCATGGCATTTTGATCTGTGTTGAGAGGTCAAAGCCATCATGAAGTGTATCCATAATATGGGTGGTGTGGGCATTTGTAATTTGTTCTTCCAGCACGGACATGTTTTATTACTGTGGCATGCCATCTTAAACTGACGTTAAGGGCAAAGCCAACATGATGAGTGTTTTCTATGTGGCCTCGCCAGCCAACACGGTGCAGCCAGTCAGGACCTGTTTCAATTGCCAGTATGGACATGTTTCACTATAGTATCTTTACTGTTAATATGGTCAAAGCAAACACTAGTACATTCTTATGTGTAAATACTAGCATATATTGGTTTAACCTTCATGGACATGTATGGGTGCAGTCAGCATTAAATTACTTTTTTTTACAATGGCAGAAAATTACATTGTAGTGGGAAAAGGCATCATGAAAATGTGTTCGGAAATGCTCCTGGGCACTGTTGGTGAATCTGCATCAAATTGATTTTTCACGACTTACCCTAGAAATCTGTTTGTAAACTTTCTATTTTTTTACCCAATTTTCTCTGAAAATGTGCTGCAAAAAAAGCACTGTTTAACCCATTATTTAAAAATAATTCTCATGGGCAAAACCCTCGGAACCCTTCTCATTTATTTAAGGCTCACTTGCTACGCTTGGTTGCTACCACGTATTTATGGTAAATTTTTATTCCCAGTCCCGCCCATTTATAAAATCCACCAGCCGTCGCTGGAAACAACACCAATTTTTCTACAAAATCCATAGCTCCACTACTATTTTTCTTCCACTTCGACCACTGGATTTAACGATTGTAAGTAGAAGGAGGAGGAGAAAAGAAGTCGAGGAAGAGGAAAGAGAGGAACATACAGGGAACTGGGAAATTGGCTTTGAAGCAGGAAAGCAACGGTGGCAGCAGTAAAAAGACCACAGTGGGGGGTTGGGCACCAAGCACGAACACAGTTGCTTCTTCTACAGAAGGCAAAAGGAGAAGTGCATTACGTTCCCTGGCAGAAATTGGTCAGGGATAATTTGGTCTACCTTCACTAATGGCAGGGGCCAACAAGTGGATATATGTATTAGAGAAGGAGACAGCAGGTATACCATTGGCCATAGGGGACATTACAAGTGAGTTTATTGGCAGTATTGGTGCGGGAAAAGTGACAAGATTTGGCAGCAAGCATGTTACAGTGGGGTAAAGTTAAGCTCTAATATACATGAAGGGGCACCTTTTAATAATTACCTAGCACACGTGTGGAAAGTTCTGAGAGAGCTGTATCCAGATACATAAGATATGGGATCAATATTGGCACGGAAAATGAAGCCAGATGAGAAACCTGCAGAATAGATATGATCAATCTAAGAAATGTAGAGACAAGAGAATACGCAATCCTGGGATGATAATATACCTCTGTTCTATCACATTCTACTGAGGGGGCTCCCCACAGACCTACAAGCTTCCCTAGAAAAGGTTGTTGGGATCGAAGGAAAGCGATGGGCCGAGATACAGGCAACTATTGGACATTATTGTAAGAGCAAACAGGAAAAAGACAAGGAGGCAATACACAATGCGTAAAAGCAGACTACAAACTTGTGCAGAACGAATTGGCCAAAATAAGCATGGAAGGGGCAGTGTTCACAGGACCTGTTGGTGTTCTACACACCCAACAAGGGGGGCTTCAATGAACAACTGTAGTAAAGCAAGGGGGATACACATAAGTACCATATAACCCAAAGTGGGATATGCAACAGATGTAACAGATGCAGCAGCAGCCCAGATTCAAAAATACACAACCACCTGGGTTCACACATCCAGGGGGTGTAAATGTGTACACGGGACAATATCAGATGGGCAGGGGATATTATCCATGGGGAAGGGGATTTGGATACAGGGGTATGGGGCCCCAGTTTGGAGTACAGTGTTTTGTCTGTGGTAATTGTGGTCACTTTGCACGAACATGCCCACTTATTCAACAAACAGGACAGCAGCAGTATACACAGACATACATACAACCTCAGCAGGCACAAATGGTGCCACAGCAACAAATGCAAGTGCAACCTATACAGACACAGGCCATGCCTACACAGGCACAAGGACTGGCCCTAGGGGCAGCAGAATCTCAGCGTACATTGAGGGTACTACAGGCACCAGCGCAGATACTTGCACAATAGAAGGTGACAATATTGGGGCAGAACGAGGTGCCTCATTATCCAGGAGTGGCAGTGGTGAGTGGAAATCCATTTATATCTTAAGTGAATACATTTTCCCAATAGGGGTGCCCACGGGAAGCACGAGTGTCCTGTCCTAGCAGTAAATGAAGACTCTGTAGAGGAGCCTGAGGTATCAGTTTAAATATGATGGAGGAACTTTTCCTTTCTAATTGATACTGTAGCTACTAGATTCTGCATTAAAGAAGGGGAATTGCTATTATATAACAAGAAATTTGACACACAAGGCTTTTCGAGGACCACCCAAGAGGTTCCTCTGACAAAAGATTTACCACTGACAATAGGCATGTATCATACCGTAGCACCATTATTGTATTCAAAAGATACACCCATTAACATATTGGGAACAGATTTGGTAAGCACATTGAACACTACAGGTTCATTCTCAGAGAAAGGGATGGTGTGCCCCACACCTGGGATGTACCCAGCTTCGGTTGCTCTGCATATACAAGTATATTACGCACAGTACATTGGAAGGGATACCCACACACACACACAGTTCCTTTATGGGGTACGGATACTGCTAGGATGGGTCCCAGGAATACAAGGGAAGGTCTTTTTGCTGTCAAATGAATTCCTGTTTACACCACGATGCCCCTAAATAATCACACCAGGCACACACACACACTGCTATACATGGAGGAAGTAGTAGTAAGAAAGGACATGGTTATACTGGTTGCTGCAGAGGAAAATAACATGGAGTGTCGATCAATACTGTGCATCAATCCCACACTAACACTGACAGGAGTAACAGACACAGAATAGCTTGATACACGAGATGGAGAGGAGGGGGAGATGGTATTCCAGCTAAGCATAACCTTGCAGTACAGATAAAGGAAAGAGCAGTGCCCAAGGTGACACAATTGGTGAAAAAAGAGACAAAATAAATGCAGGAGTATTTAAAGAAAGTCCTAAAGAATGTATGGACTACAGAACCCCATGATTTGGGCATATTGAAAGGGGCAGAGGCGATACAGGAAGGAGCACTGCTACCACAAGTAAAGCAATACCCCCTCTTATGAGAAGCAGATGAGGCCATATATGAGACTCTTATGAGACGCTACATGCCTTATAGCAGCAGAGTAAAATACAGGAATCTACATCACTATGCAACACAGCGATCAATCCGGTCAAAAAACCAAAGGTTGGGGCATGGAGATTAATACAAGATCTCCGCCCACATAACAACATTATCAAAGCAGAATATCTACTAGTTCCAAAGCCTGCAACAATTCTCTGCAGCATTCCAGCAGAGACAAACTACCTCACAGTAGTTGGTTGCCCTGCATCCTGACTCCAGGTATCTCAAAGCCATTATGCATCGTGGGAGGAGATTTGAACACACAAGAATGCCTCAAGGCTACTATGAGGGACCCAGCATATTTAACATGGTAATACAAATTGATTTGAGCAATTTGCAATTAGGAAGTACAGGGATACAGTACGTAGATGACCTTATAGTGTGCAGCACAACTGAAGATGAGTGCAGGAAGGATTCAGTGACACTACTAACCTTACTGGCTAACTAGGGGTACAAAGTGGGCCAAGAGAAATTGCAGTATTGTCAAAAGGAAGTGGTTTGCTTGGGGAAGATTGTGCCAGCATATGGGATAAAAACAACGCCAGAAAGGTTGAAGCAATATATAAAACACCCCAACCTAAGACTGTGAAAGGAATGCAACAGTTCCTGGTTTTATGTAAATATTGCAGAGCATGGGTTTTCAATTACTCCACATACACCAGCCACTCCTCCAAGCACTCAAGAAAGCATCATAAAATGGACAGCTGAGATGAATTAAAGTTTTAATGAGCTCAAGCATAAACTGGCACATGCACCAGTATTGGCTACACCCAATTATAAAGAGAAATTTCATTTGTTTTCCCATTCAGATGGTACAGTAATAACAGCTGTGCTGACACAAAAGAAGTGACAGGGACACAAGCCACTGGCCTATTACAATGGCTCACTAGACCCAGTGATACAGGGACACTTTCCTTGTGAGCAGACACTTTATTTATTTATTTATTTATGTATTTATTTATTTATTTATTTGCTTGCTGCCACTGCATTCGCAATTGAGAAAGCATCAACAATAACAATGGGATGCCCAGTAATTCTGTACGGGGAACATACATTATTCGTCATACTAGTGAGACCCAAAGCAACATTGACAACCAAGTGAGTATCAGGTTATGAGATTATACTAACAAACACTGCAATAGAAGTGGTGAGCTGCAGGACGGTAAACCCAACAGAGTTCATTGCAGAACCAATAGAGGAAGGAAACTACACACATGATTGTGTGGCATCTATGTACAGGAATGAAGAGAACCCCCTGGTAAAAGAAATAATAATTGAGGGCGGGGACATGATCTTTATTGATGGGAGCTTAAGTATTGACCAATATTCGGGACAAAGGCATTCTGGTTCAGCACTGGTGGGGAAAAGACATGTAATACACAAGGAAGGAGAACTGATAGTGTTTTCCCAAACACGACTGCAAGCACACTACTCTATAGACAAGGTACTAGACCCCTAGCCCCCTCTAACTGAATGTAGGTAAAATAACAGGCTGATCAATGGTTCCAAAAAATCTGAATTATAGTGTTTTAGGGCGACATATATTTTGTTGGGTCAGGATGACCCAGGGGGTGAAGGGTATCTTAGGTAGTATGCGCACACCATGAATATCTAAGAATATAGTCTGTGAACTAGACAGAAACTGAGTTATACACAAAAGTAAATAACAAACTCCCCATTGGTAGCTGAACAGAACATTCAGGCTGAACAGGCTCAGGTAGATTCTAAGATGGATGCCGGAAACAAATGTAACAAATATTGACTACCTCATATACCTAGTGCCACATCAGCTGGCCACTGCCCATCCTTAAACAATCCATGAGTCAACGGCAGTGACGGCCACACTACCTCACTCCACGTACTCACACCGGAACTAAGAGACAGACCCAAGGAATAAGGTGTCATCTAGATCCTTCATTCGCAAATGTTTATTTTCTTGTATGAGCTCTCTATTTAGTTTACTTATGACTTTATTTTTCAATGCATTCTACCTGTAACCTGCTCTATGAACATGCATAATTCTCTGTACCCACAACTGCCAAGATTCATAATAAGTATCAATGTATAATTACGCGGTGATACCTCAGGTTTTGGGCGTACAACAAATGCAATAAATAAAATAAATAAATAAATTAAATGGCTTCTGGACCAGATGTTAAAATAGATGACTCATTGTGAATCTAGAATATTCTTTGGCAGCAGTTCACTGTAGACAAATATGTAGACAAATATGTTGTGGGGTATATTTATAATTGCTTGGCAGGCAAGGCTGACAGTGATGGTTCATGAAGCCAGCTAAAGGTCTGGGAAAATTACCAATTAGGCAGAACAGCTGCTTAACTCACAACAAATATGCTGAGCTCATGAGGGTTTTTTACAGTATAGCCTGCCACGTAAACTTGGCAGGTCTCAGCGATCAGATAAGGGCTGTTTTTTGGCAACCGGTAAAGGATTTATAATGAAGGCCGGTAGGATCTCACACACATTTAATTAGCCTATGTGTCCGTCAAATACTGCTTCCCAAGACAAGTTATATAGGCTTGGTGAGTGGCAGTTAAGCCAACCAATAATAAGATAAGTAGGGGTTTGTTTTTAGTTGCAGTGACCAATCTGTGTGTATTGTGCAATTATATGTAAAGTTGCATCAGCCTGAAAAAAGTATAAAAGCCAGCTTGTTTTGAGACCCCAGTAATGCTGTTTCTGGTGTCCTGTGAAGATCCTGTTTCCACTGCCTGATCCACAAACGTCAAAGGTTTATGAAAGGCTGGGCCCTCCAGTTCAATTCTGCACAAGCAGCAACATTGGTGGCATTAATTGATGGACTAAACATGTCAGAAGGGCATGCAGTTAATATATTCTGAGACTTTCCATACGTAATGTACACTGTACATTCAGGACTAGCAAGGTGGGAAAGGAGAGGATTCAAGAGAAGTGATGGCAAGCCAATACAACATGCAGCATTTCTGAGTGAATTATAAGAGATGCTGCCACTCCCTGTAGAATTGTCAATGATACAGTGCAAGACCCATAACAGGAGGGCAAGATTTTATTTCACTGGGTAACGAAAAAGCAGACAGAGCAGAGAAAGAAGCAACATACCTGCCACAAGGGACTCATATGCTGTTACCTGGCCAAGAAGAGAAAATACAATTTGTAGCATTGATGAAAACAAACAAAGAGCAAAGTGCACTGGCAGAGGGCTTTGACGCAACACGGATAGTGCAAATAATAGAATTACAGGGAGAAGCACCAAATGGTGAGAAAGAGCTGTGCAAGAAAAGAGGGTGCTCTCTGTTTCCAACTGATTTCATTTGGTGGCAATACAGCAAAGGCAAAGTGGTAATGCCCAAAAAGCAGTTGAATGTGGCTCTGGAACAGCTACACTAACAGGCCCACGTATCGAAAGAGCATGTGGCTGCAGGGATAAGTGAGGACTGTTTTGTGCCAAATGTATGTGAATGTGTTTCTGAATGTGTGCAAACCTGTATGATTTGCCAGAAATTCCTAGAAGGTCACACTTTAAGAGCAGCACAGGAACATTACTGTGACCGGAAGTTTCCTTCCAGCACTTGCATATAGACTATGTCGATTTGCAAGACAAATGTACGTCTTATAGATACATCCTTACTGTGGTGTGCCCATTTTCACATTGGCTTGAAGATGGTCCCTGCGCCCATAATTACGCTCACACAGCTGCATAGTTCTTAGTCAGGAAGGTGTTCCTGAGGTGGGGGATCCCAGATGAAATTTGCTCTGAAAATGGTCAGCATTTCGCAAATGATTTGATTAAGGAAATAACTGCCCTTTTGGGGATACGACACCAATTATGCACAGTTTACCCCCTCAAGCAAATGATCTGGCTGAGAGAATGAATGGTTTGCTAAAGGAGCGCTTAGCTAACCTACCACAGATGCTTGGTAAGTCTTGGTTGCACTGCTTACCTCTTGTACTCTTTGCTTTGTGAAACTCATCTGGAGGAGACGCTCTGAAACACTTGTGTACGAGCGAGATACAAATCAAATATCATATCATATCATATCAGGAGATGACAATTCTACAGGCCGGAGAATGCATGTGCCTGTAGGATATATCACCAGCATGTAAATCTGTGATGCTAACTCTTATTCTAACATATTGGGGGATGAATTTCACATGTACCTCACAGAACTTCCAAAATTGCTTGCAAATATATCCCAGCAGGCAAACCCACAGGTACGAACTGAGGAAGCATGCGAGCAGGGAAGGGAATTTACGCAATCAGCACTTCTCTACCCTGGGGACAGAGTGTTTGTAAAGAACCATGTCAGGAAGTGGAACGAGGACAGGTTTATGGGCCCACACACAATGGTCTGCTCAACACCTACTGCTGTAAAGATCGAAGGACGCAGAGTATGGGTCCATCTCACCGGTGTGAACAGGGACAAGAGCACTGGCTCCCCCGGAGAGGAGGGGCAGAGCGCAACCTGATGGGGAGTATACATCAGCTTTCATTAACTTTTATCTCAGCAATAAGGCTCTATAGGAGACCGACAAGTGAAGGTGTAGAGGGCGATGTGTAGGACAATGTTTTTATAAACAAACAGCAAAAAATATCTACTTAATGGATTGTGATAATATTAATATGCATTAGTATAGGATTAATATTATTAGTATACTTTTTATTGAAAGAGAAAACTGATATACTTTCAAACATTGCTGTGAAGAGAAGGAAATGAAATGTGTTAAATGGGGACAAATTACATCATGACATCGGAAAACGTCTGGTACGATGAAATGTTACGTGTGGAAAGAGAAAGGACAAACGGCACATGTTGTGTCGGTTCCCTCATATCACATGTAATAGGGGCACCCAAGCTTTTCCTGCCTCAAGCTCTATCATATGAGGAAGCTGGGTGCCTAATGCACCTGTCCCTCTGTAGGACTAGAGGTCTCTTTCAAGGATCTAGTGTTTGTGTCCAGTGGGTGGATGAAGAGGAAGAGGTGTATACAGATAATTATGTGGAAATTGAAAGGATGGCAGAAAACAGTGAAAGGAAAAAGATGATGGTAGAATATATAACGTAAGGCACTAAATGGGGGGAGCAACATATAAGTGAACACAAACAACTGCAGTGTATAACCGTAGAGGGGTGCAGCATACCCTTCTGTCATACAAGGCCATTATTGAGAATAAAAGGAGCAGCGTGGTATGGTTGCAAATGGGAGGGGGGAATGATGCGATGTTGTGCTGAACGTTTGGTGGGATTTGAAAAAAATGTGCTGTCCAAAATAAACAATACCTGCAAGGCAGTTTGGAGGAAACATGTGCATGCATTAACTTGGATATATGAAACCCATCATCCAGTTTACATCAAGAGTCTTACATGATTCCCTTTGTGTTTCAAGTCCATTGGGTACATCCATTTGGGAACCAACACTGACTGTGCCAAGGTGATAAGGAGTGCGGCGCTGACGCAGGGGACAGCTGTTATAATGGACCTGTGGTAGGCATGTGAATCAAGGACCTACACCCAGCTTCCTCTCGATTGGAGTGGGGTTTGTGCAATTGTTACACTGGACAGCCCTGTCATAGTGGTGCCCCAGAAGTACATGAATCTTTTGCTAAAGAAGCAATCAACCATGCTGAATGAAAAGGTGGTGCAGCAACATGAGGAGCAATCATTACTGAGCCAAAAAAAGAAGAGCAAACAATTACTGGTCAGAAAAGAGTGCCGAAAACTTGGTCACAATGCCTGATGAGTTTTGACTGTTTTCCAAGGCAGCCACTCTTTTCACGTCTTTGCTGTTTTTGGGTGTGCAAACTGCAGCTAATGCTAAGTGGCTCCACCTCACTCGGTACAGTTGTTGCAGCTGGACAATCCAACAGCAAAAGGCCTAAATGCATTAAAGGGAGAGTTGAGAGCACTACATTTAGTGGCTCTTGAGAATAGATATGTCCTGGACCTTCTCACTGCTATAGAGGGAGGAGTTTGTGGCATATTCGGGAGCAACTGCTGCATGTTAGTGCCTGATGGAGAAGCTTCAAATGGAACATTGAAAGCAGCTATCAGTGAAATACTTCTACTCCACAAAGGGATGACAAAAGAAGTTAGTGGGGTGCAGTCGACTAACTGGCTGGACAGCATTTTCACATGGGTGCCTGCTTGGCTTTCTAAAGTATTTAGATTGACAGTCCCTGTGTTGGTCCTCATGCTCATCACCTTCTGCATTGGCAAAACTATTTTTAGACTCTATACTAATAAAAAGAGAGGACAATTAATGCTGCCCCTGAATGTTGATGGGGTACATGGTAAACATGAGAATACTTATAAACTAACCAAGGACAAAAAGATTAATGATCAAGTTGAACGGGTCACAACACAACCTATGGATTTAGAAAACAATGAGGTCTACTGGATTTCATGTGATAAGGATTGGCAGGGGTGTATACTGATAGAGGGACCATTGGGAAATTGGGAGGGAGATGAAGGTGATATAAGTAGACTAACAAGAGTATGGATCCCTAAAAAGACAATAGCAGAGTGGGGATTGGGGAGGGGAGAAGAGATAGTTATTGATAGATCTATAAAAGGGGGAATAATGTGATAAAAATGCAAGTTCAGTCCAGTAAAGAGGCACAAACTTATCAGCTGTCGGATTAGCCCACTAAAAAGGGGAGGGGAGCTTCGTTGATATCCACACAGATCTATACATTAGGCTGGAGAATGCCTCAATTAATTGCGTTCTAGCCAAAAACCGATAGACAATACAGTATGAAGTGCAGGTGAGTATGTGTGACTTAACATTAGACCTAAGAACGGTAAACAGGCCTCTGAGCTTACTGTCACTAGAAATCAATTAGCATTGTATGAATTTGCCTAGCAGCCGGAGAGGCGGGCAGCACATTGCAAACTACATGTTTCCAGGATCTTATGGTAAGAAATGAAGCAGCCTTTGATACTTTCAAAGTCAGGAAGCAGAACACATGGGTGCCAGGGGAAGGTAGTGACAACACATTAATTTTATAATTTGGCATGCTAGTGTATGAAATTAGTTTACTGACTGTTTCAAAATGCCCCAAAGCAGTTTCAAAATGCCCCTTTGTACATGTGAGCGTGGGAAGAGATTTGAGCAGTTTGTAAGATGCAACATTAAAATGTTAACTTGTCAATGGTTCAAGGCTATGTCAGTGTCATGATCAGTTGCGTTCTCATGAGAAACGGAAGGAGATGACCGTTGCAGATGAATAAAGATTTGCTGGTCATCTCAAATGTCTCAATGTTTTAGCCCTATGATGTGGGAATTGGGGGTTGGACTGTGATTTAACAGAGGTGGTCAAAAGTGGCGTGGTAAGATTTGCAGGACCCAATCATTTTCTGACAATGTATGTCCTGCTACAAGGGGAATTACGTAGCTCTACCAATTAGTCCCACTTAGAGGATTGACCTAATGTTGCAATGTGACTTAATGCTTATTAGTTTGTAGGATTATAAAAGCTTTCATTTTAGGGGAGAATATTTCACAGCGCCTTTCATGCAGTTCTTTTCTGCATTCTGATTTAATATTGCTTTCCCAGCTGTATCTGAGCCCAGAATAAATTGCGTTACTTCTTGCCTCGCCTACACTCCTTTTTTAGACTACTTTTGTCCGTTTTACTTGTGAGGTCAGAGACAACTCGCAGTACAGGAGCATCATTGCATGGAGCTTTGGTATCTCAGTGGAGTACTCCTATATAGCTCAATCTTTGTGCCTGAGAATATCGAGGCATGTTGCATCTTGCAAAACTCTGCAGTATTTAGGATCCTGCACAACAACCAGTACCAATGGTACCATCACATGCAGTAGGAGACAATGCAATAGGAGTAAGGGATCAGGTGGTGAATAGCAATTCTACTTGAGCATACCAGGTTTGTGGGTGCTGCAGTGGCATCTGGCAAATGTCTGTCAATGACAATGAACACAGAACGTCAGGTAGCCCATTCTTAGACAACAATGGGGGGAAAGAAGGAAAGAATGAGGGACGTGGATTCTGAGCTTTCCATAGCCATTGTAAATGGATATACCTTTCATTTATTGTAAAAGTTGGAAAAGATTACCATGTTTCACAGTACATGTCCATTTCACCTTCCAATGTAAAATTGATCTTGAAAGCATTGTTAGCGTTCCTAGGTCCTCCAGCAATATTCACTCTTGAGATGCCTCTGTACTCTTCCAATTTCCAAGTACCCCCCTCTTGGCACAGATCACACTGGTAGTAGCAATAGGTTTGTGTATCCACTGAGGTCTTTGTACATGTATGTAGTGCCCATGTGCACTGAGAGTAGATCTACAGCATCCAAATCACCACCAGGTTTATTCCAGGCAATACTTCCTCTCTATAACTGCCCTAAAAAAGGATCATGGGGTGAAGATCCACCAAACTGGGTGAGAAATGTTTACATATTTTAGAGTTATTTAGACTCAGCATCCACTTTCTTTTTAGTGTCCAAAAAAGACTGATTAAGGACTTTTGTTGCATTCCATCTAATCTTCAGGGCTATCCCAAGTTCTATGTTCCACTTCTCTAGAAGGTCATATTTTGTTCATGTTTTGACATGAGTGCCTGAAGCAAGTTGGCGTGGTAGGCTGGTGGTTGATGATGCCAGGTCGACTTTCCTTTTTCATTCTCATTTCTCATTCTCAAGTGGTTTCTGCAGACTGCTGGCTCCTCAGGCACAAATGCAAACTTCCTCTGAAAGATCCTAATGGTACTCCTGTTGCTTTCCATATGAGAAAAGGAAATGTCTTAATTGTTTGGGGGGTAAAGTATTTTGCATAAATATAGTATGACATATGGTATAGTATTTTATCGAGTAAATAGAATGTTTTAATCTACTTTTGATATGTTTTTAAAGTGAAAATAACCAAAGGATCTCAAAAGGTTAAAGGTTAAATGATAAATAAACATAAAGATTCCCTTGCTCTCACTTACAGCCACATTGTGCTACTGTGGCAGGCCCTTTTTAAGGTAGTGGTTTCCCGGACTCCTGTATATGCATGCCTAGGCTCTTCAGCAGGTCTAGACATGAGGCAAAGCATTGCCCTAATGTTGATGCACCTTTTAGGGCATATGGCGCACTACAGTCCTCCTCTTCTTTTTGTTATTACCTTCTCTCAAAGGGCTTTCCTTCTTTGGAGAGGGTATACCATCACACCTAGCTGTGGTATTCTAGGTATATGTCCCCAAATAAATGATGATGCTAGGCACTTATACCTCACTAAACCAAACCTGGAGCTTGTATGGGGCATCTCCAAAAAATAAATACAACACATCCTGGGTCAGAGAAATTTGCCAGAGAATATGAACAGTGGAAGTCAGATCACCATCTAAAGGGGAAAGCCAGTACACATTGCCTGTCACTTCTGATTGAAGAAAACTGTTTAGTGGTTAGCCGATCACGTATGCTGGCTCAGCATCCTGTAGTGCAGGAAGATTAACAATGTAAGTTGCATCTAACTTGTTAGTTGTCTGGAAGGTGCACAGATTTTCGAAAGAGTCATTGGTTCAATTTTCAGTGGTAAGAGTGCACTTGGAAATGGTGCAGATTAACATTGCTGGTCCCCTTGATCGACTGACAAACTTGGGCAATGAGTGACATTTTGTTGGCATGGATCACATAATCGGGTAAATAAAGAGCAAGTCCATTAGGTCATTTATTGACCCATGGGGACAATAGCCCTTATAGAGAAGTACATGGGCTTTGGATTCAAAAGGATGTAGTCTTGGACCGGATTCCATAATTATATCATTCACTATTAAGGTGCATCTGTTGTGACCTACTGATATTCCATTTTCAACCACCCTCTGAAAGACTGTCTAGTTGCACACTTAAACAAGATTCTAATAAGAATGACAGATACTTTGAAACTTTAATAGAATTGTGGATTGATCATGTAGTGTGCAAAGAACTACTCCAAAAGTGTGAGTGCATTTGTCTCTTTAAGTTCTGTTTATTTTTGCACTCTATCAGGCCCTCTTGCCTAACAGAACGAGGAACGCATCCGATTATAGGGCAGAATTTGTGTTTGGGAACTCTAAAAATGTGGTGCAATGGATACGGCAAGCTCAATTTGAATAGCGTATTACAACATTGTTAAATATTTAAGTAGAAAGAAATAGAATTCAATGTAGAAAGTTCACATGAAGGTCTGTGTTATAACAATTCTAGCACAGTTTCAGCATGACAACTATATGCAGAACAGTAAAATTCTAACAAAATATAAGGAGGCAGGATAATCAATCATCCATAAATTCCATTTACAAAAGAAAAACAGCACACGCTGTTTTCAAATAAAATTAGGTAACCAAGATAAGATGTCAATAATTATACATAGAACATAGTCCCATCCTTAGATGTTAGTATCCACCTATGTTAGATGTCCCGTTGTAGTGATCTGAGTGATGGGTTCTAACTTTCGTATGCAATCTACCAAAATATTAAAATTTGATAATTAGGGAGCTGATTATATGGGTATTTCTTCACATAGAATGCTCAAATGAATAATCACAGGATAGGCAAACCATACAGATCGAAGCACCTAAAGCACAGAAATATTGGTATGGAAAACCAAGTCTTATTTAAAAAACCATTATAGATGTTCATAAAAGCAATAACAGTCAAATCTTACCATGCAAACCTAATGTGTTGTGAATATAGATCCTCTATCGACACACAGTTCCTGTTTGGTAGCACTTTAGTCAAAACCGCAGAAAGCAACCCAATATATGGTCACCAATCAAGCACAGTCCCTTATCTGGTAGTCCATTCTACAGGACTTTCAGCATCCCATGTACACTGCCATTTTAGTAGGACATTGTAGGATCAAACTAAAATCTCTTATAAACTAATACCAGCCAACAAAGAAGGGCCACTGGTTATACTTAACACCATAGATTATGAGAATGAGTGTAAGAGACAGTGGCAGGACATCAGTTTGTATTCGCCTGTTGATCATGGTCTTACAAGAGGCTTAGCAGACATTTAGAAGGTATTTTACAAATGTCACTGGAGATGGAATGAATCTCCAACAAAACGAAAGCATTCCACACCACATCCAATGTAGAAGTCCTCATTTTTTACATATGTCCTAAAATCCATGAACGTCTAATCAATCCCCCAGGGGGGAGAACAATTGTGACAGCCACTGGTGGTTTACTCCAACACTTAGACACATATATAGATTATGTTTTGCAGCCCCTAACACAACACACCTCTACTTATGTGAAAGACACCACACAGTTTTTGCAAGTATTAGAAACAGTTGACCTTACAGAAGACAATATTATCTACTGTTGAGGTCAACAGCCTATCTAAGAGTGTACTGCACGATCTAAGGCAGAAACCCTTAGAATGTTGTGTTACAAGCTGATCCCATAGTAGCTGCTAAAGAGTTCATCATGGTTTTTTTAGGCTTCATCGCACATAATTTCAAATACAAGAAACATTATCCACAGACATATGGCATTGCTATCATAGCAAAATCCAATCTTAACATAATACTAGCTACCGCGCCAACCTTCTCATCCTGTGAATCTTTTACAGCCAAAATACTAATTTCTAACTCATGTTCTATTACCCTGAATTTCATATACAGACCTCCAGGGCCCCTGGGCACCATCGAGGAAGACTTGATGCCACTACTGTCAGAGAATACTAAAACCTCTTCGCAAATATAATTTCTAGGAGATTTCAACCTAGGGTTCAATGACCTAAACGATCACCATGCACTAGCAGTAGCTAACATCCTTACGGAGCATGGCCTCTATCAAAATGTCTCCCAGCCTACCCATGACAAAGGGAGGACACTAGATTGGGTTGCCGATCTCAATTGTGATACCACAATCACATCAATTGTACCCCAATCCTGGACGGATCACCACCTCGTATCCTTCACCCTCGTAGCTAATATTAATAAATTTGAATCTAATGTTATGGTGCCTCCATGTCTCACAAGGAACAAAAAGAACATCACTGTGGATGCCATTGTTCCACTTGTGATCCCTACCCTAAATGCCTTAAAGGATACTACGGACCCAGACATGTTAGTCAATGTCTACAACTCTGCTATGGCTAAAGCCTTAGACACTATTGCCCCACTCAAACTGTGTAAAAGCAAACAAAAAGCACATCTGAACTCATGGTTCACACCACAGCTAAAAACCATGCGAGCTGAAAAAAGAAAGTCGGAATCCATATGGAAACTTCTCCCTTCTGCAGAAAACAAAACTAACCTAATGACTATTTCAGATCACTACAAAGAAGAAATATTAAGAACTAAACAGGGAACTTACAACAATAGGATTAACCAAGCCTCATTCAACACAAAGAGTTGTTCGTTATTTTCAGAGAAATGGAGACTCCTAACCCTCCAACAGATCCCTGCACTAAGGATAAACAATGGTGTTACAGACATACCAAATGCTCTCTCCAATAAAATAGCTACTCTTCAAAGTAAAATTACCAACAAACACCTGGGAGCAGTAGCCAGCCCAGCATTGACGCCCCTGAGCCCTGCCTAACCCCAGGTATGCCACAAGCTTCACTCAGCTGCATTTAGGAAAAGGCAGCGCGAGTGTTCTTTTCTCGGCAACTCGCGGCAGATTATTTATTAATATCTGCGCCGCACCTATTTTGCCTAGTGGCCCTATTTCACCCAGGATTTGCCCCCTCTTTGCACCCGGAGTGCATCCATCCACCATTAGGACCCACGAGGTCTGCACCATTCCAAGATGGCCGACCTTCACTTCATGAAGCCTCTACACGGCCCCACAGCACTGCAAGCATCGTGATTGGCTCCTCTCCCCTACTTGTGAGCCAATCACAAGCTGGCAGGCTTGGAGCCGGCCCACCACCAAGGCACACACAAAGGCACTGTGCCTGTCTCGAGCCTGTCTATGCCGTCGAGCCTAGGGCCACGACCCCTGCCCTCCATCCTACAGGGTAAGCATACTGCCCTCCTTTCACAACTCTTCCTAATCCTGTAGCCAGCGACTTGAACTCCTCCCCAGCCATCACGGACCTGGTGCACATGCACCCCCTAACATTGCCATGTCCGAGGTGCCCCTTGCACCGCTGTGCACACAAACTGCCACATAATGCTTAACCTGTATCTACTTAACCACCTACCTACCACTACTCTTGCGCAACCCTCATCCATATCCATTGCATCAGGTTCTCGCATTGCGCCAGCATAAGGATCCAGCCCACTCTTGCCTCATATCAGCAACATGTTTTTGACCTATTTTGCTGTAGCCTGATTGTAAGTGCCCATTTCTGCACTTTATTAGCAAATTCAAATCTAGCCTATGCCTGTTTTGCTGTAGCCTGATGTAAGTGCCCATTTCTGCACTTTATTAGCAAATTCGAATCTAGCCTATGCCTGTTTCGCTGTAGCCTGATTGTAAGTGCCCATTTCTGCACTTTATTAGCAAATTCGAATCTAGCCTATGCCTGTTTTCCTGTAGCCTGATAAGTACAGAGACATTGCTACACTAATTGCAACTCCTCACCTGCCGCCACACCTCAAGATACTTGAGAACCAACTAGTCACGACATGCAGTCGATGTCCTCTACCAGCCTCTACCTCACCCACATGGTCATCTTAGGATCTCTATCCTTCACTGCAAGCAGCTACCCTATCAGCATCCCTAAGACACACCACGACCGCCAACTCACTCGTCCCTCCACCATGCCCCACTGCTCGTACCCTCCATTGAATCCCTACCTAAATGACCCAGCCCTGTGGCTCAAGCACTTTGCAACCAAACCTACACCAAACCTCCCATGTACACTAAAACACTGGAATATCAGACTTAGATCTAGACTGCCCAGACCACCCTGTATTCAGCGCAATCACACCGCTCCTACACAACCCAACTTACCCGCAGCACCCAGCCCCTCCCCCGTCCACCCCACCTTCCTCAGCGCTAAAGGGAGCCCTTATTAATGCAAGATCCCTCACGGCCCATGCCCTTGATATCGCAGACCTCATCACTGCCCATAACCTTGACTTCTTAGCCATTACCAAAACTTGGCTACACGATGCCTCTGGCCCACTCCTCGCCTTATCCCTACCCAAGGGCTATACCATTATTAGAAATGACCGTCACTCCAGCCTCTCTAAAGGAGGAGGAGTCACTTTCATACATAGGGACAAGATCACTATGAGAGCTGCAGACAACACACAATTCAGCTCTGCAGAATCACTATCAGTGAAACCTTCCCTCTCTCCCACCAACACAGCAACACTCCATCTTGTATACAGACCCCCAGGTCCACTGGGATCGTTTATTGATGATGTTGCCTCCACCATGTCAGCTAATACCAAGCCTAACTCCCAGATATTGCTATTAGGCGACTTCAACCTCGGCCTCTCCGATCCTAAGGACCACATGGCCTCTGAAGTTGACACTACCCTTCCCAACCTATGCTTCCAGCAGCGCATTCGTGATCCTACACACAACAAGGGCAGAACGCTCGACTGGTTAGCTGACCTAAATTGTAATACCAATGTCATCTCCAACGCTGCTTGCGCTTGGTCTGACCATCATGTTATTACCTTCCTCCTTCCAGCCACCAACCCCCAGCCCACACCTACCATAGCCCCCGCTATACCCACCAGAAATAAAAAGGATATCACCAGGGATAAAGTGCTTCCTCTCATCCTCCCTTGTTCGAACACTGACGCTTCGCAGCATAAGGATAAGGACCCCACTGTTTTAGTAGACGCCTTCAACAGCCTGATGATCAAAGCCATTGAGAGCATAGCCCCACTAAAAATTTGCAAAGCCAAACAACAGTCCCACCTAAACTCCTGGTTCACTCCGCAGCTTACCGCTTTGCGCAAAGAAAAGCACAAGGCCGAAGCCCTCTGGAAAAGTCATACCAGCTCAGCTAATAAAGCCTCCTTACTGATCACCTCTCTCAACTATAAGGAAGCCATCCTTCAAGCCAAAAAAGAGACCTATAATTCACGCATATCCCAAGCAGAATCTACCACAAGAGAATTATTTAAAATTCTCAAAGAATTAGAAGCCCCCTCACCTGCCCCTGACGTGTGCACCAAAGACAGCACGTGGTGCAATAATATACAAAACGCACTTCTCAATAAAATAACCACGTTGCAAGCCAAAATCAACGCCAAACAAAACTCCCTCCACACTCCTATTTCCAACAATACCCTGCCACCTAAAATAACCACCCCAGACTCCCTGGTGCCATTCAGCTTTACTCCGCTCACCGCTCTGGAGGTTGAAAAAATCATCTGCAACTTAAAACCATCCAATTTCCAAGGGGACGCATGTCCAGCCCAGATCATCAAGGAATCGGCTCATGACTACGCACCTTTTATTACTACGTTTATCAATGCCTCCTTTCAATCAGGAGTGGTCCCTAACAACTTGAAGGATGCATGGGTCATCCCCCTCCTAAAAAAACCTACCTTAGATCCGGAGGTCCAAACCAATTACAGGCCCATCACGACGGTCCCTTTTCTGCTAAAAATCTTAGATAGAGCAGCGTATCTTCAGATACAGATCTACCTGGAAACAAACAATCTACTAGGCACGAGACAATCCGGCTTCAGACCTAAGCATGGTACGGAGACAGCCCTCCTAGATCTCAAAACCCAAATTGAGGACTTTAAAGACAAAGTCAAACTAGCCTTGCTATTACTATTAGACCTATCTGCAGCCTTTGACTTGGTCAACCACCAAATCCTCTGTCACCACTTGAAAACGGCCGCCCACTTCTCTGACAAGGCCACTAACTGGATTCAATCCTTCCTGGATAACAGGCAAATGAGGGTTTTCTCCCCTACCGCCTCTGCTGACTCTGCGCCAGTCCCTTGCCGGGTCCCCCAAGGATTGTGCGTATCCCCTACCCTCTACAATGTTTTCACTAAACCCCTGTTTGATGTGCTTGACTATCTGGGTGTCACTTACACCAACTATGCCGATGACACCCAGATACTCATCCCCATCACAGGCGATTACACGGTAGACTCGAAATCCTTAAATGACATATACTTCGTCATCCAAACCTGGATGGCTCAACATGAGCTCTGTCTCAATGACGACAAGACAGAGCTCCTCATCCTAGGCACACAGCAAAGACTTAACAAGCTGAACCCATTGTTCAACTCCTTTAATATCGACGGAAACTCCATAAAAGTTTCCAAAGACACCAAAACGCTCGGAATCTACCTCGATTCCACTCTCTCCCTCCACAGACAAACAAATGCAGTTGCGGCCGCCGCTGCTTACACCTGCAAGCTGATCACAGCATGCCGCCCTTTTCTTTCCACTCATAACTGTACTATCCTTGCCAGGACTTTGGTCATGTCCAAACTGGACTACTGAAAGTGCACTGTACCAAGGCACTAATCAAGGCAACTTAGACAAACTCCAGGTCATACAAAACAACGCCATCAGAGCAGCCCTCAATATCCCGAGATCAGCCCACATCTCGGAAACCAGGAAGAACCTTCACTGGCTGTCAGTCACCCAAAGGATCTGTCTAAAATCGCTTGCCGTGACCTACAAATGCATGAATAACCTGGCCCCCAGCTACCTCTCCTCACGGTTCACGCAGTATACCCCATCTCGATCTCTAAGATCTACCCTCAACCAGAGCCTAATGATCCCTAGATACAAACTCCAAACAGCCTGTGGATCCAGCTTCCCAGTTTTGGCAGCCAAATTGTGGAACTCTGTCCCCCCTACCATCAGAAACCTTCCTTCTCTGAATCTGTTCAAACACAAAGCCAAACAGTGGCTAGTCACATCTGTTGACCAAGCTGCACTCTGAATACTTGATTACATATGTATCTCTGTACAAACTACCAATGTGTTTGATTACCATGTCAATTTAAATGTAACCTGAAATGTCGTGATATGATGTAACCACTGTTGCTAAGATATGCGCCCGGTACCCTCAGGGCCTGGTTTGCGCTATACAAATAAAACAAATACAAATACAAATAAAAATACAAATACAAATACATTTACAAATATCTGAGACACCACCTTAATGTTTCAAATTCATCAAAGTCTCCATACTAGAAGTACAAAAAATCATTGCTTCCCTTAAACTGTCAGGGTGCAAAGGAGATTGGTGTCCTGCCCAAATAATTAAAGATGCTGCAAAAGACCTGGCGCCTTTCATTTCTAAATTAATTAATGCCTCATTTACCTCAGGCATCGTACCTAGCAACCTAAAGGAGTCTTGGGTCCTACCCTCCTTAAAAAACAATCTCTGGACCCTACTATCGCTACAAACTACAGACCTATTACTATGGTCCCATTTTTATTGAAGTTACTGGACAGGGTCTCTTACCTGCAGATACAGGAATACCTCGAGACCAACCATTTACTAGGGACTCATCAATCTGGCTTTAGACCTCAACACAGCACCAAAACAGCATTGATTGATTTAAAAACCCAGATCGACGAATTCAAAGACAATGGGAAAAGGGCACTACTGCTTCTGTTGGACCTCTCGGCTGCGTTCGACTTGGTCGATCACCAAATACTTTGTAATCACCTGGCGACAGCAGCTCAGAATGCTATCACAAGGATACAATCTTTCCTAAACAATAGGACCATGAGAGTGTTCTCACCCTCAGTGGCAGCGGACCCGATTCCCATTACATGTGGAGTCCCTTAAAGATCCTGTGTATCTCCAACTATGTACAACATATTCACGAAGCCCCTTTTAGATGATCTGGACCATCTGGGTGTCACCTACATGAACTATGCAGATGACACCCAGATCCTCCTCCCTCTTACGGGGAACTACGATACTGACGTATTGCTCGTGAATAAAATCTATTCAATCATTCAGGCATGGATGGCCACACATGGTTTCTGCCTGAATGATGACAAAACGGAGCTTATGATTCTTGGCTCCCCTTCCAACTTGAATAAACCTCACCGAGACTATGCCTCATTTTACATTGATGGGAATAACATCCCAGTGGCCAAAGTGGTAAAAACCTTAGGTTTCTACCTAAACTCGACACTGAACCTGTGCAAACAAGTTAACGCTACGGCCTCAGCCACAGCGTACACTGGTAAGTTGATCAGGGCTTACAAACCTTTGCTTTCCAATGAGAACTACCTGTTCTTGGCAAGAGCCCTTATACAGTCAAAGTTGGATTACAGTAATGGTCTATATTTAGGTACTAGCAAATATGTTACAAAGAAATTACAAATCTTGCAAAATAATGCATTCATATCGGCCTTGAGTATCCCAAGGAGGGAACATATCTCAGAAATAAGAAGACAGCAAAACTGGCTATTCATTCAGGATAACATTCATTTAAAAACACTGCCCCTTACACATAAATCTCTCAACCATGCTGCCCCTCAAACCTAACAGAGAAATTCACCATTAGGACCTCAACATGTGTCACTAGATTGACTAACTCGTCCTGCTTGTTAGTACCGAGATATAAATGTAAGATATCGTGGGGGAGTAGCTTTCCAGCCATAGCAGCCCAGCTATGGAACTCTCTCCCACTCGCCCTCAAAACCACTCAGTCCTTCCTAGACTTCAAGAGAAAAGCTACTACATGGCTCACAGAGAGGGTCTAACTCACCTAGCGGGACTACATCACTGCCGTAACAGGGGCACCCGCAGCCCCTGCAGTGTGGGGGCCCCGCCAGCACATGTCTTGGGAGGAGGCCCCACTGGAGGAAAAATGTTTAAAAAAAAATAAAATCTTTTTGAATTTACTCTGCATTCATAAAGAAATGATTTCTGTAACAGAAATCACTTCTTTATGAAGGTAGAGAAACTACAAAAAGAAACGTTCTTTTTGAAGTCTGAGGGCACAGCCCTCCCCATGGCATGGAAGACCCTAGGCTGGAGGTCTCCATGTCATTGGGTGAGGGGAGCCCTATGACTTCAAAAAGAAATGGGTTATTTTTGAAGTCACTCTGTCCTCACAAAGAAATTATTTTCGTTATGGTTCGCGCCTTAACGGAAATAATTTCTTTATGAAGTCAGAGTGACTTCAAAAAGAAACAATGGGCCTCATTACGGGTTTGGTGGTAACCGTGCCGGTGCTACTGGCAGGTTGCCGCCAGACCCGTAATAATTTTCTGGTGCCCGACTTCCCAGTAACACCAGGTGATTACAACCCCGGCGGTCCGGGAAGTCAGGCGCCAGCAAATGGTAAGCCCCTATTTCCAACGGACTCTATGGGAATGGGGACCACAGAAGCACCAGCACGTTAATAACGGTGCTGGTGCTTCTGTGAAAACTCTGCGAGTGGGTGCCGTTCCGCCCGGCAGGTCTGACCTGCCGGGCGGGATGGCAACCGCCCGCAGGGCTGAATTATGGCGGTCCGGAAACAGCATACTTTCCAGACCGTCATAGTTGTAATGAGGCCCAATTTCTTTTTGAAGTATTAGGGCTCCCCTCAACCCCATGACAGGTGCATGTGTGAGTGTGTGGTGAAAGAGTGCACACTTAAATGTATAGGTGGCTTCCTGTGTGAGTGCATGGTGAAAGGATGCACACTTTAATGTACGGGTGGCTGCCTGAGTGAACCTGTATGGGGAAAGGGTGCACACTTAAATGTATAGGTGGCTGACTGTCTGAGTGTATAGTGAAAGGGTGCACACTTAAATGTATGGGTGGGTGCCTGGGTGTTTGTGCCTGTATGGTGAAAGGGTGCACACTTAAATGTATTGATGGCTGCCTGGGTGTGCCTGTATGGTGAAAGAATGCACACGTAAATGTATAGATGGCTGGGTGTGCGTGTGTGAATATGGTGAATGGTGTGTGTGCTTGCGTTCTGGGGCGCAACAAAACCTACATTTAGGGGCTAACCCTTCAGTTGTTGGGAGAGGCGCTAGCGTCATTTGCGGTGGGGCAGTGGCAAACTTATTTGTTTGGGGGCATCTCATTTCTTTATGCATTTTAATGAGACTATTCTTGTGCAGCTTCAATGTTACAAGCAGTTAACTCTCTCCTTTAAGGTTGAAAGCACCCACTTATGGACTGCTGTGAGAATGAGTGGTCTCCTGTTCCCCCTCTACCCTTCCAATCACTCCCCTGGCATGCAAGTATTAAACCCACATCACGATTTCAATTGCCTAAAAAATGTGGCATTTGAATGCAGGTACTAATAGTGAAATGCTTTATGTTAGTAATTGCTGGGCTCTTGTTAACAGCGAAACCCAGGTGCCATTTAACGTGTGTCCTGTTCTGTCTGGCAACTGCTCTGAAGGTCAGTCAGGTCGAGTCAACGTAGCTCCAAATTTCGGGGGGTGGGGGGAGTGCTGAATTCCAGTCAACTCAATGGTGTTGCACCAATACTTGTGTTTAATGCCTTGATTACTCATTACTCCTAGCCCTATTCTTCCTCGTACCAGTGTGTATGAGACAGTACTTGTGTATAAGGCACACTGCCTCACACACAAGTACTTGGGTGAGGTAGAGGTACATGGAGGTAATGCCTGACTTAGCTACATGTAATCTTCATTACTCCTAGTCCCACTCGTCCTCATCCCAGTACTTACCTATGACGCAAAGAGCCTCATACATAAGCTCTGGGACAAGGAAGAGGGACGTGAAGGTAATTCTGGGCCCAGGAGCTGATTTTGGAGGTTGAGGTAAGGTTGGGATCGAGAGGGGATGTGTGGGGGGGCAACAAATCATAATGTCTGTCAATGTCCAGAATAAGCAGGCATGATATGTGGTATTAGTGGCTAGAGAGGCATTTTGGTGCAGCCAGTCTAGTCATTCCTCAGTTTGGTATGACTGGGCATTTCTGATAAAGCAGTCCTGCTAAGTGAATTACCTCGCTAGACTGCCATTTGTGTGCTGCCAGTCTATCCATTTCTTACTGCAGCATTGTATATATTTTTGGGCATCTGTGGTCAAATTACATGATATAAGTCATTTATAACGCACCTGTACACAGGTGTTTCTAGGCGCGACAAGTGAGGGAAGATAGAGGGAGGACAAGACAAACGATCTTACTAGGCCTTGTGTCATTCAGATTGTGCAACTGCGAGAACGAGAAGTGCAAGGGGAAAGGGAGGGGGAAAGTGCAAGGCAGAGGAGAGGGAAAAACAGGGCAGCAGTGCTCTGAGTAAGTGCAGCCAGGGCAGCGGGGCTCCGGATAGTTCAAGGAGAATGTAAGAGGATTCAATTCAACACTACAGCTAAGTCAATGCCTAGTCTGGGATACTGAATGGAAACCCTTATTGATATATCTTTATGTCCAGTTCATGAGTTCTGGATGACTACCCCTATATAACACCCCTCTCTTAGAATCCCCTGACCCCACTTAGCCAAGACGTAGTTCTGTTTTGCAAGTTTAAAAGGTTTATTTGAGAAATAAAACAAAATATAGATACCACGCTTTTATAATAAATTAATAATCGATATCGCCCTTATAAATATAATGTTAATCAACAATGGGTAATCTGACACTAGCACACTTCTTTATAATCAATGAGGAGTTGGTGTAGGATGGATAAGGCAGCGAAAATACTTTTATGGTTTCAAATGGATGCAATGTTGAATGAAAATGCAGTACAGAAACTAACTAATATGGTTTCACAAGATATCATATGTTCACTTTTCCCCTGGTGGCAATTCACCCCCCCCCCCCCTATATGCAATGCAAGGAGATGGAAGTAACACACACAGTTCTCAGGAATGCAATCAAATACAATACGAAATTCAATTCCCACCCCAGCAAGCTTAGAGAAAACAGGTATGAGTTTTAAAACACAGGCCCAAGTGCTTTGAATGTGGTGGCAATGAAGTGAGAAATATGCTGAAAATGCTTTTAATTCCCTTTAGGAGGTTCAGGGTGAGTGAGAGATACTTGGGATGAGCTCAGGCACACTTTAGCAATGATTCAGGGATGGTTAATAAGAGGCAAACAAATTTTTAGCAAAGGAAAGCAAAAAGCTGCTATATTTTTACAGGTAAAGAAATCAGGCCAAATCGCAAATCGCGGCAAAATTCGCGAGTGCATGAATCGTGCTTACAGCAAATGTATAAGGAGTATAGTCGGTTCTAGGTTCGTTGGAAAGCTGAGATTCTAAGCTTTAAGAGGAAAGTTAAACCAAGTTCCTAGGACAAACGGTTCCAGAGATATCAACGATTTTGTAAAGGTCGTTTTTCGGATTTAAAGTAACTCAAATTGACAGGTGACAGCTTTGAAAAGGACAGGTGACACGATTTCTAGGAGACAGTTCTAATCAGATTAAAATAGTTGGATTAAATTATTTTAACTAAGAGTTTATTTCTGTCACAATCTGATCTAAGTACTCACTCCTAGCTTTGAAAGGACTGGACCTCGCCACGGATCGGGTCAGGATTGGCTGCGGTTCCCTCACCATGGACAGTCTCTGCGTGCAGCGCCTAGGTCAGCTCCGCTCTGCTGGGTCTGTCAGGCACTGGTTCTGCTCACAGCGTCTGGGTCAGCTCCCCGGATACAGCGGCCTGTGGTTCTCTGGATCTCTGGTCTGCTTTCTGGGTGTCTCTGCTTTCTCTGGGTACAGCACTGCTTCTGGATCTTTCTGGCGCAGGGTTTCAGGCCAGAATCAACAGCTCAGCCCGGCTGTGAATAGTCTGCAAATGATTTTGAGGCCTGCTGAAGAGAACTCAGCTTGTGGGTTAGGCCTGTTCTTTACAAATTCTGAAGTGAAGTCTTGGTCTCTGAAGATTGATGGATTGAAGTCGGAAGTCTCCCGGCAGAGCGTCCCGCGGAAAGTGAAAAAGGGATCTCCACTTGTCCTGCACTGTCTGCTTTTATGTGTTTAGAAAGTGGATGTGTGCGCAGCATCACTAAGCCAGCCCCTCTCTCAATTTATCATTGGCCAAGCTTTCCTTTCTCCCTTGATTGGGGGAACTGAGTTGTGAGTCAGAGTGATGAGGTAGATTTTATGGCCAGAGGGCCCTCCCCTGGTCAATTTGCCCACAAATCTATATTTGATTCAAATACATATTTCCCAGATATACAGTTTGTTGAAATTACATGTGCACATTATATATTCCTTATGGTCCATGCTTGTCCGCCTCTGATCTTCCTGGGGGCTTGCATTCAAAAATTACAACATTTTGTGCTTTTTAACTTGTTTTGCAATATCGGACATTTACCCAAAATTACACATATGTGCGTAAGGAGTATGGACATTAATTGATGAAGTGTCAGATTTTTAACATGCAGACATTTGGAGTGAGACACTATTTTCCCCTAGCAACTCCCCAGAATACACCACAGGGTCCTAACGCCTCTCAAAATGTTCACAGAAAAATCACAAAAATAATGATATTACTTATATAACTCTGACAAGTCCGCACTATGAGGTGTCTATCTTTTTAAAATTATGCCCTGGTCAAAAAGGGGTGTGGCTTCCCACATCTCATGGTGGAATAACTGGTTTATCCACTTCCCCCAAGCCAGCTTGTTCACAGAGGCACAGCTGCCCCCCAGTTTCTCCCAAGAGGAAGCTATTTTACGACGCCCCCAATATAACATTTGCCTGAGTCCAGGACAGGCCTTTGTTCAACTCCCTGTAGTCCCCAGCTGCTCCACCCCTAATCTAATCAGAGAGGTGTTAACTCCTTATGGCCAGGGGCAGGGTGGCTGAGCATCCAGTTTCAACTCCTGGCGGGGGTAGTTGTCAGTCAGAATTCAGTTTCATTAAGCCAGGTTTCAGCTAAATGTCACTTTTTGTTCCCAGTTTTCTACATTCAAATCAAACTGACAATTTTTACCTATACATTAAATAATTACTCCCTTCAAGTCATTTCAGAATATAGTTTTACATTGTATCCACCTCTTAGCAAGTCTTTCCTTGGTCTGGTTTTGTTTCATTTGTTCAGTTTTACACAAAAGTCTGGTGGTTTTAAAACGCCGGCTTTCTAATAGTGGTGAGTACTGGTAATGCAACCATTTTTGGGATTAAGAAAATGAATTCCCCACAGTTCTGGGTTGCTTTTGGTAATCAGCATTGCCATTCCCAATGGTTTCAGGCTACTGTGTGTGTAGCCCAATGGTGGTTTTAGGCAGTGCCCTCCTGTGCTCACAACATAGGCAAAAATGGGTGGCAGCCTATTCTTCATGTTTTCCCTGTGCACTCTCTAGGGAGTTCTGGCCATCATGATGTTTTCCATGCCAGTACTGCACAGTTTTATTGTAGGGCTTGGATGCATGGGTAAAAACATCCCACAAGTCCCCCCTCTTGCGATGGCCATTCTATCCTTTCTCAGATGGAACTCGCAAAATCTGGGATGTTCCCCTCATCTTCTTCCGGTAGATGGCACAGTTCAGCATCTTTTCCCCCATCCAGTTGGATCGATCGGTTCTCCTCGCCGGTCCTGATGGGAATATTGGGCGGTACCCCGGGCCCCTCGGGTCTCTGCTCCCGGTCCCCGGTCGTCCTCCTTGGTCAGTCTCCATGGTTTCATCTCTCCTAGGATGATAAAGCAAAGCGGCAATACACATTCGTAGACATTTTTCCACCACTATTAATGGTGTGGCGAACATATACATTTTATGAATCAGAAGATATGAACATATACATTTTCTTTTTTAACTTAGGAGACAAGAACATATATATATATATATATATACAAGGATCACAGAATTCTATATGCTATATGTGGAATATTTTAGGGTTGGAACTGAATTACTCTGGAGCGGCCCCCTCTGGGATTCCAGTGGATTCCTCCAGTTGTTGCAGAGTGTGCCTGGGATGGCAACACTTTAGCTGATTTATATGTACCCACTTGTCTTCCCCCTCTGCCAAACCGTCTTTGGGGATGCGGATCTTGTAGCCCACAGAGGAGATTTTGTCTATAATTTCAAACGGTCCCTTCCATGTAGGCAAACATTTTCGCTGTTTGGCCTGGTTCCTTTGGAAATTGTATAGATAGACCCGATCACCCACCTTATATTCCTTTCGGGTGGTTTTTAAATCATAGTGGGTCTTCATGCTCTCGGCTGATCTTTCTAGATTCCGCTGAGCATAGGCAAAAGCATGTTGAAGGTGTTTCCTTAAATTCTCCACATACTCATGAGTTGTGGAGGCATTTATCAGTGTCTGCTCTTGAGTCCTGTAGAGCAAATTCTGGGGAAGCACATCTTGCATCCAGTCATCAACTCAAATTGTGACATTTTGGTTGCAGATGAAGGGGTAGATCTGATGGCCATTAGGACCAGAGGTAATCGGATATCCCAACTTGGCCCAGAATCTGCCACACACTTTTTTAAGATGCTCACAATGGTTCGGTTATATCTCTCTACTGCTCCAGAAGAAGCTGGCCTGTAAGCAATGTGTAGCTTCCTTTTAACCCCCAGTATCTCCCACATCTTTGTCATTACTTCACTGGTGAAGCGGCTACCCCTGTCTGACTCAATCCTTTGAGGTAGACCAAAATGGGAAAAGATGTGGTTAATCATCATGGCAGCTGCTGTTTCTGCGTTGCAGTTTGGGGCTGGGAGACATTCCACCCACTTGGTAAACAAGCATGTAACGGTCAACATGTACTTGTTTCCTCTAGACGAGCGAATCACAGGGCCTACAAAGTCGATTTGCAAATCTGACCATGGCAGTGTCATCCCCCTCTTTTGGAGAGGCGCACGGTGTGTGAGGGATGATGGCTGAAATTGTGCACACACAAGACACCCCTTCAAGTATTGGTCGAGGTCCTGCCCCAGGTGTGGCCAGTATGCAACATCTCTTAAGATTTCCAGTGTTGTGTGAAACCCTCTATGACCGGCGGTGGCCGCATCATGGGCGTGACTTAACATCAGGCTTTGGAATGAGGTGGGAACCACCCACTGATCATGGCCAGATTGGGATTTCCTTACCAACAGACCGTCTTGGATTCGGAACATTTTTGAACATTTCATCAACACTCTTAGGTCCTCTTTCCCAATGTAATCGGTATCCGTCAGGGGAAAGTTCTCAGGGTCCTCAAGGTGTTGGTAAAACTTACCAATAATTGGATCCCCCTTCTGAGCTGTAATCAAATCAGCATCAGGGGTCTCCTTACTCCATTGTGCAGTTGAAAGATCATTGTGAGCATTTGTCTGGGACCTAGTGATAGCAGTGACCTGGACTTCCCACAACAGGGACTCTATTTCTATTAGATCTCCTTGGATGGCCCCGGTTTTGGCCAGCTGATCAGCTAAGTAATTTCCAGTTTTGTCTGGTCCCTCTACTTTGGAATGACCCTTGGTCTTTTTCCAATAGATGGTCATCCCATTCAATGTGACCAGGTCATCAATATTTTGGATTAACTTCCCATTTTTCAGGGGTTTGTTATTAGCACATAACATGCCTCTGGTTTTCCAGTTAACCAGGTGCTCCACGAACCCGTTCCGTACATAATCCGAATCTGTGATTATGACCAGTTTGTGGAGTTGATGTTGGACAGCAGTGAGGATGGCCTGATGCACAGCCATCAATTCTGCCACCTGACTACTTCGGGGACCAATTTTGTATCCAGCGGAGGGTTCTGGGAACTCCTTCACCCATGCATTCCCTACGCCAGCCACCAGTTCTTTCTCCCCGTCGTTGTCAACATGGTAAGAGCATCCATCCGCATAGACAGTGGGCATTCCCTCACACTTGTCTTCTTCAAAGACTTTGTGTGGGGAATTAAGGTATGCCTCCATGTTGTCCTTGATTTTTAGACTTTCGTCCTCGAGACAGTTTTCTCTGGCACAATCATGCAAGTCAGCCAGACCTTGCGCGAGGGGACTCTTCTTGTTTTGGCCATATCTGACCTCCACAGGAAAGCCTTGCATTGACAGAATCCAGGAAGTCATTCGGGAATTACTCACATTTCCGTCCCTGATTCTGTTATTTTGGAGATATTGGAGAGGCTGGTGTGGAGTCTCCACTAGGATGTGTTCCCCCTGGATAAACGGGCGGTAATTCTTCAATGCCCACACCGTTGCCAGGAGTGCCTTCTCACAATCATTGAATTTTTCCTCCACAGAGGATAAAATGTTGCTCGCATAGGAGATTACTTTATTGACCTTGTCACGCTTTTGGTATAATACTGCCGTCAAGCACGTATTAGAGAACCCCGTCTCCAGGAAGAACTCCTTGTTTCTGACAGGGTAAGCTAGGCAAGGCGCTTGTGAGAGGCTTCTTTTGAGCTGTCTTACCGCCTCAGATTGTTCTGTACCCCATTCCCACTTGACCCCCCCCGCTTCAAGAGATGAATCAGAGGTCTAGTGATCTCTGCGTAGCCTTCAATGAACTTTCTGCTGTAATTAGTCAGTCCAAGGAGGCTCCTTAGTTCCCGCAGAGTTGTGGGGTCTTTTAGTTTCTGGAGTGCTTCCACTTTCTTTTCTTGGGGACAGAGACCCTGAGGAGTAATCTCATGCCCCAAGAAATTAACACGGGTTCTACACCACTGTGCTTTCTGAAAGGAAAGTTTTGCTCCGGCGGCCCTCAACTGTGTCAGAACATAACGGATCTCCGCTATGTGTTCTTCCACAGATGAACTTTTGATGAGGACATCATCTACATAAGCCAGGTTACCCCTCGCACCCAGGTCGGGCATGGCCTTATGTAGGAAAATGTTGAATTCATTGCCGGAGTTGAGGTATCCGAAGGGAGTCCGGGTCCATGTGTACTGCTGGCCCCCAAAGGTAAAAGCCAGTTTGTATTGGCCCTCCCTACTGACAGGCACAGTCCAGTATCCATTGGTCAGGTCTATTGCTGTGAATACCTGTGACCCCTGAATCTGGGCCAGCCCTTGGTCAATATAGGGCAGAGGCCATCGGGAAGTATGTAGGGCAGAGGCCATCGGGAAGTATGGACCCGTTTGTTGAGCTCCCTAAGGCCGGCGCAGAGTCTCCACTGGCTGTTTGGCTTCAATATTCCCAAGACCGGAATATTGAAAGTGCTGTGGACTGGACAGATTATTCCCCGGGACTCAAGGTTCTTAATTATTTCAGTAAGGGACTCCATGGATGCGAGAGGCAAGCGATATTGCTTCACAAACACTGGAGTCATTCCAGGGTCCGTGGGAATTGTTGTGGTGTGGATGTCGGTGCGACCACAGTCATATGAGTCTACCGCAAAGAGATCTTGGAAATCCAAGAAAACTTGTTTCAACTTTTGCTTCTGTTCCAGAGTCACACAGGCATCAGCTAGGTTGACTCTCTCTTCCACCATCTACCTGAAGCCTGGAAATACTTCTGGTTTGGCTATCTCAGCGGCCTCCTCCAGCTGGGTGGAGAAGTCCCTGGTCAGAGTGCTGATTTGGACTGGAGGCGTCAGGTGGGAAAGGCAGCCCTCATGGACCTGGAAAATCACCTCATCCCTCCTGAAGTCACAAGTCACATCTTCCTTACCATAAGGGCAAGAAGTGTACACCAGGATGTTCCCCCCATGCCGGGTGAAAATCCTGTCTGGTGTTGTATTGTCCTCACTGTCACTGTCAAAACAGTCCTTGGGGATTGGTGCTAACAGTTAATTTCCTAAATCAATGGAGAAATGTCGGTCATCAATCGCCATTCCAATAATGGTGCCTGCGGCTAGAGTAATACTCTTTAAGTCGCTGTTATCCACCTCTATTGGAATGGTGTCATGTTCTATGTTGACTAATGGTGTTGGGTTTACCCCTAACCCTTGCTGTTGGAGAGAAGCATTTAGATGAATGTAAGCATCAGGGTTTTTCAATTTTTGTCCTCTTTTAACTTTCACTTCCAGGGAGAATTGTCGGGTCCTTTCTGGGATGGTGACTTCCTCTTTAATCTGAATTTCAACTGCATAAGGTAGCAATTGAGCTGACCTAAATACTTTTTCTGAATCATCAAAGCCCATGGGATTATCTGCTAATCGGGACCAAGCTTTGAAGTTTATTAGGTCCAAACTCATGGCGAAGCGATTGAGAATGTCACTGCCTAAGTAAAAGGCGGCAGTGACGTCTCGCACGACCCAACAATTATGGACTATGCTCTTGTTGCCAATGGAGATTTTGAGCATACTCCTGCTTGGCAGGAGATGTTTGGAATTAGGTGCTTCCAGGTCCATTTCCCATTTGTCTACCAGTTTGAATGTGGGAATGGCTGGAACTTTTGGGAGATGGGGGAACATGGCTTCGCTGATGAAGCTCTTACCGTTGTTCACACACACTCGAGCGAGAACAGAGTCCTTCCCATCATTTAACTGGACAGGGATGAACAACTGCTCTCCAATTTGCTGAATATCAGCTAGGCTCTGAGCTGATTTCACATCTTTCTGGACTATAGGAGTGGGAGTCTTTGATTGTGGATTAGTAAAGAATTTCAGGGTGTTTCCTTCCAGTGTGGAATACCACCTTAAACTGGAAGGAAGGTTGATTTTCAGAAATAGAGAGGAACCACCATCACCAGTCTGCTGTCCTACTGCTATTACTGTCACTTCTGGAATTTGGTTGTTCTGGGGTGAAATTCTACTTGGTCAGATTTTTGTTCGACCATGTGGCAGGTGCCGTTTAAACTAACATGGTTGACACTCTGTTTTAATTTTATTGGTCGGCTAGTCTGGGTCCAAAGGACCTTGTTTACACAATCTATTAGGGGTGACAACCTTCTCAGGAGGTCATTCCCTAGTAAACAAGGGGTACCCTCTGGAGTCACTACTATGACCGGGTGTTTCACCCTGTGTCGCCCAATTTTAATGTCCAAGTCTGCAGTCCCCTCAATGGGAATTTCCTTCCCGTCAAAGTTCTGCAGTTGTCCAGGAAGAGAGGTGAGAGGAATTCGGTAATTCTCCCCCCTTCCTGCATTTAGTTCCTCAAAGGCCCTTTTGGACAGAAGGGTAGCTTTGGATCCAGTGTCCACCAGTGCCAAAATTGTACCCTGCCCCTGTACTTGTACCGGGGCATAGTATCTTCCCTCCTTCTCCTCAAGGGGGCACAGATAATGCACATTTTTGGACAACTGGTGGGCTAACTTTCGGGTTTTGGACATTGCTAGCGAAGAGATTTGGGCAGAATTCTGTGGAGAGCCTTGGGAATCTGAAAGAAAAAGTTGCCAACTGGAGATCAGAGCCATTGTGGGTTCCCCTGGTTCCGGTTCTGGGCCGCCCGCCCTTTTTGGAGGCAGTCATCAGGATGGGTTTGACCCTTGGGATTTTGGTATTGTCAGTTCTGGGATGAGATGATGGGTGGCGGTAGCTCAGTCTCCACATCTCCCCAGTCTGGATTGGAATCCCTTGGGACCCAGTTTTCCTTGGGAGGAGTTCCCCCATCTCTGAAGGAGAAGATCCTTTTCCCAGGATCTTCTGAGGATCCCTCTCCCTCAAATTGGAAGACCTGTACCTCCTCCACAAAGTGGGTCTGTTTGGGTCCTTTGTTTCTCCTACCTCCTCTCTGCTCCTTGGGTAGCAGACTTTCAGGAGCAGGAGATTTTGTTTCCGGTTCCTGGTTTTCCAGGGGCTGTTTACAAGTTGGGAAGGAAGCTTCCTCCAAGGCTTTACACCCCCCTTCCCCTTGTGCCTCCTCCCTGGGAACCGGTGGGTTATCGGGGTGCTGCCCCGTCATTGTTCTGGAGCACCAGGTCCAGAGTTTGGGGCATTCTGCGGTGGCATGCTCATCTGAGGGTTCTGTTGAGCCCTCAGTATGTGACCCAGATCCCGTGCCTTATTTTGGACCTGGCACTCAAGTTGTGAAACCCGCTCACGCTGATACGGGGCTCTATTTTCTCCCCTGGGCTGATCCCGGGAAGGGTAGCTATCCCTTCTCTGGTAGTACCCCTGGTTGGGAAGATTTTGGTACCCCTCCACCCTTGGCCTCCCCTCTCCCGGATTAGCTTGTCTGGGCTCATGGAATTGGGGAAAGAAGGATGGATGATTTTGGGGCTGGAAATTGGGCGGATACCTGGGGAAAAAGTTCTGCCCAGGATTTGGAGAATTTCTGCCCTCCTGGGGGAAGTTAGGAGGGAAGTTCCCCGGGTCAGGTGCTTGGCTGGATCCCCCCCTTGGGCTGGAGGAGTCCACACATAACCCAGGATTGGTCGGTTTCCCTTGTAGCGGGGACTTACATAGTCAGGGGAGCGGGGGACCCCATTTGTGGGACTACCTCCTCGACTCCCTGTCTGTGACTGGCCCGAGGGCCTTCTGGGCTGTGAATTATTTGGTGCAGGCAGGTTTTTAGGCCCCCCATCTCCAAATCTAAAACGGGGGCAACCTTTACCTCTGAGACCTTGGCAGCAGCAGGGGTGCTGTTGGTTTTGGGGTTTTTCGGCGCATTATTTTTATTTTCGATGGGCTTCTGCACCTCATAGATCCAGGTAGCCTGTTCAATGACCCAGTCTAAAGATCTTTTCTCATGAAAATCTCTCACGAGCTGGGTCATTATGTATTTGGGTAAGGCATGGAAAAACGTATTGATAAATTCTCTGCTATCCGTGCGCACCCTTCTGGTGGTCTGCGCAAAAGCACGCTTTAATTCTTGCACAAATTCTTGTGGGGCCTGATCCTCCCCACATTGCAAATTGTAGGCTGCCTTGCGAGTCTCTTGAGGATTTCTGTGCACAGAAAAATGTTTCAAGATGGCCGCCCTGTATGTAGACCACCTTGAATGGTTTTTATCCTCCAGCCCCGCAAAGAAACTGGAGTATTCTGGTGAGAAGGTCCACTTTACATATTGAATACAGCTTTGGCTGTCCTTCAAATGGAAAGTCTCCATCATTTGCTCATAGAGCTCCAAGTGTTCCCAAACAGAATACTTGGCGTTCATATGATAAGGCGTGATGACACTCCTATTTCCTTTATTTGTTTCAATGGGTCCTTAAGCAAGGCCCTTTTTGCCTTATTGGCCTTTTTGGTTCGGGTAACCCTGGTCCATTCATCCTCCGACTCAGAAGCGCTGCTCCCAGAGGTGCCCGTCTGATCTTCCAGGTTTTCCCGGATTCTGCGAGCCTGGGAATGGCTGGCAGAATGTGGGGACCTGGTCTCCTGTGTCCTGTGACACTCAGAGGAGTCTTCAGATCCCTCCTTGCTACCAGGATTTGCTGGGTATCCCCCCCACTGACCTAACTGGGCAGAGGTTTTCAGGATGCCCTTAATGGGCCTACTCTCCTGGAGTTCCCCACTAAATTGCACTGTGCTTGGGTGCCCATACCTGGATACCCGCCCATCCATTCCTGGGAGGTACTGGCATACGAGCCCCATGCTTTTGGCTGGATAGTAATCTGCCATCCCTGTGGCCCGGTGCTCATGTGCGCCAGGGGACATGGGGGTGTCAGAGTCCAGGGACTGAGAGAGATGAAGGCCTCTGGTACTAGGGCTCCCGAGGTTATGTTCCGGTACTTCCCTTTCCCAGCAAACCTCGTCTCTATCAGCCCCTGCTCCCTGTTGCAATGCAAGAGCCTGCGCCTTCAGTTCCTCAGTTAAGGCCTTACTAGACTCTATCAGTCTCTCCTGCATGGCTACCTGTTTCTGGAGCATATCATTGTGCTGACAGAGAGCCTCATTTTCTCTCTGTGCCTCCTGGTTGGTCCTGGAGTACTGGGCCAGTCTTTGCTGCAGGAGGGTTACCTCCTGAGTCCCTTCCCTACTGGCCTGCTCCTTTCTTGCCAGAGCCTCCTCCACCCTCCTGGTGTGCTCTAACAAGTTCTGGTTTTCTTTTTGGAGGTCACCCAGTCCCTGGAGGGCCAGGTGATTTTCTTCCATTTTTCTTTTTAAATGGCAGACTTCCTGGCCTAAGGTGTCCCTTTCCTGACCAAGAGCCTGAATTTGTGACGCCAGGTCGTCCCTCTGCCTTTGAAAGGTACCAGCTTTCTGGCGCTCTTCATCAAACTCTGCCTGGGTATCCAGGTCTTTCAGAATCAGTTTGTTGCTCTCTGCCTTCACTCAATCTAGATGACTTTGCAGGGTGGCTACCTGCTCTGTGCATGCCCTGTTAAAGTCTAGTTGTTGCTCCAGCTTTTTCTGGCTCTGCAGGAGGGAGTCCAAACCTTCTTGGTACTCCTTCTGCAAGGCCAGAAATCTGGTATCCTGGTCAGACTTTTCCTGTTGCAGGATACATATGTCCTCTTTGATTCTAATGAGATACTGTCTGCTCTCATTTTCTGACTCCTGGCTCCTCTGCACCCTCTGCTCAGAAGAGACCAGGTCAGATTGGGCCTTCTCTAACGCCATCTGTTGCCTATTTGCCAGATCATGGCCTTCAGCACATTTATTCTCTATGACTCCCATATACAGGTACCAGTATGCCGCTATCCTGGCAATCTTGATATGTTCCTCTTTGGCTTTAGGGGCCATATATAGTTCACTCAGGGCCACATGTAGGGGACCCTGATCTCTCCATGTATCTGACCCTGTTTCAGTGACGTTTTGCGTGATTGCCTGCAACCAGACCATTTGGTCCTGATGAGTCCACTCACCTCTCACAAATAGCTTATGTAAGAGGTGCTCCCTCGCTATTTTCATGTCTACCAAGGTCGTCATTCTAGAAATTGATTTCCATCCTGACTTACAGAAATTAGTATTTTATTTTTGCAAAACAGACCTTTCCCTTAGAGCGTCCTTTTGAGGAGTGCTTTACAGCGTAACACAGCGTGGTGATCCGACCGGATGTATGTGTCTTGTCAGTTAGCACACTGTATTAATCTGCACAAGTGATAGATCTAATCTGGAATCCCGGACGAGCCCCCAATTTGTAAGAGGATTCAATTCAACACTACAGCTAAGTCAATGCCTTATCTGGGATACTGAATGGAAACCCTTATTGATATATCTTTATGTCCAGTTCATGAGTTCTGGATGACTACCCCTATATAACACCCCTCTCTTAGAATCCCCCTGACCCCACTGAGCCAAGAAGTAGTTCTGTTTTGCAAGTTTAAAAGGTTTATTTGAGAAATAAAACAAAATATAGATACCACACTTTTATAATAAATTAATAATCGATATCGCCCTTAGAACTATAATTTTAAACGACTATGGGTAATCTAACACTAGAACACTTCATTATAATCATTGAGGAGTTGGTGTAGGATGGATAAGGCAGTGAAAATACTTTTATGGTTTCAAATGGATGCAATGTTGAATGAAAATGCAGTACAGAAACTAACTAATATGGTTTCACAAGATATCACATGTTCACTTTTCCCCTGGTGGCAATTCACCCCCCCCCCCCTATATGCAATGCAAGGAGATGGAAGTAACACGCACAGTTCTCAGGAATGCAATCAAAAACAATACAAAATTCAATTCCCACCCCAGCAAGCTTAGAGAAAACAGGTATGAGTTTAAAAACACAGGCCCAAGTGCTTTGAATGTGGTGGCAATGAAGTGAGAAATATGCTGAAAATGCTTTTAATTCCCTTTAGGAGGTTCAGGGTGAGTGAGAGATACTTGGGATGAGCTCAGGCTCACTTTAGCAATGATTCAGGGATGGTTATTAAGAGGCAAACAAATTTTTAGCAAAGGAAAGCAAAAAGCTGCTATCTTTTTACAGGTAAAGAAATCAGGCCAAATCGCAAATCGCGGCAAAATTCGCGAGTGCGTGAATCGTGATTACGGCAAAGGTATAGGAGTAGCAAGTCGGTTCTAGGTCTGTTGTAAAGCTGAGATTCTAAGCTTTCAGATGAAAGTTAAACCAAGTTCCTAGGACAAACGGTTCCAGAGATATGAACGATTTTGTAAAGGTCGTTTTTCGGATTTAAAGTAACTCAAATTGACAGGTGACAACTTTGAAAAGGACAGGTGACACGATTTCTAGGAGACAGTTCTAATCAGATTAAAATAGTTGGATTCAATTATTTTAACTAAGAGTTTATTTCTGTCACAATCTGATCTAAGTACTCACTCCTAGCTTTGAAAGGACTGGACCTCACCACGAATCGGGTCAGGATTGGCTGCGGTTCCCTCGCCACGGACGGTCTCTGCGCGCAGCGCCTGGGTCAGCTCTGCTCTGCTGGGTCTGTCAGGCACCGGTTCTGCTCACAGCGTCTGGGTCAGCTCCCCGGATACAGCGGCCTGTGGTTCTCTGGATCTCTAGTCTGCTTTCTGGGTGTCTCTGCTTTCTCTGGGTACAGCACTGCTTCTGGATCTTTCTGGCGCAGGGTTTCAGGCCAGAATCAACAGCTCAGCCCGGCTGTGAATAGTCTGCAAATGATTTTGAGGCCTGCTGAAGAGAACTCAGCTTGTGGGTTAGGCCTGTTCTTTACAAATTCTCAAGTAAAGTCTTAGTCTCTGAAGATTGATGGATTGAAGTCGGAAGTCTCCTGGCAGAGCGTCCCGCGGAAAGTGAAAAAGGGATCTCCACTTGTCCTGCACTGTCTGCTTTTATGTGTTTAGAAAGTGGGTGTGTGCACAGCATCACTAAGCCAGCCCCTCTCTCAATTCATCATTGGCCAAGCTTTCCTTTCTCCCTTGATTGGGGGAACTGAGTTGTGAGTCAGAGTGATGAGGTAGATTTTACGGCCAGAGGGCCCTCCCCTGGTCAGTTTGCCCACAAATCTATATTTGATTCAAATACATCTTTCCCAGATATACAATTTGTTGAAATTACATGTGCACATTATATATTCCTTATGGTCCATGCTTGTCCGCCTCTGATCTTCCTGGGGGCTTGCATTAAAAAATGACAACATTTTGCGCTTTTTAACTGGTTTTGCAATATCGGACATTTACCCAAAATTACACACATGTGCGCAAGGAGTATGGACATTAATTGATGAAGTGTCAGATTTTTAACATGCAGACATTTGGAGTGAGACCCTATTCTCCTGTGCTCACAACATAGGCAAAAATGGGTGGCAGCCTATTCTTCATGTTTTCCCTGCGCACTCTCTGGGGAGTTCTGGCCATCATGATGTTTTCCATGTCAGTACTGCACAGTTTTATTGTAGAGCTTGGATGCATGGGTAAAAACATCCCACAAGAACAAGGGACTGTAGGGTTACAGCCCCTAAGTGTGTGGTAGGCCCAGAGGCAGTGCAAGGGTGACGGATCAAGAAAGAGTCTGGACTCAGTGAGACTCTGAGGGTAGCCAAGCAACCAGTCGGTACAGCAGTCAGGTAGGTCGGTTAGGCCAGCAGGGGAGGGGGAGAGAGAAAGCAGAGAGGAAAGTTTTGAGCTGCTTCCGGACCATCAGGTGGTCCGGCTCAAGTTTGAGAGGGGCAGGGAGGCTATTCCAGAGGGAGGCACCTGCAGAGGAGAGAGATATACCCCCCACCCTCTGCCTGGAGAAGCATCTAAACCTTAGAGAGTTGTAGGTAGCTGAGCGTAGGGCTCGAGAAGGAAGATATTTTGGAAAAGAGCGTTCGATTGTAGTGCGGGCCCCAGGCCCAGGAAGCCTTGTGGACAATGCAAAGGGTCTTGAACTTGATCCTTGCAGCAAGTGGGAGCCAGTGGAGAGATTTCAGGGCTGGGGAGATACGATCCCTGGGCTTGAGGCCAAGGATAAGTCTTGCAGTCCTGTTCTGGATTAGTTGCAGAGGGTGGACAGTAGAGGAAGGCATATTGATAAAGTGGCTGTTGCTGTAGTCCAGCCTAGAGAGAGCCAGGGCTCTGGTGACAGTGAGCTTCTGGGGGAAGTGAGAAAGGGTCCCTTTGAGGAGGTGCAGCTGATAGTGGGACTTCTTGGCGATGTCCAAGATGTGAGGAGAGAAAGAGAGAGTGGAGTCAAAGATGATGCCAAGGTTGTTTGCCTCACAGGAAGGCGAAGGAAGAGGGCCCAAGGCAGGCGGCCAGAGTGAGAGGGGGAAAGCAGGTGCAGGAGTCCAAATGAGAAGGATCTCCATCTTAGTGACATTAAGGCAGAGATCGTTGGAGGCACAACAATCCTGAATCACGGCTAGACAGTCAGGAATGAGCGAGAGAGGAGAGGATTCTGAGGGGAGCCTGAAGGAAAGAGGAGTGTAATCCGCATAACACTGAAAGTTAGAGGAGAAGGTAGAGATCAGGTGGGACAAAGGGGCCAAGTAGAGGTTGAAAAACCAGGGTGAGAGGATGGAGCGGAGAGAATGGGACCAAATTGGACCTGGGAGGGGCTGTCCAAGGGGAAGGAGGTCAGCCACTCAAGGGACTGATCTGTGATGCCCAGGTTCTCATGGAGTCGATTGATCAGGATGGATCAGGATGGCGTGGTTGACTGTGTCGAAAGCAGAGGAAAGATCAAGGAGGATGAGGATAGAAGGAATGCTGGAATCAAGGTTAGAGAGCAGATCTTCACAGGTGTTCAGGAGAACAGTTTCTGTGACTCTGTTAGCTCTGAAGCCAGACTGAAGGTCATGGAAATCACCAACAGATTCCGTGTGGAGAATAAGCTGGGAGATGGCCAGCTTTTCCAACAGTTTGCCCAGGAAAGGGGTGATGGAGATTGGGCGATAGTTTGCTGGGCAGGCAGGATCAGCAGACAGCTTCTTGAGGAGTGAGTGCATAAGGGAGTGCTTAAGGGGAGAGGGGAACGTTTCAGTGGCGAAAGAGTTATTACAGAAATCGGCCAAGGCTGGAGCGAGGGTGTCAATATGGTCCATTCTGGTTCTGGAGGAGCAGGGGAGCACCTGTTTGGATGACACTTTCATAGATCAGACTTGTCTAGAAACCTCGTCAGGTGTTGTCAGAGAGAAAGAGGAGAAATGAGGAAGAGAGGTAGAGATGGCCTATGGGGGTCCGAGAGAGGAAGAGGAAGAGGAAGAGGGAGAGGAAGAGGAGATGGAGGACAGGATGTCCTGAGCTAAAGTGGAGAAGTGAGATGACAGAGCCATACAGAGGGCCTGGAAGGGAACAGGAGAGGTAAAGACTGCAATAGGATTGACCAGTTCCTTGCAGATTTTAAAGAGTTTGGCCGTGTTGTTAGAGGCCATGGGCTTGAATGTGTGTTCTCTTCTTGATGAGTGTAATTGCTTTGATTGCATTTTGGTGCAACCAGTCCAGGTATATCTAAATGTGGCCTGGCATGCTTTACTGTAACGTTATTACATGTCTACACTGGTCTACATTGTGCAGCCAGTTGGACATGTTTTCATTGTGGCATGGCATTTTTAATAGCAAAGCATTAATGTTCCTGTGCACTGTTGGTGACTTGCATCTATTGGATTGGTGTTACCCTACAAAACAATTGCAAACACTCTGGCTTTTTAGCCAATTTTTCTCAGAAAGTGTGCTGTATATCGTAATAAAACACATATTTATACATTTCTTCTAGTGCAGCGTGCAGCATATCCCTTCAGCAGCACGTTTGCACGTATTGCGCAAGCATGATAATCTATGCCGGCCCAGAGCGAGGCACGACAAGTGATTTGTTGCTGAGTTGGGGGGGCCCCTCAGCATGGCTCGCAGGGTGGCCCCCACATTTTGTGTTACGCCACTGGACTACATGCCTGCATCCTTCAACATGAACTATTCTGAAATTCAACATGACTCTGCAATTCTTGAATGTTAATGTAATGTATGAATGCTAATTCGACGATTACTTCTGTACCAATCTTAATATGACTTTTAATGTGTGAATGTTACCGTATTGCTTGAACACTAACATCACTATGCCGATTAACCTCTGTACCAACTATTTTCATAATGTTGTAATACGTGATTGTTATTGTAAGTATGGATATCATGATATTAACGAACTGTAACTATTGTAACCTTTTTGCTACACTGCGCCCAGGTAGCTCTGGGTTCGGGGCGCTATAGAAATAAAACAAACAAACAAACAAACATATGGTACCTCCAATGGGGGCAACTCAATGGCCCCAGTTTATGCCAGTTGCTTCATGCACTTCATGTACAGGTTTGAAACATAACACATCATACACCATCCTGTCCGTCTTAAATACCTCAAGGTATTGATAAGGTATATAGACATCTTTGCAATATGGCATGGCACCATTGATACTTTACAGGATTTAATTACATGTATCAATGCCATAGACTCACGTATCCAGTTCACTGGAGAAATTCTCACGCCGCCTGACATTTATGGGATGTTCAGGTGAATGTGACTAACAACATTATCTCCACCACTCTGTACACCAAAGTGAGAACTAGGAATAACTTACTACACCAAATGAGTTTCCATAAACCCAACACATTGAAAAACCTACCGTATGGGCAACTGTTGAGGGTAAAACCAATAGTGTGTGATCCTGATCAGTGTAGAAGAATTTGACAATTGTTAAAAAAAAATTCAGATACCAAGGGGATCCCATACAGGATTTAAAAGATGCCTCTGCGAAAGCATCAAAAACCACCAGGGCCATGTTGTTAGAGACCAAACCAAAAAGAATGTCTCCACCTTTAGTCTTTGTATCTGAATTTTCCATAAAATACATTTTAAAAAAGCATAATGAAGCATTGAGAAATTCTGTCAAACAATGACAAAATGAAAACCCTTTATCCGGACCTGCCAGTATTCCCATATCAGAGAAGTGAGACCAGACACCGGCAATAACACAATCTAAAAGGAAAGGCACGTACCCTTGTTTAAAAAGCAGCAACTGTAACAGGCTCACTAAAGGTGAAAGAATAATGTTGAAGGACTTTCAACATGTATATCAGAAAAAGTGGTGTATAGATTTAGATGCCCTTGTGGCATCTACTATGTGGGGAAACTGCAAGGAAAGTGGGGATTTGGTGGAATGAGCAAATGTTGTGCATCCACACTGGGGACATGAACTGAGCATTAGCCAGACACTTCAACGAACATGGCCATTTGATTGCCGAGATTAAATTCCAGTTCCTCGAAGTTCTCAGAGCCAAGGAATTTCATGGAGACGTTTATCACAGAAGAGTAACAAGAGATGTATTTTGGGTACACAGACTTTACTCCGTGATTACCAATGGAATTAATGAAGAATTCAACCTGCACTGCTTTTTATAAACAGTTGTTCTGCAGACTGATTATGCACATTGAAGAATCAGCAATGGGATCTCCTTGACTCAGTTGGATTACAATATGTTGGGACCAGAGTGTATGAGCCTGTGAGTGACCAGTCAAAGTTTCCTCAATGTATCTTGTAAAGGTTTACACTGACATCCTGTCATCAGTGGGGAAATTAGTATTCAGTAGTCCTCATGACATTGGGCCTCATTACGACCCTGGCGGAGAACCATGGTGCAATTTGCACCATGGTCCATGGCGCAAAGCTGCCAACTCCGCCATGGGGGTTGGCGGACTTACCGCCCCATTCCGACCTTGGCGGGGCGGTAAGTCCCCAATCCCCATTTACCCTTCCCCATTCCCATTTTTGCCCCATAGGGTATAATGGGAGTGGGGAAGGCGTTAATTACACCACCGTAAATTACGGTGGCGTAATTAACGACAAGTCCTGTAGCGCCATGGATTTTTCCGCCTGCAAAAAGCAGGCGTAAAAATCACCATGGCGCTACGGGAACTCGTAGTCGGGCGGAAAGGTACGCCATGCTTTACGCCGGCGTAAACCCCTTTCCGCCAGGGTCGTAATGAGGGCCATTGAGTGGATATAGAGATTGTGTATGCAATTGAATGAAGCAATCTAAAAAGGAGATTAACTAGCTTGCCTTTCCACATTTTTAATCTGATTCTTTCACTGCCAAAGACTATTCACAAATTTGTCTAGTTTTTTTCTTCAGCATTTTCCGAATCAGGCAAGGGCAGCTCGAGTATAGGCTCTTTAGTGCCCAGTAAGGGCATGATGTTAAATGGAGCACAATAGCATGAAGTAAATGTATTGATCATTTTCACTTGTTTCCAAATCCGTTACAGTTTATTGCCTATCTAACCGTTTTGATCGTTTGACTATTGAAGTATAGGCAGCTTGGATTCACAGTGAACTGGCTCACCAGGTTCTTATGTCTAAACCATCGCTAATAATGAAATGGGTATGCACGGTATGGCTGTGATCATGGCATATGTGTTAGTAGTTGTCCAGTAGAGGCAGAATTTTCAGTGCGTTGGGCATCTTCACATGTTTCTGGAGCTGTTGCAGCGTATTACCTATCTGACTGTTTTGATCGTTTTGTTGTCGAAGCATCTGTGGCCTGGATTGCCACGGAACTGATTCACCAGATCCGTATGTCTACACCATCACCATTTAGGAAATGGGTATGCACTTTATGCACATGTCTATGGCATATGTGTTTGTAGCTGTGCAGTTTTAGATTGAAGCGAATGTTACTTCATTCGGTTGCCTGCTTGGGAACATCACGTGTCTTGATGCGCAGATTGACGGAACGTAACTCTAGTCACAGGTGATGTGAATTCAGATTGGTTTAAATATAGTCAGAGTGATCTGCTCGAGAGAGAGGTGGCCTAGTAATCCTGCATTCCCCAAGCACTGATGACGTTCTTCGCAGGTAAAGGAATGAGGAAAGAGTGTTAGCATGAAGATTTTGTACTGGTTGACAGATAGTGGTTGACAGAGGGTTTCTTTTACTGTTGTTGCAGATTAGGATACAGTGGTCCGGTACAGGTGTACCAGTTCCTGCAACACTTTAGGCGGCCAGCTGGCTGCTCCAGTGCAGTAGGCATGCGTGCGAGTACGAGCATTTCTTTAATGCCACGTTCTCCTTGCAAGATGGTTTACTTGATTTATTGTTTCCAGTATAGCCTGCAAGTCGGGGGAAATAGATGTTTTGCATATTGAGAAGGAGATCAGCATGTCGGTTTTAGCACTCTGCCAGGTTGGCGTTCTTTCTGCTTTTCTGGTTCAGTAGGACTCGTAATTTGACCTATCCAGTTGCATTTTAATTTGTATTTTGTTTGATGCAGTTTATGTCCCGGTTACGTTTTTTAAGGGGCCGGTAGCTTTCTGTGCTTGATCTACGGTATGCGCAGAGATAGGATATTATTTTTACATTGTTTTACAATTGATGCCTTACTGACAAGATTTTTCTTTTTCTTTCCCCTTTGTTCTTTTTTTAAACTTTCTTCCTTTGTGACTCTCCCGTTTATATGAAAACTATCGCGACTGGTCTACTAATGTGGGCATCATATTATCTGATTGGAGGTTATCTCATAATACGCTCACCTTTATATGTTATCTTCGATTGCGATTTATGCCCAACATTATGTTTTTTATGTTATATACTTGCCTTGAATTTTGTTTCACGATTTACATCATGCACCAATTTGGGTGGGTCCTTTTATATGGTGATACATTTACTAACATGTGATTGGTGTTCTCGAAGTTAAACATTATATTTCATCACGCCTTATGTCCTGACATGGTCATGACCATGATCTCCTCTGTCCATGGATTATATGTACTCGGTTTCACACATGCTTTTCTGTTCATTGATACTACGCTTGGGGTTTGAATGTTAATATTGTCCCATGGCTGTTTTAATTTGAAGATTCTGCCCTGATGTAGGACTTTCTCATCCGAAATGCATTGCCATTCTGGCTTTTGCCTCAAACACTAGCTGATTAAAATATGAGTTGTGTATAACTTATCAGACTTTGGGTCTCATCACAAGCCTGGCCTGAGCCCTTAAATGAGGCAATAACGCTATTACCTCCGAATTTAAGGGATGACCAAATCATGAGTTTGGGGTGGAAGGTTTGGAGTTTTACCTAGACATTTTTGCTGGAGGTAATTTATAATTACTGCCGGTTTTTCGGCACTGTTAGCACAGCACTGATTGCGCAGGTGCTAATAGTGCCCCAAACCCCATTGGATCCAATGTACCCAATGGGGAATGGGAACTTACTGCTTCACCGCTACTCGCGATCTGGTGCTAATAGCGTCGGGCTAAGTAGCATTAATGCTATTTGCGTTGGCATTATCCCGGCGGTATTACCACTGGGATACCGCCAAGGCTCTGATAGGAACAAGCACAATACAATTATTGAAGTAATGCTATCCAGCTTCTGACAAAGGGAGTTGAACGCTCACTAGCGGGTTTTGAGCATAGATCCTGTTGTTGTTTAATTTGGTCCCCATACCAGCAATATTCCATGATAAAATAGCCAATTGGTTTCCTTTTTAGGGTCAAACTACCACCATGAAACTACCACATTACTTCCGATGGAGTCTATATGACCTGCCCTGTTCGGATGACTGTCTTCCCACAGGATCTTACTCCCAATACTATGAACACCCAGCTGAATCCCTTCCGTAACACCATTGTTGCCCAGACCCTTGTACTGCTTTAGTTCAAACCCTACTTCACCTCTCATATTTGTATCACTCCTGCTACTCTCCTGCATTGCACCCCATGCAACTAGCATAGGTTCTTCTTTATCCATTACCATTTAATCAATTATTACATTGGAAACATGTTCACTTCAAAAATGGTTGGGTAAAGGAGGTGCTAAGCCACTGTATCAATCAAAAGAGATAACATTTCTCTCTGGTGAACCACATTGCTTTGCTCACCTCACGTTAATAAAAATGGAGGAATGTGCAGCAGTAGTGGGTGAACTCGGGCCCTGGCCTACAGGGAGAACCCAGGGGAGAGTGTACAAGTCTAGATTCTCCCTGTGAGCCCCCTGGTTGAGCTATCTGTAGTAAGCTTCTGTGGTGGAGGCTGCTGGAAGGGAAGGGCCTGGACAGGTGCTTTATACCCGCTAGAGGTTTTGTGGAAGGACTGAGATGGCCACCGAAGAGCACTGGGACATACCGGAGGAGTCAAGTCAGGGAAGCACTATCTTGCTATAAGAGAAGATATAGCAGGCATCCGTCAGGAAATTAAAGTGTTTTGGGGGGGACTTTCAATCCTCGATAGTGGGCCTTTGGTGAAGAGTTGACTAATAGAGGTGAAGATGGAGGGCACGGAGAATAACCAGCTCAATGCAGACTTAGTTTAGGTGAGGCTGGACGCATGCCTTTTGGAGCTAGAGACCAGCGGTGAGAAGATACGAATGAAAATTGATGATTTAGAAAACAGTGAAAGTAGAAACAACTTGAGGATTCTAGGCCTGAAGGAGAAGACCAGGGAGTCCCCGAAGGATGTAGTAGTAAAAGTTCAGGTCATCATTTGTGCCCTGTTGAAGGAGGAGGGAGACGGTAGGTGAAGATCGAGAGAGCCCACAGACGGGTCTGAGTGATAATAAGGGGCAGATATCTCTTGTGGTGTGGTTTCACAACTATTGAGACAAAGCAAAGTGTTGGCCTGAGCCAGGCAACATAAATAAGTTCTCTTTGAGGGAGAGAAGATATTGATATGGCAGCAACTGTTGAGTCTCACACTCTCAGGGACATGAGCTTGCCATCGGTTCACTCAATGGCTCACCTAGAGTGTAGGCAGTCACTAGGGCAATGGAAGGTAGGCTGCATATGGTACAGGGAGTCTGGGGAGCAATGAACATTTTACTGGTTTCTGTATATGGCCCAAACCAGTGACATGGATCTTTCTGTAAATAAGCGCTGGATTCCGGGTGGAAACTGACATACTGATATTATGGGGCAATTGTAACATGTGGGCAGACCCAGGCCTGGATAGACTCAATCTCAGGAGGGGGAGGAACACTATTTGTTGCTAGAGAGGAAGTGTGTGGAGAGGGTTACGAGTTGTGAGATACAACTAGTCTGGTGATCCAACCATGATATGCTGGTAATGGACATTGCCACGATGTGAATGAAGAATCGCAGCGCCATATGGAGATGTGATGAGGATTTTTGGAGAGATCTTGCTTTGCGGAGAAGTTGGAAACAAATTAAAGAATATTTCAATGATTATGATACAGGAGAGGTTGGAGTCTTCACAATGTGGGAAGTGGGAAAGGCTACTTGAAGAGGCCTTTTAATAAGAGAGGGGGGAAACAAGAAGGGAGAGTAGGGAATTTTGGAGAATGGATTATGCACTGTGGTTCAGGAGATGGAGAAGAAGTTGCAGGGGGATTGTTATGGGATGGAGGAAACCGTAGAGGAGCTGAGAAAGAAAAGAGTGGACCTGAAGGCTTCGGGTATAAGTGAGACCGTGAAGAAATTGAGGTTCCTCAAACAAATGGTTTATGAGAAGAGTGATAAGGTGGACTCAATTCTGGCAGCTAGGTTTAGGGCGCAGAGAGATGGGTGGAACATATACAGGGTCCGGATGGGGTAATGCATGAGACATCGGCGGGGGTTGTGGACAGCTTTGCAGCATTCTACAAGAAGCAATATGTGAGGGCACGTTAGTCACCAAGGAATGCAGTGAAGGGATACCTTGACAGAGTCAATCTCCCAGTATTGTCTTGCGTGGAGGATGTGCAGTTAGAATCTCCCATTATAGGAGGTTGCGGTGGCTATACGAAAAATGCTGTCATGTAAGACCCCAGGGGAAGATGGGTTTACAATTGGATCTTATTACCAGTATATGACGGTGCCTTTGCCCAATTTGAAAAAAATAATTTAACCATGTTCTTCAAACCGGCTTGCTCCGGCCCTTGTTTCATGAAGTGTTGATCTCAGGTATATACAAGAAGGGAAGGGACCCCACTAAGTGTGGTTCATATAGGCCAATCTCATTACTGAATGTGGATGAGAAGATCTTCTCAAGAACGCTAGCTACTAGGGTTGAGAGTCTAATGCCAAAATTGGTGCACTCGAACCAGGTGGGTTTTATCCCACTACAGAATATGTTAAACCTGATGCAAATAGCCAGAGAAGGGAGTGAGGACCTGCTGCTTCTCGCACTAGATACAGAGAAAGACTTTGATCTGGTAGACAGGATCTTACTCCGAAAGCTATTGAGAAAATGTGGCTTTGGCGAGAGATTTTGGAGTGGAATAGGGGCACTGTGCTCAGAGTTAAGAGCTTGAGTGGTATGGTATGATATTTTATTTGTATTCGCCATACACAAGAGTTTCAGAGTGTGACGAGGCAAGGGAGGGGAAACAAGGGAGGACAAAACAATGATCTTACTAGGCCCAGTGACATTGAGAATGTGCAAGTTCAGGGGGGAAGGGAAGGAGGAAAGTGTGAGGGGTAGGAGGGAGAAAGTGCAAGGGGGTGGTGGTGAATGGGAAGACTTCCGGTCTATTTGATATGCAGCAGGGAACCAGGCAGGGGTGCTGTTAGGCAGAAACATATGCAGTACCCTTTGGGTACACCACACACAATTAGACTACAAGTGACAGAACAAATTCACCTTTGGTACAGGCCTGTACTACACAGTAAAGTGGTAGCGATGGCTGAGCAGCCAGACTTACCTCAAGAGTACAGTGAGCAGTATCAATAGTTACACAAAGGACAGCAATTACTATGGTTCAAACAAACACTGACTCAAGGTTTCTGAGTAAAAGAATATACATTTATTTACACATCAGTTATAAAACCTTTCACTATTATCAAGCAGTTGAAAAATCACAATCTTAATACACTACACCACACGCAATAGATTCTGTACAGGTTAAGCTCAAAATGAAGTGTGAGCAAAATGGCACTCCAGTAATTTAAACGGGAGGGAAAGACAAAGTTAGACAAAAGTTGAGCAGCACCAACAAGTAAGTAAGCAGGTCAATCTAGAAAAAGCAAATACAGTGAGGAAATCAAATCAAGAGGCTTGGGCCAAAGTCAATGGACCAAAGTCTTTGCAGAGGATCACACAGTTCAGAGTAGTTCGCGGTTCGCCAAGAGTTTAGCACGAAGTTGGTCGGATGAAAAGTTACTTTAAAGAATAGAGAAGGACAAACCCTCAGATTGGCAAAAGATTTCAAACATTTTTACCGCAGTCGGACGGAACGAACGACCGGATTTGAACAGTACCTTAAATGGAGAAGAAGGCTGTAGCTGAGGCGGACGTTCCTGGCAGATCCTGCAGGCTCACGGTTCCTGAAGCGACTGTCGGACTGACACGAAGTAGGAAGACTGGAGGGTCCTGGACTGCCCAGGGAAGAAACCAGCAGCAGAGCAAAGCAACAAATAAAAGGTGCGCTCCTTAAAACCCAAGCAGGGTCCGGTCCTCCTGGCTATCCCGTTTACTGTAGCTGTGCACAGCAAATTCGACCAGAGGAGGGAAGCCTGGCTTGCAGTTTGGCAAACTGGTTGTTCCCACCAGCTCAAGGGGAGAAGATTCCTTGCAGATCTTCCCTGTCATCGAAGTTTGGAGATTCGGACCCGCAGCAGGGCTTCACTGGGAGGTTCAGTCATGGTAGTGGTCCTCTTCTGTCCGCTTCTCTTCGGTTATCTCGATCCAGTGGCGACTCTGCCTTCTCAGTCCAAGAGACCTGCTTTTTATGCAGTTTTCCCCCATTCACACAGCCTGGCTGTCAATCACACAGCAGGGTGGCTGTCCCGGCGGGACAGTCACCACAGCCAATCACACAGAGTGTGACATGGGTCTCCAAGCAGACCCTGTGCAGGGAGTCTCAAACCCCTCCCTGTCATCCTGTCTCCCTCAGACATCCAGGCGCCTAAGGAGGGCTTCTGTGCAGAAGCCCGCCAAAGGACGGCGAACAAAGGAACGAAACCAGGTTTGGCGCACAGAGTAAAATACGAGAAAGACGTTTACAAAAAGAAATGGGGAATAAACCCAGCCGGAACCAAATAAAGGTTATTGTGGTCCAGTGGGTTTAAGTTTGAGGCTACTAAGATAGCCTAAACAATACCTGGGCTATTTAAAATAACCGCGGTAGGAAAAATATGGTAGATACCACTGCCACCAACCAAATCTTAATGAAAAGGGAACAAAATAATGTTCCATGAGAAACAGACGAAAAGGGATAACTATTAACCCTTTCCAGAACTCTGTAAGATAGTTTGTACTGGGTCTGTGGATTTAAAAAGACTAATAAAGTCAATGGCAACTTTACATGTTCTGGGAGACAGTAGTCAGTCCCAGAAAATGGAGTTTAATTTAAAGTGGGAAGTCTGAAAAAGACAACCCTGTGTCACTGCACTGAAGGTGCTGTGTAACACACAGTAAAAAGATGATGCCTATGGAGTAGGTGAGGCTCCACAGTCTATGAACACAAAAATGTCAAACACATGCAGCAAAACACTTGGTAAGAGTGGGAAAAAAGGCTCACACTCTTACCAGGTGAAAACAATGAATCCTAGAAATCCAGCAAAGCTGCCGAGGGACTCAGTAGGTAAGGAAAATTAGCCATTCTGGAGAATTCTCCCTAACAGGTGCTCCCTTTCTGTGCTTCTTTTCACCCAAATCCTGTAACCACTGGCTCAACATATACGTGAATCAGTGCAGATTCAGGGAATACGGGCTGGCAATAAGGAATACAAATTGGGAATGTATTTTATGGACCAAGTTATGCAGAGGAACATATACAATATCTATAACGTGTCAATTTAAACTGCACAGTATTAAACTGCTACATAGCTGGTAGAATGAATCTGTACAGATATCCCAGATGTTTCCAGGGGTAAGCCCTTTTTGTTGGAGAGAGTGTGGAGAGAAGGCAATGTTCTGGCATGTCTGGTGGTCGTATAGCAAAGTCTGGAGATTTTCGATAGAAGTCCTAGGTTGGACCTGGATGGAATTCAGAGGGTTACAGACCCTATGTTGATCCTGCTTGCTCTTGAAGGGGAAGAATAGGGATAGAGGGCCTCCCACATATAGCTCACTCTGTTGGCTGCCAGGGCCTGTTTAACAATTAATTTGAAAAGAACATTCTTACAGAATGAAAGAGAAGTAAAGTGGTCACAGAAGCATCCAAGGCTGTCTATGTGATAACAGTTGTTAAAGTGGATGTTGGACAGTTGATTTTGATTGCTCATGCCTTGGGACCTGGAGCAGACTCCACATAGGATAAAGGCTGTTAACCTGGATATGTAATTTGATGTTTTTTGCCTTATAGAATTATTTAAAAAGTTGAATTTACACCCCAGAAAAATCTGCGCCAAACTACAAGGTTTATATAATTATGATAATTATAAGGCTAAAAGGTCTACAAAGGATCCATGTAAAACCGAATCAATAAAAAAACAGCACACTGGTGCCATAAAATACTTACAACAAACCTCATTCTCAAAGCTTATCCAACCACGTGGTCTTTTAACATTCCTCTCCACATCCGTGGTGACTGGTGAGTGGCGCTCATCTAGAAGGGTAAACCCCCAAATGGAGTGATACCACTGACAACTGCGCCAGCCACAAACTGCCAAAACAGCATGACTTCACACAGGACTTGGTGCAGGCATTTGGCGCTCCTCCATCAGTCTTTAGAGCGCAGTCTGCAGTGGTGAAAAGTGGGAATGTCCTTACAGGCCCCTCCTGCTGGCAGCCCTCCAGCAGCAGACAAAACCGCAAAACAGTGCCACTTCACACAGGACTACATAAAAGATCTAGAGGCTAAACAAATACAGTAGTTTAGCAGGGACATTTACAAATATAAAAATGATATAGTGCATACATGACATTTAAATCAAATGCATAAAACTAGCAAAGGCGTTAAAAAAACACCTAATACTAATTAAGCAATATGACCCTAGCGACGGGGGCATTACCGACTCAGGTAATGCCCCGGGCCCATAGTTATAGGCCCGAGCAAAGCGAGGGCATTAACGAAGGCCCCGGGACATTACCTGAGTCGGTAATGCCCCCGCCGCAAGGGTCATATTGCTATTAGTACCCTGGCCCGCATTATGTGCGTGACCGGGGCACTAAAAGCATTTTTTCTGTCCCGAAACTCTGCGAGAAAAAAAAAGAAACAACCAAGAAAATGGCCGCCATGGAAAGGGAAAACGGAGTCTGTTGTCCCTTTCCATGGCAGCCATCGGGAGCGGAAGCGCAGGGAACACAAGTGTTCCGAGCTTGTCCGCTCCCGAAAAAGGATCAAAAAGAATGTAAGTGGGGTTGGGAGGGCGGTAGTGGGACGGAAATAAAAAAAGAAAAAACGTTTTTTTTAATAACGTACCTGCTTCCCTGGCGATGGACGAGGGAAGCCTCCAGTCGTGTGGAGGCACGCAGCGGGGATGGCCCCGCTCCGAGTCTCCACACGGCTGGTGGCTTCCCTCGTCCCTCACCAGTGAAGCAGGAACAAGAAAGTAAATGAGGGTGTGGGGGTGAGGACGAAAAGGGAATAAAAAAAAAAGCCTTACCCGAGTCCCGGCAGGGGGCGAAGGCAGCCTCTCAGCCGCTGGGAGGCTCGGAGCGGGGATGGCCCCGCTTCCACCCTCCTCTTTGGCTGAGGGGCTGCCACACCCCCCGCCGAGGACAAGGCGGCTGGAATCCCGGCCGAGAATCGAAGCATGTTACATTCTGCTTGACTCTTGCCGGGTACTAATAGTACATAACCTGGTGTATCTAGTACTGAATGCGAAGATACAACTTAGAATTCTGGTCTGAGGATTCAATTGGTAACTTTATTTCTATGACATTCAACCAAGAGACAGGTGAATTCTTTTAGCAAAAAGTGGAAAGTCGTCAGGGAAGAGGAAAACATCCTCCATGCAAACAACCAGTCCTCAAGAAACTTTAGTGGTGAACAACTCTAAATTCAACCCTATATGACAATTATATGTACGTACATTTTGACACTTTTTACAAAATAAAACATGGGTGGATTTGCAGAAATCTTGTGTAAGGAGCATTGGAAAGGACCTGAAAGCATGGTTTTGCAAATGTGTCCGTGTTTTATTTTTAGAAAAGTATCATGATGTAGGTACAAAAAATAGTGATATACCTTTGGTGACTAAGGTACAGCCTGTGGCCATGGGCAGTGGCCAGAGTGTCATGGCCTAAGGCCATGACACGAACAATATGGCTACTAGCCATCACTACGAGGGACCAGCAATGGGGGTGAAGTGGGCAATTTTTTAAAATTGGGATAGGTTTGAAAGGGAAAGAAAATGTGCTTGTGGGTACAGGTTGAAGTGCTGGATGGGATTGCAGCAAATATGCACAAGGAGGATCAGCCAGAATGGAAAGCATGGTTTTGCAAATATGTCCTGTGTTGTTCACTACATATCATGGCAGACGATGGACAGAGACAATTTAGTTTACAGTCTACCTTCATTAATGGCTAGGGCGAGCAAGTGGATTTATGTTTTTGAAAAAGACACAACACAGTGATATAATATTTATGTCTGGGCAATGGGCCTGGCCATCAGCAAGGAGAAATGTGTACTGTAATCTGCTCATTGGGGCATGCAGCATGGCTGAAGCAGTAGATTTGAATGGGATTACATTTGTGATGTTGTCTTTGATGTCTTAGCAGTGCACAGTGGTAGTGCGAGATATGGTTGCTTAGCTTACCATAACTGGTGAATTTCTGAGGTGTTTCAATTTTACTTGCAACCATAAGATCCCTTTAACAAAGTTTTTTTCATTGAATTTCATAGGTTTTTATTAGTGCTACTTAACCACAATGTCCCTTTAACAAAGTTTATTCAGTCAATATAAATAAAGATAGATATGTGTATTCTGTTATATTGAGTAAGTTATTGGTTTTGTTTGTGTTGAGTAAATATGTTCGTTATTAGTTTATTATTATTGTATGTGAATTGAGTTGTACTTGGTCTCAGGAGGATAGCTCGGGGGCAACGTGCTCACCTTGGAAGCAAGATGACACAGAGCAACACAGGTTCGAACCCCGGGTCCGCGCTTGGAAACCTCTGGGTATTAAGCGTGTTATAAATAACCTATTATATCAAGGGAGTTATGTGTGCATTTGAATTGAGCAACTTAGTATATTGGCTTTAATGTATTCAAGATTTTGGTTTGATCCTACAATGTCCTACTAAAATGGCAGTCTACCTAGGATGCTGAAAATCCTCTTGAATGCACTAATTGTTGACCATATGAGGGTCCAGAGTTGAATGCTGCCATATTTTATTAATTACAGAACCATGACAGTATGGATTTTTTAGATCAGATAATCAGCTGAACATTTTACAATGTATTGTCATGTGCATGCTATCTGGGAGTTGCCAGGACTCAGAAAGAGAAAGTATTTGTTTTATATATAGCAGAAGTACTCTACGACACTCCTTTCCATGTCGGTGTCCTCCAAGGACCAGTCCTTGGACCTCTGCTCTTCACCCGCTATACCTCTCCTCTAAGAAAACGTATCTCATCCTATGGCTTTGAGTATCAGCTTTTTAACAATGACACTCACATATTTTTCTCCTTTCCCTCCTTCATCCCTGCCATCTTGGAACGGATTACAAACTGCCTCACTGCAATTCGCCACTGTGTGGCTATCCGCTACCTAATGCGAAACTCTTAAAAAATGTAAGTCATCTTCCTCCTAGCTTCCAATCCAATATTACCCTCCCCTATCTTATTTCCTACCCGCCTGACCTTCTTTCTCCCTCACCCAAGTCACGCAATTTTGGGAGCATCTTTGATAGCAAATTACGACTGCAACAATTCATCACTATCAATGCCTCTGCTGCTTGTATTAACGTCCTCAACATTCAGAAAATGTGTCCCGTTCTTACTAAACACTCTACAAAAACTCTAATTCCTGCTCTTGTGCTCAGCAAACTTGACAGCTGCTAACGCATACCCCTTGACCTTCCTCTCTTTTCCTCCCACTGTCTAGACGAAGGCCTCGTTTTGCTAGCCGCACTCTCTACCAAATACCCAGATCCTCCCCCACTTCTATGTAGTGCCAACATACTGGTCGGCTCTCCATTCACAACCACTCTCTTTTGAAGTTTCTACTCCTTTTTCTACAAAGCTATTAATGGTCTTGCACCTATGCACCTGTCATATTGTCTTTCAGTTAACTCACCATATCTATCCCTCCGATCCACCACTACTCTCA